>NC_141009.1:34626739-35826739 GCF_052327205.1 Somniosus microcephalus
AGGGGGACGGGGGGAGGCGACAGAGAGGGGGACGGGTGGGGGGGAGACAGAGAGGGGGACGGGGGGGGAGACAGAGAGGGGACGGGGGGGAGACAGAGAGGGGGACGGGGGGAGACAGAGAGGGGGACGGGGGGGAGACAGAGAGGGGGACGGGGGGGAGACAGAGAGGGGGACGGGGGGGAGACAGAGAGGGGGACGGGGGGGAGACAGAGAGGGGGACGGGGGGGAGACAGAGAGGGGGACGGGGGGGAGACAGAGAGGGGGAGCGGGGGGGAGACAGAGAGGGGGACGGGGGGGAGACAGAGAGGGGGACGGGGGGGAGACAGAGAGGGGGACGGGGGGGAGACAGAGAGGGGGACGGGGGGGGAGACAGAGAGGGGGACGGGGGGGGAGACAGAGAGGGGGACGGGGGGGGAGACAGAGAGGGGGACGGGGGGGGAGACAGAGAGGGGGACGGGGGGGGAGACAGAGAGGGGGACGGGGGGGGAGACAGAGAGGGGGACGGGGGGGGAGACAGAGAGGGGGACGGGGGGGAGACAGAGAGGGGGACGGGGGGGGAGACAGAGAGGGGGACGGGGGGGGAGACAGAGAGGGGGACGGGGGGGAGACAGAGAGGGGGACGGGGGGGGAGACAGAGAGGGGGGACGGGGGGGGAGACAGAGAGGGGGACGGGGGGGAGACAGAGAGGGGGACGGGGGGGGAGACAGAGAGGGGGACGGGGGGGGAGACAGAGAGGGGGACGGGGGGGGAGACAGAGAGGGGGACGGGGGGGGAGACAGAGAGGGGGACGGGGGGGGAGACAGAGAGGGGGACGGGGGGGGAGACAGAGAGGGGGACGGGGGGGGAGACAGAGAGGGGGACGGGGGGGGAGACAGAGAGGGGGGACGGGGGGGGAGACAGAGAGGGGGACGGGGGGGGAGACAGAGAGGGGGACGGGGGGGGAGACAGAGAGGGGGACGGGGGGGGAGACAGAGAGGGGGACGGGGGGGGAGACAGAGAGGGGGACGGGGGGGGAGACAGAGAGGGGGACGGGGGGGGAGACAGAGAGGGGGACGGGGGGGGAGACAGAGAGGGGGACGGGGGGGGAGACAGAGAGGGGGACGGGGGGGGAGACAGAGAGGGGGACGGGGGGGGAGACAGAGAGGGGGACGGGGGGGGAGACAGAGAGGGGGACGGGGGGGGAGACAGAGAGGGGGACGGGGGGGGAGACAGAGAGGGGGACGGGGGGGGAGACAGAGAGGGGGACGGGGGGGGAGACAGAGAGGGGGACGGGGGGGGAGACAGAGAGGGGGACGGGGGGGGAGACAGAGAGGGGGACGGGGGGGGAGACAGAGAGGGGGACGGGGGGGGAGACAGAGAGGGGGGACGGGGGGGGAGACAGAGAGGGGGACGGGGGGGGAGACAGAGAGGGGGACGGGGGGGGAGACAGAGAGGGGGACGGGGGGGGAGACAGAGAGGGGGACGGGGGGGAGACAGAGAGGGGGGACGGGGGGGGGAGACAGAGAGGGGGACGGGGGGGAGACAGAGAGGGGGACGGGGGGGGAGACAGAGAGGGGGACGGGGGGGGAGACAGAGAGGGGGACGGGGGGGGAGACAGAGAGGGGGACGGGGGGGGAGACAGAGAGGGGGACGGGGGGGGGAGACAGAGAGGGGGGACGGGGGGGGGGAGACAGAGAGGGGGACGGGGGGGGGAGACAGAGAGGGGGACGGGGGGGGAGACAGAGAGGGGGACGGGGGGGGAGACAGAGAGGGGGACGGGGGGGGAGACAGAGAGGGGGACGGGGGGGGAGACAGAGAGGGGGACGGGGGGGGAGACAGAGAGGGGGACGGGGGGGGAGACAGAGAGGGGGACGGGGGGGGGAGACAGAGAGGGGGACGGGGGGGGAGACAGAGAGGGGGACGGGGGGAGACAGAGAGGGGGACGGGGGGGACAGAGAGGGGGACGGGGGGGGAGACAGAGAGGGGGACGGGGGGGGAGACAGAGAGGGGGACGGGGGGGGAGACAGAGAGGGGGACGGGGGGGGAGACAGAGAGGGGGACGGGGGGGGAGACAGAGAGGGGGACGGGGGGGGAGACAGAGAGGGGGACGGGGGGGGAGACAGAGAGGGGGACGGGGGGGGAGACAGAGAGGGGGGACGGGGGGGGGGAGACAGAGAGGGGGACGGGGGGGGAGACAGAGAGGGGGACGGGGGGGGGAGACAGAGAGGGGGACGGGGGGGGAGACAGAGAGGGGGACGGGGGGGGAGACAGAGAGGGGGACGGGGGGGGAGACAGAGAGGGGGACGGGGGGGAGGGGAGACAGAGAGGGGGACGGGGGGGGAGACAGAGAGGGGGACGGGGGGGGAGACAGAGAGGGGGACGGGGGGGGGAGACAGAGAGGGGGACGGGGGGGAGACAGAGAGGGGGACGGGGGGGAGAGAGGGGGACGGGGGGGGAGACAGAGAGGGGGACGGGGGGGGAGACAGAGAGGGGGACGGGGGGGGAGACAGAGAGGGGGACGGGGGGGGAGACAGAGAGGGGGACGGGGGGGGAGACAGAGAGGGGGACGGGGGGGGAGACAGAGAGGGGGACGGGGGGGGAGACAGAGAGGGGGACGGGGGGGGAGACAGAGAGGGGGACGGGGGGGGAGACAGAGAGGGGGACGGGGGGGGAGACAGAGAGGGGGACGGGGGGGGAGACAGAGAGGGGACGGGGGGGGAGACAGAGAGGGGGACGGGGGGGGAGACAGAGAGGGGGACGGGGGGGGAGACAGAGAGGGGGACGGGCGGGGGAGACAGAGAGGGGGACGGGGGGGGAGACAGAGAGGGGACGGGGGGGAGACAGAGAGGGGGACGGGGGGGGAGACAGAGAGGGGGACGGGGGGGAGACAGAGAGGGGGACGGCGGGGGGAGACAGAGAGGGGGACGGGGGGGAGACAGAGAGGGGGACGGCGGGGGAGACAGAGAGGGGGACGGGGGGGAGACAGAGAGGGGGACGGGGGGGGAGACAGAGAGGGGGACGGCGGGGGAGACAGAGAGGGGGACGGCGGGGGAGACAGAGAGGGGGACGGCGGGGGAGACAGAGAGGGGGACGGCGGGGGAGACAGAGAGGGGGACGGCGGGGGAGACAGAGAGGGGGACGGCGGGGGGAGACAGAGAGGGGGACGGCGGGGGAGACAGAGAGGGGGACGGCGGGGGAGACAGAGAGGGGACGGCGGGGGAGACAGAGAGGGGGACGGCGGGGGAGACAGAGAGGGGGACGGCGGGGGAGACAGAGAGGGGGACGGCGGGGGAGACAGAGAGGGGGACGGCGGGGGAGACAGAGAGGGGGACGGCGGGGGAGACAGAGAGGGGGACGGCGGGGGAGACAGAGAGGGGGACGGCGGGGGAGACAGAGAGGGGGACGGCGGGGGAGACAGAGAGGGGGACGGCGGGGGAGACAGAGAGGGGGACGGCGGGGGAGACAGAGAGGGGGACGGCGGGGGAGACAGAGAGGGGGACGGCGGGGGAGACAGAGAGGGGGGACGGCGGGGGGAGGACAGAGAGGGGGACGGCGGGGGAGACAGAGAGGGGGACGGCGGGGGAGACAGAGAGGGGGACGGCGGGGGAGACAGAGAGGGGGACGGCGGGGGAGACAGAGAGGGGGACGGCGGGGGAGACAGAGAGGGGGACGGCGGGGGAGACAGAGAGGGGGACGGCGGGGGAGACAGAGAGGGGACGGCGGGGGAGACAGAGAGGGGGACGGCGGGGGAGACAGAGAGGGGGACGGCGGGGGAGACAGAGAGGGGGACGGCGGGGGAGACAGAGAGGGGGACGGCGGGGGAGACAGAGAGGGGGACGGCGGGGGAGACAGAGAGGGGGACGGCGGGGGAGACAGAGAGGGGGACGGCGGGGGAGACAGAGAGGGGGACGGCGGGGGAGACAGAGAGGGGGACGGCGGGGGAGACAGAGAGGGGGACGGCGGGGGAGACAGAGAGGGGGACGGCGGGGAGACAGAGAGGGGGACGGGAGGGGGGGAGACAGAGAGGGGGACGGAGGGGGGGGGAGACAGAGAGGGGGAGGGGGGGAGACAGAGAGGGGGAGGGGGGGGAGACAGAGAGGGGGACGGGGGGGAGACAGAGAGGGGGACGGGGGGGAGACAGAGAGGGGGACGGGAGGGGGGGGGAGACAGAGAGGGGGACGGGAGGGGGGGGGAGACAGAGAGGGGGACGGGGGGGGAGACAGAGAGGGGGACGGGGGGGAGAAGAGAGGGGGACGGGGGGAAAGAGAGGGGGACCGGGGGGGGGAGGGGGAAGAGAGGGGGAGCGGGGGGGGGGGCAAGAGAGGGGGACCGGGGGGGGGGGCAAGAGAGGGGGACCGGGGGGGGGGGGCAAGAGAGGGGGAAAGAGAGGGGGACCGGGGGGGGAGGGGGGAAAGAGAGGGGGACCGTGGGGGGGGTGGCTGGGGGGAGAAAGAGAGGGGGACCGGGGCGGGGGGGGTGATTCTCTCTCTCTCTCCCAGGACCCAGCAATGGGCTCCGGGCCCCTTATTAAAAGCCTTGGAGAGCCGGCCGGGCCTTGTGCCTCTGGTAGGGCCGGGGGGTGGACACTCACGCTTGCGGGCCTCGGCGACTTTGTCGGCCGCCCGTTTCTCGGCCTGCAGCAGTTGCTGGATCCCCTGGGACTGACTCGCCATTCCGCCGCTTCCCGCTCCGCTCGAGCGCTTCAGCTGACCGCCGCACCGCGTCACGTGACCGCGCCGGGGCGCAGGCGCACTGGCTCCACAAGTGGAAAGTAGCCACTTGCTGGCAGAGTTAGTGTCAGTGCTGGGGGCAGGTTCTCTGGAGCTGCAATAGTGAAGGGTTCGCTGCCTTCAGCGTTTATTGCAATGGAGAGACCTGCACTTGACTAGAACTGGGCTTTCTTTCTTTTGATGGACCAATAAGGGGTGCCCCACGACCACCAAACAAATATGTTAATATGGAATGGTCCAATAAAAGAAAAAAGACAGACTTGCCCTTTATGGCGCCTTTCACGACCACCGGAAACCTCAAGGTGCTTTACAGCCAATGAAGTACTTTTGAAATGTCACAGTTGTAATGTAGCAAACTGAAAAGAACATAAGAATTAGGAGCAGTAGTAGGCCATCGGGCTCCACCATTCAATAGGGTCATGGTTGATCTTCAACCTCAACTCCACTTTCTCGCCCGATCCCCATATCCCTTGGTTCCCCTATAGTCCGCAAGGACATAAAAGTTGATGCCAAAATATGCACCAAGTGCCACCAAAAGAAAATCATACCTTCCCAACTAATTCAGGATTTTATATTTGCTGCCGACAAGACACTCTATACCCTGCGGTGCCCAGCGGTTGCGAAAGGCATCATGCGTACCGGCGGACACCACATGCACCCTCTCCAGGGCCACTCGGGCACTTTGAATAGAACTGGCACCAATACCCTGGCAGGGTACCTTACCTAGTACTGTGGGTAGGGTTTAAACTAATATATCAGGTGGGAGAGGAACAGTAAGAGAGAAGTCAGCTCAAAAGGGAAACAGGATTACCTAAGTTTTACGGCACAGAAACAGGTCATTCGGCCCAACCAGTCCATGCTGGCGTTTATGTTCCACTTGAGCCTCCTCCCGTATTTCCTCATCTAACTCTATCAGCAGAACCCTCTATTCCCTGCTCCCTCATATCTCTTTCTTCTTCTTAGGCAGTCCCTCGGAACCGAGGATGACTCGCTTCCACATTAAAAATGAGTTTGCAGATGACTGATTAGTCCAATGCGGGATCTACAGTCTCTGTCACAGGTGGGGCAGACAGTGGTTCAAGGGGCGGGTGGGTGGGGTGCTTGGGTTGACGTGCGCTCCTTGCGCTGCCTGCGCTTGGCTTCCACTTGCTCCCGGTGAAGAGACTCAAGGTGTTCGGCGCCTTCCCGGATGCTTCTCCTCCACTTTGTGCGGTCTTGGGCCAGGGATTCCCAGGTGTCGGTTACACTTTTTCAAGGAGGCTTTGAGGGTGTCCTTGAAGCGTTTCCTCTGCCCACCTGGGGCTCTCTTGCCGTGCCGGAGCTCCGAGTAGAGCGCTTGTTTTGGAAGTCTCGTATCGGGCATGCGGACAATGTGACCCGTCCATCGGAGCTGATCAAGCGTGGTCAAAGCTTCGATGCTGGGGATGTTGGCTTGAGCAAGAACACTGACGTTGGTGCATCTATCCTGCCAATGGATTTGCAGGATCTTGCGGAGGCAGCATTGGTGGTACCTCTCCAGTGCTTTGAGGTGCCTGCTGTACCTGGTCCATGTCCCTGAGGCATACAGCAGGGTGGGTATCACTGCTGCTCATATGCTTATATGCTCATATGCATATCTAACCGCCTCTTAAATGCATCTATACTATTTGCCTCAACCACTCCCTGTGGTAGCGAGTTCCACATTCTCACCACCCTCTGGGTAAAGAAGTTTCTTCTGAATTCCCTATTGGATTTCTTGGTGACTATCTTATTTTGATGGCCTCTAGTTATGCTCTTCTCCACAAGTGGAATCATTCTCTCTGTATCCACTCTATCAAAACCTTTCATAATTTTAAAGACCTCTATTAGGTCACCCCTCAGCCTTCTCTTTTCAAGAGAAAAGAGATTCAGTCTGTTCATCCTTTCCTGATAGGTGTACCCTTGCATTTCTGGTATCACCCTTGTAAATCTTTCCTGTGTCCTCTCCAGTGCCTCTATATACTTTTTATAATATGGCGACCAGAATTGTACACAGTATCCAAGTGTGGTCTAACCAAGGTTTGATACAAGTTTAGCATAACTTTACTACTTTTCAATTCTATCCTTCTTGAAAAAAACCCTAGTGCTTGGTTTGCTTTTTTTATGGCCTTGCTAACTTGTGTTGCTACTTTTAGTGATTTGTGTATTTGTACTCCGAGATCCCTTTGTTCCTCTACCCCACTTAGACTCACACCCTCCAAGTAATAAGTGAGCTCCCTATCCTTCCTACCAAAATGTAATACAGGTAGACTACCCTTTATCCGAACTTCCGAAAACCGAAACCCTCTAAAAACCAAAGGTTTTTTCGTTCAGCGTAAGTCGTGCGCACGACATGACCAGAGTGGCGCACGACTTACGCTGAGCAGGGCAGAGGGTCACTGAGTTCCCTCCTGGGTAGGAGATTGCAGGCCGAGCCAACCCAACAATACAGCGGCCCGTCCGATAGCTGCAGCGGCCTGTCCGATATTCCTTTCTCCCCCCCCGACCCCCGACCCCCCCGCCGACCCCCACCCTTTCGGATAAGGGATAGTGTATCCTTTATCCGCACTTCCGAAAACCGAAATCCTCTGAAAACTGAAAGTGTTTTCGTTCAGCGTAAGTCGTGCACACGACCCCGACCCCCACCACCGACCCCCCGCCGACCCCCCCAACGACCCCACCCCCGACCCCGACCCCCCCCCACCCCCAACAAATTTCCCAGTCTTATAAAATACCTTCCGAAATCCGAAATTTTCCAAAAACCGAAACACGGCTGGTCCCGAGGTTTTCGGATAAAGGATAGTCTACCTGTACCTCACATTTATCTGTGTTGAACTTCATTTGCCAATTATATGCCCATTCTGTAAGTTTATTAATGTCCTCCTGTAATTTGTTGCAGTCCTCCTCAGTATTGACTATCCCCCCCAATTTGGTGTCATCCGCAAATTTAGAAATTGTGTTTTTGATTCCAGAGTCTAAATTGTTAATATAAATTGTGAACAACAGTGGTCCCAGCACTGATCCTTGTGGAACACCACTACCCACCTTCTGCCACTGTGAATAGCTACTCTTTACCCCATCTCTCTGCTTTCTGTCTTGAAGCCAGCTAGCTAACCATTCTGCTACTTGTCCCCTAACTCTGCATTGTTTGACCTTATTCATTAGTCTATTATGTGGTACCTTATCGAAGGCCTTTTGAAAATCTAGATAAATTACATCTACCGCATTACCCTTGTCTACTCTCTCTTTTACCTCTTCAAAAAATTCAATGAGGTTGGTCAAGCAAGACTTTCCCTTTTGAAATCCATACTGACTATTCCTCATTATATTTTTGGTTTCTTCTATTTGTTCTTCTAGATGTTCTTCTACTTTCTCCTTTAGTAGGGATTCCATTATTTTTCTTACCACCAATGTTAAGCTGACTGGTCTATAGCTCCCTTGACATGTTCTATCTCCCTTCTTAAATATAGGTATTATGTTAGCTATCCACCAGTCCTCTGGTGCTACACCTTTGTTTAATGAGTTATTAAATATGTATACTAATGCCTCTGCTATCTCTTCCCTAGATTCTTTTAAAATGCATGAATGTTATCCATCCAGACCAGGGTTTTTTTCCTCATTGGATTTGATTAGTTTATTTCTCCTCTTTTTATTTTAAATGCATTTATTTCATTACTAAGCTCATGTCATGTGCTCCTTCGCAATTATTATCTTAAAGCATATTGTATTATGATCACTATTGCCTAGATATCCCCCTACCTTTACCTCTCTTATCTGCTCTAGTTCATTCCCCATCACTAGATCCAACAGCAAATCCTCCCTTGTTGGGCTTTTTACATTTAGGTTAGAAAGGAGTCCTGTACACATTGTAGGAACTCCATTCCCTTATACCCGTTACCTACCTACTCCATCCAATTAATATCAGAGTAGTTGAAATCCCCCATGATTATTATTCTATGTTTTTTACTCATTTCCCTAATTTGTTTGCATATTTCTTCCTCCACCTCCCTTCCACTATTAGGTGGTCTGTAAACTACACCTATTAGCGTGATTGATCCTTTATTATCTTTTATCTCTATCCGTATGGATTCTATTTTTATCTTGCTGATAGCTGCGTCACTTTTTTTTACTGCCATTATGTTATCCCTAATAAGTACAGCTACTCCACCTCCCCCTTTTCCCTCTCTATCTTTTCTAAATATGTTATACCCTGCAATGTTTAATTCCCAGTCCTGATTTTTCTGCAGCCATGTCTCAGAAATCTCTACTATGTCTGGTTCATTGTAAGGCTTGATTACCTCCAGCTCTCCTGTTTTATTATGGACACTGTGTGCATTGCTGTACAGACAGTTTAACTCATTTTTAATAGCAGTTCCTTTCACTTTATTTTTAAACATCTTTTTACTCTCCTGTTCTATCACTCTATTTATTCCTTGGCCATCAATGTCCTCTCTTACTTTACTCTTTCTTATACTCTCCTTTCCTGTTTTGATTTTCTTTAGGCTGGTTTCATTTCTTGTAGACACCTCTACCCATCTTACTAGTTTAAAGCGAGGGTATGGAATTTGTGATGGGGGCCGAACACCATAGCTTCGGTCTTCCTAATGTTTAACCAGCGGAAAAGGTGGCTCATCCAAAACTGGATGTCAGGCAAACAATCTGACCACACATAAGCAATGGAGAGGTTGAGCTGGCTGTCTGTCAAGGTTGCCTCCATGTCACCAAGGGGCTGCATGTAGAAGAGGAGGGAGCCAAGGATAGATCCTTGGTGGGAACCAGAGAATAGTGCAGGGACAGGAAAATAAGTCATTGTTGTAGATGCTCTGGCTACGATCTCAGATAGGTAAAAGTGGAACCAACTGAGCTGGATAACTGAGGAGAGATGTTGGAGGAGGATGGAACAGCAGAATGGCCTGAACCTTATTGACAAAGAAGCCCACGAGCTCCTAACACTGGTTGGAGGTGAGGGTGGAGGGGGCAGTGGAGAGGGATTTAAGGAGATGGTTGGTAGTGGAGAAAAGAAGCCTATGGTTATCTTTGCTCTCCGGAGTGATCCTGGAGGAGAGTGAGGCCAGATAGCATTTGATGTAGTGCAGCTAGACCTGGCTATGGATAGCTAAACTAGTTGTGCACCACAATTGCTCAAGTCTGTGCCCTTGGGCTTGACGGAGGGAGATGCAGAGAAGGGTGGCAATTGTTTATCTGCTGGAAGAGTCCTAGGGGGCAGTATTAGGTGAGGTGAACGGGGCAGGGAAGTCACATTACAGACCATTGAGCAGTGGAAAGGAATATTAAAGATGAAATTTGTAGAAAAATTAGAGAGGCATGTATCAACAGGATTAAAATTGTAGGAGATTTTGATTATCCAAAATAGACTGGGAAAAGGAAAACAGAAAATGCTGGAAATACTCAGCAGGTCAGGCAGCATCTGTGGAGAGAGAGGCCCTCTGTTTCTCGCTCCACAGATGCTGCCTGACCTGCTGAGTATTTCCAGCATTTTCTGTTTTTATTTCAGATTTCCAGCATCCGCAGTATTTTGGCTTTTGTATTGGGAAAAGGAAAATATTTATGGGGGGAAAGAGGAGGCATTTTGCAGTGTGTTTATGATTATTTTCTCAGTTAACATGTTGCTGCTCCAACAAGGAATGGTAATGAATGATTCTGTGTAACAAAGTGGAGCAAGTAGGCAACCCAAAAATAGGGGACTTTTGGGAAACCGTGACCTTAAGATAATTAGCGTTTAGTGTAAGAATAGAAAAGGAAAAAGAAAAAATCAAGGACAAGGGGACGTGGCCAATGTTCCCTTTAAGCGCAGCATTCTGCAGCTCCCGCGCAGCTGGCTCACCGGATTTAAATAGGAAAAACCACACATGCGTGGTATTGTGAATGGGCTGTGCAGCCCTTAAAGGGGCAGCGCACCCAAAAATAAAATTAAAGGGAACATTGGACGTGAGTTCAAAAAAAACAAATAGCAAGATAAAAAGGGACCATGCCCCAATTAAATGAAAGGAAAACTTGCAAATTGAACCATAGATGAGCAATGGGAAATATATAAACAGGAGATAGAAAGAGTACAAATCAAAAACATTTCAGTAAGGGAAAAGGGATAAATAGAGAGATTGGGTCAAATTTGAAACTAAAAGAAGTTGCATTTGGTGATTACATGGCAGACAATAAAAATGAAAGCAAGGACACATACAAAGAACATTTTCTTTCCACGTAATCTTCTCTAGAGAATCCTGGGTCGACTCCTGATCTTAAGTTGTGTTACCATCACCAAGTTGTGTGCTCTAATTGAGAAAGTAAGATGCTTGTGTTCCTGGGACTATGGGAAGAGCTCAATGACAGTGATAGTTTGGGTAACCGTGTCTGTGGATGTGCACACCAAGTACATCCTTTATCTGTACAAGGGGAAAAACATGTTGGTGACCATGCACTGAAAATGATCCCATGATACAGATGAAGTGATAAATTGGCAATACCCTCAGGAAGTCTTTCTTCATTTGTTTACAAATGTACCTCACATAATTGTGATAAAGTTGTGTAATCTTCTCTCCAGCTGCAAACAAAAAAAACAGGTTATCAACTTTTATTTTTCAAAAATGCTCTTGAACTGCAACTCGAACAAAATTGCTGGGCCCGCGTGGGATTCCGATCCTGGGCCTCCTCCAACTGCCGGCGCGCAGTGATTGCGTATCCCAGGGGCGCAGTTAGTTCGAAGCGTCCCCTGGGATCACGTGGGCCATGGAGAACCAATGGGAGCAGGGAATGCTTCATTCATAAGTTTGACAGGAAGAGCTGTCAAACCTATAAATACTATAAGCCCCAAAACATTACTAAAACTTCAAATACATTTTTTTTCAAATCACATTTTTAAAATAACTATAAATTACATGAAATAACTATTTTAAACAATAATTTAAATTTTTGAAAAAATGTATTTCATTTTCTAACGGGGCTAAAAATAAACTTACCTTTCTTTAAAGTATTTAAAAATAATAAACCTGTGGAAAAAACGTTTTAATTTTAATTAATTCACCACTTACCTTGTTAAAAGCAGGCCTTGCACCTGCACGCGGTGTCCGCCGGCGCGCTCGAGCTTTTTCGTGACCGGTGGGCGCCGCGGGGACTGGAGTGCATAATTAATTTAGACAACCAAATTTTAATTTGATTGGTGAAGGTTTATTTAAAAGGGTTATTGGATTTTTGTTTATTTGTTAACTTGTTTTGGTTGCACAAAAAAGAGGAGGCCTTGCACCTGCTTTTTAAAAGTGTAACTGCTGGAGACTTACCCTCCCGGAGAAACCTGCAAAAAAACGTAAGTTCGATGCGCATGCGCTGCCTCTCCGGCGCACGCGTTCCACCTGTCAACCCCTTCTTTCAGGGGAACGGAAGTGCCGGTTTCCCGCGCATGTGCAGTGCATGCACGAAACCGGCACTTTCGTTGGGCCTACGCGTGAGTACCCCGTGCGTACTCACCCATGGGGACCCGAATTTCTGGGCCAATCTCTCCTGCCTTCTGGCCTATCACCGACCTTCCCTTTGTTCACCGCCCCCCCTTTCCCTGCCCCACACTTGCTTAAAAATCTGTTACATCGCCAACTTTTTCCAGTTCTGACGAAGGGTCATCGACCTGAAATGTTAACTCTGTTTCTCTCTCCATGATGCTGCCTGACCCGCTGAAGTGTTTCCAGCATTTTCTGTTGTTGCTTCTTGAGAATAATTGTTTATTTGGTGAAAACTAGTTTGAAAGCATACACCACATCAATGATATCTTTTTCCTGAACCCTCTTGCTTTGAGGTGAAGCACTTTGGTGTGTTTCTTTTAAGAACCTCTGTGCTGTGTGGCATTATGTTTTAGGTTTGAACTGTTCGTGAAAATATTTTTTTATCTTCAAAGGTGGAAACCATTCCATGTAAGTCAGTTTTCTTTGTATCGTTAATGCATATAATTGATTTTTAGTTGCAGCACATATAACCATAGTTTAAATAAATCACAACCTCATTTTTTAGCAGTTTTTTGTTATTCTTATGAAAATATATGGGGCGTGATTTTCCCTGGATAGTTTAGGCGCAAAAGAGCCTCCGAGGTGGCCAAGTTGGAGTCTTAAGCTGAAATGCTGGGTTAGCCTGCGTTTAGCTCAAGACGCCATCTCGATAAAGGAGTTAAAGCGCGTGCTAGGAACGGCCGTCCGCAGGATCATTAAGGGGCTGATTGCCACTTAAATTGCCTGCTAGCGCTCATTAACGAGGCTGTGCGGCTTTTGGTGGATAGCGCTTGACCTAATGCCCTCTCCCATCAGCGACCAGCTGATCGGGAGTAAACAAGTCGTTGCTGAGGATTTCGAGTGCTACTTAACGGTAAATCACCTTTTACTGTTCACTTGCTGCTGGAGGTTTGAAGAGGACTTTTGAAACACATCGGGAGACTTTCTGGGAAACTTTGTCAAGGCTTCACCAACACTATCAACATTTATTCTGGAAATTCTCTGAGGACTTCACCTAAAAACAGTGAGTGCTGTGCTACTCTACCTTATTGGAGACCTTATAGGAGTCACCAGGAGAAAGGGAGTGCTTGGCCATGAGCATCTTGCTAGAGGTCCCCCTTGGTCTGCAGGAGGAATGGGAGGAGGACACGAGGCCAGGCAGAGCAGCACCAGCTGCTGCAGGAGAGAGGGGCAGGAGGGCGAGGTGGACTCCCCCTCTTCCACCGCCCCAACCCCCCGTGGGTACAGGGCATGCCTCCTCCTCTGGACCTCCCCCGTGGGTACAGGACATGCCCCCTCCTCTGGACCTCCCCCGTGGGTACAGGACATGCCTCCTCCTCTGGACCTCCTCCACCAGGACCTCCAGTGCCGCGTTATGGAACCTGTGCGCCCTCTCCCTCGGTCCCTGAAACCTACCGCTGTGTGTCAGCCAGCCCACTCCACACCTTCAGTGGAAGTGGGTGTGTGGAACCCACATATACTGCTCCACGAAAATCGATTCTAATCAGCGCTTGAGTGCTAAACCTGCAGGATTCTGATGTAGCACCTCCAGGCAAATTCAAATTATGGTAATCAGTAATTAGGCCCCAAATTGCATGCTAAAATCAGACTTTCAAGCATAGCACCCAATAAGTGCCCATTTTCACCCTTTAGCCAAAATAACCCCCATGGTCTTAGGGATCAACACAAAGCAGTCTTTAAGCAAGTTCTGTCGGGCGTTTAATGTAGACATTAGATTAGAATACTATTGATTTTCGCACTGAAGCCAAATGCAATGAGCTCTGATGACTACTCCCAATGGTGGCTTAATATTTTGTGACCAGCAGGACAAGACAGCTACCATCTGAACATTAACTAATTCAAAAACATTTTGAAATAAAAACATTTAATACCATAATTTCCATAATCTGCAACAGGGCAGAGCTTAGCTTCCAGCACACTGATTAGGAAATATACAGTAACGCAGTTTCAAGACACATGGAGATTGTCGTCTAAGATCTCAAATCATTAACAATGGAACGTGCTTCCAGGGCCGGAATAAACCAGAGCTGCAGCGGTCCGAGACTATCCAGCACTGCCTCAGATGTATGTTACATTCTGAAACCACCTGAAGTTATGGTGAGAACAGTGAGGTTCGGTGGAGACATATCTCCCCATGAAGCCCCATTCTTACTGTAAGCCAATTTCATATACAGACTTGATAACTTGTCTTAGAGTTTGGAAAGTATAAACAATGAGCAGTTAGTGATGCTATTTTTCACAATGACCCAATCACATAATGAGCAACCGCCTTATAAAATCTGGGTGAATGTTTGTTCGGACAGAGATCTAAAGAGACCAGCATTATAGATGTACAGTTACTAGGCTGCACTCTCTCTCCTACACTGTTAGACTTGTTTTTTTCCTCTCTCTTTCTCCAAGTTAATGACTCAAAGGCCATGTAATTTGCTCACAATTTCTAGGACAATCTTAAAAGCAATTGTGCATCCAGCCAGGAGGTGGCAGTATTTTACAACTATGGGCCCACCTGAATATATTTAAGTGAAAAAAAATCAAATAGATCTGTAACCTGCAGTGAATAACCAGGATTTCAGCGATGTGTGCATGTGATGTGTAACATATTAACTTTTGGAGCAAATTGCAGTGATTGAAAGCAATTTTAAAAAGGTCTACTAGAAAGGCATGAAGGAAGAGCTAAGACAGATTAACTGGGGAAATTGTTTATTAACACCTCAGTTGAGGACAAATGGGATACTGTCAAAAGCCCGCTGAGGCACACGAAGGACAAATAGAACCTAAGATTAGTGGTAGACTCAAAAAAAATAGTCCTAGATGGCTAAACAAGGCAATCAGAAGTGAAAGAAGAAAAATGAGCTACACAATGCCTGCAGAAAGGTGAGCAGCTCCGCTCGGAAGATTACAGGACATTTTAGAAGCACGTCAGAGGTTCATCATTAGCTGCTTGTCCCCCAGTCTGCTGCCAAAGTGTTCAGGCAGAACTGCCTTTTTAAAGGTTGCGCTCTCATTTCCATACACGCCAACAACTTGCACCCTGATACGCTTATCAATTACTTCATAAAAGGTGATGAGTCGAAGAAGAGATGACGAGTCGAAAGAAGAGATGAATAAGGCTTTTATTAGCTAAGAAGAGACCATGCTTCTTCGTGAGTGACTGAACAAGTCTGAACGAAACCCACACAGTGGTGGGTGGAGTCAGCTGAGGCATGCCTCCATACACAGCGCCACCCAGAGGTGGCAATATACAATACAGTGGTTTACCACATTCACCCCTTGTTTAATGTGAAGTCCGGCGGGGTGAAGGGTACTACAAGTTAAGTCTATCAGGAGGCCTTGTCTGACGTCCTGATCGTCGTGGTGGCGGCGGTGGTGTTGCAGCATCCGACGTCGGGTCTGGTGTCTGGGTGGTTGGCGAAGATTCCTGGGGCTTTGGCATGCCGTCTGCAGGGGTTGGGTTGGGAGGGGTGGTGGGGGATAACAGTGGTAAGGGGGATAACGGTGGTAAGGGGGATAACGGTGGTAATTCAGGGGTACCCGAGGGTGCGAGATCTCGTATGGAGACCGTGTCCTCCCGCCCGTCTGGGTATGTCACCCAGGCATACTGGGGGTTGGCGTGTAGGAGGTGCACCCGCTCGACCAGGGGGTCCGTTTTATGCGTCCTCACGTGCCTCCGCAGTAGGACGGGCCCAGGAGAAGTCAACCATGCCGGTAGCGAGGTTCCCGATGTAGACTTCCGGGGGAAAACGAACATTTTCTCATGAGGGGTCGCATTAGTGGCAGTACAAAGCAGTGACCGAATGGAGTGGAGCGCTGCAGGGAGGACCTCCTGCCAGCGGGAGGTCGGAAGGCCCTTAGATTTTAGTGCTAAGAGGACTGCCTTCCAAACCGTCGCGTTCTCCCTTTCCACCTGGCCGTTCCCCCGGGGGTTGTAACTGGTGGTCCTGCTCGTGGCGATACCTCTTGTTAGCAGGTACTGCCGAAGTTCGTCGCTCATGAACGATGAGCCCCTGTCGCTATGTATATAGCTGGGGAACCCGAACAGAGCGAAGATGTCATTCAGACACTTGATGACCGTGGTACTGGTCATGTCTGGGCAAGGGATGGCAAAGGGGAAACGGGAGTACTCATCAACTATGTTGAGGAAGTACACATTGCGGTCAGCGGAGGGGAGGGGCCCTTTAAAATCGACGCTCAGGCGTTCGAAGGGGCGGGTGGCCTTGATCAGGCTTGCTCTGTCCGGCCTATAGAAGTGCGGTTTGCACTCGGCGCAGATTTGGCAGCTCTTGGTCATGGTCCTGACCTCCTCGATGGAGTAGGGCAGGTTACGGGATTTGATAAAATGGAAAAACCTGGTGACCCCCGGGTGGCAGAGGTCATTGTGGAGGGACTGCAGCCTATCACTCTGCGCGTTGGCGCATGTACCACGTGATAGGGCATCTGGGGGCTCATTGAGTTTCCCTGGCCGATACAAGATATCATAATTGTAGGTGGAGAGTTCGATTCTCCACCTCAAGATCTTGTCGTTCTTGATTTTACCCCTCTGCTTATTATTAAACATAAAAGCTACTGAACGCTGGTCAGTGAGCAGGGTAAATCGTTTCCCGGCCAGGTAATGCCTCCAGTGACGCACCGCTTCTACAATAGCCTGGGCCTCCTTTTCGACGGAGGAGTGTCTCGTCTCGGGGCCCTGGAGGGTCCTTGAGAAAAAGGCCACAGGTCTGCCCGCCTGGTTAAGGGTCGCGGCTAGGGCGAAGTCGGAGGCATCGCTCTCCACTTGGAAGGGGATGGACTCATCCACCGCGTGCATTGCGGCCTTCGCGATATCGTTCTTGATAAGAGTGAAGGCTGCACACGCCTCTGGTGTCAGGGGGAAGGAGGTGGCTTTGATGAGGGGCCTGGCTTTGTCTGCATAGAGGGGCACCCACTGGGCGTAGTAGGAGAAAAACCCCAGGCATCTCTTCAGTGCTTTTTGGCAGTGGGGAAGGGGTAGCTCCATTAGGGGGCGCATTCTGTCGGGGTCGGGCCCGATGACTCCGTTCTCCACCACGCAGCCGAGGATGGCCAGGCGCTTGGTGTGAAACATACATTTTTCCTTATTGTACGTTAGGTTCAGCCGTTGGGCCGTACGGAGGAAATTTGCTAGATTAACGTCGTGGTCCTGCTGGTCGTGGCCGCAGATGGTGACGTTATCCAAATAGGGGAAGGTTGCCCGCAGCGCGTTCTGGTCAACCATTCGGTCCATCTCCCTTTGGAAGACCGAAACCCCGTTGGTGACGCCGAAGGGGACCCTAAGGAAGTGGTAGAGGCGGCCGTTTGCCTCGAAGGCAGTATACTGGCGGTCCTCATGGCGGATGGGCAGCTGGTGGTACGCTGACTTAAGGTCGATGGTGGAGAATACTTTGTATTGCGCAATCTGATTGACCATATCAGATATGCGAGGGAGGAGGTACGCGTCCAGCTGGGTGTACCGGTTTATGGTTTGGCTGTAGTCGATTACCATGCGGCGTTTTGCAGTGGTTTTAACGACTACAACCTGGGCTCGCCAGGGGCTAGTGCTACCTTCGATAATGCCCTCCTTCAATAGCCGCTCCACCTCAGAGCTGATAAAAGCTCTGTCCCCGGCACTGTACCGCCTGCTTTTGGTAGCGATGGGTTTACAGTCGCGGGTGAGGTTAGCGAACAGGGGAGGGGGGGGGACTTTTAATGTGGAAAGGCTGCAGGTGGTTTGCAGCGGGCGATTTAAAAGTTGTTGGTTGCAGACTGTGAGTGGGGGGAGGGGTCCACCGTATGCTAGTGTGACACTCTTAAGGTGGCACTGAAAATCCAACCCTAGCAGGACGGCAGCGCAAAGACGGGGCAGGACTAGCAGTTTAAATTTTTTATATTCAGTGCCCCCTACTGACAGGGTCACCACACAGTAGCCGCTGATGTCCATTGACTGGGACTTGGACGCCATAGAAATGCGATGGTGCGTTGGCAGAATCGTGAGGGAGTGGCTACGTACCGTGTCGGGGTGGACGAAACTCTCTGTGCTCCCGCTGTCGATCAGGCAACTGGTGGCGCGGCCGTTTACCGCGATATCCATCATGGAGCTGGATAGATGGTGAGGGAGGGCTTGATCCAGCGTCACGGAGGCCAGTATGTGGCTTAGTGAGTCACTATAGTCATCCGCCGAGACGGTGGTCGGTTCCGGTGACGAAATGGCGGTTGAGTGCGTTGGATACGATGGCGGCGGATGCCATGCGGCCGGGGGTACACAAAATGGCGGATAAGATGGCTGCTCCCACGGCCCGCACGCTGCGCTGCTGGCTGGCTTCCCCTTGCAGGCGTTAGCGTAATGGCCTTTCTTCCCGCAGCCCGAGCAGGTAGCTGTCTTAGCTGGGCAGTGCGCTCTGGGATGTTTTAACTGGCCACAGAAATAGCATTTTTGGGCCTGGTTACTGGGCATCGAAGCAGTTCTTACCGGAGGCTGCTGTCTCAGTTGGGTCGCTGCAGCGGTTGGTGCCGGGGGCGGCGGTCCCGTGTCCCACGGTTTCGATTGCCATGTCTCGGCGCCGTTACGGGGGTATGCCTCGAGGTTTCGGTGGGCCTCCTCTAACGAGAGCGCAAGGGCAATGGCCGTCTTCAGGTCGGGTTCCTTGCTTTCTAGCAGTCTCTGCCGGGTGTGGTCTGACTGGAGGCCCCTGACGAAGGCATCACAGGCGAGTCCCTGCGCGTGCTCCACAGCCGTTACCGCTTTACAATCGCAGTCTCTGCAGAGTGCCAGTAGCGCCCGTGCAAATGCCCCTACCGATTCTCCCGGTTGCTGCCTGCGGGATCCCAAGAGGTGTCGGGCGTAAATTGTGTTCACTGGGCGCGTATATTGCCCTTTTAGTAGCTCGAGGGCCGCCACGTACGTATTAGAGTCCCGGATTAGCATATATACTTGATGGCTCACCTGGGCGGTCAAAATTTTCAGTTTGTGATCCTCCTCTGTAACCTGTGAGATTGCGAGGAAGGATTCAAAGCAGCTCAGCCAGTGTTCAAACTTGGCTGATGCACCCACCTCTTGAGGGTCGAGGTCCAGGCGTGGTGGTCTGAGGGCTCTCAGCAATGTCTGCTGTATCCGTTGCTGTTGTTGCTCCTCAGGTGTCGCCATTTAACTTTTAGCTAATAAAATTGATACGCTTATCAATTACTTCATAAAAGGTGATGAGTCGAAGAAGAGATGACGAGTCGAAAGAAGAGATGAATAAGGCTTTTATTAGCTAAGAGACCATGCTTCTTCGTGAGTGACTGAACAAGTCTGAACGAAACCCACACAGTGGTGGGTGGAGTCAGCTGAGGCATGCCTCCATACACAGCGCCACCCAGAGGTGGCAATATACAATACAGTGGTTTACCACATTCACCCCTTGTTTAATGTGAAGTCCGGCGGGGTGAAGGGTACTACAAGTTAAGTCTATCAGGAGGCCTTGTCTGACGTCCTGATCGTCGTGGTGGCGGCGGTGGTGTTGCAGCATCCGACGTCGGGTCTGGTGTCTGGGTGGTTGGCGAAGATTCCTGGGGCTTTGGCATGCCGTCTGCAGGGGTTGGGTTGGGAGGGGTGGTGGGGGATAACAGTGGTAAGGGGGATAACGGTGGTAAGGGGGATAACGGTGGTAATTCAGGGGTACCCGAGGGTGCGAGATCTCGTATGGAGACCGTGTCCTCCCGCCCGTCTGGGTATGTCACCCAGGCATACTGGGGGTTGGCGTGTAGGAGGTGCACCCGCTCGACCAGGGGGTCCGTTTTATGCGTCCTCACGTGCCTCCGCAGTAGGACGGGCCCAGGAGAAGTCAACCATGCCGGTAGCGAGGTTCCCGATGTAGACTTCCGGGGGAAAACGAACATTTTCTCATGAGGGGTCGCATTAGTGGCAGTACAAAGCAGTGACCGAATGGAGTGGAGCGCTGCAGGGAGGACCTCCTGCCAGCGGGAGGTCGGAAGGCCCTTAGATTTTAGTGCTAAGAGGACTGCCTTCCAAACCGTCGCGTTCTCCCTTTCCACCTGGCCGTTCCCCCGGGGGTTGTAACTGGTGGTCCTGCTCGTGGCGATACCTCTTGTTAGCAGGTACTGCCGAAGTTCGTCGCTCATGAACGATGAGCCCCTGTCGCTATGTATATAGCTGGGGAACCCGAACAGAGCGAAGATGTCATTCAGACACTTGATGACCGTGGTACTGGTCATGTCTGGGCAAGGGATGGCAAAGGGGAAACGGGAGTACTCATCAACTATGTTGAGGAAGTACACATTGCGGTCAGCGGAGGGGAGGGGCCCTTTAAAATCGACGCTCAGGCGTTCGAAGGGGCGGGTGGCCTTGATCAGGCTTGCTCTGTCCGGCCTATAGAAGTGCGGTTTGCACTCGGCGCAGATTTGGCAGCTCTTGGTCATGGTCCTGACCTCCTCGATGGAGTAGGGCAGGTTACGGGATTTGATAAAATGGAAAAACCTGGTGACCCCCGGGTGGCAGAGGTCATTGTGGAGGGACTGCAGCCTATCACTCTGCGCGTTGGCGCATGTACCACGTGATAGGGCATCTGGGGGCTCATTGAGTTTCCCTGGCCGATACAAGATATCATAATTGTAGGTGGAGAGTTCGATTCTCCACCTCAAGATCTTGTCGTTCTTGATTTTACCCCTCTGCTTATTATTAAACATAAAAGCTACTGAACGCTGGTCAGTGAGCAGGGTAAATCGTTTCCCGGCCAGGTAATGCCTCCAGTGACGCACCGCTTCTACAATAGCCTGGGCCTCCTTTTCGACGGAGGAGTGTCTCGTCTCGGGGCCCTGGAGGGTCCTTGAGAAAAAGGCCACGGGTCTGCCCGCCTGGTTAAGGGTCGCGGCTAGGGCGAAGTCGGAGGCATCGCTCTCCACTTGGAAGGGGATGGACTCATCCACCGCGTGCATTGCGGCCTTCGCGATATCGTTCTTGATAAGAGTGAAGGCTGCACACGCCTCTGGTGTCAGGGGGAAGGAGGTGGCTTTGATGAGGGGCCTGGCTTTGTCTGCATAGAGGGGCACCCACTGGGCGTAGTAGGAGAAAAACCCCAGGCATCTCTTCAGTGCTTTTTGGCAGTGGGGAAGGGGTAGCTCCATTAGGGGGCGCATTCTGTCGGGGTCGGGCCCGATGACTCCGTTCTCCACCACGCAGCCGAGGATGGCCAGGCGCTTGGTGTGAAACATACATTTTTCCTTATTGTACGTTAGGTTCAGCCGTTGGGCCGTACGGAGGAAATTTGCTAGATTAACGTCGTGGTCCTGCTGGTCGTGGCCGCAGATGGTGACGTTATCCAAATAGGGGAAGGTTGCCCGCAGCGCGTTCTGGTCAACCATTCGGTCCATCTCCCTTTGGAAGACCGAAACCCCGTTGGTGACGCCGAAGGGGACCCTAAGGAAGTGGTAGAGGCGGCCGTTTGCCTCGAAGGCAGTATACTGGCGGTCCTCATGGCGGATGGGCAGCTGGTGGTACGCTGACTTAAGGTCGATGGTGGAGAATACTTTGTATTGCGCAATCTGATTGACCATATCAGATATGCGAGGGAGGAGGTACGCGTCCAGCTGGGTGTACCGGTTTATGGTTTGGCTGTAGTCGATTACCATGCGGCGTTTTGCAGTGGTTTTAACGACTACAACCTGGGCTCGCCAGGGGCTAGTGCTACCTTCGATAATGCCCTCCTTCAATAGCCGCTCCACCTCAGAGCTGATAAAAGCTCTGTCCCCGGCACTGTACCGCCTGCTTTTGGTAGCGATGGGTTTACAGTCGCGGGTGAGGTTAGCGAACAGGGGAGGGGGGGGGACTTTTAATGTGGAAAGGCTGCAGGTGGTTTGCAGCGGGCGATTTAAAAGTTGTTGGTTGCAGACTGTGAGTGGGGGGAGGGGTCCACCGTATGCTAGTGTGACACTCTTAAGGTGGCACTGAAAATCCAACCCTAGCAGGACGGCAGCGCAAAGACGGGGCAGGACTAGCAGTTTAAATTTTTTATATTCAGTGCCCCCTACTGACAGGGTCACCACACAGTAGCCGCTGATGTCCATTGACTGGGACTTGGACGCCATAGAAATGCGATGGTGCGTTGGCAGAATCGTGAGGGAGTGGCTACGTACCGTGTCGGGGTGGACGAAACTCTCTGTGCTCCCGCTGTCGATCAGGCAACTGGTGGCGCGGCCGTTTACCGCGATATCCATCATGGAGCTGGATAGATGGTGAGGGAGGGCTTGATCCAGCGTCACGGAGGCCAGTATGTGGCTTAGTGAGTCACTATAGTCATCCGCCGAGACGGTGGTCGGTTCCGGTGACGAAATGGCGGTTGAGTGCGTTGGATACGATGGCGGCGGATGCCATGCGGCCGGGGGTACACAAAATGGCGGATAAGATGGCTGCTCCCACGGCCCGCACGCTGCGCTGCTGGCTGGCTTCCCCTTGCAGGCGTTAGCGTAATGGCCTTTCTTCCCGCAGCCCGAGCAGGTAGCTGTCTTAGCTGGGCAGTGCGCTCTGGGATGTTTTAACTGGCCACAGAAATAGCATTTTTGGGCCTGGTTACTGGGCATCGAAGCAGTTCTTACCGGAGGCTGCTGTCTCGGTTGGGTCGCTGCAGCGGTTGGTGCCGGGGGCGGCGGTCCCGTGTCCCACGGTTTCGATTGCCATGTCTCGGCGCCGTTACGGGGGTATGCCTCGAGGTTTCGGTGGGCCTCCTCTAACGAGAGCGCAAGGGCAATGGCCGTCTTCAGGTCGGGTTCCTTGCTTTCTAGCAGTCTCTGCCGGGTGTGGTCTGACTGGAGGCCCCTGACGAAGGCATCACAGGCGAGTCCCTGCGCGTGCTCCACAGCCGTTACCGCTTTACAATCGCAGTCTCTGCAGAGTGCCAGTAGCGCCCGTGCAAATGCCCCTACCGATTCTCCCGGTTGCTGCCTGCGGGATCCCAAGAGGTGTCGGGCGTAAATTGTGTTCACTGGGCGCGTATATTGCCCTTTTAGTAGCTCGAGGGCCGCCACGTACGTATTAGAGTCCCGGATTAGCATATATACTTGATGGCTCACCTGGGCGGTCAAAATTTTCAGTTTGTGATCCTCCTCTGTAACCTGTGAGATTGCGAGGAAGGATTCAAAGCAGCTCAGCCAGTGTTCAAACTTGGCTGATGCACCCACCTCTTGAGGGTCGAGGTCCAGGCGTGGTGGTCTGAGGGCTCTCAGCAATGTCTGCTGTATCCGTTGCTGTTGTTGCTCCTCAGGTGTCGCCATTTAACTTTTAGCTAATAAAATTGATACGCTTATCAATTACTTCATAAAAGGTGATGAGTCGAAGAAGAGATGACGAGTCGAAAGAAGAGATGAATAAGGCTTTTATTAGCTAAGAGACCATGCTTCTTCGTGAGTGACTGAACAAGTCTGAACGAAACCCACACAGTGGTGGGTGGAGTCAGCTGAGGCATGCCTCCATACACAGCGCCACCCAGAGGTGGCAATATACAATACAGTGGTTTACCACATTCACCCCTTGTTTAATGTGAAGTCCGGCGGGGTGAAGGGTACTACAAGTTAAGTCTATCAGGAGGCCTTGTCTGACGTCCTGATCGTCGTGGTGGCGGCGGTGGTGTTGCAGCATCCGACGTCGGGTCTGGTGTCTGGGTGGTTGGCGAAGATTCCTGGGGCTTTGGCATGCCGTCTGCAGGGGTTGGGTTGGGAGGGGTGGTGGGGGATAACAGTGGTAAGGGGGATAACGGTGGTAAGGGGGATAACGGTGGTAATTCAGGGGTACCCGAGGGTGCGAGATCTCGTATGGAGACCGTGTCCTCCTGCCCGTCTGGGTATGTCACCCAGGCATACTGGGGGTTGGCGTGTAGGAGGTGCACCCGCTCGACCAGGGGGTCCGTTTTATGCGTCCTCACGTGCCTCCGCAGTAGGACGGGCCCAGGAGAAGTCAACCATGCCGGTAGCGAGGTTCCCGATGTAGACTTCCGGGGGAAAACGAACATTTTCTCATGAGGGGTCGCATTAGTGGCAGTACAAAGCAGTGACCGAATGGAGTGGAGCGCTGCAGGGAGGACCTCCTGCCAGCGGGAGGTCGGAAGGCCCTTAGATTTTAGTGCTAAGAGGACTGCCTTCCAAACCGTCGCGTTCTCCCTTTCCACCTGGCCGTTCCCCCGGGGGTTGTAACTGGTGGTCCTGCTCGTGGCGATACCTCTTGTTAGCAGGTACTGCCGAAGTTCGTCGCTCATGAACGATGAGCCCCTGTCGCTATGTATATAGCTGGGGAACCCGAACAGAGCGAAGATGTCATTCAGACACTTGATGACCGTGGTACTGGTCATGTCTGGGCAAGGGATGGCAAAGGGGAAACGGGAGTACTCATCAACTATGTTGAGGAAGTACACATTGCGGTCAGCGGAGGGGAGGGGCCCTTTAAAATCGACGCTCAGGCGTTCGAAGGGGCGGGTGGCCTTGATCAGGCTTGCTCTGTCCGGCCTATAGAAGTGCGGTTTGCACTCGGCGCAGATTTGGCAGCTCTTGGTCATGGTCCTGACCTCCTCGATGGAGTAGGGCAGGTTACGGGATTTGATAAAATGGAAAAACCTGGTGACCCCCGGGTGGCAGAGGTCATTGTGGAGGGACTGCAGCCTATCACTCTGCGCGTTGGCGCATGTACCACGTGATAGGGCATCTGGGGGCTCATTGAGTTTCCCTGGCCGATACAAGATATCATAATTGTAGGTGGAGAGTTCGATTCTCCACCTCAAGATCTTGTCGTTCTTGATTTTACCCCTCTGCTTATTATTAAACATAAAAGCTACTGAACGCTGGTCAGTGAGCAGGGTAAATCGTTTCCCGGCCAGGTAATGCCTCCAGTGACGCACCGCTTCTACAATAGCCTGGGCCTCCTTTTCGACGGAGGAGTGTCTCGTCTCGGGGCCCTGGAGGGTCCTTGAGAAAAAGGCCACGGGTCTGCCCGCCTGGTTAAGGGTCGCGGCTAGGGCGAAGTCGGAGGCATCGCTCTCCACTTGGAAGGGGATGGACTCATCCACCGCGTGCATTGCGGCCTTCGCGATATCGTTCTTGATAAGAGTGAAGGCTGCACACGCCTCTGGTGTCAGGGGGAAGGAGGTGGCTTTGATGAGGGGCCTGGCTTTGTCTGCATAGAGGGGCACCCACTGGGCGTAGTAGGAGAAAAACCCCAGGCATCTCTTCAGTGCTTTTTGGCAGTGGGGAAGGGGTAGCTCCATTAGGGGGCGCATTCTGTCGGGGTCGGGCCCGATGACTCCGTTCTCCACCACGCAGCCGAGGATGGCCAGGCGCTTGGTGTGAAACATACATTTTTCCTTATTGTACGTTAGGTTCAGCCGTTGGGCCGTACGGAGGAAATTTGCTAGATTAACGTCGTGGTCCTGCTGGTCGTGGCCGCAGATGGTGACGTTATCCAAATAGGGGAAGGTTGCCCGCAGCGCGTTCTGGTCAACCATTCGGTCCATCTCCCTTTGGAAGACCGAAACCCCGTTGGTGACGCCGAAGGGGACCCTAAGGAAGTGGTAGAGGCGGCCGTTTGCCTCGAAGGCAGTATACTGGCGGTCCTCATGGCGGATGGGCAGCTGGTGGTACGCTGACTTAAGGTCGATGGTGGAGAATACTTTGTATTGCGCAATCTGATTGACCATATCAGATATGCGAGGGAGGAGGTACGCGTCCAGCTGGGTGTACCGGTTTATGGTTTGGCTGTAGTCGATTACCATGCGGCGTTTTGCAGTGGTTTTAACGACTACAACCTGGGCTCGCCAGGGGCTAGTGCTACCTTCGATAATGCCCTCCTTCAATAGCCGCTCCACCTCAGAGCTGATAAAAGCTCTGTCCCCGGCACTGTACCGCCTGCTTTTGGTAGCGATGGGTTTACAGTCGCGGGTGAGGTTAGCGAACAGGGGAGGGGGGGGGACTTTTAATGTGGAAAGGCTGCAGGTGGTTTGCAGCGGGCGATTTAAAAGTTGTTGGTTGCAGACTGTGAGTGGGGGGAGGGGTCCACCGTATGCTAGTGTGACACTCTTAAGGTGGCACTGAAAATCCAACCCTAGCAGGACGGCAGCGCAAAGACGGGGCAGGACTAGCAGTTTAAATTTTTTATATTCAGTGCCCCCTACTGACAGGGTCACCACACAGTAGCCGCTGATGTCCATTGACTGGGACTTGGACGCCATAGAAATGCGATGGTGCGTTGGCAGAATCGTGAGGGAGTGGCTACGTACCGTGTCGGGGTGGACGAAACTCTCTGTGCTCCCGCTGTCGATCAGGCAACTGGTGGCGCGGCCGTTTACCGCGATATCCATCATGGAGCTGGATAGATGGTGAGGGAGGGCTTGATCCAGCGTCACGGAGGCCAGTATGTGGCTTAGTGAGTCACTATAGTCATCCGCCGAGACGGTGGTCGGTTCCGGTGACGAAATGGCGGTTGAGTGCGTTGGATACGATGGCGGCGGATGCCATGCGGCCGGGGGTACACAAAATGGCGGATAAGATGGCTGCTCCCACGGCCCGCACGCTGCGCTGCTGGCTGGCTTCCCCTTGCAGGCGTTAGCGTAATGGCCTTTCTTCCCGCAGCCCGAGCAGGTAGCTGTCTTAGCTGGGCAGTGCGCTCTGGGATGTTTTAACTGGCCACAGAAATAGCATTTTTGGGCCTGGTTACTGGGCATCGAAGCAGTTCTTACCGGAGGCTGCTGTCTCGGTTGGGTCGCTGCAGCGGTTGGTGCCGGGGGCGGCGGTCCCGTGTCCCACGGTTTCGATTGCCATGTCTCGGCGCCGTTACGGGGGTATGCCTCGAGGTTTCGGTGGGCCTCCTCTAACGAGAGCGCAAGGGCAATGGCCGTCTTCAGGTCGGGTTCCTTGCTTTCTAGCAGTCTCTGCCGGGTGTGGTCTGACTGGAGGCCCCTGACGAAGGCATCACAGGCGAGTCCCTGCGCGTGCTCCACAGCCGTTACCGCTTTACAATCGCAGTCTCTGCAGAGTGCCAGTAGCGCCCGTGCAAATGCCCCTACCGATTCTCCCGGTTGCTGCCTGCGGGATCCCAAGAGGTGTCGGGCGTAAATTGTGTTCACTGGGCGCGTATATTGCCCTTTTAGTAGCTCGAGGGCCGCCACGTACGTATTAGAGTCCCGGATTAGCATATATACTTGATGGCTCACCTGGGCGGTCAAAATTTTCAGTTTGTGATCCTCCTCTGTAACCTGTGAGATTGCGAGGAAGGATTCAAAGCAGCTCAGCCAGTGTTCAAACTTGGCTGATGCACCCACCTCTTGAGGATCGAGGTCCAGGCGTGGTGGTCTGAGGGCTCTCAGCAATGTCTGCTGTATCCGTTGCTGTTGTTGCTCCTCAGGTGTCGCCATTTAACTTTTAGCTAATAAAATTGATACGCTTATCAATTACTTCATAAAAGGTGATGAGTCGAAGAAGAGATGACGAGTCGAAAGAAGAGATGAATAAGGCTTTTATTAGCTAAGAGACCATGCTTCTTCGTGAGTGACTGAACAAGTCTGAACGAAACCCACACAGTGGTGGGTGGAGTCAGCTGAGGCATGCCTCCATACACAGCGCCACCCAGAGGTGGCAATATACAATACAGTGGTTTACCACATTCACCCCTTGTTTAATGTGAAGTCCGGCGGGGTGAAGGGTACTACAAGTTAAGTCTATCAGGAGGCCTTGTCTGACGTCCTGATCGTCGTGGTGGCGGCGGTGGTGTTGCAGCATCCGACGTCGGGTCTGGTGTCTGGGTGGTTGGCGAAGATTCCTGGGGCTTTGGCATGCCGTCTGCAGGGGTTGGGTTGGGAGGGGTGGTGGGGGATAACAGTGGTAAGGGGGATAACGGTGGTAAGGGGGATAACGGTGGTAATTCAGGGGTACCCGAGGGTGCGAGATCTCGTATGGAGACCGTGTCCTCCCGCCCGTCTGGGTATGTCACCCAGGCATACTGGGGGTTGGCGTGTAGGAGGTGCACCCGCTCGACCAGGGGGTCCGTTTTATGTGTCCTCACGTGCCTCCGCAGTAGGACGGGCCCAGGAGAAGTCAACCATGCCGGTAGCGAGGTTCCCGATGTAGACTTCCGGGGGAAAACGAACATTTTCTCATGAGGGGTCGCATTAGTGGCAGTACAAAGCAGTGACCGAATGGAGTGGAGCGCTGCAGGGAGGACCTCCTGCCAGCGGGAGGTCGGAAGGCCCTTAGATTTTAGTGCTAAGAGGACTGCCTTCCAAACCGTCGCGTTCTCCCTTTCCACCTGGCCGTTCCCCCGGGGGTTGTAACTGGTGGTCCTGCTCGTGGCGATACCTCTTGTTAGCAGGTACTGCCGAAGTTCGTCGCTCATGAACGATGAGCCCCTGTCGCTATGTATATAGCTGGGGAACCCGAACAGAGCGAAGATGTCATTCAGACACTTGATGACCGTGGTACTGGTCATGTCTGGGCAAGGGATGGCAAAGGGGAAACGGGAGTACTCATCAACTATGTTGAGGAAGTACACATTGCGGTCAGCGGAGGGGAGGGGCCCTTTAAAATCGACGCTCAGGCGTTCGAAGGGGCGGGTGGCCTTGATCAGGCTTGCTCTGTCCGGCCTATAGAAGTGCGGTTTGCACTCGGCGCAGATTTGGCAGCTCTTGGTCATGGTCCTGACCTCCTCGATGGAGTAGGGCAGGTTACGGGATTTGATAAAATGGAAAAACCTGGTGACCCCCGGGTGGCAGAGGTCATTGTGGAGGGACTGCAGCCTATCACTCTGCGCGTTGGCGCATGTACCACGTGATAGGGCATCTGGGGGCTCATTGAGTTTCCCTGGCCGATACAAGATATCATAATTGTAGGTGGAGAGTTCGATTCTCCACCTCAAGATCTTGTCGTTCTTGATTTTACCCCTCTGCTTATTATTAAACATAAAAGCTACTGAACGCTGGTCAGTGAGCAGGGTAAATCGTTTCCCGGCCAGGTAATGCCTCCAGTGACGCACCGCTTCTACAATAGCCTGGGCCTCCTTTTCGACGGAGGAGTGTCTCGTCTCGGGGCCCTGGAGGGTCCTTGAGAAAAAGGCCACGGGTCTGCCCGCCTGGTTAAGGGTCGCGGCTAGGGCGAAGTCGGAGGCATCGCTCTCCACTTGGAAGGGGATGGACTCATCCACCGCGTGCATTGCGGCCTTCGCGATATCGTTCTTGATAAGAGTGAAGGCTGCACACGCCTCTGGTGTCAGGGGGAAGGAGGTGGCTTTGATGAGGGGCCTGGCTTTGTCTGCATAGAGGGGCACCCACTGGGCGTAGTAGGAGAAAAACCCCAGGCATCTCTTCAGTGCTTTTTGGCAGTGGGGAAGGGGTAGCTCCATTAGGGGGCGCATTCTGTCGGGGTCGGGCCCGATGACTCCGTTCTCCACCACGCAGCCGAGGATGGCCAGGCGCTTGGTGTGAAACATACATTTTTCCTTATTGTACGTTAGGTTCAGCCGTTGGGCCGTACGGAGGAAATTTGCTAGATTAACGTCGTGGTCCTGCTGGTCGTGGCCGCAGATGGTGACGTTATCCAAATAGGGGAAGGTTGCCCGCAGCGCGTTCTGGTCAACCATTCGGTCCATCTCCCTTTGGAAGACCGAAACCCCGTTGGTGACGCCGAAGGGGACCCTAAGGAAGTGGTAGAGGCGGCCGTTTGCCTCGAAGGCAGTATACTGGCGGTCCTCATGGCGGATGGGCAGCTGGTGGTACGCTGACTTAAGGTCGATGGTGGAGAATACTTTGTATTGCGCAATCTGATTGACCATATCAGATATGCGAGGGAGGAGGTACGCGTCCAGCTGGGTGTACCGGTTTATGGTTTGGCTGTAGTCGATTACCATGCGGCGTTTTGCAGTGGTTTTAACGACTACAACCTGGGCTCGCCAGGGGCTAGTGCTACCTTCGATAATGCCCTCCTTCAATAGCCGCTCCACCTCAGAGCTGATAAAAGCTCTGTCCCCGGCACTGTACCGCCTGCTTTTGGTAGCGATGGGTTTACAGTCGCGGGTGAGGTTAGCGAACAGGGGAGGGGGGGGGACTTTTAATGTGGAAAGGCTGCAGGTGGTTTGCAGCGGGCGATTTAAAAGTTGTTGGTTGCAGACTGTGAGTGGGGGGAGGGGTCCACCGTATGCTAGTGTGACACTCTTAAGGTGGCACTGAAAATCCAACCCTAGCAGGACGGCAGCGCAAAGACGGGGCAGGACTAGCAGTTTAAATTTTTTATATTCAGTGCCCCCTACTGACAGGGTCACCACACAGTAGCCGCTGATGTCCATTGACTGGGACTTGGACGCCATAGAAATGCGATGGTGCGTTGGCAGAATCGTGAGGGAGTGGCTACGTACCGTGTCGGGGTGGACGAAACTCTCTGTGCTCCCGCTGTCGATCAGGCAACTGGTGGCGCGGCCGTTTACCGCGATATCCATCATGGAGCTGGATAGATGGTGAGGGAGGGCTTGATCCAGCGTCACGGAGGCCAGTATGTGGCTTAGTGAGTCACTATAGTCATCCGCCGAGACGGTGGTCGGTTCCGGTGACGAAATGGCGGTTGAGTGCGTTGGATACGATGGCGGCGGATGCCATGCGGCCGGGGGTACACAAAATGGCGGATAAGATGGCTGCTCCCACGGCCCGCACGCTGCGCTGCTGGCTGGCTTCCCCTTGCAGGCGTTAGCGTAATGGCCTTTCTTCCCGCAGCCCGAGCAGGTAGCTGTCTTAGCTGGGCAGTGCGCTCTGGGATGTTTTAACTGGCCACAGAAATAGCATTTTTGGGCCTGGTTACTGGGCATCGAAGCAGTTCTTACCGGAGGCTGCTGTCTCGGTTGGGTCGCTGCAGCGGTTGGTGCCGGGGGCGGCGGTCCCGTGTCCCACGGTTTCGATTGCCATGTCTCGGCGCCGTTACGGGGGTATGCCTCGAGGTTTCGGTGGGCCTCCTCTAACGAGAGCGCAAGGGCAATGGCCGTCTTCAGGTCGGGTTCCTTGCTTTCTAGCAGTCTCTGCCGGGTGTGGTCTGACTGGAGGCCCCTGACGAAGGCATCACAGGCGAGTCCCTGCGCGTGCTCCACAGCCGTTACCGCTTTACAATCGCAGTCTCTGCAGAGTGCCAGTAGCGCCCGTGCAAATGCCCCTACCGATTCTCCCGGTTGCTGCCTGCGGGATCCCAAGAGGTGTCGGGCGTAAATTGTGTTCACTGGGCGCGTATATTGCCCTTTTAGTAGCTCGAGGGCCGCCACGTACGTATTAGAGTCCCGGATTAGCATATATACTTGATGGCTCACCTGGGCGGTCAAAATTTTCAGTTTGTGATCCTCCTCTGTAACCTGTGAGATTGCGAGGAAGGATTCAAAGCAGCTCAGCCAGTGTTCAAACTTGGCTGATGCACCCACCTCTTGAGGGTCGAGGTCCAGGCGTGGTGGTCTGAGGGCTCTCAGCAATGTCTGCTGTATCCGTTGCTGTTGTTGCTCCTCAGGTGTCGCCATTTAACTTTTAGCTAATAAAATTGATACGCTTATCAATTACTTCATAAAAGGTGATGAGTCGAAGAAGAGATGACGAGTCGAAAGAAGAGATGAATAAGGCTTTTATTAGCTAAGAGACCATGCTTCTTCGTGAGTGACTGAACAAGTCTGAACGAAACCCACACAGTGGTGGGTGGAGTCAGCTGAGGCATGCCTCCATACACAGCGCCACCCAGAGGTGGCAATATACAATACAGTGGTTTACCACATTCACCCCTTGTTTAATGTGAAGTCCGGCGGGGTGAAGGGTACTACAAGTTAAGTCTATCAGGAGGCCTTGTCTGACGTCCTGATCGTCGTGGTGGCGGCGGTGGTGTTGCAGCATCCGACGTCGGGTCTGGTGTCTGGGTGGTTGGCGAAGATTCCTGGGGCTTTGGCATGCCGTCTGCAGGGGTTGGGTTGGGAGGGGTGGTGGGGGATAACAGTGGTAAGGGGGATAACGGTGGTAAGGGGGATAACGGTGGTAATTCAGGGGTACCCGAGGGTGCGAGATCTCGTATGGAGACCGTGTCCTCCTGCCCGTCTGGGTATGTCACCCAGGCATACTGGGGGTTGGCGTGTAGGAGGTGCACCCGCTCGACCAGGGGGTCCGTTTTATGCGTCCTCACGTGCCTCCGCAGTAGGACGGGCCCAGGAGAAGTCAACCATGCCGGTAGCGAGGTTCCCGATGTAGACTTCCGGGGGAAAACGAACATTTTCTCATGAGGGGTCGCATTAGTGGCAGTACAAAGCAGTGACCGAATGGAGTGGAGCGCTGCAGGGAGGACCTCCTGCCAGCGGGAGGTCGGAAGGCCCTTAGATTTTAGTGCTAAGAGGACTGCCTTCCAAACCGTCGCGTTCTCCCTTTCCACCTGGCCGTTCCCCCGGGGGTTGTAACTGGTGGTCCTGCTCGTGGCGATACCTCTTGTTAGCAGGTACTGCCGAAGTTCGTCGCTCATGAACGATGAGCCCCTGTCGCTATGTATATAGCTGGGGAACCCGAACAGAGCGAAGATGTCATTCAGACACTTGATGACCGTGGTACTGGTCATGTCTGGGCAAGGGATGGCAAAGGGGAAACGGGAGTACTCATCAACTATGTTGAGGAAGTACACATTGCGGTCAGCGGAGGGGAGGGGCCCTTTAAAATCGACGCTCAGGCGTTCGAAGGGGCGGGTGGCCTTGATCAGGCTTGCTCTGTCCGGCCTATAGAAGTGCGGTTTGCACTCGGCGCAGATTTGGCAGCTCTTGGTCATGGTCCTGACCTCCTCGATGGAGTAGGGCAGGTTACGGGATTTGATAAAATGGAAAAACCTGGTGACCCCCGGGTGGCAGAGGTCATTGTGGAGGGACTGCAGCCTATCACTCTGCGCGTTGGCGCATGTACCACGTGATAGGGCATCTGGGGGCTCATTGAGTTTCCCTGGCCGATACAAGATATCATAATTGTAGGTGGAGAGTTCGATTCTCCACCTCAAGATCTTGTCGTTCTTGATTTTACCCCTCTGCTTATTATTAAACATAAAAGCTACTGAACGCTGGTCAGTGAGCAGGGTAAATCGTTTCCCGGCCAGGTAATGCCTCCAGTGACGCACCGCTTCTACAATAGCCTGGGCCTCCTTTTCGACGGAGGAGTGTCTCGTCTCGGGGCCCTGGAGGGTCCTTGAGAAAAAGGCCACGGGTCTGCCCGCCTGGTTAAGGGTCGCGGCTAGGGCGAAGTCGGAGGCATCGCTCTCCACTTGGAAGGGGATGGACTCATCCACCGCGTGCATTGCGGCCTTCGCGATATCGTTCTTGATAAGAGTGAAGGCTGCACACGCCTCTGGTGTCAGGGGGAAGGAGGTGGCTTTGATGAGGGGCCTGGCTTTGTCTGCATAGAGGGGCACCCACTGGGCGTAGTAGGAGAAAAACCCCAGGCATCTCTTCAGTGCTTTTTGGCAGTGGGGAAGGGGTAGCTCCATTAGGGGGCGCATTCTGTCGGGGTCGGGCCCGATGACTCCGTTCTCCACCACGCAGCCGAGGATGGCCAGGCGCTTGGTGTGAAACATACATTTTTCCTTATTGTACGTTAGGTTCAGCCGTTGGGCCGTACGGAGGAAATTTGCTAGATTAACGTCGTGGTCCTGCTGGTCGTGGCCGCAGATGGTGACGTTATCCAAATAGGGGAAGGTTGCCCGCAGCGCGTTCTGGTCAACCATTCGGTCCATCTCCCTTTGGAAGACCGAAACCCCGTTGGTGACGCCGAAGGGGACCCTAAGGAAGTGGTAGAGGCGGCCGTTTGCCTCGAAGGCAGTATACTGGCGGTCCTCATGGCGGATGGGCAGCTGGTGGTACGCTGACTTAAGGTCGATGGTGGAGAATACTTTGTATTGCGCAATCTGATTGACCATATCAGATATGCGAGGGAGGAGGTACGCGTCCAGCTGGGTGTACCGGTTTATGGTTTGGCTGTAGTCGATTACCATGCGGCGTTTTGCAGTGGTTTTAACGACTACAACCTGGGCTCGCCAGGGGCTAGTGCTACCTTCGATAATGCCCTCCTTCAATAGCCGCTCCACCTCAGAGCTGATAAAAGCTCTGTCCCCGGCACTGTACCGCCTGCTTTTGGTAGCGATGGGTTTACAGTCGCGGGTGAGGTTAGCGAACAGGGGAGGGGGGGGGACTTTTAATGTGGAAAGGCTGCAGGTGGTTTGCAGCGGGCGATTTAAAAGTTGTTGGTTGCAGACTGTGAGTGGGGGGAGGGGTCCACCGTATGCTAGTGTGACACTCTTAAGGTGGCACTGAAAATCCAACCCTAGCAGGACGGCAGCGCAAAGACGGGGCAGGACTAGCAGTTTAAATTTTTTATATTCAGTGCCCCCTACTGACAGGGTCACCACACAGTAGCCGCTGATGTCCATTGACTGGGACTTGGACGCCATAGAAATGCGATGGTGCGTTGGCAGAATCGTGAGGGAGTGGCTACGTACCGTGTCGGGGTGGACGAAACTCTCTGTGCTCCCGCTGTCGATCAGGCAACTGGTGGCGCGGCCGTTTACCGCGATATCCATCATGGAGCTGGATAGATGGTGAGGGAGGGCTTGATCCAGCGTCACGGAGGCCAGTATGTGGCTTAGTGAGTCACTATAGTCATCCGCCGAGACGGTGGTCGGTTCCGGTGACGAAATGGCGGTTGAGTGCGTTGGATACGATGGCGGCGGATGCCATGCGGCCGGGGGTACACAAAATGGCGGATAAGATGGCTGCTCCCACGGCCCGCACGCTGCGCTGCTGGCTGGCTTCCCCTTGCAGGCGTTAGCGTAATGGCCTTTCTTCCCGCAGCCCGAGCAGGTAGCTGTCTTAGCTGGGCAGTGCGCTCTGGGATGTTTTAACTGGCCACAGAAATAGCATTTTTGGGCCTGGTTACTGGGCATCGAAGCAGTTCTTACCGGAGGCTGCTGTCTCGGTTGGGTCGCTGCAGCGGTTGGTGCCGGGGGCGGCGGTCCCGTGTCCCACGGTTTCGATTGCCATGTCTCGGCGCCGTTACGGGGGTATGCCTCGAGGTTTCGGTGGGCCTCCTCTAACGAGAGCGCAAGGGCAATGGCCGTCTTCAGGTCGGGTTCCTTGCTTTCTAGCAGTCTCTGCCGGGTGTGGTCTGACTGGAGGCCCCTGACGAAGGCATCACAGGCGAGTCCCTGCGCGTGCTCCACAGCCGTTACCGCTTTACAATCGCAGTCTCTGCAGAGTGCCAGTAGCGCCCGTGCAAATGCCCCTACCGATTCTCCCGGTTGCTGCCTGCGGGATCCCAAGAGGTGTCGGGCGTAAATTGTGTTCACTGGGCGCGTATATTGCCCTTTTAGTAGCTCGAGGGCCGCCACGTACGTATTAGAGTCCCGGATTAGCATATATACTTGATGGCTCACCTGGGCGGTCAAAATTTTCAGTTTGTGATCCTCCTCTGTAACCTGTGAGATTGCGAGGAAGGATTCAAAGCAGCTCAGCCAGTGTTCAAACTTGGCTGATGCACCCACCTCTTGAGGATCGAGGTCCAGGCGTGGTGGTCTGAGGGCTCTCAGCAATGTCTGCTGTATCCGTTGCTGTTGTTGCTCCTCAGGTGTCGCCATTTAACTTTTAGCTAATAAAATTGATACGCTTATCAATTACTTCATAAAAGGTGATGAGTCGAAGAAGAGATGACGAGTCGAAAGAAGAGATGAATAAGGCTTTTATTAGCTAAGAGACCATGCTTCTTCGTGAGTGACTGAACAAGTCTGAACGAAACCCACACAGTGGTGGGTGGAGTCAGCTGAGGCATGCCTCCATACACAGCGCCACCCAGAGGTGGCAATATACAATACAGTGGTTTACCACATTCACCCCTTGTTTAATGTGAAGTCCGGCGGGGTGAAGGGTACTACAAGTTAAGTCTATCAGGAGGCCTTGTCTGACGTCCTGATCGTCGTGGTGGCGGCGGTGGTGTTGCAGCATCCGACGTCGGGTCTGGTGTCTGGGTGGTTGGCGAAGATTCCTGGGGCTTTGGCATGCCGTCTGCAGGGGTTGGGTTGGGAGGGGTGGTGGGGGATAACAGTGGTAAGGGGGATAACGGTGGTAAGGGGGATAACGGTGGTAATTCAGGGGTACCCGAGGGTGCGAGATCTCGTATGGAGACCGTGTCCTCCCGCCCGTCTGGGTATGTCACCCAGGCATACTGGGGGTTGGCGTGTAGGAGGTGCACCCGCTCGACCAGGGGGTCCGTTTTATGTGTCCTCACGTGCCTCCGCAGTAGGACGGGCCCAGGAGAAGTCAACCATGCCGGTAGCGAGGTTCCCGATGTAGACTTCCGGGGGAAAACGAACATTTTCTCATGAGGGGTCGCATTAGTGGCAGTACAAAGCAGTGACCGAATGGAGTGGAGCGCTGCAGGGAGGACCTCCTGCCAGCGGGAGGTCGGAAGGCCCTTAGATTTTAGTGCTAAGAGGACTGCCTTCCAAACCGTCGCGTTCTCCCTTTCCACCTGGCCGTTCCCCCGGGGGTTGTAACTGGTGGTCCTGCTCGTGGCGATACCTCTTGTTAGCAGGTACTGCCGAAGTTCGTCGCTCATGAACGATGAGCCCCTGTCGCTATGTATATAGCTGGGGAACCCGAACAGAGCGAAGATGTCATTCAGACACTTGATGACCGTGGTACTGGTCATGTCTGGGCAAGGGATGGCAAAGGGGAAACGGGAGTACTCATCAACTATGTTGAGGAAGTACACATTGCGGTCAGCGGAGGGGAGGGGCCCTTTAAAATCGACGCTCAGGCGTTCGAAGGGGCGGGTGGCCTTGATCAGGCTTGCTCTGTCCGGCCTATAGAAGTGCGGTTTGCACTCGGCGCAGATTTGGCAGCTCTTGGTCATGGTCCTGACCTCCTCGATGGAGTAGGGCAGGTTACGGGATTTGATAAAATGGAAAAACCTGGTGACCCCCGGGTGGCAGAGGTCATTGTGGAGGGACTGCAGCCTATCACTCTGCGCGTTGGCGCATGTACCACGTGATAGGGCATCTGGGGGCTCATTGAGTTTCCCTGGCCGATACAAGATATCATAATTGTAGGTGGAGAGTTCGATTCTCCACCTCAAGATCTTGTCGTTCTTGATTTTACCCCTCTGCTTATTATTAAACATAAAAGCTACTGAACGCTGGTCAGTGAGCAGGGTAAATCGTTTCCCGGCCAGGTAATGCCTCCAGTGACGCACCGCTTCTACAATAGCCTGGGCCTCCTTTTCGACGGAGGAGTGTCTCGTCTCGGGGCCCTGGAGGGTCCTTGAGAAAAAGGCCACGGGTCTGCCCGCCTGGTTAAGGGTCGCGGCTAGGGCGAAGTCGGAGGCATCGCTCTCCACTTGGAAGGGGATGGACTCATCCACCGCGTGCATTGCGGCCTTCGCGATATCGTTCTTGATAAGAGTGAAGGCTGCACACGCCTCTGGTGTCAGGGGGAAGGAGGTGGCTTTGATGAGGGGCCTGGCTTTGTCTGCATAGAGGGGCACCCACTGGGCGTAGTAGGAGAAAAACCCCAGGCATCTCTTCAGTGCTTTTTGGCAGTGGGGAAGGGGTAGCTCCATTAGGGGGCGCATTCTGTCGGGGTCGGGCCCGATGACTCCGTTCTCCACCACGCAGCCGAGGATGGCCAGGCGCTTGGTGTGAAACATACATTTTTCCTTATTGTACGTTAGGTTCAGCCGTTGGGCCGTACGGAGGAAATTTGCTAGATTAACGTCGTGGTCCTGCTGGTCGTGGCCGCAGATGGTGACGTTATCCAAATAGGGGAAGGTTGCCCGCAGCGCGTTCTGGTCAACCATTCGGTCCATCTCCCTTTGGAAGACCGAAACCCCGTTGGTGACGCCGAAGGGGACCCTAAGGAAGTGGTAGAGGCGGCCGTTTGCCTCGAAGGCAGTATACTGGCGGTCCTCATGGCGGATGGGCAGCTGGTGGTACGCTGACTTAAGGTCGATGGTGGAGAATACTTTGTATTGCGCAATCTGATTGACCATATCAGATATGCGAGGGAGGAGGTACGCGTCCAGCTGGGTGTACCGGTTTATGGTTTGGCTGTAGTCGATTACCATGCGGCGTTTTGCAGTGGTTTTAACGACTACAACCTGGGCTCGCCAGGGGCTAGTGCTACCTTCGATAATGCCCTCCTTCAATAGCCGCTCCACCTCAGAGCTGATAAAAGCTCTGTCCCCGGCACTGTACCGCCTGCTTTTGGTAGCGATGGGTTTACAGTCGCGGGTGAGGTTAGCGAACAGGGGAGGGGGGGGGACTTTTAATGTGGAAAGGCTGCAGGTGGTTTGCAGCGGGCGATTTAAAAGTTGTTGGTTGCAGACTGTGAGTGGGGGGAGGGGTCCACCGTATGCTAGTGTGACACTCTTAAGGTGGCACTGAAAATCCAACCCTAGCAGGACGGCAGCGCAAAGACGGGGCAGGACTAGCAGTTTAAATTTTTTATATTCAGTGCCCCCTACTGACAGGGTCACCACACAGTAGCCGCTGATGTCCATTGACTGGGACTTGGACGCCATAGAAATGCGATGGTGCGTTGGCAGAATCGTGAGGGAGTGGCTACGTACCGTGTCGGGGTGGACGAAACTCTCTGTGCTCCCGCTGTCGATCAGGCAACTGGTGGCGCGGCCGTTTACCGCGATATCCATCATGGAGCTGGATAGATGGTGAGGGAGGGCTTGATCCAGCGTCACGGAGGCCAGTATGTGGCTTAGTGAGTCACTATAGTCATCCGCCGAGACGGTGGTCGGTTCCGGTGACGAAATGGCGGTTGAGTGCGTTGGATACGATGGCGGCGGATGCCATGCGGCCGGGGGTACACAAAATGGCGGATAAGATGGCTGCTCCCACGGCCCGCACGCTGCGCTGCTGGCTGGCTTCCCCTTGCAGGCGTTAGCGTAATGGCCTTTCTTCCCGCAGCCCGAGCAGGTAGCTGTCTTAGCTGGGCAGTGCGCTCTGGGATGTTTTAACTGGCCACAGAAATAGCATTTTTGGGCCTGGTTACTGGGCATCGAAGCAGTTCTTACCGGAGGCTGCTGTCTCGGTTGGGTCGCTGCAGCGGTTGGTGCCGGGGGCGGCGGTCCCGTGTCCCACGGTTTCGATTGCCATGTCTCGGCGCCGTTACGGGGGTATGCCTCGAGGTTTCGGTGGGCCTCCTCTAACAAGAGCGCAAGGGCAATGGCTGTCTTCAGGTCGGGTTCCTTGCTTTCTAGCAGTCTCTGCCGGGTGTGGTCTGACTGGAGGCCCCTGACGAAGGCATCACAGGCGAGTCCCTGCGCGTGCTCCACAGCCGTTACCGCTTTACAATCGCAGTCTCTGCAGAGTGCCAGTAGCGCCCGTGCAAATGCCCCTACCGATTCTCCCGGTTGCTGCCTGCGGGATCCCAAGAGGTGTCGGGCGTAAATTGTGTTCACTGGGCGCGTATATTGCCCTTTTAGTAGCTCGAGGGCCGCCACGTACGTATTAGAGTCCCGGATTAGCATATATACTTGATGGCTCACCTGGGCGGTCAAAATTTTCAGTTTGTGATCCTCCTCTGTAACCTGTGAGATTGCGAGGAAGGATTCAAAGCAGCTCAGCCAGTGTTCAAACTTGGCTGATGCACCCACCTCTTGAGGGTCGAGGTCCAGGCGTGGTGGTCTGAGGGCTCTCAGCAATGTCTGCTGTATCCGTTGCTGTTGTTGCTCCTCAGGTGTCGCCATTTAACTTTTAGCTAATAAAATTGATACGCTTATCAATTACTTCATAAAAGGTGATGAGTCGAAGAAGAGATGACGAGTCGAAAGAAGAGATGAATAAGGCTTTTATTAGCTAAGAGACCATGCTTCTTCGTGAGTGACTGAACAAGTCTGAACGAAACCCACACAGTGGTGGGTGGAGTCAGCTGAGGCATGCCTCCATACACAGCGCCACCCAGAGGTGGCAATATACAATACAGTGGTTTACCACACACCCGTACTGGATTGGATTGCTCTTCGAAAGAGCTGGCACAGACGCGATGGGCTGAACGGCCTCCTTGGTGTGGTACTGTTCTATGATTCTACATGGGAAGCACTCCTCCAGTCAGTATGCAAATGAGCTGACCCAGGAAACTCTGGAGCACTGGCGGCGCAAATCCTTTTTCTATTGGTGTAAAAGTGGCACAACTCACTGTGTGGAAATTCGCGCCTTGAATGATTAAAAGCGTGTGCCTAGAAGTTTCACAGCCCAGTCCCTAAAAGAGATAATGGGGATGGTAGTTGAGAACTTGAGGTGGCTGGTTAGCACAAAATATAGTTCCACGAAAGTGACCATTTGAGCCCTTGATTGAATCGTGCTCGGAGATTTCCCTCCCTTGCACACACTTCTCCTTTGGAGCGACTTCCCAGGGTTAGTTATGGTGTAAATCCTTAGGCCGGAATTCTGCCGGCGCTCAGGGGGGCGGGTTTGGAGGTGGGACATCCGGCAAAATCGCAAAGATTGACAGCGGGTCGGAAACCCGCTGTCAACCTGCCTCCAATCAATCTTCCCAAGTGTCAGGTCCCCGAATTGCGCATGGACCTGACACCTAGCGGCGGGAAGAGGATTATAGCCACTTGACTGCCTGTTAAAGGTTGTTAACAGGCAGTTAACAGGCTGTTTTGCAATTTTGACACTTCTACTATGGGTTTCCCGACGTCTGGACACCACGCCAGGTAAGTGTGGCATGTTGTGGGTCTGCTGTAATGTTTCTGCATTGATGACAGCTGCAGAAGTGGTGTGAAGGATCCAATGGTGCACTGGTGAGTTTCAGAGGTAAGAAAATGTTGGGAAATTCATTTTTAATGCATTTAGACTTTTCTGTAGGTAACAAGTTTTCAATTGTATGTGTAGTCCTACCTCATTGGGAGAACCTCTCTCACCAGTGACAGATCGCTTCTGTAACCTCGCCTGCAGCTGCCATCTGTTCTAGCCTAAGGAGGGAGTCACTGGAGAGCCTGGGTGCAAGAGCTCACCTTTGTACAGTAATTGTCAGTGTTTGCAGCACCTCGATGCTGTCAAACACTGAGAAATCAGCTGAGAAAAAAAAATTGTCCGTCGTCCCTTTAAGAAAACCGGCAGATGACGCGTCATCAAATGACGTCATCTGACACCGGCTTCGTCTTAATTGGCTGGCAAGCCTGCAGGGCGGGCTTAACAAGGACAATTGACGTAAAATCACGTCTGTGGGCCAGATGTAGTTGGGGGCGGGACTGGAACCCGGAAGCCACCTGATCCGCTCCCAAGCCGCATGGATCGAGAAAATCGCGGCCTTAAATACAGCAGAAGTATTCAAAAACTGATGAGAAGAGTAAAGTTCTCTTCAAGTCATGATCAGCTTATCACTTTTTATAATACTGCCAAAGGGAGCAAGGTTATGACCCTATTTTTACTGAAAAACCCCACAGTTGAAGCCTATGTTATTTGTAAATATTTAACAAGGTTTGCAGAGGGTAAGTTGAGTGTTTGGAATATTCTGGATAGTACTGTTCAATCTAGTGTGTCTTCAGTAGGTACTTACCATCATTCTATGGTATGAAAAAAACTTTCGAGTCCTGACAAATAGCCTCAATAATATGGTTGAGTGCCCAGCAGTGAAATAGTATCACTTGTTCACTTACATATCAACATTCACTGCATTTCAAAAGGAATTCATTGTGGGAAGTGCTTTTAGATGTTTCATTGTGTTTAAAGGTAATTTTAGAACTGCATTCGGGAAATTCACCTTCACACAAAAAGCGATCAGCGAGTGTAATAGACTTCCAGATAGATCATTAGAGGCAAAATAAAACCTGGAATCATTTAAGAAACAATTGGATGCTACAATGGGGGTGAGGGTTGGGCGGTGGCCATCATCATTACTCTGGATGAATCAACTAAAATGACCGATTGGCCTTCCTCCACCATAATTATCTTGTGCCATACAAATCCAATTATTATTAATTATTACTAATGTTTCCTTTTGTTGTCTTGAAATGATCGGTCTCCCTTTCATTTCTGCCATTTTGGTTGTTCCCACTCTACAGGAGTCACTTAGCTGATTGGCAGGATAGGCACACCAACGTCAGTGTTCGCGCTCAGGCCAATATCCCCAGCATCGAAGCTTTGACCACGCTCGATCAGCTCCGATGGACGGGTCACATTGTCCGCATGCCCGATACGGGACTCCCAAAACTAGCGCTCTACTCGGAGCTCCGGCACGGCAAGAGAGCCCCAGGTGGGCAGAGGAAACGCTTCAAGGACACCCTCAAAGCCGCCTTGAAAAAGTGTAACATCCCCACTGACACCTGGGAATCCCTGGCCCAAGACTGCACAAAGTGGAGGAGAAGCATCCGGGAAGGCGCCGAACACCTCGAGTCACTTCGCCGGGAGCAAGCGGAAGCCAAGTGCAGGCAGCGCAAGGATCGCACGTCAACCCAAGCACCCCACCCACCCGCCCCTTCAACCACCGTCTGCCCCACCTGTGACAGAGACTGTAGGTCCCGCATTGGACTCATCAGTCACCTGAGAACTCATTTTTAATGTGGAAGCAAGTCATCCTCGGTTCCGAGGGACTGCCTAAGAAGAAGAAGCTGATGTAAGTAAGCATCTTCAGAGGAAGGACTCATTTAGTTGTAATCTTTAAATGTTTTTTTCCTTTACACCTATCTGTGTAGCACTCTGGGAATTTTTTTTACATTAAAGGTACTATATAAATGCAAGCCGTAGTTACTGTCTTTATGCTCTTAAGAGCCATGTCTTGGGCAAAGATCAGGGTGACTGTCAGCTCCTGTGAGCCATGAACCAACAAGAGTAAAGACTCAAGAGAAGAGGTAAGAAAATTGGAAAAAAGATTCTAAATTCCTACAAACAAGTTAAATTATCTTAGCTAATTCAAGAAAACTCCTCCACCCTTTACAAACCAATGTTGATGATCTCCATCCTTATCTCACGTTTGTTGGAGATCATTATCTTCGAGATGGAATACAGTGACTTCCTGTTTTAATTTACAGGGTGACAGCCACTCCACCCTCGCAGGCAACTGGCAACATAAACTACCCTACACCAGTGCATCGGAGGTACTGAACCCTTCCTCGGGAGAACTTTACCGCGAGTCCCTCTGGTGGGCAAGTACTGGCAGTGGCACTTATGTTAACAAAGCACCAACTAGATGCTGACTACAAACTAGCTGAGCTGCTGCTCTGCCTGTATTGGCTAACATTGTGCTTCTGCCGTCACTGGCCTGAACAGATCTTCCCCTGATGTTGGCGGAGGCTCAGCCAGAATAAAAAAGCCACGTACATAAATGTTCCTTTGTTGCTGAATTTGCTGTGCTACATAAATAGGGCACATTTGAAACAACAGGAATAGGCACAATTTGCAATATATAGAAGGCGCTAGTATCAGTAAAACTTCCTGCTGGTCAGAGTGTGTCCATGCCATGTTTGAGGCAGCTGCTACAAGACACAAGTGTTCTGATATGTCTCTCATCTGATTTTGAGGAAGTACGAAATCTCTGTCCAGTTGCACCTGGAAAATTGTAGAGTCAACACTGAAGCTGCATAATATCCAGGCTTGGGCTGAAACGTGGCAGGTAACATTTGCACTACGGGCAATGGGGATCTCGAACAAGAGAAAGTCCAGCCATCTTGCACTGATTTTCAAGAGCACCGCCGTCAATGATTCTCCCACCCTCAATATCTTTGGAGTCAGCACTGACCAGATGCTGAGCTGTACTCGCCATTATCAACACTATGGCTACAAGAGCAGGGCAGAGGTTGGGTACTCAGTGATGAGTGGCTCATCTCCTGATCCCTCAAAGCCTCTCCACCATCTACAAGGCTGGACAGAAATGTAATGGAATAATTGTCGCTCACCTGGATGGGTGCAGCTGCAACACCCAAGAAACTCAACACCATCCATGATAGAGCAGTTTGTTTAATCAACGTCCCTACCATTGAACTCAATATCCAACCCATCTGTCACTGGCACACTGTGGCTTCAGTGTGTACGATCTGCAGAATGCACTGCAGCAACTCACTAAGGTCATTTAGACAACAAAACCTCTCTGCTGACCTTTGCCACCAAGAAGATAACAGCAGCATTGGCGTGGGCGCACCAAGTTCCTCTCCACACACCATCTTGACGAGGACATACATCAGTGCTCCTTCATCATTACAGGCTCAAAATTCGAGAATTCCTTATCTAACGACATTGTGAGAGTACCATCAGCACAAAGACTGCAGTGGTTCAAGAAGGTGGCACACCACCATCTTCTCATGGCAATAAATGCAGCCTTGCCAGCATCACCCACATCTCAACAAGTATATTTTTTATATTAAAATAAATTGGCACAGTACATTGGAGTCCTAAAAAGCAGTCCCACTATGCTGCATTTATTGAATATAATTTAAAGAATGGAGTAGAAAGTAGTACGTCTGAATGTCCAGCCTATACATGTTAACAGAAGTCAAAGTAAAATGCCTGAATGTACTGAGGATGCATTAATTTTTTGGAGTGATTATAAAGGGCAGCTATATCATCAGACATTAATATTTTAATGTCAACTTTGAACTACAACATTGCGAGTGATAAGATCTCAAAATTTCTAGTCCCGAATCCATCTGATTGGATTGTGAAATAGGGCTGGATATTGATTCAGGGGTGGGCTGGGGTCGTGTAATCCGCATTTCATGTTATCCACCCGAATCTAAATCGATGTGGGAGACTGATGCAAATTTAACTTAATTGGCCAATTGAGTTCCAACGTGTGGGAACCCATGGCAAATGAGTTTTTCCAGTCTGAAAATCGCCTCCGATGACGTCATCATTGCTGCTGCATTTAAGGTCTGCAACAAGCCTTGCTTCTTCTGCAGACTGCCAACCTTTTGGCCTTTCATGCTAGAGGGACCTGGAGGCAGAATGGCCAGTGAAAGACCTAGGTCTGCTCCCAGGTTTGACGACGTTGCCCTGCAGGCTTTAGTTGAGGGAGCAAGAGCTCATAAAGAGGTGCTCTTCCCTTCTTCAGGGAGGAAGAAGCCTCCCCAGCAGACCAAGGCTGTGTGGATCCAGGTGGCAGAGGAGGTCAACTCATTATCAGTAACCCGCAGAACCTGCATTCAATGCAGGAAGAGATTTCATGACCTTCTGCGCACTGGAAAAGTGAGTATGAATTTCCCATCACCTTCAATCTGATCCCCATTGCCTCTCCTCACCAGCACTCAGCTTTAGCAAATCTCTTCCTCCACATCCCACTTGACACTGACATCCATGCACCCTTTGTTATAAATCTCATCATCAAGAAACTACTTATGAAATAACGCTGGACGGCCAGCTGGTGGCGCCGTCCAAGGAGTATAAATACTCGGGCGTGGACCCCAGCTGGCCAGGGACCTTTTGTAAGACAAGGAGCTAGTGAAATATAACTAGATCTCCATGTTCTGAATCAAGTTGATTAAAGCCTTGCTTTATACTCAAACCAAGTGTGTAGAGAGTTTTATTACCCATTCCCTTTCTCTCTGTGGTCACATTCACCTAACTATTCGACTATGCAGCCCTCACACTCCTTATCACTGTGATGCAATTACAACTTACAACACACAGGGAGGGCCCTTGGTCTTGCCACCTCACTCCATCTTTATCTCCTTCTAAGTATCTATGCAATGGATTCTCTACACTCACTCCTTCATTCTCACTCAACCTCCACTTGTCTCCCTCATTGCAGGAAAAGAGAGCTCACAATAAGCGAGAAAGAGCGAGGACAGGAGGAGGGCCACCCTCAGTAGCCCACCTCACCCCTTGGGAGGAGGCGGTCCTGGAGATCATAGGAGTGGAGGAAGATGTGCAAGTGGGGGACAGACAGACGGGAGCATCACAGCAAGCTGGTGACAGAATAGTTTTCCATCTCATTGACATTGCATGAGTCGCTGATAATGATTCTGAAGCTCTAACAGATGGACTTATGATCATCTGCAATATGCAATGTGCATGTAACGTTGGCATCACATCTCTGACTCTTTCCTTTACTCCCCCACAGGACCATCGCAAGCACCCATCCCCACTAGCCAGGACGAACAGCCTGAGCATCCAGACTCCTCAGAGGAAGCTGCAACCTCTGAGGGCGCAGCGTCAGCAGAATTCAGCGCACCCAGCACCAGTGCAGACACTCACACCTCGGTGGGACCTTCCAGACATAGAATAGTGTTGTCACCTGGTGTGTCACAGCTCACATGTGAACATCAGCAGATTGTGGAGACAGGGACAGCAGTGGAGAGCCCTAGTCAGAGGGCGCAGGACTCTGCCAGCTCGGCTCAGCTGCATGTTGACCCTCTGCCTCTAGGTCTATCCATAAGATCAGCTGGAACTCCAGGAACAGATGCAGGAGTCTCTGGCAGGTTTTGTCTCCAGGGTTGCTGCGAGTGTGGAGCGAATGGAGGAGTCCATTGCGAACATGAGCAGAGCCTTTGTGGAGTCATTGGCACATGAACACATCACCATGGAAAGGTTGGCAACCTCCATGGAGGTGATAAGTCGCCAGAGTGCAGAAAACATGGTGAGTGTTCAAAATAGAATGACATCTCAGGAGGAGCGATGGTCATCTATTGAACAGAAAAACCAGACCTTCATGGAAGTCCTGAGTAGGACTGCCAGTGCAGATACATGTCCCCATGGCCCCCCCTGATGTGCAGCAAGGTGCTCTCAAGCCACTTGCAAGCGCTGAGGGGGACCTGACCCATGAGAGGGAAGTTGGTGGCAGACATCAAGGAAGTGGGGGCTCCTCTCCAAGTGCTCACACTTTCATGCCACTGCAGAGCCCTCGGTCAGAGCCCCACCAGAGTCCACACCCAACTGAGATCGGCGTCTCAACCCCTGCACAGTTGCAGGAGCAGCAGACTGTTGCCGAGCCCTCACAGGTTCGCCACCCCAGAGGATGCCCACCAAAGGTGTCGAGACAGGAGCAGCAGGAAAGTGAGCGAGGGGCCTCCACATCTGCTGAAGCCACAGGGGAAGCACCACGTAGGAGCATGCTTAAGAGAAAGATACTGCACAAATAGTCACAAGGGTAATCACTTGGGTGAAATTTGATGTTTTCTGTGAAAAAGCCATCAGATGAATAATGTACATAAAAAATCTGATGGCTACTGCTGTAGTTGTGGTGTGTGTCATTTCGCGAATGGGACTTTCACATTGAGGGCTTAGGATTACTTGCAATTGTCAGTATGGTGGTCAAATTGCTAGGAATCCGCTGGTTCTTGGCCATTGTCAATACTCAGGTAAGAAGCTGTGAGGCAAAAGTGCTTGATTGGCTAGGCTAAGCAAATCTGGCCAAGGTGAGTGCGTTCCTTGCATCCCGGGCAGCAATGTTCTCGTGTACTGCTGCCACTGGTTGATGGGCCTCTGCAAGATGTTTGTTTTCACTCTCCTCCACCTCCTCCTCCTCCTCCTCCTCCTCCTCCTCATCTGAGGAGGATATGTGAGGAGCCACTTGGTCCTCAGGGATCTGCAAGCCACGACGCTGTGCCATGTTGTGAAGTGCACAGCAAACCACGACGATTCTAGAGACCCTGGCTGCTGAGTACTGCAGGGCTCCACCTGATCTATCCAGGCATCTGAAGCGCATCTTCAGCAAACCGATGGTTTGCTCGCTTATGGCTCTGGTGGACATGTGGCTGGAGTTGTAGCTCTCCTCAGCTTCGTTGGATGGGCTCCTCAACGGCATCATTAGCCACGTCTTCAGGGGATAGCCCTTGTCTCCAAATAGCCATCCGTTAAGTTGGTCTGGTGGACTGAATAGCGGAGGCGCACTAGACTGGTGCAGTATGAAGGAGTCATGGCAACTGCCAGGTTACTTGGTACAAACATGCAAAATTTCCTTCTTGTGGTCACACACCAGCTGAACGTTAAGGGAGTGGAAGCCCTTGCGGTTGAAAAAAATGCCTGGATTGCGATGGGTTGCCCTAAGGGCCACATGTGTGCAGTCAAAGATGCCCTGCACTCTTGGAAAGCCTGCCAGATTAGCTAATCCAACCGCATGCACGGTTACACTTGCTTGATCCTTGGTGAAATGGATGTGATTGTGCACGATGGCAAAGAGGGCATCGGTTACCTGCATGATGCAAGTGTGTGCGGTCGCCTGGGAGATGCCACTGATGTCTGCTGCTGATCCCTGGAATGAGCCTAAGGCAAAAAAGTTGAGTGTGGTGGTGACTTTGACGGCCACTGGTAAGGGTTGTCCACCTGGTCCTCTGGGCTGCAGGTGTTGTTGCAGCATTGCGCAGATGTCACCCACTACCTCGCGTGAAAGTGGGAGCCGCATTTGGCACTGCTGCTCAGACATGTTGATGTAGCTGACCCTGTGCCTGTAGACCCTGTTTGGGGGGTATCTCCTGCGCCGATGGGCTTCCATGCACTGGCCCCTTCTGGCCTGTGCAGCTTCAGGTGGATGAGCAGCAGCTTGGCGCTCCTGTTGGGGCTGCTGCTGTTGGTGCTGCTGTTGTTCCTGGTTCTGCTGGTGCCGCGGCTGGTCTTCATCCTCATCTAATGTCCAGAAGGGAAGGAAATAAATGCATCCCATGCTTCTGGTATATGCCTCAGTTGAGGAAGCACTCAGTCAAGGTGGCGAGAGGGGTTTCCCAGGAGGTCACACTGTAGATGGGTGTCAGGCTCCAAACTTCCACAGCTGTGGTTATGCCTTCTAAATGTTCCCCCAGACCTGAGACAACAAAGTCCTGCCACCTGCAAATGATGGCTGATCAAATCTCCTATTTAATGGTTGAGCTGCAGCTGATAGTCAGCAATCCAATTGTGCTCCTGCCAGATTTCACTGTCGTGTTTCAGAACAGGCGTGTTTCATGTGGGAAAAGGGTTAAAATCGCAAAGGCCTTTCAAAATGGCATTATAGAGGCAATTTAGTGGTTGTTAAGGGCCTTAACGGCCTATCCCGCCTCTTGGAGGCGGGACGGAGACGGGACCAGTAGACACGAATTAATGAAAATTGCTTGGAGGCGGGATGGAGGCGGGGTTGGGCCCACCCACCAGTTTTTGCAATTTTAACCCCCCACACGCCTCCAATCCCGCCTCCACGGCCCAATGAAAATCCTGCCCGTAGTGTCTAAACTCTCAAAAGTGAATTTATTGCAGGCAATGGATGAACCCATTTTTCACATTATTTGACCAGAGTTGATATGTTTTCCATTTTTCTTACTGTGCCTAATGAATCAGAATTGGAAGCATTATAGCAGTGTAGCGGTTTGTGTAGATCGCCACTAAAATAAGAGAGTTTGACTTCGACGAACTATTAACAAGTTGTTTATTTACAGGAGCAGACTAATTACATCAGGTAAGATGGCAGGTAAGATGGCTGACTGTAGGAGCACCGTGGTATAGGTCTTGTCCCAGCGGGGACTCCACGAAGACTGAGTTCGCAGTCCTGTGGGGAGCGTGATGACGTCATCACGCTCGGTCGCGTTTCCCGCGCTTAGGGCATCACGTGATGCGCGTCGTCGCGTTTGCCCGCGCTTGGGGCATCACATGACCGCATCGTTGCGTCAGCGCGTCTCCCGGTACGGAGGCTGGCCGTTGAGGCCGAGAGGCCGGGCTGTGCCGGTGCTTGCCGCGGGGGCGGAAGATCGCGTCGCTCCTGTCGGCAGGCCGATGCGGCCGAAGTTGCGGTAGGCCGGGCTGTGACGGTGGCCGTCTTGGAAGACCTAGTCGGGCCGGCGGCCGGCGCGCGTGCGTCACGTGATGCGTGACGTCAGCGCGTTAGGTCGCCTCTTAAAGGGGCAACGGCCCAACAGGTAAGTTAAAGGGGCAACGGCCCCAACAGGTAAGTTATACATACATAAGTAAGTTAAGTACATACAGTTAGGTAAGTTAAAGGGAATTATGTATATATATCTATATGTAAGGGACAACCGGTGGTACCGCCACATGGGCCCCCCCAGAATTCGCTTTAACGAAAGTCCAAGGATGAGATGGTCTGACGAGCTGGTGGTCACGGCGGTCGTGCTGTCTCGACTTGGTAGGCGAGGTATGAAGATGCTGCTCGTGAGCGGATCCTTACACGCGTCGTGGCGAATAAAACGTATCCGTCAGGCGAAGGACCGTGGAGACGTGCGAAACAGCAGGCCTTGTCAGAGTGACGGGCAGGTTGGGCGGACGCGGGCGATGTCTCCGTTGGCTGGTGAGCGAAACCTTCGGGAGGCTGGAACGCACGGAACGGTGCGTGCCATAGTGCTACAACGTGAACACAACGGAGGGTGAAGAGTTGCTGCGTTGATCAGTGATCGGTGAGGCTAGCAACTTTCACGTAGCTGATCGCGGCCGCAGGATGCCCGTTGGACCCGTCCTCGATGTGTGCAGCTTCAGTCGACGTTTGCGTTTGTTAAAGGGAAAACTGGAGAAAGGGCGGCAATGGTCCAGGTTGTTGTTGCTTTCAGGAGGGGTTAACTCTGCCTGGAGGGCGGCAACACTTGTAACTGTTGTAAATTTAAGAGAAACAACCGGGAGGGCGGCACGCTTTTTGTTCACGCCGAATCATGTAGTAGGTAACACAACCAGCAGGCTGAAGGGCTGGTGCGTCGTCGGCGGAGAAGGAGTCATCGGTGTTCGCGAGGGATGGGTTCTCGTGGTTCGCGAGGGATGGGTCCTCGTGCGCGAGGAGTGCGTCCTCGTGTTTTGCGGGGGTGAGTCCTCGTGGTATCCCGGCGGGGCGCGCTCCGATCTTGTGGGCCCGAACATGCTGTACCCCGCGCTTGGAGAGATGTATACTTGCTGTCGTTGTGGACGTAGAGGCGGACGATCCGTGTGGCGGTAGGAAAGATGAGTACGGGGACCGTGAGCAAGTGCATGGTCAGCACCGCATTGATGCTCTCGTTGAACGGGGCTTCTACCTGCATAAAGCACGAGGGAGACCGTGGCTCCCTGGATTGCGGTAGCGACAGCAGAACGGCTGATGCTTCCATAGCGTGCTTCATTTGTGAAAGACGTTCACAAACCCACCAATTGTAGCGCTGGTGGATGAAGGTTGCCGTTGGTCGTGCTCTACCTTTGTGAAATCGTTCGTGAAAAACGGGCTCACCTCCAAGCTGCGCTTCCATTGCGAAGACGTTCGCAAGGACGGGGTCACTTTTGGTGGAATCGGTGTTAGGCGGTTGCTGTTCCGTGGTTGTTCGTCGGTTGTGCGTTGGTCGTCTTGTGGGAAGACGAGGGTCAGGCTGCGCGTTGCTACCGTGAAAATCATTCATGGATACGGGTTCACCAATTGTAGCGTTGGAATTGATGAGCTCCCGTACTCACGTCGTTGGGTCACCAATGTAGCGGTTTGAGTAGATCGCCACTAAAATAAGAGAGTTTGACTTCGACGAACTATTAACAAGTTGTTTATTTACAGGAGCAGACTAATTACATCAGGTAAGATGGCAGGTAAGATGGCTGACTGTAGGAGCACCGTGGTATAGGTCTTGTCCCAGCGGGGACTCCACGAAGACTGAGTTCGCAGTCCTGTGGGGAGCGTGATGACGTCATCACGCTCGGTCGCGTTTCCCGCGCTTAGGGCGTCACGTGATGCGCGTCGTCGCGTTTGCCCGCGCTTGGGGCATCACGTGACCGCATCGTTGCGTCAGCGCGTCTCCCGGTACGGAGGCTGGCCGTTGAGGCCGAGAGGCCGGGCTGTGCCGGTGCTTGCCGTGGGGGCGGAAGATCGTGTCGCTCCCGTCGGCAGGCCGATGCGGCCGAAGTCGCGGTAGGCCGGGCTGTGCCGGTGGCCGTCTTGGAAGACCTAGTCGGGCCGGCGGCCGGCGCGCGCGCGTCACGTGATGCGTGACGTCAGCGCGTTAGGTCGCCTCTTAAAGGGGCAACGGCCCAACAGGTAAGTTAAAGGGGCAACGGCCCCAACAGGTAAGTTATACATACATAAGTAAGTTAAGTACATACAGTTAGGTAAGTTAAAGGGAATTATGTATATATATCTATATGTAAGGGACAACCGGTGGTACCGCCACAGCAGCATCAATAAAAATTATAGTGAGAGACAGATGCAACACAAGCCATCGAATCCTCTCACTGAAGATGCTTAATAATGCCTCAAGAGACAATCTGCTGTTGGTAGCAGGTGAGGTAGCAGTCAACTTTGTGGAGAAATTGCTCATTTGCAATAATCCAAGCAGCTAAATTCTGTCTTATCATCCTGGGGGAGCTCTCTGCTGAAGGGAGACAAATTGCCAGTTATTGTGAGCTGTAACTTCACTCAAGAATAGACTCCACACACAACACATGGCCAGGGAATATTCACACCGCTGGATTCCATCCAGAAAAGAACAATCTCAGACAAATCAGGTTAGGTACCATTAGCAAATTAAGTCAGCTGTACTGTTTCGATAGATTATTCACTACTAAGCAGAAAGTAATTTTCTTACTTTTCTGTATTTTTTCATCAATCTTCACATTCCTAGGTGCAGAAGCTTTGAAACCATATGGGAAGAGTCCAAGAATTTGTAACCCATTGTTGCAACATAATTTGAAACTTTATTGAGGCAGTTACAAAGTCTGAGAAGATATTTGTGTAATTTGGAAGTTATCTGTTACAGTTTCATATTTCCCGCTAAAGTATCGTGTGCCATTTCTTTGGGTGCATGCTGGTGAACGCTGTCGTATCCTTGGAGCAGTCAGACATGGTAGATTTCTTACAATAGCAAAATACTGCGGATGCTGGAAATCTGAAATAACAACAGAAAGTGCTGGAAACACTCAGCAGGTCAGGCAGCATCGAGAAGAGAGGAGAAACAGAGTCAATGTTTCGAGTCGAACCCTTCGTCAGAACTGGCGAAGTTCTGACAAAGGGTTCAACCCGAAACGTTGACTCTGTTTCTCTCTCCTTGATGCTGCCTGACCTGCGCTTTCTGTTGTTATTGCAGTAGAGTTCTTGTTGGCTATCACAGAACTATTTGTAAACAATAGTGTTATAAATCTCATCATTCATCAAGAAACTACTCGTGAAATAACGCTGGATGGCCAGCTGGTGGTGCCGTCCAAGGAGTATAAATACTTGGGTGTCGGCCCCAGCTTTCCAGGGACATTTTGTAAGACAAGGAACTAGTGAAGTACAACTAGACCTCCATGTTCTGAAACAAGTTGATTAGCCTTGCTTTATGCTCAAACCAAGTGCGTAGTGAGTTTTATTACATCAAATAGGTTGAAACAAAGAATAGCCTGCACAATAGCGGGTGGTGACTATAAGAGATGGCATAGTTCATCTATTGGAATGCTGCATTTATAAAGTAGCGCACATGAGCTTTGGGACAGAGGATCAAACCTGTCTCTTGGAGAAGTTACAAGGGATCTCAATGGAAACAGGAGCAGGGAGCAGGAACTGATAGATGAAGTAGCCCAAACATGAAATTAATCGTTTGTCCTGGGCACACGACTGGCCCCGATGGCTTCCTGTCTTATCTGTTTCATATTCTTACAAACTGAAACAAAAAGTTGCAGATCAATTTCAAATTTCACTCTCTTACAATAAACAGCAAATGTAAATCTCCAGGCATATCAATATAATTACAGAATTCTGTGTAAACGTCATGGTTTTGGTACCTGCATTTTAATTTACAGGTTACTGAAAAACTGAAGAACATATTCTAGAAAAAATGCCAAAGATACTGGTGAGGTTTGTGTCTCACAATCAGCAACAATAGAATTATGGGCAAATTTAAACTGGCATCAGCATGCAGTAAGTAGGCCTTCTGTATCCCATGCAGATTGCCACCCATCAGTGGTACTTCTTCAACTGAGGAGCATGGTGGCGAGAAGAAAATACACCAGCAAAATACATTAAATACATGTGCTGAAACACAAAATAAATCAATTCCTGTTCACTGCATCTTGCAGTCTGTAATTGTTATATTGTGTGGAAAAGAAGATGCCAATTATTCAAAGGTCAATGTCCCCTATCAAAGCCTGAAAGTTCCCTGTGGTGTGATAGTTGAGAACAGTAATGACCTTCATTGCCATTGTACATGCCAGAGGGCTGACTGTTCTCTTAAAACTGGGGGCGGGTGGGTGGGGGCGCACCTCAGTCACAGCCTTTCTACTGAGCCGTAACCTCTGCATGCACTGCCCTGTCATGCCCAGGTGGCTGACGCTGTTGCAGTGGACCAGCTGCTTATATGACTCACTGTAATCTCCTCTGCATTCACAGACTGCTCTCTCCTCACTCTACAGCACTGCAATGTACCCACACATGGTGACAAAACCCATGCTCTCTGATAGAAACTGCTGTCTACCAATCATTTCTGTCACTGCCGTGTTGATTGTTTAAAATCTTTTGTCGTCTCACTCAAGGTCTGAATAGAAGGACAATATTTACTTTTCCGTTTGTGCAGTTTCAGGATATTGCACCTCCTCATTAATGCTCTCAACAGTCAATCAGCAGCTTTTTACCTGGCTTTTCACAAATATTCATTAATTCATTTATGGAGGGGTAGGACTATTCAGAACAGTGCCAAACACAGATGAACAGCCCGAACAGCACTTTCTACAGGTAGTTGCAAGATTATTTTTATTCTCAATTAGCGAGCGGAGAAATAATACAGCCCAGTTAGCAGGTTGCCAGAACAACTTTGTTAGAACATTTTTACTTTTGTTTTCTAATGCAACATATTATCCAGATCATTAGCATTTCTAATCCATTATATTATTCATTGAAATCGATTCCAGACAATTAGTGTAATAATTAGTGACTTCAGGTCAGAAAAGCCTGACCAGAGGAAATCTGTTGTAAGCCAAAAGATATTTTAGATATCTAACTTCTTTGATCATCATCAATGACCTTTTCAACCACATTTTTCTTTTTGACTTTATGGAATTTTTCAACTATGTAAAAATGTACGAATATCTTTAATGGATTGTACTCTATGTTTTTTTCCATGGTATTAGATTTCTGTCAGGTTTTTCCTTCATTTCACTTGATGTATTGACTGATTATTGGCTCTGCTTTCTATCTACCGCAGCACATGGAGATACATTATTGGAGTCTTATCAAAATGAGAGGACATCACGAATAACATACACAAACTCGACTAAAACCAAGTGGCAATGAGCTTGCACCTGAAACACCGAGGAACTGCTTAATATTAAAGCGAACACATATGTCAATTTTGCATTAAGGGGTAAGAATTTTGGGAGTTTCAACATAACATCCTCAGACTCATTCTTTATGGACTTGGCAATGTAGTTTGGTGTTCTGTTAGTTTTACTGATTGCTGCTAATGTGGAATATTCAGAGTTACTAAAGATCTACTTGATTCCCTTATTACAGAGGGGGTGAGGAGACTTCCAGCATGAGCAGAGTCAGAGACATTACCAAAGTTGGACCTCTACAGCACTTTCTACAGGTAGTACGCACATGTATGGGTGTTGCATCAAGTGCATCAATGGAGCAATTTAGAGAAGCAGCAGCGACAATGGGAAACTATGGCCCAGGCTGTTCAAAGGGAGATATAGCAGAATTTCAGGACTTGGTACGGCAGTGCGAGATGACTACTGTCGACATGCCTCCAACCTGGATCTCAGTGACGAACAACATACAAGTAGACAGTATCTCAACAGGTGCGAATCTGCATCAGCTCCTGGAACCACAATTGCATTCAAGGAATAACATCACTGGAGACTCTCAATGCCAATGAAAATGATCACGACACTTAATGTCTATGCTACAGTGTGCCAATTATGTAGGAAAATCTAACAGCCATTTTCGACCTGGCAAGATCCCACAAATAGCAATGAAATGAATGACCACTTAATCTGTTTTTAGTGGTGACAACCCCACAAGCTTCAGCATTCAATAGACCATGTATATCCTCCCAGCCTGTGATATTGATAAACTGTTTGCAGACATCACTGCAACCAGGCCATATCAGTAGGAAGCCAAATGAAGGGCTTTACCATCTGTTGCAAAGGTACCTAGAGCCAACGTGTAACATAAGCACAGAACTGCCAGTGTTAGTGAAGGTCACTTTAGCCCTTATCTCAGCTTTATTCCAGACATGCTAAATGACTGCCCTATTGAGCACCCTGAGGTGCCAAAAAGGGCACCCCTTTGGGTAACTATTGTATGCAGTATAATACAAAAGCAAAATACTGCAGATGCTGGAAATCTGAAATAAAAACAGAAAATGTTGGAAATACTCAGCAGGTCAGCCAGCATCTGTAGAGAGAGAAACAGAGTTAACGTTTCAGGTCGATGACCCTTCGTCACAACTGGAAAAAGTTGGAGATGTAACAGGTTTTTAAGCAGGTGTAGGGGCAGAGAAAGTGGGGGGGGGGGGGAGGAAAGAACAAAAGGGAAGGTCTGTGATAGGATGGAAGGCAGAAGATATTACGAGACGAAAGGGATGATGGTGCAAGGCAAAAGGAGATGGTAATAACTCTGTTTCTCTCTCTACAGATGCTGCCTGACCTGCCGAGTATTTCCAGCATTTTCTGTTTTTATGCAGTATAATGTCTACTTCACCAATCCATGATTCTGGGGTTAGGTACACCACTCAATCACTTGACCTCAGGCTTCATTATGCCATCACATTGGCCCTTTCACTTCATTTTTGCCTTGCAATCCCCCTCTCACTTCTACAGCCTTGGTAAAAGCTGCTAATGGGTCAAACTATCTGCCAATAGGTTTAACTGCCTTTTGGGTCTTTCTAAAAGCTCTTAAAATGTTTCCCTCCAATGCCAGTACTTACCTTGAAGGAGCCACACTCCTTCAAATGTTACTTGCACCATGATTTTGCAGTGCCTCCATTAGGCTAGCACAGGGCCAAAGCTACACTGGGAATTGTAAATAATTGTGGAAATGAGATCACCTGGAGACATTATCTGGCTGGACTTGTATTAGGACTTAGCCGTTCTGGACTGAACTTCACCAAGACCCAAACGTCTATCGTACTGAGTGTTACTTACGGATAATTACAAGTTTTTTTTCCTGATTGGCTGCTTAGTTGTTCTATTTTGTTTGAACCAATAAGTGCTATTTGCCACAAAATAATCATCAATTTCTGACAAGTGTTCCCTTTTACAAGGGAGCACGACTAAAGCAATTGGCTCACAACAAACTAAAAATGCACGCAAGTTTGGAATGTTATTCCATTTTGATAGTCAATGAAAACTGATATCTCCAATGGAGCCCACCGGCAGCAAAACACTTGAAGCAAACTGCGTGATCCTGCTCCAGGGTCACCCAGGCATGTACGAGTCCTTGAAAGAGGGCAAGCATTCAGAGGACCCCACTCCTCGCCACTGATTAAATGGATCCTGAACCTGTGGATAGTGACCAGGAGATCTTCTAACCTACTCGCACCCATCCACACACACACTGGCTGACTGAAGTAAGATTTAAAAATGAGCGTAACAGGGCACGTTTAGTAGAACGCAATTGCGCAGCAAAATGTTTAAAGATGAAATGTACTAATTACTCGTATGTTTAATTGCAGAAATGACCATGCCAGTTTAGAGAGATGAACTTACAAAAAGAGACAATGACATAACCCTTTTCTGGAAAAACGAAACTTAGTAGTGGTCAAGAGAGAGAGGGTCTCGTTTCTCAGAAATCACATGACCTGATGACTCATTTCCAAGAAATCAGAGGGGCCACAGGCCCATACAGTGAAAAGTGAAACTTATGTTATTGGTTACCTTGTAGAAGTTAGGCACACCTAGTTAGTGATTAATGTATAGACTTTTAAATCGATTGGACCTCTGGAGTAGGAGGTCTCGGAATATGTGTATAACTGTGTAAACCTCAAGAGATTCGGTGGAGTTGGAGCCTTGTGTTGGGACGCAAGAGCCATAGCTCCCCAGGCCTGAATAAACTGTTTTTACTTCAATTATTGGGTCTGTCTTCCTTAAAACAAGCCAGTGTTGTCGACTTTGTATATCACTCAGTCCACACTTTGGGGGCTTACATCAATTGGCGACCCAGATGGGACGCGCGTTCTGAACCAGACTCTCGGACAGCGTTAACCTAGGACGGGTGAGTATGTTTTAATTACCACCTGTAAAATTAGGGGTTAATCGCTGGCGAGACGTTGAGTCAGAATCGACGTATAAAAGAACTATAAGAAGAAAGACACCCTTAATTGAAGGCGGTTAAAAGGATAGGGATAAGGTGTTCCCTAAGCCGTATAGCGGCAAACCGACAGGGGCGGAAAGACTCCTATCCCGGGAGGCGGGAAATCCTCATTTAGCCGTGTGGCGGCAAACCGACAGGGGCGGAAAGACTCCTATCCCGGGAGGCGGGAAATCCTCATTTAGCCGTGTGGCGGCAAACCGACAGGGGCGGAAAGACCCCTACCCCGGGGAGGCGGGAAATCCTCTTTATCCGTGAGACGGCGAAATCTCAACAATTGAATGAATGGGTGCACCGTGGTGAGTGAATGAGATAAAACCCTACGGTCATAAAGAGGTTAGAACGGACAAGGGTGAGGTCTGTCCCCAGCACCTAGCCTGAGCCTGAATTAAGAGGACAGTAGTCCCACGTGACGGCCAGGATCAAGTAGGACGCTGGGAGCTACAGACCCCACAGTACCAAAACCTCGGGACTAAAGGGTTGGTGTGTGTCTAACGAAACGAAGTGACTAATAGAAAGCAAGAAACTAATGAAGGTGACGCTATAGGGGCGAACAACGTAGCGTACAAACCTAATTCCTCAACATCGTGAATTACGCGTGAAACATAGCAGTTAGTTATGACTAAGAGGGTGGAAGAAGAATCCTCAAGGGACCTGGATTCTATAACCCGACTCCTGGAAAATAAAAAGAAACAGTGCAGAGAGCCAAAGGCTTGGTGGGGAGGAGCTAAAGATAAAGAGGCAACAGATAATGTAAGGAATTGAAACAGAAGTGAGAGATAAAGAAGGAAAAAGATCTAATTTGCAGGCGAACCAATTTGAAACCCCAGCAAAAAAAAAACAAACAAACAGGGATTTGGAAACTAGGGAAAGCTGTTGAGTCAGATTTAAAAAGGAAGGAAAAGATAAACTTAAAGCTTTACCAACATGGAAGTTATTAGCATCTGTACCAAGACAAGTAAAACACGAGATTTGCTGAGTGAAAGGAACCTTAGACATATGCTGAAATTACAGTTTGTATAAAAATGTGAGAGTGTGGATGTTTTCCTGATTAGGAATGTTTAAGAGGATTCAATATTCCTTTGTCTGAAAATCTGTCCATTAAGAAAAAGAACTGTCTGCTGTGTGTTGTAGCTCCACCCACTTCTCTGTGTTAAAGTAAAAGCATTTAACCCCTTTGTCTTGTCGGGGATTTTGGAAGTTTAAGAATGTGCAAATAAGATTGTGCCCTCAGAATGAAAAAAAACCTATTACAATTTGAGTTAAGCTGAAGTGTAAAAACTGAGAAGAGCAACAAAAAGTTTGTTTAATGAAAGATTAAGTTTCAGTCTAAGATCTAACCTTGGAGTTATGAGGTAAATTAACCTATTAAAACCAGACTTTCATTGTGGCCACAGTGAAATTCTGGTTGATGTAAATTGGTGTAGTCCAAATTGAATAAGATAACTCAACTCCGCAAGAATATCTGATAGTGGCAGGTCCCTTTACAATATTTAATTGACTATGGTACTGGAAGCCTTATAGAAGGCGGGACTAGAGTTAAACCTTAGAAAGGTATAGGTAGGGAAGGACGAAGTAGTCGACCTAGGATACATAGTGACACAAGGGAAGAGACAAATGCCCAAAAACAGATGGGAGGGGCATTAGGACTGGCTGCGTGCTTTGATTGCTCGCAAGCTTCTAGGGATGGCAGCAGGAAGGGACCGCGCCAGAGAGGAGAGGGGGATCCGAGGATGTTTGTTGATGCATTGGTAGGGGGCCGACAGTGCAAAATGCTAATAGACACAGGAGCCACAATCTCATTGACAGACTTACCCTTACCCCGAACGAAACTTTCAGTTAGTATAGCAGGAATCGGTGGACGAAGAATCAGGGCTTATAAGAGCGAAACAGTCTTACTAGAAATTGGCTATAATAATAATACCTACACAGTTGTGGGTATGCGAGAACACCGAAGGAATAGGGATAGATATACTGCGAGAAGTAGGAGCTTTAGTCGACCCTAAAGCGAATGAAGTGTACTGGCCTCCAGATTATAAGTCAAACAAACAGGCAGGCCCGGGAAACAAAGTAGAAATGGCCCAGCCTATACAGGATTTGATCAAAGGGGGGTAGCCAAAGGAAAATGTGTAAACCTATATAGATAGTCGGAATGCCTTTGGGGTGGTGTCTGATTACATGATAGCGGGAGTAGGCAGGGATATATGACACCAGGAGAAGACCCGTAAGAGACAAGAATATAATCAAAGAATTAGTAGGAACCTCTCTCCTACCCAAAGAGTCCGTAATAATAAATTAAAGCACACAAGAGGATGGGCAGCTAAACGATCAACTGAGAGAGGGAATCTGACCAATGAAGCCCAAATGTTTATGTTGAATCAAAGTGTGAAACCACAACTGTCTTTCAGTCAGGGATGTTTTTTGGGTTGCGTGGAGTGACGCAATAATGTTTAGCTCCACCTTCAAAAGCCTGCGAAGGAGTTAACCCTTTCCACTGACAGCTGTTTGAGTTCACCAAGCAACAACTTCAGTGTTACTGAATAGAATTTAAAGATATTGGACATTATTAAATTTAAGTTTCTTAATGTTAAGCTGATATTTCTCCACAGTGATAGAAGGAAAATTAGGATTTGATAAATGGAAGTTATCTTATAAACTAATTGCAGCACCGTCTCAAACGGCCGGGAGACTGCTGGGGAGGCTGTCCTGTTACCCAAAGATAAATCTGGACAGATAGTTAGAGACATGAGGCCAAAGACCAACAGATTATACGGGATCGAGAACAGGATACACGGGACGACCAGAAGGAGGTCTTAGCAATAGATAGCAAAGTGATAGCAGAAATAATACCAGCCAAACCAGGGCTAGCACCCAGATGGTCAGGACCTTATGAAGTATTAATGAATAATGACACGTGCTCATGTAGATGGGTCTGGAACGGGTAAAGGAAGGTGGAAACACTGGACCCAGTTAAAAATATATAAGAAAGACAATGAGTAAACCAGAGATGGTGCCCTTTTTGACAGAGTGAGGAGTATACTAGAAGATATAAAGAATGGGAAGGGGAGTTACTACATATATCAATGATAGGGCTGTGTATGATGATATTATATGCCATAGTTTGCATCTTCAGGTATGCCTGGGGACAGAGCCACAGAACAAGAAATGAACCAGATGTACAGCATTTTGAACTGATAAAATGTATAAGAGCAGAATAATTCTAACTGGCTGGTGACGACCAGCCCCCTTTTTGTAATTACAGGAACATTGGACGTCCGGAATGAGATGGAGCGTCCTCGCCTTCATCCTAGGGATGAACATAAGTATTGCCATTATCGAGGGGGATTAGTAATAAGGAGAACACAGGATGAGGTGTATTCTAGTGTAGCACATAGAGTTACTAAGCTTGCCATTAATATGAGTACTTTGAGATACAAAACAAACCTGGAACTCCCTGTGGGTAAAACAATTAGAGGATCCACAGGAGAAAAAAAATCTATCTTACAAAGATGTAAGAAACGGGGAGTATTGGAAACGACCGGAGCAGGGTATGCGGCCGGGTTAGCAACAGTTAATAGCTTGGACATAGAAGGAGTAAACAAAGGAGTAGAAGAATTACAAGCAAAAATAGAGAAGTTAGTAAAACAAGCTACTGGAAATAGCCAGCACTTGACACTGGCAGGGAAACCAAACAATAATGCAATTGTCGGGGGTGGAAGAGATAGTAGCCCCCCATGCAGAAACAATCAATACAATTATTGATAGACTTAATAATGCTTCTCGCCAAACCGATAAGGAACTAATATGTGCCACGTAGGGCTCATGGCTATTGTCGAATGCTCAGCATAACATGAGGCAAATAAATAATGGACAGATCCCTGATTGGATTACTAATGAGGATCTGGAACCTTGGATTGACACAAATAAAAGCCAATGCAAAGGATGTAAAATGGGACAAGTATACCGGGCAGGCGATTGTCTGACCCCATGGACTAAGATGATTGGCTTTGTACTGGCCATCCCACAATTCCCAGAAGGGGGACAACCCCGATACGATGTGATTAATATAGGAGAAGTACAAAGGGAAAGTGGGTTAAATATCATGATGTCCCTACCAAGGCGCTTTGGGAAAGGGATGAAGATAATAAACAGAAGAATGAAACCTAAAGGGGGGTGGTAGTGGACGGGTGCCACCACAAGGGAAGGACATGGGTGTGCACACACCCCCCCACCGAGGGAGACACATCCGAGTACGGATTTACAAAAATTACCAATTGCACCCTCGAGGTTCACCCAAGGGGATACACCGGACCTGGGTAGCATCAAGGAACAATGGGACCTGTTGTGTCACCACAATTGAACAGAAATATGAATATCAAGATATGGCTTACACCATTCCTCAACCAAACCGTTGTTTTGGTCTAAAGATACCTACACAGATAGGAAAACCTGGTCATTTGATAATATGGGACTTACTAAAAAGGGTTGAAACTTATGTCATACCAGAGCCCAAGGCAATTCCTAAGTTAGAGGAAGCTTGGCAAAAGTTACGGCAGGAAACGAAGGAAATTTTAAAAGTACTATCATAAAATAGAAGAAGGCTTAAAAAAACAACAAAAAGACATTAGTACAACATTAGAGGAAACTCACCCAGTTCCTCATATTTTGATAATTGGGGACCAGGATGGTCGGGGACTGTGGGCGCCTCGGTGGTACAAGGCATAATGATATTCCTCTTGATTGTTATTCTGATATATTGTGTATTTTTATTTCTCCAGTGCCTTTGTGCCAGAATGAGTAAGGCCGAAAGTGGTGCGGTGAAAGAAGTAGAGCCTGAGGAGGGGCAGGTAGCGATGTTAAGAATGGACAACTCCCCCGCCTCTCCAAGGCAAATGGTGTAAGACGCGATGGGCAGCCCTGAAATTATATGGGATTCATTGGGCATGGTAATTAAAGACCAGGCCGGCCAACCGTAAGATGGAGGTGGCAGAAGGAGGGTGGCAGAAGGAGGGTGGTGAATGAGGACTGGTGTGTGATGACAGTCTCGAATTGGCACGTCACACACCCCACGTGGGAATGAGGGACCGGCTTGAGCAGAAAAGCCTCAACCATTAGTGCAGGGTCTAAGGGGCCCCAGGAATGGTTACACCAGAAGGAGTGCATAAAGGAAAGACCACCCTAAAGGAAAGCCCACCGTAGAGGAAAGACCACCATACCACAGAGGGGGGAAGTCGGCCTCCAGATTGATAGGATATATACATGTATAACCTAGACTGGTAGAAGGCCAGGGAGTGCACGCTCTGGCAGGCACCAGGCAGTGGACATACATGTTGACCTGTTTTGGAACAATTGTCCAAAAGGTCAAAAGGAGGGACTGAAGTAAGATTTAAAAATGAGCGTAACAGGGCACGTTTAGTAGAACGCAATTGCGCAGCAAAATGTTTAAAGATGAAATGTACTAATTACTCGTATGTTTAATTGCAGAAATGACCATGCCAGTTTAGAGAGATGAACTTACAAAAAGAGACAATGACATAACCCTTTTCTGGAAAAACGAAACTTAGTAGTGGTCAAGAGAGAGAGGGTCTCGTTTCTCAGAAATCACATGACCTGATGACTCATTTCCAAGAAATCAGAGGGGCCACAGGCCCATACAGTGAAAAGTGAAACTTATGTTATTGGTTACCTTGTAGAAGTTAGGCACACCTAGTTAGTGATTAATGTATAGACTTTTAAATCGATTGGACCTCTGGAGTAGGAGGTCTCGGAATATGTGTATAACTGTGTAAACCTCAAGAGATTCGGTGGAGTTGGAGCCTTGTGTTGGGACGCAAGAGCCATAGCTCCCCAGGCCTGAATAAACCATTTTTACTTCAATTATTGGGTCTGTCTTCCTTAAAACAAGCCAGTGTTGTCGACTTTGTATATCACTCAGTCCACACTTTGGGGGCTTACATCACTGACCAAAGATGAGGAGTGTAACATAGAAACATAGAAGATAGGAGCAGGAGTAGGCCATTCGGCCCCTTGATACTGCTCCGCCATTCAATGAGATCATGGCTGATCATCCAAATTTAGTACCCTGTCCCTGCCTTCTCCCCATATCCCTTGGTCCCTTTAGCCTTAAGAAATATATCCAACTCCTTCTTGAATATATTTAATGAATTGGCCTCCATTGCCTTCTGTGGTAGAGAATTCCACAGGTTCACCACTCTCTGGGTGAAGAAATTCCTCCTCATCTCAGTCCTAAATGGCTTACCCCTTATCCTTAGACTGTGGCCCCTGGTTCTGGACTCCCCAGCCATCGGGAACATCCTTCCTGCATCTAGTCTGTCTAGTCCTGTTAGAATTTTATAAGTTTCAATGAGATCCCCTCTCATTCTTCTAAACTCCAGCGAGTATAAGCCCAATCGACCCAATCTTTCCTCATACGTCATTCCTGCCATCCCAGGTATCAGTCTGGTGAATCTTCGCTGCACTCCCTCCATGGCAAGAACATCCTTCCTCAGATAAGGCGACCAAAACTGCACACAATACTCAAGGTGCGGTCTCACCTTGTAGGTGAGGGCTGCTCAGTTGTACATTTAATTGTAATACAACCTAGAACCAAGATTGTATAATGTGCATTTTTGTGAGTGCACTAAATAAAGGGATGCACAATGCCTTGCACAATCAATGAGCTAAGAACAAATTAAATCCGAGGAGAGGCTTGCTGTTGTTGAGCACAACCACTTCTGTAGGTTCATTCTCAGGGCTGCTGACAGCATCTGAACCCTTTAGTTATGCCACTTCAAGTCTCCAACTGTTTTATGTTTCCCTGCTCGTTTCTCTAACAATACCTTTCATTCCCCTTTTCAAGGTAATACTGGTTGTCATGAATCTTATCATGACTCATGAAGTAACACTGGGTGACCAGCTGGTGGCGCCATCCAAGGAGTATAAATACTCGGGCGTGGGCCCAGCTTGCTGAGGATGTTTCTGTAACCAGGAACTAGTGATGTAACTAGAAATCTCATGGTTTTGAAACAGTTGATTAAAGCCTTGTTTTATACTCAAACCAAGCTCTCAGTAGTCTTCTTACATCATTGGTAACTTGACAGGTTTGTGTCTTTGGATTGTGTTTGTGTTTTTGGCACCTAATGAAAGGAGTGTGATTGGACAAGGAACCCAATTAACCTTATTTAATGATCTATAATTAGCTTTCTTCATTTTGTTTTAGCCGTGGATAATGAAGCTGTAAAATGTAAATGCTGCTGTCTGACACCCATTCCCAATATAGAAAAATCCTTTCGCGTGCGACCCAAGGAACAAAAATTAAATCTCAGGCATTGAAGTTCTCAGAGAACACTTTCTGTTCAACATTTTACACTTCTTGAATGATTAGTGAATTAAATACAAGGTATAGTAGTCCCTTGTGTTGTGAAGTTAAATAAATCCGGATATTACTGCTAGTCAAAACCTCAGATTTGTACATATACATATTGGGATACATTTTCTTTTGTTTCCAATTTTCTATTTCCACTAAAAATTAGCAGCATTTTAGTAAAATAATATTTCTTTTATTTTACACCCTAGCCCATTCCAACACACCTTTAAGATTGAGCTTAAAGGGTGTATTTACCTCCCTTGGCTAATGTTAGTGAAATGTCGGTGTGAGTATTGATCAGGTTTCCCTGCTTTATATTCATACCAAAAATTGCACTGCCATCAGTGAATGTAGGACATTCTTTTATATCCACCTGAACAGGCAGGCAGGACCTCAGCAGAACGTCTCATGAGAGAGACGGCACCACTAATCATGCTGCATTCGCTCAGTACTGCACTTATGCATCCATCTACATTACGTGCTCAAGTCCTGACTCAGGTCAGACTGCTACCACTGAGCCACGCTGACACAGTGATGTGTCATTGCCTTGTAATACATTGCATACTGTTCATTAACCTATAATGTTGCTTGCTTGAGGAAACAGGCTGAATCGCTGTTAGGGCCTAGGCCACGGAAGCAATTCGCATCATAATTCCCTTCGGTCTTTGAAAACAATCAGCGCACAATTCCACTTACAAAAGCCATCTTGTCTAAGGGGAGAAGCCGTGAGGTGCCATCTCACATTGTATTACCCGTACAAAATGTCACCACAGAACAGTGAGGTCCTGCCTTGGCAACAGCACTCAGGGAATTACAATTTCCAACTACTTTAGCATTTCTGGAAACTAAAAACGTGTTTTTTCCATTAGGTACCAGTAATCCTGAATTTAATAACCATAAAGAGCTTGTTACTAAGTGCCCTTTAACCACAATGCTCTGTGTAATAGCACATTTTGTCTTTCTCTTGAATGTGTAGCTTTTAAAAGTTTATGTTCACCACATGTCCATTTGAAGACTGACAGAATGCTGCAATCTCTTTTTATGACCAAGTAATCATTCCACCCATATTCATTTGATTTCCAGTAGAGGGCAATGCGGAATCTCCAACAGTAATGACAGTAAAACTGAGCGATGCTTTCAAATCAATTGACTTTACGATTTTTTTTTAAATAGCTAATAAAACGTGAACCCATCTTTTCATGTATTTTAAAATTTCAGTCAGTTGTTTAATGTCTTCAAAAATGAGCTGGATGAATATCTGATTAGGACTGGGATTGGGTTTAAGAGAGCAAGTACAGATAGTGATAACTGAAAACTATGTGAAAGATGGTTTCTGAACTACTGTGATAAAACCCAAAAAGAAGTAACTGGTCCAAGATGTACAATGTAAGGTTAGATACATATTCTGGGATTTTGCTTCTGATCGATGGAAAGGAGGGTAAACCTTTGCAGCACCTTCCCACAGGAGAGGAAATGGATAAACAGACAACGCATGGCCTGTGGGTCTGACAGGTCAATTGGCCTTTTCTTGTTCCAGGATTTTTAAGTTCTTATTACCAGAATTAGCACAACTGTATCTGGATTCACCCGGGGATGTGTGGCAAAGTTAAAGGGAGGTTAAAAAGCCTGGAAAATACTGTTTCTGTTCGCAGTCAACCTGAAACATAATTTTTCCCCACACTCCACAAGATATGGCAGGCACGCTAAACTTTGCAGCGTTGATAGCAGGCGACATCTTCCGCAGACATGGAGTCAGTTCCCACCTGTGTGGTGTCAAACTGCATGGCCAGCTTCCAGCCTTGGATGGGTTGTAACCTCCTCCAGTTAAACATTGGGAAGACGGGAGCCATTGTCTTTGGCCTACACTGATTCCACCCCCTCCCAGGCCACTGTCTCAGGCTGAACCAGACTGTTCTCAATCTCAGTCTACTGGTCGACCCTGAGCTTCTAACCCCAAATGCTCTTCATCAGAAAAGACTGCCTACTTCCACCTCCATAACATCACATGTCTCCACCCCTACCTTGGCCCCTCTGTTGCAGAAAACTTCATACATGCCTTTGTCTTCGCAAGACTCAATGGGCAGGATTTTCATTGGGCCGTGGAGTCGGGATTGGAGGCATGCGGGGGGTTAAAATCCCAAAATCAGGAGTCCCGACCCCATCCCGCACCCAAAGCCGCCTCCGTGTCAGTTTCAAAGAAGGCGGGTACCCGCCCCACACTGGGACCCGCCTACCCGAGACGGGAAGGGATTAGTGCCAATTAACTGGCAGTTAACAGGTAGTTAACAGGCAGTTTTTAGCCTAATCCCTATTTTTAAGGTTGAAGTGTGGGATTCCCGACGGCTCCAAACCATGCCAAGTTAGAGTCGTCGGGCCGTCGAGTTGAAGGACTTGGAAGGGTTGAGATGTCAGTGTTCAGGTAAGTGATGTGTGCATGAGTGCAAAGGTAAGTGTGTTTGGTATGTCTAAAGTGATTAAATAATTTTTACATACCTTTTCTTACCTTTTCAGCCTTCCTTCCTTTAGGTCTCGGGAGTCCCTCATCTCACCGGCACAGAAAGCAGAATGGCTGCGAACTGTCAAAAGTGACAGCCTGCAGCTTTCTGTGCAGGAGAGCTTTCTAACTGAGTCTGTGGAGAAGGACTCAGGTTAGAAGTAAGACTGTCAGTGTTTGGCAGCTTCAAACAGCTGTGAAACACTGATATTTCATCTGTCAAAGCGTCTTGACAAATGAAATTTCAGTCTGTGACGTCACCTGTTGCCGGATGGCCCTTAATTGGCCTGCTGAGCCTGCTGAGTGGGCTCAACAAGGTCAATCAAGTTAAAATCACATGGATTGGCCGCATCTCGATGGAGGCGGGACTACAACCCCGAAAGTTGTAGACCTGCCTCCAACCCGACTCCTGAATGAAAATCCTGCCCAATTACTCCAATGCTGTCCTCGCTGGCCTCTCACCCACCCCCCTCCATAAACTTGATCTCATCCAAAGCTCTGCTGCCTGTATCCTACCCCACACCAAGTCCTGCTCGCCCATCCCTCCCTTCCTTGCTGACCTACATTGGCTCCTGTTCCTCGATGCCTCCAATTAAAAATTTGTATCCTTGTGTTTAAATCCCTCCATTCCCTCGTCCCTCCCGGTCGCTATCATATAGCGCTACAACCTCCCCCACCCCTCCCACCACCAAACTCCCCCTTCCTCTGTCTTCAGCCATTTTTGCATCCCCCCTTCCCTTTGCCCCACTCTTGGAGTCTGTGCCTTCAAGTGCCTAGGTCCCAATCTAGAATTCACTCCCCAAACCTCACTGTCTCTCCACCTCCCGCTCTTCCTTGAAGACACTCCTTAAAACCCATGCCTTTAGCGAAGCTTTTGGTTACCCCTCCTAATATCTTCTTCTTTGTTAGAGGGGGCGATTTTCCCACTGGAGGCAAGTTGGAGGCAGGTTTCAGTTTTCAAAAAATTGCGATTTTTCCCCTGATTGGCCACTTGATTTCAAAGGTATGGGTTGCCCTTGGTCAATTAGTATTTTGGGACTGAAACTCACCTCTGCTGACATCACTTTTCCAGCCTGAGTTAAGGGCTTCTTGCTGCCTTGGATCATTCCACTGGATTTCTGCCGATGCTGCACCTCCTGCAACATTTTCTGAGAAACCACTATATTCAATTCCAAGGCAAGGGCCTCCCCGAGGTTCTCGGATGAGGCACTGCAAATGTTGGTTGAGGGGGTGACAGCTAGCATGGAGGTGCTCTTCCACTCATCTGGGAGGAAGAGGCCTCCCAAAGAAACCAAGGCTGTGTGGGTCCAGCTGGCAAGGGATGTAACCTCTGTGTGCAGATTGGGAGACTGTTTCTGTGTATTGATGAAATGCCATCCCTGTTGGAAAGAATTAAAATGATTTGATGCCAAAATGTTGGTGTTGTGGCATCTGTTCTTTTGCCTTAGGCAGCTCCACATTGTGGGCTCCGCCACACTTGCATTGTCAGGTTGGTGGCCATAGTGAAAGGAGGCCAGAGAGGCATGTCCATTGTCAATGATGTCTTAAGATGGAGCCAAGGACATGTGCCAACTTGGGCAACCTATGCAAATCTGGCCAGGATAAGTTCATCCCTTGCATCATGGGCAGCCATGTGCTTACGTGCTGCCGTTGCTGCTGGTCGATACACCGGCGCTCTGACCTCCTCCTGCTCCTGCTCCTCCTCCCCCTCTTGCTCCTCCTCCTCCTCTTGCTCCTCCTCCTCCTCCTCATCCTCATCTGAGGAGGGCTGGAACTGAGCCACCTGCTCATCAGGAAGCTGCAAGCCATGACGCTATGCGATGTTGTGCAGTGTACAGTAAACCATGACCATGCTGGAGACCCTGTATGGTGTATGCTGCAGGGCTCCACCTGATCGGTCAAGGCATTGGAAGCGTATCTTCAACAACCCAATGGTTTGCTCGATGATGGACCAGGTCGAAGTGAGGCTGGCGTTGTAGCGCTCTTCAGCCTCGTTAGCTGGCCTCCTGATTGGCGTCATTAGCCACTTCTTCAGGGGGTAGCCTTTGTCACCAAGGAGCCATCCGTTACATTGGTTTGGTGGTTTGAAAAGCGAAGGAACACTAGAGTGCCGCAGGATGAAAGAGTCTTGGCAACTACCACAGAACTTGGCGCAAACATACAAAAACTCCTTTTTGTGGTTACACACCAGCTGTATGTTGAGGGAGTGGATGCCCATTGACAAAGATAGCTGGGTTGTGATGGGGCGCCCTAAGGGCCACATGTGTGCAGTCTATGATGCCCTGCACCATTGGCATGCCTGCCATATTTGCGAATCCAACCGAACGGGCGGTTATAACTGCTTGATTCCTTGTGAACTGGATGTAATTGTGGGCCTTAGCAAAAAGGGCATCGGTAACCTGCATGCTACAACTGTGGGTGGCCAACTGGGAGATGCTGCTGATGTCTGCTGATGATCCCTGGAAGGAGCCTGAGGCAAAGAAGTTGAGTGCGGTGGTGACTTTGACAGCCACTGGTAAGGGGTGTCCACCCGTTCCTCTGGGCACCAGGTCTTGCTGCAGCAGTCCGCAAATCTCTCGGACAACCTCTCGCGAAAGTCTCAGCCTCCTTTGGCACTGCTGCTCACTCATGTTGAGGTAGCTCATCCTCTGTCTGTTAACCCTCTGTCGGGGGTATCTCCTGCGGCGAGATGCCTCGATGCGCTGGCGCCTTCTGCCCTGTGCAGCATCAGGTGGCTGAGCAGGAGGTTGGGGCTCCTGCTGATGTTGCTGCTGAGCTGCCTGGTTCTGCTGCTGCCGTGAATGCTCCTCATCTGAATCTGAGGTCCATGGTAAAAGGAAATGAATGGTTCCCATGCCGCTTGCAGATGCCTCCGTTGGGGAAGCGCTCATTGCAAGCAGGAAGAGGGTCTTTCAAGGAGGTCCCACAGTTGATAGATTCAAGCTGCAGCACCTCTGACTTCGGAAGGCCTGCTTAAAGTGCTCAAAGACCTTTTAAAGCAAAGTTCTGCCACCTACAACTAATCCCTGATGAAATCTCCGATTTAATGTTTGAGCTGCAGCTGTGAGGAGACCACCCACTTGTCAACCCGCCAGGTTTAGCTGGCGTGGTTTAGGAGGGTCGTGGAACACGCTGAAGTGGTCGAAAAATAACGAGGGCCTCTCAAAATAGGCTTAGAGAGGCCCTTAATGAGCATTTAAGCCTCCTAACAAGCTCTCTGGCCAGCTGGAGGCGGGACCGTTTCCCACCCTGCAAAACCGGCACCGGCAAAATCCCGTGAGGGCAGGTTGGAGGCAGGTTCAGAACCCGCACTCATTTTTTTCCGATTTTCCCACCTTTCCTGCCTCCAAACCCGCCTCCTCGGGCCTCAGAAAATCGCCCCCTACGTGTCTGTTTTCCTCATGCTTCTGTGAAGTGCATTTCAGCATTTTCTACTTTAAAGGGGCTGTCTAAATACAAGTTGTTGTTGTTGTTGTTCTACTATTCCCCTCCCCTTTAACAACAGGATCATGTTCTCACAGAAAATATTTCATACAAGATAATGTTAACTCAACTTTTCCCCAAACTTCATTTGGTAGAGCAATTTTCTCCCACGTCACTTTGCCTCAGGTTTCTCTGAAAATGTTAATGCCTGTCGCAAAGGATTAAAAAAAATGAAAAGAAATGCCAATCTTATATATATTCTTGGCTGTTGTACTTGTTTAATATCATGATCCATTTTTTAATATCCTGTAGAAATCAATTAAATTATCTGGAAAAATCTCTGGAGTAATCAGCTGCTGTCAAACATTTGCAAATGCTAAGTAATACAGAGCAAAACTCCAACATCAATATTGAAGGTGGAGGATTTTGTTATTGGCAGACAGCATTACTCTGCTGATGGAATAAAAATTTCTCTATGTGTTAACTACATAAATTCTTTGGTTAGACCGATGAAAGTACTGTTCCAAGGATTGTACGCTGGACCATTCAGATAAGCACATACTGTCCTGCATATTGATTTTAGTCTTTATCCATAAAGAATTTGCAGTTCTGCTTCTGACAGCTGTTTCTCCCTCAGTTGGATTTGAGTGTCGATGAGCTGTTCTGCCTATTTTCTGAGGTGTGAAGTCTCACTAGAATGGTGTAGATTTACTTACAGGCAATGCTGCCCTGAGCCACAAATCATTATAACCATGAAGAGGGTGCTGAAAAATTGTCTGCCTGTTCAGAAAATGGAAAGTGGAGTTCAAGGGGCTAAAATATTGAAGCAAATGACTCTGAGGCCTCATGTCTGAGACCATGTAAAAGTGGGGCCACCGTGTAAATTAAGAGACAATGCTGGAAAACACGTAGCAGGTCAGGCAGCATCTGTGGAGAGAGAAACAGAGTTAACGTTTCAGGTCAATGACCTTTCATCAGAATTCAGAAACCTGAGTGTTTTCCAGCATTTTCGATTTTTATTTCAAATTTCCAGCAAGTGCAGTATTTTGCTTCTGTGTAAATAAAGAGCCTGCCCAGTGCCTATAATTTTACTGCAGTCACATGAAGGGACCTTGGTAGCCAGGGCTACTGGAAGTAGTGTGAAGATCTTGTCTGTCTTGTCCAGGTCCTAAGCTCTGGAATTCCCTCCCTAAACTTCTCCGCCTCTGCCTCTCTCTCCTCCTTTAAGATGATACTTAGAGCTTACTCTTTGACCAAGCTTTTGGACACATGTCCTAATATCTCCTTATTGACTCTGTGTCAAATTTTGTTTGATAACGCTCATGTGAAGCGCCTTGGGACGTTTTACTAAATGAAAGGCGCTATATAAATGCAGGTTGCTGTTGTATCAGTTATCATTTAAACATATATTTATTAATCTGTTGTTTTAGTTTGCTTGTTTGCGTGGATTTGCAAGATATTTTGAGTCTTTTTTTCCCAGGCTCATCTGTCAATACTGATCAATTGTACAAGGTATCTGGTGCAAGAAACTAAATATGAATTTAGATTGGGCCAACACATGTTACAACAGTCAGCCTCTATCCATGCCATCCCTCCGGCATTATTCACAAGTTAAAAAGAAATGTTCCGTTTGCCAAGGATTTCATGAGTGATGATGAGTTTGAATTAATGGCCATGTAATTGAATTTAGTGCATATCACTTTACTTTTTGAACAGATATGGGCTTTATTGATATTGTGCTAGAATAATCACTTTATTTTAGGGCTAACTGCACTTTCCTTTTATCTAAAACTGAAGTACTTTATCTACTGGAAGCACTTTCTGATCCATTTCTAAATGTCATATCTGTCTTATGTTTGGTGAGTTGTACTTCACTGTTGCTGGCTTTGATCCAAATGTATTTTTCAAAGGTTTTATAGTAATATACAAAGACACAAACCAAATATTACTTTGTGCTTAGGTTGTGGTACTTTTTACCAAGGTACGAAGGGCAAAATCAGTGATTTCCCCCCCCCCTCCTCAAGGACTGCCCATGGCCCTTTTTGCAAACAGAAAGCTGGGGCTGGATTTTGTCAATGGGGAGCTTTTGGAGGCGGGACTCCCACTTGTCGGGTTTTAGTCCCGCCTCCATCGATTTGTGGCCAACCCACGCTAATTTCCCTTGATTGACCTTGTTAAGCCTGCCCAGCGGGCTTAGCAGGCCAATTAAGGGGAAGTCGGTTACAGAGAACGTCAAAATTGACAGATGAATTGTCATCTTTTGACAGCTCTGTGAAGCTGTCAAACACTGACATTCTATGTTGTTTGGTGAGTTCTTGTATTCAAGACTCATCAAACCTCTTTTGTGAGCAGAAAGCAGATGGTTGTTGCATCAGAGAATGTAGCAGCCATTCTGTCATCTCTGCCAGTGAGATGCGAGAGTCTCCGCATCCCCAACTGTTGAAGCCTGCAGGAAGAAACAAAGGTAAGTAAACATTTTCTATCACTTTTCACTCACCTCACATACTTACCTCTCCACACTTGCACTCATCACTTACCTCCACAGCGCACTTTTGCACCCCGCAGACCCACTGCTCGCCTCGGTGACCCTGGCGGGGTTTCCCGACGTTGGGAAGCCTGCGCCTCTGGTGGAAAAATGGGGATAATCCTCTTAACTGCCTGTTAACTACCAGGCAGTTAAATGGCTGTAATCCCCTTCCCGCCTCCAGGAGACGGGACCTGGCGCAGGTCAGCTACCGCCTCCTGGGAAGAAGGCATGGAGGCGGGTTGGGGGCGGGATGGGTACCCGCCCCCAGATTCTGCCATTTTCCCGGCAGTCCTGCCTCCATACCTGTCTCCCCAGGGCTGGCAAGATCGTCCCCCAGATATTTATTCATTTCTATTGGACCCAAGACTAAATGCAATTTTCCCTCCTATTGTTATGTGTTAAACTATTTTTTTCCACTAAACTTTACATTAAAAAGTATTGACTGCATCGTTACTGTGTTCAGTACTTCCTTTTATTAATGTAAGAGTGCCTGTCTGCAGGGTGTGTCATGTGATGTGGCACTGTACTGTCCCTTCATTCTTGTGCACCAGCGCGCCATGTCCTTTCTCATGTACTACTCTAAGGCCGCGATTTCCTCTTCCTGGGCGGGAGGGAGGGTGAGAGATGGTGGCGACGGGTGACGAACCCACTCCTGCGGCGATCCCGGCCAAAAATAAGATCTTACTGACGTAAGAAAACTACTAGGCACTTGGTCTGAATATTAAACAAGGCTTTAATCAACTGTTTTTCAACATGGAGATCTAGTTGTGTCCTTCACTAGTTCCTGTAAAAGAATGTCCTGCAAGCTGGGCCCATGCCCGAGTATTTATACTCTCCTTGGACAGCGCCACCAGCAGGCCGCCCAGTATCATTTCATAAGTCATTTCCACATGAATGACAAGATTCATGTCACTTACCATTCAGGGCCTTGTTAGGCCCGCCCTGCGCGTTTCCCATTCCAGTTAATGGGAGCGGGTCCGATGACCAGACCGGATGACGCGCTTCCTGCCGGTATATTTAAAGGGGCCATGGCCCCGTTTGCGGAGAGTTGGATTTCCTTTCGTGAAGCTTGTGTTAGTGAGTGGAGGTGTGTACCATGATGGCTGAAAGGCAGAGAGCTGCGCCTCGTTTCAATGATGAGTCCCTCCAGCATCTTGTTGAGGGAGTGAGGGCAGGTAGGGAAGTTCTCTTCCCTGCGGATGGCCTCCCCAACAGACTAAATCAGCATGGCTTAATATAGCTGCAGAGATAACAGCGAATTCAGTAGTGCGTCACACCTGGGTACGGTGCAGGAAAAGGATTAATGATCTTCTAAGATCAGGAAAAGTAAGTATAAACCTACACTTACCTTGATGATGCTGTGCCTGTCATCACATCCCCACCACTGTGCATTGCCAACCATCCTCCTGCACCAAGTTACTCAGCCCCAGATCCCTTAGACCTTCATCCATCCATCTCTCTCTATCTACATTATAAGGTCCCCATCTTAATTTCCACCCCTCGCACTCAGCATCATCGTTATGCAATGAAAGCAAGTAACAGCACAAAAGGAGGCAACTTGGTATCGTCAAGCCGCTCCATCAAAGTCTCCCTGTGAAGCAGTATGCCATTCCATTAATGACGGTCATTCCATCAGTCTCTTTAAACCTTCTCTTCTTTGCCTCCTAGCAGGAAAAGATTGCCCACAATAAGGGAGAGGGAGAGAACGGGAGCAGGCCCTCAGTCCATCTTTCATTGTCAAGCGTGGAGGAGGTAGCACTTGATATTGCTGGTGTGGTGGAGGATCGGGAAATGTGGGACGGAGAGAGAGGCTCAATAGAAGAAGCTGGTGACAGAATTATTATCCATACAGTTGCATGCCTTTCATCAGTCACTCATATGGGGTGTTATGTGATCAGAAAATTAATGGTGATGATGTGTAAAATGGTATGTGTCTGCACTTAAGATGTCATATATTTAAATTATGTCTTTACTCTCCAACAGGCCCATCACGAGCCCCCCTCCCCCACTCTCCAAGAGGAAGAGGAACAAGACTCCTCAGAGGAGCCTCCTGCCTCTGAGGGCGCAGCGTCACCTCACAGAACGCAACCCAGCACCAGCGCAGATACGCACACCTCGGTGGGGCCGTCGCGAGATAGTGTAGTGTTGTCACCTGGTGTCTCACAGATCACAAGTGAGCAAGAATAGATGGTGGAAACATTGACAACAGTGGAGACTCCTTGTCGGAGGGCGCAGGAGTCTCCTAGCTCTGTTCAGCTGCAGGCAGACGCTGAGCCTCGGGGGCCATCCAGGAAGAGGGCGATCCTGGAGTCGGAGCAACAAGTGCAGGAGGCTCTGATTGGTTTTGTGACCGCGGTGACTACGAGTGTGCAGAGAATGGAGGAGTCCATCTCCAGCATGAGCAACACAAAGGAGGACACAAATAACCTCCCAGAGATGCCGGGGAACATAGGGCCTGATGAAAGGGTGGAACTGAAAGAAATCAGTATTTGTAGGGAAATGGTGTTAGGAAAATTGATGGGACTGAAGGCCGATAAATCCCCAGGGCCTGATAATCTACATCCCAGGGTACTTAAGGAAGTGGCCCTAGAAATAGTAGATGCATTTCTGGTCATCTTCCAGAACTCGATAGACTCTGGAACAGTACCCATGGATTGGAGGGTAGCTAATGTTACCCCACTATTCAAAAAAGGTGGTAGAGAAAAAGCGGGGAATTATAGACTGGTAAGCCTGACATCGGTAGTGGGGAAAATGCTAGAATCTATTATAAAAGATGTAATAGCAGAGCACTTGGTAAGCAGTGACAGGATCGGACAAAGTCAACATGGATTTACAAAAGGTAAATCATGCTTGACTAATCTACTGGAAATTTTTGAGGATGTAACTGGTAAAATAGATAAGGGAGAACCAGTGGATGTGGTGTATTTGGACTTTCAGAAGGCTTTCGATAAGGTCCCACACAAGAGATTAGCGTGCAAAATTAAGGCACATGGGATTGGGGGCAAGGTATTGACTTGGATAGAGAACTGGTTGGCGGACAGAAGGCAGAGAGTTGGAATAAACGGGTCGTTTTCCGAGTGGCAGGCAGTGACTAGTGGGGTACCGCAAGGATCGGTCCTAGGACCCCAGCTGTTCACAATATATATTAATGATCTGGACGAGGGAATTGGATATAATATCTCCAAATTTGCAGACGACACAAAGCTGGGTGGGAGGGTAAGCTGTGAGGAGGATGTCAAGAAACTCCAGTACGATTTGGACAGATTGGGTGATTGGGCAGAAACATGGCAAATGCACTATAATGTGGATAAATGTGAGGTTATCCACTTTGGTGGCAAAAACAGGAAGGCAGATTATTATTTGAATGGCAATAGATTGGGAGAAGGGGAAGTGCAAAGAGACCTGGGTGTTCTTGTGCACCAGTCGCTGAAGGTAAGCATGCAGGTGCAGCAGGCGGTTAAGAAGGCAAATGGTATGTTGGCCTTCGTAGCAAGAGGGTTCGAGTACAGGAACAAGGATGTCTTGCTACAGCTGTACAGGGCCTTGGTGAGACCGCACCTTGAGTATTGTGTGCAGTTTTGGTCGCCTTACCTGAGGAAGGACGTTCTTGCCATGGAAGGAGTACAGCGAAGATTCACCAGGCTGATACCTGGGATGGCAGGAATGATGTATGAGGAGAGATTGTGTCGATTGAGCTTATACTCACTGGAGTTTTGAAGATTGAGAGGGGATCTCATCGAAACTTTTAAAATTCTGTCAGGCCTGGACAGACTAGATGCAGGAAGGATGTTTATGATGGCCGGGGAATCCAGAACCAGGGGTCATAGTCTAAGGATAAGGGGTAAGCCATTTAGGACTGAAATGAGGAGGAATTTCTTCACCCAGAGAATGGTAAACCTGTGGAATTCTCTGCCACAGAGGGCGGTGGAGGCCAGTTCATTAAATATATTCAAAAAGGAGTTGGATATATTTCTTAAGGCTAAAGGGATCAAGGGATATGGGGAGAAGGCAGGGACGGGGTACTGAATTTGGATGATCAGCCATGATCTCATTAAATGGCGGAGCAGGCTTGAAGGGCCGAATGGCCTACTCCTGCTCCTATCTTCTATGTTTCTATGTTTCTAACTATGGCTTCCTCCATGGATAGGATGGCCACCTGCATGGAGGAGACATGGCGCCAGTGTAATGACAACATGTTTCTCTTCTAAATAGATGGGCATCTATGGAGGAGAGAAACCGGAGGCTCATAGACCTCCTTTCTAGGAGGAATGTCAGTATAGACGTGGGCCCTAATGGCCGCACTGAAGTGCAGCAAGGTGCTCTCCAGCTTCATGCTAGCAGGGAAGTTCGGGTGGCCCTTGAGAGGGATGATGGTGGGAGGGAACATGCAAGTGGGGGCTCCTTTCCAAGCGCTCCAACTTCCACCCCCTTTCCAGCCCCTCGGTCAGAGCCGTAGATGCCTCTACGGAGGGTGATGGCTGAGTCTGCCCCTGCACAGTCGCAGGAGGAGCAGACTTTGGCGGGGTCCTCACAGGCTCCAAAACCCAGAGGACCACTGCCAAAGGCGTCTAAGCAGCTGCAGCAGGGAGGTAAGGAGGCTGCCTCTACCTCTGCTGAAGCCACAGGGGCAGATGCCTGGAAGGAGCCTGAGGCGAAGAAGTTGAGGGTAAGGGTGACTTTGACAGCCACTGGTAATGGCTGTTCACCCCTTCCTCTGGGCTGCAGGTCTTCCTCCAGCAATGCGCAAAGGTCGGTGACCACCTGGTGCGATAGCTTGAGTCTCCTTCGGCACTGCTGCTCTGTTATGCTTAGGTAGCTCATCCTCTGCCTATAGACCCTGAGCCAGGGGTAATGACTCTGGCAGGGTGCATGCCCTCTGCCCTGTGAAGCATGAGCTGGTTGAGGAGAAGGTCGGCGCTCTTGTTGTTGCGGCTGCTGGTGTGGCTGGTTCTGCTGCTCCTGCGGCTGTTCCTCATCAGACTCGGAGGACCAAGATGAGGGAGCATAAATCGTGCCCATTTTGATTTTTGATATGCCAGATCTAGCTGAGTTGACAGAAGCAATCTATCACTGGTCAGAAATTTTCTTCAAAGAAGGTTACAGTGAATATAGAGTTCACTCCAAACAATTCCAAAGTGTATGAGGCTGAAAAGCCTCTTCCTAACACTGAGGGCTACAGCTCCTGACATTGGCTTTTATACCACTGTTGCAGCTATCACCGATTGAAAGCAATGGAGAGTCGTTGAGAACCCAACTCCACTTACCTGGCGTGTTCCCCGAGGGACAGCAAACTCATCAAAAAGGTGGTAAAATTGTAAGTGCCTGCTATTAATCTTCTTAAATAGCTTTAAACTACCTGTTAAGTACCTTAATTAACTGACCCGCCGCTTGGTGTCGGGTCTGCGATACACAGGCGGACCCACTGCTCTGAGTGCTGTCCTACAGGGGTCGAGCGCTGGTCATAAATCAGCTGGTGGCCGCCATGCTGTGGTACCGGTTGGTCACTTTGATCCCTCCCCCTGCGTTGGTCGCCAAGATACAGAAGAAGCTCATCGACTTCTTCTGGGACAAAAGGAAACACTGGGTCTCTGCTGCAGTTCTGAGTCTCCCACTTAGGGAGGGCGGTCGGGTGCTGGTGTGCCTTCATACCCAGGCTGCGACTTTCCGTCTTTAGACCCTGCAGAGATACCTGTACGTCAAGGATCCTCTCAGATGGTGTGCGCTGGTGACGTACTTCTTCTGCCAGCTGCACGGCCTCAATTATGACACGCAGCTCCTGTTTGTGAAACTGGGCGGTATCCGTGCCTGCTTGTGGGAGCTGCCTGTTTTCTACCAGGAACTGCTATGGGTCTGGAACAAGGTCACCTGCAGACACAGTTCTCCCCCGTCAGGAGTGGCGGCTGTCCTTCGGGAGCCGCTGCTCAGGAATCCGAGGAATCCACACCTGCACGAACGCGGGTTCATGTGGCTGGTGGAGGGTAGGGCTGTGTCTGGCAAGGTGACCAGAGTCGGGGAACTACTTGATGGTGGAGGAGCGGGTTGGATGGCACCGGAGGAGCTGGCGCAGCGCCTGTCCTGGGCCAACATCCGTCTCGTGGCCAAAGCCATCGAGTCGCTGAAAGTGGCACTGGGCCCTGACTCCACTAGGTGTATCGAGGAGGCTTAAGCACGTGGGGCGATACCGTCCGAACTGACCCCTGTCCAGACGGAATTCCTCATTGGCGCCCGGCCCCAAAACCCCTCTCGGGAACCGGCACATCACAACTTGAGCCATCTCTGGGAAATCCCCTCCGTGCCTTTTCATTCTGCATGGAGGGGTTTCCTGTATGGGCTGCTCTTGCACACCCTCCATTTTGCCGTCCTTGTCTTCCATCCGGACAAGCCTTGGCACACCATCTTGCCATCCGGAGGAGACCGGGGTCTCCAATGGAGGGCTCTTTACATGGGAGTCCTCCCTTTATCTATTGGAGACTTGGCCTGGAGGGTGTTGTATGGAACAGTCCCGTGCAATAACGTTTTAAGTAGGTTCACGGACTCCCAGGCCGCCTGCCTTTTCTGCAGCCTGGAGGAGTCCGTGTTCCATGTATATATGGAGTGTGAGAGGTTGCAGCCCCTCTTCCATTATTTGATGGGGCTGCTCCTCAATTATTGGCTGCACTTCAGTCCCACGCTCCTGATCTTTGGTCACCCGGTGCGGAGGGGAGCGGGCAGGTCAGGAGACCTCCTCGTAGGACTGTTCCTGGGCCCGGCCAAAGTGGCCATCAACTGCTCCAGGCAGCGGCCGGTTGAGGGGGTCATTCGGCCCGACTGCCTACCTCTCTTCCACGGCCAGGTTCGCGCCTGGGTGGCCCTGGAGATGGAGCAGGCAGTGTCCACCGGCACACTCGAGACCTTCCGCGACCAGTGGGCACCGCAGAGACTGGAGTGCATCATCACCCCCGGCAACCAAATTTTAATTTAATTTGTTAAGTTTCCTTTAATGTTTTAAGTTAAGTTACAGTTTATTTGTTTATGGGTTGCTCAAAAGAGTACACAGGCAGACCCGACAGTTGAGAAACTTACATGGAGGCGGGTTCAGAGTGGACTTCCGCCCCGCTGTCAATCAGGGCCATTTTGACAGCGGGCCCGCCTCCAAACCCGCACTCGCAGGGCTGGGACGATTCAGCCCGAAGTAATGCCCAATTGAAAGGAGCAAGAATAGAGGATTCCCAAAGACCTGTTCGCAATTCTGCTAGGCACCAACCTCTGTGTGATGTAGACTCAGACAAGCCTTGCCTTTGTGCCAGGAAAAGGCTTTTTAAATTATGGCTGTAAAGGCTCTTGGGGTGCTTTTCCTGCCACTGGACAGCAAGGGACTTCTGACAACTGAGAACACGTCTTCCATTCACATGGTACAATTGGAAATTGAGTTCTGATTGCTGTCACAGATCTCTGTCAACAGGGACCATTGTACTACTGCAAGGTCTCTGAGTCCCTCCTGCATAGCTGTCTTAAGTGTGTTTTAAAGAATCTCAAGTCCAATCTTTATTGCATCTTGGCCTGTGAATCTGAATGTCTGTTAGAACTTGTGGCGATTACAGAAACATGGCTGCAGGGTGACAATGCCTGGGAATTAAACATACCAGGTTATTTAATGATCAGGAAGGACAGGCAGGAAGGAAGGGGAGGTGGGGTGGCTATGTTAATAAAGGAAGGAATCACTGTAATACAGCGAAATGATATTGGGTCAAAAGATCAGGATAATGAAGCAGTTTGGGTGGAGGTAAGGAATAATAAGGGGAAAAAAACACTAGTGGGCGTAGTCTATAGGCCTCCGAACAGTGGCAACTCTGTTGGACGGAGTATCAATCAGGAAATAGTTCAGGCTTGTAATAAGGGAACATCTATAATTATGGGGGATTTTAACTATCATATTAATTGGACAAATCAAATTGGGCAGGGCTGCCTTGAGGATGAGTTCATTGAGTGTATTAGGGATGGGTTTCTTGAGCAGTATGTAACTGAACCGACCAGGGGGCAAGCAACCTTAGATCTGGTCCTGTGTAACGAGACAGGATTAATTAAAAATGTCCTAGTAAAGGATCCCCTTGGAATGAGTGACCATAACATGGTTGAATTCCATATTCAATTAGAGGGTGAGAAGGTTGGATCTCAAACAAGCGTGCTAAGCTTGAATAAAGGAGACTATGAAGGTATGAGAGCGGAATTGAGTAGAGTGGATTGGGAAAATAGATTAAAGGGTAAGACGATACATGATCAGTGGTGTACATTTAAGGAGTTATTTTACAACTTCCAAAAAAATATATTCCACTGAGAAGAAAAGGGTGTAAAAGAAAAGACAGCCATCCGTGGCTAAGTAAAGAAATTAAGGATAGTATTCGACTAAAAACAAGGGCATATAAGGTAGCCAAATCTAGTGGGAGGATAGAGGATTGGGAAAACTTTAAAAGACAGCAAAAAATAACAAAAAGATTGATTAAAGAAAGGGAAGATAGATTATGAAAGTAAATTAGCAAAAAATATAAAAACAGATAGTAAGAGTTTTTATAGTTATATGAAAAGAAAAAGGGTGGCTAAAGTAAATGTTGGTCCCTTAGAGGATGAGACTGGGAAATTAATGGTGGGAAATATGGAGATGGCAAAAATACTGAATGAATATTTTGTATCAGTCTTTACAGTAGAAGACACTAAGAATATCCCAACACTGGACAAACAGGGGGCTAAAGGGGGGGAGGAGCTAAACACGATCAAAATCACTAAGGAAGTGGTACTCGGTAAAATAATGGGACTCAAGGCGAATAAATCACCTGGACCTGATGGCTTATGTCCTAGGGTCTTGAGGGAAGTGGCGGTAGGGATTGTGGATGCATTGGTAATAATTTTCCAAAACTCCCTGGACTCGGCAATGGTCCCGGCAGACTGGAAAACTGCTAATGTAACACCCTTATTTAAAAAGGGCAGTAGACAGAAGGCTGGAAACTATAGACCGGTTAGCCTAACATCTGTGGTAGGTAAAATGTAGGAGTCCATTATTAAGGAGACAGTAACAGGACATTTGGATAATCATCATTTAATAGGACAAAGTCAGCATGGTTTTATGAAGGGGAAGTCATGTTTGACAAATTTGCTGGAGTTCTTTGAGGAAGTAACATATAGGGTGGATAAAGGGGAACCAGTGGACGTAGTGTATTTAGACTTCCAAAAGGCATTTGACAAGGTGCCACACAAAAGATTATTGCTTAAGATAAAAAATCACGGGATTGGGGGTAATATTCTGGCATGGATAGAGGATTGGCTATCTAACAGAAGGCAGAGAGTTGGGATAAATGGTTCATTCTCAGACTGGCAATCAGTAACTAGTGGTGTTCCGCAGGGGTCAGTGCTGGGTCCCCAACTCTTCACAATCTATATTAACGATTTGGAGGAGGGGACCGAGTGTAACATATCAAAGTTTGCAGATGATACTAAGATGGGAGGGAAAGTAGTGAGTGAGGAGGACATAAAAAACCTGCAAGGGGACATAGACAGGCTAAGTAAGTGGGCAGAGATTTGGCAGATGGAATACAATACTGGAAAGTGTGAGGTTATGCACTTCGGCAGGAAAAATCGTAGAGCAAGTTATTATCTTAATGGCAAGAAACTGGAAAGTACTGAAGTACAAAGGGATCTGGGGGTCCTGGTGCACAAAACTCAAAAGGTTAGTATGCAGGTGCAGCAAGTGATTAAGAAGGCCAATGGAATGTTGGCTTTCATTGCTAGGGGGATAGAATATAAAAATAGGGAGGTATTGCTTCAGTTGTACAAGGTATTGGTGAGACCGCACCTGGAATACTGCATACAGTTTTGGTGTCCATACTTAAGAAAGGACATACTTGCTCTCGAGTCAGTACAAAGAAGGTTCACTCGGTTAATCCCGGGGATGAGGGGATGGACATATGAGGAGAGGTTGAATAGATTGAGACTCTACTCATTGGAGTTCAGAAGAATGAGAGGCGATCTTATTGAAACATATAAGATTGTGAAGGGGTTGGATCGGGTGGATGCGGGGAGGATGTTCCCGATGATGGGTGAAACTAGAACTAGGGGGCATAGTCTTAGAATAAGGGGCTGCTCTTTCAAAACTGAGATGAGGAGGAACTACTTCACTCAGAGGGTGGTAGGTCCATGGAATATGCTGCCCCAAAAAGCTGTAGAAGCTACATCATTACATAAATTTAAAACAGAAATAGACAGTTTCCTAGAAGTAAAGGGAATTAAGGGTTACGGGGAGCAGGCAGGAATTTGGACATGAGTCTAGGTCCGGATCGGTCATGGCCCTGTGGGTAGCGGAGCGGGCCCAGGGGCCGTGTAGCCTGATCCTGCTCCTATTTCGTGTGTCTAATTCTGTTAGATTCAGGAGATGGTTCTGTGATAGTGGATTGGCGGTTAGGATCAGATCAGCCATGATCTTATTGAATGGCGGAGCAGGCTCGAGGGGCCGATTGGCCTACTCCTGCTCCTATTTCTTATGTTCTTATGTTCTTAGAACATTCATGAGGAAAGACAGATAAAAAAAAATTGCATTTATATAGCACCTTTCATGACCTCCAGACATCCCAAAGTGCTTTACTGCCAATTAAGTACTTTTTAAAAATGTAGTCACTGTTGTAATGTAGGAAACACAGCAGCCAATTTGCGCACAGCAAGCTCCCACAAACAGCAATGTGATAATGACCAGATAATCCGTTTTTTTGTCGTAATTTTGGGATAAATATTGGCCAGGGCACCAGGGAGAACTTGCCTGCTCTTTGAATAGTGCCATGGGATCTTTTATGTCCACCTGAGGGCAGACGGGGCTCGGTTTAACGTCACATCCGAAAGACGGCACCTCTGACAGCGCAGCACTCCTTCAGTACTGCACTGGCGTGTCAGCCATGATTTTTGTACCCAGATATTTGGAGTGAGACTTAAACCCACAACTATCTGACTGAGAGGTGAGAGTGCTACCAACTGAGCCATGGCTGAATCCCATCATGCAAAACAGTTTTAAAAAATCAGAACAATTTTCATTGTCGTTTTCTCCATTTAGACCAGCACCAAAAGTGTTCGTCAAACCTTTTTCTCATTGATTTGCCATTTACACAACATGACAACATAAATTACATCAAAGTGTGCTTTTCCGTCATGAAAACAGCAGTGAATCAGATACGTGTGATTTCATTGTAATGGAAATGACTTGCGATTGTTCGTCCTTGGTAACGGTGCTCTTTTAAACAGGAGCGCTGCCTTGAAAGGATTACTAAAGCTGACTATGGTTTATTATGAGCGAAAGTTTAATTGTAAATGCAGGAATGATTCAGCATCACCACAGCTGCGTTCAGCGTGACACTTGTTTAAATTAAATTCTGGATTACTGGTGTCCGTGAGTCAGCTCCTGAAAGAGATTTTCTGTTTCAGGGTATGTGCTGGGCATACACTTTGGAAAATGGTGCACCTCTATCCTGTAATAGACAGTAAATCATGGGCTGATGGTGCATGATTTCCCAATGAACACTCACAGCATGCACCAGGAATGGTGAAGTGGATAATCTCCCCCTTGGTATTTACACGAATCCATTTCCCTTATCCCAGCAGCAGAAACATGATAAACGTCTCTTGCAATCCAACCCAAAGAAGCACCAGTATAAAATGGCTCAAGAATGTTAATTCATTGTCACACATTGTTGGGCTCAAGCCTGATGATGTAATCAGTGCGACTGTTTCGATGTATTTTTTAAATGTCCAAAATGCATTGAATGGAACAAAAAGGGCATTATTGTTAATCAGAATGGCTTGGTTTTTATTTTTTAAAAGGGACTCTCCTTTGGTGTTATTTCAATCAACAGATAATAAGAACAATTTCAGTTTTTTTAAGAGCAGCTTTTCACAGTTGCCAATATGCACTGTTCTGCTTGGGAGGGAGAGAGAGAGAAAAAGATAGATCACAGACACATCCACCACTCTTGACACTAATGTTATTGTATTGATCAGTCAGCACAAAACACTTCTTAAACCCCGATTTCATTTTATTTGACTTACCACTTTCCTGCAGTAATTGAGTACGCTGGGGTTTCGAATACCATTGTAGCATCTATTTGGAATGTCAGCAATAAAAATGACTGAAGTGTATCTTAAGATTTTAATACTGTTTCATTAGTAATTCAATTGTGATGTGATCATACTAATCTTCAACTTTTGCTGAGGTTTGCTGCACTTTTGTTTCAAATGCATTCTTACCATTGTTTTCAGTATGAATGGGGCTTTTCATAGGGGTCTCAGTTAGACAGACTGCTGCATATCCCATTTGCCAGTCCATCACTGATATAAAATAGTGGAATTATGAGATTTAAGATTTTATTTACTGATCAGATTTGTCATAGGGACAAGATGTCCAACATGACCAGAACCTGCAACTAATTTGAAATGTTTTATTTGCTGTGCTGTTACCACTTTTTCCATGTTTCTACTTTCACCAGGGCTAAAAATTCCACCGGCCAACTGACCTCTGGCAAGTTGCTTTGTAGCTTCAGTGAAAAACAAACAATTCATTTCTTCCTTCATGTTCCATCCTTCATTGTTTCTTCCTCCATTTTCCTGCTGCAGGTGGTGTATTTTAGTAGCCTATTTTTTTTCCAGAAGTCCTACTTCCAACTAACTAGAAAATTTGCTTGAAGACCTCCATCCACCCATAAGGTGAAGTGGGAGTTTTTATTATATTTGCACTTTATGGTGGGTGTTTAGTATATAGTAACTCCCTTGACTATGTTCATGACAAAATATGGTGGGTTATTCAGATCTACCCTTAATTTTATTTAGCTCCCACTAGTACAGGCATGGATAATATAGGTATAGATTGGAGACAATGTGTGATAATTAGCATCCCTGGGGCTGCAGTGATCTTATACTGTCTCTGCTTGTGCTTCCTCACACTTTCCTGTGTTAGTACTATAACTCTGAATACATATTATACTGGTCTTGTATTTGAATGTGTCTGCTGCCAACCTTGAAGGAATGAATACATGAAATATGGGATAAGAATTCTTACTTTAAAGCTTACTTTACAAAATCAAAGGTAGTTTTACTGCAATACAATGCACCTGATTGTGACTTTGCACCTTCACTGTGCAAACATCAGGCATATATATTGCACACAAATGTGTACACTTTTTATCCTCTTCGGACAGTAAATTAGCTGTTGTATGGTAAGCTGTGATTAACACTTTGGATAGTCAGGACTTTTGGCCACACAAAATTTTCAACCTCAAAATTGTCTTTTTTTGCACTTTCCCCATCATTGCACTCCATCCAGCCTGACTAGCATTGGAGAACTCACTCTTAGAAACTTTGGGGGAACTATCTAATCAGACAAATTCCACAGACAATGCTTGGACTCTGCTCCACGTTAATTAGTCTTCAAAGCTGCCAGTACTAAAAGCAACTTGGCTCTTGATTGCTTCAGTTGGGGCCCACTTGATCCAGGCAGGTTGAAGGATCTGTAAAGAAGCATTCAAAGTGAAGCCCCATCGAAAAGGAATGCAGGGTCAAGAATTCATTCTTTTGACAGATTGTGCAGATACCATATGGAATGATCTTGCAATTGTTCCTCATGATTGACTTGTCTCTATTTGTTGATCGGTAATTTTAAGAGATGCAGAAGCTCTGGGGGGGTGAGTGCAGGTGATTTTTCCTTCTCTTTGCAGGGAAGTGTCCCTTCCAGTGACGCAGCCAGCATCAGAGTTCTGGCATGTGGCTGCAAGCTAACAGTTTATCACTCCAACTTTGGAGGTTCATCGAACTCTGTCCATAGCTCCATGCACAGCAAAAGATCCTCTCCTATGGAGGAATTTCCAGTACTGTAAACATGGCCTGGGTTTTCTGCTCCGAACCACCCACTGTAATAGCAAAATCAGGTGGCCGCGAGTGGAAATTAGGAGTTCTATTCCACTCCTAACTGGCCTGGCTCTAATTTTAAATTGTGCCTCCTTCTTCTGGATTCCCCCACCAGAGGAGATAGGATGGATACAGAAAAACTATCAAATCCTTTTATTGTTTTAACACCTCGATTCGATCACCCTCAACCTTCTAAACTCAAGGGAATACATACCAAGTTTGTGAGCCTGTCCTCATAATTTAACCCTTTAAGCCTTGGTATCATTCTGGTGAATCTGTGCTGCAGCTCCTCCAAGGGCAATATATCCTTCCTAAGGTGTGGTGAGCAAAACTAAGCACAGTTCTCCAGATGGGGTCTGACCAAGGCTCTGGACAACTGACCACTCTCAGAATGTTTGTCCCTTGTCCTTTAAATTTCACTCACCTTCAGTTTTGTGCACCCACCCAAATCTGCACTCCAAGCTATGCAATTGGCTAACCTTAGAAAGTTGAGCGCAAAGAGCTTATTTCAGTTTCAATCTGTCGAACCATTCGGGTCTAAACTGCACTGTCACAAATACACGACTGCTGTGCAAAGCCCCATTGTGACATATGGCTCTTCCCTTCACCTAAACGGTGACAATCCACTTTACTGTCCCAAAGCAACTTTGATGAGGCTGCAGACAGTTACACACTTGACAAACAGAACAAAAAGGTGAACGATCAACAGAAAATGCTGGAAATACTCAGCAGGTCAGGTAGCATTTGTGGGGAGAGAGAGAGATATAGAGTTAACATCTCAGGTCTATGACCTGTCGTCAGAACTCCAGATGTACAACTGGCCACTCAGAATTTTTGTCCCTTGTCCTTTAAATTTCACTTACCTGCAGTTTTGTGCAGCCAGAGTGGTCAGTTAGAGACTTGATCAGAGCCCCCATCTGGAGTTCTGGGCGAAAGATCAGCGACCTGAAACGTTAACTCTTTTTCTCGCTCTCTCTCTACAGATGCTGCCTGACCTGCTGAGCATTTCCAGCATTCTCTGGGTTTTTTTTTAAATTGCAGATTTCCAGCATTCGCAGTATTTGGCTTGTGCGAGATGAATGAAGAAAGCGGCTGAATTGCAGAAGGAGAATAACTCGGAAAGAAGTTTAAACAGGCACTTGGCGACAGAGCAAGCGGCCGGGACAGGTACTTTACCAGGTGGGGGAGACATGCCTTTCTCGCCAGTGCCTTGCACAGCGCGGAGCCCCGCCCCGGGCCCCGGGCCCCGGCCTGCACGTGTCCAGCCGACGCGCGTCCCGATGAGCCGCCGTCTCCTGGCAACCGCCTCGGCTGCGTCATTTCCGCGCGGAATGACAGCAGGTGAAATTGACAAGTGCAGCTCAGCCCGGGAGAGACAGAGACAGAGACAGACCGGCCGCCGCTGGCTGGGCCATCAATGCCACACGCACCCAGCCCCCCCGGGGTGGGGGGGTCCGCACTGAATCTCACCGGCACCGGCTGGCTCCCTTGGCAAAAATAAAACCCACCAAGCAGCGAGATGCAAACCGAGGCAGGAGGAGCGGAGACTTCAGCGGAGCCCAGGTGCTCACTTGCCCCCGATCCCCTGCACTCTGCAATCCGTCCCTAATTCTGCAAACTAGCGGAACCGCACGTCGCGGCATCTGTTGTTGTTGCTGATACTTTTTTTTTACTTTCTGCCGTTTCTCACCATGTCCACCGACTTCGAGCGGATGTCCCTCAACTCCTCGGCTAACTCCCTGGTTTCGGGCTCTGGGTCCAGCGGGCGATCCTTATCGTCCAACGTCAGGAAGCTGCACAACGCGCTCAATGTTTTGCTGAACGACTACGAGAGGGAGCAGTTCATTCACTGCCTGAACGTCTATCACTCCAAGAGGAACGTCTTCGACCTGGTGCAGACCCTGAACGTGATCCTCAACAGCCAGAACAAGCGGCAGCTGCTGCCCATGCTGCGGCTGGTCATCCCCAGGTCGGACCAGTTGCTCTTCGACCAATACACCTCCGAGGGGCTCTATCTGAAAACCGAGTTGCTGCTCAACAGCGGCAGTCCCGGCCCCGGCACCATCAGCGAGGCTGCGTCCGCCGGCCCCAGTCAGCTCCACGTAAGTGCCACCCCTTTCTGTTCAACAAAAAGACAACTTTAATGGAATTTTTTAAAAAAAAACTAGAAACAGATTAAAACCCTTCATTCAAAGTGGCAACGTCCGGAACCAAACACTTAACAAAAAAGTTAATCATTCTGCCCACCTGTCACAAGACGCATTTTCCAAATCCAGTTTTGCCTGTACTGAACTCCAGATGTTCCTACTAGTATTTATGTTTGTCTTAAGTGCACTAATTAATAAATTAATGAATGGAATTAAATACTGTGTTGAATATTTTAGGGAAAAGCAGAAGGCTGAAGATCAGTAGATTTTACAATTAACGTTTATATTTCCAATGTTGCTGATCACATATCCCCCCCCCCCCTGTCACTGTGAGTCATGTCACGGTGCTGTTACCATGACCTGTTACAAACATTTGCACCAATTACTTAACGTGAATCACCCTGGGCAGGAAGCTCGCGTCTCATCCAAACAACAGAGCGCTGACTTTATTATTTATAGATGTATCATTTTATTAATGCTGTAAAACCTCTCGCTCTTGATCGACGAGATTCTGGTCAAGAAAAGGTCTCTGAAAAATGTCCTAGTAGGAGTTCCCAGGCATCAGACATCCATTCAAAAGATTCTGATAACATCAAAAATAAATGTTCTGTTTAATTCAGTGAATCCTATTAAGGCAACCAGGGGACCGAAGCTGATAGGAAAGAGCCAATTCTATTCACCGCAGTTAACGCTTCAGAATAAACAACTGCCAGTGCGGGAAAAGAATCAAAAAGGGAAATATTGTTCAGGCAGAAGAGTATGATCACTCGGCTCTTGCTGCTGTCGAACCAGTTATATCACTAGAAAAGTCGCCAATATTGTCACTCAGTATAAATGTTTCTTGAGCCCACGAGCCCACGATTAATACCCGACCGTGAGAAGAATTTTCATAAATTCTCAATAAGACCCTTGGTGAGCTTAAGTATTGACGGGGACTCGCAGGACGAGATCTGTCTTTACCCGGACTGTCTGTTTCACGGAGCAGAAATTCATTCGAAACGCTCCTCTCAATCTGCCTGTTTTTTGAATGACGTTAGTAGTTGTACCAAATAGCACAGTGCCGGGAGGATTGGGTGTTGAAAATCAAAGAGATCAGAGCGACCGAGCAAATGGATGGAAGGTTCTGCAGCGAGAATAATTTGCAACGTGTCGAAGGAAGTTTCACTTATCATGTTAAGGTGCTGGGGAAAGAATAGCAGCTGTTTACTGGATTGAACCGTTCGATTTTAGTTCAATGTTATCCACTGCATTTGTTTTGTCCTCTTTAAAAACATGTATTGTGGCTCTGCTTTGGCTTATCTGACGATTCATAGTTGACTAGTAAATTATGACTTACAAATGGTACAGACTGGGTACAAGCTAACACCAATTCACACAAGTATATACAGGTTGTTTTGTCCATTTATACAGAAGATGTGTAGGAGCTGCATTTACCACAACTACCTGAGACACTTAACAAATGAAGAATTCAATTACAACCAACACAACTTCTTGTACCCTTAAATGTCAGTCATCTGCTACAGTGGGTGTACAACCTGCTGAACTGACAGCACACGTGTAGGTTTGATATGAAGTATTACATAGGATATATGGCACAGAAACAGGCCATTCGGCCCAACCAGTCCATGCCGCTCCATTCGAAACTCCTCCAGGCTTAGCGGAACCCTCTATTCCCTTCTCCCTCATATTCTTGTCCAGCCTCCCCTTAAATGCATCGATACTATTCACTTCAACCACTCCCTGTGGTGAGTTCCACATTCTCACCACTCTTTGGGTAAAGATGTTTCTTCTGAATTCCCTATTTGATTTCTTGGTGACTATCTTATATTGATGGCCTCTAGTTATGCTCTTCCCCACAAGTGGAAACATTCTCTCTGTATCCACTCTATCAACATTTTTCATAATTTTAAAGACCTCTATTAGGTCACCCCTCAGCCTTTTTTCAAGAGAAAAAGGACCCAGCCTATTCATCCGGCCTATACAGTACCTAGTGAATTCTTAGCTTTTACCTGTGTGCTGTATCTTCAGAAGCCCAAGCAGTTGTAGCACAGTAATTGGTAAGCAATATCAATTGGATGTGTATATATATTTGTAACAAATTCGGGAAAATACGTTTAAACATACTTATTGCATTTTCATGAGAATGCTTTGATGGTGATTGTGGTCCGAAGTTTGAGTTAATCTCAAGGAGGAATAGGATCAGGGGAGGTATCTCCACAGCTACAAAATATCACACTGCCATAGAGAGAGGTATGCCTGTATAAATTCCAGCCTCCGTTGTCATTGGGTACATTTTGCAATCTTCCACCTGGGCCAATAGGTGGAGTATTGCGCAGGAGCAGACTGCTGCACACCCGAAGAAGAGGGGATCGGTGGTAGCATTGGTCCAGATACCTCGTGGCATTTAGTAGGGGTCCGATTCTCTTTGCTCCCAGTCTCACAAGACAGGAGATGGGAAAACCAAAAGGGCACACTATATGCGTGCAATAAATAAGGAAGGGAGTGAAGGAGAAGGTGGTTTGGGCTCATTTATTTATCTATTGCACTGATGTAGTTTCTCCTTTTGGATTAGCACACTGTCCCTTTCTTCTACCAACACTGGGTTTTAATCCAGCTCCAACCAATGGGAAGAAAAAGCTCCTCTGTCTGCTGGTTATAAAACATCTCAAATGAAATGAGTTTGAGCAATTTACGCTCGTTTCTAGAGCTTAGGGTGCAAAATTGACTATAATTTGGCACAAGGCTAATAATAAATTGGTGGCCTCCCTCAAAAAAGCTACAAGGATGGAAAAGGGGAAAATAAAATATTGGATTTGTACAGGTAGAGTGGTCTTCTGAGTTTGGATTTATGGCATGTTGTTTGGGCAGGCTGCGGAACTGATCTTGGAGGGCTCCGTTTGGAAACTGGGTGCATTTTCTATTCCTCCGTGCAAATGCCTTTCGCATTGATGGACACAAAATGTATTTTTTATTATTAAGAAAATAATCCTTGCAGTTTGTCAGCCATAAACATCTACTTAAGAAAAACCTCATTGCTAACAATCTGTGAGGAGATAGAAATTGTTGCTGATAATAGTAGGTGGGCATTTAACGTGCTTTTAAGCCATTTATCTGTCCAAGTTTTAATGGAGGCATTAATGTGTTTAAAGCAAACAGGTTATAGCCTTCAATAAATAGCAGAGAGAGAGGGATGTCATTTAAATGTGTTAAGCATTGGTCTGCTTTTTATCACCAACTATAATTTATAGACTTCAATTCCAAGTTAATTTTCAGTTACAAGTGAGAAACTGCCGCCAATATCAAATAACTAGAGAATTATTTTCCAATGAGATATGTGAGAATTAAAGCTGCTGCAGCCACTCATATCATAACTGTTCAACAACTAATTCATGCTAATTGAGAAATGAATACCTTGAAAAGCAATCATCTATCTAAGGAAAAACTGATATGTTCTCAAAGGAAGGCACATTAAATGTTAATCATTCACTGATATACCTATCAATTCGTCCAATAAAAAGCGACGAGTTAGGAACGTAACTAAAGGTTTTTATTGACTAAATAACAGAGCCCACCCTCGTGGGTGATCGGGTCCAACAAGGAGGAATACCAGCCAGTCGACTACCTTTATACCTGGGCAGGTAGGTGGAGCCATGGGCGGAGTCGGAGGTGGTCAGCCCAGGTATAACAGCGCGACAAGAGGCGACCTCGTATCGTGATACAACGGTGATAACAATACAACAGTGATAACTATAGTGTAACGATAAAAGTGGTTTACCACATTCACCCCTTGTTTAGATTTGAGTCCGGCGGGGTGAAGTGTACTACCAGTTCTGGTATGTCAGTCTGTCCGGAGGCCTCGTAAGCCTCTCCGATCGTCGCAGCAGCGGTGCTGCATTATCCGGTGTTAGTGCTGGTGTCTGCGTGGTCGGCGAAGGCTCGTGGGGTTCCGGCATGCCGTCTACCTGGGCTGGAATTGGGGGGGTGGTGGGGGGGGGTAAAGGTGGTGTCTCCGGAGTGCCCGAGGGTGCGAGGTCTCGTAAGGAGACAGTGTCCTCCCGCCCGTCTGGGTAAGCCACGTAGGCGTACTGGGGGTTGGCGTGCAGGAGGTTCACCCTCTCGACCAGGGGGTCTGTTTTATGGGCCCTCACGTGCTTTCGCAGCAAGACGGGCCCCGGAGAGGTCAGCCAGGTTGGTAGAGTGGTTCCCGTAGTCGACTTCCTGGGGAAAACAAACATTCGTTCATGGGGGGTGGCGTTAACGGCAGTGCAAAGTAGTGACCGGATGGAGTGCAGCGCTGTCGGGAGGACTTCCTGCCAGCGGGAGGTTGGGAGGCCCTTAGACTTTAAGGCTAAGAGGACGGCCTTCCATACCGTCGCGTTCTCTCTTTCCACCTGGCCGTTCCCTCGGGGGTTGTAGCTGGTGGTCCTACTTGCTGCAATACCTCTCGCTAGTAGGAACTGACGGAGTTCCTCGCTCATGAAAGAGGAGCCCCGGTCACTATGTATATAGTTTGGGAACCCGAACAAGGCGAAGAGGTCGTTCAGGCATTTAATGACCGTGGTACTGGTCATGTCTGGGCAGGGGAAGGCAAAGGGGAAACGGGAGTACTCATCAACAATGTTGAGGAAGTACACGTTACGGTCAGAGGACGGGAGGGGCCCCTTAAAGTCGATGCTCAGGCGCTCGAAGGGGCGGGTGGCCTTGATCAGGCTTGCTCTGTCCGGCCTAAAGAAGTGCGGTTTGCACTCGGCACAGGTCTGGCAGTTCCTGGTTATGGTCCTGACCTCCTCGATGGAGTAGGGCAGGTTGCGGGCCTTAATGAAGTGGTAAAGTCTGGTGACCCCGGGGTGGCAGAGGTCGTTGTGGAGGGTCTGAAGTCTATCACTTTGCGCGCTGGCGCATGTAATTCGTGACAGAGCATCGGGGGGTTCGTTCAGCTTACCTGGCCGGTACAAGATATCATAATCGTAGGTGGAGAGCTCGATTCTCCACCTCAAGATCTTGTCATTCTTGATTTTGCCCCTCAGCTTGTTATTAAACATAAAAGCGACCGAACGTTGGTCGGTAAGGAGGGTAAATCGTTTGCCTGCCAGGTAGTGCCTCCAGCGTCGTACCGCCTCCACAATCGCCTGGGCCTCCTTCTCGACCGACGAGTGTCGGATCTCAGGGCCCTGTAGGGTCCTTGAGAAGAAGGCCACCGGTCTCCCCTCCTGGTTAAGGGTGGCGGCTAGGGCGAAGTCGGATGCATCGCTCTCGACTTGGAAGGGGATGGACTCATCCACTGCGTGCATAGTGGCCTTGGCAATGTCTCCCTTAATGAGGGAGAAGGCTGCGCACGCTTCCTCCGTAAGGGGGAAGGATGTGGACTTCATGAGGGGTCTGGCTTTGTCCGCATAATTGGGCACCCATTGGGCATAGTAGGCGAAGAGCCCCAGGGTTCTCTTAAGTGCCTTAGGGCAGTGGGGGAGGGGTAGCTCCATGAGGGGGCGCATTCTTTCGGGGTCGGGGCCGATGAGTCCGTTCTCTACTACACAGCCAAGGATGGCAAGGCGCGAGGTGTTAAACACACATTTCTCCTTATTGTAGGTGAGGTTCAGCCGTTGGGCTGTACGGAGGAATTTCTCCAGATTCACGTCGTGGTCCTGCCGGTCGCGGCCGCAGATGGTGACGTTATCTAGGTAGGGGAATGTGGCCTGCAGTCCGTTCTGGTCAACCATCCGGTCCATCTCCCTTTGGAAGACCGAGACCCCGTTGGTGACACCGAAGGGGACCCTAAGGAAGTGGTATAGGCGCCCATTCGCCTCGAAGGCGGTGTACTGGCGGTCCTCGGGGTGGATAGGGAGTTGGTGGTAGGCCGACTTAAGGTCGATGGTCGAGAATACGCGGTATTGTGCAATCTGATTGACCATGTCAGATATGCGGGGAAGGGGGTATGCGTCCAGCTGGGTGTATCTGTTTATGGTCTGGCTGTAGTCGATGACCAGGCGATTTTTATCGCCGGTCTTAACGACCACGACCTGGGCACGCCAGGGGCTGTTGCTCCCCTCGATGATGCCCTCCTTCAGGAGACGCTGCACCTCAGAGCTAATGAAAGCTCTGTCCCCAGCGCTGTACCGCCTGCTCTTGGTAGCGACGGGTTTGCAGTCGGGGGTGAGGTTAGCGAACAGGGAAGGTGGCGGCACCTTGAGGGTGGATAGGCTGCAGGTGTTACGTGGTGGGCGGTTTAACCTTCGCTGGTTGTCGACTGTGAGTGGGGGGAGGGGTCCACCGTATGCTAGGGTTACACTTTGGAGGTGGGATTGGAAGTCCAGCCCTAGTAGGACGGCAGCGCAGAGCTGGGGGAGGACGAGGAGTTTAAAGTTTTTATACTCTGTACCCTTAACCGACAAGGTCACAGCACAGTAGCCGCTAATATCCGTGGCGTGGGACCTCGATGCCATCGAGATTCGGTTGCGCGTTGGCAGGACAGGGAGGGAGTAGTGGCTCACCGTGTCTGGGTGGATGAAGCTCTCCGTGCTTCCGCTGTCGAACAGGCAGGTCGTGGCGTGGCCGTTTACTTTGATGTCCATCATCGACTTGGACAGGTGGTGTGGGCGGGCTTGATCCAGAGTGACGGAGGCTAGTGTGTAGGTAAGCGAGTCGTTGTCGTCTGCGGGCGAGGCGGTTGTCGGGTCCGGGGGCCCGGTGGCAGTCGGGCGTGGTGGGTAAAATGGCGTCTCCCACGAGGTAGGACAAAATGGCGGAGAAGATGGCTGCCCCCATAACTCACATGAGGCACTATTGGGGTCGGTTGCCTTGATCAAAGATGGCCACCCCCATGACTCACGTGTGGGGATACTGGCCTCAGTTGCCGTGAAAGAAGATGGCCGCCCCCACAGTTCGCATGAGGCACTGCTGGCCTCTGAAGATCCGCTCCTGCAGGCCTTAGAGAAGTGGCCTTTCTTCCTGCAGGTTGCGCAGGTAGAGTTCCTGGCTGGGCAGCGCGACCTCGGGTGCTTCTCCTGGCCGCAAAAGAAGCAGCCGGCGGCCCGATCGCGGGTGCCCGATGTCGGAGCCGGTACCGGGGGTGGCGGGCCCGGTCGGGTCCGGGACGCCGACGCTGAGGTAGGTCCCGGGGGCGGCGCTGCGAAGGGTATTGCGGTAGGGGTCGGGCCCGAGTCCCAGGGTCGCGAGCAGTACCTGGAAAACGCCTCCTGGTCCTGATGGGCCACCTCCAGGGAGAGAGCGAGGGCTTCAGCTTTGTCCAGGTCGAGGTCTTTAGCTTCAAGCAGTCTTTGCCGTGAGTAGTCGGACCGTAGGCCTTTCACAAAGGCATCGCGGATATTATCTTCCGTATTTTCAACAGCCGTCACCGCTTTAAAGTCACAGTTCCTGCCGAGTGCTCTTAGCGCCCGTAAAAATTCAGCTACAGACTCTCCTGGCTGTTGCGGGCGGGATCTTAGGAGGTGCCTGGTGTACATGTAATTTACCGGGCTGCGGTACTGCTGTTTCAGTAGGTTGATAGCGGCCTCGTATGTAGTCGTATCCTGGATGAGTGCGTATACTCTCGGGCTCGCTTGGGCGTTCAGAAGTCTTAGTTTGGATCTCTGCGGGGCGCCGGATTCTTCCAGGTAGGATTCGAAGCAGTCCAGCCAGTGTTTGAAGTTGAGGGCTGAGTTTGCTGCCTGTGGGTTTAGATCCAGGTACGGTGGTTTGAGGGCTTGCAGCCAAGCCGGCTGGTGTGGCTGGTGTAGCCCGGTGTCTGAAAGCTGCTGTGGCTGTGCTTCTGGGAGGGCTTCTGGCTGGCCAGTAGTAGACATCTTTAAAATTTAGTCAATAAAATTGATATACCTATCAATTCGTCCAATAAAAAGCGACGAGTTAGGAACGTAACTAAAGGTTTTTATTGACTAAATAACAGAGCCCACCCTCGTGGGTGATCGGGTCCAACAAGGAGGAATACCAGCCAGTCGACTACCTTTATACCTGGGCAGGTAGGTGGAGCCATGGGCGGAGTCGGAGGTGGTCAGCCCAGGTATAACAGCGCGACAAGAGGCGACCTCGTATCGTGATACAACAGTGATAACGGTGATAACAATACAACAGTGATAACTATAGTGTAACGATAAAAGTGGTTTACCACATTCACTTCCTCCCCTCCCGCTCCATGAACCCAAATAAGAAAAAAAACTGCATTTTATACAGCACCTTTTATGACCTTAGGATGTCCCCAAGTGCTTTACCACCAATGAAGTACTTTTGAAGTGTAGTCACTGTTGTCATATAGAGGAACGTGGCAGGCAATTTGCACACAAGAAGATGCCACAGGAATGACATAATGACCAGATAATCTATTTTAGCAATGTTGGTTGAGGGATAAATATTGGCTAGGACACTAGGAGAACGCCCTGCTCTTTTTCGAATAGTGCCATGGAATCTTTTTACATCTACTAAAGAGGGCAATGGCATCTCTGACAGTGCAGCATTCCTTCAGTACTTTACTGAAATGTTAGGCTAGTTGTTCAAGTCTCTGGAGTGGGATTTGAATCCACAACCATCTGACTTGGAGGCAAGAGTGCTACCATTGAGCTGAGGCAGACCCCTAAAGCTGAAGGTTGTGGACGTGAATATCTGCACTGGATGAGGGGAATGAAGGGGATAATGGAGTATATGTGAGATTGAGACAACTGACTCATTTGATTCTTTAAGAAATTAGTTTGAAAATACAATTTAAAAAGTACATGAAGAATTATTGAGAGACTAAAACCGCAACATAATACCTTCAAAATGAAAGCTTCTCTTGAGGTAAAACAGTTTTGAAAGTGAGAAAGCACTTGTATAGCTCAATGTGCAGAGTTTCAGATTTAAAATCTACTGTACATGTATTTCCTTTGGATAAAGCACTGATTTTTGGAGTATGCAACAGTATACCAGCATTTCTGTCTGATGAAGTTCTGGGCAGTGCAAATCTGAAGGAATTTTAAAAATAACCATGTGTTACTAACAACTAAATCTAAATTATTGCATTACATCCGACTTGAATATTTTATAGTTGTTATCAGTACAGTTTATCTCTTCCAACAATTGCGATTGAGGATAGGTTATATACTGCATTGTGTATTTGCTATCCTTTATTGCATTTTTCTTTTGTAATTTGCATGTTACTATTCACATTGTATTGTCTCTGTACAATTATTTGTTTTTGTTTCTTCCCAAAGCCATTAGATTCCCATGCTTCCAGACCAGCGCAAATAAATTTCAGCACCGATCGTCGGACAGCTCCTTTCTATCCAAGCTTGGTGATGAAAGAAAATTATGGAGATATCAGGCAGGTGGCACTGAAAAGAAATAAAACAAATGAGGGTTTGGGCTTCAGCATCCGAGGAGGGGCTGAACACGGGGTCGGGATCTATGTATCTCTTGTTGAACAAGGCTCCTTGGCTGAAAAAGAGGGACTTCGAGTAGGAGATCAGATCTTGCGAGTGAATGACAAGGTGTTTGATAAAGTCACCCACGGGGAAGCTGTTAAGGTAAGTCTTTCAATTGAAATAACAATAGACGCTGACACAAGATCGCAAAACATGCCAGTCAATTCTTTCCAGTTTTTGTAGCATTGAATTTCTGTTAAAATGGGTATTCAGTATATACTTTTTATCAAAGCTGATAGAATTCACCCTAATGGACTCCAGTTTCTACTTTGAGAAAAAAAGAAAGACTTGCATTTATATAGCGCCCTTCACAACCACCGAACGTCACAAAGCGCTTTACAACCAATTGAGTACTTTTGAAGTGTAATCACTGTTGTAATGTAGGAAACGCGGCAGCCAATCTGCACACAGCAAGCTCCCACAAACAACAATGTGATAATGACCAGATAATCTGTTTAGTGATTTTGATTGAGGGATGAATATTGGCCAGGACACCGGGGATATAGTGCCATAGGATCCTTTACATCCACCTGAGTGGGTAGACGGAGCCTCGGTTTAACGTCTCATCCGAAAGATGACACCTCCCTCAGTACTGCACTGGAGTGTCAGCCTAGATTTTTGTGTTCAAGTCTCTGAAGTGGGGCTTGAACCCACAACCTTCTGAGATCAGAGGCGAGGGTGCTACCCACTGAGCCACAGCTGAGAGTGAAATTCATTACAGCATGGTGGATATAATATCCATACAGCTACATAGTAGCTGTTTTACGGGCAGAGATTACATCTACATCAGCTGAACCCTAACCTGAGTACTAATTACATCATTGTTAGTCAAGAGCTGTCAAAGGATTGCCATAAATATAGCTAGTTTACACTATATATGCTTGTGTACCAATTGTGTGGTGATAAAACAAAATCCACACATTTAATTATTTGGATAATTTATACAACTTTGTGCTATTAACACATATGAATACATTAATAAATGGGGAACCATCAAATATAAAACTTAGACCATTCACGAGGAAGACCTAATAACTCACCAACGATGAAATTCCAAGTGAAATCAACAAAGATTCTGTGTTCCTCATGTCCCCATGTGCATAATTTCTATGTAATTATTATTTAGTGAACATGATTTTTGGGACTAGCTAGATGGATTGTAGAGTCTTTTCTGGCCCTATACTTTTTTATGTGACTGTAATTTATATAACCACTGATGTCAACTGTTCAGAAACTTTTGATTTTAGAAGTTGTTATTGCAATCATTCCCAGATGAAAGTGACCATCACCCTATAATAACATTACTGTAAACCATACGTTTGGAGATACTTATTTTCTTGGATTCAGAAGTCAATAACTGGCTTGAAAATTAGCTGAAGTCACCCTATTTTTATCCAACCAAGGGTGATTGCCAGCTAACATCTCCCATTGTACTTGGTGCTGATTGCTGCTTTTGCTTTGAGACAGACAGTAGCTCTTACATATTTTTTAACTGAAGGAACTAGAAAAAGATCAGTAACCTTTTAGTGAATTTTTTTTTTAAAGTAACATTTTCTATTTTCTATTTTCTTACAGAAGACCTGTGGCAATTTAAATCTGCATAAAATAGAATTACATCAGCTGGGCAAAGTACAATCAATAAAGCCTCAAGTGTTAGAAGTTCTCAAAATTATATTATTGAATGTACACTCCATATGCTGTAACACAAGATTTTGCAATACATTTTTAAGTAATAGCTTTGTGTTTTTTTTTCTCATCAATTATCTCCCCACCTTCTCTCCTGAAGCCATTAACTCCTTAACCAGGGCATATGCCACCCTGACGTACCTTGCCGAGGTGCCCATTATTCATATTTGGGTCTCACTCTATCTTTAATACAAGCATTTCCAGCAGGCTTTGCTGCATAGTGATTGAGAATGAGAATCCTGATTGAGTTTCCCATCCCTATCGCAGGGGCACTGAAACCAATTAAATTAAATGGTGTTGGGGAAAATTATTGGCAACACAAGATGTTCCATCCTAACCAGATAACATTGAATCTGTAAGAAAAATGTTCTCCGGATGATCAGACTTGACCAAATCGATGTAAACAGACTTTAATACATTGAAAATCAGTGTCTGAAAAAATCCACTACAAATTAATCTTTTTATATTTATTGTGTCTGAGCTAGCTAGAATCAACTGTTTGTCTTTTTACTTCTGTTATTTGAGAATGGATCAACGAACCAGTGGTTTGGGAGGCTTTATGTTTCAATGTTTCTTTTCCATTAATGTTTTGGAAAGTCGACATTGAGTAAGATTTGAAAACAGAGGGAGAAAACATTGATGTCATTTTAGCAAATGACTGCCAGATTCTCTTTTGTTGTAATATAAGTGTTAGCTTCATTCCGGTGAAGTCAAATTAAGTCATCCTATTATCAATAATGAATACAGGTTCAAAGCATTAGTTTGATTTATGCACTTGGAACCAATGGGATCACTGCTGATTGACTCTAGACATAATATATCACTATTTGGCCAGGTTTTTTTACTTCGATTTCAAAGTCATGCCACATATCATTCATTGGATATAAAAATACAAATGGATGATTTGAGGTCAGTCAAGGATGAAGCTGCTGGAATTGTTCCTAGAAACCCAATTTGGAAATGATTGAATTTAAAGACTAAATAAGTATGAAATTAATGGCAGTAATTAATGAGTGTGTGTGTTTAACCGTGAACTAAAGCTGAGTTGTGGTGCAGTTCACGTTCTTGTTCATTCATGCAGTTTGATTGTGCATAAGGCTATTTGCAACAACAATGATTTAGATGCATATAGTGCCTTTAAAATAGAAAAATGTCCCAAGGCACTTTACAGTGAGGTGAGGAAAATGGACACCAAGCCAAGAGGAAGCAATTAGTAGGAATAATCAAAAGTTTGGTCAAAGCTGTGGGTTTTGAGGAGAGTCTGAAAGGAGGAGCATAAGGTGGAGAGGCAGAGGAGTTTAGGAAGGAAATTCTAGAGAGTGGGACTTAGTTGGCTGGAAGTATGGCTGTCAATGGTGGGACGAAGGTGAGGGGGATGCACAAGGGGTTGGAGTCAGAGGAACGGAGAGTTTGGGGGAGGGATTGTAGGGCTGGAGGAGGATAAAGAGACAGGGAGGGCTGAGGCCATGAAGGGATTTAAACACAAGGGTAAGAATTTGAAATCTGAGACACTGGGAGCCAGTGTAGATAGAAAGAAAGCAAGAAAGAACTTGCATTTATGCACATCTTTCTCAACCTCGGGACGTCCCAAAGCACTTACAGCCTGTGGTAAACCACTGTTATAGTTATCACTGTATATTGTTCTCACTGTTCTCACTGTCACATCACTACACGAGGTCGCCTCTTGTCGCACTGTTATACCTGGGCTGACCACCTCCGACTCCGCCCATTACCTGCCCAGGTATAAAGGTAGCTGACTGGCTAGTATTCCTCCCTGTTGGATCGGATCACCCACGAGGGTGGGCTCTGTTATTTAGCCAATAAAAACCTTCAGTTACGTTCTTAACTCGTCGCCTTTTATTGGACTAATTGATAGGCATATCAATTTTATTGGCTAAATTTTAAAGATGTCTGATAATGAACAGCAACAGCAAGGAGCTCACCCAGCAGCACAGCAACAGCAGCCTCCAGACAACGGGCCACACCAGCCGGCTTGGCTGCAAGCCTTGAAACCACCATACCTGGATCTAAACCCACAGGCACCAAACTCAGCCAACGACTTCAAACACTGGCTGGACTGCTTCGAATCATACCTGGAGGAAGCCGTCGTCCCTCAGAGATCCAAACTAAGAGTCCTGAAAGCCCAAGCGAGCCCGAGAGTATATACACTCATCCAGGACATGACTACGTACGACGACGCCATCAACCTACTGAAACAGCAGTACCGGAGCCCGGTAAACTACATGTACACTAGGCATCTCTTAAGATCTCGCCAGCAACAGCCAGGAGAATCGATAGCTGAATTTTCACGAGCGCTGAGACAACTCGGCAGGAACTGTGACTTTAAAGCGGTGACGGCTACTGCGAACATGGAAGACAATGTCCGCGACGCCTTGGTGAGAGGCCTACGTTCCGACTACACACGGCAAAGACTGCTTGAAGCTAAGGACATAGACCTGGACAAGGCCGAAGCCCTCGCCCTCACCCTAGACGCCACCCAGCAAGACCAGGAAGCGTTTGCCAGGTACTATTCGCGACCCTGGGACTCGGGCCCGACCCCCACCCCACCACCCTTCACAGCGCTGCCCCCGGGACCTACCTCAGCGTCTGCATCACGGATGCGACCGGGCCCGCTAGCCCCGGTACCGGCCCCGACATCAGGCAACCCCGATCGGGCCGCTGGCTGCTTCTTTTGCGGCCAGGAGAAGCATCCGAGGTCGCGCTGCCCAGCCAAAAACTCGACCTGCAAAACCTGCCTCAAGAAAGGCCACTTCTCCAAGGCCTGCAGAAGCAAATCCTCAGAAGCCAGCAGTGCCTCATGCGAACCCTGGGGGCGGCCATCTTTGTGCGGGGCAGCCGAAGCCTGCAGAGCCTCATGGGAAAACCAGGGGCGGCCATCTTTGTGCGGGGCAGCCGAAGCCTGCAGAGCCTCATGGGAAAACCAGGGGCGGCCATCTTTGTGCGGGGCAGCCGAAGCCTGCAGAGCCTCATGGGAACAGCAGGGGCGGCCATCTTTGTGCGGGGCAAACGATTTAAACAGAGCCTCATGTGAACTACGGGGGCCGCCATCTTCGCCGCCATCTTGTCATGACAACGACGCGCTCATCTACACCCTAGCTTCCGTGACCCTGGATCAAGCCCGCCCGCACCACCTGGCCAGCTCAATGATGGACATCAAAGTCAACGGCCACGCCACGACCTGCCTGTTCGACAGCGGAAGCACGGAGAGCTTCATCCACCCAGACACGGTGAGCCACTACTCCCTCCCCGTCCTGCCAACGCGCAGCCGCATCTCGATGGCATCGAGGTCGCACGCCACAGACATCAGCGGCTACTGTGTCGTGACATTGTCGGTTAAAGGGACAGAGTATAAAAATTTTAAACTCCTCGTACTCCCCCAGCTGTGCGCTGCCGTCATACTAGGGCTGGACTTCCAATCCCACCTCCAAAGTGTAACCCTAGCATACGGTGGACCCCTCCCCCCACTCACAGTCGACAACCAGCGAAAGTTAAACCGCCCACCGCGTAACACCTGCAGCCTATCCACCCTCAAGGTACCGCCACCTTCCCTGTTCGCTAACCTCACCCCCGACTGCAAACCTGTCGCTACTAAGAGCAGGCGGTACAGCGCTGGGGACAGAGCCTTCATTAGCTCTGAGGTGCAGCGACTCCTGAAAGAGGGCATTATTGAGGGGAGCAGCAGCCCCTGGCGTGCCCAGGTGGTGGTAGTCAAGACCGGCGACAAAAATCGCCTGGTTATCGACTACAGCCAGACCATAAACAGATACACCCAGCTGGACGCATACCCCCTCCCCCGCATATCGGACATGGTCAATGAGATTGCACAATACCGCGTATTCTCGACCATCGACCTCAAGTCGGCCTACCACCAACTCCCCATCAGCCTGGAGGACAGCCAGTACACCGCCTTCGAGGCGAATGGCCGCCTCTACCAATTCCTTAGGGTCCCCTTTGGTGTCACCAACGGGGTCTCGGTTTTCCAACGGGAGATGGACCGGATGGTTGACCAGAACGGACTACAGGCCACTTTCCCCTATCTCGATAACGTCACCATCTGCGGCCGCAACCGGCAGGACCATGACGTGAATCTGGAGAAATTCCTCCGTACGGCCCAACGGCTGAACCTCACCTACAATAAGGAGAAATGCGTGTTTAACACAGCGCGCCTTGCCATCCTTGGCTGTGTAGTAGAGAACGGAGTCATCGGCCCCGACCCCGAAAGAATGCGCCCCCTCATGGAGCTACCCCTCCCCCACTGTCCAAAAGCACTTAGGAGAACCCTGGGGCTTTTCGCCTACTATGCCCAATGGGTACCCAATTATGCGGACAAAGCCAGACCCCTCCTGAAAACCACATCCTTCCCCCTCACGGAAGAGGCGTGCGCGGCCTTCTCCCTCATTAAGGGAGACATAGCCAAGGCCACAATGCACGCAGTGGATGAGTCAATCCCCTTCCAAGTGGAGAGCGATGCATCCGACTTCGCCCTAGCCGCTACCCTTAACCAGGAGGGTAGGCCGGTAGCCTTCTTCTCAAGGACCCTACAGGGCCCCGAGACCCGACACTCGTCGGTCGAGAAGGAAGCCCAGGCAATTGTGGAGGCAGTACGGCGCTGGAGGCACTACTTGGCAGGCAAACGATTTACCCTCCTCACCGACCAACGCTCGGTTGCCTTCATGTTTAATAACAAGCTGAGGGGCAAGATCAAGAACGACAAAATCTTGAGGTGGAGAATCGAGCTTTCCACCTATGATTATGAGATCTTGTACCGGCCCGGTAAACTGAACGACCCCCCTGATGCTCTTTCACGCATTACATGCGCCAGCGCGCAAAGTGATAGACTTCAGACCCTCCACAATGACCTCTGCCACCCCGGAGTCACCAGACTCTACCATTTCATTAAGGCCCGCAACCTGCCATACTCCATCGAGGAGGTCAGGACCATGACCAGGAACTGCCAGATCTGTGCTGAGTGCAAACCGCACTTCTATAAGCCGGACAGAGCAAGCCTGATCAAGGCCACCCGCCCCTTCGAGCGTCTGAGCATCGACTTCAAGGGGCCCCTACCGTCATCCGACCGTAATGTGTACTTCCTCAACATCGTTGATGAGTACTCCCGTTTCCCCTTTGCCTTCCCCTGCCCAGACATGACCAGTAACACGGTCATTAAATGCCTGAACAAACTCTTCGCCTTGTTCGGGTTCCCGAACTATATACATAGTGACCGGGGCGCCTCCTTCATGAGCGAGGAACTCCGTCAGTTCCTATTGGAGAGGGGTATTGCAGCAAGCAGGACCACCAGCTACAACCCCCGAGGGAACGGCCAGGTGGAAAGAGAGAACGCGACGGTATGGAAGGCCACCCTCTTAGCCTTAAAGTCTAAGGGCCTCCCAACCTCCCGCTGGCAAGAGGTCCTCCCGATTGTGCTGCACTCCATCCGGTCACTACTTTGCACTGCCATTAACACCACCCCCCATGCTCGAATGTTTGTCTTCCCCAGGAAGTCGACTACGGGAACCACCCTACCAACCTGGCTGACCTCTCCGGGACCCGTCTTGCTGCGAAAGCACGTGAGGGCCCATAAAACGGACCCCCTGGTCGAGAAGGTGAACCTCCTGCACGCCAACCCCCAGTACGCCTATGTGGCTTACCCAGACGGACGGGAGGACACTGTCTCCTTACGAGACCTCGCACCCTCACCCCCCCCTCCCAACCCCCCGAGTCCAGCCGAGGTAGACGGCATGCCGGAACCCCACGAGCCTTTGCCGACTACGCAGACACCAGCTTTAACACCGGATAATGTAACACCGCCGCTGCGACGATCGGAGAGGCTAACGAAGCCTCTGGACAGACTGACATACCAGAGCTGGTAATACACTTCACCCCGCCGGACTCTAATCTAAACAAGGGGTGAATGTGGTAAACCACTGTTATAGTTATCACTGTATATTGTTCTCACTGTTCTCACTGTCACATCACTACACGAGGTCGCCTCTTGTCGCACTGTTATACCTGGGCTGACCACCTCCGACTCCGCCCATTACCTGCCCAGGTATAAAGGTAGCTGACTGGCTAGTATTCCTCCCTGTTGGATCGGATCACCCACGAGGGTGGGCTCTGTTATTTAGCCAATAAAAACCTTCAGTTACGTTCTTAACTCGTCGCCTTTTATTGGACTAATTGATAGGCATATCACAGCCAATGAAGTACTTTTGAAGTGTCGTCATTATTGTAATGCAGGAACTAATTTGTGCACAGTAAGGTCCCACAAACAGCAACGTGATAATCACCAGATACGGTAGTTTGTTTTAGTGGTGTTGGTTGAGGAGTCAATATTGGCCAGGACACGAGGGAAAATCATCCCTGTTCTCCTTCGAAATAATGCCATAGGATCTTTTACATCCAACAGAGAGGGCAGAAAGCACCTTGGTTTAACATCTCGTCTGAAAGATGGCACTTCCAACAGCGCAGCCCACCACCCTAGGTACTGTAAGGTGCCAGCCTAGATTATGTGCTCAAGTCTCTGGGGTGGGACCTGAACCCACTACTTTCTGACTCAGAGACAAGAGTGCTACCACTGAGCCATGGCTGACACCTTGATCAGTGAGGTGTGATTGATGGGTGGGATAGCAAACAAGCAGCAGAGCTTTTTCCTTTTTTAAAGAGCACTTTTTGAAATTTGTAATGCTTTCCCATATTTTCTTCCTCCACATTTATTCCTTGAATCTACACTATCCTGCTCAATCCTATCCACAGAGATCTTCACAGAAACCGTCATTGTTTATTCCTGGTTGGCTGTCAAACATCCATGCTTGAATGATGTAGAACGACCCTTCACTGGTCACTTTACCCACACAACTATCCTATGATGGCTAGCCTCCTATCTCCCACAGGAAACTTGTATTACACTAAGAGGGCTGGTGTTGAGTGAGTTGTACTAAACTATTACTGCATGTATGGCTATCATCTGGATAGTAGACAACATCCTAGTTATCTCTGGAACCTGGAGTGCTATTGGACATACTTAACAATATAACTGTTGTGCTAATACAAAAGCAAAATACTGCGGATGCTGGAAATCTGAAATAAAAACAGAAAATGCTGGAAATACTCAGCAGGTCAGGCAGCATCTGTGGAGAGAGAAACAGAGTTAACGTTTCAGGTCGATGACTCTTCGTCTGACATCTCCACAGATGCCGCCTGACCTGCTGAGTATTTCCAGCATTTTCTGTTTTTATTAACTGTTGTGCTAGTTTGATGGGAATCAGAGCACTCACCTCAATCTGTGCAATTAAATCTACTTACTAATGCAAGTTTACCAATCCAAAGGTGTTGGAGTCAGCTTCATAAATAGAGAGGTTTACTTTAAAGCACATCATATAATGGAAGCGAGTGTTGTTCAGCTCCAACTGGTATACTGCAGCAGACACACAGCTACTCCAGCATTAGGCTTCCTACCTGAACAGGCCTCACTGGAGCGGCACCACATGAATTGGACTGCAATTTAACTGATTGACATTGAGACTTGCACAACAAATTTATTCTGCTAATAGTATAAATTTGTCATGAAAATCCTTGTAGTGCCAATGGCATTCAAGACTGGAATTTGAACTTGGCTGCTAAAGTTTGATGGTTCAACACTTTGATCCGTATGTATTTTTTCTTTATTTTACAAAAAAGCATGAGAAAAATTCAGCAGTCAATTTATGCTAAAATATCATCATAAATGTGGATGCTGAGCTTGATTATCAGTCAGCTCTGGCATTCACAGTGTAGACTATACATTTGTGAAGTGTTCATTGTGTTTCATCTGTCCTGAAATGAGAGATTTCGGTGCTTGGGAATGGAACAGTTTTTGCCTTCACTTTCCTCCATCCTCAGGGTGGTTAGGCAGTGCGGTTTGTCTGTCAGCTGTGGCTCAGTGGGCAGCACTCTCACCTCTGCATCAGAAGGTTGTGGGGTCAAGTCCTACTCCAGAGACTTGAGCACAAAAATCTAGGCTGACAGTCCAGTGCTGTACTGAGGGAGTGCTGCACTGTCGGAGGTGCTGTCTTTTGGATGAGACGTTAAACCGAGGTTCCATCTTACTCTCAGGTGGACGTAAAGGATCCCATGGCACCATTTCAAAGAAGAGCAGGGGAGTTATCCCCGGTGTTCTGGCCAATATTTATCCCTCAATCAACATTACTGAAACCAATTACCTGGTAATTATCAAATTGCTGTACGTGGGAGCTTGTTGTGCACAAATTGGCTAGATTACAACAGTGACTACACTTCAGAAAGTACTTAATTGGCTATAAAGTGCTTTAGGACGTCCTGAGGTCATGAGAGGTGCTGTAGAAATGCAAGTCTTTTTTTCTTTTTCTTAACCTTCTATCCCCAGTGTGGTTAGACAAATTACAAAGTAGAGCTCCTCATGTGCTGTTCCAACAATTCACTTCAATTCCCAGCTTCAGAAACAGACTATCTGCAGTATCAATGGGACCTTCCTATTTCTCACACCATCCCAGTCTCTGAGGCAAATTTCCATCAGGGCCACATTAAACTGAACTCTGAATACTCTTAGAGAATATTCTACGATCAAAGTACATTCTGTCCAACAATGGTCCCTCAACCAACATCACCAAAAATAGATTAACTTCTTATTCATCTCATTGCTGCGTGTGAACGTACTGCACTCAAACTGGCTTCCATCTGTCCCTAATTAACAATGGGCACTGCGCTTTAAAATACATTAGGGCCAATCTTCCCCTCTAGGCTTCACACTGGGCGCCTGCAAGGGGAGGAATCTTGGCATGGGCCATTTGCAGGGGCCAGTGCACTCCCAGCGCAGGCCCACTCCCTGACCGGGTTTGTGCTCCGGGCAGCCCAGGCCTGCAGTTCAGCTTCTGCTTCAAAGAGCAGCAGTCAGAAGCTCCCAAGGCCTCGAGATGGTGCTGTGGAGAAAAACCGAAGTAACTTTGGGCTGCTCCCAAGACCCCTGCAGACCCTTTGGTCTATTGAATGTCTTGGGGCAAGTTCCAGCAGCAGTTATTTTTTGATGCCCCTCTGTTTGTCACACCGCGAGTAAAGTCAGATGGGAAGCTGGGAACATCCATCGTGTCTCATTTACTTGCTAAACTGGGCCAGTGTCTGGAGCAGGCACTGACCCACTTCAAACTGGGGAAGACCCAGAAATCCTAGGGCAATGTTGGCGGAGAACTAGTGCAACGGGTCGCTGTCCCTATTCCTTATTCGCAGCGCAAGAGAATTGATCATCCCTCAGATGCAATGAAGAGGAAAACTTACCCTATTCATTGTGTGTGAAGCACTTGAAGAGATGTTAATAAGGTACTATATACATGTAACAGCTCCTTAGTGAAAGGGCAATACTGTAACCCACTGCAACATTAAGTCTCCAATACCATGGGCCAGATTTTGTTGTAAGATTAATAGTGAGGCTAACAGCGCTCAATGCTACTCATGTGCAAGTCGGACTGCAACTTCTGGCAACCACACGTGCGCAGTTAAAAACGGAAATCTGGAAGTTGCTGTCCACGATGTCCTGCTCCTTCAAAGCTGCGCAAAGATGGCATCTCGCACAGCAACTTGTTGTCCAAAAGCCCATAGAAGGCCTATGGGCAAGTGCAAGCCTAATGAACAGCCGGTGCCATTCATTCAACACTCAAAGCAAAATCCAGTCCAATGTGTTCCTGAATTTCAAGATCTATATGGTAAAAATAGTTAAAGAGGAGGTCCTTAAGGTTGGCGTTCCTCCAAAGTAGAAAAGTCACCCATTCCAGATAGGATACATCCTAGGTTACAGAGGGAAGTAAGGGTGGAAATTGTACAGTCTCTATCCACAATCTTCCAATCATCCTTGGATAGCGGGATGGTGCTAGAGGACTGGAAGATTGAAAATGTTTCACCCCTGTTTTAAAAAGGGGAGAGGGATAAACCCGGCAGCTACAGGCCTGTTAGCCTAACGTCGGTGGTGGAAAAACTTTTAGAGATAATAATCCAGGACAATGGCATTTGGAAAAATATGGGCTAATAAATGAAAGTCAGCATGGATTTCTTCAAGGCAAATCATGTTTGACTAACTTGATTGAGTTCTTTGATGAAGTAACAAAGAGGACTGATGAGGGCAATGCGTTTGATGTTGTGTATGTAGACTTTCAAAAGGTATTTGACAAAGTACCACATAATAGGCTTGTTAGCAAAATTAAAGCCCATGGAATTAAAGGGCCAGTGGCAGAATGGATACCAAATTGGCTAAGGGACAGAAAGCAGAGAGTTGTGGTGACCGGTTGTTTTTCAGACTGGAGGGAAGTGTGCAGTGGTGACCCCCAGGGGTCGGTATTAGGACCACTGCTCTTTTATTAATGAGGTGGACTTAGGTATACAGGGCATCATTTCAAAGTTTGCAGATAATATGAAACTCAAATGTAGTAAACATTGAGTAGGATATTAACAGACTTCAGGAGGACATAGACAGACTGGTGAAATGGGCAGACACATGGCGATGAAATTTAACGCACAGAAGTGTGAAGTGATGCATTTTGGTCGGAAGAATAAAGAGAGGCAATATGAATGAAATTATACAATTTTAAAGTGGGTGCAAGAACAGAGAGACTTGGGGGTGTATAGACACAAATCTTTGAAGAGGGCAGGACAAGTTGAGGAGGCTGTTTTTAAAAAAAAAAAAAAAAAAAGTGGCAGTCAGAGAAATCAACGGTTTAAATCAAACGTGGCCACGGTAAATAATCATTCTAATAGGTCTAAGAGCGTTAAAAAAACAAGCCTGAAGGCTTTGTGTCTTAATGCGAGGAGCATTTGTAATAAGGTGGATGAATTGGCTGCGCAAAGAGGTAAACGAATATGATTTGGTTGGGATTATGGAAACGTGGCTCAAGGATGGCCAAGACTGGGAACTCAACATCCAGGGGTATTCGATATTCAGGAAAGATAGGCAAAAAGGAAAGGGAGGAGGGGTAGCATTACTGGTTAAAGAAGGGATTAACACAATTGTAATGAAGGATATTAGCTCTGATGATGTGGAATCTGTATGGGTAGAATTGAGAAATACTAAGGGGAAAAAAACATTAGTGGGAGTGGTATATAGACCTCCAAACAGTAAGGCGGAGGTTGGGGATGGCATTAAAAGGGAAATTAAAGAAGCGTGCAATAAGGGCACAGCAGTCATCATGGGTGACTTTAATCTACATATAGATTGGGCTAACCAAATTAGTAACAATACTGTGGAGGAGGAATTCCTGGAGTGTTTATGGGATGGTTTCCTGGACCAATATGTCGAGGAACCAACCAGAGATCAGGCCATCTTAGACTGGGTATTATGTAACGAGAAAGGATTAATTAGCAATCTTGTTGTACGAGGCCCCTTGGGTCGGAGCGATCATAATATGATCGAATTCTTCATTAAGATGGAGAATGAAGTAGTTGAATCAGAAACTAGGGTCCTCAATTTAAATAAAGGAAACTATGATGGTCTGAGGAGCGAGTTGGGTAGGATTGATTGGGGAATGGCACTCAAAGGGTTGACGGTGGATAGGCAATGGCAAACATTCAAAGACCGAATGGATGAACTACAGAAGTTGTTCATCCCAGTTTGGCATAAAAATAAAACAAAAAAGGTGACTCAACCGTGGCTAACAAGGGAAATTAGGGATAGCATAAGATCCAAGGAAAGGACATACAAATTGGCCAGAAAAAGCAATAATCCTGAGGATTGGGAGCAGTTTAGGATTCAACAAAGGAGGACAAAGGGATTAATTAAGAAAGGGAAAATAGAATATGAGAGTAAGCTTTCAGGGAACATAAAAACTGACTGTAAAAGCTTTTATAGATATGTGAAGAGAAAAAGATTAGCGAAGTCAAGTGTCGGTCCCTTGCAGTCAGAATCAGGGGAATTTATAATGGGGAGCAAAGAAATGGCCGACCAACTAAATACATATATTGGTTCTGTCTTCACAAAGGAGGACACAAATAACCTCCCAGAAATACCACGGAACATAGGGTCTGATGAAAGGGTGGAACTGAAAGAAATCCAGTATTTGTAGGGAAATGGTGTTAGGAAAATTGATGGGACTGAAGGCCGATAAATCCCCAGGGCCTGATAATCTACATCCCAGGGTACTTAAGGAAGTGGCCCTAGAAATAGTAGATGCATTGCTGGTCATCTTCCAGAACTCAATAGACTCAGGAACAGTACCCATGGATTGGAGGGTAGCTAATGTTACCCCACTATTCAAAAAAGGTGGCAGAGAAAAAGCAGGGAATTATAGACCGGTAAGCCTGACATCGGTAGTGGGGAAAATGCTAGAGTCCATTATAAAAGATGTAATAGCAGAGCACTTGGAAAGCAGTGACAGGATCGGACAAAGTCAACATGGATTTACAAAAGGTAAGTCATGCTTGACTAATCAACTGGAATTTTTTGAGGATGTAACTGGTAAAATAGATAAGGGAGAACCAGTGGATGTGGTGTATTTGGACTTTCAGAAGGCTTTCGATAAGGTCCCGCATAAGAGGTTAGCGTGCAAAATTAAGGCACATGGGATTGGGGGCAAGGTATTGACTTGGATAGAGAACTGGTTGGCAGACAGAAAGCAAAGAGTTGGAATAAACGGGTCGTTTTCCGAGTGGCAGGCAGTGACTAGTGGGGTACCGCAAGGATCGGTCCTAGGACCCCAGCTGTTCGCAATATATATTAATGATCTGGACGAGGGAATTGGATGTAATATCTCCAAATTTGCAGACGACACAAAGCTGGGTGGGAGGGTATGCTGTGAGGAGGATGTCGTGAAACTCCAGTACGATTGGACAGGTTGGGTGATTGGGCAGAAACATGGCAAATGCACTATAATGTGGGGTTATCCACTTTGGTGGCAAAAACAGGAAGGCAGATTATTATTTGAATGGCAGTAGATTGGGAGAAGGGGAAGTGCAAAGAGACCTGGGTGTTCTTGTGCACCAGTCGCTGAAGTTAAGCATGCAGGTGCAGCAGGCGGTTAAGAAGGCAAATGGTATGTTGGCCTTCGTAGCAAGAGGGTTTGAGTACAAGAACAAGGATGTCTTGCTGCAGTTGTACAGGGCTTTTGTGAGACTGCACCTTGAGCATTGTGTGCAGTTTTGGTCACCTTACCTAAGGAAGGACATTCTTGCCATGGAGGGAGTGCAGCGAAGATTCACCAGGCTGATACCTGGGATGGCAGGAATGATGTACGAGGAGAGATTGTGTCAATTGGTCTTATACTCACTGGAGTTTAGAAGATTGAGAGGGGATCTCATCGAAACCTATAAAATTCTGTCAGGTCTGGACAGACTAGATGCAGAAAGGATGTTTCTGATGGCCGGGGAGTCCAGAACCAGGGGTCATAGTCTAAGGATAAGGAGTAAGCCATTTAGGACTGAAATGAGGAGGAATTTCTTCACCCAGAGAGTGGTGAACCAGTGGAATTCTCTGCCACAGAGGGCGGTGGAGGCCAGTTCATTAAATATATTCAAGAAAGAGTTGGATATATTTCTTAAGGCTAAAGGGATCAAGGGATATGGGGAGAAGGCAGGGACAGGGTACTGAATTTGGATGATCAGCCATGATCTCATTGAATGGCGGAGCAGGCTCGAGGGGCTGAATGGCCTACTCCTGCTCCTATCTTCCATGTTTCTGCTAAACCTTTATAAAAGACTGGTTAGGCCTCAGCTGGAGTATTGTGTCCAATTCTAGGCACCACACTTTAGGAAAGATGTCAAGGCCTTGGAGAGGGTGCAGAAGAGATTTACTAGAATGGTTCCAGGGATGAGGGACTCCAGTTATGTTGAGAGACTGGAGAAACTGGGGTTGTTCTCCTTAAAGCAGAGAAGGTTAAGAGGAGATTTGTTAGAGGTGTTCAAAATTATGAATGGTTTTGATAGAGTAAATAAGGAGAAACTGTTTCCAGTGGCAGAAAGGTCGGTAACCAAAGGATACAGATTTTAGGTGATTGGCTAAAGAACCAGAGGCAACATGAGGAAACATTTTTTTACACAGTGAGTTGTTGTGATCTGGAATTCACTGCCTGAAATGGTGGTGGAAGCAGATTCAATAGTAACATTCAAAAGGGAATTGAATAACTACTTGAAGGGAAAGTATTTACAGGGAAAGAGCAGGGGAGTGGGATTAATTGGATAGCTCTACCAAGAGCTGGCACGATGGGCTGAATGGCCTCCTTCTGTGCTTTATCATTCTATGATTCTGGAATTTGTATACACAGAGTAGCTTTATCTGATCCTTATTTTAAACATCTGGTGGTAAACTAATAGCTGAGCTCTCGGACTGACTGATTATAAAATATGGATGTATTTGTCTGTTCATCCCAGTGGAAGAGATCGTTACCAAAAAACAAAATGCTTGGTTTTAAACTCAAAATGCTTTTTAAATACATTGACAGGTGACTTTATTAGGAGAGCTGCCGATGCTCTTTAAAAAATTTTTTTAATGAATTCTCTCCTTGTTGGCAGCATTCAGGCTCATCCCGGTAAAGCTTTCCGAATCCATTTTGGGTATCCATGCAGCAAGAAACTGAGGTGATGGGTTTAGCATCAGTGAAATACCACAAGCCTTCGGCAGATAAAAACATTATTGAGTGACCTTAGCATAAATCCTTTGAAGGTTATAAAAACAACTTTGCTGCCAATGTCTCTCACTAAAAGGTTGAATATGCAAAGCCTGTCCCAGCTCTTCGAGATTTCCTGTTGTTTCGTATGAGTTCGCTATATAATTCTAGGCCCTATGTTATGCTTTACCTTCAGAGTTAAGTAGGAACATTTCCCCATCAGTATTTAAAAAATAACTTTTTTATTCATTCATGGGATGTGGGCATCACTGGTAAGGCCAGCATTTATTGCCCATCCCTAGTTGCCCTTGAGAAGGTGGTGAGCCACCTTCTTGAACCTCTGCAGTCCATGTGGTGAAGGTATTCCCACAGTGCTGTTAAGGGAGTTCCAGGATATTGGCCCAGTGACGATGAAGGAACAGCGATATATGTCCAAGCCAGGATGGTGTGTGACTTGGAGGGGAACATGGAGGTGGTGGTGTTCCCATGCGCCTGCTGCCCTTGTCCATCTAGGTGGTAGAGGTCGTGGGTTTGGGAGGTGCTGTCAAAGAAGCCTTGGTGAGTTGCTGCTGTGCATCTTGTAGGTGGTACACACTGCAGACACGATGGGCCAGTTTTTTCTGCTTTTTAGGCCATATTTCCTCTGCTTCCATACACTGCCATAGATCAACTTGACATTCTAGGAATGAACATCGGGCTAAGTGATTGGATGTTTCAAATCCAAAATATCAAAAAGCAGATAAAATTATTAACATTTTTAGGTATTGAAATGAATTGCGGGAGCTACATTGGCATTTCTTAGTGCTTTTCGGTAAAACTGCCAGAAGCACCATGTTAAATTATGCACCATAATTACTTAGCATATGATTTCTAATCAGAAAGGAAGACTTTATTTTTGTACTGTCAGCTTACTGTGTGACAGAGTACATGGAATGGTGCCAGATTTGATTTTTGATGTTTTTTACTTATTAAAAGCTTTTAAGAAGTGGTTTGTTGAATGGATACCACACTTGTTGGAGAATGGCAGCAAAACAACAAGAACCTGCATTTATATAGGAGCATAGGAACAGGCGCAGGCCATTCAGCCCCTTGAGCCTGTTCTGTTGTTCAATGAGATCATGGCTGATCTGTATCTAGCGCCTTTTAATATAGGAAAATGTCTCAAGATGCTTCACAGAGGCGTAATCAGAAATATGTGGATGCCAAGCCAAAGAAGGACATGTTTGGAGGGGTAAACAAAAGCTTGGTCAAAGAGGTGGGTTTTAAGGAGTTCTTAAAGGAGAGGGAGGTGGAGATGCAGAAGGAATGAGGCAGGGAATACCAAAGGATGGGGCCTAGGCGGCTGAAGGCACCGCCGCCAATGACAGGATAAAGGGAGGGGGGCGATGCACAGAAGGCCAGAGTCAGAGGACTGGAGAGTTCTGGGGGATTACAGCATTGGAGGAGGTTACAGAAATAAGGAAGGGAGGGATTTAAGCACAAGGATGAGAATTTCAAATTGTAGGCATTGGAGTTCAGGAGCCCATGCAGGTCAGAAAGGATAGGAGTGGTCGGGACTTGAGGTAGGATACGATATTGGCAGCAAAGTTTTGGATGAGCTGAAGTTTAAGGAAAGTGGAGGATGGGAGGCCGGCCAGAAGAGCTTCCGAATAGTTGAGTCTGGCGGTGACAAAGGCACAATTGAGGGTTTCAGCAACAAAGTGGCTGAGGCAGGGGTGGAGACGGCCAATGTTACTGAGGTGGAAATAGGCGGTCGTTGTGGTGGAAAGGATATTGGGGTTGAATAAACCACTGAGGTTGCAAACAGCCTGGTTCTGCCTGAGACATTGGCTAAGTGGGTGGGGAATGGAGGGATTGATGACAAGAGTTTGTGGCAGGGGCCAAAGACAATGACAATGGTACAATGCATTGGAGTTCCAGCACATAGTTCAGTGGATGGTAGGAAGTGGGCTTATGCCCCCAATTCTCTACAAATCTGAGTTAAAATCACAGTCTCACTGCCTTGGGGATATATCAAACAAGGCCAGGTACTTCAGCATACAAAACTGGGCACGAAAGATAATATGTGTCTCCTTCTGTGGTAACGGAGACAATGGCCCAGAAATTCGGGTCCCAATGCATGAGTACACTCTGGGTACTCGTGTGTAGGCCCAACGAAAGTGCTGGTTTCATGTATGCACTGCACATGCGCGGGAAACCGGCACTTCTGTTCCTCTGAAAGAAGGGGTTGAGAGGTGGAACGCGTGCACTGGAGAGGCAGCGCGTGCGCATCGAACTTACGTTTTTTTCTCCAGGTTTTTCCAGGAGGGTAAGTCTCCAGCAGTTACACTTTAAAAAAGCAGGCGCAAGGCCTGCTTTTAACAAGGTAAGTGGTGAATTAATTAAAATTAAAACATTTTTTCCACAGGTTTATTATTTTTAAATACTTAAAGAAAGGTAAGTTTATTTTTAGCCCCATTAGAAAATGTAATTAATTTTTTCAAAAATTTAAATTATTGTTTAAAATAGTTATTTCATGTAATTTATAGTTATTTTAAAAGTGATTTTTAAAACATTTATTTGAAGTTTTAGTAATGTTTTGGGGCTTATAGTATTTATAGGTTTGTCAGCTCTTCCTGTCAAACTTATGAATGAAGCATTCCCTGCTACCATTGGCTCTCCATGGCCCACGTGATCCCAGGGGACGCATCGAACTAACTGCGCCCCGGGATACGCAAGCATTGCGCGCCGGCAGTTGGAGGAGGCCCAGGATCGGAATCCTACACGGGCCCACAGCTCCACGGCCGGCGCGCTAGCTAAGTGCAGGCCGGGGGCTTGCACCCGCGGGAAGTCCCCAACCCGAATTTCTGGGCCAATTTCTTTCTAAATACAAATTGTGTTTAATAAAGTGCACAAGTTAAAAGCCAACCCACCATTACATAAATTCATTGTGGTAACACAATATCCAAATATTAAATTATTGCTGGTATGATTCCCACCACAAAACAAAATGACATTTAGAATGAACACAAAAGTTAATTTATGTTAAAGTGAAACATTACTTTTAGTTAGTATGTCTTATGAAAGACAGGGCCTGCAAGGTGTAGCAGCAACAAAGGCTGAAGGAAGGTCCATAATGAATGTGCTTCAGTGGCTCAACCAAACTCTGTGAAACCACAATCTTAGGTTAGCTTAGTGTCACCAACGGAGCCAATTGACTTCAGAAATCATGACAATAGTTTCTGTTTGTGAGTAACTGAAATATCTCCGAGCCAAGGGCATGTGAGAAGGCAATCTTCATTAGCAATCTCAATTTATATAACTATGGTTCCTTTTGTGATTTAGAGCTATAGCAACAATTTCAAGAGAGGCTTTTCTGAATGAAAATTTATGACCATACAGACTGTGATGATGTCTGTTCCATACTTGAGTTGAAATGCTTGAAGTGTGGGACATATTAATATTACCGACAAGTAGTAGATCAGAGCTCCATTAGAACATTGGCACAGATCTTCCTGGAGACTTGCGTCATTGTGAGGGCGCATCTATATCATAGGGACCCTTGAACAACACAACAACAACTTGTATTTATATAGCGCCTTTAATGTAGCAAAACGTCCCAAGGCGCTGCACAGGAGTATTTTAAGACGAAAAAAAATTTGACACCGAGCCACAAGGATAAATTAGGGCAGGTGACCAAAAGCTTGGCCAAAGAGGTAGGTTTTAAGGAGCATCTTAAAGAAGGAAAGAGAGGTAGTGAGGCGGACAGGTTTAGGCAGGGAATTCCAGAGCTTAGGGCCTAGGCAGCAGAAGGCACGACCACCAAAGGTTGAGCGATTTATAATCAGGAGGGCAGAATTAGAGGAGCGCAGATATCTCTGGGCGGGGGGGGGGGGGCGGGCTGAAGGAGATTACAGAGATAGGGAGGGGTGAGGCCATGGAGGGATTTGAAAACAAGGATGAGAATTTTGAAATCGAGGCGCTGCTTAACCGGGAACCAATGTAGGTCAGCGAGCACAGGGGGTGATGGGTGAATGGGACTTGGTGCAGAAAAGAAAGAGGAAATGATAGAGTTAGTGACTTAGGCCACTTCATATTTTCCTGGGAATTTTGCGCAGCTCCATCATTACCCTCACCAAAAACAGTTGGAAAGTAATTATTGTAGCTCCACCCCATTAAACTCAATGGCTGTCATGATTGTCCTGTAGTTCAGCTAGTTTTTGTGCCACTGTCACTTAGACTTTCAAAATAATAGTCCAAGTGGCCTGGTGGAGGCGGGATTTATTGCTGCAAGATTGGGTTTAAGCTCCCAGTTGTTAAAAATGTATTACTGTGGCAAAGATTAAACAAGTAAGATCTTTTGAGTATCCACTTCCTGCAGCTGGGATTTTCAATTTTAATATTGCCATGCCATATGTCCGGGAGCCCATTGAATTTATGAGGTGGTTTTTGAGAATTTAAAGAACCCCTTCTTTGTATTCCCGCGGTGCTCAACCTCACTAAAACCAGTAACACAGCAAACATACCTTTTTCTAAAAACTCTAATTTGCTTATCAGTCACTGTGGTTTCAATCAGTTCCGAGTAAGTTGATGTGCAAGTACCTCAAAAACATTTCAAGCCCATCTACTCGGAGGAAAGTCAACGAGTCATGATATGTATTTTCGCTGCCTACTGAGATTTGTGATCTTCAATCTTGTTCAATCCCAGAACTTTTCAATAAATTAATAATTCAAGATTAGCTTGCCCTTCATTGCCCTTGTAATCCACAGAAATAACGGTGAATAATTCTTTTTATTGCTAAATGATTAATAATTGATAAAGTAGCGACTTGGAGTGGCCTGAATTCGTGGATCACACATGGCTGTGAAAGTGACAAAAATCTCAAAGCTTGCAAAAGGGACACTACGGCTTAAAATAATTGAAGATCAAAGTTTATTTAAGAAGTTACACTTCCGTTCACTGAAACCCTCCCGCAGCTCCAGCTGGTGAGTGTGCCTTCACTTCAGCTCTTACTTTGGCGCTGAGTGCCTCATTTGCCGCTATGCTCACTGCGGCATATTCTAATTATCAAACCAGCAAATTTTGAAGTTACAATGGTGAGATCGGTGCATTAGATGGCGGGATTTACAGTGTATGTCGCTGATCTCGCCATTGCGGGCAAATCTGGGCCATTGTGCACTCAAGCACATATGTCACAATATGTGAATGGTGGTAGTATCCAAACAAGGGGACTCAAAGCTTAACATTTTACTATATTATCTATAATGTAATGAAGTTTTTAAGGAAACTACTGGATTCCTTTCCTGATTCCCACACAAATTCATGTGCTTCAATTTTTCATATTTTACCCATCCTCACTGGTATAGTTTAAGGAGTTCTCTGTGGCAAAGATTTTATACTTGGACTGTTGTCACCTCAGAAATGTGAAAGGATTATTCTTTTCCTTATTGTTCAATTTGATAACATTTTAAATCAAATTTAAATTTCTTATCCGTGCATTTAAATTCCTAAATAGTCTCACCCCTTCCTATCTCTGTAACCTTCGCCAATGCTACATTCCCCTCCATTCACCCCACCATTGGCAATCGTGCCTTCAGCTGCTTAGGCCCCACTCTCCGCAATTCCCCTCCTAAACCTCTTTGCTTCTCCAGCTCCCTCTCCTCCTTTTAAGACCCTCCTTAAAACCCACCTTCTTGGCCAAGCTGTTGCTTACCCCTTCTAATATCCCCTTCATTGATTCAGCGTCCAATTTTTTCTTTACACCTCTGTGAAGCACTTTGGGGCATTTTTCTTTGCTAAAGACTATATAAATGCAAATTCTTGTTGATAAAGGACTTGCCCTCATTGGACACTTGGTTCTTTTTGATTTAAACCTCTGGAAAATGTCCAATTATATATTGAATATGTGGGCTAATGACCTTTATTGGCTGTAAGATTTAATTGGATTAAACTTCTAAGCAATTTCCAGACACTGGACTCATTAAAACATGCGCATATTTCAAACAGTAATTTTACCTATATTTTATCTGTCTTGTCTGCAGCTGAGTAATTTTGTACAGAACTTGGTTTTAGAAAATAGTAAGCTAAGAAACACCTTTTACTTTAAAACGGACAATATCTTTCATTGCTGATAGGGTCAAACAAATGAAATGGCCAAAGCCTTTAATCTGATGAAGTAACTGGGTGGTATTGAAGAATAGTAGACCAGGCCACAAAGGAAAGCTTTGCGAGCATGATGCTATCTCTTTTAACCAAATGGCCTGTTTATCACTTTAAATGTCACTCATTCAGTCAGGCTGCTGCATTGATTTACAGCCATGGAATAAAATGCACTTGACTAAAGCCTGTTTAAATATTGCAGCATGGCTTGTACTGCTGAGTTGAGAGTACACACTGCAGGAGATCAATCTTAACAACGACATCAAATTTACCAGTGATTCTCTGAATCCATTACATTTCATCACTGATAGACTTTTACCAATGAAAATACTGTAATCCTTTTCGTAGGATTCTCTGTGTAACTAAAGAAACTAGTTCTCCCAACCCCACACAACTGAGATGTCCTGCGCTGATATCTGCCATGTAAATAATCTGAAGTTAATGGGAGTGTTTTCAAAAGGGAAATATGGCCACCACCATTCTGTGAAAAAGTCAACTATTCAGCCACAAACTCCATTCCCTAGACACCGACAACTGTCTACTTGGCAACTGTCTGTGGCTGAACCAGACTGTTTGCAACTTTGATGTCATATTTGACCCCAAGATGAGCTTCTGACCACATCTGTGCCATCAACAAGACCACCTACCTTCAACTCCGTAACATCGCTCGACTCCGCCCCTCCCTCCGCTCATCTGCAGCTGAAACCCTCATCCATGCCTTTGTTACCTCTAGACTTGACTATTCCAACGCTTTCCGGGTCGGCCTCCCATTTTCCACCCTCCATAAACTTGAGCTCATCCAAAACTTGGCTGCCCGTGTCTTAACGCGCACCAAGTCCTGTTGACCCATCACCCCTGTGCCCACTGACCTACATTGGCTCCCAGTCCAGCAATGATTCAATTTTAAAATTCTCATCTTTGTTTTCAAATTCCTCCATGGCCTCGCCCCTCCCTATCTCTCTAACGTCCTCCAGCCCTACAACCTTCCGAGATCTCTGCGCTCCTCCAATTCTGGCCTCTTGCGCATCCTCTATTGTAATCGCTCGACCATTGATGGCCGTGCCTTCAATTGGCTAGGCCCTAACCTCTGAAATTCCCTCCCTAAACATCTTTGCCTCGCTACCTCTCCTCCTTTAAGATGCTCCTTAAAACCTACCTCTTTGACCAAGCTTTTGGTCATCTGACCTAATATCTCCTTATGTGGCTCGGTGTCAAATTTTGTTTGATAACACTTCTGTGACGCGCCTTGGGATGTTTTACTACGTTAAAGGTGCTATATAAATGCAAGTTGTTGTTGTTGTTGAATGATTCACAGGAAGATTAGCTTTTCTTATAGCTTTGGCTGAAGGAGATCAGTATTGTAGGGATGCTGTTAACGTGAGGTGCTTACCCCAGAAGAGGCTTCGTGCTGGTAAATTTCTACTATTGAAGAAGAATCCTCATAGACCACTCCTCTCAGAAGATAAATCCTTTCATCCGAGTGGAAATACTCTCTTGATGTCTGGTGAAGAGATCCATGCTGGTGCCCAGTGATTGCTGAATAGTTGACCTTTTCACAAAATGGTGGTGGCCATATTTTCCTTTTGAAAATACTCCTATTAACTTCAGATTATTTACATGGCAGATATCCGCACAGGACATCTCAATTGTGTGGAGTTGGGTGAAATAGCAGTTTCTTTGGTTACACAGAGAATCCTATGGATAAAAATAATTTTTCATCAGTACAAGTTTATCAGAAATGTAATGGATCCTTAAGAGGGTTCTTGTGTCATCAGAACAGGTTTTCACAAAAGTGTGATTTTTCCCTTCAGCAAAACTAAAATGGAACAGAACCGTGTTAGATCAATACCAGACCGATATTGGTAGTAATTGCATGCTACTGTTAGTCATACACCACAATGGAGAGCCTTTTGGTCTAGATACACAGTCCTGGCTTAGAGGGTTTAATTTCAGTGCTATTTTCCAGTTTTAGAAATATAGAAGATAGGAGCAGGAGTAGGCCATTCGGCCCCTCGAGCCTGCTCCGCCATTTAATGAGATCATGGCTGCTCTTCCAAATTCAGTACCCTGTCCCTGCTTTCTCCCCATATCCCTTGATCCCTTTAGCCTTAAGAAATATATCTAACTCCTTCTTGAATGTATTTAATGAATTGGCCTCAGCTGCCTTCTGTGGTAGAGAATTCCACAGGTTCACCACTCTGGGTGAAAAAATTCCTCCTCATCTCAGTCCTGAATGGCTTACCCCTTATCTTTAGACTGTGACCCCTGGTTCTGGACTCTCCCGCCATCGGGAACATCCTTCCTGCATCTAATCTGTCTAGTCCTGTTAGAATTTTATAATTTTCAATGAGATCCCCTCTCATTCTTCTAAACTCCAGTGAATATAAGCCCAATTGACCCAATCTCTCCTCATACGTCATTCCTGCCATCCCAGGTATCAGTCTGGTGAATCTTCGCTGCACTCCCTCCATGGCAAGAACATCCTTCCTCAGATAAGGTATATGTTACTATACTTGAGCTGGACCAATAGATGCTCAATAAAAGGTCGCTCAGGTCTGACTAGAGTGGTAACTTTTAATACCTATCTGCATAATAGAGCGCTTTTTACATTAAATTTCAACAGTTTAAATATTACTCATTATTTCCCAGTGTTCCAATGTTTCCCAGCATTTGCTAAATGTGCAATTGAGCAATGACAACCAAATTCTAAAAGAAGGAAGCAAAAATGTCCATGATAAATATTTAGTGCTCCATTATTGTCTTGAGGTGTATAAAACGTAAAATATTTCACATATAAATGTGTCAATAATCGGGAACAGCAGGTTACAAAAATGTCACCTAGATTCCCCTAAAGCGCTTCAGCTTTAATTATCATAGCCAAGGGCTGCTGTTTTGAATGCCCATGGCTCACAACCAGCCTCATTGTCACCCCCACATCTGGCTTGAGCACCTCAAGCGGTATCACCTCATCCCCTGTGTAATCAAAATATCCCACTACCGCAAAGTAATTCTGATAATCCCAAGCTCCTCTTGACTGTAACATAAGTGCCCACTCTGAGCTTGGTCCTCTGACGAAGGGTGCTGTATTGATGGAGATGCCGTAGTTCAGATGAGATATTAAACTGAAGGTCCATCTGCTTGTTCCAGTGGTTCAGGCGAATGTAAAAGAGCCCATGGCATTATTGGAAGAAGAGCAGGGAGTTCATTCTTTGGCTCTACGTCCCAAATGCATTCTTTACTTTCTCTGACTCTGGTCTCACGTGTGTCTCCCACTTCCTCCACTCCCCCATCACCGGCAGAGCCTTCAGCCATTATGGCCCAGCGCCCTGCAACTCTCTCCCTGAATGTCTTCATCTTGCTTCCTCTCTCACTTTCAAAAGCCTCTTCCAAACTTACATCTTCAAGCAGTCACCTCTTTTAACTTCTCAACTTCCTGTTTGATGTCTACCACTTCTCCTGTAAAACGCTGTGGGATGTTTTATTGCATGTGCTCCGGTTTCCTCCCACAGTCCAAAGATGTGCGGGTTAGGTTGATTTGGCTATGATAAATTGACCCTTAGTGTTAGGGGATTAAATGCGTGGGGTTACTGGGATAGGGTGGGATATGTGTCGGTGCAGACTCGATGGGCCGAAATGGCCTCTATCTGCACTGTGGGGATTCTGTGATTCTGTGAAAGGTACCGTATAAATGCAAGTAGATGTTTCATCTGCACTGAAGAACCAGGCCAGTGATTACTGTAGTTGTGAATGAAGGAATGAAAGATAGATGCATGGGAGCGATTAACATACTAGCGTAGAAGGCAGAGAGGATACAAGAAAGGAATGAAAGTGGCATATTTTGCTGAAATAAATTGCCCAGACAAGACCTGGTGACTTGTTGCTAAGGTAACTTTGATCCTGACAAAACGCTGGTGGGCACAGCCTTTTATTTTCATCAATAACTTTGCGGTTGGGTGGTGACCATGAACTACTGTCTCAAAATTCTACATATTGTGTAGAACTGTAACTACGGTATGATATTCAAGTGTTTTAACACCTATATCTATTCTGGCTTTTGCTGTGTCTGCAGTCTGTGCTTATTTTGAAGGGATACATCTTGCTGAATGCATTTTCCAAATTGCCATACAAAACTCATTTTGAGTTATTAATTTTAAAAGCCATGGAATTAATGAGGTGCTCTTGGTTTATGCTGTTTAAATATTAATTTCTGATTTACAGTATAGCCTACTAAGCCCAAAAGCTTGTTTATGCTGGCTTGCCAGAACATTTTCAGTTAATAGCCTTTTTGCTGCAGAATTGTGTTCAATTAGAAAAATAAATGTCAACACTGGAACATTATTGATGAGTTTCCAGCAGTATTTCTGGAGTAATTGCAAGCAGAACGGGTTGAATTGCTGTTTAAAATGATGTAATAGGTTACCCTGACAAATCCTCTCCAAGAGCAGCCGCACCGAGTGCGCTGTAGCCACCAGTGAAAAGCATAGCAGGAATCAAATGGTAACTGCCAAAAAGAAAACTGAAACTGCCAGCTCACGGCCTTGTTGATTTATCCAGGTGTACAGTTCTGCTGCCCCTGTTGTGTTGATGTGGAGCAGTTTTGGCCTCTTTGCCTCTCTACCGCTCTCTCCTTTTAAGACGCTCCGCAAAACCTACCGCTTTGACCAAGCTTTTTGGCCATCTGTCCTAATATCTCCTTATGTGGCTCACTGTCAAATTTTGTTTGATAACGCTCCTGTGAAGTGCCTTGGGACATTTTATTACATTAAAGGCGCTATATAAATGCAAGTTGTTGTAATGCCACTTTGCGCCTAACAACAACACCAGGGACCACCAAGCGCAGTAAAGCTCTGATGTGTGAATACCCCCACTCTGTTATGTTCATTAATAACTAGACATTCTTATTATGAACAGCTAGCTTCTAGCTAGTCATTTATTCAGTACACGTTCTCTAGGTACAGCATCTGTAGAGATTCAGCATGTGTACTTCTGTGTGCAAGCAGCCATCTTGACTACTGCCTTGTGGGTAGCCTAGTGCATCGTGGGTAGTGTAGTCTTAAACACATACAACTAAATATACAGCTCTATACAGCTCTACGGCTCCATCTAGTGTACCACTCTAGAATGACATGTTATTGATCATTACACACTCTATCTCACACCAGTTTGAATTTGCACTGAATACAGCCAATAACAAGCCACTGTACTTCAAACTTATACATTGTATGTGAAGCGCTTTTCAGAAGTTTCTGAGAAATAGGAAAGGCACTATGTAAAGTGCAAGTATTTCTTTCTGTTTGTCTTGTCTTTGGGCCTGACTTTCTATTGTTCTCTCCGTGTCTTTCTTTTTGTCTGTTTTTATCTATCAGTCAATCCACAGCCTACAGCAAATTCCCCCACAAATCGCACATAAGTTATGAATTTTCCATATTTTTAATAACACTCTGTGTTGTGAACAATTCCCTCAGTGTGTGCAACACCTACACAGCACTTGACACACAATGGGCCAGATATTCCGATCCCTACGGGTGAGTACGCGCTGTGTACTCACCTGTAGGGACATCGGAAATGCCGGTTTCAGGCATGCACTGCGCATGCGCTGGAAACCGGCATTTCCGATCTGTCAAGAAAGCTCTTGACAGATCCTCCGGCTGCCTGGAGAAGGGCCTCTGCGGGCAGAGAGTTCCGCTTTTTGGAGACCCTCCACCTGCAGAAAACACTTACAATTCTTGCGCCTGGTAAAAGCTGGCGTAAGGCCTGCTTTTACCAGGATAAGAGTTCGAAAAAAAAAAAAAATTCCCACTGATTTATCATTTAAAGTTTATTTTTAGCCCCATTAAAAACTTTAATTATTCTTTTCAAAAATTTAAATTTTTGTTTAAAATAGTTAATTTATGTAATTTCAAGTCATTTTAAAAATGTGATGTGATTTTTTTTTTAATTATTTGAAGTTTTGCTGTGTTTTGGGGGTGATCTCCATTCATATATTTGACTGGTCTTCCTGTCAAATGTATGAAGGGAGATTCCCTGCTCTGATTGGCTTCCCATGGCCCACGTGATCACAGGGACGCTGCGAACTACCTGCGCCTCTGGGATACGCGGGCCCTGCGCACCGGCAGTTTGGAGAGGCCCAGCAGCGGAACTGTGCGCCTCCCGGGAGCCCTCGGGTAAGGGCGCAGATTTTTCCAGATCGCAGCCCTCTGCCCGCGGGAGGCCTGCAATCGGAAAATCTGGGCCAATATTTCTCCTATAATACGGATTGTACACACAGCATGCATGTTTCAGACAGAAAGTACTAACTTACAAGTAATTGTTTTGGAAATGCATTATTTTTTATATGAGTATAAACTCACCAGAACATGCAAAAAATATGGAACCACAACTAAAGGTCTTGGTATATTTTTAACTGTAACTTTGTCTTTTTTTTCCTCCCTCTTTAATTTGAAATCTCAGCCTTCTTTAATCCTCCCCTCTTTTCCCACTCTATACAGCACCATTCCTCAACCAACAGTTGGGCGAGCAATCTGTCTGCCTGCGGCCTATGCTGTGTGATGACCTGGTTTCTGGGAACTCCACAAGAACATTGCGGAGTAAATTGGATTCCATTTTGGCTTTTCTATCTACTCAAGAGCCTGGTCTCCATTCAGCATCTGTCTCCGGCAAGAGATCAGGAAGACGCTATGTGCGAAATCACAGGCACAAACCCAAGTCTGCAGGAACCACAGTTTTTTCCATTTACTTAAAGAGGGCTAATAAGAGCATTAAATTAGCAGATGGAAGGATTTCATGTGAACTGCACCAATGTGTTCCAAATGCAGAATAAAAACAATAATAGATTCTGTAAAAATAAGTCAATCTTACATTAAGAAAGACTTGCATTTATACTCAAGGGTTACGGGAAGCGGGCGAGAAAGTGGAGTTGAGGCCAAGATCAGATCCGCCATGATCTTATTGAATGGCGGGGCAGGCTCGAGGGGCCGAATGGCCTACTCCTGCTCCTATTTCTTATGTTCTTATATAGCACCTTTTATGACCTCAGGATGTCCCAAAGCAATTTTACAGCCAATTAAGTACTTTTTTTGAAGTGTAGTCACTGTTATTAAACTTGGTAGCCAATTTGCGTACAGCAAGGTCTCACAAACAGCAATTTGATGATGACCAGATAATGGCCCGGAATTTGCGGTCGGATTGAAACATAGAAACATAGAAGATAGGAGTAGGAGTAGGCCATTCGGCCCCTTGAGCCAGCTCCGCCATTCAATGAGATCATGGCTGATTATCCAAATTCAGTACCCTGTCCCTGCCTTCTCCCCATATCCCTTGATCCCTTTAGCCGTAAGAAATATATCCAACTCCTTCTTGAATATATTTAATGAATTGGCCTCAACTGCCTTCTGTGGTAGAGAATTCCACAGGTTCACCACACTCTGGGTGAAGAAATTCCTCCTCATCTCTGTCCTAAATGGCTTTCTCCTTATCCTTAGACTGTGACCTCTGGTTCTGGACTCCCCGGCCATCGGGAACATCCTTCCTGCATCCAGTCTGTCCAGTCCTGTTACAATTTTATAAGTTTCAATGAGATCCCCTCTCATTCTTCTAAACTCCAGTGAGTATAAGCCCAATCGACCCAATCTCTCCTCATACGTCATTCCTGCCATCCCAGGTGTCAGTCTGGTGAATCTTCGCTGCACTCCCTCCATGGCAAGAATGTCCTTCCTCAGATAAGGCGACCAAAACTGCATACAATACTCAAGGATGGCAGCGAACTGGCAGCGTTCACCCTCACTCCACCTTTGAAACTGACCACAACTTGGGATTTGGCACATGCGGAAATTCCGAAGTTGCGGTCAGTCATTGACAGCTCCAACACAGGCTGCGCTGTGCCTCCCACCCCTGCACAGAGCCGGCAATCAGTGTAATTACCCAAATCAGGGAAACTGACAAAGACTTTGGCTCTTCCGCAGTAATCACGCTGTTAAATTCCCCACTAAATGTTAGACCCAAAGGGATTAGGCATAACTGGGGTTTTAACAGCGTATTGACTGCTAAACAAAGGTTATGGGCTCGAATTTCACAGGGCCGTGGAGGCGGGAATGGAGGCGTGTGGGGTGTTAAAATTGCAAAAAGTGGTGGGCGGGCCCAACCCCACCTCCATCCCGCTTCCAAGTAATTTTCAAGAAATCGTGTTTACTGCTCCCATCTCCATCCCGCTTCCAAGAGGCGGGATAGGCCCTTAAGGCCCTTAACAAGCACTAAATTGCCTCTATTATCCCATTTTGAAAGGCCTTGGTGATTTTAACCCTTTTCCGACATGAAGCACGCCTGCTCTGAAACACGACAGTGAAACCTGGCAGGAGCACAATTGGATTGCTGACTATTAGCTGCAGCTCCACCATTAAATAGGATATTTGATCAGCCATCATTTGCAGGTGGCAGGACTTTGTTGTCTCAGGTCTGGGGGAACTTTTAGAAGGCATAACCACAGCTGTGGAAGTTTGGAGCCTGACGCCCATCTCCAGTATGACCTCCTGGGAAACCCCTCTCGACACCTTCACTGAGCGCTTCCTCAACTGAGGCATATGCCAAGTATCCTAAGCCCTCAATGTGGAAGTCCCATTAGCAAAATGACACACGCCACAACTGTAGCAGTAACCATCAGATTTTTTATTTACAGTAACCATCTGATGGCTTTTTAATATTAAACATCAAATTCACCCAAGTGACTACCCTTGTGACTATTTGTACAGTATCTTTCTCTTACGCGTGTTCCTACGTGGTGCTTCCCCTGTGGCTTCCGCAGATGTGGAGGCCCCTTGCTCACTTTCTGCTCCTGTCTCGACACCTTTGGCGGGCGTCCTCTGGGGTTGTGAACCTGTGAGGGCTCGGCAACAGTCTGCTGCATCTGCAGCTGTGCAGGGGTTGAGACGCCCATCTCAGTTGGGTGTGGACTCTGGTGGGACATGGAAGTGTGAGCACTTGGAGAGGAGCCCCCACTTCCTTAATGTCTGCCACCAACTTCCCTCTCATGGGTCAGGTCCCCCTCCGCGCTTGCAAGTGGCTTGAGAGCACCTTGCTGCACATCAGGGGGCCCATGCAGACCCGTATCTGCACTGGCAGTCCTACTCAGAAGGACTTCCATGAAGGTGTGGTTTCTCTGTTCAATAGATGACCATCGCTCCTCCAGAGATGTCAGTCTATTCTGAACAGTCACCATGTTTTCTGCACTCTGGTGACTTATCACCTCCATGGAGGTTGCCATCCTTTCCATGGTGATGCGTTCATGCGCCAATGACTCCACAAAGTCTCTGCTCATGTTCGCAATGGACTCCTCCATTCGCTCCACACACGCAGCGACCCTGGAGACAAAACCTGCCAGAGACTCCTGCATCTGTTCCTGGAGTTCCAGCACCGCTGATCTTGTGGATGGACCCAGAGACAGAGGGTCGACATGCAGCTGAGCCGAGCTGGCAGAGTCCTGCACCCTCCGACGAGGACTCTCCACTGCTGTCCCTGTCTCCACCATCTGCTGATGCTCACTTGTGAGCTGTGATATATCAGGTGACAACACTACTCTATCTCGCGAAGGTCCCACCGAGGGGAGAGTGTCTGCGCTGGTGCTGGGTGCACTGAATTCTGTTGACGCTGCGCCCTCAGAGGTTGCCGCTTCCTCTGAGGAGTCTGGATGCTCAGGCTCTTCCTCCCGGGTAGTGGGGATGGGTGCTGTCGATGGTCCTGTGGGGGAGTAAAGGAAAGACTCTGAGATGTGATGCCAAGGTTACATGCACATTGCATATTGTAGATGATCATAACTCCATCTGTTAGAGCTTCAGAATCATTATCAGTGACTCATGCAATGTCAATGAGAGAGATGGAAAACCATTCTGTCACCAGCTTGCTGTGATACACCCGTCTGTCTGTCCCCCACTTGCGCATCGTTCTCCACTCCCACGATCTCCAGGACCGCCTCCTCCCAGGGGGTGAGCTGGACTGCTGAGGGTGGCCCTCCTCCTGTCCTTGCTATTTCCCTCTTATTGTGAGCTCTCTTTTCCTGCAATGAGGGAGACAAATGGAGTTTGAGTGAGAATGAAGGAGTGAGTGTAGAGAATCCATAGCACAGATGCTTAGAAGGAGACAAAGATGGAGTGAGGTGGCAAGACCAAGGGCCCTCCCTGTGTTTTGTAAGTTGTTTTCATAGCATCACAGTGATAGGGAGTGTGAGGGCTGCATAGTCGAATAGTTAGGTGAATGTGACCATAGAGAGAGAGAGGGAATGGGTAATGGTGCATGGATGTCAGTTTCAAGTGGGATGTGGAGGAAGAGATTGCTAAAGCTGAGTGCTGGTGAGGAGAGGCAATGGGAATCAGATTGAGGGTGATGGGAAAGTCATACTCACTTTTCCAGTGCAGAAGGTCGTGAAACCTCTTCCTGCACTGAAGCCAGGTTCTGCGGGTTATCGACAAAGAGTTGACCTCCTGAGCCACCTGGATCAACATAGCCTTGGTCTGCTGGGGAGGCTTCTTCCTCCCTGAAGATGGGAAGAGCACCTCTTTATTGGCTCTTGCTCCCTCCACTAAAGCTTGCAGGGCAACGTCATCAAACCTGGGAGCAGACCTAGGTCTCTCGCTGGTCATTCTGTCTCCAGGTCCCTCTAACATGAAAGGCCAAAAGGTTGGCAGTCTGCAGAAGAAGCAAGGCTTGTTGCAGACCTTAAATGCAGCAGCAATGATGACATCATCGGAGGCGAGTTTCAGACTGAAAAAACTAATTGGGCCATGGGTTCCCACACGCTGGAACTCAATTGCCCGCTTAAGTTAAATCCTATCATTCTCCCACATCGATTTAGAATCGGGTGGCTAACACGAAAAGTGGATTACACGAACCCAGCCTGCCCCAGTAACAAAATCGAGCCCTATGTGTCTGAAAAACTAATTAAAATTTTGTGCAGTGTGAAATTTATCCGTTTTAGTAAAAAATAAAATGTTTATGAAACTTTAAAAAGAAATTTACATTTTTTTAAAGTGCATTCCTCTTTATTTTAGGGTTTGCCTTTTCCCCATCTTTGCTTTGCTCTCTCTAACATTTTTTAAATGTTAGAATTTTAAGAGCTTATCCACTTCCTGGTTCGCTCTCTGTGAGAATTCTGCCTTTTGATTGGCGGCTCAGACAGCTTGTTGACGTCACAGCAGCTTGCACAAGGGGATCCCCAGTATGCTACGTTGATTTGAATTAAACGTCGGACTACCCGAAGTTCTCGACACAGAGATCATGAGATCTTTGCGCGAAGCTTACTTCGGGGCCAGAGGCCAACGCCTTTGCTTCACCGCTGGCCGCATATTCCGGGCCAACCTGTTTTAGCCAAGGTGCTTCCCCATTAGATTGTCATTAGATTTCAAATTAATTGCATTGGCATTAATGTACCATTTGGCCTTTTGCATAAACATCATCTTTGTGGTATTCGTAAATTAACTTCTTCCATAATGGAGACCATTTGTTTGTACTGTATTTATAAAACAAAGCCTGACCTCAAAGCATTAAAGACTTATATGCGAGTGAATAATTTGTGAAGAAGTCGGAGATACTGCGGATCAGCATAATAGGATGACAACATTGTTTCGCATTAACATTGACTGGTAATGCTTAAACTGCCTTCCAAAGCAAGAGATTTTGCCTGTGCTACTTACATAATACGAGGCGTCCCTAGCTGGGCACAGGCTGATGCTGATGCCTGGGATCAGTTACACAAGGTTCTTAGTGAACAATAATACACTGAGATGTGAGTGTAAGACACACAAAGAAACCTTCTCAGATATCCAGGAAACAACTTTACTTATGGTTGGTGCTCCTCGGTATCATGTGGACAATTATATAGTCATAATAATAAGAACATAAGAACATAACATAAGAAATAGGAGCAGGAGTAGGCCAATCGGCCCCTCGAGCCTGCTCCGCCATTCAATAAGATCATGGCTGATCTGATCCTAACTGCCAATCCACTATCACAGAACCATCTCCTGCATCTAACAGAATTAGACACACGAAATAGGAGCAGGATCAGGCTACACGGCCCCTGGGCCCGCTCCGCTACCCACAGGGCCATGACCGATCCGAACCTAGACTCATGTCCAAATTCCTGCCCGCTCCCCATAACCCTTAATTCCCTTTACTTCTAGGAAACTCTCTATTTCTGTTTTAAATTTATGTAATGATGTAGCTTCTACAGCTTTTTGGGGCAGCATATTCCATGGACCTACCACCCTCTGAGTGAAGTAGTTCCTCCTCATCTCAGTTTTGAAAGAGCAGCCCCTTATTCTAAGACTATGCCCCTAGTTCTAGTTTCACCCAGCATCGGGAACATCTTCCCTGCATCCACCCGATCCAACCCCTTCACAATCTTATATGTTTCAATAAGATCGCCTTTCATTCTTCTGAACTCCAATGAGTAGAGTCCCAATCTACTCAACCTCTCCTCATATGTCCATCCCCTCATCCCCGGGATTAACCGAGTGAACCTTCTTTGTACTGACTCGAGAGCAAGTATGTCCTTTCTTAAGTATGGACACCAAAACTGTACGCAGTATTCCAGGTGCGGTCTCACCAATACCTTGTACAACTGAAGCAATACCTCCCTATTTTTATATTCTATCCCCCTAGCAATGAAAGCCAACATTCCATTGGCCTTCTTAATCACTTGCTACACCTGCATACTAACCTTTTGAGTTTCATGCACCAGGACCCCCAGATCCCTTTGTACTTCAGTACTTTCCAGTTTCTTGCCATTAAGATAATAACTTGCTCTACGATTTTTCCTGCCAAAGTGCATAACCTCACACTTTCCAGTATTGTATTCCATCTGCCAAATCTCTGCCCACTTACTTAGCCTGTCTATGTCCCCTTGAAGGTTTTTTATGTCCTCCTCACTCACTACTTTCCCCCCCATCTTAGTATCATCTGCAAACTTTGATATGTTACACTCGGTCCCCTCCTCCAAATCGTTAATATAGATTGTAAAGAGTTGGGGACCCAGCACTGACCCCTGCGGAACACCACTAGTTACTGATTGCCAGTCTGAGAATGAACCATTTATCCCAACTCTCTGCCTTCTGTTAGATAGCCAATCCTCTATCCATGCCAGAATATTACCCCCAATCCCGTGATTTTTTATCTTAAGCAATAATCTTTGGTGTGGCACCTTGTCAAATGCCTTTTGGAAGTCTAAATACACTACGTCCACTGGTTCCCCTTTATCCACCCTATATGTTACTTCCTCAAAGAACTCCAGCAAATTTGTCAAACATGACTTCCCCTTCATAAAACCATGCTGACTTTGTCCTATTAAATTATGATTATCCAAATGTCCTGTTACTGTCTCCTTAATAATGGACTCCAAAATTTTACCTACCACAGATGTTCGGCTAACCGGTCTATAGTTTCCAGCCTTCTGTCTACTGCCCTTTTTAAATAAGGGTGTTACATTAGCAGTTTTCCAGTCTGCCGGGACCATTGCCGAGTCCAGGGAGTTTTGGAAAATTATTACCAATGCATCCACAATCCCTACCGCCACTTCCCTCGAGACCCTAGGATGTAAGCCATCAGGTCCAGGTGATTTATCCGCCTTGAGTCCCATTATTTTACCGAGTACCACTTCCTTAGTCACTGTGTAATTCTATAATTTAAAATCACAAACAGGCTGTATTTATAAAGAAGACCTGTATTTCATTGTAGGCAGATGTCTCTATTTAGGTTCAGTTCTGTAGTCTTTGCCGTGAAGTATTGGAGACATTACTATATTACTGTGAGACCTGGTTGTATCTTGGTGTAATAGTTTTAATAAAGCATTGGTAAATCCACCTATGTGGGGAACAGTGTGGAGTTGTGATAACCATATTTGTGCAGAGAGATAGTAGCAGTAGGATGAAGTCAGCCAAGGGTAGCAAAGATGGTCCCGGGCCTCTGATCAGTGAGTTATGAAGAGATTCTTAACCATTGAAACCTTTGCTCCTTGACAAACAGAAAATTATGAAGCAAGTAAAATGATCCAATTTTTTTAAATAACAAGGAGAGAAGTGAAAAGTGAACTTTGAAGAGTGTAATAGCATCAGAGATTTTGACAAATTTGATACCATCTTCAGAGGAACAAAATGCAATCGCGATTGCAACAAAGGTTCTGAAAACTTTTGCAATAACAGGTGCTGTGGTTTCAAATTTGATCGCACATGGATTCAGTGAAGCTATTTTAAAATTAATGACACCAGCACATCATATCCACCACTGAGAGAAAACAGAGCATTGCTCTTACACCAGCTTTACATCGAACAGTAGGATGTGAACAGCAGATTACCTGCTTCACCCCTTCCCCCTCCCAGACTGGATATTTAAATGGTATTGGGGATGGCGGTGGGGGGCGGGTTGCAGTGGGTAGTAAATATAGGTGAGGAACTTACAAAAGGAGGATAATGGGCAAAAACCAAAGGAACTTTCCAAATACCAAGGCCGGAATTTTCCGGGGTGTCAGCGGGCGGGATCGATGGCAGGTCGGGTGGGAAAGGAACCCACTGTCAACCCGCTGTAACCCACTGTCAACCCGCTGCAACACGCCTTTCCCAATGTTGGGTCTGTCAGCGTTAAGCAGACCCAACAGGCAGTGGTGGGCGACCCGATTAAACTCATTATAATGTACTTAACAGGCCCCTAATTTACTTTTTCACTTTAACTTCACGGCCACAGGAACCACGCTGTTCAGGAACCATGTCTGTCAACCTGAGGCGGGAGTTCCGTGGCCATTGCTCCAGCTGATTATTTGACAGCTTCAAATGTACAGTAAAAGCTCCCACCTGATAGATCATCACTTTCCTCAGCCACAGACTGTTTCTCAGTCTATTTCCAGCACAAATTCTGCAGGCTTTCCACTCTCCATCCATTCTCACCTCATTGGAAGAACTCTCCCAATATTGACATCGCTTCTGTCATCTCTACTTCACCTGCCATCTATTCCATTAACATGGGTTCCCTTTATACTCTCTCAACTTGGTCCTCAGAATCCGACCACGATCAGCCCCAACACCAGCAGCACCAGGCACACCAGCAGCACCAACAAAAACACCACCAACCTTCTCTGCAATCACCTGATGCTGCACAGGACAGAGCGCATCAGCAACCGAGCACTTTCCCACCCGGGAGGCCAGGGATGGCCTCACCATGGCCAGATTTACGTCACTTGATGCTGTACACCCTGGCTGCCACATGGTGCGCCAGGTTGGTATCACCCCACACCAACAACATAAAGCATCCCTACAATGTCCAAGCCATTCCTTTCACACTCACCACCACTGCGGGGGGTACTGTTATGTCTCACCATTCACTGCAACTCACTAAGCCACTTCCAAAGGCGCACACAAATCTGTCCAAGAACGGAAAGTGTTGAAAATAACGGTTTCAATTTTTGATAGCACATTAACAGAAACTTTACATGAACATTGGATAAAACACCCAAGTGGCTACGCTTGTGTGTTTGTTGGTATGATTGGACTAGGATGAGAGTGAGTGTGAGGGGTGGCTAGTGAGATGGGGATGTGATAATGTAGATAGAGAGAGGGATAGGTGGAGGGGATAGGTGGAGGTGCAAGGTAAGTCCAACATAAGGTCAGAAATGGGGATGTTCGCTGATGACTGCACAGTGTTCAGCGCCATTCACAAATCCTCAGATAATGAAGCAGTCCATGCCCACATGCAACAAGACCTGGACGACATTCAGGCTTGGGCTGATAAGTGGCAGATAACATTTGCGCCACAGAATTGTCAGGCAATGACTATCTCCAACAAACGAGAATCTAACCACCTCCCCTTGACATTCAATGGCATTACCATCACCGAATCCCCCACCATTAACATCCTGGGGGTCACCATTGACCAAAAACTTAACTGGAGCATCCACATAAATACTGTGGCAACACGAGCAGGTCAGAGGCTAGGTATTCTGCGGCGAGTGTCTCATCTACTGACTTCCCCAAAGCCTTTCCACCATCTACAAGGCACAAGTAAGGAGTGTGGTGGAATACTCTCCACTTGCCTGGATGAGTGCAGCTGCAACAACACTCAAGAAGCTCGACACCATCAGGACAAAGCAGCCCGTTTGATTGGCACCCCATGTCATGAATCTTATCATTCATGAAGAAATGACTCATGAAATAACACTGGGCGGCCAGCTGGTGGCGGTGTCCAAGGAGTATAAATACACGGGCGTGGGCCCAGCTTGTTCAGGATGTTTTTCTAACCAGGAAATAGTGATGTAACTAGAATCTCATGGTTGTGAAACAGTTGATTAAAGCCTTGTTTTATACTCAAACCAAGCACTCAGTAGACTTTTTACATCACCCCATCCACCATCTTAAACATTCACTCCCTCCACCACCGGCGTACCGTGGCTGCAGTGTGTACCATCTACAAGATGCACTGCAGCAACTCACCAAGGCTTCTTCGGCAGTACCTCCCAAACCCGCGACTTCTTCCACCTAGAAGGACAAGGGCAGCAGGCGCATGGGAACACCACCACCTTCAAGGACCCCTCCAAGTCACATACCATCCTGACTTAAAAGTATATCGCTGTTCCTTCATCATCGCTGGGTCAAAATCCTGGAACTCCCTACCTAAGAGCACTGTGGGAGTACCTTCACCACACAGACTGCAGCAGTTCAAGGCGGTGGCTCACCACCACCTTCTCAAGGGTAACTAGGGATGGGCAATAAATGCTGGCCTTGCCAGCGACACCATGATCACATAAGCGAAGTTTTTAAAAAGTTGATGTGAGTAAAGATATGCAGAAGTAGGGTAGGGAAGGCAGAATGATGGGGATGTGATGAGAGGCACAGGAGGATGAAGGTGAGTGTGGCTTTGTACTAGCAATTCATGATCTACTGAGATCATTGAAAGGCTTGCGCCACTGCAGCCACGTCTTCCTTACGACATCCCTGCTTGTGACCTCCTCTGCAATGTGCAACCAGGCTGTGTTGGTCTCCTGGGGAGGTCTCTTCTGTCCATGGGAAGGGAAGAGGACCTCCCTGCATGCTGTGACTCCTTCCATAAGCATATGGAGGGAGTCATGGGAGAACCTGGGTGCAGCTCTGCACCTCTGTGCAGTGATTGTCAGTGTTTGCAGCTCTTCAATGCTGTAGAACACTGACAGCACAAATGTCAAAAGTAAGGTGGCCATGGTCCCTTTAAGGAAACCGGCTGATGACGCGTCATGAATGATGTCACCAGACCCGCTTCCTCTAATTGGACTGGGAAATGCGCTGGGCTGGCTTAACAAGACCTACCGAGGTAAATTCATTTTAGGCAGCGGGATGGAGCCAGCAGGGGGGCCGTGACCCACCACCGACATTGCCCACACTGGACCCACTGAGGTGAGCAAAGTCCCGGCCCAGGATTTTGTGCCATATGGAGAGCTACTCCAGAATTTTTTTAAACATTCTTGGGATGTGGGCATCACCAGCAAGGTTGGCATTTATTGCCCATCCCTAGCTGACCTGTGTTTAATACAACGGAGTGGCTTGCTAGGCCACTTGAGAGGGAAGTTAAAGAGTTAACCACATTGGTGTGGGACTGGAGTCGCATGTAGGCTAGGTGGTATGGATGGCAGCTTTCCTTCCTGCAAGGACTTTAGTGAACCAGTTGGGTTTTTACAACAATTCAACAGCGTCATGGTTACTTTGACTGATACCAGTTTTTTTATTTCCAAATTTTTAAAACTGAATTCAAATTCACAAACTCCCATGGTGGGATTCGGTCTCGCATTCACTGGATTATTAGTCCAGCAACATAGCCACTACACTAAAATACCCCCGGAATCAAAATTGACCAGTCAAAAGGTTAATTGTCGTTACAATGAATACCAAAAACTAATTGAGAATACTCCCATTTCTATTTGTTTACAACATCAAAATTGGAAGCTGTTTGTATTTTTTAAATTTGCTGTTATCTGCTATACTACATAGTGTTACCTCCCCAATCAAAGATGTGAAAAGTCTCTTTTTATTAAATTTATTTACTTTCAGTACAGTATAAGCTAACAGGAAATGCAGGGTAATTGTCTAGCAGTGAGTGCCAGGCAGTAATTCAATTGAGCAGTTTTGATAATATTCTAAAACATAAAATCAAAGCTCTCGTGGCTGATGAATATCCTCAGAACTACGAGTATATACTACCACCTTCAATTCACTGCAGGATAATTGTTAATATTTATAATGTATCATCTATAATCTCCTTGGGGGGAAAATGATTGATTTTTAACTACCTTTTATCATTACTCCGAGGGCGTAGTGAGCACAATAGAGCAGTAAAGACATGAATGACAGAGTACTAGAGGTGATAGTGATGTAGGAGCTTAAGGTATACAATAATACACAGCCACAACTGCAGTAATATCAGTATTTTCCAATAGCAGATAGGAAGATTCATCCAAATATACATTATATATATCATGTGGAAATTCTTCACCACTTGAACACATTAGTGAATGAGTGATGAATTATAGGACATCATTTAGGAAAACTGATACCTGGGATGGCAGGAATGACGTATGAGGAGAGATTGGGTCGATTGGGCTTATACTCGCTGGAGTTTAGAAGAATGAGAGGGGATCTCATTGAAACTTATAAAATTCTAACAGGACTAGATAGACTAGATGCAGGAAGGATGTTCCCGATGGCTGGGGAGTCCAGAACCAGTGGTCACAGTCTAAGGATAAGGGCTAAGCCATTTAGGACTGAAATGAGGAGGAATTTCTTCACCCAGAGAGTGGTGAACCTGTGGAATTCTCTATCACAGAAGGCAGTTCAGGCCAACTTATTAAATATATTCAAGAAGGAGTTAGATATATTTCTTAAGACTAAAGGGATCAAGGGATATGGGGAGAAGGCAGGGACAGGGTACTGAATTTGGATGATCAGCCATGATCTCATTGAATGGCGGAGCAGGCTCGAGGGGCCGAATGGCCTACTCCTGCTCCTATCTTCTATGTTTCTATGAATATGATATAGTGGACAATAATAATTGATGTAGACCAGCTTTCAGCAGTTTCCAGGCTCAAAACATCTTACTTCCATCTGTCACATGATTCTGGCTTTCCATTTCTTATTCTAACTTACACCTAGTGCACTGTGAGTGTAAATACAGGAAATTTGGGGCTTCAGCACTATTGCCTATCATTTAAATATATTTAAATAGGTGCATGGGGACTCTGTTGGGTACTTTGTTTGCGGGCTGAGCAGCTGGCATAAATGACTTCTATCCCAATTTGCTGGCTAGTTAAGTCAGTTGCCTCGATCTCAGGCCCCAGAAATGCTGAAAGCAGTGTGGACCTTCGAGGCCTCGATTGATAGTTAGAATTAAATCAAATTGGTTGCAAGAAGTTGAAATGTGTCAGATGTTTTTGGGGGCTCCCTAAATTTCTCCTGTCATTTCCAACATGACTTAATCATATATCATTACACATAGCAGGGGCCGTCACTGACCCGTGTGGCGATCTGAATCATACAACAGTTGTCTGCTACCTGCTGTTGCCGTGAGTCGTATGTTTTACTTTCTGGTGTATCAATCTTGACAGAAAGGCTTTGTGTCATCAGAATTTTCCAATCTACAATCCAGAAATTCTTGTGCCCAGTATTCAGCTATGAGCCGCTATTGCTGATAGAGCAATCGAGTTAGTCAAGTATAATAATACAGTCAAATCCTGACGGACGCAACCAGTTTGCCAAGAGCATTGCTGAGAAAACTGTGTGACTCTTGCATCAGACTTTACAGTAATTAGTAATTCATCTTGACAGCAAAACAGACCGTGTGACAAATATTTTTGCATCAAAATGTTCAGCTTTTGTGTGTGACATGTCTTCTTTTTTCTATAGTGCAGTGGGAATGAATTGAATATTCTATTTTTAAATCAAAATTTATGGGGGTTTTTTCAACAAAGATGTCCCATTTTTCCAAAGAGCAATTCATATGCTATTTGTCACGTAGATCATGAGAGAATTGCTCCATCGAGACTAATTTGTTTTTCAACTAAAATCTTTAGTGAGTTGTACATTTAATCCGAGCTTAACATTATTATGAACATTTGTCAATTAAGTTTTCTTATTGAAATAATGAAACGTTAATTGGACCAAAGCTGAACTATGTCGCCTAATTGTCCTTTGTGACCTTCCGACTAGATTGTAATAAAAGTGTGGCCTTACTCCCTCCCCACTGGTAAATTAGTCCAGATCTTGTCTTAGTTAAGTAGAAAGCTTTTTTTACACAGTGAGTTATCATGATCTGGCATGTGCTGTCTGAAAGGGTGGTGGAGGCAGATTCAATAGTAACTTTCAAAAGGGAATTGAATATTTACTTGGAAAGGAAAACATTTGCAGGGCTATGGGGAAAGAGTAAGGGAGTGGGACTAATTGGATCGCTCTTTCAAAGAGCCGGCACAGGCACAATGGGCCGAATGGCCTCCTTCTGTGCTCTATGATTCTATGAAGGCCTTGCTGCAGTGATATCACAGAATGGCTTTTCTGGACTTACTTTTCTGTCAGGCATACAGCACAATGGTATCATGAAAGCTTGTTTTATTAATAAAACACAAGGTATGTAGTCACTTTTTCTCCAGCTAAAGAGAATGATTTGCTGCACTGATATTTTCAAAAATATTTTATGTATGGAATATCTTTTTCAAGTCATTTTTTCCTCTTTTGCCTTGGTCTCCCTGGCACACTCCAGCTATGGCACAGAGAGCAGACATTCAACCTATAACAAAATTGAGGCTCATGGAATAGATGGGTCAGTGACGGCTTGGATAAGGAATTGGCTTAAGGACAGAAAACAGCGAGTTGTGGTAAATGGCTGTTTTTCAGACTGGAGGATGGTAGACAGTGGTGTTCTCCAAGGGTCAGTGCTGGGGCCACTGCTTTTTTTGATACATATAAATGACCTGGATACTGGAATAGAGAGTAGAATTTCTAAATTTGCCGATGACCCCAAACTTGGGGGTGTGGCAAACAGTGAGGATGATATCAATCGACTGCAGCAGGACATAGAAAGGCTAGCAGAATGGGCAGACAAGTGGCAGATGGAATTTAATACAGAGAAGTGTGAGGTGATGCATTTTGGCAGAAGGAACAGGGAGAGGCAATATACACTTAATGGCACAGTTTTAAAGAGTGTGCAGGGACAGAGGGACCTGGGAGTTAATGTGCATAGGTCCCTGAAGGTGGCAGGACATATTGAGAGTGGTTAGCAAAGCATATGGGATCTTGGGCTTCATAAATAGAGGTATTGAGTACAAAAGTAGAGAAGTTATGCTGAACCTTTAAAAAGCGCTGGTTAGGCCACAACTGGAGTATTGCGTCCAGTTATGGTCACCACACTTTAGGAAGGATGTGAAGGCCCTTGAGAGGGTGCAGAGGAGATTTACCAGAATGGTTCCGGGGATGGTGGATCTTGGCTACAAAGACAGGTTGGAGAAGCTGGATTTGTTTTCATTATAGCAAAGAAGGTTGAGCGGTGATTTGATAGAGGTGTACAAGATTATGACGGGTTTGGATAGGCTGAACGGGGAAAGGCTGTTCCCACTAGTTGATGGTGCAATGACTGGGGGACACAGATTTAAGGTTTTTGGCAAGAGATACAGGGGCAGCGGGTGGTGAGGACCTGGAACTCACTGCCAACGGAAATGGTGGAAACAGAGACACTCGGGGAGAAATTCAGTTGGTTGCGCCACCCATTAGCGCCTTAAGAGGGCGATAAGTGGGGCGCGAACCAGCTAGCGCCTGGGTGCGGCGATACCTGCGCCTCTCGCGAAATTGAGCAGACATTTAGCAGCGGCGCTAAACCGCAATGCCCGCTCAGCTGCACACACAGATCCTGACGTCATTTCAGAGTGCAACGCCCTTGGGGCACCCCGGACCGGAAATTCAGTGGCGTCCCCCTCCATTCCACCTGTCGCTCCCAACGACAGGTTGACTGGAACGGTTCCCAGTCGCTGTGGGGCTGGGGGGGCGCTATTTAAAGGGGGCTCTTCCTGGCTTCTTTGTGGTAGCCATTTTTGGACCACTCCTTCTGAGAGAGAGAGAGAGAGAGATTTGCAGAGAGACAAAGGGAGAGAGATTTCTGCATTGAGTCAGCGCTCGCTGAGGTACTTTTAGCTTCTGACCAGAACTTTGTAGTTGCTTTGCTTTTTCACCGGCATAACTTTGAGTGGCCACATACTATGGGGGCTGCAATGGATGGGAACGTCGTGCTTCTCCATTACATTGAGAGGGCACAGAGACGCAGAGAGAGAGTGGCAATCATGGCCAGACGGAGGAGGGCCAACAGGCGTCGGCACACGAGACCTTACGCTCTCAGGGTTTTCCGCCAACAGTTCTCATACATCAATATGTCTGAGGAGCAGTGTTTTCGGAGGCTGCGATTCAGCAAGGAGGTGGTCACTGAGCTCTGCCACCTGCTTCAGCCAGATCTGCAGCCTCAACTGAGGAGCAGGACATCTCTGTCGGTGGCAGTGAAGGTAACAGTGGCTCTCAACTTCTATGCCACCGGCTCCTTTCAATCCGCTACTGGGGACATTGCCAATATCTCCCAGTTCGCGGTGCATTGCGAATGCCCTCTTTAAAAGGAGACGACAGTACATCTCCTTCCCCATGACCCCAGACAAGCAGCAAGAACGCGCAATGGGCTTTGCAAGAATAGCGGGCTTCCCCGTGGTGCAGGGCGCCATTGACTGCATGCATGTGGCTTTGCGGGTGCCGCAAGAGAATGCCGAGGATTTCCGCAACCGAAAGGGGTTCCATTCGTTGAACGTCCAGTTGGTCTGTGACCACAGACAGCTGATACTCGCTGTCAATGCCCACTTTCCAGGCAGCAGCCACGATGCCTTCATCCTGCGCCAGATTTCTTTGGCAGACCTTTTTGAGGCCCCGGCTCACCCAGGAGGCTGGCTTCTCGGGGACAAGGGCTATCCTCTGTGCACCTGGCTGATGACCCCGCTCCGTTCACCCAGTACCCCTGCAGAAGAACGATACAACGAGAGCCATCAAGCTACCAGGAACATTGTTGAGCACACAATCGACGTGCTCAAGCAACGGTTCCGCTGTCTGGACCATTCCGGAGGAGCCCTTCAGTACTCACCTGAGCGAGTCTCCCACTTCGTTGTTGTGTGCTGCATGCTGCATAACCTGGCAATCCTCAGGACTCAGCCAATGCCACCAGACATTGGAGCACCAGCAGAGGAGGAGGAGGAGGAGGAGGAGCAGCAGCACCAAGACGGGAGGGAGGCGCAAAGTGCAAGGGCTGTCCGTCAGCGGCTTATAGCAAGTCGCTTCTAGGCCCCCTCTGAGGGAATGGCTTCTGCCATTCAAAGAACCTGAATGGAACCATGCTGCAACCCCTAAGCCGGTCAAGGCAACAATTAGTTCAAAGAGCAAACATGCACATTCTGAATAAAGACACTTCTTTATTTCACAAACTGTGTACCCTTCCCGCATGACAAAGTAATAGAAAGAAATCCCCCAAAAAAGTCAGTCACATAACTGGCTCTCACAACCTGGAGACAATGACCAAAACAGTAACAAAAATATGACCACGATCCTCGGCCTTCAATAAAACAATTTAACAACATTTTGCCACACTTCCTACTTTTTGCCCTTCGAGGGTGATCTGCTTCGCTTGCGAAATTGGCCCCTTCCCACCCTGCAGCTCCTCCGTAATGGGACCCCAGTGGCTGCAGCAAGGCTGGGGGAAGGCTGCTGAGTGTCAGAAACTGAGACTGCAGATGCCCTTGAGGGATGGCCTGGACCAGCTCTGGGCCTGGAGGGCCTGGCTGCTGACTGCTCCAACACTGCATGGGCGGCAGCAGTCTGTACTACAGGTGGTGGCAGCTGCAGTGGAGAAGTGACAGTGCTGGCAGCAGGAATGCTGTCATCCTGAGAGAGGACAGCAACTCCCTGTTCGGCCGACACACTGGCACTCCCACGGGGCAGCACTGCAGCATGCGGAGCAATCTGCTGGAGCAGAGATTGCTGGCCTGCTGCGGCGCGGTGAGGGCCCTGGGGAATCCTGCCCGATCCAGCGAGGGTGGCAGCAGTCAGTGCTCGTGTGGCCTCAATCTGCGTCTGCATGAGACCAGCCACTGACTGCATTGCAGCACTTAGCAATTGCGTGGCAGCCGCCTGTGCTGCGCCGAAGTCCTGGACAATCCTTGCCTGTGCTGCGCCAAAGTCCTGGACACTCCTTGCCAGTGACTCAATGGAATCTGGCATCCTTGCCACTGCAGCCATGAGCTCAGTGTGCCTGTGCTCCACCTGGGCGCACATTTCAGCGAGGAGTCGCACCTCTTCTGCGCTCACTGTAGCAGGATTCGAGGCCATACTCTCCCTCCGGGGAGCCCCCGAGCTTCCCTACCCCCCTCGCGTTGCTGCAGCCTGCTGGGCCCCGGAGCTTCACCCTCCTCAGACCATTCCCCCCTGCTCCCCTCCAGGGAAGGCGTGTTCCCATTATGGCCATGGGCTGCCTCGGCTGAGGGTGGCACTGATGGTCCGGCTTCCTCCTCGTCGTCGCCTTCAGAATCACTCACAGTGGCAGCTGGAGGGCCCGCCTCCTCACCTGATGAATCAGCATCTGAAAGCAAGGAGGTACAAGAGTAGCTTTAGCGTGAGGACAGGGCAGCAGCGAGGGAGGCATGAGTGCTGCAATGTACTGATTTGGCTCGAAAGTGGCAAAGGATGCTGGTGTGAGGAACAAGTGGAAGGAGAGAGGTCAAAAAGGTGATGACCTTACCATTGCTGTCCAGAACGGAGTCGGCATCTCCAGTGGCGACGGGGCCAAGCACCTGGCCTGCCACAATCCGTTGGACTCGCTGCTCCAGATCGGTCAGGGCTTGAAGGTGAGGCCGGCCTCCCCCGCAGTTCGTTGCTGCTGCCTCCTATTATGCGCCAGCTTGCCCTGCAAGAGAGAGGACTGGGTCTGAGTGTGTGCAGCCCTGATCTTGGCTGCAATGCCTCCTATGGTTGAATAGCCCTTACAGTGTGCAGCCCTGATCTTGGCTGCACTGCCTCCCATGGTTGAATAGCCCTTAGTGTGCAAAGTGCTGAATGTGCGTGTGAGTTTCCTGAAAGGGCCATAGGTGTTGGATGACTGCTGGGCATTGGGGCTTTCAGGACCCTTTGGCCATAAAGTGAGGTCGAGATGCAGGGATGAAGAGGATTCTGAAAAGGGCACTCACCCTGATGACCCAAGTGAGGTCGTTGAACTTCTTCCTGCATTGCACAGGGGTCCTAGGCACCATGCTGCTGGAGGTCACTCTGTGAGCCACCTCCCTCCAAGCTTTTCGATAGTCGCTGGGCAGCGGCCTCCTGCCACTGTCCGGGTACAGGAGAGATCGCCTGCACTCCACCGCGCCAACCAGAGCCTCCAAGGCCCCCTCGCTGAATCACTACGCTCGCTCCCTGGCTCTCTCCATGGTCCTTGGCTTAAGTATATGGCAACAGGTCTGTCCAGGCCGAGATTCAGGGCTCCGATGCGCAGGGTGTGGCTGCAATTCAAGATCGAACCTCCCCTTTAAGAGCTGACCGGCGCCAGCGTGTCTTGTGTGCAATCGCTAACTGACAGCACCTGTGCTGCGCCCGCCCTCAGAGGTAGCGCCTCGCTCCTCCGGATTAGCGCCTTAAGACAGTCATGCAGCGCCTGTTTTAGTGCTCCAAGCACCTCCTGGGGCGAAGGAGGCTAATTTAACAGTAGGTGGCGATAATTTGCGCCAGGCGCAAAATTTCGCGCCCGGCCGATACTTACAACCTAAAGGGGGCGATACCGAATTTCTCCCCCTCAATGTTTTCAAGGGGAGACTGGTTAGGCACTTCAGCGAAATAAACTTGCAGGGCTACGGGGATAGAGCGGGGGAATGGGACTGACTGGATTGCTCTACAGAGAGCCGGCATGGACTCGATGGGCCGAATAGTCTCCTTCTGTGCCGTTATGACTCTATGACCTCTGCCAATGTCCCTCTAACCCAACTGCTGGAAGGTATGTGAGCGTGGCCCAATAATGACCCACATCTGTATATTCCCTCCTTATTGGGAAGCACTTGGTCAGGGATCGGCATTTCATCAATGTGACTGAGATTGGGAACTCAGTGCTGGGAGGTGGTGAGCTCTTTTGCTCAGCTACCTCTGACATCTCCACCACTTTGCCAGTCATACAGTGCGGCTACTAACAGGTTCAGCAAATTGAATTTTACAAATATGTTCATTTTAAAATAAACACACACACATCTGATGGAATCATGTAACCAGCCGAGCTCGTATTATATCATAATGGAGGCAGCTTCCATCCAACTAAGTTTTTCTTTACATAAATGATCATTCTCTAATTTTCTGATTTCTAAGTTTCTCCCCTGTTCTCCTGAGGTTCAATTGCAGAGGCACCAGCAACTCTCTAGAACCTTCAAGTGTGAGGCTGGACACTGAGGGCTAGAAATTCATTACAGCCCAGGAGTGGGCGGTAAAATTAGAAAAGTTGGAGAATTAGCACCAGGCGCTAATGCTTTAGACTGCACGCAAAATTCATGCTCACTGCTCAAAGAAATGATCAGAGCGCTAATTTAGACTGCACGCAAAATTCATGCTCACTGCTCAAAGAAATGATCAGAGCGCTAATTCAAGTCTTTAAACCCAAGCTCATTGGCGTTACACTCAAAGAGTGGACCAATATCAGGTGCAGTCTAATCGCAAGTCATGATTGCCACAGGCTTTTTCCAGTTCTTAAAGGGGAGGTTCATTGATGCTGCAGAACCTCATTCGGAGAAGGAGTAAGAGGACTGAAGCAGCTGTACTCATGGCAGATTCACGCCCCAGGGAGAGAGCCCGCGGATTCAGCGATCAAGCATTGGCGGCGTTGGTGTTTGCTGTGGAGAGACGGAGGGCGGTGCTCTACCTGGCAAATGGCAGGAGGTCCTCGCCTCAAGTCTTCTGCACCATGTGGAGGGAGGTAGCTCAGCTTGTCTCCGGTAGCACTGTGGTCCCCAGGACCCACACACAGTGCAGGAAGAAATTTAACGACCTCACTCGAGTGGTCAGGGTGATTGAATGTTTCAACAAATGCTACATACTACCATCTGAACCACACCCTTCACACACTGCCCAAAGCACCACACCCCCAGCACTCACCCACCAACAATCTCGACTTACCAGCACACTCACCTTGCACACAATGACAGCTATTCAACTATGGCAGGCACATCACACAAACACATTGCTCCACACTCACTCACACACTTTCCTTTCTCTTGCGGGCCAAGGTGGCTCACAACAGGAGGGAGCAGGAGCACACAGACGGGGGACAAGCCGACACCCAACCACTGTCTGCGCTGGAGAATAGAGTGCTGCAGATTATTGGACGCCAGGTGTTGGGCTACGTGGCCACGGTATGTTCATCCCTACTCTTTTTCTCACATCCTACTTCCCTCTTACCCCACAAGCGTTTCGCACCTTCCAGCTAATCATGCTCTATGCATACATTTCTCCCTTCCTGCCTCCCTCCCCTCACCTTAACCTGACTCTTGTGCCTTTATGCTTTCAGATAATGAGCAAGCACCTCAGCACCTGTCCCTGAGCACACCGTAGAGAGCGAGGTGGGAGAAGAGGAGGAGGAAGAACAAACCGCATCACTGCATGTCTCACCCGCAGGCACCAGCTCAGATACTGGCATTACGCCTTCTTTAGAGCCTAGTATAGTAGTGGGGTCTGCACAAGGTGAGGCACCGGGGATGAGTGGGCTGCAGCAAGGCCAAGGGTACAGGGTAGCTCAGGAGCCAGCTCCCCGGAGGGCGAGTTCACGTGCAAGTTCTGCTACACAGGACTCATATGAGGACTTCGATGGAGAGGCAGTTAGAAGAAAGCGAAATGACATCCACACGGAGATGATAGGTGCAGTGGCAAAGGTGCCTGAGAGCCTCTCGGTAATGATAAGGAGCATGGAGGAGTCCGCCTCAAACATTGCACAAGGCTCTGCGCACACCATGAAGCCCATCATTTCCAGTCTGCAAAGGATGGTAGACTCCCAGAGAGACCGTGGCGACCCGGACCTGATGCCGCGTGTGATGGACGATCTGGCAGCTTCCATTGCAGCACAGGCAGAAGCGACGCAACGTTTTAGTGCTGTAATGCAGTCTATGCTTGGTGGCATCCAATCTCAGACTGCTCTCATGCAGTCTCAGCTTGATGCCACGCCCTCATGGCTGGGTCTACCACCATCGACTGGGGCTTTCACGCTTTAGCAGCAGGCCAGCAATCTGTGCTCCAGCAGATTGCTAGGGATGCTGAGATGCTAGACCAGGGGAGTGGCAGTGGGTCAGTGGAGCAGGAACCTGCTGTCCTCTCTCAGGATGACAGCATTCCTGCTCCCACCACTGCCACTCCGCCATTGCCCTTGTCTCTGCCTGTAATCCAGCCAGCCCAAACTGCTGCCGCCCATGCTGAGGTGGTGCAGTCAACAGCCGGGCCTTCCAGGTCCAGAGCTAGTCGAGGGCATCCTGCAAGGCCACCTGAAGTCTCCCACTTGGACACTCAGCAGCCTTCCACCAGCCCTGCTGCAGCCATTGGGCCAACACTTTGTAGGAGCTCGAGAGTAGGCAAAGGCACAGTAACGAGAGGCACGAAGGGACTGCACAAGGGTGAATAGTTAATATTTTTGTTGTAAATATGTGTTCACTGATTTCTGATAAATTTATTAATTCAGTTTAGAATCTTTTGTGGTGTGTCTCATTTCAGCTTTGCGCTGTGATATGGCCTGCGACAGGGATGCAATGATGGGGATGTGGTGAGCAATGGGGATCTGGGGTTTAATTCATTCGAACCGCAGTCTGATGAGGCAGTCCGATTAAGTGGCTGCCTCCTCCCTCGCTCCTGTTCCTCCTCCTCATCGTCCTCCTCTTCCTCCTCCTCCTCTTCCTCCTCCTGAGGTTCTCCTGCAATCCCTGGTGGCAAGGGCTGGGCCCTCATGATGGCCAAGTTGTGGAGCATGTAGCAGACCACCACAAAATGGGACACCCACTCAGCTGAGTACTGGAGGGCTCCTCCCGAGCTGTCAAGGCAGCGGAACCGTTACTTGAGCACCCCGATAGTCTACTCAGTGATGTTCCTGGTGGCAGCTTGGCTCTCATTATATGAGTGCTGGGCACGAGTGTTGGGGTTGCGGAGGGGAGTCATGAGCCAGGTGGAGAGCGGATAGCCCTTGACTCCGAGCAGCCACCCGCAAGCTTGACGTGGTGGCTGAAAGAGTGCTGGCACACTGGTCTGGCACAGGATTAAAGTATTGTGGCTGCTGCCAGGATAGTGGGCATTGACATTGTGGATTCGCTGTCTGTGGTCGCACACCAACTGCACATTAAGTGAGTGGTAGCCTTTATTATGGTTATGTTTATGTTAATGTATTACAAGCCAAATGTATGTTGAATGTTTAAATGTCTTAATCTAAATGTACACTCTCGGGAGCCACAAGCCTACATTTCGTTGTACTGCACTTGTGCACTAACAATGACAATAAAAGTTGATTTGATTTGATTTGTGGTTATGGAAGATCTCAGGATTGTTATGTGGTGCCTGCAAAGCCACGTGGGTGCAGTCAATGGCGACCTGCACCATGGGGAATCTCGCTATCCTGGCAAAGCCACATGCACGTTTGTCCTGCTTCTTCTGGTGATTGGGAAGGAAATGTAGTCCCTTCTCCTACTGTAGAGAGCCTCTGTGATCTCCTGGATGCAGCGTTGGATGGCAAACTGTGAGATGTTAGCTATGTCTCCTGTTGCAGACTGGAAGGATCTGCTGGCGAAGAAATTGAGGGCAACGGTGACCTTGACTGCCACTGAGAGAGCCGTGGTCACCCTGATCTGAGGCTGGAGGTTTGGTTGCAGGAGATGGCAGAGTTCTAAGCGGAGCCTTCTAATACGCTGCTGCTCACTTAATTGGAGGCAGGATACCCTCGGAGGGTAAGGCCTCCTGTTGAGAGCCATGATGGTCCTCCTCCTCCCTCTGGGCACATGTTCCAGCCTTTCCTGCTGCCTCCCCTCCCTCCGCCATAGATCCTGGAGGGCGAAGTCAACTGCCATTAATGTGTGGCAGTTTGATTTTTTTAAGAATAAATGTAGCTACAGTTTCATTGCCACAACACTCCTGATACTAAATAACCTTGAAATTACGAAATGAAACTGTTGCACTGTGAAACTGACAAGAAAGCACCGAAACTCCACTAACCTACAGCTACGACTCATTACTGATGATCCCTTTAAATAACGTCCCTGGAGCCGGCATCCTGCTACTTCACGCCAGCTCTCCCTGTCATTGTTTACTTCAGGCGCTAAGGTAGGCGGTGACAATCAATTTCACAGATCAGGTAGCCAGTGAGCATTGCACACTCACTGACGTTATAATCCACCTGGCGTTGAGGCTCCCGGCGATAACTGTTAGCAGCAGCACTGCGAGGGGGCGGGATTTGGCATGTGGCATTGGATTCGTCTCTAGCGCCCCGTTAGCGTCATCTGCTGGCACTAACTGGAGGTACTAAGCTCTGAGTGCTAGCAGGCCATTCAATCGTAGGGTGCAATACCTGAGCTTGACGCTGTTCTCACTCAATGTATAGCCTCCACATGCACTCTTAAGCAGAGGCCACCAGAGTCAGCCTGCAGATTTGTTCCCTTCCAGTTCTGAGGTGCAAAGGCCATTTGTAGCATCCCACTGCAGCCTGGCTGAGGTCAGTGAACTGAGCACTGAACGGGAATCAAACCTGCGAGCGTTCGGTCTGTATCGTTGGTAACTGGAACCATTTTTTTCAAGCATTCATTATATATGCCACAAAATTCGGTCATTTTCTTTACATTCTTTGAAGGTGCTTCATTCATGCATTGTATTGTCTTGTCCTATAGATTGCAGCTAACTTTATAAACCATTAGATACATTATTGAATTCTCCTGGTCCTGCTTGCAGAGAGAGGGCAAGCACTAATATGTGATAATAGCTCACATCACTATTATGAGCTTATCTAGCTTTCATCCATAAATAGCCGCACTGAAGCACCGATGTGTTTCATGTTAGAGTTGAGGAGTTCATGTTAATGAATCCTTTCAGCTTTACCTCATGCTTTAATTAACTCTATGTTTCATATTCCAGCATGAATCATAGGGCAACATTTAGCACAAACATGATAATCTACGAAAAAGAGGGAGATCTTTTCAAGATTAAGAAAGATTCTGGCCTTGAGATTGCACCATGGGATACTTGTAATTGAAATCTTCCCTCTTCTATTTTAACAATGGTGTTACATAGGTAATTTAAAAAAAAATCATTTATGGGATGTGAGCGTCACTGGCAAGGCCAGCATTTATTACCTCTCCCTAGTTGCCCTTGAGATGGTGGTGGTGAGCTGTCTTCTTGAACCCCTGCAGTCCGTGTGGTGAAAGTGCTCCCACAGTGCTGTTAGGGAGGGAGTTCCAGGATTTTGACCCAGCGATGATGAAGGAACGGCGATATACTTTTAAGTCAGGATGATATGTGACTTGGAGGGGTCCTTGGAGGTGGTGGTGTTCCCATGCGCCTGCTGCCCTTGTCCTTCTAGGTGGAAGAGGTCGCAGGTTTGGGAGGTGCTGCCGAAGAAGCCTTGGCGAGTTGCCGCTATTAAGATGGTAGAGGAAGGAATTGCATACTAAGGGCTAAGGTTTTCGATTGAGTGTAATAATGTTTAACCTGTTCAGAATTTTCCAAGTTATTGCTGGGGGTCACTGAACATTGCAATGTGTTCTCTTTATTTTGTACCTTTTTATTATGGTGGATTCTCTCAAATGCATGCACCCATCCCTTCACCTTGCTGCCTCTCTCCCCACCTTCAAAGGCTTCTTCAAAAACTAGCTTTTTGATCCATGCTTTTTGTTATCTCATCTAACATCTCCTGATCCATCTCAGTCTCTAAACAGCCCTTTTGTTAAGTGCCTTGGGATGTTTCAGTAGGTTAAAGGGACTCTATTAGTGTAAGTTGCTGTTGTCATTATTATCCTGACTGGTTGAGAGGACTGTTCTAATTTTGTGTCAGTTTAATAACAGCTTGTCATCTTGCGTTTGGCTAATTGACAGTTAAATATTGCTTGTTTGTCAGCCTGAAGCCTTGAATTATGCTAATGATGATATTCTTTTGCCTGGTTTTTCAGAATTAATCGTGTTTCTACCTATCAAGAGTGACATGTCCAGTATTTAAAGTTTGCCTGATAAATTACTGATGCTCCTTGATCTGCATTGAAAAGACTTTCACAGACCTTGTTAGTGGGAATCGTGGAGCGCATTTATCTTGCTGCTTTAATTGGGTTGGGTTCTGTTCTGTTCCAACTTTCTAGTGCTCTTGCACTAACATGTTTGTAAGGTTGCTTATGTCTCCCATTGCTTCTCCTGCTTCCGATCAGCTGTGGCTCAGTTGGTAGCACCCTCGCCTCTGAGTCAGAAGGTTGTGGGTTCAAGTCCCACTCCAGGGACTTGAGCACATAAATCCTAGCTGACACTCCAGTGCAGTGCTGATGGAGTGCTGCACTGTCGGAGGTGCTGTCTTTCGGATGAGATGTTAAACTGCGGCCCCGTCTGCTCTCTCAGATGGACGTAAAAAATCCCATGGCACTATTTCGAAGAAGAGCAAGGGTGTTATCCTTGGTGCCTGGTCAATATTTATCCCTCAATCAACATAAGAAAAACAGATTATCTGGTCATTATCACATTGCTGTTTCTGTGCGCATATTGGCTGCCGCGTTTCCCACATTACAACAGTGATTACACTTCAAAAAGTACTTAATTGGCTGTAAAGCGCTTTGAGCTATCCGGTGGTTGTGAAAGGCGCTATATAAATGTAAGTTTTTCTTTCAGTCTTTCTATATGTCTCAGAAAGATAGCAAAGGACGCTTTTTTGTTGAAGTTAAAAGTTCATTTTGAGTGGGCATCATTTTACAATATACACCAGGGTAGATCCAGGGTGAAATCATGTAAGGTCAACTGGACAGACAAAATGTGTGCATGGTCATCTGGTTCAGCTGGAACTAGGAAGTCTACCATGCCATTAATTCTTCTGTATTAGTTCAAAATCATGTTGCTGTAAATGGTATATTCACACATTCGGTCTCTGTTGAGTATTTTTCTGTAATTTAGCACCATTGATGTTTTATATTGAGCATACTTCACACTGGTCCTGGCCTTTCCCGTCAGTATCTGTGGGGCCTTGCTTGTGGCAGAGCCTCCACCCCTGCTCCAACTATGGACACTGGTTGGGGAGGGGAGTCCCAGGCCAGGAGTTTCCTCTCCCTCAGCCTGGCAGAACAGCGGTGAGCCAATATGCTGAGCGAGAGGAGATGTATCAGTCCTGCTGGCCAGTGCATGCGGGACTCACCTGAGGGCCCAGGGTTGGATTTTGACTCCGGCACACGAAGACTGAAAAATGTTTGGCATTAATTTTTGGCCCTTTGTATATGAGGTGACATCCCCCTGATGCTGCATACATCAGTGCCCAGCTCACAAGCAGGCACTTCCTGGTGCTTATGCTGGAATATCAGGCCCACAGATTTTCAGGCCCATTATAGAATCATAGAATGGTTACAGCACAGAAGGAGGCCATTCGGCCTGTCGAGCCCATGCCGGCTCTCTGCAAGAGAACTTCAACTAGTCCCACTCGCCTGCCGTTTCCCTGTAGCCCTGCAAAAAATTTTCCTTCAGGTACTTATCCAATTCCCTTTTGAAAGCCACAATTGAATCTGCCTCCACCTTTCAGGCAGTGAATTCACCACTCGCTGCATATAAAAAGTTTTTCCTCATGTCTCCTTTGGTTCTTTTGCCAATCACCTTAAATCTGTGTCCTCTGGTTCTCGACCCTTCCGCCAATGGGAACAGTTTCTCTCTATCTACTCAGTCCAGACCCCTCATGATTTTGAACACCTCTATCAAATCTCCTCTCAACCTTCACTGCCCTAAGGAGAACAAGCCCCGCTTCTCCAGTCTATCCAAATAACTGAAGTCCCTCATTCGTGGAATCATTCTCGTAAATCTTTTCTGCACCCTCTCTAAGACCTTCACGTCCTTCCTAAAATGCAGTGCCCAGAATTGGACACAGTACTCCAGTTGAGGCCGAACCAGTGTTTTATAAAGGTTCGTCGTAACTTCCTTGCTTTTGTACTCTATACCTCTATTTATGAAGCCCACGATCCCGTTTGCTTTTCTAACTGCTTTCTCAACCTGCTCTGCCACCTTCAACCATTTGTGCACATATACCCCCAGGTGTCTCTCTTTATGCACCCCCTTTAGAATTGTACCCTTTAGTTTATATTGCCTCTCCTCGTTCTTCCTACCAAAATAGATCACTTCGCACTTTTCTGCATTAAATTTAATCTGCCACGTGATCACCCATTCCACCAACCTGTCTATGTCTTCTTGAAGTCTATCACTATCCTCCTCACTGTTCACTATATATCCAAGTTTTGTGTCACCTGCAAATTTTGAAATTGTGCCCTGTACACCCAAATCTAAGTCATTAATATATATCAAGAAAAGCAGTGGTCCTAGTACCGACCCCTGGAGAACACCACTGTATACCTTCCTTCAGTCCAAAAAACAACCGTTCACCACGACTCTCTGTTTCCTATCACTTAGCCAATTTTGTATCCATGCTGCCACTGTCCCTTTTATTCCATGGGCTTCAACTTTTCTGGCAAGCCTATTATGTGGCACTTTATCAAATGCCTTTTGGAAGTCCATGTACACTATGTCAACCGCATTGTACACTATGTCAACTGCAGGGGTCCCCTGTGGACATCCCCCTCTCAAACAGATACACCACTTTGAGTACTGTTGGGGGGGATGGCTTATCAGAGGAAGGCAGCAGCAGCCAACTTCCTTGCACCAGGGGTGGTTCTGCTGCACAGGACGGGAGGAAAAAGAGGGTTAGAGCTATAGTAATAGGGGATTCTATTGTAAGGGGAATAGATAGGCATTTCTGCGGCCGCAAACGAGACTCCAGGATGGTGTGTTGCCTCCCTGGTGCAAGGGTCAAGGATGTTTCAGAGCGGCTGCAGAACATTTGGGAAGGGGAGGGTGAACAGCCAGTTGTCACGGTGCATATAGGTACCAACGATATAGGTAAAAAACGGGATGAGGTCCTAAAAGCTGAATATAGGGAGTTAGGAGGTAAATGAAAAAATAGGACCTCAAAGGTAGTAATCTCAGGATTGCTACCAGTGCCACGTGCTAGTCAGAGTAGAAATAGAAGGATATTTCAGATGAATACGTGGCTAGAGGAATGGTGTGAGGGGGAGGGATTCAAATTCCTGGGACATTGGAACCGGTTCTGGGGGAGGTGGGACCAGTTCAAACCGGACGGTTTGCACCTGGGCAGGGCCGGGACCGTTGTCCTAGGGGGAGTGTTTGCTAGTGCTGTGGGGGAGAGTTTAAACTAAAGTGGCAGGGGGTTGGGAACCTGAGCAGAGGGACAGAGGAAAGGGAAACAAGGATAAAAGAAAAAGATAGGAAGGAGAAAAACAAAAGTGGCAGTCAGAGAAATCAACAGTTTAAATCAAACATGGCCACAGTAAATAATAATTCTAATAGGTCTAAGAGCGTTAAAAAAACAAGCCTGAAGGCTTTGTGTCTTAATGCGAGGAGCATTCGTAATAAGGTGGATGAATTAGCTGCGCAAATAAAGTTAAACAATTATGATTTGATTGGGATTACGGAAACATGGCTCCAGGGTGGCCAAGGCTGGGAACTCAACATCCAGGGGTATTCAATATTCAGGAAAGATAGGCAAAAAGAAAAGGGAGGTGGGGTAGCATTGCTGGTTAAAGAAGGGATTAACACAATTGTAAGGAAGGATATTAGCTCTGATGATGTGGAATCTGTATGGGTAGAACTGAGAAATACCAAGGGGCAGAAAACGTTAGTGGAAGTGGTATATAGACCTCCAAACAGTAATGCAGAGGTTGGGGATGGCATTAAAAGGGAAATTAGAGAAGTGTGCAATAAGGGCACAGCAGTCATCATGGGTAACTTTAATCTACATATAAATTGGGCTAACCAAATTAGTAACAATATTGTGGAGGAGGAATTCCTGGAGTGTTTACGGGATGGTTTCCTGGACCAATATGTCAAGGAACCAACCAGAGATCAGGCCATCTTAGACTGGTTATTATGTAACGAGAAAGGATTAATTAACAATCTTGTTGTACGAGGCCCCTTGGGTCGGAGTGATCATAATATGATAGAATTCTTCATTAAGATGGAGAATGAAGTTGTTGACTCAGAGACTAGGGTCCTGAATTTAAATAAAGGAAACTATGATGGTCTGAGGCGCGCGTTGGGTAGGCTTGATTGGGGAATGTCACTCAGAGGGTTGACGGTGGATAGGCAATGGCAAACATTCAAAGACCGAATGGATGAACTACAGAATTTGTTCATCCCAGTTTGGCATAAAAATAAAACAAAAAAGGTGACTCAACCGTGGCTAACAAGGGAAACTAGGGATACCATAAGATCCAAGGAGAGGACATATAAATTGGCCAGAAAAAGCAGCAAACCTGAGGATTGGAAACAGTTTAGGATTCAACAAAGGAGGACAAAGGTATTAATTAAAAAGGGGAAAATAGAATATGAGAGTAAGCTTGCAGGGAACATAAAAACTGACTGTAAAAGTTTTAATAGATATGTGAAGAGAAAAAGATTGGTGAAGTCAAGCTTAGGTCCCTTGCAGTCAGAATCAGGGGAATTTATAATGGGGAACAAAGAAATGGCAGACCAATTAAATATATATTTTGGTTCTGTCTTCACAAAGGAGGACACAAATAACCTCCCAGAGATGTCGGGGAACATAGGGTCTGATGAAAGGGAGGAACTGAAAGAAATCAGTATTTGTAGGGAAATGGTGTTAAGGAAATTGATGGGATTGAAGGCCGATAAATCCCCAGGGCCTGATGATCTACATCCTAGGGTACTTAAGGAAGTGGCCCTAGAAATAGTAGATGCATTGCAGATCATCTTCCAACATTCGATGGAATCTGGAACAGTACCCATGGATTGGAGGGTAGTTAATGTTTACCCCACTATTCAAAAAAGGTGGTAGAGAGAAAACGGGGAATTACAGACCGATAAGCCTGACATCGGTAGTGGGGAAAATGCTAGAGTCCATTATAAAAGATGTAATAGCAGAGCACTTGGAAAACAGTGACAGGATCGGACAAAGTCAACATGGATTTACAAAGGGTAAATCATGCTTGACTAAACTACTGGAATTTTTTGAGGATTTAACTGGTAAAATAGATAAGGGAGAACCAGTGGATGTGGTGTATTTGGACCTTCAGAAGGCTTTCGATAAGGTCCCGCATAAGAGATTAGCGTGTAAAGTTAAGGCACATGGGATTGGGGGCAAGGTACTGACTTGGATAGAGAACTGGTTGGCAGACAGAAAGCAAAGAGTTGGAATAAATGGGTCTTTTTCCGAGTGGCAGGCAGTGACTAGTGGGGTACCGCAGTGATCGGTCCTTGGACCCCAGCTATTCACAATATATATATTAATGATCTAGACAAGGGAACTAGATGTAATATCTCCAAATTTGCAGATGACACAAAGCTGGGTGGGCATGTGTGCTGTGAGGAGGATGCCGAGAAACTCCAGGATGATTTGGACAGGTTGGGTGATTGGGCAGAAGCATGGCAGATGCAATATAATATGGATAAATGTGAGGTTATCCACTTTGGTAGTAAAAACAGGAAGGCAGATTATTATCTGAATGGCAATAGATTGGGAGAAGGGGAAGTGCAATGACACCTGGGTGTCCTTGTGCACCAGTCGCTGAAGGTAAGCATGCAGGTGCAGCAGGCGGTTAAGAAGGCAAATGGTATGTTGGCCTTCGTAGCGAGAGGGTTTGAGTACAGGAACAAGGATGTCTTGCTGCAGTTGTACAAGGCCTTGGTGAGACCACATCTTGAGTATTGTGTGCAGTTTTGGTCAGCTTATCTGGGGAAGGATGTTCTTGCCATAGAAGGAGTTCAGCGAAGATTCACCAGGCTGATACCTGGGATGGCAGGAATGACGTATGAGGAGAGATTGGATCGATTGGGCTTGTACTCACTGGAGTTTAGAAGAATGAGAGGGGATCTCATCGAAACTTATAAAATTCTAACAGGACTAGACAGACTAGATGCTGGAAGGATGTTCCCGATGGTCGGGGAGTCCAGAACCAGGGGTCACAGTCTAAGGATAAGGGGTAGGCCATTTAGGACAGAAATTAGGAGGAATTTCTTTACCCAGAGAGTGGTGAACCTGTGGAATTCTCTACCACAGAAGGCAGTAGAGGCCAATTCATTAAATATATTCAAGAAGGAGTTGGGTATATTTCTCAAGGCTAAAGGGATCAAGGGGTATGGGGAGAAAGCAGGGACCGGGTACTGAATTTGGATGATCAGCCATGATTGCATTGAATGGCAGAGCAGGCTCGAGGGGCCGAATGGCCCACTCCTGCTCCTATCTTCTATGTTTCTATTGCCCTCATCAACCCTCTCTGTTACCTCATCAAAAAACTCAATCAAGTTAGTTTAACATGATTTGCTTTTAACAAATCCATGTTGGCTTTCCTTAATTAATCCATACTTGTCCAAGTGACTGTTAATTTTGTCCCAGATTATCATTTCTAAAAGCTTCCCCACTACCGAGGTTAAACTGTAGCCTGTAATTGCTGGGTTTATCCTTACGCCCTTTTGTGAACAACATTTGCAATTATCCAGCCCTCTGGCACCAGCCCCGTATTCAAAGAGGATTGGAAGATTATGGCCAGTACCACCTCATTGTGTTTTATTTTACAATTCATTACCAATCACCCGTGCAATTAGCTGACACATCATCCTGCCAATTTAGACAGAAAGAAAACAAATATCTTTCAAATATTATAGAGAGCAACAGAGAATGAACTGGCAATTTGAAACCTTGTTACCTTCGGTCTTGTGTTGGCAGCTACAGGAAAAAAAGCGAGAGAATGGATTAGGGTAGATAGTTCTGGGGGAGAAACTAGTACCAGCACAGACACACTGGTCTCCTTCTAGACCGAAAGTTCGTCTTTCATTCACACAGTTAAGAACAATGTGTAACTCATTACTCATCCTTAACCACCTTATTGTGTCTGGCTTTTGTGTGATAGGCAATCTTTTTCTTTCTCTCCTTCCCTCCCAGGCTGAGTTATATAAAACTGTTGATCATACTAATACTCCTATTGATATTTTTCTTTCAACGCAGTTATTTTCTGATGCCCACTTAAAGGCTCATCTGTTCAGATCACATCTTGTTAAACACGAGCCATTGTCAATCCACACAACCATTTCCATTCACTGCAGTTCCTAAGACCAAGTCCTATTTCAGATCATTTGTGGTGTTTTTTCTCACGCCCCTTTTCTCCTCTTTCATGAAGGCACTAACTCTTTTGTGGAGATCAGCTTCCATGGACATAAAGGTCAACTGTTTTGATTAACCTGAGTCAAACCATCTGCCCTCTTTCAAATTGCACTATAACATGTCAATGAAATCAATGAATGGTTCGCAAAATATATCAATATATTACTAAATCATCTATCTACTGCCCCAGAATGATTGTCCGTTGATGGTTCTTTGATGTTGCTCATGCTACGATGCATGTTTGGACAGAGGAAACATCAATGTATAATTGTGTCATGTAACTAACCTGACAATGTAATCTCACAGCACAGAATCAGATGACCTAGAGTTTGATTTCTCTGTGATATTCTTTGTGATCAGATATTGTGGAGTATGCTGTGCTGATATTGGCTAATAACATATGTAACATTGGCTGTGATCAGGAAATATTGAAAGAGACGAAGGATGTGAAAGGCTGTATCTTGAATATTTTCTCCTATCTGAAAGCACTGAAACTGTACTCTCAATCCTTTCAGACACAGAGAATATTAAACAAGCTATATTATCAATCCTTTCAAGAATGAGTCAACTCTGTGTTGTATTTCCATTTATAGAAATATTAGTACTTTGATTAGATTACCATGTTGCACCCAGATGTTTTTCATTCATTGTACAAACCTCCTCGATTTAAATAACAGCTCAACAACTGCTCCCATGTATCCCTTATTCCACGTGCAAGCCATTTGAAACTCATCTGTAAAACATTGGAATCCCTCAACAGGATTACAGCCTTTTCATCACTCCCTGAAATCCGCTGTTCCCACATATAATACACTTGAACCGCAATTGGATGACAATCTTGTAACACATTCAGTGATAGCCATTGTTCTGTATAGACTCTAATCTTTGAGGTATTCTGGAGCAGTTTGGGGTTGAAGAACAATATTTAGACACTGTGCAAGTGGCTTTGCTTCACAATTATGAGAAAGACTTTGATGATTCATTCTCTAGGTACAATGGCACCAAGTGCAGCACAAAGTCATCTCATTATCAAAGTTTAATGATTAAATCAGGGTGTAATCAGTGGAAATGTTTAAGATTCAAAGATCTCTCCATACTTTGCTGTTGCTTTTAGAACATGTGTGCACTTGACTGGAAGCTGACAAGTGTTTGAAATAGAATCAGAAGCCAGGTTTGTTTCTCTGACTATTTCTCTTGCTGCTGTCTCAGAAGATCATTTTTACGCTATTAATGAGGTAACGATTAGTATTCCGATTCTGTGCAACAATATTGTGAGGACAGGCAATGCAGGGACTGTTTGAGCAGACAGAATTGAAATGTGGTGAGTTTGTCACCATCCCAGGGAGCTGTGCAAGCAGAAAAAGTTCGATGTGACTGAATAATTATAAAGACTGGCAGTTCTGCAGAGACGTCCCCTACAGAAATGTCACTATAGCACAGAGCAGAGCAAGTAACATTTACAGTAAGTGAAATCAAGCAGCATGCACGTGCCACGTAGGTTATTAGGAATACTAAGTGAGTTTTGATACAGTCTGGAAAAAAAACCTCTGAGCAAAAGAGATTCTCCGCTGAGCTCCATTGATCTTTTTCATCCTGATTAACCTTCTAAACCAAAAGCAGCATTTCAGGACTTTGATGAAGTTCGCAGACAGTATTTTCTAATGAACTCCTGGGATTAGAAACAAGGAGAGTTTTGTCAGCGTAACCTCTGGAGGTCATGGTGGGACAGGCTTTGTCTTGCTTTGCATTGCTTCTTGCCTGAAGCACATTCTGTGCCATTTTTAAACACAAAATGTCCAGTTTCTTCATCATTTAGGAGCATAGGAAGGAACACTAGAACAGGAGGCGACCAGAACATATGAACAGGAGTCGACCATTCAGCCCTTTGAGCCTGTTCAATTAGATCCTGGCTGATCTGTATCTTAACTCCATCTACCCACCTTGGTTCTGTAACCCTTAATACACTTGCCAAACAAAAATCTGTTAATCTCAGTTTTGAAATTGAACTAGCCTCAATAATTGTTTATATCTGTGGAGGTACAGTTATGTAGCAATAACTTATATGCACATTATGACGTAGAATGGCTTACCAGAAATAACGGTGGAAGCAAAATCCACAATAGCATTTAAAAGGATTTGGATGAAAGTGAAAAAGAAAAATGTTAAAGTGTATGAGGAAAGGGTAGAGGAATGGGACTAAGTGGATAGCTCTTTCAGAGAACCAGCACAGGCGCGATAGGCCAAAGGGCCGCCTCCTGTGCTGTAAAATTCTATGATACTGTGGTTGTATCGGTCCTGAGTGATTCTATATGTACTGAATGGGGAAGCGATGAGAGTCTGTTTGATTGGACAGGAGCGCCTATGTTCTCATCCTGTGATTTGTCAATCTGCTACCAGTGTATGTGCACATATGTCATACTTGCCAATCTTAAAAGATTGAAGCTGGATTGGCATGGTGGCCAATGCATTGTGCACCATTGCATCCAGAATGCCCTAACAATTCACTAATTCGGTGCCCGTATGCAGTGTCATGCGGTGGTTGGATGCCCACACAAATTGCTAGCTCAGCTATACTGATTGGGGAGGCAGTGAACCACAATTCCCCACAGGGAAGGGAACATCAGAAGCTGATTCAGAAGTGTTCCCTTGCACAATTACCAGAGCGGGATAACTGGCACGACAGCCTGAGGTATGAAAGGAAGTGAAAGAGTGGGAAAGATAACTAAGGCAAGCGGTAGTCCAATTCTTTTTATCGCCCTTCTGTCATTGGATTTGAAAACCCAGCTTTAAAGCAAAACGTTACTGTTTCACAACGTATTGCTGGGGAAGAGTACCTCTCTCCAGCTCCTCACTGCCCCCAGCAGCACATCAAGGAAGGTGTCCGTGAACTGCGACCCAGCCTTTGCCCATCTGGAGTCCATTGTCTCACCTTTGTCTTGTCTTGCTTCAAACTCCACCTCCTCCGAATTCCATCTTCGGATTATCCCTTTAAATATGGAGTTGAGATCGCATCATGCGGGTCCTCATCACGCCTGCTGCCGCGCACTGGACAGCAGACCCGGAAGTAAATTGCTAATGAGCTGGCTGAGTTAAAAAGCCACTCACAGACGCACTGAACTTGCTCCCGGGCTTCCCATGCAACATCGGACCCCCTCCCCCCGCGGCTCCCAATGCGTCTGAGTTAATATCAGGGCCAGCGTTTCAGGTCGATGACCTTTTATCAGAACTGAAGATATCACAAACACAAGAAGGGAAATGGAAAGTATCAAACACGAGACATATCTTCCAGATCTGACGAAAGGTCATCGACCTGAAACGTTAACTCTGTTCCTCCCTCCACAGGTGCTGCCTGACCTGCTGAGTGATTTTATTTCAGATTTCCAGCATCCGCAGCATTTTTGCCTTCATTTGAATCCAGCACAGACCATCCAGGCAACCACTGCTGTAAATTACAGAAACTCTCGACATTTGCTGCAGTAAAATAGATAAACTTAATGGTGCCACAAGTGACATCCGGTATTCAAGGGCATTCTGTTGATGGGTCTTTGTATTTTGTGTAATATTTTTTTATTTCTCCTTTTTCAGGCTGTAGTGCTCATAAAGGCCTTCCTGGCAGGGTAGGCATGGTGTTTTGCCAATCACTGCCACATGCCTGCTTACAGTCTGGAAGGTGCAAATGTAGCAATGCATCCATTTCCTGCAGGCTGGACAGTTTGCCACACTGCTCTGTGCTCATATCTGCTTCCAAGGCACTATTAATGTATCTTCTGCGAAATTTAGCGTGGATTTTGAAACAGATAGAAATTCGTGTGACATTAGAAGGACTGGATAAAATAACAGATGCTGAGAATAGGCTAACAGATTGCAACAAAGTCTCAAGGTTGATGTAATGACCAAATTAATAACCTCGGTTTAACGCATTTTTAATCTCCCTGTTAGTGTCATATTACTTCTTTCTAGAAGATGTTTTTAATCCTAAATTCAATTAAAAGAATGACAATTCGGGGGGGGGGCTCATTTCAGACTCATTGAGGGTAATTTTAACCCCCCAAAACGGGTGGGTTTGGGTTGGGTGGAAAGTTAAAATTATATTTTTAAACCCAACCCAACCCGACCACTTTTAACGGAGGCGGGTTGGGAAACGGGCGATCATCTCGTTCTCAGGAGGCAGGTCCCTCATTTAAATATTTTAATGAGGCTGCGTGCCTCAGATTTTTTTCTTGGTTCCAGCTTTAATCTGGCCGGCTGAGTTTCCAGGGCTTCAGGGGAACCTGGCAGCTGAAGTGAGGTGAAGACTGCTGGATGGAACAAGTGAGTGCCGTTCCAGCACTGCTTGTGGGCCAGGAGGAGCAGAGCGCTTCTCCCCGGTTCCCCAAGCAAACCTGTTAACCTCCCCAGTGAGCGAAGAAACCCCGCCACGATCCAATGTCCTCCATGGGCCCCCTGTGATCTTCTCCCCTCCTCCCCCAATCTCTCCTGCCCCTCAATTGATGAATTCCCCAACGCCCTATCTCTCCGGGCTCCCCCATCGATGTCCCACCCCCCCTCCCTTGAACCCCGATCGATCCCTCCCTCCTATCCGCTCCCTGGCTGCGGCCTGGTGCCGCAGGCCTAACCATCCGACAGCCAGCCAGCCTCTCAAACTGGCTGGCTGCGGCTGGGAAACGGATTCGAAAAATGTTAATCAGGTCCTGCCATTACATTTGGCACGACCTGAGGGAAACCCATTCTTCCGGGTTTCCCGACCACAAAACCGTTCCCTCCCTGCCTCCCCATAAATATCAGGGCCATTATTTCAGGCTCTGCAGAATATAAGTGGGTATTTTTGGAGGCCCCATTAGAAGGCTGCACATAAGATGCAGCGGTATTCTGAGAGGACTGGTTGACTGCACAACTCCCAATCAAACTGTACGATAGGGTGACTGTTTTGCGGAACAACTCCGTTCAGTCCGTAAGTGTGACCCCGAGCTTCCGGTCGCCTGTCATTTTAATTCACTGCTCCATTCCCACTCGGACCTCACCGTCCTTGGCCTCTTGCATTGTTCCACGGAAGCTCAACGTAAACTCGAGGAACAGCACCTCATCTTCCGATTAGGCACTTTGCAGCCTTCCGGACTCAATATCGAGTTCAACAATTTCAGATCATAACCTCGGCCCCCATTACATTTTTACTTTTTTTTTCCCACCCCTTTGTTTTGGCTCTTCCCTCCCCCCCCCCCCCCCCCTTTCCTTTTTTTTCTCTCTCCCACATGGCAGCTGTTTCTCATCCTGCCAGTACACTTCACACCTATCTGAGCCGTCCTTTGTCTCCACTTCTCCTATTACCATCTCGTCTGGTTTTGAATACCTCTTAATGTCTCTTTACTTCTCTTTTGTTCTATCGCAGCCCTGCCTTCGATCTATTTTATTTCCTTTCCAGTTTTGAAAAAGGGTTCACCCGAAACGTCGACTTTTAATTTCTCTCCACGGATGTTGCCTGGCCTGCTGAGTTTTTCCAGCATTTTCTGTTGTTATTCCCAACCAAACTGCCTTGATACAACTGTAGAATATACATTGGAGATACTTAACTCTGTGCGCTGTAGGGTGTTCTCCAACAAATGTGCACTGTAGATCAAAAGATATGTGCAGAAGAGAATTTAGAGACTGTGCTCTTTGGGCCAACTAACATTACATAGTTATATATGAATAGGAGAGTATAGTAAGTCTATCAAGGCCACTAATTTATAGAAAATTGGATGTAAGTGCAGATCCAATCCCCAAAGCACCAGTAAAAATCTTTGAGTCCCATATAATAAATTTGGAATTTGACTTTATTTAGTCACTGTAAATCAATGTCCTTGCTATAATATATGTAAGATTTGTTCTACTCTATAAACATTCTGTGAAATAAATATAGATTAGCACATTATTGGATTGTATTACAAGCCCAAAGCATATTGAGATGGGTTCATATTACCATAAGCCATTACAGTGAAGTTTGTGCAATTTATTAGTTATGTCAACCTCCAGATTTATTGCAGCTCTGAAACACAGTTCAGGCTATATTATTGTTCATAATAGATGCAAACTTGAGAATTAAAAAAAAAATTCAATATTTCCATCGCAAAGATATTGTCGTCATAGTTGGATTTTAAAAACATCTGTCACTCAGCTAAAGTGGTGATTTAGGCCAAATAAGTGAAGGCTTCACACAGCAACAGCAACTCAGGATTGACTGCACCCAACAGATTCACATTGCAACAACAACTTGCATTTGTATAGCACCTTTAATGTAGTAAAACGTCCCAAGGCGCTTCACGGAAGCGTTATCAGACAAAAATTGACCTCGAGCCAGGTAAGGAGAGATTAGGGCAGGCTTGGTCAAAGAGGTAGGTTTTAAGGAGGGTTTTAAAGGAGGAGAGAGGGGTGGAGAAGCAGAGAGGTTTAGGGAGGAAATTCCAGAGCTTAGGGCCTCGACAGCTAATGGCATAGCTACTAATGGTGGGGCAAAGGAAATCAGGGATGCACAAGAGGCCTGAATTGGAGGAATGCAGCGTTCTTGGAGCGCTGTAGGGCTGGAGGAGTTTACAGAGCTAGGGAGGGGCAAGGCCATGGAGGGATTTGAACACACGGATGACAATTCTAAAACCATGTTTTTGTTGTTATTTGTACATTTTCAACTTGGAGTACAATGTTGTTAAACATTATAGAACGTGCGGAATGCAGAGAGTAGCTGCACACTTAGTAAAATGGCGAATGCCTTCTGTAGCTCAGCCCAACTGTATAAATAAATGGTGACATTGTCGGAATTGACGAATTCCTACGAATAACTGAGATCGACACAGAAGAGCAATTAAACAGGTCTTTACTCAAAGGAGATGCCACAGGGACTGCCTGGGCAGCCCCGTGGTTTGCGACGTGACGTCATCGCGTTTGCCTGCATTTTCCCACGCTCTTAAAGGGGCCATGCCCCGTACATGCAAACTCTATATACAAAACACAGTAATGCCTAACACAATGGTACAGGTTTAGGTTGGCGTTAGAACATCATTAAAGGGAATTATATACAGTTATCCAGAGTCATTCAGTGGTTCTGCCACATGCGCCCCCCCAGAATTCGCTTTAACGGACAAAGTCAAACGGTGAGGGGGGTCTGACAAGCCTGTCAGAATGACTCCTGTACTCTCGAGGCGGAGGCTGCTGGGCGGCTGGCGGTTTGGCGGGCAGTTGCACTTGATCTGCTGTAACGATGATGGGTGGTTGACCCCGTCTCGGTGGTTGTGCTGTCTCGACGGGGCGGTCGAGGTCTAAATGTGCTGGCTTTAAGCGGTCGACCGAAATCTGGTCTGGTTTACCACTGACATCTACCGTGAAGGTTTTGTCCCCTGCTTCCAACACGCGGAAGGGACCGGTATATGGGGCCTTGAGCGGATCTCTATGTGCATCATGGCGAATAAAAGCGTATTCCGCCTTGTGAAGCTCTGTGAGAACGTGTGACCTCTGCGGCCCGTGGTGCGAAGCGGGCACTGGTGCGAAACATCTGGCCACCTCTTGGTGACTAGCAAGCTGGGCAGACGCGGACCATGGCTCTGTCGATGTTGGTAGGAAGTCCCCTGGGACTCGCAGCAGCTGACCATAGACAAGCTCCGCTGATGAAGAGTGAAGGTCTTCTTTGGGGGCCATGCGAAGGCCCAACAGGACCCACGGTAGCTTGTCTGCCCATCCAGCGTCCTGGAGGCTGGCCCTCAGGGCAGCTTTCATTGAACGGTGGAAGCGTTCACAGAGGCCATTCGCCTGTGGGTGGTAGGCTGTGGTGCGGTGTAATTTGACACCGAATCCTTGGGCCACTGCATTCCAGAGTTCGGAGGAGAACTGCGGTCCCCTGTCCGACGAAATATCTGCGGGCACTCTGAAACGGGCGATCCAGGAGGAAATGAACGCCCTGGCCACGTCCGCCGAAGTAGTGGATGACAGGGGGACCGCCTCTGGCCATCTGGTGGTGCGATCAACCATGGTCAGGATGTGTGAAAAACCATGGGAGGGTGGGAGTGATCCTACCAGGTCCACGTTGACATGGTCAAACCGTCGCTCCGGAACTGTGAAGGCGGCCAATGGAGCTTTGATGTGGCGCTGTACCTTAGCCTTTTGGCAGACCATTCAGGTGTTGGCCCAGTTGCGGACATCTTTGTGCATGCCATGCCATACGAATTTCGCTGACATCAGTTTCTGAGAGGCTTTCATTCCAGGATGTGACAACCCATGTATGGCGTCGAACACTTTGCGGCGCCAGACGACCGTCACGACAGGGCGAGGATCCTGTACGGAGATGTTACACAACAGCATGGTACCTGCCGAATGGAACTTGACGTCGGCCAACTGGAGGCCAGTAATGGCCGTTCTGTAAGCCTGGACTTCCGGGTCTGAGGCTTGGTCCGCTGCCATGAGGGCGTAGTCGATGCCCAAATGAACCGTATTGACGATCGCGCAGGAGAGGCAGTCTGCCACCAGGTTATCCTTACCGGCCACGTGCTGTATATCCGTGGTGAATTCTGATATGTAGGTCAGTTGACGCTGCTGTCGGGCTGACCATGGTTTGGCGGTCTTGAACATGGCAAAGGTCAGCGGCTTATGGTCCACAAAGGTGGTGAAAGGACGTCCTTCCAGAAGGAACTGAAAATGGCGGATGGCCAGAAAAAGGGCGAGCAACTCCCAGTCGAACGTGCTGTATGCTCTCTCGTTCTGCCGTAGTTGATGGCTAAAGAATGCCAACGGCTGCCACGTCCCGTTCACCCACTGCTGTTGCACGGCACCGACTGCGTAGTCCGACGCGTCGGTGGTGAGGGCGATGGTGGCTCCTGGCAGCAGGTGCGCCAGCATGGTGACGTTGGCTAAGGCGCTTTTGGTGTCGGCGAATGCTCAGGCCATGTCCTCCGTCCAGTCTACCGGGTTCTTGCCAGTCTTGTCCTTGAGGGCCTCGTACAGGGGCTGCATGAGTAGTGCCACCTTAGGCACGAAACGGTGGTAAAATTTTACCATGCCTAGGAATTCCTGCAGGGCCTTTATGTTCTGCGGGTGTGGAAAAGATGTCACCGCCTCTACCTTCAAAGGTAAAGGAACCGCTCCCTCTGAGGTGATGCGATGCCCCAGGAAATCAATTTGGTGCAGGCCAAACTGACACTTGGCCGGGTTGATAATCAGGCCGTGTTGGCTGAGGCATCGAAAAAGGGTGCGTAGGTGACAGGTATGTTCTTCCTTGGTAGGACTGGCAATTAGAATATCGTCCAGGTAGACGACAAGGAACTTGAGATCCCGCAGCACGGAGTCCATCAGGCGTTGGAAAGCCTGGGCTGCGTTCTTTAACCCAAACGGCATCCGTAAAAACTCGAAGAGGCCGAATGGGGTGATGACTGCGGTCTTCTGGATGTCTTGTGGATGAACTGGGACCTGGTGGTAGCCCCGGACGAGGTCGACTTTTGAGAACACGGTGCTCCCTGCCAAATGGGCAGAGAAATCCTGGATATGGGGTACCGATTAGACCTGTTCCTCGGTGGTCGCAGTGTAAGTTGTTGTTTTTTTGGGGGAAAACTGCAGGGAGGGCGGCAACGCTTCGCCTTCGCGCCAAACTGCGCATGGTAGAAACACAGCCCAGCAGGCTGACGAGCTGGGGCGGCGTCTGCAGGGGATGGGTGCCTCGTGGCGGCGCAGTACTGCCGAGTTACAGCGAAAATTTTGTCAGCCTCCGCAGCAAGTGTTGCGCAGTCTTCTATTTCAGATCTGGCCAGGGCAGCTTGTACCTGTTCAGGCAGTTGGCTGAGGAAAATCTTGCGGAAGAGGAAACATTCCCGTTCTGAGCCCAGGAGTGTGAGCATTTGGCTCATCAACTCTGAAGGCTTGGAGTCCCCGAGTCTGGGCATAGCACGTAATCGACGGGCGCGCTCCGATTTTGTGAGCCCGAAAACCTGCAGTAACCGCGCTTTGAGGGTTTCATACTTGCGCTCCGTTGGGGGGTTTTCGAGGAGGCTGACGATCCGAGAGGCGGTGGAGCTGTCGAGTGCGGAGACCACATAAAGACATTTGGTCTGATCCGCATCGATGTTCCTCAGGGCGAACTGGGCCTCGACCTGAATAAACCACGAGGGCGCTTGCTGCTCCCAGAACTGCGGTAGCTTTAGTGAAACGGTGTTTGCTTCCAGGCTGTGCTCTTCTGTGAAAACGGGGTCACCAATGTAGGAATTGACGAATTCCTACGAATAACTGAGATCGACACAGGAGAGCAATTAAACCGGTCTTTACTCAAAGGAGATGCCACAGGGACTGCCTGGGCAGCCCCGTGGTTTGCGACGTGACGTCAGCGCGTTGGCCCGCGCTCTTAAAGGGGCCACGCCCCGTACATGCAAACTCTATATACAAAACACAGTAATGCCTAACACAATGGTACAGGTTTAGGCTGGCGTTAGAACATCGTTAAAGGGAATTATATACGGTTATCCAGAGTCATTCAGTGGTTTTGCCACAACATTATATTTAATCCTCATCACTCCTGGCAAAACCATTATTGACTCAATTGTTACGGGGTTGTTTTCTGCACTAACAAATACAATATTTACAGAGTCCGTGTGTGGATAGGCAGGAGGGGCCCAATGATTTATAGTCTGTAAATAGAAATCACTGAGGTCTACATTAACATAGAAACATAGAAGATAGGAGCAGGAGTAGGCCATTCAGCCCCTCGAGCCTGCTTCGCCATTCAATGCGATCATGGCTGATCATCCAAATTCAGTACCCGGTCCCTGCTTTCTCCCCATACCCCTTGATCCCTTTAGCCTTAAGAAATATATCCAACTCCTTCTTGAATATATTTAATGAATTGGCCTCTACTGCCTTCTGTGGTAGAGAATTCCATAGGTTCACCACTCTCTGGGTGAAGAAATTCCTCCTCATTTCTGTCCTAAATGGCTTACCCCTTATCCTTAGACTGTGACCCCTGGTTCTGGACTCCCCGACCATCAGGAACATCCTTCCTGCATCTAGTCTGTCCAGTCCTGTTAGAATTTTATAAGTTTCAATGAGATCCCCTCTCATTCTTCTAAACTCCAGCGAGTACAAGCCCAATCGACCCAATCTCTCCTCATTCGTCATTCCTGCCATCCCAGGTATCAGCCTGGTGAATCTTCGCTGCACTCCTTCCATGGCAAGAACATCCTTCCTCAGGTAAGGCGACCTAACAGTAGCATGTCTAAATTACAATTAAGTTTGAGGGGCTGACATCCCGGGGAAAGTGCTGGGATACACCCACTGGGAACCTCTGTCACTGACCCGGAGTATCCAGGGTGACGGGGAGCTCCGTCACTTACTGGTGGGTGCCTGTGTCACTATGGGCGCATCTCCAGCACTGGCCAGAAGAAGGGCACAGGGAATGTGGTGCTGGAAAGCAGTTTGTTTTTATATTGTTCATTCTCAGGATGCGGGCGTCGCTGGCAAGGCCAGCATTTATTGCCCATCCCTAGTTGCCCTAAGCAGATGTGCTGCTAGCGGTTTTGATACAATTGAGTGGCTTGTTAGGCCACTTCAGACGGCAGTTAAGTGTCAACTTAAGTTAAGTGGGACGAGAGTCACAGATAGGCCAGTCTGAGTAAGGACGGCAGATTTCCATCCCTAAAGAACATTAGTGAACCAGATGGGTTATTAACAACAATCCGACAACTTCATGGTCACTTTTACTGATCCCGACTTTTTATTTCAAGAATTTTAAAACTGAATTCAAATTCTCAAGCTGCCATGGTGGGATTTGAGCTGGATTATTAGTCTAGGACACTGGATTACGAGTCCACTAACACAACCACTACACTACCGTGCCATTATTTGTGACCTTGTCAGCTGCAGTGGCCTAGAAAGAGGCCAAGAGACTCCTCCTGTCAGCCCCCGACTGACGAGTTCCAGGACTCGGCCCACAGGTGAGCCTCACTTCACCAGGCTGGTATGCCCAGGTCTGCCGGCAAGTACCCACACTGGGGCCAGGCAAACTCTGATGCAGGTGATCATGTTCAAGACACATGCATGGTCCTCCCCAAACAAGGCTTTGTGGAAATAAGGAGAGTCACATGGGAGCAATAAGGTGGGCTGCGCACCTCTCTGCAGGTCCCGTGCAGCCCGGGACCAGCTTTTTCGATGTAAAGTTTTGCGCATGCGCTAAACTGTGAATGGGGGCCGTGCACCCCACACCCCATTAAAGAGGGAACATTGCCTGGGAGCCAACAGCCTATTTTTTTGGGCCTTCTGCTCAACTCATGATGGGGGTGTGCCAGAAGGCCTGTGAAAATTCTGGAGCTTTGTTTCGTTCATTTTATGTATGTCAGAGGTGCTGTTTTTCGGATGAGACGTTAAACCGAGGCCATCTGCTCTCTCAGGTGGACGTAAAAGATCCCATGGCACTATTTCGAAGAAGAGCAGGGGAGTTATCCCCGGTGTCCTGGCCAATATTTATCGCTGAACCAACATAACAAAAACAGATTATCTGGTCATTATCACATTGCTGTTTGTGGGAGCTTGCTGTGCGCAAATTGGCTGCCACGTTTCCCACATTACAGCAGTGACTCCACTTCAAATAGTACTTCATTGGCTGTAAAGGGCTTTGAGACTTCCGGTGGTCGTGAAAGGCGCTATATAAATGTAAGTCTTTCTTTTGATGAGAAAGGATTATTTTATTCATTACACTGCTCTAGTTATTATCAAAGGTCGTAATAGATTTGCTGTAACATACCAAAGGAGTGTCCTTGTAGCTGTAGTTTTACTGCACAATCAGTATGAGACCAATAGCTGCAGATTGTGAAGACCCCCTGTTATATCGGCTGGCTTACAGACTGCTCACCAGCAGAATTCTGTGCATGTGTCCTTAAAAATGTGTCTCGGTCTCTGCTCCATCGAGTAAATTTTTAATGTTTTGAAAGCATAAGCATTCACTTAACAAAAACACTTGTAAAGTGGAGCATTTGAGTGCTTTTTAAAAACCTGGCTTGGCACCAAAATGGAGTTATAACAGATACTGGGCAGGAATTTAACTCGGGAGTCGGGTTGGAGGCGGGACTACAACTTTCGGGGTTGTAGTCCCGCCTCCATCGAGATGCGGCCAATCCATGCGATTTTAACTTGATTGACCTTGTTAAGCCCGCCCAGCGGGCTCAGCAGGCCAATTAAGGGCCACCCGGCAACAGGTGACGTCACAGACTGAAATTTCATCTGTCAAGAACTTTGACAGATGAAATATCAGTGTTTCACAGCTGTTTGAAGCTGTCAAACACTGACAGTCTTACCTCTAACCTGAGTCCTTCTCCACAGACTCAGTTAGAAAACTCTCCTGCACAGAAAGCTGAAGGCTGTCGCTTTTGACAGTTCGCAGCCATTCTGCTTTCTGTGCCGGTGAGATGAGGGCCTCCCAGAACCTAAAGGAAGGAAGGCTGAAAAGGTCAGAAAAGGTATGTAAAACTTATTTAATCACTTTAGACACACCAAACACACTTACCTTTGCACTCATGCACACATCACTCACCTGAACACCGACATCTCGACCCCTCCAAGTCCTTCAACCCGACGGCCCGACTCCTCCAACTTGGCGTGGTTTGGAGCCATCGGGAATTCCACACTTCAACATCAAAAAAAGGGATTAGGCTAAAAACTGCCTGTTAACAGGCAGTTAATTGGCACTAATCCCTTCCCGCCTCGGGTAGGCGGGTCCCAGTGCGGGGCGGGTACCCTCCTCCTTTGAAACTGGCATGGAGGCGGGTTTGGGTGCAGGAAGGGGTCGGGACCCCTGATTTCGGGATTCTAACCCCCCGCACGCCTCCAATCCCGACTCCACGGCACAATGAAAATCCTGCCCACTGTGTCAGGGCCAAGTGGTGTGAGATGGCCTCCCTCGCAGTCTCTCATTGTTGCAATCCACAGTCTGACTGGGACCCAGTCTCTGAGGTATTTTGCCACTTCCATGTCAATGTGCTTGGTGATGCAAAAGAGGCACCATGACTGCACTCTGAAATAATCGAGGATGATTGTTTCAGTCAAAAAATCTGAATTTAACATCAGGAATTCTATTCCACATATTTAGAAAGCAAAAATCCCTCTAATCTTAAAACTTGGCCAAGAAATTTTCATTTTCTCCTAATTCTGTGCCCTCAGTGCAAGTTATGTAACCTGCTTGATAGCCATTCCTCTCAGCATTTTGAAGAGATGGATCATATCTCCTTTCAATCTTCATCAGAATAAAAGATGAGATGCCTTTCACAAATGAATATACTGCCACCCTCTCGCTGGAAATATACATATCCCCACAAATATTCTCCACTTCGATCACTTGAAATGCTTTATTAGAATTACCTTTTTAAAAAATGAAAGTTGCGTAAATCGTCTGCCCAAGTGTTTCCAACTTTGTGCCCATAGAGATTTGAATAGCATTTCCTTGTGAATGTTTACAGTTTGATATTTAATAATGCTTTAACCTTTAACAATGAACATTCCTGTTTCAGTGCGGCTTCCCTGAGTATTTGCTTTGAAATTCTCATCACATTTCAAATGCGTACAGTCCCTCAGCAGGGGTTTTGCAAATGTTATTCCCTCATTGAGAGGTATTGATTTTATTAGCTTTTGTTTTCTTTCATTCCTATTAAGGTTTTCAAACTATGTCTCAAATTACATTATGAGATGGCAGTGCAGAATGAAATCAATAATATAGATTTAGCATGTTTCTCACATAAACCAATTTATCAACCCCCCGGCATTGGCACAGAACTCCTTCAGGGTTAAGGACTATGCAGTGAATTCAATTATGCGGCTACATACACCGCTCAGTGATAGAGTGGTAAAACACTTCCTCATGGCTTTATGGGAGACAGTTAGCCTAGAAATTCGGCCATGCGGTATTCATTTTTTTGGTGCTAACAGGCCTACTGAGCTCGCAACATGGCAGGCAGTAAGTGCGCGCACGTTTCCAGCCAGAAGTGTGGCCCCCGCTGACGTAAGAAAACTACTAGGCACTTGGTCTAAGCATTAAACAAAGCTTTAATCAACTGTTTTACAACATGGAGGTCTAGTTGTGTCCTTCACTAGTTCCTGTTAAGAATGTCCTGCGCAAGCTGGGCCCGTGCCTGTGTATTTATACACTCCCTGGACAGCGCCACCCGTAGGCTGCTCAGTATTATTTCATAAGTCTTTCTTTCATGAATGACTGACTGATTCATGTCACCCGCCATATTGGATAAGGTAGATGCATTGGCGGCAGGAGAGTGCATCGGGAATATTTAAAGGCAAGAATAATTTATTTAAATTAGGGTCCTGTGCATCTTTCTGGACCTGTTCTCTATTTTTGAACGCCCTAGTGCTTCACTCGCCACGTGCTGGACTCACGAAGTCTGCACCTGAGTCCTCTGCAGCAGAATTAGTTTGCTACCTCGCCCTCCAGCGAGCTGGCACCTGTGGCCTCCTATCCCCCGCCCTAGATCCTGTGAACTTGCACCTGGTGAGTCACCATGTGCAGCTATCTCCTCAAACCTAGCCTCTAAAGTCTGCGTGGTGCCAGTATCTGAGCTGGTGCTTGTGAGAGTCAGATCAAATGACGGTGCATCTTTCAAAAGGCTGGGCTCCTCTTCCTCAACTGGGTGAGGGGCTTCCACATTCTCAGCAGCTGAAATGAAAGAGAGGGACAAGGGTTAGCCTGGGGTGTGAAGGGAGAGCAGAGAGAAAGAAATGGGTGTTGACAGCATCTGCTATCAGCTTGTCATGCAGAGTGTGTGAGGTAAGATAGAAGTCAGAAGATACATAGAGGATTATGTATGAAGAAACCCTGCACAACATCTCCTCCAATATTGCCAGTCCACGGCCTTGACTCTGCCCCTGCCCATGATGGCCAGCACACTCTCTTCGAGGGGGGAAGAGGGTCTGCAGGCGGGCTTTTCTTCCTGTGATTCCAGCCTGTTACCTGGTGGTATGTGCAACCTTCTCCTGCAAGAAAGAAAGGAGTGTGTTAGTGAGAGATTGGTAAGGTGTTTGGAAAATGTGGCTGTCATGGAAGAATAGCTGTTAGTCTGTGTATGAGTTGTGAATTGTAGGTAAGCGAGGATTGTAATAGTGGTGAGTGTGTGAGTGTGAGGAGAAGGAGGTGCAGTAAGTGTGTGGTGCAGTGATTAAAAGTGGGTGAAGGGAATTGGGGGAGGGGAGTCTTGCAAGTGCTGTCCATATTGTTATTAATGATAGCAAAATACTGCAGATGTTGGAAATCCGAAATAACAACAGAAAATGCTGGAAAAACTCAGCAGGTCAGGCAACATCCGTGGAGAGAAATTTGAGTTGATGTTTCGGGTCGAACCCTTCTTCAAAACTGGAAGAAAAGAAAATAGATCGGAGGCAGGGAGCCAAACGGAGATCCCGTCGAAGAGAAGAGCAGAACTTCTTCAAGGTAGGCATTCCTAGAGACCTGCTGAGTTTTTCCAGCATTTTCTGTTGTTATTTCGGATTTCCAACATCTGCAGTATTTTGCTATCGTACTAGTGTTTGGTTCACTGCCACACCTCTTCTAGGAATGCCTACCTTGAAGAAGTTCTGCTCTTCTCTTCGACGGGATCTCCGTTTGGCTCCCTGCCTCTGATCTATTTTCTTTTCTTCCAGTTTTGAAGAAGGGTTCGACCCGAAACGTCAACTCAAATTTCTTTCCATGGATGTTGCCTGACCTGCTGAGTTTTTCCAGCATTTTCTGTTGTTATTTGTTATTAATGAGGCTGTAAGTGGTAGAGCTGTGAGCAGAGAGTATGAGAGCAGTCTTCTTATCTTAACAATCATGTTCCTGGGTGCAGTGCTCCTGACATTGATGTGCTCGGCGATTTCTTCCCACTGTCTGCGAAGTAGATGCCTGAAGGACTTCTTGCCCCATGTGGGGGCGCCAAGGCCTCCAGGGCAGCACAGAGGGTCTTGGAGCCCACTCCATCTCCTTCAGCCATTTCTTCAACACAAGCTTCCTTGGTGTCTGCAGCCAGACTGCATCTCCCCCTGTAACAGGTGCTGGCTGCCTTTAAGTGGCGTCACAGATGCCTGATATCTGCGCCTCCGATAGGCGTGCAGCCAATGAGTAGCGTGGGTAGCACTGGCTGCACGCCTAAGTCATTACAATCAACAGGCAGCACAAATATTGTGTGCTGCCTGAGTCAACACTAACAGGAGTGTGTGGTAAACCACTGTTACACCTGCCTGTGTGGGTGTTTGTATTCCACTGTGTACATGTCTGTACATGCCTCGGCTGACTCCTCCCACGAGTCCAGGTATAAAGGTGACTGCTCCACAGTCCCTCTGTATTCTGGACTGGTCGACCACTCGAGGCACACCTTCATTCTCTTGTTAATAAAAGCCTGTTAGTTACTCGCTTAACCTCAGTCTTTTGAGTAATTAATAGCGCATCAATTTTATTAACAAGATTTTTTTATAATGGAGAAGATCCTCACACCAGCATGCCTGGACTTAGACCATTGGGAGGCGGACGCATCCACCAAGTTTGCTCACTGGCTTAGGTGCTTTGAAAGATTCCTGATCGCCTCCGCCGCAACGGTCAAATCGGATGAGGACAAACTGGATGTCCTGACCTCCAAAGTGAACCATCGAGCGTACTCGGTCATCCAGGACGCGACCTCGTACACGGCTGCTCTCAAGCTCCTCAAGGACCAGTACACGCGCCCAGTGAACGAGGTGTATGCCAGGCACCTCCTGGGGAGTCGTAAACAACAACCTGGGGAATCGACCGAGGAATACCTTCAGGCACTGCCTGTGCTTGGCCGGGCCTGTGGTTGTAAGGATGTAAAGGCCGCCGTGTACACAGAGGAACTTATCCAGGACGCTTTTGTAGCGGGCCACAGGTCCAATTACACCCGACAGCGAATGTTGGAGCAGAGTGACCTCGACCTCCACAAGGCCTCTGAACTCGCACTATCATTGGACGCAGCCTACCGGGGCATGGATGCCTATTCCTCTGCACCGTGGACGCCGCGGGGAACGACAGCCTGGGACACGGTAGGACCGTCTCATAGCGCCGTGCCACCCCAGCCACATCCCAGCAAAGGCCCAACTACCGCAGCAGTGTCCCAAGGCCAGAAATGCTACTTCTGTGGCCAGGCCAAACACCCCAGAGCGCGCTGCCTGGCGAAAAATGCGATCTGCTCGGGCTGCGGGAAGAAGGGACACTACGCCAGCGTCTGCAGGGCCAAAGCCACCCCGAACCCCAGCAGCGCCGTGTGTGGGCCGTGCGGGCCGCCATCTTGGGCCTCCCCAGCCATGTGCGAACCACCGGAACAGCAGCCATTTTGGATGCCTCCAGCCACATGGGGATCATGGACGCCGCCATCTTGGACGCCAGCCGGGACGCAGCAGGCCCCCAACACCGCCTCATCTGATACCCGCAGCGACACACCGACCCCTACGCTGGCCTCCATTACGCTGGACCAAGCGAGACCGCACCAACTGGCCCGGTCCACAATGGACATTAAGGTAAATGGTCACGAAACAACCTGCCTTTTTGACTCTGGGAGCACGGAGAGCTTCATCCACCCCGACACGGTGCGGCGTTGCTCTCTCCCAGTCCTGCCTGCGCACCAGCGGATTTCTATGGCCTCCGAGTCCCAGTCGGCGGACATTGGCGGCTACTGCGTGGTGACACTCTTAGTAGACGGGACTGTGTACGATAATTTTAAACTTCTGGTCCTGCCCCACCTCTGCGCTGCCGTTCTACTGGGGTTAGATTTTCAGTGCCACCTTAAAAGTGTTAGGATGGCGTACGGTGGACCCCTCCCCCCACTCACAGTCCGCAGCCAGCAGCTTCCAAATTGCCCGCCGCGCACCAGGTGCAACCTCTCCACACTCAGAGACACCCCCCCCCCCCCCACTGTTTGCTAACCTCACCCCCGACTGTAAGCCCATCGCCACAAAGAGCAGGCGATACAGTGCCGGGGACAGGGTTTTCATTAAAACCGAAGTGGAGCGGCTCCTGAAGGAGGGGATTATTGAGGGCAGCACCAGCCCCTGGCGAGCCCAGGTTGTGGTCGTTAAGACCGGTGAGAAGCAGCGCCTGGTCATCGACTACAGCCAAACAATAAACCGCTACACCCTGCTGGACGCTTACCCACTCCCCCGCATAGCTGATATGGTCAACCAGATCGCGCAGTACCGCGTCTTCTCGACCATTGACCTGAAATCAGCATACCACCAGCTCCCTATCCGCCCTGAGGACCGCCAGTATACTGCCTTTGAGGCAAACGGCTGCCTCTATCACTTCCTTAGGGTTCCCTTTGGCGTCACCAATGGGGTTTCCGTCTTCCAAAGGGAGATGGACTGGATGGTCGATCAAAATGCGTTGCAGGCCACTTTCCCATATCTGGACAATGTGACCATCTGCGGCCATGACTTGCAGGACCATGACGCAAACTTCGAAAAATTCCTCTGCACCGCCCAACTCCTGAACCTGACGTATAACAAGGAGAAGTGCATATTCCGCACAACCCGCCTCGCCATCCTTGGCTGTGTTGTGGAACACACTGTCATCGGTCCCGACCCCGACCGGATGCGTCCCCTTATGGAACTCCCACTGCCCCACTGCCTCAAGGCCCTGAAGAGGTGCCTAGGGTTTTTCTCCTATTACGCCCAGTGGGTCCCCTACTATGCGGACAAGGCCCGTCCGCTGATCAAGTCCACCTCTTTTCCCTTGACGGCAGAGGCCCGCTTAGCCTTCCACCGTATCGAGGAAGACATTGCCAAAGCCACCATGCACGCAGTGGACGAATCCATCCCCTTCCAGGTGGAAAGCGACACGTCCGACTTTGCCCTGGCTGCTACCCTCAATCAGGCGGGGAGACCCGTGGCCTTCTTTTCACGAACCCTCCAGGGCCCGGAGACCAGACACTCCGCTGTTGAGAAGGAGGCCCAGGCTATTGTGAAGGCTGTGCATCATTGGAGGCACTACCTGGCCGGAAAACGATTTACCCTGCTCACTGACCAGCGTTCAGTTGCTTTTATGTTTAACAACAAGCAGAGGGGCAAAATCAAAAACGACAAGATCTTGAGGTGGAGAATCGAACTTTCCACCTACAATTACGAGATCTTGTACCGGCCCGGGAAGCTCAATGAACCCCCGGATGCTCTATCGCGTGGCACCTGCGCCAGCGCGCAGATCGATAAACTGCGGGCCCTCCACAATGACCTCTGCCACCCGGGGGTCACCAGGTTCTTCCACTTCATCAAGGCCCGCAACCTGCCTTACTCCATTGAGGAGGTCAGGACCATGACCAGGAACTGCCAAGTCTGCGCTGAGTGCAAACCGCACTTTTATAGACCAGACAGGGCTCACCTGATAAAAGCCACTCGCCCCTTCGAGCGCCTGAGCGTTGATTTTAAAGGGCCTCTCCCCTCCTCCGACCGCAATGTGTACTTCCTCAACATTATTGATGAGTACTCCCGTTTCCCATTCGCCATCCCCTGCCCGGACATGACCAGTGCCACGGTCATTAAATATCTGAACGACCTCTTCACCCTGTTCGGTTTCCCCAGCTATATCCATAGCGACCGGGGCTCATCGTTTATGAGCGATGAACTCCGCCAGTACCTGCTCGCTAGGGGTATTGCCACAAGCAGGACCACCAGTTACAACCCCCGGGGGAACGGACAGGTGGAAAGAGAGAATGCGACAGTTTGGAAGGCCGCCCTGCTAGCCTTAAAGTCTAGGGGCCTTCCGACCTCCCGCTGGCAGGATGTGCTCCCCGATGCGCTCCACTCTATTCGGTCACTGCTCTGCACTGCCACTAACGCCACCCCTCATGAGAAAATGTTTGTCTTCCCAAGGAAGTCCACATCGGGGACATCGCTACCGCCATGGCTGACGTCCCCAGGGCCGGTCCTACTGAGAAGACACGTGAGGGCCCATAAAACGGACCCCCTGGTCGAGAGGGTCGACCTCCTCCACACCAACCCCCAGTATGCTTACATTGCATACCCGGACGGGCGGGAGGACACAGTCTCCATACGAGACCTCGCACCCTCGGGGGCCCCAGTAACCCACTACCCACTACCACCCCCCCCCACGATCCAATATCCAACCCCAGCAGACGGCACGCCTGGGCCCCGCGACCCGCTCAACACCCACGAGGACTACACACCAGTGCCCCAGCCTACGCGGGACTCGACGCCGGAAGCTTCACTACCCCTGCCGTCGCCACGTCGATCACAGCGGCAGACAAGACCTCCGGAGAGACTCCAATACACAAACTTTTAATACACTTCACCCCGCCGGACTCATTTTTAAACAAGGGGTGAATGTGGTAAACCACTGTTATACCTGCCTGTGTGGGTGTTTGTATTCCACTGTGTACATGTCTGTACATGCCTCGGCTGACTCCTCCCACGAGTCCAGGTATAAAGGTGACTGCTCCACAGTCCCTCTGTATTCTGGACTGGTCGACCACTCGAGGCACACCTTCATTCTCTTGTTAATAAAAGCCTGTTAGTTACTCGCTTAACCTCAGTCTTTTGAGTAATTAATAGCGCATCAGAGTGTGCAGTGCGCGCCCCGCCCCCTGCACAGCTCACCCTCTGCGCGCCCATTTTTGAGCACGATCGGATTTCTAGCTCAGTAACTCTCAATATAACCCTGTGTGAAATGAAATGCATAGATGTTGGTCAATCAATAATATTTGGATGCTATTTTAATATTTTATTATGTTTCTTTGGCCTGAATGGGGTTCTACAACAATACCTAAAAATGAGTGCTCATTCACTCCTTGGCACAAATCCCATTCCTTACATCTATTAACACTCAAGAAGCTTGACACCATCCAAAACAAAGCAGCCCGCTTGATTGGCATCCCATCCACCACCTTAAACATTCACTCCCTCCACCACCGGCGCACCGCGGTTGCAGTGTGTACCAGCTACAAGATGCACTGCAGCAACTCGCCAAGGCTTCTTCAGCAGCACCTCCCAAACCCGCAACCTCTTTCACCTAGAAAGACAAGGGCAGCAGGTGCATGGGTACACCACCACCTCCAAATTCCCCTCCAAGTCACGCACCATCCTGACTTGGTAGTATATCGTCGCTGGGTCAAAATCCTGGAACTCCCTCCCTAACAGCACTGTGGGAGTACCTTCACCACATGGACTGCAGCGGTTCAAGAAGGTGGCTCGAGGGCAATTATGGATGGGCAATAAATGCTGGCCTTGCCAGCGACGCCCACACCCCATAAACTAATTTAAAAAAAGCCAAAAAGCAGCAGTGAGAGAGGGAGGGTGTGGTTGCAGAATAGTGGCGTAGCATTCCCATGTTAAAGTTCTGAGCTCCTCAGTGAACGTTCTGCTAACTGACGAACAGTCAATTGACAACTTCCATGAGCTTGTTGAAAACAAATTGAATTGTCGTTGTGTTTTGAAAAGTACATTAGAAAAACTCAAAACGGGAGCCTGACCAACTGTTGACTTCTTGCAAGGGTATTGTTGCCCAAGTGTGAGCCTTGACATTGATTGTCAGCACTTCAAAGAAAGACTTGCATTTCTCTCGCACCTTTCACGACCTCAGCACGTCCCAAAGCGCTTTCCAGCCAATGAAGTGCTTTTGAAGTGTAGTCGCTGTTGTAATGTAGCTTATTTGATATTGGAGGTTATCACAGTCAAGCTACTCCTGCCTTCAGTCAAAGTCTACACATATGCATTAGCAACCGAGGGAAACTGGGTAGCAATCAGGAGTGGGAATGCTGGATGGCTTTTCCCGCCCTAAATTAGTCCCCCCGCCACCCCTCCACCACCCCCCCGACCCCTGCTGCTGAGATCAGCAACTAAGCACAAGCTGGGAATCAACCAAGTCTGTATAACTGAGCTACTCACTGGAGTGACATGATCAGCCATCAGGAGAACCTAGAAACCGTTTCTAAATTGAACAATGGGACATTAAAACTCAATCTGCCAACTGAAATTGAGCATTGCATGGATGGAGTTTGCGGGACAGTGAGAAATAATTCATCCTCAAGAAATGGTTCCTTTATTCAAAGGTAATCAGTCATGGGATAAAATGTAGCGTCACTGAGAGGAAGAAAAATGAAATTTCTTAATTCAGAGTATCTTCATCAAGGAAAATGGAATAAGAGGAAAATGGAATGTGAGTTTAATGCAAACCATAACTTTAGGTAAAAGATTTTCCTTTTTGCTTAAGCTAATTAAAAAAAAGTGAATGATCACCTTAATCCAAAACAGGATGTGGGCCAATACAGCATAAATCTGAATCTTATCACTGCTTGGCACAGGACTCCTGGACACTGCCCATTGAGCCACCTCATTGGTGTTTTAACATCTTGAGAGTGATGACATTTCTCAGTGCACTCATGGTAGAAGCAGTGTACTTATTAGAGACAGAAATAATTCTTAGAAAAAGAATCAGTGTCTTAGCCAAACACACTATCCTCAGGGCTTTCGACTTCAATTATAGGGTATTTGACCAGAGGCTTAGGAGAAACAACATTTGCCCTGTGTAACAACTCCAACTGGTTATCTTGATATTTCTTCACCTTATAAGCCTGGAGCGGCGATTCAAATATTTACAATAATATTTACCCTGTGAGCTTTGATAGCTGCTGGGCAGAGCAGGTTACGCAACACAGTGAGGTTCTGCAGAGAAGGCTTATTTTTTTTACTCAATTTACTGGAATCCAGTGCACCCACCAATCCCCAGCTGCAGTTCATCATTCGGCAAGAAGAATCACAAATAGTTCATCAACTTGGGGGAAAAAGGAAGAAAAAGCCTATTTATTTCAGCTTCAACGCCGCTACAGTTGCTCGGGGCACCGTAAGGGATTTTTATCCAGTAGTGGGAACTGGAGATTTTGCCCGCCATCTGCATATTTATAAAGTAACTTAAATTCAGTCATACAATCTTTCTGAGGAGGGAGAGAGAAAAATAGATGTAAAGTGGTTGTTAACTTGTAACACTGTTGTTGGTTATGAATTACACTCTGTTCAATATACTTATCTGTGTTGGAGTTTTGTCTGGGAGAAGTTGAAGACCCAGCTCTAACTCTCTACCACCTCTCTCAACCTTTCCACTGGCTCTGTGCTATCAGATTGCTTGTCCGACATCTAATCTTGGATGAGCTGTAACTTCCTCCAGCTAAACATTGAGAAGATTGGTCATCACCTTCAGCTCTTACCACAAGCTCAGTGACATAAGAAAACTACTAGGCACTTGGTCTAAGTGTTAAACAAAGCTTTAATCAACTGTTTTACAACATGGAGGTCTAGTTGTGTCCTTCACTGGTTCCTGTTAAGAATGTCCTGCGCAAGCTGGGCCCATGCCCGAGTATTTATACTCTCCCTGGACAGCGCCACCCGTAGGCCGCTCAGTATTATGTCATAAGTCTTTCTTTCATGAATGACTGATTCATGTCACTCAGTACTTGTGCCACCGACTCCGCCCCGCTCACCAGTCCGTTTTAGGCTGAAGCAGACTGTTTGGAAACTTGGCAACCTGCGGGACTTTCAGCTGAGCTTCTGACTCTATATTCTCTCCATCACAACGACTATCTACTTCCACCTCCACAATATTGCCCGCTTCTATCCCTAACTCAGCCCATTTGCAACTGGAACCCATTGTCACCTCCAGACTCAATGACTTCACTGCTCTCTTGGACAGCCTCCCATCCTGCACCCTTCATAAACTTCAGTTCATCCAAACCTCTATATCCACACCAAGTCCTGCTCACCCATCACCCCATCATCGCTGATCTACACTAGCTCCCAGCCCCCTAACACCTCAAATGTAAAATTCTTATCCGTGTGTTTAAATCCCTCCATGGCCTCGCTCCTCGTTACCTTTGTAACCTCCTGCAGTGTAACAACCCCCTACCCCTGACTCCGGCCTTTTGTGCATCCTTGCTCCCTTCAGGTCACCATTGGCGGCCATGTTTTCAGCCACCTACGCCCAACTTCTGGAATTCCCTCCCAAAACCCCAGTTCCTCTCCACCTCCCTCTCCTCCTTTAAGATGATCCTTAAAATAAAACTGGTTGATCAAGCTTTTGGTTACCTTCTCCTAATGACTCCTTTGCCTCAGCATCTGTTTACTTTATGCTTCTGTGAAGCACTTTGGGATGACACTAAGATGTTATATAAATGCAAGTTGTTGTCGGCCAGTGCTTCACTCACTTGAAAGGTTTATGAAGCAATGTGAATACCTCAGTGAGATTACAGCGATGTACTCCTGTATAGATATCGATTACTCTTGTCATAATGTATTCAAGTTAACATGTAGAAAACTATTATTAGGTCAAAACAAAAGTTCAATCAGCTATAAGACACATTTGCCTGATTACATATTAACCTCATCCCTAGTACATTGAGAACAATGGATCTCCATGAACCAGTCCTTTGCTGCCCTATGAATATTTAAATAAAGAAATAGATGTGCTTCTAGCATATATCTTTGCAAGTGCCCTTTTAGTCTTTCCACCAGGGAGGAATGGAAAATCAGAGGTCATTAACCCCACCCTCCGGGTATTTCAATTTCTAACAAAATGAATGTCCCAAATGTTCTGTAGAAGTACTCGTGCGGCACTGTACCTACACTAGCAGAACTGTAATCTTAAAGGTAACATAAGTCAACACAGCAGTCAAAAAAAATGTCTCAGACCAGAAAATAACAATGAAGTACAAATACTTTATTCAATGGAATGAATGTAATATGTATTAAATATTATGGAGCAAAGAACAGAATTAGTGTGACTGCAAAACATAATGATCCGGAGATTCCGCTCGGTTGTGCTGGTTTTCTCAGTGCAATTCGCCCGATCATATGCTTATGGAGGGAGTCACAGCACACATGGAGGTTCTCTTCCCTTCCCATGGGTGGAAGAGACCTCCCCAGGAGATCAATGCAGTCTGGTTGCACATTGCACAGGAGGGCACAAGCAGGGATGTCATTAGGAGGACCTGGCTGCAGTGGCGCAAACCTTTCAATGATCTCAATAGATCACGAAACGTTACTGCAAAGCCACACTCAACCTCACCCTGCTGTGCCATCCACCATATCCCCATCACTCTGCCTTCCCTACCCTACTCCTGCACATCCTTACTCACACCAACTTACCTTGCACCTCCACCCACCCCTCTCTATCTACATTATCACTTCCCCATCTCACTAGCCACCCCTCACACTCACCCTCATCCTACTGCAACCAAATCAACTAACAACACACAAGGGTAGGCACATGGGTGTTTTATCCAATATTCATGTGAAGTTTCTGTTAATGCGCTGTCAGACATTGAAATCTTTATTTTCAACACTTTGCGTTCTTGGACAGATTTGTGTGCACCTTTGGCTTAGTGAGTTGCAGTGAATAGTGAGACATAACGGTACCCTCCACAATGGCGATGAATGTGAAAGGAATGGCTTGGTCATTGTAGGAATTTTTTATGGTGTTGGTGTGGGGTGGTGCCAACCTGGTGCATCATGTGGCAGCCAGAGTGTACAGCGTCAAGTTAAGTCAATCTGGCTATGGTGAGGCCATTCCTGGTGTCCCGGGCAGCAATGTGCCCTGTGTCCAGTGCAGTATCAGTTGATTGCTGAGAAGGTTGGTGGTGTTGTTGTTGGTGCTGCTGGTGTGCCTGGTGCTGCTGGTGTTGGGGCTGATTGTGGTTGGATTCTGAGGTCCAAGCTGAGATAGTTTCAAGGGCACCGATGCTGATGTAATAGATGGGATGACAGAAATAAATCTGTCAATGGTCAGAGAGGTTGTTCCAATGAGTTGGCACTGGATAGAAATTTGGCTCCAAACACTTGCAAGCTGCATAAAGCTCAATCTGTCTTCCAAATGCAGTACGCAACAGTTTCTGAGCTTGGAAAGTGAACAGCTGTGAGATATGAGCTTTTATATCACTTTTGCAGCTGTCAATTAATCAGATAATTCAATGCTGAATCCACTCACGACCTACTGAGCTGACATGATCCCTGAGCAGCGTATAAACAATGGGGGAGCTCATAATATTGAAAGGTAAGCTTAAAACAGTATTTAAGTGCCTCTTAACAATCTCTTAATGATCTAAAATGCCTCCTCCACGGCTTGGTGTCGGGTCTGTTTAGCGCTGACAGACCCGACATCTGGGAGGCTAGCATGGAGGCGGGTTGACAGCGAGTTCCTTACCCGCTGTCAAAAATGTTTTTCCACCACCAAACGCACCCGTTGACCTCCTGAAAAATTTCCCCCAAAGGCACAGATAACTGCACACATACACAAGTATGTGTGCACAGATAGATACAACAGTGTATACATGCACGGATACTTAAATACCCACAGGCAAACATAAAGTTGTCCGACATCCAGCCTATAAACCCAAACACACACCTGGAGCTAGATAACAGACATGCACGCACATACAGACACAGAGACACACTAATGCTTCAAAATGTAAGCGCAGACACACACATATTGGCTCATCTACAGATAAAAACACAAGATATATAAGCTCCCATATTTACGGGGAGGCAGGGAGAGGATTTATAGTGGCAGGGTAGGCCTGCGGTAGAAGGTTGCAGCAGGGGTCTGGAGAGGAGGCGGGGAAGGAGGGTGGGAGAGATCGCTGGGGGGATGATATTGCAGGGAGGGGGGAGAGACTGTGAGTCAGCATCGGATCATGGGGAGGCGCCGCAGACCGGATGGCGGGGGGGTGAAGATCGGATCGCGGGGGGTGGAGATCGGATCACGGGGGGGGTGAAGATCGGATCGCGGGGGGTGAAGATCGGATCGCGGGGGGTGAAGATCGGATCGCGGGGGGTGGCGATCGGATCGTGGGGGGTGAAGATCGGATCGCGGGGGGTGAAGATCGGATCGCGGGGGCGAAGATCGGATCGCGGGGGTGGAGATCAGATCACGGGGGGGTGGAGATCGGATCACGGGGGGTAAAGATCGGATCACGGGGGTGAAGATCGGATCGCGGGGGGTGGAGATCAGATCACGGGGGGATGAAGATCGGATCGTGGGGGGTGGAGATCGGATCACGGGGGTGAAGATCGGATCACGGGTGGAGATCGGATCACGGGTGGAGATCGGATCACGGGGGGGTGAAGATCGGATCACGGGGGGTGAAGATCGGATCGTGGGGAGTGAAGATCGGATCATGGGGGGTGGAGATCGGATCGTTGGGGGTGAAGATCGGATCGTTGGGGGTGAAGATCGGATCGTGGGGGGTGAAGATCGGATCATGGGGGGTGAAGATCGGATCACGGGGTGGAGATCAGATCACGGGGCGGGGGGGGGTGAAGATCGGACTGCGGGGATGCTGGAGGTTGGATCCAGGGGTTTGAAGATTGGATCATAGGGAAGCTGGAGATTGGATCGAGGGGGCTGAAGATTGGATCGCGGAGTGGGGGGGGCGGTGAAGATCAGATCGCGGGGGGGTGAAGATCGGATCGCGGAGTTTGCTTGTGGGGAGGGCGGCACATCGTTGCGGGGGGAGGTGGGGTAGCATTCCTGCTCCACGAGCAGTGCTGGAAAAGCACTAACCTGTTGGATCTGGCAGTTATTTCCTACTTTCAGCTGTTGGGTTTCCCGAGCCCTTGGAAACCCGGCCCGCAGACATTAAATCCACATGGCTGCTTAAATCCGAGGCATGCAACCTCATCTAAATATTATCATTCCTGACCCGCCTCTTGAGAGCGGGTTACTTGTTCCAACCCACCCCGATTAAACCGCAAGTCAGCACGTTCGTGGCGGGTTGGGTCAGTTTTCCCATTTTTAAGACTTAACGCCTCCCCGCCCATCCTGGGGTGGTTGAAACCATCAGTCACAAATGCATGATGATGCCAATGTTATTTTGTTGAGGAACCTAGGTGAAAGGCCAAGATCTGTAGGACAGGACATCACCAAGGATGAAATGAACTGAAGGGAAGGCAAATTAAAGCAGGAAGTTGTGATCAGCTGATGCCAAGCTCAGTTTTTAAAAGCTTTAAGTTTGTAGGTGAGAGAGAAGATTGAAGTTGATAGCGAATGCCACAGTTGTGTGGTCCCTCGAAGGAACGCTGGAATGGGACGCAAAAAGCGAATTTTCATTGCAACGTGGGTTTCAGAGAAACAAGAAAGGCAAGTTCAGAGGAGCGCTGACTATTGTAGATTTGATAAAATAGATAGAGGGAGAGAGAGAAAGAGAGAATTCTGATGGAGACAGGCTGAGGCTAATGCTGATAGAGGGCTTGCCCTCGAGTGCTAAGTTTTTTCAAGTATCCTTCCAGAAGTATGCGCGAAATATTGACAGAGCCTCCTCAGATATTGGAGCAGTATTTGAGTTTTGGATAGACTTAGACTTTATAAAGACTTGAGAGTTGTTCAGGCGAGAAGATGCGTTTGACAAGAGCAAGCACAATGAGCTTCTTGGAAGCAGCGTTCTCAACGCAGGAGATGTCACAGGAATATAGGAACAGGAGTCGGCCATTCAGTCCTTCGAGCTTGTTCTGCCAAGTCTCATTTAACATCAGAGAAGACAGTGAGGCCAGGAATATCAATAGATAAAGATGGATTAAGGGTGCATCCATCAAAGAGCTAAGTTGTAGCTGTCGGCTGGATTTACAAAGTACTTGAATAAACCGTGTCTTTGGGGAATTGAAAGAAACAAGATTTTTATTTCCCCATCGAGGGGCATGGAAGAGATTGAGAGATAATGAATAAACTATTGCAGTGTGAAAGAGACATGTGTGTACTGAAAGCATATAATCTGAATAAAATTGTTAAATATGGTGGAATGATCAGCACAAAAGCAGATCGGGTTGAACTATGCCTGGGACAAGTAATTGATATGGAGAATTTGAGGAGATTAGTGTGAAATAACCATAGCATGCAGTATAAACAAATCCCATTGATTTTGCACTGATCTTGCCTTTGCTGATGATATATCTGATGTGTATATCAACTAGAAATGTTTATGTTGTTTCTTCAGAGTGCAATGGAGTTATTCTAAGCATGCCTTTTTTGAAAATGTCTTCATATTTCCGGCAGGCATCTTACGCGGAGAGCTAATTCAAAAAATGAGCCACACAAAATCATTCATAGATTGACAGAATCAGAGCAGTTTTTCAACAGCAAATAAATCACATCCAGACTGCTCAAACTATACATCCGGGTATCAGAATCCCCAACATCTCTCTGAAAACCTCGGGGAGTTCCATAAGGAAATTAATATTGCAATCTGGATTCATATTCGATCACTAATGAACTTAAGTTTCACTGTGCATTCATTGGATTGTTAAGTGCAGCTTGTGCTGCTAGATTTTATCCAGGTGATCTTGGAATTGTACATTTATGTTTTTCCACACTTGCGATCTCATCTGCAGCAGGTTATTGAAGGTGGTGAGAAGTTCGTAACCCAGCAATGTTGCTGCTGCTGCTGCTGCTGATGATCTGCTCTCATACTGTCACGATTGTTAGTGATCGTTTTTAACTTGTAAAATTGTCCATTTTGCTACGGGTGGATCTCCCATAGCTTTGTTAACGGTAAGTCCAAGGGTAGGATGTGCAAAAGGTGGCGGTAGAGGTGGGTTGGTAAGGGAAGGATTGGAGGTTTTCACAAGGAAGGGAAAGATGGGAGAAGTGTCTTAGAAGATTAATAGGTAGACATAATAGATCATTAAAAAAAAAAAGTAAGTGTGCCTGCTGTGACATTTCGCACTCTAATTCGCAGGCTATACTCTCTGTCATCTTTGTCTCACTGATCATCTCTCTCTCTCTCCTTCCTCTTCTGGTTCTCTCAGTGGTTTTTTGTTCTTTTTGCTTGTCTCTTTGTCCCTTTTTCTTCTCCCTCGTTGACTGTTCTGTTTCTGCCCAGCTTTATTTCTCCCTTTCTCTCTTGTCAGTGGGAGGCGCTAGTCGGTGGTGGGTACAGTTTGTGGTCAGGGGAATGATCTGGGAGGTGCTGGTCGGTGGTGGGTACAGTTTGTGGTCAGGGGAATGATCTGTCCAGGACTGATGGGTGGAGGGTGACAGGGCCACAGGATCGCAGTGAAAAGCAACGTGAAGGGTTTATGTTCCAACCCATTTGCCTGGCGTCTGCTCCACTCCAAATCCTGTCTATTGCCCTATCCGTCCTCCTTCAAACCACATCCTCACTCACATTGCCTTCCCTAGCCTTCACACCCCGAACACTCATATTCTCCTGTCCCCTCCCTCGCCCTTATCCATTACCAGCCTGATCCTAAAGCCGGTTTTCCAATACTAATAGGGGAAATGGGCACTTTTTTCTTAAAGTGCTCCTAACACTATAATAGCCTATACTGTAGCACAGGAGAAACTCACAAAGAAAGACTCCTGCTACTCCTGGCCCGACAAATGAAAGTAAAAAACATACCTTTCAGGGCCTCTTCGTGTCCCAACCTTTTTCTGGCTTGTTTCAGCTTGGTGGGCAAGCCGCAAGTGGCTTCCCCACTCAGGTCTGAGTTAAAATGCCATTGGGGGTCCAATTGGCCCTAATTAGCATATTTCAAGAAGGGCCCTGCCGGCTTTAGGTGGGTGCCTTTGCTGCCTGCTCAGAAGAGCAGTGTAAAATTGGCGGGATCCAGACAGTTTTCTGGTGCGTAAATAATCCAGGACATTTTAACTGCCCACCTGCCCGCTTTCTGCTGGGCGGGTAAGGTTAAAATCCGTCACTTGGTCTTTATATTCTATACCTCATGACTAAACCTAGAATTCCATTAGCCTCTTTTTTTATGGCCTTATCAACCTGAGCTGCTGCCTTTAATATCCTGTGAACTTGAGCCCCCAGATTCCTCCGCTTCCTCCGCAGCACCAAGCCTACTTCCATTCAGAGTTTTTTTTAATCAAAATGTATCACCTCACACTTACTGGCATTGAATTCCATTTGCCACATTGCAGCCCATTCCCCATCTTATCAATGTCCCTTTGCAGCTTCCTAATGGCTTCTACAGTTAACTATACCTCTTTATTTTGTTATTATCTGCAAATTTCAACATGGTTCCCTCTCAGCCTATATCCAAATATACACAAAGAACAGAAGTGGCCTGAGAACTGGAGACCGTGGGACATGACTGCCCACTCCCAGCCACACTGAAAAAACTGCCCTTAACTCCTACTGTTTTCTCCCTTACAACAAATTTTTAATCAGTTTGCTATCCTTTCCCTAATTCTGTACCTAATTGTGCTACTACAAAAACGTAACCCGGTCATTATTTAGGCTCACAAGCTATGTCTTTCCAACATAATTCATTTTCTGGATCCCATTGCTTCCTCGTCAAGATGTGAACAGTTTTTTTTTTGCCTGGTTATGCAGCTCTTGTTTCATATTTTCTTTTTCCGTTTGCGGTCTAAGAATGATCATTAATGAGATTCAGTTTCACGCAATCAATTATTCATAATCTTGGCGAGAGAACTGCATCCTGGTGTCCTGGTCCGAGCATTGTCAGCTGTGGCCCAGTGGGTAGCACCCTCACCTCTGAGTCAGAAGGATGTGAGTTCAGGTCCCACTCCAGAGACTTGAGCACAAAGTGTAGTGCTGAGGGAGTGCTGCACTGTCAGAGGTGCCGTCTTTTGGATGAGACATTAAACCGAGGCCCCATCTGCCCTCTCAGATGGACTTACAGATCCCATGGCACTATTTTGAAGAAGAGCAGGGGAGTTATCTCCAGTGTCCTGGCCAATATTTATCCCTCAATCAACATAACAAAAACAGATTATCTGGTCATTATCACATTGCTGTTTGTGGGAGCTTGCTGTGCGCAAATTGGCTGCCACGTTTCCTACATTACAAGAGTCACCACATTTCAAAAGTGCTTCATTGGCTGTAAAGCGCTTTCAGATGTCCGGTGGTCGTGAAAGGCGCTATATAAATGCAAGTCTTTCTTTCTGGTGTAACATTACAGGAGTATGTAAATCTCACCATTTTTATATCTGTTCCTTCCCAGGTGCTGAAAGGATCCAAAAAGTTGACTCTGTACGTGCGCTCGGTTGGCCGTATCCCAGGAGGCTACGTAACCAATCACGTCTACACCTGGGTGGATCCGCTGGGCCGAAGCGTTTCACCGCCGCCCGATCTGCTTGAACACCGGAGCAACACGCTACGGAGGAAAGAGAGTGAAAAGAAGAGCAATCTCCAGCTACTCCGAGACGGAGACGAGAAGAAGGTAATGCGCGAGGTGTTCTGCTACACCGTCTCCTGGAAGGTTTTTTTTGAAGGAGGGTGGATGAAAACGTAGATAATGTGGAACTAGAACAATATTTGAATGCTCAGATGTCAGAAATCATGCTTGGTATTTCTCAGTGGGAGTTGTACGTCAGATCATTCTCTGTTCACCTCTGGGACCAGGCTAATGGGGTGGAAGTCTCCCCTCACTGGCAGTTGTAAGGATCCTGTAGGAAATGAGTTTGGGCCGTCTCAACCTAGTGGTGTGAGGACATTGCCTTGTAACTTGGCTTGAATTTAGCAGCCTCAGTTGGAGAGATCACAAGGGTGGCTGTATGGAAAGTGGTGGTGGGGGGTGGGGGGAGTGGAAATCACGTAAGTGCACTAGGAAGTGGTGTTCTGAAGTTAGGACTGAGGAACATTATTGAGACAGAGTAAAGAGCATTTTCCTCTGCACCTGGCCTGGAAGTACAAAATGCTCGTACTGCACGCCAAGAGACGAATGTTCCCTTCTGCACCACTTGACATCCCTCATCTTAATGAGCATAAGAATAGAATAAAATGAAAAATACTGTTGCAGTTTCCATATTGTGAACTATCGGTGTCATGCGGATATTTGAAAGTTGTACAATGAGGTTGAGGTGGATGGGGGATTTTTGTCACTTAACCCAATAACCTCACTGATAATCATTTCTGGAAATTGGTATCTATAGAAGACAGCATTAAAGATCTCGGATAGACCCCCCGCCCTAGGGCTGTCTGAATGTGTTTTATCCAGTCAGTGGCTGAGCCATGCCGCTCAGGAAGGTCACAGGTTTGATCCCCTGTATGTTCTGTAGCTGATCTCAGCCAGACAGCATTAAGGACATTGTAATTGGCCTCAGAACCCATGGTTAGGAAGGAGACAAATTAACAAAGGTTCTTGCTCCTGATCACCATCCAGTCATCGCTTCCCTGCTGGAAGTGCATGTGTGTGGACATCAACTGAGGACAGGGTCAAGCTTAGCTCTCCTGCTCCCTACAGTTCAATAGTCCCATCAGTCGACATTGTCCAGCTTTACAATATGAATAATGGCTGTTTTGGGCAAAGTAACAGAGGATGCCTTGCCCTCATGGAGCTGCACCTGAACACGAAGTGAAAGCCTTCAGGTGGGGAGAGAATGGCAGAAATTGGCAAGGAGGAGGAGAAATAAAACACAGTGAAAGAGAACCCAAGACAAAAAAGACCAGCATCACGGATCAGAGATAAAGGAAGGTAAAAAAAACTGGATAAAGGATAGCAGCTATCGGAGGTGGAAGCTGGAGGAACAGACACCCAAAACTTGGAGCTGTTCTGATGAGTTTTTTCTTTAATTCAGTTGTTCTGACAGAATGGATCAGATATTTGCCGTTGATGAAGACATGTGATGATGAAACAAGTGGTTTCTGAAAGAGAGGAAATCAGTCAAAAGTGTCAGGAGTGAGCCTTTCTATTGCACTTTAATTCATTGACAATTCTGACTTTACTTTTCCATCAGCCACGATTTCCACAATGACTTAGTACTGTGGCTCTGCTCCTTGCCATCTTCCTCCAGCTCAATGCTCTGTGCCCACAATCATCTTTCAGTTAATTTTCCATCTCCTATCCCTCACCCATTTTTTTTTACTTATTCTCTTACTCTTTGCTGATCTCATCTCTTCGTATTCTCTTTTGGTCAGGTTTCATTTTTTTACTATCATTTTCCCCCTCCCTAGATGCCCCAAGCAGCGCCCACCAGAACACACCCTGGTCCCAGAACTCCATCGAGTGTGTTTTGGTGCTGTGCTTTATTGCCAACTCAATTGCTCTTTCGCCTTCCTATTTTATTATGCTGTTTTAAAATTTTAAAACGGTAAGATCCCATGGTTCTATTTTTCTTGTAACAGTGTGATCTGATGCCATGCTGTTGTGTAATGTCCCCAAAAATGCTAACTGACTCAGTGGGGGTGAAATTGCACTGTTCATTTAAAATAACAAATTGATTGAACTAGCGGAATGTTTCAATGTGGTACCCCAAGGTTACCAATATCATTCAAGTGCAGGAGGCAGTTCAGAGTAGATCAACAAGCTCCCTAGGTGGGAATTTTAACAGGAAAGAGCGAGTGGATTTGGAAGCGGGTGGGTGGTTAAATGCACTGAAATTGACAGCATGTCGGGAAGCCAGCTCCAACCCGCTTGTAATGATCAGTAACATGTCATTCTAGAATGGTACACTAGGTGGAGCTGTATGTTTAGTGGGGCTACCCACAAGGCAGTAGTCGAGATGGATGCCTGTGCATTAGTCCACATGGCTGAATAAATGACTAGCTCTAAGATAGCTGTTCATAATGAAAATGTCTATTTATTTATGAACATAACATGGTACCAGGATTGGTGAAATCTGCTGAATATTGTGAAACGCGACATGGAGAATTTGAAGCCACCGGAGGGTTTGAAACTCATGGGGAAGGTCGACTGCAATTGGCGGACTTTCAAACAACAATTTGAACTCTGCATTGCTGCCATTGGGTTTGGTACGAAGCCAGATGCAAGGAAAATAGATTTACTGCTCACGGTTGTAGGCCTGCAGGCGATAGAGGTATTTAATATGTTTGTATTTGATCAAGAGGAGGACTGAGAAAAAATGGACGATGTGCTAAAGAAGTTTGATACACATTGTTCTCCCAAAAAGCACGAGACCTATGAGAGGTACGTGTTCCATTCACGGACACAGCAGCAAAATGAGACTTTTGATAGCTTTGTGACCGATCTGAAACTGAAAGCACAGACATGTAATTTCTCTGAACTGAAATCATCCATGATTCGTGACCAGATTGTGTTTGGTATTCATGATAAAAAGGTCAGGGAACGTTTGTTGAGAGAAACTGAACTAACATTGGAGAAAGCTGTGAAAATATGCCATGCCAGTGAGCTAGCTCAACAGCACGCAAAGACTTTCAGTGAAATTAATAATAATGCGACTGTAGTAAGTGATAGTGCTGCTGTCAGTGCTGTGTCCTACGAGGGGAAGAAACGTGGGCAGAACAGAAATGAAAAGCAATCGGAGGAAGGAATTTTTAATTGTAAACACTGTGGTTATAAACACCAGTCAAGACAATGCCCAGCGTTTGGGGAAATGTGCACAAAATGTAATGGAAAGAATTACTTTGCCAAACAATGCTTTTCAAAAGTAAAAACAAAGAAAGGGCAACAAGTCAATGTGATTGAGGACACTGATTTAAGTGAGACATTTTTTGTAGGAATGGTGTCATGTGACAATACAGAAAAGGATACAGAAAATGTGCAGCCCTCAGGAATGGACAATGCTGAACATAAAGTTAATGCAGTAAAAGAGGACAAATGGATAATGTCACTGCAGGTAAATGGAGCATTAGTTACATTGAAACTAAACACTGGGGCAAAAGCAAACTTAATCAGTATGAGTGACATTAAAAATATGAAAGAAATGCCCAAAATACAGAAAAAGTCAGTACTACTGAAGAACTATAATGGACAGAAAATAGATAGCTTAGGTGTATGCACACTTAAAGTGACAGTCAAAGACAAAGTGCATCATCTCATGTTTTCTGTTGTGGCTGAAGGACTTGATTCACTACTAGGTGACAAAGCTTGTGAGGACTTAGAACTGGTCAAGAGAGTCTACCGTATAAACTGTGCCATAAGCAGACCAGATGACTCAGTGGATTCTGTAGTGAGTAATTTCCAGGATGTGTTCAAAGGATTTGGAGTTCTACCATTCACTTACAAGATCCAGCTAAAGGAGGATGTTCAGCCAGTGGTACAAGCTCCACGGAGAGTTCCAGCACCCCTGCGTGACCGGCTCAAGAAAGAACTGGACAGAATGACCACACTAGGAGTCATCAGGAAGGTCGAAGAGCCAACAGACTGGGTTAACTCCATGGTATGTGTAAAGAAAAAGAACAATGATCTAAGAGTATGCATGGATCCAAAGGACTTAAATGCAAACATAAAACGTGAGCACTACCAGATTCCCAAGTGAGAAGAAATCACCAGTGAAATGTCAGGTGCCAGATACTTCACAAAGCTTGATGCCTCACAAGGATTTTGGCAACTAAAACTGGATGAAGAGAGCACCAAATACTGTACCTTCAACACACCATTTGGCAGGTATTGTTTCCTCAGAATGCCTTTCGGGATAATATCTGCATCTGAAATCTTTCATAGAGCGATGGAACACATAATTGAAGGTCTGGAAGGAGTTCAGGTCTATGTTGATGACATCATCATCTGGGGCTCCACACTGAAAGAACACAATGAGAGACTGACTAAAGTGCTACAGAGCATACGCCAGAATAGACTGAAACTCAACAAAGCCAAGTGTCAGTTTGGCGTCCAGGAAGTCACTTTCCTAGGAGATAATCTACCTGGTAAAAGAATAGAGCCAGATATGGAAAAAGTAAACGCCATACTCAACATGCCCCAACCCACTGACAAAAAAGGAGTGCTACGCATCATGGGGATGATAAACTTCATTGGAAAGTTCATTCCTAACTTGTCAGCCAAGACAGCCTGTCTGCGAGACCTGCTACATAAAACAAATGAGTTCGCATGGACAGAAAGATATGAACAAGAGTGGATGAACCTCAAAACAGTGCTGACAACCACACCTGTACTCACCTTCTTTAACCCAACAAAGAGAATCAAAGTGTCAACGGATGCATCAAAAGATGGCTTAGGTGCGGTCTTGCTACAAGCAGAGGGTGAAGATTGGAAGCCTGTTGCCTATGCCTCCAAGTCTATGACTGATACTGAGTGTCGATACGCCCAGATTGAAAAGGAATGTCTAGGCTTGGTAGTTGGACTAGAAAAGTTCCATGGCTACATATATGGACTTCCCACCTTCACAGTTGAGACAGACCACTGCCCACTGGTTGCCATCATAAAAAAAAATCTGAATGAGATGTCTTCAAGGATTCAATGACTCATGATGAAGCTGCAAAGATATGACTTTGAACTGATCTACACACCAGGCAAACACATAGTGTTAGCAGATGCACTATCCCGAGCACCCACAATGAGTCATGTGAGCTCTACTGAGGAAGATGTGGATGTTCATGTGAGTATGGTCACTGCTGCGCTGCCCGTGTCAGACACAAATTCAAAGCAAATAGCAGAAGAAACAGTAAAAGATACAGTGTTACAAACAGTAATAGAGAACATTCATCATGGTTGGCCAAAAGGTTCCTGTCCAAAGTACTATCACATCAGGTCAGAGTTAAGTGTCGCAAGTGGACTATTACTAAAACAGAACAGAATAGTCATTCCACAGGCTCTACGTAAAGACATGCTCAAAAGGATTCATGAGGGACACCTCGGAATTGAAAAATGCAAAAGGAGAGCAAGAGACACTGTTTATTGGCCTGGCATAAATAAGGACATTGAGAACATGATAGGCAAATGTGAGACATGTCAGAAACACCAAAACAAACAAGCAAAGGAACCAATGATAGTAGCTGACTTACCAACAGCACCATGGCAAAAGGTTGGTATGGACCTCTTTCATTTGAATGGTAAAGACTATCTAATAGTGATTAACTACTATTCTAACTATCCCGAGATGGCGCTGCTCTCAAGCACATCAGCAAGCAGTGTCATAATGCATGTTAAATCCATCTTCGCCAGACATGGAATTCCATGGATTGGCGTTAGCGACAATGGTCCGTGCTTCAACTGTAAGGAGTGGCAACAGTTTGCAGCACATTATGACTTTCAACACATCACATCCAGTCCTTTGTATGCTCAGTCGAATGGTAAGACAGAGAAAGGTGTTCACGTTCTCAAACAGCTACTGAAGAAAGCGACAGAAAGCAAGTCTGATCCTTATCTCGCCCTGCTGAGCTACTGAGCCTCACCTTCAGACTCTGGTTCTTCACCTGCTGAACTCCTAATGGGTCGCAAGTTGTGCACCGCGCTACCCTGCTGTGCAAAAGAAAAGCAGAGTAAGGAACTGAGACAGAGACTTCAACTGTTAAAGCTGAAACAGAAATCACACTATGACAAGTCATCCAAAACTCTGAAACCATTGACAAGGGATGATGTTGTCAGGATTGAGGATCCAGATGCATGGAACAGGAAAGCTACAGTTCTTGAGGAAGTAGGACCAAGGTCATACACTGTTAGAACTGAGGAAGGACAGATTCTCAGGAGGAACCGCCGTTCCCTCCTGAAAACACAAGAAACTATCCAAGAGCAAATCGATGACAATGCCGCAACTGAATCTTGTCACTCACCACCAGAACAATCTAACACAAACACACATACAGGCTCTCATGAAAACACATCAGACTTATCTGTGCTGAGAAGATCCACACGTGAAGTAAAAAAGCCTGATAGACTTAATCTTTGAGTACAAAGAAAACTATAATAAAAGAATGAAAAGCTTAGAGTTCATAAAGTAAAGCTTTGAAAATGTGTTGACTGTTGTGAAGATGTTTATGTCATTATGATTGATTGACATTGATTTTGTTTAACCTCTAAGGAAGGGGGATGTAATGATCAGTAACATGTCATTCTAGAATGGTACACTAGGTGGAGCTGCATGTTTAGTGGGGCTACCCACAAGGCAGTAGTCAAGATGGATGCCTGTACACTAGTCCACATGGCTGAATAAATGACTTGCTCTAAGCTAGCTGTTCATAATGAAAATGTCTATTTATTTGCGATTAAGAGGGCAAATGGTATGTTGGCCTTCATATCAAGGGGGTTCGAGTATAGGAATAGGGATACCTTACTACAGCTGTACAAGGTGCTGGTGAGACCGCATCTGGAGTATTGTGTACAGTTTTGGTCGCCCCATCTGCGGAAGGATGTTCTTGCCATGGAAAGAGTGCAACGGCGATTCACCAGGCTGATACCTGGAATGGCGGGAATGGCCTACGAAGAGAGATTAAATAGTTTGGGCTTGTACTCACTGGAGTTTAGAAGATTGAGAGGGGATCTCATCGAAACATATAAAATTATGGCAGGCCTGGACAGGCTGAATTCAGAGAGAATGTTTCCAATGGCCGGGGAGCACAGAACCAGGGGCCACAGTCTAAAAATAGCGGGCAAATCATTTAAAACAGAGATGCGGAAGAATTTCTTCACTCAAAGAGTGGTGAGCCTGTGGAATTCCCTGCCACAGAGGGCTGTGAAGGCTAATTCAATAAATATTTTCAAGAGAGAATTGGATATATTTCTGAAGGCTAAGGGGATTAAGGGTTACGGAGAAAAGGCGGGGACGGGGTACTGAACTGGTAAGATCAGCTATGATCTCAGACGAAGATCAGCCATGATCTCATTGAATGGCGGAGCAGGCTCGAAGGGCTGAATGGCCTACTCCTGTTCCTATCTCTATGTTTCTATGTTTTCTATAACATCGTTGACTTCCGCATTTAACTGGCGCGCGTTCGGTTGTGTGCGAGAAACCTCCATGGGAGAGGCGGGTTGGAAATTAAATGATGTTAAGAGACAATTAGGAGCTGTTTTGACTGCAGATTTGAGAGTTAACTCTGAGTGCCCAGGTTTCCTGGGCTTTCTGGAACCCGCCAGTGAAAGCAAGGCGAGATGACAGCGCAAATTGAGGGGGCTGACCAAATGACAGGCAAACAATCCTATACAACCTCACACCTTCCTTGCCTAAGTGAAAGGCTTTTGCTCACAGGACTTGTACCGAGAGGGTGCTTTCACTACTTTGGAAGTGAGTTCTACTACTTTGGAGGTCATTTCTGCCACCTTGGATTTTTGGGAGTCGGATCTACACTTTCCATCTGTCAAGCATCAGTTCAGCACGGGTGCCGCTTATGAGGACCAAGATGAGCAGCAGCAGCAACAGCACCAGCAACAGGAGAAGCACCAACAGGAGCAGCAGCAGCCTTCTCCTCACCGCCCCACCGCCCCACAGGAGAAATTGGATGAGTACAGGGGTGAAGCTCACAGGAGACGATACCCGCAACGCAGGGTATATAGGCAGAGGATCAGCTTCCTGGACATGTCGGAACACCAGTGCCTCAGGAGTCTCAGGGCATTGTGTCAGGTAGTGGCAGATATTTGCATCCTCCTGGAAGAAGACCTCCTGCCAAGTAGGCCTGGTGGGCACACTTTGCCAGTGGCTGTCGAAGTGACCACCACCCTCAGTTTCTTCACCTCTGGCACCTTCATTACAACAGTGACTACACTTCAAAAAGTACTTAATTGGCTGTAAATGGCTTTGAGACATCCAGTGGTCGTGAAAGGTGCTAAATAAATGCAAGTCTTTCTTTTTTCCTTTCTTTTCCTGGCCTTGGATCTGCAGGAGATAACTGCAGAATCTCGCAATCTGCAGCCCACAAATGCCTCACTCAACTGACCGATGCCATGTCTGCCAGGGCCGGCAATTATGTACACTTTGCCAGTCAGAATGAGCGGGCGCTCTGCTTTGCGGCTCTGGCTAGCTTCCCACAGGTCCATGGAGTCATCGGTTGCCCACATGTGCCGATCGAGGAGCCCCCAGTTCACCCTGGAGTCTTCAGCCGCAGCAAGGGCTTCCCCTCCATCAATGTTCAGCTCGAACGCCACCACAAAAAGATCACCAGGCAGGCGTGTGCAAGACTCCAAGGCAGCCGCCATGATGCTTTTATCCTGCACCAATCCACCCTTCGGACCTCGAAGCAGAGTCAGCAGCTGGCTCCTCCGAGGCAAGGGCTACCCCCTGAAGACATGGCTGATGAAACCCATTAGGAGCCCAAAAAATGAGGCCCAGGAGAGATACAATCAAACTCACATGACCACAGGAACTGTCATCGAGCAAGCAATCGGAATGCTGAAGATGCGCTTTAGGTGCCTGGACATAGGAATGGGTGCACCTGCAAGGTAAGTACGTATGAGGAGTGATGTGCTAGAATCGGCTTGGGAAGAGAATCTCCCTGCGGGCCCTTACAGAACACAGCATCGGCTCTAGGGAGGCACCATTTAAGCGAGGTGCAGCCTTGCCATGGTGGGACTCCATGAATGCAGTTGCTTCCTCTGTTCGCCCACCTGGACAATCCTTCAACTTTCATCTTTGCACGGTCCCTTTAAATATTTCAGCTGAAGTAGACCCATGTGTGCTCACGCTAATTGGTCGGGAAACCCGGAAGTCAGATGCAAATGCAGTGGCTGGGTTAAAAAGCCACTGACAGACACACGGCAGCTACTTCCGGGTTTCCCATGCGCTACTGGAGTCCCCCGCTCTCAGTGCGTTGGCAGGTAAACAATCAGGCCCTAGTCAGAGCTGTGAGTTAAGAAGAAAGAATGGAGAAACTTGAGCTTTTCAGCTTGAAATCGAAGTATCTGCAAGGCAATCTTTTAGAGGTGTACAAGATGGTTAAAGAAAGAAAGACTTGTATTTATATAGCATCTTTCATGACCACTGGACGTCCCAAAGTGCTTTACAGCCAATGAAGTACTTTTTGAAGTATAGTCACTGTTGTAGTGTGGGGAACGCGGCAGCCAATTTGCACACAGCAAGCTCCCACAAACAGCAATGTGATAATGACCGGATCATCTGGTGTTTAGTGACGTTGATTGAGGGATAATTATTGGCCAGGACATTGGGGAAAACTCCCCTGCTCTTGTTCGAAGTAGTGCGATGGGATCTTTTACGTCCACCTGAGAGAGCAGAGCAGACAGGGCCTCGGTTTAACATCTCATCTGAAAGACGGCATCTCCGACAGTGCAGCACTCCTTCGGTACTGCACTGGAGTGTCAGCCTAGATTGTTGTGCTCAAGTCTCTGGAGTGGGACTTGAACCCACAACCTTCTCACTCACAGGCGAGAGTGCTACCCAATGAGCTCTGGCTGACACTCGTTAGGGGGGTAGAAAAAGCAAATCTGGAATATTACTTGAAAGTAAATTGCAAGAGTAGGACAAGGAGGCACAGATTCAATCTAGTAAATTGTAAACATAGGACTGATTTCAGGAAAATTCTTCTCCATATAAAAAATGATTAACACATGGAACAGACTTCCAAATAAAGTAGTGGTTGCTCTGTCATTTGGAAAGTTGGAATTATTCCCACTTCGCTCCAGATAATGCTGTAAGCCAATGTCCTAATGGGTAAGTGTAAGAAGTCACACAACACCAGGTTATAGTCCAACAGCTTTATTTGAAATCACAAGCTTTCGGAGCGCTGCTCCTTCTTCAGGTGAAGTGGAGAAATGCATAAAGACACAGCTTATATAGTCATCCGGCATCTCCACACCATGGCTACTATCGACACCACAAACTGCCGGCTCAAAGTGGAGAGGATCTCCAAGAAGATCGCGCATATCGACACAGACATCAAGTATCTGACTATATAAGCTGTGTCTTTATGCATTTCTCCACTTCACCTGAAGAAGGAGCAGCGCTCCGAAAGCTTGTGATTTCAAATAAAGCTGTTGGACTATAACCTGGTGTTGTGTGACTTCTTACATTTGTCCACCCCAGTCCAACTCCGGCATCTCCACACTAATGGGTAAGGTGGTCCGAACTGACAAGAAAGAGGAAGGTTCCCCTGTACTTGTTAGCTGTGTAGTTTTGGCTGGATCAACTCCAGCAGTACCCCTGTGCACACTTGGAGGCCCCTATGCCTTGGCTTTGCCAACTGCATCTCAATTCTCTGGAGTTCTGCAAATGTGGGGTGTATTCCTATGAGGACAGAGCGTGGAGTCCATATCAGGCAAACAAAGTTCAAGAGCTGTAGATTTCTCAATGTTTGAAGACTCTTAAACATGGTGGTGGGTTTCTGTATATGTCAGAAGACTGGCAGACCAAAACTACAACACTGGCATTCTCGTGCTCTTTCTCCTACTCTGTCTCTGAGTGGCATCACCAAAAAATAACGTGTGAGATTGTCGGAGTGCAGGATGCCCAGTCTCCCCACTTTCCACAGTTTGAACACATAAAATATTACTATGAGTCCCCTCCCATTCCAATAGACAGAGTTCTTAGACTTCTCAACTGATGTAAGTATTCCCCACAGTACGTCTTTAAGCAGATCTGTCAATATTTATTGCAAAGAAATGGTGCACTGTATTTCGTAATTATTGGTTTTGATGCTGTGGTCTACACATTTTTATGAGTCTAGCGTGTCTCTTTGTTCTAATGCAAATAAGAACTGCTCTCTGCTCATCTACCGGTGTAGGTGAGGAGCATCAGCAGACAGCATTAGGGACTTATTATACGGAAAAAATGATAAACTCGATGAGTTAGAAATAACATACTGAACAACTGATGAAATATTCATGGTTGCCATAGTGAAGATATTTTAGCTTTGAAAAAAATCAACACTTGGAATTTTCATTTTCATCTTGTTTTCACTGGAGTTTAACCTTGAAATTGCTAATGTGATTGTCCACATTGGAGTCTTTGTTAAAATGTAGTACTGAAGTCAGGTGGCACGGTGCAATGAAACATCAGAGAAACAGAAGGACGTAAATAGATAAGAGGCAAACCTGACACAATACTGACTGCCGCAATAGGATATAGGCAACACTTGGATATAAGCAAACTAGGTATAGTACTCACTGCTTCACCAGGATATAAGCAAATCTCACATGGTACTGACTGTCTTACTAGGATAAAAAATTAGGCCATTATTTCTGTCTGTCTTTTTTTTATAAAGAATGATTGTTTAGACAATTGGGCCTAGAAATTCACTATGGCCCCGCCAGCTGGCTAGCGCCCAAAAGTTAGCGCTGGGCGGGAAGCCTATAGCGATCGTCAGATATTCATTGTTAGCGCCCCAATTCGGAACCGGGCGCTATACCAGGGTGTGCCCGCCTCCGCTTGGGGCGCTGACACTGAATATCAGCGCTCTTGGCGCTGCTGCGCCAGCCGCTGCGGAGCGGCAGGCTGCGGTACTGCAGGCCTCCTCCTTCTCTTAAGGGGGAGCTGCCTGCAACGGGGAGATCGCCGCTGGATAGTGCCGGCAAATGAGCCCGGCACCACGGAGAAGTGCCGGGCTCACGGAAAGCAGCTGGCAATGCCGCGGGGGGGGGGGTGTGGAGGAGGCTGGGGAAGGAGGTGCGGGCAGGCGGCCGCCGAAAAAGCGGCCGGCTGCACCTTCTGCTTTAAAGCGCCCCACTAAGGCAGCAGGACGGCCCCGTTTTCTGGTCGCTGTTTGCGGCCGCTTCGGAGGAGGCGGCCGCAACTAAATATGGGGATCGGGCCGGTTTCGGGGCGGAACCGGGGCACTGCGCACACCGATGACGTCATCGGTGCCGGCGCAGCGCTAACGGCTACCGCCGCCAATACCGCTGCGTTGAATATCTGCGCAAACTCATTTCTGGCGCAAAATCACTCTTTAGGCGTTAACTGGGCGCAAAGCTGGCAGCGCCTTAATGAATTTCTAGGCCTTGGTGTTGCTAATATACTTAAGGGTGCATTAATAGGGTAAAATTTCCAATCAGCGAGGTAAATGTGTTCTTCCTACATTCCTGGGAGCACTACTTTTACACAGGCATTAACCTGTTTATTTTCAGCATTAGGTGTTCATACCTAAACTCTGCTGACTGGAATTTCTAAAAATAATTTCTTTTTTTGCATTTATATAGTGCCTTTCACGACCTCATTGTGGTGTATGTAACCTGTTCCACCTTAAGAGAACTTAAGCCTGGTCCACCTTAAGAAAGGTACTACTTTCTTTGGCTGCTGTATACGTAATACCGGTGGTGACCACACCGGTATATAAGCACAGTGTAATAATATTGTATTCAGTATAGTCTGACCTCCAACCAGTAAAGACCTGTTGAATTTACTCTTGTGGTCTGTGTAGTAATTCTCACTATAACACACAGACTTAACAGTGGCGACGAGTCCGATTCTTACCCTGCTGCAGTAATTTCCACGGCGACTTCGTCCACAGACAGGACGTCGAAGAGAGGTTTCCACCCTCATCACCTACGGGAAGACACGTCGAGCGGCAGGCATCGAGCAACCGGAGTGCAGAAGACATCCTGACCTCGAAGCCTCCATCAGCGACTGTCAGCTTCTTCTACTACCTCGTGGTGGGTAAGCCAGGCAGCGATGCGACAGAAAGTCAACCGCGTTGGCTGTACAGACGGGGCTGGGAAGACGGAGGAATAAGGGCGGTGAGGTTGATCGCGACCAGAGATAAGGGCCGGGCCGCTTTCGAGCGAGAGGCGCAGCGCGGGACATCGATCGCGACCGGAGATAAGGGCCGCATTTGGGCTAAAGGCGCAGCGTCTGGGGAAACTGAAGGCGCGAGAGCCACGGTGAAGCGGAGACAGCGTCGGGGGACAGGTGAAGACCGCCAAGCGCGGGAAAACCGCCATTTTGTGGGCGGAGGACGACGGCAAGAGCGGGAAGCCGCCATCTTAGATAACATTAAAAATACGATAAATTGCTACGATGCCTAAACATGGGAACATTAATGCCTTCGACAGTGATATAGAAGACTGGGCTGTGTATGTAGAATGCATACAAAACTATTGTAAGGCAAATAAAATTCCTGAGACAGATAAAGCACTAACATTACTAAACTTAATGGGTGCGAAGACATACGGGCAATTGAAACACCTGTTATCACCAGATGAACCGGTGGATAAGACGTTCGAACAGATTGTTACTGTCCTAAAAAATCATCTTAGCCCCACGCCGCTGATGCTAGCGGAACGATTTAAATTTTACGATAGAAGACAGCGGCAAAATGAAAGCAATGCTGAATATTTGATGGAATTACGTAAGCTAGCAAAATATTGTCAGTTTGGAACGGGACTGACAGAGGCACTTCGAGATAGATTTGTGTGTGGTTTATTTAAACAGGATACACAAAGGCAACTGCTCGAGGAGAATGAGCTGTCTCTCGAGGAGGCGGTCACTATGAGGCCGCAGCGAGAGGCACGGCAGTAATGCAGCTACGGCCACCGGAACTCGGTACAAACAAATTGGGTTTGAGTTCTGTCAAATGTTATCGTTGTGGAAAGACAACGCACGATCAGAACCAGTGTTGGTTTAAAAACCAAGGATGCAGAACGTGTGGCAGGTTTGGCCACATAGCTAAAGTATGCCGGTCAGGAAAGAAGACCAGCAATAAAAAGTCACCGCAAGGAAAATATGCAAAGGTACACAAGGTGACAAAGAACAGTTTGACTGAACAGAAGTCAGATTCAGACGCTAGCAGTAATGAACTGGATAGCTTAAGAATACACAACGTTTGTAAGGATACAGACCTCCAGACAATTTGGGTCACTCTTAAGATAGCAGGAGTCCAAGTAAAAATGGAATTGGACACTGGATCGGCATTGACGGTCATGAATAAGAAAGATTACAGAAGGTTATTCCAACATATTCCCTTACAGGATACGGAGATTATATTGAAAACGTACACGGGGCAAAGAGTGGTAGAAGTGGTCCACAAGGGCGAAGGAAGCCAAGTAATGGACTTATATGTGCTACCTGAAGGAGGTCCACCACGACTAGGATGGGAGTGGATTAGGAAAATGAATATGGACTGGCACTCCTTGAAAGCACTAACGGTAGATTCCGGGGAAACAGCTGTCAAACCTAAACGATTGTCCAGAATATTGGATGAGGCTAAAGAGGTGTTCCAGCCGGGACTGGGAACACTGAGAGGAATTACGGCAAACATCAAGATTGATGAACATGCACAACCAAAATTTTTTAAAGCCAGACCGGTACCCTATGCAATACGACCTGCGGTTGAAGCGGAGCTGGAAGCACTAGAACGTTCAGGGGTACTGTCTAAAGTAGATTGGAGTGAGTGGGCTACGCCCATTGTTCCCGTTATGAAACGTCCTGCGGACAATAAGCCAGGAGATCCAGGGAAGGTTCGCATCTGTGGAGATTTCAAGATCACCGTTAATCCGGTGCTTCACACGGTGCAGTATCCGCTTCCACGGATTGAGGATATTTTCGCTTCACTGTCTGGCGGGAAACACTTCACCAAGATAGACCTGGCGCAGGCGTACTTGCAGATGGAGGTTGAAGAAGAGTCACGTCAATACCTCACGATCAACACGCATCGAGGGTTGTACCGGTACAATAGGCTGGTTTTTGGTGTGGCATCGGCTCCAGCAATTTGGCAGAGGGCCATGGAGCAGGTATTACAGGGAATTCCAGGCACACAATGTTACCTGGACGACATTCTGATCACAGGTGATGGTGATGAACAGCATCTCGCTAACTTGGAACTGGTGCTCAACAGACTGAAAGAGTATGGACTTAGGGTAAATCGGCAGAAATGTGAGTTCTTCCAGAAGCGGATCTCGTACTGTGGTCATGTCATTGACCGGGAGGGGCTTCATAAGTCTCCTGACAAGATAGCGGCAGTTGTAAAGGCTCCCGCTCCGGAGAATGTCTCTCAGTTGAGGTCGTTTCTAGGATTAATTAACTACTACCATAAATTTCTGCCAAATCTATCCACGGTGCTGCATCCGTTGAATGCTCTTTTACAGAAAGGGGTACCATGGGACTGGGGCGAAAACTGTAAGAAGGCATTTCGCAAAAGCAAAGAATTGATCACCTCAGAGGAAGTGTTGGCTCACTTCAACCCGACACTGCCTATTCGGTTGGCTTGTGATGCTTCTCCATATGGTATTGGGGCAGTACTCTCACATAAATTGCCAAATGGCACGGAAAGGCCAGTCGCATTTGCATCCAGATCATTGACCTCCGCTGAGCGCAACTATGCGCAGATCGATAGGGAGGCCCTTAGCCTTGTATGGGGAGTGAAGAAGTTTAATCATTACCTACAGGGCCAAAAATTCACACTTCTGACGGACCATCAACCGTTGGTGTCCATTTTTAACCCTAAGAAGAGTGTTTCGGTGATGACAGCACAGCGTCTCCAGAGATGGTCTCTTTTCTTAGGGGCACATCAATATCAGATAGAATTCAAAGGTACGAAACAGCATGGCAATGCTGATGGCCTGTCGCGCCTGCCACTACCTGAAGATGAAGACACGACGGAAGTTGACCCTGTTGAGTTATTTCATTCGACCATTATCGAGTGTTTACCTGTCACCAACGCAAGTATTGAAAGAGAAACCAGGAACGACCCGACACTGTCCAGAGTCTACGAGGTGACAGTGAAAGGATGGCCAACACGGGGTGATCCTCTGTTACCGGCATTCTCGGCAAGGCGAGACCAGCTGTCCGTCTGCCATGGTACTTTGATGTCCGGGACAAGAGTGATTATTCCTCCCAAGTTAAGGGAAAGAGTTTTAAAAGAACTACATGAAGGTCATCTGGGGGGAGTTAAAATGAGAAGTCTTGCTAGGGCTTACGTATGGTGGCCGGGTATTGACCAACAGATTGAGGAGTTAACGAAAAGCTGCGCTGGGTGTCAAAAAGTGCAAAATGCACCTCCGATAGCACCGCTACACCCATGGGAATGGCCTTCAGCCCAATGGCAACGCGTACACATTGACTTTGCTGGTCCATTCATGGACTCCATGTTCCTAATCGCGGTGGACGCACATTCCAAATGGCCAGAAGTCATCAAGATGAATACCACTACTTCAGAAAAGACAATTTCGGTGTTAAGAACAATATTCGCAAGGAACGGATTGCCAGAACAGATCTGTTCGGACAACGGACCACAGTTTGTATCGGAAGAATTCCAACAATTCTTAAAGAAGAATGGAGTTAAACATTATACCTCTGCCCCATATCATCCGGCGACAAACGGGTTGGCTGAAAGATTTGTCCAGACATTCAAAAAGGCTATTAAGGCCATGAATGATGATCAGATTCCGCTGCAACACAAGGTCGATAAGTTCCTGATGTCATATAGAAACGCCGATCATGCTGTGACTAACCAAAGTCCTGCTATGATGTTTTATAACAGGAGGTTGCGGTCCAAGTTGGACTTGTTAAAACCAAATGTGCGGAGGGAAGTGGAAAACAAACAGTTTCGGCATATTAACAGCAAGACCACTCGAACTTTCGACGTAGGACAACCAGTGATGGCAAGGGGCTATGGAAACGACAAATGGCAGTCCGGAACAATCTGGGCCAGACAAGGACCTCTGATGTACACCGTAGATATTGGTCATAATGTGATAAAGCATCATGCGGATCAACTGGTAGAGTCGAGAGCAAGGGTCGAACCCATGGTTGTGACAGAGACAGCTGTGGAAGACGTTCATGAACCTGAAGCATCTACCTCGGCCGAGAATGTATTTGATGATGATGACACCCAATACATTGGCAACCAACTAGAGGAGGCACCTCAACAACAAGAATCAGAGACCACTGAAAGGCGTTATCCAAGCCGAATCAGAAAGCCTCCTGAGAGACTGAACCTTTGAACTGTTATACCTGAAGTTATATATGTATACATGTTATGTTTATTTGGGGATATGACTGTTAAGCTAAAAAGGGAGGATTGTGGTGTATGTAACCTGTTCCACCTTAAGAGAACTTAAGCCTGGTCCACCTTAAGAAAGGTACTACTTTCTTTGGCTGCTGTATACGTAATACCGGTGGTGACCACACCGGTATATAAGCACAGTGTAATAATATTGTATTCAGTATAGTCCGACCTCCAACCAGTAAAGACCTGTTGAATTTACTCTTGTGGTCTGTGTAGTAATTCTCACTATAACACACAGACTTAACACTCATGACATCCCAAAGCGCTTTACAGCCAATGACGTATTTTCAAATGTAGTCACTGTTGTAATGTAGGAAACACAGTATCCTGTAGCCAATTTATACACAGCAAGCTCCCACAAACAGCAAGGAAATAAATGATCAGATCATCTGTTTTACGTATAAATGTTCATCAGGACACCAGGAGAACTCCCCTGCTCTTTTCTGAAATAGTGCCGTGGGACCTTTAAGTCAGCCTGAGATGGAAGATAGGGCCTCGGTTCAACGTCTCATCCGAAAGGTGGCACTACCAACAGTGCAGCATTCCCTCAGTACTTTACTGGAATCTCAGCTTGGATTATGTGCTCAAGTCTCTGGAGTGGGGCTTGAACCCACAAGCTTCTGATTCAGAGGCGAGAGTGCTACCATTGAGCCACATCTTACATCCGAACAGTGAGAGTGACGATTAACATCAATAGATCTAAAGTACATTAAAGCCACCTAAGTGGGATGCGGCTAGGCAGGCGACCTGCTGTACGGGGACGACCTGCTGGGAATCGATTTCTTCATTAATTACTTAAGGACTGGGCTGCGAGTTTGGCAGGACAGTAAAGCTCCATCTGCTCAATTCAAGGTGAAACCCACTGTTGGCACAGTCAGCTGTGTATTTCAACTCTGCACACTGTGAGACTCAGCTGACTATTCCGTTTGTTAGTCTTGAAATCTACAGGCAATTGAGTCGGTTCTGAGACTCCGTTTGCCCGCGCACATATTTTTGTTCACCCTCCTAATATCTGCTTCTTTGGGTCAGCGTCCATCTTTTGGATTATGCCTCTGTGAAGACGTTTTCCTACATTGAAGGCACGATATAAAGTTGTTGTTGTAGGTGGGATGACCAATTAATTGTGATAAATTAGCCTAGAATTTCCTGGAACTTTTCAGCGCAAGAGTGGCATAAGAACGGCAGAGTACCATTTTTGTGAGGAAATTTAAGTGTAACTGATTTTTATGTCGGATTACATAGAATATTCAGCACCGAAACAGGCCATTTGGCCCAACCAGTCCATACTGGCGTTTATGCTCCACTCGAGCCTCCTCCTGTCTTTCCTCATCTAACTCTATCAGCCTAACGCCCTGTTCCCTTCTCCCTCATATGTTTATCTAGCCTCCCCTTAAATGCATCTATACTATTCCCCTCAACTACTCCCTGTGGTAGCGAGTTCCACATTCTCACCACTCTCTGGATAAAGAAGTTTCTTCTGAATTCCCTATTTGATTTCTTGGTGACTATCTTATATTGATGGCCTACAGTTTTGCTCTTCCCCACAAGTGGAAACATTCTCTCTGTACCCACTCTATTAAACCTTTCAATAATTTTAAAGACCTCTATTAGGTCACCCCTCAGCCTTCTCTTTTCAAGAGAAAAGAGACCCAGCCTGTTCATACTTTCCTGATAGGTATACCCTCGCATTTCTGGTATCATCCTTGTCAATCTTTTTTGCACCCTCTCCAGTGCCTCTATATCCTTTTTATAATATGGCGACCAGAATTGTATGCAGTATCCAAGTGTAGTTTAACCAAGGTTAGATACAGGTTTAGCATAACTTCACTATTTTTCAATTCAATCCCACTAGAAATAATCCCTCGTGCTTGATTTGTTTTTTTATGGCCTTGTTTACGCTGGTTTTACACTGAAGCATTGGTATGAGCGAATTTCTTCGATCGTTCACACTGCGAGTTTCCTGCATTGTGTCAGTGATATCTTGCCGTAGATTGACGCCCAAATGTTAGGTGCAGCCCAGCCCAAAGTCATCTGATAACATTGTAACTGAGATTTCTGGAATTTGATAGTAATTTTCTTTACGATTTAAACATTTTTTTCTTGCGACCTGCACTATACTTAGCCAAAGTGCTGTCAGTTTCAGTACAGCCAAATTTTTCCAAAACTCTGCCCCTCCAACCCCCACACGGTGGTCTGCACAACAATTTATTACGACTGCAATACTGTGTGTTTCCACCATGTTAGGACAGTAAGAATCTGATGTGTGTGGCAGGAGGGAAGTAATCAATCATTTCTCTGCCTGTACAGGCACAAATCGACTATGTAGCTCTTATTCTCTTTCCTCCCCTGCTATGGAACAAAATGAAATGAAAAATCAAATGTCCATCCCATTATGATTTGCAATGCAGCGTTTTGCAGGGGCACTGCTAATGAGCATTTGGCAGACTAATCACCAAAAATGAACACGACTTTGTGTGCTAACAGCACTTGAAGAGAAATGTCATTCGGAATGGTATTACCACCTAGAGGCCCTAGTACAGAAAAAAAACCTAATACACACTTAAAAAGACATGGGCTAATTAAGGACAGGCAGCACAAATTTCTAAAAGGCAATTCATGTCTGACAAATTTAATAAGGGGCACTTGTGAGGAAATCAAAGTGTATTTCAAGGATATTATGTATGTGGATTTTCAAAAAGTATTTGATAAAGTGCTGCAAAGGCGGCTTGCTCATGAAATTTGCTGATGAAATTAAGGCATATGGTATTAAGAGGAATGTGGGAGCAATGATAGAAAGTTTCTTAAAGGATAGAAAACCGAGAGTAGTGGTTAATGGATGCGTTTTGAGCTGGAGGTCCTTATTGGAGGCCCGAGGTCATTATTGACACCAATGTTCCCCCAATTTTTTGAGGGTGCGCGTCCCTTTAAGGGGCTGCCCGGCCCATTCACAGTTTTGCGCATGCACGATATTTAACATTGGAAAAGCCGGTCCCGGGCTACACTGGACCAACAGAGAGCTTAGAGGGAACGTTGGTTGATACCATTGCTTTTTTCAATATATATAAATAATCTGTAAATCTTTGAGGGCACAATATCATCATTTGCCGATGACAGAAAAAGAGGGAGCAGGGTTAAGAGGGAGCAGGGTTAAGAGGGAGCAGGGTTAAGAGGGAGCAGGGTTAAGAAGGAGCAGGGTTAAGAGGGAGCAGGGTTACGAGGGAGCAGGGTTACGAGGGTGCAGGGTTACGAGGGTTACGAGGGAGCAGGGTTACGAGGGAGCAGGGTTACGAGGGAGCAGGGTTACGAGGGAGCAGGGTTACGAGGGTGCAGGGTTACGAGGGAGCAGGGTTACGAGGGTGCAGGGTTACGAGGGTTACGAGGGAGCAGGGTTACGAGGGAGCAGGGTTACGAGGGTGCAGGGTTACGAGGGTTACGAGGGAGCAGGGTTACGAGGGAGCAGGGTTACGAGGGAGCAGGGTTACGAGGGAGCAGGGTTACGAGGGAGCAGGGTTACGAGGGTGCAGGGTTACGAGGGAGCAGGGTTACGAGGGTGCAGGGTTACGAGGGTTACGAGGGAGCAGGGTTACGAGGGAGCAGGGTTACGAGGAAGCAGGGTTACGAGGAAGCAGGGTTAACCGTGAAGAAGACTTCAGGGGGGTATAAATAGGTTAGTAGTTTGGGCATAAAAACTGAAAATGCTGGAAATAATCAGGTCAGGCAGCATCTGTGGAGAGAGAAACAGAGTTAACGTTTCAGGTCGATGACCTTTCATCAGAACTGGAAAAAGTTCGAGATTTAAAAGCTTGTAAGCAAGTACAGAGGCAGGGAAAGGGGGGAGGGGAGGAAAGAACAAAAGGGAAGGTCTGTGATAGGGAGGAAGGCAGGAGAGATTAAATGACAAAAGGGATGATGGCGCAAGGCACAATGGGGTGGTAATGGGGACAAGAAAAGAAACAAAAGATGGGCCGAGAGCAGCTGTAAATGGCAGCAGCAGAATCATTACCAGCCCCTGCTGTCCAATAAAAAGAGAGCAGAGGTTATGACCTGAAATTGTTGAACTTGGTGTCAGGTCCGGGAGGCTATTCTTTCCTCTCCTCTCCCCTCTTTCTCTGCCTCTGTACTTGCTTAAAAACATTTACATCTCTAACTTTTTCCAGTTTTGATGTAAGGTCATCGACCTGAAACGTTGCCCGTGATATTTAATAAGGCGGGATTTCCAAGTGGGCAAGGGGAGAAGGAGGTCCAGGTTTCCCGAGTGCTGTGGAGCTTTAACTTCACAGCGTGCGTGTTTTTTTTAACAGGTTCCCTGCCCTCAAGCCAGCCTGATTGACAGGCTCGGCTCCCTATCGGGCGGGGAACGCTCCAGAAGAGGCCGCAGCCTAGGTTTCCTGCTCCTCAGGGTAGAGAAGGTGAGGGAGGGGGGTGGATACAGTGCAGTTTGGAGGATCGAAGGGTGATTGCAGGGGTTTGGGGAGAGATTGGGGCATAAAGTGGGGGTGGGGGGGGTGGTCAGTGATTGCGGGCGGGTCGGTGATCGCAGGATGTCGGTGATCGCGGGGGATCGGTGATTGCCGGGGAGGGGGGCATCAGTGATTGTGGGGGCGAGTTTGATCGCAGGGGAGGTCCGATTGTGTGGAGTGGGAGACAGTTTTACTTTGGGGGGCCAGGGAGGAAGCACTCCTGCTCCTCCTGGCCCACAAGAAGTGCTGGAAAAGCACTTACCTCGTCCATGCAACAGCCCTCGTCTCCCTTTAGCTACCGGGTCTCCCGAGGCCTGGGAAACCCGGCCGGCCAGCATTAAAGCTGGAAGAGAGATAAAATCTGAGGCACGCAGCCTTATTAAAATATTTAAATGAGCAACCCACCTCCTGCGAGCGGGTTGGTCACCTGCCCGAGTCCCGCCTCTGTTAAAACTGGAATTTGGGCAGGTTCAAGGCAGGTTGGATTCAGGCTTGAGATTTTTTTTTAATTTTAACATTCCACCCGACCCAAACTCACCTGTTTTTTGGGGGTAAAAATGACGCCCGTTAACTCTGTTTCTCTCTCTGCTGCCGACCTGCTGAGCGTTTCCAGCATTTTGTGTTTTTATTTCAAATTTCCAGCATCCGCAGTATTTTGCTATTGGTTCAGTAGTTTGGGCAGATAGATGTCAGATGACCCGATGTCGCTCATTTTACGCTATCGCCCAAAGTCAAGATGATCCCCTTTCATTCTAGTGTTTGGAAGTTAAATCAAAGGGGAGAAAAAAAAATACTTACTAGTGCTATTATTTTGCAGCTAACACCAGGCATTTATTTCAAGTTGTGATGGTCTGAACGCTGGCTTTGAAGAATTAAATCTAACCGACAAAATTCCAGTTAGCTTCAGCAGAATGTAATCATCCTATAGCCAACAGTGAGCACAAATACGGAACCTGAATTCTAAATGCTTCCCTTTCTTATTTAATGATTGCAATGATGATTTTTTTTTCACTGCGAATTGCTTTTTTCGGGGTGGGGGGGGTCGCAGGTGCAAGAGAGGGAAGAGAATAAAGGATACCTGTTCACATAGAAATAAATCTGTTGGAAGTTTCAGTTTAAACTGTAGTCTTTTTATATAATGTACGCCTACTTCAAAAAAGAAAAGTGATTACACAGCCTAATTGCGTAATTGCCCTAAACATTTCCAATCTAGATTAAGATTAATTTACTGTGCAGCCGTTGATCTGGATCTTGCGATGCACGTGGAGCTCAAGCTGTGAAGTAGAAGTATGCTGAGATGTGAAATACTGGCTCCTTTATTATGCAACATGCCAGTTACATTTCACACGTTCAGCCGTCACAAAATTACCGTCCGCACATGCTTAATGATTTTTACAGCGCGTGCTAATAAATTACCAGGTAAATGTATGAATAATGTGCCAGAAATGTGCTATAGTCTGATCGTTAATTTTAAGTATCGTTTACTTATTTTAAAATATGTATGTTCAGCCTGGCAATTGGAAGGGGCGAATGAGCCGTAGATCACCAGATGATTTGGAGAAAAGCCTTTGCTTTTTGAAGTGTGCGTACTTAAATTGAGTTCTTTCACACGTATGGAATTGTCATTATCAAAGTGCTAGCCGTTAGCCAGTAAATTTGTATGAGTGCATAAAATAAGCTGTGCGTGTATTAAGGGGAACATTAAGGTGAATGATGGTGCTATTACAATCAATTGAGTATCCTGGTACTCAAGGGCAGGGATGCTGAATTTGAGCAGGTTGTGGTGCGTCTCTTCACATCTCACCAAGGATTCAGACAAAAAAAAACGTATTTCACAACATGGCACTCCCGTTGCCCACCAGCATGTTTTCTCCAGGTATAGCGGTGTTAATGATAACTGAAATGCCTTTGGTTCCATGCCTCTCCTTTTCATTGCTATTTCTGTTTGGCGATTGTGCAGGTAAACCTTGTTCTTGAAGATGGGAAGTCATTGGGCCTGATGATCAGAGGTGGTGCTGAGTACGCGTTGGGAATCTACATCACGGGTGTGGATCAGGGATCTGCAGCAGAAATTACAGGCCTGAAGGTACTATTATTTTATGTGCCAATTTTTTCCAAAGAGGGAATGTCCATGTATGTTGCTTTGTACAGATCCCATTGGATGTTTCAAATCAAATGCCATTAACCCTTTGCCCACAAACAAAATTATCTTTGCAATTTTTATTTGGACAGTGTGTTGGAGGGCGTTGCTATGGATGTTAGTTCATGGGTTCATGCCTACAATTTCCCACATTATGGTCATTTAAAAAAAATTACTCCTGGGAATTATGTGATGCTGGCAAGGCTGCATTTATTGGCAATTCCTGGTTGCCCTGAGAAGGTGGTTTTGGGCCTCCTTCTTTAGCAATTATTCAAGTGATTTGTTGGATCACTTCAGAGGTTATTAAGAGTCAACCATGTCATGTGGGATGACCCTCATATAGGCCAGACTAGGTAAGGCTGAAAAGCTTCATTTCCTGAAGGACATCAGTGAACCAGCTGGGTTTTACAACAACCCAGAAACATTCATGGCTGCTTTTTCTGCTGCCAGTCCACAAATGACCAGATTTATTGATTCAATTTTACAACTTGCCATTGTGGGATTTGTACTCCCAATCTTTGGGTTACTAGTCTAGTATCATAACCACTGCACTGTTGTATCCTATTAACAGTCAGGCACAGTGGGGAGTTGACACTGAGAGGGAGGAAAATCTGAAGGCAATCCACCATGGAATGCACTCATGCACCTCTGAGCGGTTGATTATAGAGCAGTATTGGAAGATGCCAAGAAGCACATAGAATTATAGAATCATACAGCACAGAAGGAGGCCAATCGGTCCGTCGTGCCTGTGCCGGCTCTTTGAAAGAGCTGTCCAATTAGTCCTACTCCCCAGCTTTTTCCACATAGCCCTGCAAACTAGTCCTTTTCAAGTACATGTCCAATTACCTTTTGTAAATTTACTATGGAATCTGATTCCACCGCACTTCCAGGCAGGGTGCTCCAGGTCTTAACAACCTTCGGTGTGAAGAAATTTCTCCTCTAGTTATTTTGCCACCTGCTGTGCTCACTCCTAAGTTAATATACATGGGACAGAGACCTAAAAGAAATAAAAGATAATTTACAAAACAAAAAGTCAAATGGTTGTTCTGATGTAGTTCTTAAAGCCAGATGTATCTGTTATGAAATTAAATTAACAAAACTGGATTGAACAAAAGGATTTTGTTCAAATATCTTTGAGGAAGCACCACCATGGAAAGTGATTGCCTGGGATTTTCTGCATCTGAGCTGCTCAGCCCTTGACTTTTTACCCATTCATTTTAATGGGTGGAAATTCTTGACTGTTGTGCCTTATACCATTGTCAATTTAATACTGGACACGAGTTACAGAGCATAGACTGGGATTACGGTTTCAGTGACCCTGGGTCTAAACATTTGTCTCCCAACGTGTCTGACTTTAAACTAGTGTTTGAGGAGCTCATTAAAGATTCGCCTCTCGAAAAATAGGACTGGTTTAAAATGACCTAGCTTAAGTTTTCATTTATTAAAGCTATCACTTGAACTTTAAATGGAGGAAGTCATGCTAAATAAGAACATAAGAACATAAGAAATAGGAGCAGGAGTAGGCCAATCGGCCCTTCGAGCCTGCTCCGCCATTCAATAAGATCATGGCTGATCTGATCCTAACCGCCAATCCACTATCACAGAACCATCTCCTGAATCTAACAGAATTAGACACACGAAATAGGAGCAGGATCAGGCTACACGGCCCCTGGGCCCGCTCCGCTACCCACAGGGCCATGACCAATCCGAACCTGGACTCATGTCCAAATTCCTGCCCGCTCCCCGTAACCCTTAATTCCCTTTACTTCTAGGAAACTGTCTATTTCTGTTTTAAATTTATGTAATGATGTAACTTCTACAGCTTTTTGGGGTAGCATATTCCATGGACCTACCACCCTCTGAGTGAAGTAGTTTCTCCTCATCTCAGTTTTGAAAGAGCAGCCCCTTATTCTAAGACTATGCCCCCTAGTTCTAGTTTCACTCATCATCGGGAACATCCTCCCCACATCCACCCGATCCAACCTCTTCAAAATCTTATATGTTTCAATAAGATCGCCTTTCATTCTTCTGAACTCCAATGAGTAGAGTCCCAATCTACTCAACCTCTCCTCATATGTCCATCCCCTCATCCCCGGGATTAACCGAGTGAACCTTCTTTGTACTGACTCGAGAGCAAGTATGTCCTTTCTTAAGTATGGACACCAAAACTGTACGCAGTATTCCAGGTGCGGTCTCACCAATACCTTGTACAACTGAAGCAATACCTCCCTATTTTTATATTCTATCCCCCTAGCAATGAAAGCCAACATTCCATTGGCCTTCTTAATCACTTGCTGCACCTGCATACTAACCTTTTGAGTTTCGTGCACCAGGACCCCCAGATCCCTTTGTACTTCAGTACTTTCCAGTTTCTTGCCATTAAGATAATAACTTGCTCTACGATTTTTCCTGCCAAAGTGCATAACCTCACACTTTCCAGTATTGTATTCCATCTGCCAAATCTCTGCCCACTTACTTAGCCTGTCTATGTCCCCTTGCAGGTTTTTTATGTCCTCCTCACTCACTACTTTCCCTCCCATCTTAGTATCATCTGCAAACTTTGATATGTTACACTCGGTCCCCTCCTCCAAATCGTTAATATAGATTGTAAAGAGTTGGGGACCCAGCACTGACCCCTGCGGAACACCACTAGTTACTGACTGCCAGTCTGAGAATGAACCATTTATCCCAACTCTCTGCCTTCTGTTAGATAGCCAATCCTCTATCCTTGCCAGAATATTACCCCCAATCCCGTGATTTTTTATCTTAAGCAATAATCTTTTGTGTGGCACCTTGTCAAATGCCTTTTGGAAGTCTCAATACACTACGTCCACTGGTTCCCCTTTATCCACCCTATATGTTACTTCCTCAAAGAACTCCAGCAAATTTGTCAAACATGACTTCCCCTTCATAAAACCATGCTGACTTTGTCCTATTAAATTATGATTATCCAAATGTCCTGTTACTGTCTCCTTAATAATGGACTCCAAAATTTTACCGACCACAGATGTTAGGCTAACCGGTCTATAGTTTCCAGCCTTCAGTCTACTGCCCTTTTTAAATAAGGGTGTTACATTAGCAGTTTTCCAGTCTGCCGGGACCTTTGCCGAGTCCAGGGAGTTTTGGAAAATTATTACCAATGCATCCACAATCCCTACCGCCACTTCCCTCAAGACCCTAGGATGTAAGCCATCAGGTCCAGGTGATTTATTCGCCTTGAGTCCCATTATTTTACTGAGTACCACTTCCTTAGTGATTTTGATCGTGTTTAGCTCCTCCCCCCCTTTAGCCCCCTGTTTGTCCAGTGTTGGGATATTCTTAGTGTCTTCTACTGTAAAGACTAATATAAAATATTCATTCAGTGTTTTTGCCATCTCCATATTTCCCACCATTAATTTCCCGGTCTCATCCTCTAAGGGACCAACATTTACTTTAGCAACCCTTTTTCTTTTTATATAACTATAAAAACTCTTACTATCTGTTTTTATATTTTTTGCTAATTTACTTTCATAATCTATCTTCCCTTTCTTAATCAATCTTTTTGTTATTTTTAGCTGTCTTTTAAAGTTTTCCCAATCCTCTATCCTCCCACTAGATTTGGCTACCTTATATGCCCTTGTTTTTAGTCGAATACTATCCTTAATTTCTTTACTTAGCCACAGATGGCTGTCTTTTCTTTTACACCCTTTTCTTCTCAGTGGAATATATATTTTTTGGAAATTGTAAAATAACTCCTTAAATGTACACCACTGATCATGTATCGTCTTACCCTTTAATCTATTTTCCCAATCCACTCTACTCAATTCCGCTCTCATACCTTCATAGTCTCCTTTATTCAAGCTTAGCACGCTTGTTTGAGATCCAACCTTCTCACCCTCTAATTGAATATGGAATTCAACCATGTTATGGTCACTCATTCCAAGGGGATCCTTTACTAGGACATTTTTAATTAATCCTGTCTCGTTACACAGGACCAGATCTAAGGTTGCTTGCCCCCTGGTCGGTTCAGTTACATACTGCTCAAGAAACCCATCCCTAATACACTCAATGAACTCATCCTCAAGGCAGCCCTGCCCAATTTGATTTGTCCAATTAATATGATAGTTAAAATCCCCCATAATTATAGATGTTCCCTTATTACAAGCCTCAACTATTTCCTGATTGATACTCCGTCCAACAGAGTTGCCACTGTTCGGAGGCCTATAGACTACGCCCACTAGTGCTTTTTTCCCCTTATTATTCCTTACCTCCACCCAAACTGTTTCATTATCCTGATCTTTTGACCCAATATCATTTCTCTGTATTACAGTGATTCCTTCCTTTATTAACATAGCCACCCCACCTCCCCTTCCTTCCTGCCTGTCCTTCCTGATCGTTAAATAACCTGGTATGTTTAATTCCCAGGCATTGTCACCCTGCAGCCATGTTTCTGTAATGGCCACAAGATCATACCCATATGTAGTTATTTGTGCCATTAACTCGTCTATTTTGTTACGAATGCTACGTGCATTCAGATAGAGAACTTTCAAATATGTTTTGTGACACTTAGTTCCTGCTTTTGCCCTTTTTATTACTTTACCTTTTACTCCATACCTTCTGCCCCTTCCTGACACGCTCTGGTTTTTCATTTCCCCACTGCTACCTAAGTCTATGACCTTCTCTGTTGTCATTTTTATTATTTGCTCTCTAGGAACCTCCCCCCCACTAGTTAGTTTAAAGCCCTCTACAGCCTTTTGCAATCAGTGAATTAGAGAATTGCTGCAACAACCCCACAAAGGATCAGAGGTAACAAGAAAATTGGATCAACTTCTGGAGATGCACTGATGACAGTTGCAAGCTGGCTAGATTTTATCAGGCTGCGATCGTTCCATGCTCGCATGTCGAGGCCTGAAGAGGCTATAGCTCCCGGGCCTCAATTCCATATCCAGGTCCCGATCATTGCCTGGCAGACGGGTGGGGATGAGAATTTGGGTGGCAGGAGGCCATCGCAGGAATGACATGCAGCAGTTAGTAAGCGCAGAGCGGTGGGAGGGGGGATGGAGGTAGTGGGGGGTGGTGGCAGTGGGCGAACGCGATCAGGAGAGTGTGGGGGTGGGCCAAAGCACTCATGCTCCCTCTGGTCCACAAGAAAACTTAAAAAAAATTAGAATCTGGGTTTCTTCTAGGAACATAGGAACAGGAGTAGGCCATTTAACCTCTTGAGCTTTTCCGCCATTTAATGAGATCATGGCTGATCTGTGACCTAGCTCCATATACCTGCCTTTGCCCCATATCCCTTAATACCTTTGGTTAACAAAAATCTATCAATCTCTGATTTAAAATTAACAATTGACCTAGCACCAATTGCCATTTGCGGAAGAGAATTCCAAACATCTACCACCCTTTGCATGTAGAAGTGTTCCCTAATGTCACTGCTGAAAGGCATGGCTCTAATTTTTAGGCTATGTTCCCTAGTCCTAGACTCCCCAACCAGCAGAAATAGTTTCTATCTACCAGTTCCCCTTAATACCTTGAAAATTTCGATGAAATCACCCCATAACTTTATAAATTCCAGGGAATACAACCCTAGTTTGTGTAATCTCTCCTCGTAATTTAACCTTTGGAGTTCGGGTATCATTCTGGTAAACCTACGCTGCACTCCCTCCAAGGCCAATACATCCTTCCTAAGGTGTGGTGCCCAGAACTGAACACAGTGCTCCAGGTGTGGTCTAACCAGGGTTTTGTATATCTGTAGCATAACTTCTACCCCCTTGTATTCTAGTCCTCTAGATATAAAGGCCAGCATTCTATTAGCCTTTTTGATTATTTTCTGCACCTGTCCATGACATTTTAATGATCTATGTGCCTGGACCCACAAGTCTCTTTGGATCTTCACTGTTTCTAGCTTTTCACTATTTAGAAAGTACCCTGTTCTATCCTTTTTAGGTCCAAATTGGATGATCTCACACTTGCCTATATTGAAATCTATTTGCCACAGTTTTGCCCATTCACTTAATCTATTAATATCTCTTTGTAATTTTATGCTTCCATCTACACTGCTTACAATGCCACCTATCTTTGTGTCATTGGCAAACTTGGATATGTGGATTTCTATTCCATCATCTAAGTCATTAATAAATACAGTGAATAGTTGAGGCCCCAACACAGATCCTTGCGGGACACCACTAGTCACATCCTGCCAATTTGAGTACCTGCCCATCATCCCTACTCTCTGTCTCCTGCTGCTCAGCTAATTTCTTAACCAGGTCAATAATTTTCATTGAATTTCATGTGCGTCAACTTTAGCTAACAGTCTCTTATGAGGGACTTTATTAAATGCCTTCTGCAAGTCCATATAAATAGCATCCATAGACATTCCCCTGTCCACTACTTTAATCACCTCTTCAAAATATTCATTGCGGTTCATCAAGCATGACCTACCCTTCACAAATCCATGCTGGCTCTCTCGGATCAACTGAAAATTTTCAAGCTGTTCAGTCACTCTATCCTTAATTATAGACTCTAAGGGAGAAAAATTCAGTTGATTTGCGCCTCCTGTTAGTGCCCTAAGAGGACGCTAACGTGGCACAAAGTTACTAGTGCCTGGGCCCGGTGTCGCCAACGCCTCCCGTGAAATTCAGCAGAAGGTTAGTGGCGGTGGTAACCGTTAACACCCCGCGGCGCTGCACTGCCAGCGATGATGATAAGGCTGAAGGGATCCAGGGGTATGGGGAGAAAGCAGGTACTGAAATTGGATGATCAGCCATGATCGCATTGAATGGCGGAGCAGGGCCGAATGGCCTACTCCTGCTCCTATCTTCTATGTTTCTATGTCATTGCCGTGCGCCCCGCTCGTGCCCCGGCCACGATCTTTGGTAGCGCTCCCCTGACTTACCGCCAGATGCTATGTTCGACAGGGTCAGGGGGGGCCTACCTGCAGCCGGGGTGGCGCAAATTAATGGGGAGGTGCGGGGTGGCCATTTTTGTTGCTGGCTGCTTGCCAGCACCTGCCCAAGTTGCTGTCCCTGACCTTCTGTGCAGCCCCCCCCCTGCAGGGTGCCAGCTGCACTCCGTGAGCCCGGCACTTCTCTTGAGTGCTTCCAGTAGCACCCCGCCTCTCACTTGGGGCGCTACCGGTGAATTTCGAGTGCGGGGGCGATAATTTTTTCGGGGCGCTGTTCCAAAGGGGGCGCGACCCAATTTTTCCCCCTAATAATTTCCTGACAACAGATGCCAGACTAACTGGTCTATAATTCCTGGTTTCCCCCTCTCACCTTTCTTAAATAGCGGAGTGAACCATGATCCAGGTGCCGTCAGGTTTGGCTTGGCGGGGAAGCCGACTCTGCTCCCTCACTGAGGCCTCCAGTTAAAATAGCAGATTGGGCCCCATTGACGTCACTGGAGCCTGAACTGCATATTTAAAGAGGACCCTGCTGGCTTAGAGCGGGTGTCCTTGCTGCCTGCTATTTAAATTGCAGGCGGTTAGACCGGCACAGGAAAGGACAGGGTAAGTCTACTGCTCCATTTTAACTGGCCCCCCCTCCTGCCTGGTTTGCATCAGGTGGGAAGGAGTTAAAACCGGGTCCATTGTTTGCCAGCTTGGCAGAGCTGGAAATGAACTTGCCCCAGGCTAATTGGCAAGTGGAATTTTCCAGCACTGGTTCCAATCAATTGATTACGAGCTGTTTTCCATTATGATGAATTTTTGTTAGCTCTCAGCTGAGCTGCCCTATAAGAAGATCCTGCCTGTACGGAGCTGAACGCCCTCGGTCTCCATTTTCTTGTACTGACAAATCCATGCAGCAACATAAACTTCAGAAGTTCTGGACATCTCCACTGCCCCCTTGTTTGTTGTTAGCACTCAGGCATAACTCATTGTCTGGCCACTCGTCAGTCTGACTCAGTAATTGATACAGCTGCAGGTATTAGCACAGTCCCTGAAGGAGACACGAGTTCCATCACACGTCCATTTTGAGACTGTTACAGCATTGCACATAAGCATTATAAGATAAGCTGTTTTCTGATGCTTGCAAATGAGTCTCGCTGGGGATGAGCATTAAACTGAAGAGCAAACCAGAGGTAACCCAGCTAGGACCAGTTTTGGTTAATTCAGCAAATATCCGGCGCTTTGGGCTCAGAGGTGTATTTACATCTCCTTTTCAAAAAGGCAATACAAATTCCTGAAGGACAATACATTCCTCTGCAGATGCAAAGTGCCATTTTATCAGTTGCGTCACATGGCTATCACCTGTGCCCAGAATTATCGTAATAAAAGTAGGTGCCAGGTTAAAAGAAATTCTAGTGTATAAGTTTCCCGTCATCAAAGCTGAGAACTCATAGGTGAGTTCCTGCATCTGGAACCATAACAGTAGAAAGATATAAAAAGTTTGATTATGTACTGGCGCTGTTAACTTGGCGATCCAATGATGGGGGAAGGAGGGAGAGAGAAAGAAAGAGCTTGCTTTATTACAGTGTGTTTTATATGCTCAAGACATCCTAAATTGCTTCATATCCAATGAATTACCTTTGAGGTGTAGTCATTATATAGGTAAACATGGCAGCCAATTTGCACAGAGCAAAACCCTACAAACAGTAAATGCAATAAGTGACCAGTTCATCTGTTTTTGATGGTGTTGGTTGAGGAACTGATGCTGAGCAGGATGTTGGGAGAACTCACTGCTCTTCAAATCTTTTACATCCACCTGAACATGCAGACATGGCCCTGCTTTAACATCTCATATGAAAGTGAGCATCTCCAACAATGCAGCACTCCCTCAGTTTTACACTGAAGTGTCAGCGTAGACTAGGTGCTTGGGTCCTGAAGTGGGGCTTGAATCCATAATACTTGGAGGTGTGAGTGCTACCACAGAGTCAAACTGGAACAATAAAGGGGACAAATTATCTCTGGCAGTCTTGTGGGGGTATGTGATATCTAATAGTCTAGTGCTGGAATACATATCATGTTCCCGGCAATCTGATGGGCCAAGGAATGCATTTGTGTTCACTGAAGGGACTCTTGTCTTCATGAAAAACCTCAGCAATTCTTCTTTATTAGCAGGGGGGAATAGAGTCAATTGTGTCAAATTGTGCCACACTATCAACTATGCCTAATGTCTTCTGGGCAAATATGGCAATTGGTAATTTTCCAAGTTCGCCTTGCCAGTGGGGAGCCTCGCCCACCAATAGCGCATATCAGGGAATTGTGGGCAGTTCCCACAACTCTCTCAATATATGCTGCCTCCAGACCAGCTCCTCCACTGGCAACATGAAAAATGGATAATGATCCCCCTGATTACATTGGCTCTTCGATCTCCTAAGCCAAAGCAAGGTTCACCAAAGGCTTTTGAGGAAGACAGTCCCACATTAAAGAGATTTACGAACCAGCCTGCCTTATTGGAATTTGGCTGTGAACAAAAATGCCCAATAAAAAAGATGCTCGTCGCTGCTTTATTTACAGTCCCCATCCGTCACAATTTTGGGGTTTGTTCTCCTGGTAGAATCCATTTACGCTATTTATTGACGTTGTAAAACCAATGTAAGGGTATGTTTTTTCTTCACTTTATGTATCTGTCACAGCACAACATAAAATCACATTGCTATTAACCATTTGATTAATGGCTTGAATCTAATTTTGCATTCATCTCCATTTTAGACTTGATTGCAACGACGGTGACTGTTGAGCAGACATTTTATACTATCTCAGTACTGTCTACTGTCTGGAGCTGAGCAGATACTCTTATATTATTTATAGCGCAGTATTGGTGATTTGTTGGCGTCTTCTGCAGGGAAATACAACTTTCACAGCAACATGCTCAAGCAAGGGCAAATCAGGATTGTGGTTTCCAGCAGCATGCAAGCTACACTTGGAGCCGTTTCTTTTAACCAAAGCTATTCGAACAGGCAGGTTTCAGTTATCTGCTGCACAGTCTGATGGAGAGTGAGGGGTGGATCAGATTGTAGCAAAGAAATCATAACGATCAAAAGATACACTGGACACTTGCCCGAGGGAAAGCCTTATCTGTGGTTTTGGTTGTTGCTAAGTTACAGTTGATGTTGGAGGTAGATGCTTATCTGGACAAAACGCCCCTGCTTTGCTGAAGGACAGATTTAAGTGCGCGGATAATAGAGAATCAATACTCTTCTGTCTATAATGCTACCGTAATAGTATAGATGCCTGCCTCCGTGCAGAAACTGTGCAACGCGAGGCAGGGTCGGCAAAGCCGAGATATGCTTCACCCTGCACTGAGGTCAGCGACAAAGGAGCACATCTGTGCTTGTGCCCAGGGCTCCGTTCTCTGCAGGTTACTTTTTAATATCAGCAGGAGAGCTGGTGGGAATTCCACCTCATTCCCAATGATTCCATATTAAGTGTACACAGTGGGCTTGCCGAGGCTTTTGTTCTGCCAGAAGCAAAATACTGCGGATGCTGGCAGGCTGAAATAAAAAACAGAAAATGCTGGAAATACTCAGCAGGTCGGGCAGCATCTGCGGAGAGAGAGAAACAGGGTTAACGTTTCGGGTCGAGGCATTTTTTTTTCCAGGCATGGCTTCAATTCAGTTGCCCAGTGCGAAGCACACGCCAGTTAAGATCATGTCCTGGAGGATACGCTCAAGGGTTAGACTGGATCCTGGCTCTTAAGTTATGCTGTGGGTCTTTTGTTAAACTGCTAAGTATCAGCATGTGTATATAGCAGTGTAATGGCAGCTAAGGCCCAATCTTAGCTCACCACCTTGAATAATTTATTTGCAGGGTTCATTCAAAGAGCTTCCTGTTGGATTTTTTTTTTGTGCTGCACTCTCTGCCTTTTTTTCAGTCGAACTGTTTTCTGTCGAAGCTGATTTAAATTGTCATCTTGGATCATCTGTAAAATGTAAGATTAGGCATGCACTAAATAATCTTAGCTGTTTCCAAAAAGCTCGTGCTCGCTGCCCCCCCGCGAGCGCACAGCCCTATGATGCATGTAGCAGTGGCCTAGTTGTTACCATGGCAACCTCACTTGCAGCAGTGAAGATGCCGTGGTGCTGCAGACCTGCAAAGAAAAGATTGGATAGACCCTTTGGCTCAGTTGTGCAAAATCTTTTACCAGGGCACTTGCCTCAGTTGTTATTGTGACAAAACTGATGCATGACACTTCTCCCTCACCAAACCCAAATTTACTAAATGCATTTTCATGAATGCCCCTTTAAGCAGAGAAAAATGAAGACAATTGAAATTTAACTTTTTTTATTAATAACTTGCTTATCCACCCCACTATCCATATCTAAACATACTGCATAGATTCAAGGGGGGAGAAATTGGGTAAGTAGCGCCACTTGTTAGCGCCTAAAGAGGCAGGCAGTGGCTGGCGCCACTGGCTGCGCCTCCCGTGATATTGAGTTGGGGCGATGAAGCCGTAGTCCAGCCGTGTCTAGAAACTTTTAGGAGGACTAAGCTGGATTTTATGGCGCTAGCCACCTTTAGCACATCCGCATTTATTTGCTCGTCAATAATGAGCAATAAAATGTGGACATGCTAAATGCCAGCAATGAAAAATCGATCTGTGACATTACCAGCCTAAGCTAGAGTTCTGAGAAAGAAGCTGCTGAACTGAGAAAGCTGCAAACCAAGGTTTGATTTTTATGTGTTGTTTCGTGTTCCAGTTTTATTTTGTATTTTTTTTCATGTCTTTAGGCCCCTCCCTGCACCAGATATGATCTCCCTGTAAATCGCCTGGGCCCAGGGCTATGCCAGCGCCGCTGCTTCAGTGGCTGCTCGGAGTTGCTTTGTACCTCCCCTCCCATGGTGAAGTGTGCCGATTCCATCCTCGCTCAGCTGGCCAAGATTAAAGATTTCGGTGCCATATATTGACAATACACTTGTGACATTACCAGCCTAAGCTTTGATCTTTTAAAAAAAATATGCACTTATATATAATGCTAAATCACAGAATCATAGAATAATACACCACAGAAGGAGGTCGTTCGGCCCATTGGCTGACTCTTTGAAAGACCAATCCAATTAGTCCCACTCCCCGGCCTTTTCCGCATTGCTCTGCATTTGTGCCCCCATCAAGTATTTATCCAATTCCCTTTTGAAAGTTATTACTGAATCTGCTTCCAAAAATAAATAAAAGATAAATGTTTTATCTATCTTGGTAACAAACTAAAAATGTTGTATGTTATTGGTTGTAAACATAGAAACATAGAAGATAGGAGCAGGAGTAGGCCATTCGGCCCCTCGAGCCTGCTCCGCCATTCAATGAGATCATGGCTGATCATCCAAATTCAGTACCCTGTCCCTGCCTTTTCCCCATATCCCTTGATCCCTTTAGCCTTAAGAAATATATCCAACTCCTTCTTGAATATATTTAATGAACTGGCCTCCACCGCCCTCTGTGGCAGAGAATTCCATAGGTTCACCACTCTCTGGGTGAAGAAATTCCTCCTCATTTCTGTCCTAAATGGCTTACCCCTTATCCTTAGACTGTGACCCCTGGTTCTGGACTCCCCGACCATCGGGAACATCCTTCCTGCATCTAGTCTGTCCAGGCCTGACAGAATTTTATAGGTTTCGATGAGATCCCCTCTCATTCTTCTAAACTCCAGCGAGTACAAGCCCAATCGATCCAATCTCTCCTCATACGTCATTCCTGCCATCCCAGGTATCAGCCTGGTGAATCTTCGCTGAGCTCCTTCCATGGCAAGAACATCCTTCCTCAGGTAAAGTCGTCTTCTTCTAAAATTTAAACCTCCAAAAGGTGCTTCTGATGGAAGCCTACATTTTTCAAATTCTGACAGTTTATGCTCAAGACTGTGCATGGAATCTAAAATTCATAAAAAACACGTTTACTTTCCCAGTGTGAAGGAATTCATTTTGAAGTGAGTGTCAAAGACCTGTGTGGAGACGTACAAGTATGGCTGGCTTCTTATACTGTGTAGTTTGCAGTTCTCGTGCCAACCTTGCTTTCCACAGAGCAGTGGTAAGATCAGGGAGTGATCTTCTCCGACTCGGTTTGTAGAGTCTGAAGAGCACTCCTTCTGGAAGGTTTCAGAAATTCATAGTTTTGGTTCTGGAAAAAAAATTAAGTTGTGATCAATAACTTTGGTGCTGATTATTCTGCTGCAGCACTTTTGCTTCCGTGTAGTTATAATTCTTTCAAGTACAGGAAACTTTCGATTTACCGGCACCTAAATAACCGGAAATCTCGGTTAACCGGCAAAATTTAGGAGTAGGTTCAGGTGAGTTTTATTACTTGCCTTCCTCCATCTGTTGCTGTGCAAGGCTGCAGCTGTTGCTAAGCTACAGAGATGCTTGGAGCTTGTGGCCATTGTTCTGAACCTGTTGCTAAGCAACAGGGTTTGTTGCTTTATACGGAGCTCTCAGCTCCGTATCTTTTACTATAGCTTTCGGTTATCCAGAATTGTTGATGAACCGGAACCATGTCGGTCCCGTCGGTGCCGGATAAAAAAAAGTTTCCTGTAAATTCAACGACTAGCTTTAGCCAGAACCATGTGGTCTGACATTACCTTTCTGAAGTTGTGTGGTAGACAACCCATGTGGAACTCCAGTGTAAAATCCAGCAGTGAAAGAGTAATTGTTAAGCCTGTGGCTCGCTAACCCATATACGCCACGCATGTGGTGATAAGTTTGAGATCGTAGGAGGTGCAGGCCTGTAGGTGGAAACTGCCTTTTGCCATTAGCATGAATAGAGAGTGTTGGAAGAGACCTTGGATTGTAACACCTTATTTCATTCGTCTTAATGTTGCATCAACCCCTCCCCCTGCCCCCCCCCCACCTACACACACACTGAACGACACCATTCTCCTTCATTTGGAGGGTGAATTGTTGCATCCTGTGAACACCACCAGTTACAGTCGGTCCACCTCGTAAGAAAGGCATGGTTGACTGGTATGATTCCTCTGTACTCACTCGCCTCTGAGTCAGAAGGTTGTGGGTTCAAGTCCCACTCCAAGGACTTGAGCACATAAATCTAGGCTGACACTCCAGTGCAGTGCTGGGGGAATGCTGCACTGTCAGAGGTGCCGTCTTTCGGATGAGACGTTAAAACAGGTGGACGCAAAAGATCCCATGGCACTATTTGAAGAAGAGCAGGGGAATTTATCCCCGGTGTCCTGGCCAATATTTATTCCTCAATCAACATCACTAAAACATATGATCTGCTCATTATCACATTACTGGAGTGGGAGCTTGCTGTGCACAAATTGGCTGCTGCATTTCCCACATTACAACAGTGACTACACTTCAAAAGTACTTCATTGGCTGTAAAGCGCTTTGAGACGTCCTGTGGTCATGAAAGGCGCTATATAAATGCAAGTCTTTCTTTCTTGTTGTATTCCTCCCCCACTCCCAGTTTGCTGCAGTATTCCCTCCCTCGTTAGCTATTTTGCATGTGACTGTTGTAATTCAGCTCTCCATGAAGCACTAAATGTAAATGAGAGTCAAGAATCCAGCAGTGTGGTATTATAGTTGGTGCAGTAAAACAGGAAGTATTGCTGAAGACAGAAATGGGCTGTACATTACTTATATAAACATTAGAGGAGCTCTGTACAACATAATGAAATTGAATTGACTTTCTGTGTACTTAAAGTATGATGGCTACCTCTAATGAAATTACAGATGTCACTTGAGCAGTGTTTGAATACCATCAGTGCCAAGATTGTATTGGTATTTAAAATTCGCTGTTATCTGTCAATGCCTCGCCTTTGTGTAAGGCAGCGATTTTTCTTGTGCTGGCAATGGCCCATTTTTAAATTGTGGTGGTTCTACGATGTTATTGGAAGCCGAAGGCATTGCTGGGTATATCAATGATTTTTTGATGAGCAGCAAAGGTATCAAGTGATTTCTTGATGGGAGAAGTGTTTGGTGATTTTCTGACCGGCAAAATAGGATATGAATAATTTCATGAGAAAGAATAAAGGGTGCCAATGATTTCATGACATACAACGGTGACTGGGTGAGGTATGTAAAGTTATTAATCTTGTTATGTATGACCGATTTTGTGATGTATATCAAAAGGCCTATCAAAACTCTCAATACAAGACCAATGCTATGACCAATGATATTGCCATGTAGGGCTTGAAAATGTATTGGATCATCTCACAGAACCTATTTATTGCCATGTTATTTTTAACAGGAAATATACCATCTTGACTGGGGTCGGAGAGAAATTTTCCAGATTTTTTTTTTACCCCAATTGGCTTTGGGTTTTTTAATCCTTTTTTTGCTTCTCCCAGGAGATGACATGGCTGCTGGTGTCTATGGTGCTTTAGGCATCACACCTCTGTGGGGCTGTCTTGATGGACCAGATGATTTTATTTTCCTGCCCACCATTTTTGTATGTTTATATTATATTCTAAATTTGCTGTGATAATTTCAGGTCTGCTATAGATACCTTCAGTGGCGCAGTGGCTCCTATAAACAAATCCAACATCCCTTAATTTCATTAGTCAATTCATACTGAAGAAACAAGGAACTTGCATTTATATAGCCCCTTTCATGATCTCAGGACATGCCAAACTGCTTTACAGCCAATAAAGTACTTTTGAAGTCGAGTCACTGTTGCAATGTAGGAAATGCATCAGCCAATTTGTGCACAGCAAGCTCCCACAAACAGCAATGAGATAAATGACCTGTTTTAATGATATTGGTTGAGGGATAAATATTGGCCAGGATTCATTTATTCTGTCATTCATTCATACTGCTGAGAACTCTCCTGCTCTTCCTTCAAATAGTGGCATGGGATCTTTTATGTTCACCTCATGCCTCATCCGAAGGACAGTACCTCTGACAGTGCAGCACTCCCTCAGTATTGCACTGAAGTGTCAACTTAGATTAGGCGCTCAGAAACGTTAAACAAATATTTTGTATCTGTCTTCACAATCGAAGACACAAAAAGCATACCAAAAATGGTGGGGAACCAAGGGTCTAATGAGGATGAGGAACTTAACGTAATTAATATAAGCAAAGAAAAAGTACTAGAGAAACTAATGGGACTAAAAGCCAACAAATCCCCATGACTCGATGGCCTACATCCTAGGGTTCTAAAAGAGTTGGCTGCAGAAATAGTGATCTTCCAAAATTCCCTAGATTCGAGAATGGTCCCAGTGGATTGGAAGGTAGCAAATGTAACACCGCTATTCAAGAAAGGAGGGAGAGGGAAAACCGGGAACTACAGGCCAGTTAGCCTGACATCAGTCATCGGGAAAATGCTGGAATCCATTGTTAAGGAAGTGATATCAGGGTACTTAGAAAAATCATAACATGATTGGGCAGAATCAACATGGTTTTATGAAAGGGAAATCGTGTTTGACAATTTTGTTTTTTTAGAGTTTTTGGGGATGTAACTAGCAGGGTAAATAAAAGGGAACCAGTGGATGTAGTGTATTTGGATTTCCAAAAGGCATTCAATAAGGTGCCACATATGGGTTATTACACAAGATAAGGGCTCATGAGGTTGGGGGTAATATAGTAGCATGAACAGAGGATTGGTTAATGGACAGAAAACAGAGAGTAGGGATAAATGGTTCTTTTTCAGGTTGGCAGGCTCTAACTAGTGGAGTGCCACAAGGATCAGTGCTTGGGCCTCAGCTATTTACAACCTAGATGAAGGGACCGAGTGCAATGTATCCAAGTTTGCTGATGATACAAAGCTAGGTGGGACAGTAAGCTGTGAAGAGAAAACAAAGGGGGAAAAATTCAGTTGGTAGCGCCACCCGTTAGCGCCTTAAGAGGGCGCTAAGTGGCCGCAAACCAACGAGCGCCCGGGCGCAGCACTGCCCACGCCTCCCGCAAAATTCAGCGGGAGGTTAGTGGTGGCGCGAACCGGTAGCGCCCTGCGGTGCTGCGCCGCTGGCAATGACGTCATTGGTGTGCGCAGCGCCCCGCTCACACCCCGGCCGCGATCTTCGGGAGCGCCCCCTGATTTACCGTCGGACGCTATGTCCGACAGGGTCAGGGGGGCGTACCTGCGGCTGGGGAGGCGCAATTTAAAGGCGAGGTGCGGGGCGGCCATTTTTGTTGCTGGCCACCTGCCTGCGATCCCGTCCCCGGCCTCCTGAACCCCCCCAACCCCGCGAAGTGCCGGCTGGGCTCCAAGAGCCCTACACTTCTCTTGGGTGCCAGGCTCTTTTGCCTGCACTCCAGGTCGTGCTGCACAAGGCCCCTCCCCTTTAAGAAGGGGAGGAAGGCCTGCAATACTGCGGCGCGACATGTGGCGCTGCGGCACGTAGCGCCATGATATTCACTCGCAGTGCCCCAAGAGGGAGGCGGGGCGCTTCCAGTAGCGCCCCGCTTCCCTCTTGGGGCGCAACCACTGAATTTCCAGCGCGGGGGCGCTAATTTTTCTGGGGCACTACTTTTAGTGCCCCGGCGAAGTTAACGCCTCAATTGGAGCGCTACTCAATTTTTAGCCCAAAGAGTCTGCAAAGGGATATAGACAGACTGAGTGAGTGGGCAGTAAGGTGGCAGATGGAGTAAAATGTAGGGAAATGTGAGGTTATTCACTTTGGTAGGAAGAATAGAAAAACAGAATATTTTTTAAATGGTGAGAAACTTTTAAATGTTGGTGTTCAGAGAGATTTGGGTGTCTTCGTGCAAGAAACACAGAAAGCTAGCATGCAGGTACAACAAGCAATAAGGAAGGCCAATGGCATGTTGGCCTTTATTGCAAAGGGGTTGGAGTATAAGAGTAAGGAAGTTTTGCTACAATTGTACAGGGCCTTGGTGAGACCACACCTGGAGTACCGTGCACAGTTTTGGTCTCCTTATCTAAGGAAGGATATACTTGCCTTGGAGGCGGTGCAACAAAGGTTCACTAGATTGATTCCTGAAATGAGAGGGCTGTCCTATGAGGAGAGATTAGTAGATTGGGCCTATACTCTCTGGAGTTTAGAAGAATGAGAGGTGATCTCATTGAAACATACAAGATTCTGAAGGGGATTGACAGGGTAGATGCTGAGAGGTTGTTTCCCCGGCTGGAGTGTCTAGAACTTGGGGGCATAGTCTCAGGATAAGGGGTCGGCCATTTAAGACCGAGATGAGGAATTTCTTCACACAGAGGGTTGTGAATCTTTGGCATTTTCTGCCCCAGAGGGCTGTGAATGCTGAGTCTTTGAGTATATTCAAGGCTGAGATAGATAGATTTTTGGACTCTAGGGGAATCAAGGGATATGGAGATCAGGCGGGAAAGTGGAGTCGAGGTCGATGATCAGCCATGATCCTATTGAATGGCGGAGCAGGCTCGCGGGGCCTTATGGCCTAGTCCTGCTCCTATTTCTTATGTTCTTAAGGGGGAAAAATTTGGTTGCTATGCGCCTCCCGTTAGCACCCTAAGAGGGCGCTAACGGGGCGCAAAACAACTAGCACCCGGGCGCGGCGCCGCCAACGCCTCCCACGAAATTCAATGGCAGGTTAGCGGCGGCACTAACCATTAGCGGCCCACGGCACTGGGCCACACGGCGATGACGTCATCACCGTGCGCAGCGCCCCAGCCGCGATCTTCGGTAGCACCGCCGGACGCTATGTCCGATGGGGTCAGGGGGTGCCTACCTGTGGCTGGGGTGACGCTATTTAAAGGTGAGGGGCCGGGGGGCCATTTTTGTTGCTGGCCGCCTGCCAGCACTTGCCTCTGCTCCTATCCCTGGCCTCCTGACCCGCACCCCCGCGGAGTGCCGGCTGCATTCCATGAGCCCAGCACTTCTCTTGAGTGCCGGGCTCTTTTGCCGGCACTCCGATCCCTGGTGGTCCAGCTGGGCCCCGGGTCGCGCTGCGCAAGGCCCCTCCCCTTTAAGAAGGGGAAGAAGGCCTGCAATACTGCGGCGCAACGTGCCACAGCACCGCGATATTCCCTTGCAGTGCCCCCAAGAGGGAGGCGGGGCGCTTCCAGTAGTGCCCCACTTCCCTCTTGGGGCACTACCACTCAATTTCGGCTGCGGGGGCACAGCTCCCCAAAGGGAGCGTGACTCAATTTCTCCCCCTAAGGCTCTGGAGTGGGAACTTGAACCCACAACCTTTTGACTCTGAGGTTTGAGTCCTACCACTGAGCCAAGGCAGATAACTCCATATCTTCTTATACAATAGCATAACCCAAGTGACGTAGCAACATATCCCTCTTGATATACAAACTGAATATCCTGTCTTTCACAAATGCCTTTACATGTACTTCTCCAATCTTTCAGTAGACAAAATGTTTGAGGCGTGAACAAATTATCAAGCTGCTTTATTTTTGAAATGACATGTGAATATACAAAGCAATTTATGATTGGTCTTATTTAATTGAATCAATGCAACTTGTCTTCATGTAATAATATAAAATAATTAATATGCCATGCTTTCTCATTTCAAGTTTTATTTAAACCAAATAGCTTCTAATTACCCTTCTGCAACCTAACCTTCTGAGTCTCGGTGTTTACAAACCTGACTGTCAGTATATTTCTGCCTCTAATCTTATCTCCCTCTGTTCACAACAAGGGTGGCCCTGTGTCAGAAAACTCCTGCCAAGTGCATGGAGCCAGTGATTTCCTAATACCAAGGGTGCGAGGTGATCAACAGGCCAACAAATTGCTTACTGTCTTCGGTCTTTGGGAAACAACTTCAATGCTTACCTCCTTAGCATATGGCAGAGTGCACTTTTTCCAAAACTTGTGCAAGTGCACTTTATTTTGAAACACAACCCTTAGACATAACTCAATCCCAAAATCCTTTCCACGAAGAAACAAAAAGTGATCAAAAATGCCAAAACGTGACACTTGTGATTCGGATATTTTGATCGTTATTTTAATTTTTTTATACGATTTGTCATTTTTTCCCTCCCTTTTTGTGTGGTAGCCATATATAATTCCCATACACATGATGGGCTTGACTGTGAGCTGGCTTAGGAAGGTGAATAAGACTGGGCCTTGGCTATCTTATCTGGCAATTTTAACTTCCTTTCTGTGGGGAAAGGCCCGATATCCACTTTCTTAGATAACGCAGCTGGGATAGAGAACTCATCATGGGTGGGAGCAGTAGGCACAAACCTGTGTCCGGGTGATGTAAGCCCCCAAAGTGTGGACTAAGTGATATACAAAGTCAACAACACTGGCTTGTTATAAGAAAGACAGACCCAATAATTGAAGTAAAAACGGTTTATTCAGGCCTGGGGAGCTATGGCTCTTGCGTCCCAACACAAGGCTCCGACTCCACCGAATCTCTTGAGGTTCACACAGCTATACAAAAATTAAGGCCCTGCCCTAAAGGCAGGGATAAGCTTATTAGCATATACAGAATTATAGTTAAATTGTAATTATAAAACCGTGACATTCCATTCTTCCAGTCGCTTACAAATCTCACATTTCGTTATCAGTTGGTCCTGTTACTTTCTCATAACCCAGGGGCCTCAACTTTATTACTTTACGATCGTCCATTTGCTGTTGTCAGATGGCTTGGTCTTTTTAAGTATTTCTCTAAGATAGTAGATCTTTCCAAAGCGGGCAATCTGCAGATTTTCTGTCTCTCTCTCTTAAATTATTTCTACAGAGCAAAAACACTTTAGTTAGTTAAAAGAATAGAACCCTATTGAGCTTCACACTTAACAAACCCTTAAGTGCAAAGGTGTCGACTCGCGTGGCCGAACCCATATATCTCTCCCTCTTTCTAAGGGGTTGTTTTGACAGTTTTAATCTCTCAGCAGTTAACCCGTAGTCCTGTTTAAACCTTATCTGGGTTTATACAACTTTTACAGACTTCTATTGTTCAACTCGGAGCACGAATTAACCTATTCCCTCCATTTTGTATATTGGTGTTACAGATGAATCCTGGTTTGTTTTTCCTTATTAAATCCAATTTTTAATATCTTACTTCACCGGGCAAACGGCGGCACAGCTTGAAGGAGGAACGACATGCTGTCCAACTGCACCGTTTCCTGCATCCTCAATTCAATATTCTGCATATAAATTGCAACAAAAAAGGTATCACTGAGGAATTCAAAATGTAATCCCATTAAGAACAAATGGGCTGTTTTTTCATTTAATTCCAACTGTAGGTATTTCTAATATAAAAACAGAAAATGCTGGAGACACTCAGTGACATAAGAAAACTACTAGGCACTTGGTCTAAGCATTAAACAAAGCTTTAATCAACTGTTTTACAACATGGAGGCCTAGTTGTGTCCTTCACTAGTTCCTGTTAAGAATGTCCTGCGCAAGCTGGGCCCGTGCCCGAGTATTTATACTCTCCCTGGACAGCGCCACCCGTAGGCCGCTCAGTATTATTTCATAAGTCTTTCTTTCATGAATGACTGATTCATGTCACTCAGCGGGTCAGGCAGCATCTGTGAAGAGAGAAACAGAGTTAACTTTTCAGGTCGATGATCGTTTGTCAGAACTGGAAAAAAGCAGGAAATGGAACAGATTTTAAAGCAAGTTTAGGGGCTGGGAACTTGCTTTAAAATCTGTTCCATTTCCTGCTTTTTTCCAGTTCTGACAAAAGGTCATCGACCTGAAACGTTAACTCTGTTTCCCTCTTCACAGATGCTGCCTGACCTGCTGAGTGTCTCCAGCATTTTCTGTTTTTATTTCAGATTTCCAGCATCTGCAGTATTTTCCTTTTGTATAGGTATTTCTAATAGTTCACATTAACTGCGAGATTTTTCTGTGTTAGGTTGGAGACCAGATTATAGAGGTGAATGGCAGAAGTTTTCTAAACGTTCCTCACGACGAAGCTGTGAAAATCTTAAAGTCTTCACGGCACCTCATGATGACGATAAAGGATGTTGGGAGACTACCTCATGCTCGGACGGTAGTGGACGAGACTAAATGGATTACAGGCCCAGAGCTCAGTGTGACCGCTGCCTCCGGCGGTCCTGCAGGGTAAGTCCTGGCCTCATTTCTTCAGCTCTGGAACAATATTTCTAATGTCACCGCATGATTAATGAGTCTCTTGTGAAAAATAAATCTCTGTGTGTCCAAGTGGAAAGTAAACCAATTCAGTGGAGCTGCTCACTAAATTAGCCTTTTTTCTTCTCTGTTTGAAAAGCATGGTTTATAGGATAACATGTTTGTATTCTTTGACCATTTTTTACAGTTGCAGCCATTTTCAAGACCTTGTTTTTTTAGTATCCATTATCCTTTCTGTTTGTGGTTTCCTATGTGAGGCCAGATATTTTAATCAATACCGTCTGATTTTCAAGCCTGATCCCCGCCTACTTTAATTCCCCCACCCAACTTTTTGATATTGCTTCCGCCCGACACAGGAATTGCCTGTGTCTGAACTGGGAGTGTGTTAGAGTGCGGCCTGTTGAAGGGATGTGAAGACGTGTGTGACAGCTTAACATAATCTGCGCGGTGAGAGACAGAAGCGACAGGTAGCGAGGGCGGAAGTAGGTGCAAAGTGTGCAAGTCCAAGGAAACAGAAGGAAGTGCAGGGAAGTGTGCTGCCGTGATCGGGAATTTAAACGTGATTAACTTGGGAGAACTGCAAAGGCATTATACAGAAATAGTGTTCACTGGAATGGTTTAGGCAAGTTTAAAAAGATGAAACTTGACGGAGCATGGAAAGCCTTTTTGTTCAAGCAAACTGATTCCACTATGGACTGGTGCATCAGATGGTAATTGTGGTGCTATCTCAGTCCCTTTTTTCTAATTCACATATGGGATGTGGGCATCGTTGGCAAGACTAGCATTTATTGCCCATCCCTAATTGCCCTTGAGAAGGTGGTGGTGAGCTGCCTTCTTGAACCGCTGCAGTCTGAGTGGTGAAGGTACTCCCACAATGCTGTTAGGTAGGGAGTTCCAGGATTTTGGCCCAGCGACGATGAAGGATCGTAGATATACTTCCAAGTCAGGATGGTGTGTGATTTGGAGGGGAACTTGGAGGTGGTGGTGTTCCCATGCACCTGCTGCCCTTGTCCTTCTAAGTGCAAGAGGTCACGGGTTTGGGAGGTGCTGCCGAAGAAGCCTTGGCGAGTTGCTGCAGTGCATCTTGTAGATGGTACACACTGCAGCCACGGTGGTGGTGGAGGGAGTGAATGTTTAAGGTGGTGGATGGGGTGCCAATCAAGCGGGCTGCTTTGTCCTGGATGGTGTCGAGCTTCTTGAGTGTTGTTGGAGCTGCACTCATCCAGGCAAGTGGAGAGTATTCCCTCACACCCCTTACTTGATGTAGACAGTGTTACTGTCGCATTAACGAGGGATGTTGATGCTAGGAAAGGGAACACTTTCTCATTTCAGGCACTGAATATCAGTGTCAAGTGCTTCCATGTGAAGTGAAACACTACAAATGCAAAATAAAATCGCCTCTACTTTGCCTCAACAACATGTTGAAGCTCCAACCTCAGAAAAGCACCCACACTCTGAAGGAGATTTGTATAAGTAAATAAATATATGTGCAATAATACAATGCCATATCACATCAAAATGCCTTAAAGCACTTCACACGGTTCTACTGATCTCCAACTGGAGTTACAGTGGGAAACCAGAAGAACGTTTGTGGACTGTCAGGACCATGGTCATCTTATTCAGAAAAGACAGTGAAGCAACAGAAAGGATTCAGAGAAAAGCAGCAAGGATGATTTCAGGTTTTAAATCATTTGATTATGAAAAGAGAATTAGGAAGCTTGGAAATAAAAATTAAGGATGAACATTATCTAAGAGATCGGTAAGATTGCAATAAAAGGAGATTCTGCAGGGAAGGAGAACAAGGAGATTCTGCAGGGAAGGAGAACAAGGAGATTCTGCAGGGAAGGAGAACAAGGAGATTCTGCAGGGAAGGAGAACAAGGAGATTCTGCAGGGAAGGAGAACAAGGAGATTCTGCAGGGAAGGAGAACCAGGAGATTCTGCAGGGAAGGAGAACAAGGAGATTCTGCAGGGAAGGAGAACAAGGAGATTCTGCAGGGAAGGAGAACAAGGAGATTCTGCAGGGAAGGAGAACCAGGAGATTCTGCAGGGAAGGAGAACAAGGAGATGATGACAAGCCGAGGAAGCCACAAGTTAAATTTAAGCAAATACCTGTTTATGTTTAAAATTGTCCAGTTAATGTAGTCAACCGCTTCAGCGGAAGTATTCAAAAGGGAATTGAATCAGTTCCTTATTCAATAGAGAGTGAAGGGGTCTGCAATTGGAAAAATCCCATCATCATGTTCTCAGGACTTTAATGACGGAGCAAGAAAATTGGGCAAAGGACCTTTTCATAGTCCATTTTAATTTTTTTATCTCATCAGTGACAATACACACTTGCCTTCGTTTTCTTCACTCATCACATTTCTTCATTAAAAATCTCAACCATTAGGTACAGTGCCAATAAACAAAGGGTTCCTTGAATTCTTTAGTAACTGTCTCATGATTTGACTCTAGCCATTGTAGTTATTCTGCTTATGGGAGCCACTTAACACCTCATAAACTCGGGGATTTCTAAGTTTATTGTTTAATTAAGTAACTGTTGTGCACAGAATAACTGTTATTAGAAATGTGATAGCCACTGATTGTCAAGAGCACTTGAGATTCCTACATTTATTGTACTGCATGTTTGATGTATTTTTATTATGAGATATGCAATCAGAACCACTAAACTTTAGTTATTTTCTTTCCAGAGTTTGAAGGAGCAATCTGTTTTAATTTTTTTTCTTAGAATAGTTCTTTATAAATGTCAATTTTAATTGTCCTGATCTCTCTATAATACTGCCAGGACTGCCATTTTGGATTCAGCTCTCCAAACAACTGATGCAGTTTATATCGTACTGACAGAATTTAAATTTAATTTCAAAAAATATGCTTATTAGTATTGGTAAATGAAATGGGTAAGAATTTCAGCGATATTGTCAGCTAGAACTTAACTATTGCATATCATCCCTTCAAGAGCTAGCTTGATAAAACATGGACAAAGCTTGGTGCTGCCACATTGGCATATTTTGGGGGATGCAAAAATAGCCTGTTGAAAAACCTCCTCTCAAACATTGTTGTAGTGGAGACGAAGATAAGGCTACACTGAAATGTAGGCTTATTTTCCTTCATTTTTTTACTTCAACTTTTTATATATAGAAGGGGGCATGATCACTGATGCAATGATGTCAGCAAACACAAATCTTTAACTCAGTGCTTCATCAACTTCATCTACATGGCTGAGGTAATGTAGTTATAATCAATTGTAGTTACCATTAGTGACGGAGAGGCAAATTGACTTGTATTGTAGTAATTCATTCATTCAGACTTTCTTTGAGAAACGGTGGAATAATGCAAAAATCAAATTGTAAGTATTTTGCATCAGCTATAATTGGAATTTAACAAGAACAAATTCAGTAATACGTTTGCAGAAAAAAAGCCATCAGCTGGGCCACTGATCATGGTTTTCACAGAAAAACAAACTGCAAAATCCTACCCCCCCCCCCAAAAAAAATTCCCACATCCCACATAATAAAATGGAGTTAGTCTTAATCAGTCACCAGAAACCAATGGCCCTAACTGTACAGGGATAATACTGGGGAACGTAATCCAAAAAATGCTGGTAAAAATCTTCAAAAAGGCCGAATTTCACGTATTCAGTCATCATGAATCAGTAGCCCTGCTGATTATTATCCTTTGTAACATGACCATGTTGTCACAAATTATGAGTTATGGGGCATTTATTGCAGTTAAGAAAATATTAATGAATATTCTGATAAACATTCGTCAATTATTTACTGTAGTTACAGGCTGTTAAAGTTAATTACAACTGAGTTCTTGAGTGTAATTATGTATGATTAGGGCTCGGGCAGCAGCAGTACCAGCTGTGCAAACTGCTGGCAGTCTCGAGTCTGAAATCTCTCTGGATCAATAAAGACATTTTGGTTTTTTTTAATACATTTTTTCAATTCTTTTTTTCTTTGTGAACATCCTGAATAGACCCCACAATGGTACATTGCTCTGCAATGATATCACAATATCTTGTATTCTTTGTTGATGCTGAGTAACTGTCCTTGAACTAATGAATGCAATAGAACAAGAAGTTGTTGTTCAAAATGGGAAAAGTGCATAATGGGATAAAGTAGATGAGTAATGTGGGACATGACGTGGTAAGTTTAGCATGCCTTGGGAGGAACAGGTTACTTTGGACCTATGGTTCTCACCACTATGGTTTTCCTCCTGTCATGTCTGGGTCTGTTGTAGACTAATTGATAGAGATTGATTGCTGTGATTAGTCAACAACTCCATTGTGGAACAGGCTTGAGGGGCTTAATGAGTGACAGGAGGGTGCAAGCACAGTGTGACAAGTTTACATAGGCACTCTTCATTCTAAATGTGGATACCAGAATTTACAACGGCAAAAGTTGACAGGAATTGCAGACAGATATAATATTCTTAATGTACTTTATATATACAATAAGCACCTGAATAACAACCTCAGGATGTTTTTCTACATTAAAGGTTCTTTATGAATGTAAGTTGCTGTAGTGTAACTTACAATAAATATAATGGTACTGGTTTATATTTATTTATTTATTTATTTAATATTTCTCAGTCACTGTGACCATGGTGGTTGCATTATAAGAACATAGGAACTGCTAGACGAAAAAAGACCAAGGTCCATCTAGTCCGCCTTCTACCATCCTGGTAGTCGCATGATATATAGGAACATAGGAACAGGAGTAAGCCTTTCAGCCCCTCCAGCCTATTCTGCTATTCAGTTAGATCATGGTTGATCTGTACCTCAACTCCATTTACCCGCCTTTGTTCCACCTCATTTGCAAAACACAATATTAACCTCTCAACTGACCAGGCAAAAGATACCTTTGAAAAACCATGGGGGTAATTTTGACTTTTGGTGATGCTGTAATTATGGGGGATTTTAACTATCATATTAATTGGACAAATCAAATTGGGCAGGGCTGCCTTGAGGATGAGTTCATTGAGTGTATTAGGGATGGGTTTCTTGAGCAGTATGTAACTGAACCGACCAGGGGGCAAGCAGCCTTAGATCTGGTCCTGTGTAATGAGACAGGATTAATTAAAAATGTCCTAGTAAAGGATCCCCTTGGAATGAGTGACCATAACATGGTTGAATTCCATATTCAATTAGAGGGTGAGAAGGTTGGATCTCAAACAAGCGTGCTAAGCTTGAATAAAGGAGACTATGAAGGTATGAGAGCGGAATTGAGTAGAGTGGATTGGGAAAATAGATTAAAGGGTAAGACGATACATGATCAGTGGTGTACATTTAAGGAGTTATTTTACAACTTCCAAAAAAAATATATTCCACTGAGAAGAAAAGGGTGTAAAAGAAAAGACAGCCATCTGTGGCTAAGTAAAGAAATTAAGGATAGTATTCGACTAAAAACAAGGGCATATAAGGTAGCCAAATCTAGTGGGAGGATAGAGGATTGGGAAAACTTTAAAAGACAGGGGAAAAAAAAACAAAAAGATTGATTAAGAAAGGGAAGATAGATTATGAAAGTAAATTAGCAAAAAATATAAAAACAGATAGTAAGAGTTTTTATAGTTATATAAAAAGAAAAAGGGTGGCTAAAGTAAATGTTGGTCCCTTAGAGGATGAGACCGGGAAATTAATGGTGGGAAATATGGAGATGGCAAAAACACTGAATGAATATTTTATATCAGTCTTTACAGTAGAAGACACTAAGAATATCCCAACACTGGACAAACAGGGGGCTAAAGGGGGGGAGGAGCTAAACACGATCAAAATCACTAAGGAAGTGGTACTCGGTAAAATAATGGGACTCAAGGCGGATAAATCACCTGGACCTGATGGCTTACATCCTAGGGTCTTGAGGGAAGTGGCGGTAGGGATTGTGGATGCATTGGTAATAATTTTCCAAAACTCCCTGGACTCAGCAAAGGTCCCGGCAGACTGGAAAACTGCTAAGGTAACACCCTTATTTAAAAAGGGCAGTAGACAGAAGGCTGGAAACTATAGACCGGTTAGCCTAACATCTGTGGTAGGTAAAATTTTGGAGTCCATTATTAAGGAGACAGTAACAGGACATTTGGATAATCATAATTTAATAGGACAAAGTCAGCATGGTTTTATGAAGGGGAAGTCATGTTTGACAAATTTGCTGGAGTCCTTTGAGGAAGTAACATATAGGGTGGATAAAGGGGAACCAGTGGACGTAGTGTATTTAGACTTCCAAAAGGCATTTGACAAGGTGCCACACCAAAGATTATTGCTTAAGATAAAAAATCACAGGATGGGGGTAATATTCTGGCATGGATAGAGGATTGGCTATCTAACAGAAGGCAGAGAGTTGGGATAAATGGTTCATTCTCAGACTGGCAATCAGTAACTAGTGGTGTTCCGCAGGGGTCAGTGCTGGGTCCCCAACTCTTTACAATCTATATTAACGATTTGGAGGAGGGGACCGAGTGTAACATATCAAAGTTTGCAGATGATACAAAGGTGGGAGGGAAAGTAGTGAGTGAGGAGGACATAAAAAACCTGCAAGGGGACATAGACAGGCTAAGTAAGTGGGCAGAGATTTGGCAGATGGAATACAATACTGGAAAGTGTGAGGTTATGCACTTTGGCAGGAAAAATCGTAGAGCAAGTTATTATCTTAATGGCAAGAAACTGGAAAGTACTGAAGTACAAAGGGATCTGGGGGTCCTGGTGCATGAAACTCAAAAGGTTAGTATGCAGGTGCAGCAAGTGATTAAGAAGGCCAATGGAATGTTGGCTTTCATTGCTAGGGGGATAGAATATAAAAATAGGGAGGTATTGCTTCAGTTGTACAAGGTATTGGTGAGACCGCACCTGGAATGCTGCATACAGTTTTGGTGTCCATACTTAAGAAAGGACATACTTGCTCTCGAGTCAGTACAAAGAAGGTTCACTCGGTTAATCCCGGGGATGAGGGGATGGACATATGAGGAGAGGTTGAGTAGATTGGGACTCTACTCATTGGAGTTCAGAAGAATGAGAGGCGATCTTATTGAAACATATAAGATTGTGAAGGGGTTGGATCGGGTGGATGCGGGGAGGATGTTCCTGATGATGGGTGAAACTAGAACTAGGGGGCATAGTCTTAGAATAAGGGGCTGCTCTTTCAAAACTGAGATGAGGAGGAACTGCTTCACTCAGAGGGTGGTAGGTCCATGGAATATGCTGCCCCAAAAAGCTGTAGAAGCTACATCATTACATAAATTTAAAACAGAAATAGACAGTTTCCTAGAAGTAAAGGGAATTAAGGGTTACGGGGAGCGGGCAGGAATTTGGACATGAGTCTAGGTTCGGATCGGTCATGGCCCTGTGGGTAGCGGAGCGGGCCCAGGGGCCGTGTAGCCTGATCCTGCTCCTATTTCGTGTGTCTAATTCTGTTAGATTCAGGAGATGGTTCTGTGGTAGTAGATTGGCGGTTAGGATCAGATCAGCCATGATCTTATTGAATGGCGGAGCAGGCTCGAGGGGCCGATTGGCCTACTCCTGCTCATATTTCTTATGTTCTTATGTTCTTAAAATGGTTAATATCGATTTAGATGTGTAACAGGCGGCTGAATTGATATCGCCCGTTTTACACTATCGCCCGAAGTCAAAATTACTCCCAATGAGTTTACAATTTACTTTAATTAAAGTGTGACTGATTATAAAAGCTTAGAACCTGCACCATGGATGGATTTTACTAGTGTACAGCGAGCACAACTGTGATTAACCTCCAGTAATAATATCCTGACAAAGCCTGATATTTTTACCTACTGACCATTGTATATTTCACTCAGACTTTGGAATCAAAAACACAATTTCTAAATTTGTGGATGACACCAAATTTGGGGGGATAGTCAAAAGTGAGGAGAACTGCAACAAATTACAAGAAGACATTAATAAACTTGCAGAATGGGCATATAATTGGCAAATGAATTTCAACACAGATAAGTGTGAGGTGTTACATTTTGGTAAGAAAAATAAGTACAGGTAGACTATCCTTTATCCGAAAACCTCGGGACCAGCCGAGTTTCGGATAAAGGAGAATTTCGGATTTCGGAAGGTGGGTCGGCGGGGGTCCGCGGGGGGGTCGGCGGGGGGTCGTGCGCACGACTTACGCTGACGCTCGGCGTAAGTCAGTCGGGGTCAGCGGGGGTCGGGGCCGGCGGGGTCCGCGGGGGGGTCGGCGGTTGTCAGGGCTGGCGGGGTCGGCGGTTGTCGGGGCCGGCGGGGTCCGCGGGGGGGTCGGCGGGGGGGATCGGCGGTTGTCGGGGCCGGCGGTTGTCGGGGCTGGCGGGGTCGGCGGTTGTCGGGGCCGGCGGGGTCCGCGGGGGGGTCGGCGGTTCTCGGGGCTGGCGGGGTCGGCGGTTGTCGGGGCCGGCGGCATCGGCGGGGGGTCGTGCGCACGACTTACCCTTTATCCGAACTTCCGAAACCGGAACCCTCTAAAAACCAAAGGTTTTTTCGCTCGTACGCACGACTTACGCTGAACGAAAAAACCTTCGGTTTTTAGAGGGTTTCGGTTTTCGGAAGTCCGGATAAAGGGTAGTCTACCTGTAGCTTGCATATTACTTGGAAAATAAGAATCTAAATGGAGTAGAGGAGCAAAGGGATCTGGGAGTACAAATACACAAATCACTAAAAGTAGTGACACAGGTTAATAAGGCCATTAACAAAAAAGCAAACCAAGCAGTCGGGTTTATTTTTAGAGGGATAGAATTGACGAGTAGAGAAGTTATGCTAGACTTGTATCGAACCTTGGGTAGACTACATTTGAAGTACTGCGTACAATTCTGGTTGCCATATAACAAAAAGGATATAGAGGCACTGGAGAGGGTGCAAAAAAGATTTACAAGAAATGCGAGGTTATACCTATCAAGAAAGTATGAACAGGCTGGGTCTCTTTTCTCTTGAAAAGGGAAGGCTGAGGGGGTGATCTAATAGAGGTCTTTAAAATTATAAAAGGTTTTGTCAGAGTAGACATAAAGAGAATGCTTCCACTTGTGGGGAAGAGCAAAACTAGAGCAATACAAGATAGTCACGAAGAAATCAAATAGGGGATTGAGAAAAAACTTCTTTACCTAGAGAGTGGTAAGAATGTGGAACTTGTTACCACAGGGAATAGATGAGGCAAATAGTATAGATGCATTTAAGGGGAGGCCAGATAAGCATACGAGGAACAAATGAATAGAGGGTTATGCTGATAGAGTTAGATGAGGAAAGATGGGAGGAGGTGCAAGTGAAACATAAACACCGGCATGGACTGGTTGGGCCGAATGGCCTGTTTCTGTGCTGTATATTCTATGTAATTCTATAACTCTGGAAAGCTCCCAACATTTCAAGAAATCAATAAATTTTACAGATTGTAAAGTTCAGTAATTCCAGATACTTTTTATCTACTATGGTTTGAGTTTCTAGAATAATTGAGTAAGATTATCATAACAAATTGTTTATGCCTTGTATGATCAAACTTACCATGTCTGTTTCAAAAAAGCCTATAATGCTTCTTAAGATTCTTAGCTGCAAGTATAGCATGGCATGCGTAATGGATTACTTCTAGTGCCATGTTGTTTAACAAGACAGCTAACTATGTACTGCACTGCCACCCTGCATAGACGGACCGCTAATTGTCCACTACACCTTCTCTATCTCACAGTTACTTTGCTAACCATCCATTATAAGATCCCTATCTTGCGTGGCCACTTTGCTAACTGTGCATTGCATTATCCCTATCCTGCTCAGTCACTTCATTGACTGGCCATTATATCATCCCAATCATGCTGGGTCACTTTGCTAGCTGTCTATTATACCATCCCTATCCTGCTCGGTCACTTTGATAACTATTCAATATACCATCCCAACATTGCTTGGTCACATCACTAACTGCCCATTATACAATCCCTATCATGCTCAGTTGTTTTATTGTCCACTACACTAAACCTACTATGCTTAGATATTCCATTTTGTCCTGATCTTCCCACAGTCTCTACTTTAGTTGAAGAATTGCCTTTGTTGATGGTGGTGTCAAATGTAAAGGTACATCACTTTTAATAACAGCCACGAGATCAGTAGGGATAGAATATGGGAGCAGGGGAGAGACCTGCATGAAATCTTTTTCATACACTAATTTTATGAACTTAATCTAACATATGAATTGTTAAGTTTTTTGGCCTGGAAAATAGGGAGTCAACCATGTGGTTTACTGTCTTGCTGTGACCTCAGGATATGGAAATTAGCTCTTTATTCTACAGTCCTGTGATCATAGGACTCACAACTGCATTTATTTCACATATACCTCATACATAGAATCCACCAAAATATCTTCACTGGCCATACAAAAGACCAAAGCTAGAGCTAAAACTGAAATGAATAATGGCCCAGAAATTCGGGTCGGGGGCTTCCTGCGGGTGCAAGCCCCTGACCTGCACTTACCTTGCGCGCCGGCAGTTGAGCTCTGGGCTCCCATGGAATTCCAATCCGGGGCCTGGCCCAGCTGCCGGCTCACAGTGCTTGCGTGTCCCAGGGGCGCAGTTAGTTCAATGCGTCCCCTGGGATCACGTGGGCCATGGGCAGCCAATCGGAGGAGGGAAAAGCCCATTCATAAGTCTTGACAGGAAGAGCTGTCAAGACTTATAAATACTACGGCCTCAAAATAGCAGTAAACCTTCAAATACATTTTTAAAAAACATAACATTTTTTAAATTACATTAAATAACTATTTTAAACAATAATTTAAATTTTTGAAAAAAATAATTTTATTTCCTAACGGGGCTAAAAATAAACTTACCTTGCTTTAAAGTATTTAAAAATAATAAACCTGTGGAAAAAATGTTTTAATTTTAATTAATTGACCACTTACCTTGTAAAAAGCAGGCCTTACGCCTGTTTTTTAAATTTCTAAATCCTGCAGACTTACCCTCACGGAAAAACCTGTATTAAAAAAAAACGTAAGTTCAAAGCGCACGCGCAGGCTCCCCTGCGCACGCGTTCGACCTCTGAACCCCTTCGTTCAGAGGAACGGAAGTGTCGGTTTCCCGCGCATGCGCAGTGCATGCACGAAACCGGCACTTCCATCGGGCTTACAGGTGAGTACCCAGCGCGTACTCACCCGTGGAGACCCGAATTTCTGGGCCAATGTGTTTTAGAAACTGACGGATTGGAGGTAATGGGCTAGAATTTGCTGAGGCAGGGCATCTAACGCCATTTGACTTGCCCCTGCACCCTTCAGCTCAAAAATCTTTTGCCCACAAAGTTGCTGAAAATGCGAGCTGATAAAGGCGCAGCAAGGGAAACAGGACATGTGGGACCTGAGTGAGCAGGCCAACCAACAGGGTATCTCCGTAACCAATGCGATTTAAGGATTTGGAAAGAAACACAGGAAGGACTGAGAGGGAGGGTGAATTAAAGGGGGTGAATTCAATGTCAGATCAGGTACAGAAAGAGAAATAAAGAGAGGAAAGGAAAGATTGAGTTAAACGAGAGAGAAAAAGAGAGACAGAAAGAAAACATGAGAAAAAAAATTGGCATTTTTTAAATCTCCCCGAAAAATTCAAAACCTGAAGGAATGAGACTTCACGCTTGTAGTAGTTAATTTTTGGAAGTAATTAATACTTATCATGTTGTTAAAGGTATACTTATGCTTGTAATGATCAGACTTAACTTTCTGTGGTAAATACAGCAAGTTCCTGAAAAAAACAGGGAGACTAAAGGCGACATGCTGTTTGCGTGATGCTAACGGCGGAGTGGCACGATTCAGACAGCAACTTTTGGATATTCACATTTAACCGTGCATCTGCTCCTCCTCTGAAGTTGCTGCACCATTTATCCATATCTAACGGCATGTGCCATCAGCCTTTCAGTTACTTTGACAGCAAGTTCTGGCTCAGTAATTAGCTGCACTGCACAAGTTTTATCAGCTGTTGTATCAGCAGAGAAATATTAACAGACTTTCTGCTTTCTATATCCCACTATATTTTGCAAATGCTGCTTAACTCTCTTGGTTTAGTTAAAGCAGTAATTAGTTATTTTCCAGTGTTCTGCATTTAATTCCTTTTGTCCCAGTCTTTACTAATAACACTTAAGATATTCTAACTTTACATTAGGCCATAATTTGCTGTTGCAAGGCATCTAACGGCATCTGCATGTTTAGATTTATACATTTTTTGAACGGCACAGTCCTATAGTATGCTGATCAGGAAAGAGATCAAGGAGTTGTTATTGATAAATCAATGAAAACAGAGTAAAAAAGACTAATTAGTTTTGAGATTACAAGAGCAGAGGATGGAGAACAAATAAATTAAGGTTATATTGTTGCTGCAGATGATGTTGGTTAGACCCCATCTAGAGCACTGTGTGCATTTCTAGTCACTTCATCATGGGAATTATATTATTTCAGGTATTAAGAATGTAACTTATGAATAAAGGTTAAGGAAATTGATCTTGTCTTTTTTGAAAAGGGTTTGGGGGCTGATGCAACTGATGCTTTCAGGATTATAAAGGGAATTGACACAACTTATTTACACTGTCCTCTATGGTACTCTAATACACGGGGCAGAACTAAAAGTTTAGGGTGTTTAGTGTAAGATAACAATTCAAGAACAACTCTACACAAGGAGAGTAACATTATGGAATGTTACCACACGTGCCAGGCAATGACTGTCTCCAACAACAGAGAGTCTAACCACTTCCCCTTGATATTCAGTGGCATTACCATCACCCGATCACCTACCAGCAACATCCTAGGGTTTGCCATTGACCAAAGCTCAACCAGACCATCCACATAAACGCCATGGTTACTAGAGCAGGCCAGAGTCTGGGTATTTTGCAGCAAGTGACTCAACTAACTTCCCAAAACATATATCGGCATTCCTTTGCTGGGTCAAAATCCTGGAACTCCCTAACAGCATTGTGAGTACCTTCACCACATAGACTGCAGCAGTTCAAAAAGAAGGCCCACCACCACCTCTTCAAGGGCAACCAAGGATGGGCCTTGCTAGCGGCACCCATGAAAATTAATTAAAAAAAACCCACTGAGTCAAATGGGTTAAAAAAAATTATGTATGTTTCTGGACACAAAATGGGGTTGAGATCAATGGAAAAGGCCCAGACTTGTTACTTTTACTAAATTACTATTTTGTTCTGAAAAAATAATTATATTCTTATCTGAAACCACTTATATTAGTTTCTATTTGGAAAATATTTTTGGAATTATGTTCGTCTATATCTAAGAAACTTGTTATGGTTGTATTTATGTAGAAGGTACATCTGAGTGAACCATAAAAGTTTTACATATTAGTACAATAACCACGGCATTGTGCTATTCTATATTTATATTTGATTTATATAACATACACAAGGACATATATATTAAAGAGCAAAATTCACCATTTAAAGGAATACTCCCAGTTAAGAATTTCAAATATATGTTTTTGTTTTGTGAAGAAATCTTTCATTTAAATTTTTTTTTCTCCCCCGCCCTCTTCTTTCCTGAAGGCCGTGACTTACATGGGGTTTCGGTTCCATGAGTACTGAAGTGCCCTCATCTATGTCCAGCCTCCTGCATTATGATGTAATCTTCATGAACAAACCTGATACAAACTGTGCAACAAGAGCCCAGACGTGACATAATAATCACTAAGAGTGTCACTGCTTGTTGGCTGATGTGGACATCTGCAAGATACCTATTTGTTGATTATATGTCCTGCCTTTGCTCTATTGTAGAATTATTTGGGATTGATATTATTTTATTAGAAACTGAATCACGGCCTCAAAAGAAATCAAATACTGAAAAATATCATCCCTCGCAGTGTGAAAACAGACCTACATCTTCTGTAGAAGGATTACCAGGCCAGGTGGACTATAGTTGGAGATGCCTTGAATACCTTTACATAAGAATATAAGAAATAGGAGCAGGAATAGGCCACTTGGCCCCTTGAGCCTGCTCCGCCATTCAATAAGATCATGGCTGATCTTGGGCTCAAAGCCACTTCCCTGCCCGCTCCCCATAACCCTTCACTCCCTTATCTTGCAAAAATCTGTCTCTCTCCACCTTAAATGTATTTAATGACCCAGCCTCCACAGCTCTCTGCAGCAGAGAATTCCACAGATTTACAACCCTCTGAGAGAAGAAATTCCTCCTCATCTCAGTTCTAAAAGGGCGACTCTTTATTCTGAAACTATGCCCACGAGTTCTAGATTTCCCTACGAGGGGAAACAGCCTCCTTGCATCTACCTTGTCGAGCCCCCTCAGTATCTTATATGTTTCAATAAGATCACCTCTCATTCTTCTAAATTCCAATGAGTATAGGCCCAACCTGCTCAACCTTCCCTCATAAGTCAACCCCCTCATCTCTGGCATTGACCTAGTGAATCATCTCTGAACTGCCTCCAATGCCTCCTTTGACTTGTTGCTGACTGCCATTCATTTTTGGGGAAAAAAATCTGGTCAAAAATGCAAAAAGATGCAAAACAAAAGTTCTCCAGCAGCTTGCTGAAGTAAGGAACACAGATGTTGGAGATTTATTCTCGCCCACTATGATCAAATATACTTCATTCTGTGAACTGACTGCAATGTTCACTGAGCACTGTTCATGAGGCCCCTTGGCTTGCAGTAGTGCATTGTTATAATAGTCATTGGAAGTTTGTAGCATGATGTGACAGAAGAAAGTTATTCCACTGTTCGTTGATGTTTGTAAGTGGCAGGGTTATTTACTATACTGAGTAGTTTATAAGAATATAACTTTGTATTTGTCTTCCAGGATTGCTGGCGAAGATTTTGGGAAGGCTGCTGCTAAGGTAAGACTGAATGTCACTTTTTCTGTTTATAGTTACTCAATCATTTCCATTAGTAATACAATTATCCAATAATCATAAATATCGGTATATTATAGTTAAACATTTTACATCATTTATAAGAAGATAATTTTGTTAATGCGGTGAATATGATTTATATGATTTACATTTCTTGTGAAATTCAGCAATTTGTCACTTGGGAGTTATCAAGTGAGTTTGCCTTGTGAGAATAAATGTGATATTTCACTACCCTCTGCAGCATATGCTTTATGCACATTATATTCATGAATGATCGGATTTGATACAATCCTTCTTTCCATTATTCAGCTGATAAGGGGATTTCTGTGGTCCTGTAACTAAACCGAAATCTTCCGAAGCAAACAGAGTGAATTACAAATAAAAACCAGAAAATGCTGGAAATGCTCAGCAGGTCAGGCAGCATCTGTGGAGAGAGAAACAGAGTTCACGTTTCAGGTCGATGGCCTTTTGTCAGAACTACAAACGGTTTCTTAATATAATATTGTAAATAGTAATGGTTATCTTATTGTGTTCTAGCACAGAGCACCCTTTTTTCCCGTTACTAGTTTGGCTGTCAAAACCAAGAGTTTCACAAAACTTTGAATAAAAAGACTAGCTAATTAATATGGAAATATGTTTATTTTAAAATGCACTGGATTTTGTGGGTGTTCTTTCTGGAATTTTTCCAAAATGGGAGTCATAGCTGATGTTAGGTGAATGGCTCTTTGGGTTTTGTATCCCAGTTGTACGAATGCAGCTAAGCACATGGATACTAAAGATCGGTGATCCTTCATCTAACTGCTTTCCACAGAAAATCTAAGCTTTGTTCACAAGAGTGACATTATCGCTCAGTGAGGGAAATGATCACAGCCACTGCTTGACAGTGACTGAAGAAGTCAAATTCTATTGCCAGTGCTTTGGAGATCACATTCCGCAATGGACCCGTTTATAATTTGATGATTGATTTAAGGTGACTGAATAAATCAAATTCCATTCTTATTGAGTGGGATTGTGGAATGTTTACCAGTGTTTTGGGAATCATATTCTGCAATCCCCGCCCACTAACCCCTCCTCCCCCCCCCCCCCCCGTTTTCCCCAATGAAAGCTAAATCATTTTGTGACCTTGGGAAAGGCTTTCTCCCAGAGTTAGGTGATTTATTTAAACCCGTCTAAAGTTAAAATGAAATAGTTCTGATGGGAATACATGTAACACAGACATTTTCTAAGAACAGTGAAGAGCTTTCCCATGACCTTTGAGATCAAATTACTGAGTCTCCAGCAAAAGCGTGTTATTGATTATATTATTGAATTATTTCTAGATTTATGTCTCTTTTCTCACTATATCTCCCCTCCCCCAACCTAGATACATTAATTTGCCATTTGCCATCCTGGCTACTCATCCTGTAGACAGAATACCAAGTGCAGTTTACACTGGGTTTGAAGTGTATAGTCACTTACCAGGCCCTGCTTTCAATTCATTTTAATTATTTATCACAGTTCACACTGTCGTTCCTTCTAATGAGTTTGTAATTATCTGTAACAGCATACGTATCTTGGATAAATACGCTGTAGTAAAGAGAGTTTATGAACTGATTTTGTGTGGCTGGAATTAAAATGAAAGTAACGTTCGCTACTTTGTGGATAAATATAATAAAACAGGGAGTGTTTCTTTTTAACTGAATGATAAAGATGTGCCCTCATCACCAGTGTACATCAGCTCACAGAAGCCTGTCCTTTCCTTTGAAACATGTTCATTATACTGCTCGCTTCCCCATAAGCATCATTTAGCCAAGAGGTTCAGTGATCTTAGATCGGAGATTTACTCCTGGGAGCTGTTTTCTGCAGTCAGTTTGGGCTCCATGTAGGAAAGCAATTGTATAGGGTTACAGAATGTGTCAGTTGCACTGATGAACAAGGGTAAGTACTACTGCAAGTCCAGTGGAAGGGCATACACCTTAAGGCGCTGGGTATTCCAAGTCACAATTTGTCCTGGATACTCTTTGGAAAGGCTGAAATAGGCATTAAAAATAATGACGGTCTTTTTCTCTCCCATGTGTGGGCACTTGCCTTTATTTGGCCACATCCTCTTAAGGTTTCTTATCATCCCTTTACGGATTTGAAAACTATGTTTAACCCTGATCCCTATTAACATATACTGTATACAATCTACATTCATATACAGTCTTCATTGCCATTACATACTGTGCTTAATCCTCATTCATGTATATCTCATAATTTCATGGCATAATTATATGTGCTTCATAAGCTTAATTATTATTAATGTGGGCTGATGAGAAATCTCCATCCCACTATTAAATGGGTAATAATGAATGGTTTGTGGTGCAGAAATTCATTTATCCTATTGCTCAAACCTGACACCTGATTAAAGGATTTGGTTACATCTCCATTTCAGTGTCAGGACTGGAAAATCAGCACTAATATTTTTACACGTAGCTTGGCTTGAGGGTTTGGTTAACACCCTGAAACCCTTAGATAAAAGTCGTGGAATACAGTCAACTGTCTACCACACAGCAAAATGTAGCATGAGCAGATAATAAATTATATACAGTAAATTAAGTGTACAGAATACAATAAATTGTAAAATGCAGCATGGTATAGATTGCAATGTACAAAATAAGGTATATTCCAGTTGATAGTAAATTGCTGCGTACAGTAAATTGTAGAAAGCATCCAGCACATTGTATAAGCAACAGGCAGTAAACTTCAGCATACACCGATCAATATACTGTAGATTGTTGTCGCTGGCTGCTGTCAGTGAGGAAAGTACTGTAATGATGTTGTACTACGAAAAAAACATACTGTATAATTGTGCATTTGACCCAGCTGCTAGTGCCCTTTGAACACTGGTATTTTGCTGCTAAGTTGCTCAGCTCATGTCCTAAATCCATTAAGGGTTACTAGATCCCTTTTAAATATTTAAGCCATCTTCTCTCTTCCAGTCAGGCAAATGAAAATTGGGGGGGGGGGGGGATAAACGGTTTTAATCTAAAGAGTTTTTCATTTGGAATACAATGATACACACCAGCACTATCCTTAAATGAATTCTAAAAATTGAGACACCTCCTCAAAGAGACACCACAGATTTTAATATTCATTTAAAAGCAACAACTCAATCGGCCATTGGCTCAGGTAAATATTCAACTATGCTCACTAATGGGGTTGACACAATTCTCCAAGGCAATTGTGATACCAGTGACCTTGCAGACTACATTGTTTACTCTTGTTAAACAAAATAACAAACTTATTATTCAATGTATGTGTGTTCTATATGTTGCTTAACCCATCGTTGGTTGTGCTTTACTACTGGCCCTACTTTGCAAATTGATTGAACCTCTGAAGTATTTCAGATGGAATAAGCTCAAAATATTTTGAAGTATTCTCTGGAAAACAAAGCAACACAGAAAGCAACAGGAGGGAACATCGCAAGGTCCTCAACTGTGATTAGATTGGCTTGAGATTTATTTTTCAACCACAAAAAAGCAGCTCAACACCAATAAACAACAGTGTAATAAGGGTCAAGGTTCCAGGCTGCACCCCTTCTCAAAAGATTCACCATATATTCATCCTTTGAAATCTCACTAATGCTTGTACGGGATTTTAAAAAATCTCCACCTCCAAAGTAAAATCATAGATTAAGAAATGTATGTTTAATATATACTTATGATTTAATAACAAGTTACGAATTTACCATGAAGGGGGAAAAATTCGGTATCGCCCATTTTGGGGTGCTAATATCGGCCGAGTGCAAAGTTTAGCGCCCGGCGCTAATTATCGCCTCCGACTGCAAAATTCGCCTCTATCGCCCCTGGAGGTGATTTGAGCGCTAAATCAGGTGCTATACACCTCTCTTAAGGTGCGAACATCAGGGAGCGAGGCGCTACCTCAGAACGCTACCGAAGCTCGGGCGATGCCAGTTACCATGGAAGCCAGACAGACTGGCGCCGTCCAGTTCTTAAAGGGGAGGGGCCATCTTGCTGGCCAGCCACACCCTGCTCATTGCAGCCTTGAATCTCGGCCTGGAGAGACCTCAAAAGCAATTGTGTTGGAAGCACTAATGGATAGGCCCAGGGAAAGAGCTTGGCGCTTAGGAACCTCAAAAGTGGTGCTGAGGGCCAAAACTCCTTAGGACAGCATTAAAACCAAAAACGTTGCTGACAAGAAAAGGGAGGAAGCGCCTGCCTTTAAATAGCGCTCCCCCCGCCCCTTCTCGACTTGAAAACGTTCCCTTCTACCTGTCGTTCCTAGCGGCAGGCGCTAAGGCAGGGGGTGCGACTCAATATCCGGTCTGGGGCGCTACCAGGGCGTTGCACGCTTGACTGACGTCACGATCTGCGGGCGCAGGAGATTGTGATGGTAGTGTTTAACGCCACTGCAAAACGACTGGTCAATTTCGTGAGCGGCACTAAAATCGCCGCGCTCGGACGCTAAGTTCCTAGCGCCCCGTTAGCACCCCCCGGAGGCACTAATGGGAGGTGCTAACCAACCGAATTTTCCCCCCGAAATGTTTTTAAAAATGCAGAATATATTTTATAACCAATTTAATCTTAAATTATATTGCTAAAATTGGACTATTTTATTTGCAGTCAGTAAGTGTACAATTTTATACAAACAATAAGCCTGTCCCGTATCAGCTGGTTGTTTTTCTTTGTAACACAGAGATTGTTCTATATTGCCATTTTGTGTTGAATCTGAAGCTTATGCTCACTTCGGCTTTGTAGGGCCAAATTGTTTCCCCCAGGCCCCAACTGGGTGTCTGACAAGCACAGTGTATTGGAGGTGCACTGCAGCCATAAGGGAAGGAGTCGACAAAATGTTCATGGCCTGTGTGACCTGCCATCCAGGCCAGCCTCTGACCGTTCCTTGCACTGGGATCATGAGTAGCGACAGGGACAAAGCTGCAATTGCATTCTTGGCTACCAGCACTAGGACCTTCTGGCTGGTGCTGGAGACCAAAAGCCAAACGGTCTCAAAGCCCAAAGGTTGTCCCGGGGAGGAAATATTTCAAATAATTTGGTTCTCTTCAGGGTGCTCCACAGACCCTCTGCTGCATGGATGGTTGTGGTGCAAGACCTATCACCAGATTTTTTGGGGTGTCTCTCCAGGCACCCATGGGTGAAGTCAGAGGAACTGGAGGTTAAGAGGCTGAAAACACCACACGCCCCCCCCCCCGGCCCCATGTCATTTACACCATCACACCAAGCCTGCACCTACTCCAGGTGAAGGCCCCATTACATCAGATTGGGGAAGTCCCAGAAATCTTGGCGCAGCTTTGTGGGGCTGGAAACCTGATGCAAATTCTTCTACATCCCCATTTCCTCTTCGCTGCTCGTGGGAACTGACCATTCCCCAGATGCAACAAAGAGGAGAATCCACCCCTGTAAGTTCATGTGTCCATGTGCCTCGCTGTATAATGTTAGGGTAAAACATCATGCATGTTTGAGGAAAAGTTAGGGTTAGGGTTTATCCTGGTGCTGTTGATATTGCCTCAATCTTTTCTAGAAATAAGACAACATACATAAAACCAACTACTGTGATTTGTTGCCTCCAGTAGACTCAGACTCTTTTTTGTTCTCCTGCCCTCCCTTGTTAAGAAGTCCCCAGGTGTTAATTTATTTCTTCTCCAACATATTTTCCTCTGTTGGCCTGCAAGTACCAATATCACAAACATTTCTTGGCAATTTATGGTGGTATATAAAATACTGTGACTTTGAGCTGTCTACATATCTGTCCCATCATATGTAAGTACTCTCACTCAATCAATGTATTGTGAGCACATGAATGCAGTCATTGAGATACCAATGAAAAGATCTCAAAAGTTCGCAATCCAACTCCAGAATACAATACTTAAGCCCCTCTCCTCTGCAATTGAAGCTGGTTCCTTTGTGCTTTGGGGAAATCAGAATGTCACACTGTAATAGTTTGCTCTGCTATCTCTCCATGTTTTATCTGCTTCATGTTGTCTTTCACAATCTATCTTCCATCTTATTGCTTCTTGCTTACTTTTGCTAAAGTCTGCTTTCTCTTCCACTTTATCACGTGTTCTTTCCTCTTCCATCATGTTTCAGCTTCTCTCGGTTCACTGAAGACAGATTCCAGGTCCAGCAATTCTGGGTCAGGAATCGGGTCAGTGGTCCATGTGTTATGAAAAAACTCAAAAGAATTAAATAATCCCACCTGGATCAGATGGTATATGCTTTAGAACCTTCAAGAAAATCAGTGATCGTCTCATTTTTCAGTAATGCAACACAAGTTGATTATGCTATTTGACATTTAAAGTAATATCAAATATTAAACAAAATGTATTTTCCCCTCTTCTTTCTCTCTTTTAAAGCTTTACATGACAGACCTTCTTTAAGTGGATAATCAACTTGTACAAATAAAAAAAAACATACTAGGCTACACAGAGTGTGGCCTAATTAGAGGTGTTACATTTCAAAAGAAGTAGACTGTTTCATCTCTGGCACAGTAGTTAGCTGTGGGCATTAATCAATAGGCAAAGAAATAGAAAGGCTGGAAAAGTAGCAGTGGCAGAACTGTGAGCTCCTTTTCTTTTTACATTTTTGGATGGAGTGGAAAAAATGAAAGCCGTTGGCAACTAACCCATTCACTTGTAAAAGCAGAAACCGGACTTCATGATTAGCTTGTTCTTCTAAAGCTCCATTCCTGCTGCTTATCGGATCCCATGGTGGACTTTTAACTCTAGATAGTGCTACGCTGACCCCATTTAACCTTGTCGCAGTCGGCAGGTTTTCTCGTTGATTACAATGTTTGTTATAAATTTCTACACAGTAAATGTTGGCTCAATGCTGACGATTGATATCACACATTCACTTCCATCAGAAGAACAAAGGTTGGTGTGATACCAGAACTGGTTCCACCACAGAAACCTGCTGCCATCCAACAGGTGTCCCTCTTGCCTGCTCAGGTTAAGATCACAACCTACAGCAGGATCGGTGCAAGTAAGTCGCATGGGGCATTTTAACTGCCCACCCATCCAGTTTTCACTGGGCGGGCAGGGTTGAAATCGGCCATCTTGTGTCTAGCTAGTAATAATGTATTACAACAACTTGCTCCATCAGATGCAAAAACGTGCTTCAAAGAACTTTAGGAGGGAAAACAACACACGCCAAGTGGGAAAGATTGGATGTTCAAGGCAGGGTAAAAGAAATGGGTTCTGAAACCAGGGAAAGAGGTGACAAGGTGTAGGGAAATGGGGAGGAAGTTCCAGAGTGTAGAAGCATATTAGATGAACGAGTGGCCACTAATGGTGGAGCAGAGAAAGCAAGAATCCAGGAGTAGCCCAGTGTTAGAGGGATGGATGGATTGTACACGTGAGCACTTAAGACAGCAAGATGTCACTGACTTAGGGTGGGACAAGGCTATGGAGTCATATGAAAGTGAGGATGAGAATTATATTTAATATTACATATAACAAACAATGTCCAAAAGGTAGAAGCCATGACACTGTCAGAAGCAAAGTAACAATGCTGCACTTGGCAACATTGTTGCAAGCCAATGTATGTGTGAAATCACAGGTGAGCAATTGAGTCTCGGAGACAGCAATGCACCATGTATTAGTTCAGTACATTTCACAAATCAGCTCGCACCAAGAAGTGAAACATGTACCCTTATGATGTCCCAATAGGTTCCTGGCATCTACTTGCCTAGCAGGATAGTCTAGCCCGGGGCTCAGCTGTGTTTGTGGTAGTGCAGATGTTTATTGAATGCCCACTTACAATTATTTACTGTAAAACTGTAGTATCCCCTTTCTTAAACATCTTGCAATCCTTTTTGAAAACTGCAATGAATTCTGTGTTTGTTTTCATCATTCTCGGGATCTGGGCGTCGCTGGCAAGGCTAGTATTTATTGTCCATCCCTAGTTGCCCTTGAGAAGGTGTTGGTGAGCCGCCTTCTTGAACCATTGCAGTCCATGTGGTGAAGGTAGCCCCACAGTGCTGTTAGGTAGTGAGTTCTTCTGTACATCATGATGAAAATAAGTTAGTTAAATTCTATTATAATTCTAAAATAGGTAATTAATTAGATATTAAAACTATAACATTCATAAATAACAAATGCATAATCCTACTTTTCATTATCCTCACAATTAGTGAGAAAAATCAATTATCTCTCTCAAATTTATTATGCAGATGGGTGGCAGACCAAATTACTAGTCAATAGATAACTACACAATATATTTAACTCAAGATAAAAATGATCCTCATCCATGCACCGAATTCTAATGTGATAAGTTATTTTCCATTCATTCCCATTGCATAGAATTCGAGGTCCAATGTAAATAATGGAGGTGTTAACCCATTTCTGTTAAATTCCTTTGCCACTAAGGCATTAACCCATTTATTTTAAACTAGTTAACAACTTTGTAATAATAACAGAAATTTCAGACAAATGCATCTGCTACTAATATCACACTACATGATTTCAACGCTCTGAGCGCAAAGTCTTGATTAAATGACAAAATTTTATTAGTATTATTGTTTTACTGTCATACCTTGGCACCTCTCTCACAAGCCTATGGTATATTTTGCAAATGTGCTCACCGTCGTATAAAACAAATTTGATTGAAAGTTTTTTTATTGTGTTCAGGTTACATTGTCTAGTGATTGGTTAAATAAAATCAGCTATATGTATGTTATTTAAAATATTTCTGATCCAAGCATAACATTTATTGGCAAAGTATTTGTGTGATAATTGAACTTGACTGTATGTGACAAAGTGTGAGATTTGTAGTCAATATTTAATTGAGACACTGCTCTTTGAGTTATTGCTGTGAGATTGAATGTAATGATGCAGAAAATTGAAGCAATGTTACAACAGGGTCTCTTCATTATTTTGACTTGCTTTGAATATTATTTTAATAAAAGACAATTTTACATACTGTGAAGTGGAAGTGAATTGATGTCAACAACCTACCATCAGTCCACATCATTCCATTTGTTGGGTATTTGAGAAGATGGCTGGATTTCCTCAACAAAGTTTACATTGATTGGGCTTATTAAGCCCGCCCTGCGAGATTCCCGGCCAATTAAAAGGATGCAGGTCTGATGACGTCATTTGATGATGCGCCATCAGCCGGTTTCCTTAAAGGGACCCTGTCTAAATTGATACTGACAGTTGTGCTGTCAGTGTTCGACAGCATTGAGGTGCTACAAACACTGACAAGCACGGCTGCACCCAATCTCTCCCATGACTCATTCTATATGCTTATGGAGGGAGTCACAGCACACAGGGAGGTCCTCTTCCCTTCCAATGGGCGGAAGAGACCTCCCCAGGAGATCAACACAGGCTGGTTGCACATTGCACAGGAGGGCACAAGCAGGGATGTCATTAGGAGGACCAGGCTGCAGTGGCACAAACCTTTTAATGATCTCAGTAGATCACGAAATGTTAATGCCAAGCCACACTCAACCTCATTCTGCTGTGCCACTCATCACATCCCTATCACTCTGCCTTCCCTAACCTACTCCTGCACATCTTTACTCACACCAACTTACCTTGCACCTCCACCCATCCCTCTCTATCTACATTATCACTGTTGTGTCTGTGTATAATAAGACACAGACTGCAGGAGAACGGTACAACAGGTGTTTACTCAACGTGGCTCACATTGGAACTGATCTGTACAGATTACTACTCAGGGCTATATACAGGTGTGGTCACTGCCGGTACTGCAGTATACATGAGCTGTAAAAGATAGTTCCCCCCTTAAAGGTATATACATTACAATTCCTCCCCTTTTAGATTAACAGTACCATAACACTCATTTAACAATTAAATATCAAACTAATTACAATTAACACTTTTAACATGCAACATTAGCTGAAAATAGTCTATTTATATATTCAGTCTTTGGGGAGGCTTCCTGATCCTTTCTGGATAGCGCCTTTCCCGAGTGTCTTGCTCTTGGTGCGGAGGCGATTCTGGCCCCCTGTCGTCGGTTGGTTCATCAGCTTCCGATGCTACTGTTTCTGGGGTAGATGCGACCTGTACGTCGGGTTCATCACCAGGTACGTATGGGCGAGGCATGGGGTTGACTTGTTCCTGTGACTCTAGGATCTGGTCAGCATGGCGTCTCACGATGCTCTCCCCAACGTCCACTGTGTACATTAGTGGGCCCTGCCGTGTGCATATCGTTCCTGGCTGCCATTTTTCTGTTCGGTAGTCGCGGGCCAAGACTGGTTGCCCTACATTGAAGCTCCTTGTTGGCTTCTCACGGATGTGCTGGAATTGCTTACTCCCAACATCTCTTCGTACGTTTGGTCTGAGCAAATCTAGGCGAGATCTTAACCTTCGGTTAAAGAACATCATGGCTGGGGCCTGGTTGGTGACTGCATGTGTCGCATTCCGGTAGGTGTAATGATATCAGCAAATAGTGATGGTATTTGCCTGTTTGATTATGATGCCTTACCAGCATATTTGCCTCTTTGATTATTTATGCCTGACCAGCAGAGGGCATGTGAGAGACAAGCAGTTTAATTTAGTTTGGTTTTAGATGGATCTCAAAGATGGTGTCTCCTGTAATGCTGTTAACTGAGTTGAACAAACTTTAGTTTAAAAGACATTCTCTTTCATGAATGTGTCGTCATTGAACCCACATAGAAATCAATACATGGTGTCAGAAGTGATTGAAAGAGATGAAGAGGAAAAATCTGAAGTTAAATCAGCTCTCCACATATTAGCAAGCCAAAAGAGAACATCGTTACTTACCATTGGAGAATAGCTAACGAAGTGAAAAATGGAAGGTTTACTCCCACCGGCGAAGCTTCGGTTGACAGGTAATGTGACTGAAAATTGGAGGAGGTTCAAACAACGTTTGGAGTTGTATTTAGCGGCAATCGGAGCTGACGAGAAAAGTGATAAAATGAAAGCATCAGTGTTCTTACATGTCGTGGGTGATGAAGCGCTGGAGGTGTATAATAACTTCACATTCGCTGCTGATGGAGACAAAATGAAGTTGGATAAAATAATGGAACAGTTTGAGGCCTACTGCATACCTAAATGTAACGTGACGTTTGAGAGGCACAGATTTTTCACATGTGTACAGAAAACGGGAGAGACTATTGATCAGTATGTGACTGAACTGAGAAACAGAAGCAAAACGTGTGAATTTGGGGGACTGACAGACTCGCTGATAAAAGACAGACTGGTGTGTGGTATTCCAGATAATGGTCTAAGGGAAAGACTGCTAAGAGAGCAAGATCTAGACCTGGGAAAAGCCATAGCACTGTGTAGGGCTACAGAGATTGTGAAGTCGCAGGCAAAGGAGCTGTTCAGTGACAGTAGCTGCAATGTGGATGCAGTGAGAAAGAACGGACACAAACCGTTTAACAAAAAGAGCGCCAATGTGAAAAAAGAGGCGTGGCCAGCGAACAAAAATGAAAGGGGCAATCGAAAGTCATGTAGTCGATGCGGTACACAGCATACACCAAGAAAGTGTCCAGCATATGGTAAAACATGCAATAGTTGCAACAAAAACAACCATTATGCCCGTTGCTGCAAGAACCAAGCGCAACAAAGCAAGGTCCATGCAGTAGATAAAAGCGAGATAGAGGAGTTCTATGTAGACGTTGTGTCTGAAAACAAAAAAGAAAAAAGAGACTGGATGTTGACACTAAAAGTGAATGACATACACATTCCATTTAAATTGGATACTGGAGCGCAAGTTAATGTGATATCAGAGACTGATTTTAAGAAAATTAGACCCAGATCAAAGATACATGGAATAAAAGTGAAAGTGACAGGATACTCAGGTACTGATATACCAGTGAAAGGAAAATGCATTGTCAAAGTGACACACAAGGACAGAGAGCACACGCTAGCATTAATCGTGGTGCCAAAGGATGTGCAGGCCATACTAGGTTTAATAGCCTGTGAGAGACTGAACCTGGTAAAGAGAGTCCTCGTTGTGGAAAGCGAAGGAGAGACAGTCTATGATGAACTCATGAAAGAGTACAATGACCTATTTCAGGGTCTAGGCTGCCTTCCAGGAGAACACACGATCAGAATAGATAAAAGTAAAATACTTCTGTTTTAAGAAAGGGAGATGTAATGATATCAGCAAATAGTGATGGTATTTGCCTGTTTGATTATGATGCCTTACCAGCATATTTGCCTGTTTGATTATTTATGCCTGACCAGCAGAGGGCATGTGAGAGACAAGCAGTTTAGTTTAGTTTGGTTTTAGATGGATCTCAAAGATGGTGTCTCCTGTAATGCTGTTAACTGAGTTGAACAAACTTTAGATTAAAAGACATTCTCTTTCATGAATGTGTCGTCATTGAACCCACATAAAAATCAATACAGTAGGCAAACAGGAAATTGTCCACCTTGTGCTGCAGCGGAATGTTGTCATTGTACATAGCCTTTATTGCCTTCTTAAAGGTTTGTACGAACCTCTCAGCCAATCCATTTGTGGCTGGATGATACGGGGCGGATGTGTAATGCCTTACCCCATTCTTTTTCAAGAACCTCCGGAACTCTTCGGACACAAACTGTGGTCCGTTGTCGGAGCAAATCTGTTCTGGCAAGCCATTCCTGGCAAAAATGGTCCGTAGGACTGCAATAGTTTTCTCCGTGGTGGTGGAGGACATTTTGATGACCTCAGGCCATTTCGAGTGCGCATCCACGGCTATTAAAAACATTGAGTCCATGAATGGACCAGCAAAATCAATATGCACCCGTTGCCATGGAGATGAGGGCCACTCCCATGGGTGTAGAGGGGCCTGTGGTGGTGCATTTTGGACTTTCTGGCATCCTGAGCAGCTCTTGGTCAGGTCCTCGATTTGTTTATCGATTCCCGGCCACCACACATAAGCCCTGGCTAGGCTTTTCATTTTTACCCCTCCCAGATGACCCTCATGAAGCTCATTGAGCACTCTATCCCTTAACTTGGGTGGAATTACCACTCAGGATCCACACATCAAGGTCCCCCGGCACACTAACAGCTGTTCTCTCCTTGTCGAGAATGCTGGCAACAGTGAGTCGCCATGTGCTGGCCATCCCTTCACCGTCAAATCATATACCCGAGACAGTGTCGGGTCATTTCGGGTTTCCTTTTCGATACAAGCGTTAGTTACCGGTAGGTATTCAACGATAGTCGAATGGAATATTTCGACAGGATCCACTGCTGGTGCTTCCTCCGCAGTAGGCAGTGGCAGGCGTGGTAGCCCATCAGCATTTCCATGCTGTTTCGTGCCCTTATATTCAATCTCATAGTGGTGCGCCCCTAGAAAAAGTGACCATCTTTGTAGTTGTTGCGCAGTCATCACCGGAACACCCTTCTTCAGATTAAAAATGGAGACAAGAGGCTGGTGATCTGTCAGCAAGGTGAATTTCTGCCCGTGCAGATAGTGATTGAACTTTTTGACTCCCCACACTAGGCTGAGGGCCTCCCTGTCAATCTGGGCGTAGTTACGCTCGGCTGAGGTTATTGGCCTCTCTGAGCCGTCCGAGAATTTGTGCGACAGCACCGCTCCAATGCCGTAGGGTGACGCATCACATGCCAACCGAATTGGTAATGCTGGGTTGTAATGGGCCAATACCTCTTTCGATGTGATTAGTGTTTTGCTCTTCTGGAAATATCGTCTACATTCGTCACTCCACTTCCATGGCACCCCAGTTTGCAGTAGGGTGTTCAGTGGGTGTAGTATTGTGGACAAATTTGGCACGAACTTATGGTAGTAGTTTACCAGCCCGAGGAACGACCTCAGTTGTGACACATTTTCCGGTGCTGGAGCCTTGACTACTGCCTCAATCTTCTCTGGGGACTTATGTAACCCCTCTTTATCGATAACGTGGCCACAATACGAGATCTGTTTTCTAAAAAACTCACATTTGGGGCGGTTAGCTCGGAGCCCATATTCCTGCAATCTAGTGAGCACCTGCTCCAGGTTGGCAAGGTGATCACTGTCATTTTCGCCCGTGACCAGGATGTCGTCCAAATAACACTGGGTCCCTGGGATCCCTTGCAGGACTTGTTCCATTGCCCTCTGCCAAATAGCCGGAGCTGATGCTACCCCGAATACCAGCCGGTTGTATTGGTAGAGACCTTTATGGGTGTTGATTGTGAGGTATTTTTTTGATGCTTCTTCTACCTCCATTTGCAGATACGCCTGGGCCAGATCAATCTTAGTGAAGCGTTTCCCTCCAGATAGCGAGGCGAAAATATCTTCAATCCGCGGAAGTGGATATTGTACGGTGTGAAGGACCGGGTTCACTGTTACCTTAAAGTCCCCACAGATGCGAACCTTCCTTGGTTCCCCAGGCGTGCTGCTCAACGACTTTTTCATCACAGGGATGATGGGTGTAGCCCACTCGCTCCAGTCTACCTTGGACAGTACACCTGAACATTCCAGACTCTCCAGCTCTGCTTCGACGGCTTAAAAAATGTTGGGCTTGCGTTTTCTTCAATTTTAATCGTCACTGTCATGCCTTTTAGTGTTCCGAGTCCTTGCTGGAACACTTCTTTCGTATCAGTTAGGATCTTTGACAGTCGCCCAGGTGTGACGTCGTCAACCTTTTTGTCAGCCACAGTCAGTGCCTGTATGGAATGCCAATCCAGTTGTATTTTCCGGATCCATTCACGTCCCAGTAATGGTGGTCCTCCATCTTGCAATACATACAGGTCTAGTTTTAGTGTTTCCTTACTGTTATATATAACGGTCACCCTTATTTTTCCTTTGGGGTAGACTTTTTGCCCCGTGTACGTCTTCAAAATAATTTTTGTGTGTCTCAAGGGTATGTGTGAGAATAGCCGCTCGTAGTCCCGTCGGTTTATGACTGTTAGGGCTGATCCTGTGTCGAATTCCATCTTTACCTGGACTCCTGCTATCTTGAGAGTGACCCAAATGGTTCGGTGATCCTCTGTTGTGATCACATTATGTAGTTTCAGACAACTCAGTTCCCTGCTTTCGGAGTCGTTATCACTCTTTTGTTCATCTGAACTATTCTCCGTCATCTTATGTACCTTCTTGTACTTTCCTTTGGTAGGTTTCTTATTGCTGGTTTTCTTTCCCGACCTGCAGACTCGTGCTATGTGTCCTACTTTTCCACACTGTCTGCACACTTTGTCTTTGAACCAGCAATCATTCTGGTCGTGTGTTGTTCTGCCGCAGCGATAGCACTTCTCTGTTCTATATGACATTTTGTTTGTGCCATATTCTTGCGGTCTCTGTTGTATCTCTGCAGTGCCCCGTGCTGCTGCTTCATATGATACTGCAATGCTGAAAGCCTTTTCCAGCGTAAGGTCCTTTTCAGATAAAAGCCGTTTCTGGGTTCCTTCACTTTGAAGCCCGCACACACACTTGTCCCTTAAGGTATCTGCCAGTCCCGCTCCAAACTGGCAGTGTTTCGATAGTTTGCGCAGTTCTGTTAAATATTCAGCATTGCTTTCATCCTTATGCTGGTTCCGTTTGTGAAACTTGAATCTTTCTGCTATCAGCAGCGGTGTGGGGTTTAAATGTTCCTGTAGTATCGTTACTATGTCTTCAAAACTCTTTTCCATTGGCTTCGTTGGGGTTACTAGATTTCGTAATAACCCATATGTCTTTGCACCCATTAAATTTAACAATACCGACGCTTTCTTGTCATCTGACACCTCATTTGCCTTGCAGTATACCTCTATTCATTCGACATATGTAGTCCAATCTTCGACTTCATTGTCAAATGCGGTGATACTGCCACTCTTCGGCATTTTGGGTGTGGTTTAAAATGGCATCTCCCAATGGCTTAAAATGGCATCTCCCGCGCTTTCCTTCCTCCCCCGCTGCTGCCAACGCCGCTCCCGGTGGTTCTCGTGGCAATGGCGGCACCCTGTAGGTTTCGCACGCTTCTCCTGCGCTGCTGCCAACGCCGCTCTCGGCGGTCCTCATGGCAATGGCGGCGCCTCGTGGGTTTCTGCGCGTCTCTCTCTCCCTCTCTTCGATGCTGCTCGGCCCCTGAACACCGGCTGCGTCCTGTGCGCTCTGCCCTCTCTCTCTCTCCCCCGTCGACGCTGCTCGGCCCTTTGCTATGCCGCTCGGTTGGGCTCTAGCCCGCCACTGTCCGGGAAGGGTCTGCGCACTACTTGTTTCCAGCCCGTTTCGCTGGACCACCTCAACTGGAAAGCCAAGCCTGGCTCTCGACAGCCTCCCCCGCAATTCTCGAGTCTCTGCTGGATGACTGGGCGGTTGCCCATGGTCGACGCCCAAGTCTCTGGCCTTGACCTTGATGCACTATCAATTGCTACAAAAGACTGGAGATTGAGAAAGTAATAAACAGGCTTTTATTACCAAAGAACAGAGCATGCCTCTTGTGGTTGCCTGGTATCCAAAAGGGCTGGAGGCTTCTGAGCAGCGACCTTTATACCCAGCCATGAGGGTGGAGCCAGGGGCGGAGTCAGCTGAGGCATGCACAGACAAGTACAACAATATGCAAGAGTGAACAACAGTACTAACAGTGAACAACAATACTAACAACAGTGGTTTACCACATTCACCCCTTGTTTAGAATTGAGTCCGGCGGGGTGAAGTGCACTAAAAATTCGTGTACTGAAGTCTATCAGGAGGCCTTGTAAGCCGTCCTGAGCGTCGCAGCAGCGGCGGTGATGGTGCAGCATCCAATGGTGAACCCGGTGTCTCGTTCAGAGGAGGTGTAGCAGGTGGCGGACCCTGGGGCTGCTGCATGCCGTCTACAGGGGTCAGAGCATGGGTAATGGGAGGTAGCAATGGTGGTCTCTCAGAGGCACCCGAAGGTGCGAGGTCTCGTGCGGGGACTGTGTCCTGGGGGTAGGCAGGAGTAGCGGTGGGTGGCGAAGAGGGTGTTTCAGGAGCACCTGCAGGTGCGAGGTCTCGAATGGAGACTGTGTCCTCCCGCCCGTCCGGGTACACCACGTAAGCATACTGCGGGTTGGCGTGGAGGAGGCTCACCCTCTCGACCAGGGGGTCCGCCTTATGGGTCCTCACGTGCTTCCGCAGTAGGACGGGACCTGGAGAAGTCAGCCATGTTGGTAGCGAAATCCCCGACGTGGACTTCCTGGGGAAGGAGAACATTCTCTCGTGAGGAGTGGCATTGGTGGGTGTACAGAGCAGCGACCGAATGGAATGGAGCGCCGCAGGGAGGACCTCCTGCCAGCGGGAGGTCGGAAGGCCCTTAGATTTTAAGTTTAAAAGGACTGCCTTCCAGACTGTCGCATTCTCCCTTTCCACCTGGCCGTTACCCCGGGGGTTGTAGCTGGTGGTCCTGCTTGTAGCAATGCCTCTCGCGAGCAGGTACTGCCGAAGTTCGTCGCTCATAAAAGATGAGCCCCTGTCGCTATGGATATAGCTAGGGAAACCGAACAAGGCGAAGAGGTCATTCAGACATTTAATGACCGTGGTACTGGTCATGTCCGAGCAAGGGATGGCAAACGGGAAACGGGAGTACTCATCAATTATATTGAGGAAGTACACATTGCGGTCAGAGGAGGGGAGGGGCCCTTTAAAATCGATGCTCAGCCGCTCGAAGGGGCGCGTGGCTTTGATCAGGCTCGCTCTGTCTGGCCTATAAAAATGCGGCTTGCACTCGGCACAGATCTGGCAGTTCCTGGTCATGGTCCTGACCTCCTCGATGGAGTAGGGCAGGTTACGGGATTTGATAAAATGGAAGAACCTGGTGACCCCCGGGTGGCAGAGGTCATTGTGGAGGGTCTGTAGCCTATCAACCTGCGCGTTGGCGCACGTACCACGTGATAGGGCATCTGGGGGCTCATTGAGTTTCCCGGGCCGGTACAAGATATCGTAATTGTAGGTGGAGAGTTCGATTCTCCACCTTAAGATCTTGTCATTCTTGATTTTGCCCCGCTGCTTATTATGAAACATAAAAGCCACTGAACGCTGGTCAGTGAGCAGGGTAAATCGTTTTCCGGCCAGGTAATGCCGCCAATGTCGCACGGCTTCCACAATGGCCTGGGCCTCCTTTTCGACAGAGGAGTGTCGAATCTCGGGGCCCTGGAGGGTCCTTGAGAAAAAGGCCACGGGTCTCCCCGCCTGGTTAAGGGTTGCAGCTAGGGCAAAGTCGGATGCGTCGCTCTCCACTTGAAAAGGAAGGGACTCATCCACAGCGTGCATTGTGGCCTTCGCAATGTCTCCTTTTATGAGAGTGAAGGCTGCACAGGCCTCTGCTGTCAGGGGGAAGGAGGCGGACTTGATGAGGGGTCGGGCTTTATCCGCATAGTTGGGCACCCACTGAGCATAGTAAGAGAAAAACCCCAGGCATCTCTTCAGTGCTTTCTGGCAGTGGGGGAGGGGGAGCTCCATAAGGGGGCGCATTCTATCGGGGTCTGGGCCGATGACTCCGTTCTCCACTACGCAGCCAAGAATAGCGAGGCGCGTAGTACGAAACATACATTTGTCTTTGTTGTATGTGAGATTCAGCCGCTGGGCCGTCCGGAGGAATTTCTCTAGATTAACGTCGTGGTCCTGCTGGTCGTGGCCGCAGATGGTGACGTTGTCTAGATATGGGAAAGTGGCCTGGAGCGCGTTCTGGTCAACCATCCGGTCCATCTCCCGTTGGAAGACAGAAACTCCGTTGGTGACGCCGAAGGGAACTCTGAGAAAGTGATAGAGCCGACCGTCAGCTTCAAAAGCTGTGTACTGGCGGTCCTCAGCCCTGATGGGGAGCTGGTGGTATGCCGACTTCAGATCAATCGTCGAGAACACCCGGTATTGTGCTATCTGATTGACCATGTCAGATATGCGGGGGAGTGGGTATGCATCTAGTTGGGTGTAGCGATTGATCGTCTGGCTGTAGTCAATAACTAGGCGCTGTTTTTCGCCAGTCTTCACTACCACCACTTGTGCTCGCCATGGGCTGGTGCTACTTTCAATAATCCCTTCCTTCAGGAGTCTCGCTACCTCGGATTTAATGAAGCTCCTATCCCCAACACTGTAACGCCTGCTTTTGGTAGCGATGGGCTTACAGTCGCGGGTGAGGTTAGCGAACAAGGAGGGGGGGGGGACTTTAAGGGTGGAGAGGCTGCAAATGGTGCACGGCGGGCGATTTAAAAGCTGCTGGCTGCAGACTGTGAGTGGGGGGAGGGGTCCGTCATACGCTAATGTGACACTCTTAAGGTGGCACTGAAAATCCAACCCCAGTAGAACGGCAGCGCAGAGATGGGGCAGGACCAGAAGTTTAAAATTTTTGTATTCTGTGCCCCTTACTGAAAGGGTCACTACACAGTAGCCACCGACGTCCGCTGACTGGGCTTTGGAAGCCAAAGAGATCCGATGGCGCGTCGGCAGGACCGGGAGAGAGTAACTGCGCACCGTGTCGGGGTGGATAAAGCTCTCCGTGCTCCCGCTGTCAAAAAGGCAGGTAGTGGCGCGGCCGTTTACCGTAATATCCATCATGGACCTGGACAGTTGATGAGGGAGAGATTGGTCCAGCGTCACGGAGGCCAGCGTATGGTCGAGCGAGTCGATGTGGTCGTCAGATGAGGCGGTGGTTGAGTCCGGCTCCCCCGTGGTTGAAGTCGGAGGCGTCCAAGATGGCGGACAAAATGGCGGCGCCCACGGTCCCGATCCCCACGCGGCTGGGGGAGCCCAAGATGGCAGACAAGATGGCTGCGCCCACGGTTCGCATGCAGCGCTGCTGGCGTTAGCGGTCTTCCCTTTGCAGGCGCTAACGTAGTGACCTTTCTTCCCGCAGCCGGAGCAGGTAGCATTCTTCGCGGGGCAGCGTGCTCTAGGGTGTTTAGCTTGGCCACAAAAATAGCATTTTTGTGCCTTGGACATCGCTGCAGCAGTCGGAGGTGGCGGTCCCATGGCCCAAGATTGCGGCGTCCACGGCGCGGGGCGATGAGGGGAGAAAGCGTCCATATTTCTGTGGGCCGCGTCGAGCGAGAGCGCGAGGGACACTGCCTTTGTCAGGTCTATTTCACCCTTCTCCAGCAGCCTCTGCCGGGAGTAGTCGGACCTTAGACCCGCAACGAAAGCGTCTCGTATCAATCCCTCCGCATGTGCCGCGGCCGATACTTCCTTGCAGTCGCAGCCGCGTCCGAGTACCCGCAGTGCCCGTAGGAAGGCTTCCACCGATTCCCCGGGCTGCTGTCTGCGAGATCTTAAAAGGTGCCTGGCATAGACCGTGTTAACCGGGCGTGCATACTGCCCTTTCAGTAGGTCGATAGCCGCCGCGTAGGTCGTCGCATCTTGGATTAAAGTATAGACTTGGTGGCTCACCTTCGAGGCCAGGATTTTCAGTTTATTTTCATCAAGAGTCACGGTCGAGGCTTCCAGATACGCCTCAAAGCAACGCAGCCATTGTGCGAATTTAGTCGACGAACCCGCTTCTTGGGGGTCTAGGTCCAGGCATGTTGGTCTGAGGGCTCGCAGCAGTGCCTGCTGCTCAGCGTTTTGCGCCATCGGTTGATCAGCATCCGCAGCCAACATTTAACTTTGGTAATAAAATTGATGCACTATCAATTGCTACAAAAGACTGGAGATTGAGAAAGTAATAAACAGGCTTTTATTACCAAAGAACAGAGCATGCCTCTTGTGGTTGCCTGGTATCCAAAAGGGCTGGAGGCTTCTGAGCAGCGACCTTTATACCCAGCCATGAGGGTGGAGCCAGGGGCGGAGTCAGCTGAGGCATGCACAGACAAGTACAACAATATGCAAGAGTGAACAACAGTACTAACAGTGAACAACAATACTAACAACAGTGGTTTACCACAGACCTCCAATCCACTGATCTCCAGGAACGAATCCCCGGGAGGTGATGCAGAGTTGCAGGTAGGTTCGAACTTGCCTCGTCGCCAATGTTGTGTCTGTGTAAAGTAAGACACAGACTACAGGAGAACGGTACAACAGGTGTTTACTCAATGTGGCTCACATTGGAACTGATCTGTACAGATTACTACTCAGGGCTATATACAGGTGTGGTCACTGCCGGTACTGCAGTATACATGAGCTGTAAAAGATAGTTCCCCCCTATAGTGTATGTACCTTCAAGAGAGAACTACTTTTACAGCTCCTGTATACTGTAGTACCGGCAGTGACCACACCTGTATATAAGCCTTGAGCATGCCTCTGTACCCCAGTCTTGAGACTACCCTACTCCAGTAAATACCTGTTGATTGTTAAGTTACAGCATCCGTGTGGTTATTGAAAAACATCATACTCTCAGAATCACGGTTCTAACAGTGGCGACAAGTGTCGATTCGAATCTACCTGCAACTCTGCATTTCCCTTCGAGGATTCACTCCGGGAGGGCGGTGGAAGAAAGTCGAGGCCAGAAGCACAGGCGTCGACCACGAGCAACCACCCAGTCGTCCGGCAGAGTGTGAACATCGCAGGGGAGGCTGTGGAGAGCCAGGCTTGGTTCCCCAGCCACGACGATCAGCAATAGAGTGACAACAGGTACAGCACAGACCCTTCCCGGACAGTGGCGGCTGGAGCCAACCGACGGCGGAGAGAAAGCCGAGCAGCGTCGACGGGGTAAGACAGAGGGTGAAGCGCACAGGGCGCAGCCGGGGTTTGAAAACCGAGCGGCGTCGAGGAAAAACACAACGGAGAGAGAGAGGGTAAAGCAACAGCCGGGTTCAGGACCGAGCGGCAGAAACGGGAAAGGCGCACAAAAAAAAAAAAAAAAATGCGCAGAGCACAGCCAGGGCTCAAGGGCTGAACAGTGTCCACGGGGAGAAGAAGGGAGAGCGCGGGAGACGCCATTGAGCCGCGGAGAAGAAGGAAGAGCACGGGAGATGCCATTTTTAGAAGCTGCAGCGGAGAAGAAGGGCGAGCGCGGGAAGGAAGGAAAGCGCGGGAGACGCCATTTTGTGCCAGCGGAGAAGAAGGGGAAGTGCGGGAGACGCCATTTTTGACAGTTAAATCACACCCAGGGATGCCGAAGAGTGGCAGTATCTCTACGTTCGACAATGAAGTCGAAGATTGGGCGACATATGTGAAGCGTATTGAGGTGTACTGCAGGGCGAATGAAGTGCCAGATGCTAGGAAAGCACTGGTTTTGTTAAATTCCATGGGTGCAAAAACTTATGGGTCACTGCGAAACTTAATAACCCCAGAGAAGCCGGTGAACAAGAATTTCAAAAGCATAGTAGAAATCCTACAGGACCACTTAAACCCCACGCCGCTGCTGATAGCAGAACGATTTAAGTTCCATAAAAGGAACCAACACAAACACGAAAGCAATGCTGAGTACCTAACGGAACTGCGCAAGCTATCGAAACACTGCCAGTTTGGAGCGGGACTAGCAGATACGTTAAGGGACAAGTTTTTGTGTGGGCTGCAAAGTGAAGGAACCCAGAAACAGCTTCTATCAGAAAAGGATCTTACGCTGGACAAGGCTTTCAGTATGGCAGTATCACACGAAGCAGCCGCAAGGGGCGCTGCAGAGATACAATGGAGACCGCAAGAATATGGCACCAATGAAATGTCCTATGGGACAGGGAAGTGCTATCGCTGCGGCAGAACAACACACGACCAGAAGGATTGTTGGTTCAAGGACCAAGTGTGCAGACAGTGTGGAAAAGCAGGACACATAGCAAGAGTCTGCAGGTCTGGGAAGAAAACCAACAGTAAGAAATCTCCACAGGAGAAGTACAAAAAGGTACACAAGGTGATGGACAGTAGTTCAGATGAACAGAAAAGTGACACAGACTCCAGAAGCAAGGAGCTGGGTTGTCTGAAAATACATAAGGTAACCAAAATGGAGGATCACCAGACTATCTGGGTTACCTCAAGATAGACGGAGTCCAAGTGAAAATGGAATTGGACACAGGATCAGCCCTAACAGTCATAAACCAAAGGGACTACAAGCGGCTATTTTCACATATACCCTTGAAAGCTACAGAGATTGTCTTGAAGACGTACACGGGGCAAAAAGTCTACCCCAAAGGAAAAATAAGGGTGAAAGTGATATATAACGGCCAGGAAATACCTAAAATGGACATATATGTATTGCCAGATGGAGGACCACCACTACTAGGACGTGAATGGATCCGGAAGATACAATTAGATTGGCATTCCATACAGGCACTGAAGGTTGAGGCCAAAAAGGATGACGACGTCACACCTGGACGACTGTCAAAAATGCTAACTGACGCAAAAGAAGTGTTCCAGGAGGGACTCGGAACACTAAAAGGCATAACAGCAATGATTAAAATAGAGGAAAATGCAAGCCCAGGCGTACTTGCAAATGGAGGTAGAAGCCTCGAAACAATACCTTACGATTAACACTCATAAAGGTCTCTATCAATACAACCGGCTGGTGTTCGGGGTAGCATCGGCTCCGGCTATTTGGCAAAGGGCGATGGATCAAGTCCTGCAAGGGATTCCAGGGACCCAGTGTTATTTGGACGACATCCTGGTCACGGGCAAAAATGACAGTGATCACCTCGCCAACTTGGAGAAGGTGCTCACCAGATTAAAGGAATATGGGCTACGAGCTAATCGCCACAAGTGCGAGTTTTTCCAGAAGCAGATCTCGTATTGTGGCCACGTCATCGATGAAGAGGGCTTACATAAGTCCCCTGAAAAGATTGAGGCAGTAGTCAAGGCTCCAGCACCGGAAAATGTGTCACAACTGAGATCGTTTCTCGGGCTGGTAAACTACTACCATAAGTTCTTACCAAATTTGTCCACGGTATTACACCCACTGAACACCCTACTGCAAACAGGGGTACCATGGAAGTGGAATGATGAACGTAGACGAGCTTTCCAGAAGTGTAAAGAATTGATCACATCAAAGGAGGTGTTGGCCCATTTCAACCCAGCACTACCAATTCGTTTGGCATGTGATGCATCACCCTATGGTTTTGGAGCGGTGCTGTCGCACAAATTCCCAGACGGGTTGGAGAGGCCAGTAGCCTTTGCGTCTCGGTCACTAACCTCAGCCGAGCGCAACTACGCCCAGATTGACAGGGCGGCCCTCAGCCTAGTATGGGGAGTAAAAAAATTCAACCACTATCTGCATGGGCAGAAGTTCACCTTGCTGACTGACCACCAACCACTTGTCTCCCTCTTTAATCCTAAGAAGGGCGTTCCAGTGATGACTGCACAACGGTTACAAAGATGGTCCCTGTTTCTAGGGGCGAATCAATATGAAATAGAATATAAAAGCACGAAACAGCATGGAAACGCTGATGGGCTATTGCGCCTGCCACTGCCTACTGTGGAGGAAGCACCAGGAGTGTATCCTATCGAGATATTTTATTCGTCAATAATTGAACGATTGCCAGTAACGAACGCGGATATAGAGAAGGAGACCCGCAATGATCCGACGCTGTCTCGGGTATATGATTTGACGGTGAGGGGATGGCCAACACATGGCGACTCAGTGTTGCCAGCATTCTCATCCAGAAGAGAACAGCTGTCAGTATGCCAGGGGACAGTGATGTGTGGATCCAGAGTGGTGATTCCACCTAAGTTAAGGGAGAGAGTGCTAAATGAGCTTCATGAAGGTCATCTGGGGGGAGTGAAAATGAAAAGCCTTGCTAGGGCTTATGTGTGGTGGCCGGGAATCGATCAACAAATCGAAGACCTAACAAAGAGCTGCTCAGGATGCAAGAAGGTCCAAAATGCACCACCACATGCCCCTCTACACCCATGGGAATGGCCCTCCTCTCCATGGTAATGGGTGCAAGTTGATTTCGCTGGTCCATTCATGGACTCAATGTTCTTAATAGCAGTGGATGCTCATTCGAAATGGCCTGAGGTGATAAAAATATCCTCAACCACTACAGAGAAGACGATTGCAGTCCTACGGACCATATTTGCCAGGAACGGCTTGCCAGGGCAGATTTGCTCTGATAATGGACCACAGTTTGTGTCCGAAGAGTTTCAAAAATTTATGAGAAGGAATGGGGTAAGGCATTACACATCCGCCCCGTATCATCCAGCCACCAATGGATTGGCTGAGAGGTTCGTACAAATCTTTAAGAAGGCGATAAAGGCCACGTGCGACGATGAAATTCCACTACAGCATAAGGTGGACAATTTCTTATTAGCCTACCGAAACGCGACACATGCAGTTACCAACCAGACCCCGGCCATGATGTTCTTTAACCGAAGGTTGAGATCTCGTCTGGACTTGCTCAGACCAAATGTGCGAAGAAATGTTGAAGATAAACAATTCCAGCACATCAATGAAAAGCCGACAAGGAGCTTCAATGTAGGACAACCAGTCTTGGCCCGTGACTACCGAACAGAGAAATGGCAACCCGGAACGATATGCACAAGGCAGGGGCCGTTAATGTACACAGTGGATGTCGGGGAGAACATTGTGAGACGCTACGTCGATCAGATCTTAGCGTCACAGGAACGAGTCAACCCCATGTCTTGCGTCCCTGGAGATGAACCCGACATACCGGTAGCATCTACTTCAGAAACAGTAGCAGTGGAAACAGATGAAATAACCGACGAAAAGGGGCCAGAATCGCCTCCGCACCAAGAACAAGAACCTCAGGAAAGGCGCTATCCCGAAAGGATCAGGAAGCCGCCCCAAAGACTGAATCTATAAATGGACTATTGTTGTTTAATGTACATGTTAAAGTGTTAATTGTTATTTGAACATTATGGGTACTACTAATCTAAAAGGGGAGGAATTGTAGTGTATGTACCTTTAAGAGAGAACTACTTTTACAGCTCCTGTATACTGTAGTACTGGCAGTGACCACACCTGTATATAAGCCTTGAGCATGCCTCTGTACCCTAGTCTTGAGACTACCCTACTCCAGTAAATACCTGTTGATTGTTAAGTTACAGCATCCGTGTGGTTATTGAAAAACATCATACTCTCAGAATCATGGATCTAACACCCCCTTAAAGGTATATACATTACAATCACTTCCCCATCTCATTAGCCACCCCTCACACTCACCCTCATCCTACTGCAAGCATACCAACTAACAATACACAAGGGTAGGCACTTGCGCGGTTTAGCCAATGTTCATGTGAAGTTTCTGGTAATGAGCTGTCAAACATTGAAATCTTTATTTTCAACACTTTGCATTCTTGGACAGATTTGTATGCACCCTTGGAAGTGGCTTAGTGAGTTGCAGTGAATAATGAGACATAAGGGTGCTCCCTCGCAATGTTGATGAGTGTGAAAGGAATGGCTTGGACTGGTGTGGGGTGGTGCCAACCTGGCACATCATGTGGCAGCCAGGGTGTACAGCATCAAGTGAAGTAAATCTGGCTATGGTGAGGCCATTGCTGGCATCCCGGGCAGCAATGTGGTTGGGTGCTGATGCCCTGTGTCCTGTGCGGTATCAAGTGATTGCGGAGAAGGTTGGTATTGTTGTTGGTGTGCCTGGTGATGTTGATGCTGGGGTTGATCGTGAAGGGATTCTGAGGACCAAGGTGAGATTTTTTCAAGGGCACCGATGTTACTGGAATAGATAGCAGCTGAAGTTGAGATGACAGAAGCGATCTGTCACTGGTGAGAGAGGTTGTTCCAAGGAGGTGACAGTGGATAGAGAGTTTGCTCCCAACAGTTGCAAACTGCATTCAGCTCAAAAGTGGGTTCCAAATCGTGAAGGCTCCAGCTTGTAAGATTGGAAAGTGTACAACTGTGAAATGGTAGGTTTTATACCACTTTTGCAGCTGTCACCTATTCACAGCAATGGGGAGTCATTGAGAACACAACATACTTACTTGACGTGATACCCGCTCTCCGGGAACCTCGTTAAAAACCTGGTCTTTCAGATGAGACGTTAAACCGAGGCCCCGTCTGCTCTCTCTCAGGTGGACATAAAAGATCCCGTGGCACTATTTCAAAGAAGAGCAGGGGAGTTATCCCCGGTCCTGGCCAATATTTATCCCTCACCCAACATAACAAAAACAGATTATCTGGTCATTTTCATATTGCTGTTTGTGGGAGCTTGCTGTGCGCAAATTGGCTGCCGCGTTTCCCACATTACAACAGTGACTCCACTTCAAAAGTACTTCATTGGCTGAAAAGCACTTTGAGACATCCGGTGGTCGTGAAAGACGCTATATAAATGCAAGTTTTTCTTTCTTTTAAATGATAAGTACATGGGAAAATGGTGCTTGCTTGCCTTTTAACAAGCTTTTAAGTATCTAAATTGGCTAACCTGCCGCTTGGTGTCGGGTCTGTTCAGGGATGACAGACCCGACACTTGGGAAACTGACAAGGAGGCGGGTTTACAGCGGGATACTGACCCGCTGTCCATCTTTGTGATTTTGACAGTGGACCCGCCTCCAAACCCGCAATCTGAGCTCTGGTAAAATTCCGGCCATGGATGCTGGCACACAATGTGTGCTGTGCTGAAGTCAATTTGTTCCCAGAAGGCTTCCTGTCCAGGACATTGCTTTATCCAAAACCACAGCCTCGCTGGATAGAATGTCACAGCGTGTGCAGGGTGCGCAGGCTTCTCAAAGTTAGAAACCCTTTCTGTGTGTTTTGTTTTTGGTAAAGCTATTGGGTGATGGCACAATGGCCAGAATACACCATTACATCTCTGAAAATTAGGTTGCACTGAAAGTCTTTTTGCCCTGCTGGTAACAGGGTCCTAAATGAAATGAGCTTGGACCGTCTACAAAATAAAGCAGTTGATAATTGCGTGCTAAACTGTCAGGCCGAGATTTTCCGGGGGGTCAGCGGGCGCTATCGGTGGTGGATCAGGTGGGAAAGTGTTTTTTTTCCTCAGTGGGTTGGGACCCCACTGTGAACCTGCCGCCATGCGCCTTTCCCAATGTCGGGTCTGTCAGCGCTGAGCAGACCCGACATGCAGTGGCAGGGGACCCAATTCAGGTCATTATGACCTTGTTTAGAGATCATTAAGAATACATTTGAACTCACCTTTTGATTTGACAGCTCGCCCACTGTGTTCACGCTGGTCGTGGACCATGTGTGTCAAGCTGAGGCGGGAGTTCAGTGGCCATTGAATAAGCTGTTGAGTTGACAGCTTCAAATGTAAAGTAAAAGCTCCCACCTTACAGAGTTATCTTCCCTCAGCCACAAGCTCTTCCTCACTGCATTTCCGCAACAGTTTCAACATGCTTCACATCTTTACACAAGTCTCCATCCAGTCTGACCTCATTACCTCTCCCACCATTGACAGATCGCTTCTGTCATCTTAACTTTACCTGCCATCTATTCCATCAGCATGGGTGCCCTTTATACTTTCTCACCGTGGTCCTCAGAATCCCATTACAATCAGCCCTAACACCAGCAGCACCAACAACAACACCACCAACCTTCACTGCACAGGACAGAAGGCGTCAGCAGTGGGGTCAGGACCCGCCGAGGTTAGTAAAATCCCAGCCTCAGTTTCAGTTAGAGAACACAAGAATGGCTGGTGCAGGATATGAGATTGCTGCAGTGATGCAGTGAAGGAGTATAGGAACAGGAGTAGGCCATTCAGCCCCTTGAGCCTTTTCCACCATTCTGTTATATCATGGCTGATCTGTACATTAACGCCATATATCTGCCTTTGTTCCACATCACTTGATACCCTTACCTGGCAAAAGTCTATCAATCTCAGTGTTGAAAATTTCAATTGATCACCAACATCCACAGCCTTTTGGGGGAGAGAGTTCCAGAATTTTCTCGGAGCTTCTCCCTCTCCGTCGCCATAACTTGGACGGAAGTTAGCATCGTGAACCTTGCAGGAACATTTCCTACATTCACTTGATATAGCAAAATCATTGAAGTATTCTAAAACAAAACAGTTTACGATTTTGCCAGAAAAAGCAAAGAGGAAATCTTCCCAGTATCCTCGCAGTGTGACCAACACATGCAAGGCATCTTCCCCTATTGTGGCTACATTTCCCTCCAAAGAAATTATCCCAATCTAGATCTGCATTCGAGCCCCACAGGCAAATGCACTGAAATTCGGCAGAACTTTGTGATTTAATTGTGCTTTCTAAATTGTAAAATTAATGACATTACATAGCAGAAGCATGCATATATATACTTTGATACATACTGTTTAGATCATTTCTTCTGGAGAAGCCCTTTCATCTTGCCTTGTTTCACAGATTTTGTTTGTGTCTTTGCTGAAAAATTAAGTGCAGAGCCCTTTGATTGTTTAATAGACTACAGCGAGTTACCTGGGGTAACAGGCAGGGACCTGATGTTGGTTTAAGTCTGATTAATCCATTCAATCCCACTGCTAACAAAATCAGTTTTAAAAAAAAAAGGCCTGCACGATCACACTGGTAAGCAAAAAATGATTGATGCACATCTCTGTAGCTCATCTCATCTGGGACACTCTACTGTTTAAACTGGGAAATGAAATCGCACGGATCAGCTTCCGCAAGGTTACTGAGACCGTGTTCAGGTTTTTACGCACAGTACTAAGCTGCTGTTACATTAAGAGCAATAGCATTCCAGTGCTAGTGCAATGTGAGAGGTGGCTTCAGTGCACCCAGTGCATAGAAACATAGAAGAGCCTGTTCCGCCATTTAATGAGATCATGGCTGATCATCCAAATTCAGTACCCTGTCCCTGCTTTCTCCCCATATCCCTTGATCCCTTTAGCCTTAAGAAATATACCTAACTCCTTCTTGAATATATTGAATGAATTGGCCTCAACTGCCTTCTGTGGTAGAGAATTCCACAGGTTCACCACTCTCTGGGTGAAGAAATTGCTCCTCATCTCAGTCCTAAATGGCTTACCACTTATCCTTAGACTGTGACCCTCACGCTTACCCAGCAGGCCCAGTTTGCCCTTGAACTAAGAGAAGCACGGCACATGTATGAGCTTCAGATGCAACTGCAGCCCTCCATGGGGTTCATTTTGACATTGGGCAATGGTGTAAAACGCGCGATAACAGCTTGCTCACCTGTTAAACGCCTCTCCCAGTTTCCGTCTCCGTTGAATTCAATGGAAAATAAAATCAGGAGAGGTGTTTAGCAGGTGGCGGGGTTGATATTGTGCATTTTACACTATCGGCCAAAGTTAAAACTCCCCTCAATGTGTCCAGCTCACTGGCCTAGAAATTGGATCATGCCGCACCCATTTGTCAGGCATGAAACAGGTGCCTAAGCGTCCAGCATGGCAGGCAGCACACACATACCCATCCCATGCCAAGTGCGCCCACCCGCCTTATTGGATTGGTAGGTTTATAGGGCGTATGCTGGAAGAATGCAAAAACATAATTATAATAAAATAAAGGACCCTTTTGTGAAATTGGTCTGTCTCCGCATCTGATTTGCCATGTGTTAATCTCGCCCAGTAACTCATGGCACTAACAGTTAGCAAGGACCCTGCAGGAATGTTACTTAAAGGGCTTATACCTTCCATACAGGTTAGTTGCTGGTTTTAGGCTGCTAGTTCACTTCTGGGCCTTTTGGGGGCTTTTTTCTCCTTTCCACTACTCACTCTGAGAGTTCTTGGAACAACTTTGTGCTGGGGCTGGACTGCATGTCTGCCTTGGGAATATTTTATTTTACTCACAGGAGGTCTAGCAGGTCTGCCTTTTGGGCTGGAGGAGGAGGGGGAGCAGCATGAAGAGGAGCAGGAGCAGGAGTGACCCCCAGTCCCCCAATCTGCCAGAGTTGTTAGAGAACAACTAATACAAGAGCATTACATCTGAACCATCCCTCCCCTCCCCAATATACCAACAGTCTCACCATCCTTATAACTACTGTCCTCACAACCACCATCTGATTACCTTCCTGCAGTCTGATCTCATGGGCTTTGCCCTCACTTGACTACAAATATTAGCAATACCTAATCCAGATTTTAAAAAATCTTTACCACAACAACTCAATTCTATTTGAATAACAGTTAACTTGCTGAATTAAGAATCAACCTTGTGCAAGTCCTTCATGCCTGTATTGTGTGCTCGTTTACCTGCCTTCGTGCTATTATGAAGTGTATCCCTGGTGGCTACAGCGTGGAAGGTGGAAGGCTGCTGAGGGCACTTCAGGGCTATAGTGGGTGACCCTGAGCATCTCTGAACCTCTCCTATTATCTTTCTACGTGGTTCGGTGCCACATTTTGTCTGATAACGCTCCTGTGAAGCGTCTTGGGACATTTTCTGATGTTAAAGGTGCTATATAAATGCCAGTTGTTGTTGTCTCAGACTCTACTGGATAATCTTACTTAAAATATGCTTTCGTTTAAAAAAAAAAAAAAAAAAATTTTTTTAATCTTTTCAGCTTTGCACTTGTTCCCTCTTTCTTTTCCAACTGGATAAACTCCCCAAAACTATTTTAAAATTCAGATACAAGTGACATGACAGTACAATGCCATGGAGCCTGTGCCACAGGGATAGAAGACAGTTTTACATTCAAAATTCCCTGTCGCAGGCAGGCCCTCAGAGAGAGGTGCCGATTTGGGCATGTGCCACTTAGTACAAAGAAGAAGAAAACATGAGGTAACGCAGGCTGTGTCCACCAAGTGTGCTTTGCCTTCACCTTTTAAGTATTTTGTGCAGTAAACATATTCTAACCGCAAAGCACCAAATTGCTGCATTGAATGGCATTCCATGTGCACTGCTTCACTCCGAATCTGCAAGACAGCCCCTTACTGTATGGACTGCGTGTTGTTCAATGACAAGAATATGCAATATTTCATGGCCCTGTTGAATGCTTGAGTTGAAGTTAATTTGGGTTTTTGAGTGCTGCGCAATAAGCTGGTGCTTGCAACAAAAGCAATTGCTTCTTATCAATCACTTGTCGTATGAATCTGGTTTAATCCTGCTTGATAGTGTCTATCTTATTTGGCAGTGCTTCTTCATTTTGCCTGTCCTCGCACATTGTTAATAAAACCATCTATTATGTAGCTTAAAATGGCTGTACATCAAAAAAGTGTTCAGACACCTGCTCAGGTTTTAGGTGATGAGAACCACTGGAAGAGTAAGTGTCATTCAGTCTTCCATGAATTTCCTCCATTGTGCAATATATTCTACATCTAAGAAAGTAAATAACAAGAAACATCAAAAAGTTGCTATAAACAGTCAATACATTTATAATCTTACAGTGTACATGGCCAATTGAACTGTCAGGAGCTTTTTTTTCAAAGGGGAACAGTTTAGATGAATTGCCAAGATTACCAGCGGTTTTCATTCCTGAATTAAATGATCTTTCTTTTTTCACTTGATCACAGCCAATATTTTACAAAGGTTTGGCAGGGTCGCAGGTCATGCTGAGCAGCTTAGTGAACCAAGCACGTGCTATGCTGGATGAACAAGCCCGGCATCTACTCAATGAGCACGAGCGGGCAACCATGGCCTACTACCTTGATGAGTACAAGGAGAACAATATAACTGTTCAGGCCTTGGTTATGGCCCTCTTCGAGCTCCTAAACACACATGCAAAGGTATGTTATTGAATGTTGTTTATAATGTCATTTTCTAGTAAGTGGTTTGACAAACAGAATTGGCCTTTTTTCACTCGTCATTTTCTTCCAATTCTTCTTCAAGTTATTGCTTCAGCTTAGAGCTATCATCCAGATTGGGGGCAGAAGAGAGTCCATTTTGCAGACTTAACCACATCAGACAACATCTTTGCCTGAATTTGCATTGTTAGAAAAGTGTGAACTTCAATTCATTAAAAAGACACAGATTGTAGGCTTTAAAAACAAATAAATAGTAATTGAAGCCAAATTTCCCACTACTCATGAGAAATTCCAACACTCAGCCTTGTATTTCAGTTAGGTTTTGGCTGGGTCTCTAGGTGATGCAATCCTTGAGAAAAGCCTTTTAAAGTGTATTCTGTCTGGGGGCTAATTTTAGTTATAGAAAAGCAGGTTCTGAAATTAAACCTATAGAAATAAATTCGTCCCCCCCCCCCCCGCCACACCCCCATTATTTTTAGCTAACGTTCTTCCATACCTTGCCCCATTTCTGCTCCAGAGAATGGAATGTGACCTCTTTCTGGGCATCTATCAATTCCATGCTTTGACCAGTCACAAAGAAGTGCATAAGTGGCCTGAACTGTGATTCGCTCTCGCCTCCAACTCTCTGTGAGGAACTCTGCGGAAAAATATACCAGCATGCAATTGGCCAGGCAATCATCAGAAAACGTTTCTTCACTTACGCTTTACAATAAAAACATTAGATTGTTTCAAAAAGTAGCTTGAAAGTAGTATTGGATTCATTTGAAAATAAAGAGGGCCTCACTTCGACAATTCAGCCGGCATCTTCACTGACACATCTGAGAAATTCTTTGAAGCTAATGTCACGACAAAGAAAAACAGGAGAATTGGCTGTACAGTCAGTGTTGCACATATATGAAGGGGAACAGCAGCAGGGCTGACAAACTGGAACATCTCTGAAAGACTTTCCCTCACAGAGCTGTCTAATTTAATTTTAAAATATGAAATCAAGCAGAATAAATAAATGTTGCACTGCAAAGGCCGCCAGAGGACAGATGAAACATGTTCAGAAATATGCTCCTGTCTCTCTTGTTTTCCTTTTCTTTTTGTGGATTTAATAGTCTGTCCAATCAATTCTTCTGAGGAGGAAGTGGCACATCTAAAGTGTTATTATGCAGAATTATTTTGCTGGAGATTTTATTTTTCTATTGTTGTAATTTGCCCTGGGATGGTGGATTCATGTTTTAAATTCTAATCAAAACAAATATACTATGATTATACTATTGTGAATGAAGTAAGGTCTGGACATAACTCATTCATCATCAGTGAGCATAGAAATAAGAACATAAGAAATAGGAGCAGGAATAGGCCACTCGGCCCCTCGAGCCTGCTCCGCCATTCAATAAGATCATGGTTGATCTTGGGCTCAAAGCCACTTCCCTGCCCACTCCCCAGAACCCTTCACTCCCTTATCTTGCAAAAATCTGTCTATCTCCAACTTAAATGTATTTAATGACCCAGCCTCCATGGCTCTCTGGGGCAGAGAATTCCACAGATTTATGACCCTCTGAAAGAAGAATTTCCTCCTCATCTCAGTTCTAAAAGGGCGACCCTTTATTCTGAAACTATGCTCCCGAGTTCTAGATTTCCCCACGAGGGGAAACATCCGCTCAGCATCTACCTTGTCGTGCCCCCTCAGTATCTTATATGTTTCAATAAGATCACCTCTCATTCTTCTAAATTCCATTGAGTGTAGGCCCAACCTCCTCAACCTTTCCTCATACGTCAACCCCCTCATCTTTGGAATTAAGCTAGTGAATCATCTCTGAACTGCCTCCAATGCAAGTATAATCTAGTGTGTGCGAATGCACAAGCACTCGGGGTCAATATCCTGGAATTCCTGACTCAACGCCATTGTGGGAACACCATCACCACAAGGACTGCAGCAGTTGAAGGAAAAGGCCCACCTACACAACCTCAGAGCAGCCAAGGATGGGCAATAAATACAGCCTTGACACATCCGAAGAACAAATTGGAACAAACCGATCATTTTGCAAAACTCTGCTGCCAGCGCCGAGCAGGTTGGAAATGGGGCTGCAACGCTATAGGTAACATTCTTTGACCCATGCTTGTGTCTGTCCCGACCCCATACTGGCAGTGGGGTCCTGCAAAATGACTCCTCATTTGAGGTCATCCAAAACTCGGCTGCCCCCCGTCCTAACTCGCACCAAATCCCGTTCACCCATCACCACTGTGCTCGCTGACCTACATTGGCTCTGTAGTGTATGTAACCATTCTACCTTTAAGAGAATTATTGTATGTAACCGTCCACCTTTAAGAGAACTATTTTAGGGGTTGCACTACTTTATCTTGGCTGCTGTATACTGTAATACCGGCGGTGACCACACCGGTATATAAGTGCTGTGTAATGATTTATTGGGCAGTTCCGCCCTGACCTTCGAATAGTAAAGTCCTGTTAAAGTTTACTCTTGTGGTCTGTGTAGTAATTCGCAATATAACACACAGACTTTACAGTGGCGACGAGTTCGATCTTACCCTGCGGCAGAGATACATCCGAAGCAGTTAACGAGCGTCGAGAAGAGGCATCCGCCCTCGTCATTCTGCTGAGAGAAGACTCGAGTCTGCAGAGCAAGAAAGAAGGAAGAATTCTGACATGAAGCCTTCCATTAGCAACAGGCAGTGATCGTCCCTTCTATCACGGTGGTGAGTGAGCCGATCAGCGACGAGAAGCAAGTCGGCCACGTTGACTGTGAGTAGGGGAGAAAATAAAAAGAAACGGACATATAAGGGCGGTGAACTCGACCACGGCCGGGGGAAAGGAGCCGGACAGAAGTCAGGGCCAGAGGCGCTGAGACTGGGGCAGCGTAGGGCACGGAAGCCGCGGTACAAGCGGGAACGCAGCCGGTGTGAGAGACCGGGCTACAAGCGGGAACGCAGCCGGTGTGAGAGACCGGGCTACAAGCGGGCTGGGAGACGCAACAGCGTCGTGAGACAGCTCGACCGCGACCGGTGAAAAAGGCCGGGCAGCTACCGAGGCCGCGAGGCGCTGCGACCGGGATCGTAAGGCGTGGGAGGTAATAAATAAAAAAAATAAATGAATAAAACCGCGGAGAACTCAGCCGCAGCCAGGGGAGGAAAGGACCGGACTGCGAGAGGGCTGGGAGGCAAGATTGAAAACTGCTGAGAGAGAGACAGAGCCCGAGCGAGCGGGAGAGACAGAGCCCAAGCGAGCGGGAGAGCGAGGGAGACCGAGCGAGCGGGAGAGACAGAGTCCGAGCGAGGGGGGAACGGGACCGAGCGAGGGAGACCGAGCGAGATTTCCGCCCAGCGGCTTACAGCAGCTTTCCACAAAGGACCAAGAGCTGGAACTGTCCGCCGCCAACTGGTTGTCCCCAGCGCCCGTTTGCCCCTGTCGGGAAAGGGAACAAGGAACTCAATCAGCTGTTCTCGCGCTTCAGAATAAACCGAAAGCCAGCGGTCATCGCCCGAGGGCAAAGCTTACCCTCCCACCAGAGGAAGAAACGCGGGAAGCCGCCAGTTAGGCGGGGAAGAAGACAAGCGCGGGAAACCGCCATTCTCGGAGGCGGGGAAGAAGATAAGCGCGGGAAACCGCCATTTAAAAAAAAAGTTAAAGAAAAATTCGTTGTTGTTTCTAAGAAAGATTGTGAAGATGCCTAAGCGTGGTAACATCAACGATTTCGATTCCGATGTGGAAGATTGGGCCACGTATGTAGAACGCATCGAGATATATTGTAAGGCCAATAAAATAGCAAATGATGATAAAGCTCTAACCTTACTAAACTCAATGGGTGCGAAGACATACGGGCTATTGAAGCATCTTCTATCACCAGCTAAACCGGCGGATCAGACTTTCGCTAATATTGTTGCTGTCCTGAAGGATCATTTGAACCCCACACCGCTGATGTTAGCGGAACGATTCAAATTTTATGCGAGAACGCAACTGAAAGAGGAAAGCAACGCGGAGTACTTGGTTGAACTGCGTAGACTAGCGAAATACTGTCAGTTTGGGGAAAATCTGACAGAGGCATTGAGAGACAAGTTCGTGTGCGGGTTGTCGAAGGAAGGAACACAAAAGCGACTGCTCGAAGAGAACGATCTTACACTTGATAAGGCTGTCCTTATTGCAGCATCGCACAAAGCCGCAGCGAGAGGCACTGCGGAAATGCAGCTGAAGGCAGCGGTACTCAGCGTGGATCAAATGACTTCGGGTACAACGAAATGTTATCGTTGTGGGAAGACAACACACGACCAGAACCAATGCTGGTTTAAAAACCAGGAATGTAGAAAATGTGGCAAACTTGGTCACATAGCTAAAGTATGCCGGTCAGGAAAGAAGACCAGCAACAAAAAAAAGTCACCGCCGGAAAAGTACAGCAAGGTAAACAAGGTGGCTGAGAAGAGTTCGGATGAACAGAATTCGGATTCAGACTCCAACAGCAAGGAACTGGGTAGTCTGAGAATTCACAATATGAGTAAGGAAGCTGACCGACAAACTATCTGGGTCACACTGCAGATAGCAGGAGTCCATGTGAAAATGGACTTGGACACCGGAGCGGCGTTGACGGTCATGAATAAACAAGATTACAAAAAGTTATTCAAACATATTCCCCTACGGGACACGAAGATAGTATTGCAGACATACACGGGGCAAAAAGTATACCCCATCGGAAAGATAAAAGTCAAGGTGATACACAAGAGCAAAGAACACCAAGGAATGGAATTATATGTACTACCTGAGGGAGGTCCACCACTTCTGGGACGGGAGTGGATCAGGAAAATAAATATGGACTGGCACTCACTAAAAGCAATAACGGTAGATTCCGGAAAGAAAAATGTCAAACCTGCACGATTGTCCAGAATACTGGATGAGGGCATATGCAACAGTGACAGGGACAAAGCAGAGAGTGAGAACTCGGTGAAGACAATCAGCTCAGACTCTGGAACTGATGATGGTAAGACCAGCCCATGTGCAAAAGACAAGTCTAAAATGGACTTGCAGACTAATGATGGAAAAACGAAGGAGTGCATAAATGCTTCAGAAGAGAGCAAAGTATCAGAACAGATTTCCACCGAACAACAACAACATAGGTTGACAGAGAATTCTGAGTCTGTCCAGTCTTCAGACATGCACATTTCTGAGGAACACCGGGCTCGAACTCAACTCCATTTCAAACTACAACAGCAATTAGAACAAATGATTCGCCGTCTTGAGCAAGAGATGAATGCAACGAAAAAGTTCTTTGACACAGAGTGGGAGAATCTGGAAAGACAACAGAAGCAGCTGATGGAGAAAATGGAGCAGGAGCACACAAACCGTCTGCGCGAGGAGGCCAAACGAATCAAAGCTGATTCGGTTTCTGAAGGTGCGTGCTCTAATCTGCTGGAGCAAGATGTTCAGCAACTGAAGGCGCTTGTTAGCAGGTTGCAGGCAGAAAAGGCTGATTTGGTTGCCATGAATTCTGAGCTCCTACTGAAGTTGGGTGCAGCATCACCGGACGATTCATTTGTTGAAATTCGAATGGTGGAGGCTGCGGATGATGGCGAATTAAAAGCAGCAAAGGAGCCCCAGTGCAAGGTTACAAACAGCCCTGCAGCCTATACGTCAAAAACACATGATGACGATACTGGGAAACATCTGATGTCAGAAGAGTTAACGGTCAGCCAACTCCTTCATATGCTGAGGGACAAGACTCTGAAATGGGAAAAACTTGAACACGAGCTTCAATCTTCAAAGGGAAGGGGTTCGGAGCTCTCAAAAGTTATTGAAATAGCTGAGGTTGCAACACAGACTGAGAAGATTGCAACAGAGCAGCCCTTGGATGCCAAGAGTACGCTGACTCATGGCAATGTAGAACAACAGAATGCTGAAACAGCTGCTCCAGTAGAGGGATTGAATAGTCCGATCAATCAATCTCCGAATGAAGTTGAAGTATTGAAATCACAAATGATGTCATTGGTAAAAGACTTGCAGGAAGCCCAGAAAAAGCTGGATGAAGCTGAACGCATGAAGAAGTCTCTTCAGGAGAGATGTCTGGATTTGGAACAAAAGCTGGCTAACGTCCAGCTGGGCATGGAGGAAATAGAGGACCCTCTCGCTGGCCTAGCTCAGGACGACACCGATTATTACCACTACCTGGGCGACACCAAATATTACCACGACCTGTTCTGCCCAGCTTGTGGGGATGTCTTCCAAAGTAAAAAAAACCATGAAGAATCACGAAAAGTCTAAGAAACACCGGGAGATGGTGGCGCTGATACGGCAACAGGAGGAAGAGGAGGAGGAACTGTGCATGCAGCTGGGAGTGGAGCCCAGAGAGTCTCCAAGAAGCAGAAAAGGAAAAGACGAAGCAGAAGATGATGACCCATCTGAACCATTATCACCTCTACCAGGTCACGCACGTGGTCCCTCCGAACTGAGTCAAATCAGTTTGGAAGTAGGAAAACTTCCCAAGGTACTCGAGCCTTTAGAAGTCAGCAAGGCTGGTTCTGAAGTTACGGAAGTTCAAGCTGTTAAGTCCAGTGAAGGACTATTGGATGAGTCACCCCAGCAACGTGAACCTACTACACCACCGAGAACTACTACACCACCGAGGCGTTATCCCGACCGAGTCAGGAAGCGCAGGAGGCGCCTCCGCAGAGACTGAATCTGTGAACTGTTTCCCGCAGAGACTACATCTGTGAACTGTTTTTACATGAAGTTGAATATATGTTATGATGTTATGTTTAATGGGGAATAGGTATATTGTAAGCTAAAAAGGGAGGATTGTAGTGTATGTAACCGTTCTACCTTTAAGAGAACTATTGTATGTAACCGTCCACCTTTAAGAGAACTATTTTAGGGGTTGCACTACTTTATCTTGGCTGCTGTATACTGTAATACCGGCGGTGACCACACCGGTCTATAAGTGCTGTGTAATGATTTATTGGGCAGTTCCGCCCTGACCTTCGAATAGTAAAGTCCTGTTAAAGTTTACTCCTGTGGTCTGTGTAGTAATTCGCAATATAACACACAGACTTTACAGGCTCCCCGTTAAGCAAAGCCTCAATTTCAAAATTCTTATCCTTGTTTTCAAATCCCTCCATGGCCTCGCCCCTTCCTATCTCTGTAATCTCCTCCAGCCCCACAACACCCCCACCCCCGAGATATCTGCGCTCCTCTAATTCTGCCCTCTTGAACATCCCTGATTATAATCGCTCAATCATTGGTGGCCATGGCTTCAGCAGCCGAGGCCCTAAGCTCTGGAATTCCCTCCCTAAACGTCTCTGCCTCTCTACATCTCTTTCCTCCTTTTAAGGCACTCCTTAAAACCTACCTCTTTGACCAAGCTTTTGGTCATCTGCCCATATTTCTCCTTATGTGGCTCGGTGTCAAATTTTTGTCTTATAACATTCTTGTGAAGAACCTTGGGATGTTTTACTACATTATAGGTGCTATATAAATACTTGTTGTTGTTGAATAGACTAGACGTGAATAATTAAATAGGCTGCACTGCAAGTATTGTTTAGAGAATGGAGTTATAGCCCACCTCCAATTTGCACTCACATCTACTGATGTACCAGACCAGCAGTGCAGCCTTGGTCCCTTATGTGTGGATACACTACAGAAAACACTTCTCAAATGCAGCTCCCACTGCAGAACTTTTCCCCACCAGGAGTACATATTAGGAATTTATGTGCCTACCCCCTCACAATTTTCTGTCCATTAAAATTAACAGTAGGAAGATCGTTGGGATCAAGTACCCAAATTCTCAAAAGCAAAATACTGCGGATGCTGGCAAACAGAAAATGCTGGAAACACTCAGCAGGCCAGGCAACATCTGTGGAGAAAGAAACAGAGTTAACGTTTCAGGTCAATGACTTTTCATCAGAAGTTATCAGGTTCTGACGAAGGGTCATTGGCCTGAAACGTTAATTCTGTTTCTCTCTCCACAGATACTGCCCGACCTGCTGAATGTTTTCCAGCATTGTCTATTGTTATACCCAAATCCTCAATATGCACTCCTGGTGGGCAAAGTTCCAAAGCCAGGAGAGGGCATCTGGAAAAATTATCCTCATGTTGGAATACAAGTTGCACATAGCTAAGCAAGAAATGAGATCAAGATAGTTTTTAGCAAATCTGAAGTCCTATCTCTTGAGATTGTGGTAGAAAATCAGAATAGCACTGAATTACTAATGCTCTGACACACTGTTTTGAAGATTTGTGCCCATGACTTCCCCTGCCCCTCACGCCAAGTTCTCGGTATTGATCAAGCTGTCAGAAGCAATGGTCAAGGCTTGGGACCAGGCTGCCCGCCCGACCTGTTGCCCTGAGAACTGCTTAAGAACAAAGAGGAAAAAGGGGTGGGAATATAAATCATAGTTTGAAAATAGCATTGGTGAGGCTATGAAGATGTTGATGATCTCCTCAGCCAGTGTCTCATTTTGCATTGCCTAGGAGTATACAAAGAGGATAAAATAGATTTTCAACAAAGAATAATGTTGTGATATAGGCAAGAATATTTGTGTGAATTAGAGAGTTGCAGCTTCCACCTTGTGAGTACACTTACTGCACATTTAATGTTGTAAACCTGTGGTATGTTCTTTATTGTTTGTTAGTTCTCCTTGCTCTCGGAGGTCCGAGGTGTAATCACACCCCAAGATCTGGATAGATTTGATAACATGGTACTGAAACGTGAGATTGAATCGATGAAAGCTCGCCAGAATTCTAGCACAGGCACTGATTCCTACTCGGTCATGTCCTACGGAGACACAGCCTCATCCTCTGTTAGTTACTTCACATCTACAACTCTCAGTTCAGCCAGGGTAAGTGCCCAGAGTAAGTAAGAATGCACTGCTTAATGCTATGTCTGTTATGCAATTCTTCAAAAACAGCCTGCTGAAATACTTGCAATTTCTGATGTAAAGACTCACTGTAATGGTATGCATTAGGGTTGAGCATAGTATCAAATCCACATGTTGAACCAATTTGCACTTAACCAATCAATCCAGAGCGCAACATAACCTTAACTAGATAGTTTGCGATTCTTGCAAGATGGCTGATATTGTTTAGAAACCAAATCTTATGCTACAAAAGTACTAGGAAATCAGCCATATTTCCCTCAGATTGTCTTTAGCAAAGCAGTGCCAGGGGTTTGGATCAGGCTTTAGGTTTGAAGACCTGAACTCAGCCTTAACTATACCCTATCCCTACCCATAGCTTGTTGCAATCTTTAATTCTTCCCTGCTCTTAACTCATCCTTACAGTATTGTTATCTCATCATCATCCTCAGTTTATTCTTAGACTTAGCTCATTTATATTCTTAGCTTATCCACATTTTAGCTCATTTATACTCTTTCAAATCAATTCTCACCACATCTATTAGCAAAGATATTTGCACCAGAGTCTTAATTTTATAAACCTGTTTACCATGAAGACATTGCGCCACAGTAAATTACGTATTCATTTTGAAACACCTTTTATTGGGTTAGATCTTTGTGTGATAGTGTAAAATGGGTGATAGCAGATCGGCGGCCCATTTTACACCTCTCACAATTTTTATTTGCATTGCGCCAGAAAGTCTGATCAAACTAGTCGCAGTGGCCATTACTTCAGCTTTACATTAAAATAATTTCAACTTGAACACTTTTCCAGTGTAGCATCGGAACAACTGTTCCATCAGCCAGGAGTTGGCTGGAAGCCATAATGCGCATCAGTGCAGTTGGTGTGTGTCCTGGCAGAGGAGGCGTACCTGGAAAAGTCGAGAAAATGACTAACGAATTTGGTATTCCGTATTCATTTTTATTTATATGTCTAGAAAGATTGATGTCTCATAGGCGCATAGTGCTTTAATGTTATATTTTAGCACGAAAGAAAATGTAACAGCAGATGGGCCATTTGTGAAAAATGCAGATTTGCTTTCCCTGGTACAATACAGTTTTCAGCTCCTGTTCATTTGTGCGGCGCATATATTCGTGACAATTTCCCCCAATTGGAACATCTCTTATCTGCTGCTTTACTTTCTGTGTTATTCAGTTGCCCTAGATTGTTTTTAACTGCATTGTCTTGCAGCAGTACAGTGCTCTTTGCAGGATGACCCTATCATTGGTTGTCTGTGGTGTCTTCAAGCTAATATGGTTTTTTGTTTGTTTTCTGCTTCCATTGAAATCTGATTATTACAGGAACGCTTATTATGGTTAATAGACCTTATGGAGGTACAGCTTTCCCTGCGTGTGATCTCAAGTGATGTGGTTTCCATAATAAAGGGGGACTCATTATGCTTAGTGCTTTGGAGCTGCTTTTGTGTGCAGCGGACCCTGTTTGCCGTTGATAAGTAGCACATGCTTGTTTTTAATGGGTTTCTCTTGTTGTTTATTCCAGTGTGCTGTGTGGATTCTGCATGTTTCTTTTGTCGTTTTGTGTTTTTCTTTATTCTGACCAGGAATATTTCAGTGCTTTGTAAAAAATAAAATGCATCCGAACTCAACAGTACGACTTCTTAACAAAAAATAATGGCCCAGAATTAGCCGCAATGGTGATATAAGAACCTAAGAACATAAGAGTTAGGATCAGGAGTAGGCCATACGGCCCTTTGAGCCTGCTCCGCCATTAAATAAGATCATGGCTGATCTTCTATCTCAACTCCACTTTCCCGCCTGATCCCCATATATCTTGATTCCCCTAGCTAAGGGCTCGATTTTCAGTGTGCCTTGGAGGCGTGCAAGAGGTTAAATTACCGAAATCGGGGGTCCCGACCCCATCCCGCCCCCAACCCGCCTCCATGCCAATTTCAAAGGAGCCCCGCACTGGGACCCACCTACCCGAGGCGGGAAGGGATTAGTGCCAATTAACTGCTTGTTAACAGGTAGTTTTTAGCCTAATCCCTATTTTTAAGCTTGAACTGTGGGATTCCTGACGGCTCCAAACCACGCCAAGTTGGAGGAGTCGTGCCGTCGGGTTGAAGGGCTTGGAGGGGCCGAGATGTCAGTGTTCAGGTGAGTGATGTGTGCATGAGTGCAAAGGTAAGTGTGTTTAGTGTGTCTAAAGTGAGTAAATAAGTTTTACATACATTTTCTTACCTTTTCAGGCTTCCTTCCTTTAGGTTTGGGGAGTCCCTCATCTCACTGGCGCAGAAAGCAGAATGGTTGCGATCTGTCAAAAGTGACAGCCTGCAGCTTTCTGTGCAGGAGAGATTTCTAACTGAGTCTGTGGAGAAGGACTCATGTTAGAAGTAAGACTGTCAGTGTTTGACAGCTTCAAACAGCTGTGAAACATTGATATTTCATCTGTCAAAACGTCTTGACAGATGAAATTTCAGTCTGTGACGTCACCTGTTGCTGGGTGGCCCTTAATTGGCCTGCTGAGCCCGCTGGGCGGGCTCAACAAGGTCAATCAAGTTAAAATCGCGTGGATTGGCCGCATCTCGATGGAGGCGGGACTACAACCCCGAAAGTTGTAGTCCCGCCTCCAACCCGACTTCTGAATGAAAATCCAGCCCCAAAAATCTATCTATCTCAGCCTTGAATATACTCAGCAACTCAGTATCCACAGTCCTTTCAGGTAGAGAATTCCAAAGATTCACAACTCTTTGAGTGAAGAAATTCCTCCTCACCTCACTCTTAAATGGCCGACCCCTTATCTTAAGACTATGAATCCTAATTCTAGACTCTCCAGCCAGGGGAAACAACCTCTCCGCATCTACACTGTCAATCCCCCTCAGAATCTTATATGTTTCAAAGAGATCACCTCTCATTCTTCTAAATGCCAGAGAGTATAGGCCCAATCTACTCAATCTCTCCTCATAGGACAACCCTCTCATCCCAGGGATCAATCTAGTGAACCTTCGTTGCACCGCCTCTTAGGCATGTATGTCCTTTCTCAGATAAGGAGACCAAAACTGTGCACAGTACTCCAGGTGTGGTCTCACCAGAGCCCTGTATTGGCCACGAACACCAAAATGTTAGACTGTTGGGCTCCCTGATACTCCAGTGACGAAATATTTGGCTCTATGGAGCAAAAGTACCAGCAAATTACAGTGTGGCAGTACGTAATGGCATAAGTCACTCACGCCATAATTTCCTGGAATCTCTGCACCATAATGATGGCGATGCTGTAGATGCGCCATTACTATGTCAAATTCAGACCCATTATTACAGTTCTTTGAACCACACAAGCAACAAGTGGAAGTCCATCATATTTACACACCCTTGAAAGGGTGCACTGAATTTCCTGCCCATTAATTTTTGACACTGGAGCCATTTCTGCATAGCAGCCTGATGAAACTGTTCTGATGTGCTACATCTGTTTTTGAATTTTAATAAGTTACATAATTTGTTTTCGCACAAAATAAAAGTGCAATATTCAATATTAAACCTCCATCTGTGTGATATATTCAGTGATGGTAACTTCAGAATATTGTGGCGCATTTGCAAATTACAATTATTTTCCAAACTTCCTAAAACTTAGAGAAATTCACGTTTGCTGTTTTCCTACTTGAAGTCCGGTGCTGTTCACTTTCCCTCATCTGCAGTAAATGTTCCTCATGATGTGGAGATCAGACTTCAAAGCATTTTGTGACTGGAAGAGTTCATGTGCCAAGGAACGTTGCTTGAAAAGGATACCAGATATTTGCACCTTTTCTATATATGGCGGGAGGAGGCGCAAGGGGAGTTATGGACTTGCAATGGGAAGCGTCACCTACTGCCTATCGCCAGCACACCTTGGAAGCATGCCTGCCATTTTAAAATATGCACTGCTCAGAAAATTATCCTTGTAGTTACCAGAACTTTTAGTTATCTTTTTAACTGAGAGTAGTACTCAGTTGTGCAATGAAACCATGTTGCACAGTTTCCTATTGAGTATACTGTGCAGTATCCCCACAATCAACCGTTCTTATATTCTATGTTGTTTAGGATGGGAAGTATTTTTTTGTTTAATCAAATACAAGTCATACAGAGTGGATCATGCACCAATTATAGAACCTGCCCATTGTCATTTCTTTTGATTGGTGAAGATGAAAATGACTCCTTATGATTCTAAATCTCACTTCATAAGTTCTATTGCTGTCCTTATTTTTAAGTTCTCATGAATTTAACACCTCTGATTGACATATATAGAAGCACAATATTTTGTGTTAAAACATTTGTCGTTGCACATTTATAATGTGCTGGAGCTTGGATCACTTGTCCCTGGTGATGTGATTGAGGGAGGGGAATGGCCAGGACACTGGAAGAAATCCCTGATCTTCCTCAAATAGGATCATTAACATCCACCTTAATCATTGGTAAAGGCAGACAGAGCCTTAGTACAACATCGTGTTTGAAAGCTAGCGCTTCCAACATTGTAGCACTCTTTCAGTAGTGCACTGGAGTGTCCACCTAGATTGTGTGAATACTTTGAACAGAAAATAATCCCCTGGACTTCCCTTCTCTTTTAAGGAAGATGCATTTCCACCAGCGTTTGGCACAAATAACTTTTTGTGTGTATAGTTTCATATAAAATTTGGCTAAATTTTAAATTTAAATGTAATGAAAATTCCAAAGGTTGATTAAGTTATGTTAATTTTTTAGGCGCCTGACTTTGAAGATTTCAGCTATGGCTTTGAGATTTGCCCATTCATAGAATCAGAATCATGCGGCACATACAGTTACTCCTTAATTACTCTATGAAAACACTTCATCATTTTTAACACCTCTTTTAAATCTCCCCTTAAGCTTCTCTACTCTAAAGAGAGCAATCCCAGATTCTCTCGTCTCTCCACATAACTGAAGTCCTTCATCCCTGGTACCATTCTAGTGAAAAACGTTTCCACTGGCAGGAAGGTCAATAACCAGAAACACAGATTTAAGATCATTGGTAAAAGTACCAGGGGGAGATGGGGAGATTTTTTTTTTACCACAGCGAGTTGTTATGATCTGGAATGCGCTGCTTGAAAGGGTGGTGGAAGCAGATTCAATAATAACTTTCAAAAGGGAATTGGATAAATACTTGAAAAGGAAAATTTACAGGGCTATGGGGAAGGAGCAGGGAGTGGGACTAATTGGAGAGCTCTTTCAAAGAGTAGGCAGAGGCACAATGGGCCGGATGGCTTTCTGTGCTGTATCATTCTATGATTGACCTGAATGTAAACACTCATTTTATGAAGAGCCTCCATTGCTGTATAATTTTGCATGTGTTTTCCTTAGTTGCCTTCAACAGGAGCATAATGAGCATAAAACAGCTTCTCAATCTTTTCTTTCGGTCTTTTTACTAACGTTTCTTAATCCGTGGCTGAAGTGGTTGGAATTGTCACAGGAATGTTAACCGCCACCAAGTACTCTGGTTGCACTTTTGCCCCAGGTGCCATCACCTTTTACAGAAATCTACTTTATCCATAAATTTGTCAAGCAGGGATTTTGCCCCCATTTGTGAGCAGTCATCAATTTAATGGAACCAGTTCGGAAATTAAAACAAAAACACACAACAGTAATGGGTCTCCAACACAGGGAATTCGCAGAGCAGCTGCCGAATTACACATTAATCAGTGCTGAAAACCACAGTTTAATTTGGTTGCACTAATCACCCATGAATCTGGCATTGAAACAGATCATTAATCATAAATTAAAAAAACATTGCCGAGCTCAGAATATTATTGTAAAGTCTGAAGTAGCAGGTCAACAACTGGCCTGAAATTCCTTGGATGGGAGAAAGCACGACATAGGCAGTTCGCCCATGGGGGCGGCAGGAATTTGGGATGGAGCCAACATCCATGAGCTTCCATCCCAAATTCTGGCTGGGGCGGTTGGTGGGAGGGGGGGGCTGGTCAGGTGGTCTCTTACCCACCCCCCCCCTTCAGTCTGGCAGAGTCTTTGGGGGTACCTCGGTGGATGTTCTTAGAATACCCCTGGAATTCCAGCCAATGTACCATCTTCTAGCCCCAGAAAGATCTACACCTCTTAATAGCAGGCGTAAGTCCTGTACTGAGCCTTAAAGGTGGCCCCAAAAGGTTTGCGGGCATGGGTAAGCGATCTCAGAGCATCAAAGTTGCATCTCTAAAATTGTGTCTCCTAGCCACGTCAACAGTCAGCTCTTCTGACACTAAGCTCTGCTGCAATTATGAGCAAGATAATTTGTTCCAGATTCTAAACTGAGGAATTTGGTAATTTTATAATGGAGTGTTTAATTTTAGGACGAACGTGGTCTCAACAGATCGGATCAGCTTTCAGGGTCCACCTACATGCAATTGGGCTTCAGCCATAAAGGCTCTGGCAACAATGTAATCGATAAATGTGGCCTAAATAAATTCACTCGGGCTTTGGGAGGAACACATCAACTAAAAATTAAATAAATAAGTGAATCCATTTGTTCAATCAGGCTTCAGGAGGAGCCAGCCAGGCAAGAATTAATGAATTAAATAAGTTGCAAGAAGGTCAACCGTGAATTAATTAATTAATTAAATGATCCCTGAATAATGGGGTATTGGCCCAGTCACAAAATTTACAACTTAATCAATTAAATGAATGTGCACTGAATGTATGAAACTGGGCTGAGGGGCAGCAAGATAGCCACAATCTAAGGATTTGATCAGTTGAATTGATCAATGGGCTTTTGTCAATTATAAACAGTCAAGGCAACCTTAGATCACTCCATCTTTCCCTCTATGCTTTTTAAACATTTAATACAAGGCGGATAGATGGAGTTGGGATACAGATCGGCCATGATGTAACTGAATGGCAGAACAGGCTCGAGGGGGTGAATGGCCTACTCATGTTCCCATGTTCCTGCAAGGCTGTGTATTGATCTGTATGTGAGGGCAGGTGTTAAAATCTGGCAGTAGACGGTACCACCTGTGACTGGTCAAAGCTGAGTGCCGGGCAGCGGGTAAGTAACCTGCCCACCTCCTGAAAGTGCTAACAGCTGCAGGACGAGGGGCGTGGGAACCTTGATGGAGGAGATGCCATCGAAAGGCAGATGAGCTAATCCTTGAATTAGCCAACGTCATCCACAAACCTGCCAGCCGTGACGTAGCTGCAGTACACAACAAGTTAATGAAAGTGTGACAGTGGATAGTCCTTAACACAACGCAAGGGAATAAAGAGATGTGGAGGACAATCTCTGATGATTGTCGATCGATGATGATGATATGTAATTATGTTGGGCTGCATCTAACAATATATGTTTCATTTTGCATTGAAACTTTTTTGAAGAAAATATTGTCAGCTGTGGCTCAGCTGGTAGCACTCTCGCCTCTGAGTCAGAAGGTTGTGGGTTCAAGTCCCACTCCAGGGAGTCGAGCACAAAAATCTGGGCTAACACTCGAGTGCAGTGCTGAGGGAGTGCTGCACTGCCGGAGCTGTCGTCTTTCGGGTGAGACATTAAACCGAGGCCTCAGGTAGATGTAAAAGATCCCGTGGCACTATTTCGAAGAAGAGCAGGGGCGTGTCCTGGCCAATATTTATCCCTCAATCAATGTCACTAAAACAGGTTATCTGGTCATGCGCAAATTGGCTGCTGCGTTTCCTACATTGCAACAGTGGCTGCACTTCAAAAGTATTTCTTTGGTTGTAAAGCACTCTGAGATGCCTAAGGTCGTGAAAGGCGCTATATAAATGCAAGTCTTTCTTTCTTTATCAGTATTCTAACAATTTCATGAACGTCTGGCCTTGCAGTGCTCACTCCCAGCATGCAATTAAAAATGCAACAGTTGTTCCAGTGGCTTAGTGAGTGAATGTACAGTCCTGTCTGCCACTGAGCATACAGACCAGAACAGCATTCGGGTTCAATCCCCAGTATGTATTGTTAGCTGACCTCACCCAGGATGGTAGTAGATTTGTAACTGGCTTCAACAACCCTGGTGCTAGGGAGTAAAGATTTCAAACATGGTTTCCATTTCTGATCGTCGTTCAGTGATTCCTGTGGTGCCCGTGTGCCGACAGCGAGGACAAATAGGGCTGGATTTTCTCAATGGGGAGCTTTTGGAGGCGGGACTCCCACTTGTCGGGTTTTAGTCCCGCCTCCATTGACATTCGGCCAACCCACGCTATTTTCCCTTGATTGACCTTGTTAAGCTCGCCCAACTTTTGACAGTTCAGCGGCCATTCTGCTTTCTGTGCCAGTGAGCTGAGGGACTCCCGAGACCTGAAGGGATGAAGCCTGTAAAGGTAAAGGTAAGTAAAACTTATTAAAACACTTTACACACACCTCACACACTTTGCTCTCCACACATGCACCCATCACTCACCTGCACAGCACATCGGACATCTTGGCCTCTCCGACCCCCGCAGACCCACGGCTCGCCTCGCTGACCCTGGCGAGGTTCGGAACCATCGGGAAGCCCACATTTCAGGGCTCAAAATAGGGATTAGCCAAAAAGAACTGCCTGTTAACTACCTGTTAACAGGCAGTTAATTGGCACTAATCCCCTTCCCGCCTCGGGGAGGCGGCTCCCAGCGCGGGTCAGCTACCCGCCTCCTGGGAAGATGGCACGGAGGCGGGTTGGGGGAGCGGGTTGGGCACCCGCCCCCAGATTCTGCCATTTTCCCGGTAGTCCCGCCTCCAAACCCGCCTCCCCAGGGCTGGCAAAATCGCCCCCATAGTCTCTGCAGATTTGAGTATGCACGACCGATACTTCCAATTGTCAAATAGCCCGCAAACGCTTGCTGTCTAGGCTCACAAATGAAGAATAGTCAGTTGGACAAGGTGCCGAAGAGCTGCTGGTGCTGGTGAACTTGTGCTTGAGCATGAGCCACTGTCCTCAGCGTAGCAGAGAAAACTGATAAAGGAAAATCCATCACCGAATGCAGGATTAGGTTTTGTTACGGATTTGTTGCCTGTACTGCTAAATAATGCAAATATAAGAGGCACTAACACAATTTATTGGTGCACAACCCAAGAGCAGGTGTAGGTCCTGTATTGAGCCTTAAAGATGGCCACAAAGGGTTTGCTGGCACAGGTCATCGATCCCAGACCATTGAAGTTACGTCTCTAAAATTGTGTCTCCCAGCATGTTTTAATTCTCCCTTTAAGACAATACACCAATCATGTTTTATTATTTTTTACAGTCCGCTAGTCCCAGTTGACATACGACGTCAAGTAAAAAGAAAATGAAAAATTAAACCTCAGCTCACTGACCCCAATTCTGCAAAGATCTCTGTCCGTGAGCATCCAATCTAGAAACAGGTTGCGAGAAGTCATAGGGTGAGGGTGGTCACTTGAGGATGAGTAGTAAGACCAGATAGACCTGATAAAATTCACAGAAATTATAAAGCAAATGGTGTAAAGGAATAATCAAGTATTTGTGCAAAATCTCTACCCTGCCCCAATCAATTTTAAAAGAATAACTGTAGCTAAAAAGAAATTAAATTTTAATCTTGCCGTACGTTGCCTGGTTTCCCAGTTAAGGTCGCCACCTTCACAGCACTTTTGAGACCTGACAAGTCTCCCGCACTTGCAGTGCTCGTCATGCTCTGATTATGTCAGTCTTTTTAAAAACTTATGCCATTTGACAGCACAGGAGATGGATTGTTAATAACCTTCTCCTCCATCGACAATTGAGACTCTCTCGTCTCCTTCTCCTCAGCAGCTCAGAGCCGACTCCTGGGGCAATGATTTGGTGACATTGTCGATTAGAAACTTGCAAGAAGAGATTGCCGTTTTTGTGAGAACGTCACTTTTTGTGAAAAGTAGGTGCTCTCTTTTCCTCTGATAGGACCAGAAGCAGCAAGGCATTGACTGAAGGCCAATTTGACAAAGTTGACCTTTTTCTCAACTGAGGACAGGAGGCTGGCCTGGATCTGTAACCATCTGCAATTAACATGGGAGACATCTTGGATGGCTTAGTGTTTTTCCTGAAAAAGAAAGAAACCCGTGGTTTGCTTCCCTTTTCTCTGTTGAACGGTGATAATTGTAGGGCAGATAATGTCATAATGCCACTTACTTTGAATCAGCTGTGTGACTACATCCACTGGCACTGAACCATACATTACACAAATAACTACTCTTGATTTTTTCTCATCTTGGTATCTGTTACAGGCACTGTGTAAGTTAATTTTAAGTGGAACTGTCATTTCAGTGATCATGTTAATGAAAACATTTGATATGTTTTTTAAGAAATGTGTCAAATTGCTTGTGTAGAAACAATGTTGGATGTTCGTGTGACTGTGAACGATGATTAAGATATCAATGCTGAGGCCAGCTAACTGCCTGAGGAGTTATAAGAAAGAAATGAATTTGCATTTAAATAATACCTTCTTACATTCTCAGGATGTCTCACAGTGCTACATAGCCAGTGATTTGTTTTTAAATTGCAGTGACTGCTGTCTATGGATGTTTTTTTATATGGACTTCCAGTCGGCATTCAATAAAGTCACCTCATAAGAGACTGTTAACTAAAGATGAAGCTCATAGAATTGAAGGCAAAATATTGACTTGGTTAAGAAATTGGCTGAGCGGCAGGAGACAGAGAGTAGGGATAATGGGCAGGTACTCTAATTGGCAGGATGTGCCGAGTGACATCCCACAGGGATCTGTGTTGGGCTCTCAATTATTCACCGTATTTATTAATGACTTAGCTGATGGGATAGAGTGCCACATATCCAAGTTTGCCGATGACACAAAGATGGGCGGCATTGTAAGAAGCGTAGATGGAAACATAAAATTACAACGAGATATTAATAGTTTAAGTGAACAGGTAAAACTGTGGCAAATGGATTTCAATGTAGGCAAATGTGAGGTCATCCACTTTACATAGGATTACATAGGATATACGGCACAGAAACAGGCCATTCAGCCCAACCAGTCCATGCCGGCGTTTATGCTCCGCTCGAGCCTCCTCCCGTCTTTCCTCATCTAAATCTATCAGCGTAACCCTCTATTCCCTTCTCCCTCATATGCTTGTCTAGCCTCCCCTTAAAAGCATCTATACTATTCGCTTTAACCACTCCCTGTGGTAGCAAGTTCCACATTCTCACCACTCTTTGGGTAAATAAGTTTTTTCTGAATTCCCTATTGGATTTCACAGAAATCACAGAAATCACAGAAACCCCACAGTGCAGATAGAGGCCATTTCGGCCCATCGAGCCTGCACCAACACATATCCCACCCGATCCCCGTAACCCCTACACCAACACATATCCCACCCTATCCCCGTAACCCCACGTATTTAATCCCCCCTAACACTAAGGGTCAATTTATCATAGCCAATCAACCTAACCCGCACATCTTTGGACTCTTGGTGACTATCTTATATTGATGGCCTCTTGTTATGCTCTTCCCTACAAATGGAACCATTCTCTCTGTACCCACTCTATCAAAATCTTTCATAATTTTAAAGACCTCTATTAGGTCACCCCTTAGCCTTTTTTCAAGAGGAAAGAGACCAAGCCTGTTCATCCTTTCCTGATATGTATACCCTTGCAATTCTGGTATCATCCTTGTAAATCTTCTCTGCACCCTCTCCAGTGCCTCTATATCCTTTTTATAATATGGTGACCAGAACTGTACGCAGTACTCTGTGTGGTCTAACCAAGGTTCGATACAGGTTTAGCATAACTTCCCTACTTTTCAATTCTATCCCTCTAGAAATAAACCCTAGTGCTTGGTTTACTTTTTTTATGGCCATGCTAACCTGTGTCACAACTTTTAGTGATTTGTGTATTTGTACTCCGAGATCCCTTTGCTTCTTTAACCCACCTAGACTCGCACCCACCTAGACTCGCACCCTCCAAGTAATAAGTGACCTCCCTATTCTTCCTACCAAATTGTAATACCTCACATTTATCTGTGTTGAACTTCATTTGCTAATTATATGCCCATTCTGCAAGTTTATTAATGTCCTCCTGTAATTTGTTGCAGCCCTCCTCAGTATTGACTATCCCCCCCCCCCTAATTTGGTGTCATCCGCGAATTTAGAAATTGTGTTTTTGATTCCAATGTCTAAATCATTAATGTAAATTGTGAACAGCAGTGGTCTCAGCACTGATCCTTGTGGAACACCACTACCCACCTTCTGCCACTATGAATAGCTGCCCTTTATCCCTACTCTCTGCTTTCTGTCTTGAAGCCAGCTAGCTATCCATTCCGCTACTTGTCCCCTGACTCCACATTCTCTGACCTTGTTCATCAGTCTATTATGGGGTACCTTATCAAAGGCCTTTTGAAAATCTAGATAAATTACATCTAATGCATTACCCTTGTCTACTCTCTCTGTTACCTCTTCAAAAAATTCAATGAGTTTGATCAAGCAAGACTTTCCCTTTTGAAATCCATGCTGACTATTCCTTATTATATTTTTGGTTTCTAGATGTTCTTCTATTTTCTCCTTTAGTAGGGATTCCATTATTTTTCCTACCACCGATGTTAAGCTGACTGGTCTATAATTCCCTGGACATGTTCTATCCCACTTAGGTATTATATTAGCTATCCGCCAGTCTTCTGGCACTACACCTTTTTCTAACAAATTATTAAATATGTGTAGTAATGCCTCTGCTATCTCTTCCCTAGATTCTTTTAAAATGCGTGGATGCAATCCATCTGGACCAGGGGTTTTATCCTCTTTGATTAGTTTATTTAATATATCCCCTCTTTTTATTTTAAATGCACTTATCTCATCATCCAATGTCATAACCACTTGTTCGATCGCCCTGGTAAATACTGAAGCAAAATAATTATTTAATACTTCTGCCATCTCTCTATTGTTACCTGTGGTATTATCCTGTCTATCCCTTAATGGCCCTATTCCCATCCTAACCTTCCTTTTTTTATTGATGTGCCTGTAAAATATTTTAATATTTTGTTTTATGTTCCTTGATAATTTAATTTCATAGTTCCTCTTTGCCTTCCTAATTGTTTTTTGACTTCTCTCCTAATCTCTTCATATTCTCCCTTATCATGCACTCCCCTGCTGTTCGTGTACTTAATGTATGCCTCTTTCCTTACCTTCAATTGTTCCCTTATGGCTTTATTCATCTATGGAGTCTCATTAGAGTTTAGTTTGTTCTTCCCTTTTAGCAGAATATATTGTTCCTGCACTCTGTTGAATATCATTTTAAATGTTTCCCATTGCTGTTCTACATCATTGTTTGCCAATATTATTGCCCATTTTATTTTCCCAAGTTCTATTCTAAGCCCCTCAAAATCAGCTTTTCTCCAATCTATTAACCTGTTTTTCGTCATACTTATGTCCTTCTCAATTATAATCTTAATGCGTATTATATTATGGTCACTATTGCCTAGATGTTCCCCTACTTTTACTTCTCTTATCTGCTCTGGCTCATTGCCCATAACTAGATCCAATAGCAAATCCTCCCTTGTTGGGCTTTTTACATATTGGGTTAGAAAGGAGTCCTGTACACATTGTAGGAACTCCATTCCCTTATCCCCTTTACCTCTACTTTCCAGTTAATATCGGGGTAGTTGAAATCCCCCATGATTATTATTCTATATTTTTTTTACTAATTTCCCTAATTTGTCTGCCTATTTCTTCCTCCACCTCCCTTCCACTATTAGGTGCTCTGTAGACTACACCTATTAGTGTGATTGATCCTTTATTATCTTTTATCTCTATCCATATGGATTCTATTTTTGTCTTGCTGATAGCTGTGTCGCCTTTTTCTACTGCCATTTTGTTATCCCTAATAAGTACAGCTGCTCCACCTCCCCTTTTCCCTCTATCTTTTCTAAATATCTTATACGCTGCAATTTTTAATTTCCAGTCCTGATTTTTCTGTAGCCATGTCTTAGTATAACCCCAATATGTCTGGTTCCTCGCAACACATGATTGTCTCCAGCTCCCCTGTTTAATTACGGACACTGTGTGCATTGCTGTACAGGCAGTTTAACTCATTTTTAATAGGATTTCCTCTCACTTTATGTTTAACCATCTTTTTAGACTCCTGTTCTATAACTCTTATTTATTCCCTTACCATCAATGTCCTCCCTTACTTTATTCTTTCCTATGCTCTCTTTTCCTGTTTTGTTTATATTTAGGCTGGTTACGTTTCTTGTAGATCCTTCCCACTTTGGATCTAAAAAGGATAGAATAGGATACTTTCTAAATGGTGAAGAGCTAAAAACAGTGGAGGTCCAAAGAGACTTTGTGGTCCATGTACATAGACCATTAAAATATCATGGATAGGTACAGAAAATAATCAAACAGGCTAATGGAATGCTGGGCTTTGTAGTGTCCGTGTGTAGATAAAGACACTGAAGACAGGAGTTGGTTCATAGGTATTTACTAAGCAAGTCTGGGGGGGGGGGTTCTAAAGGATATACACAATACACAGGCTTATATAGCCCAAGTGGCAATTACCGGCATTACGCACACCTGGGGCTCTTAAAGGCACATACACCACAATTCCTCCCCTTCTAGCTAACTAGGACATCATATTTTAAGTAATTATTAATTACATGTTATATGCAAAATAATATACATTGCTGTATTAATTAATTATAAGTTAGTCTCTCAGGAGGCTTCCTGACTCGGTCCGGATAACGCCTCGGGGGTGTAGTAGTTTCTGGTGGTGTAGTAGGTTCTTCTGGCAAGGCTGATTCGGCTTGAAGGCCAGTGTCGGGTTCATCGGGTTCCAGTATCACCGGATCGGAGGTAGATATTGGTATCTCTACTTCATCATTAGATGTATAGCGTGGTGGTGTAGGTTGTCCCTTTTCGGATGACTTGATGATTTGGTCAGCATGGCGCCTTATTATGCTTTCTCCGATGTCCACGGTATACATCAGTGGTCCTAGTCGTGTGCAGATAGTTCCAGGCTGCCATTTCTCGGTACGGTAGTCCCGGGCCAAAACCGGTTGGCCTATCTGGAAGGCCCTAGTTGGCCTTTCATTCATGCCCTGAAACTGCCGGTTCTCCACGTCCCTTCGGATGTTGGGCTTGACCAAATCCAGCCGGCATCTTAGGTTTCTATTGTAGAACATCATGGCGGGAGTTTGGTTTGTAACCATATGTGTTGCATTCCTATATGCAAATAAGAAGTTATCCACCTTGTGCTGAAGTTTTATGTCTTCATTACCCATGGCCTTTATGGCCTTCTTAAAGGTCTGGACAAACCTTTCAGCCAATCCATTGGTGGCGGGATGGTATGGGGCGGACGTGTAGTGCTTTACCCCATTGTTCTTTAAGAACTTTCTGAATTCTTCGGACACAAATTGCGGTCCATTATCAGAACATATCTGTTCCGGCAGCCCATTCCTGGCAAATATGGTCCTTAATACTGTGATGGTTTTTTCCGTGGTGGTGGAGGACATCTTTATTACCTCCGGCCACTTGGAGTGTGCATCAACTGCGATTAAGAACATTGAGTCCATAAATGGACCAGCAAAGTCGATGTGCACCCTTTGCCAGGGAGATGAGGGCCACTCCCATGGATGTAGAGGGGCCTGTGGCGGAGCATTTTGGACCTTCTGGCATCCTAGGCAGCTCTTGGTCATGTCTTCGATGTCTCCATCGATACCTGGCCACCATACAAACGCCCTAGCTAGGTTCTTCATTTTCACTCCACCCAGATGCCCCTCGTGAAGCTCCTTTAGCACTTTATCCTGGAGTTTGGGTGGAATCACCACTCTGGATCCACGCATCAAGGTTCCTCGGCACACTGACAGCTGTTCTCTTCTTTGCGAGAATGCTGGCAACAGTGGTTCGCCATGTGCTGGCCATCCCTTCATTGTTAAATCGTAGACCCGTGAGAGAGTAGGGTCATTTCTGGTCTCCCTTTCAATGGCAGAATTTGTCACCGGTAGACATTCCACTATGGTAGAGTGGAATATCTCTACTGGGTCTACTGCAGGTGCCTCTTCTATTGTTGGCAACGGCAGGCGTGATAAACCGTCAGCATTCCCATGCTGTTTTGACCCTTTGTATTCAATGTTGTATTGGTGTGCCCCTAGAAAAAGGGACCACCTCTGTAGTCTTTGTGCCGTCATAATGGGGACACCTTTCTTAGGGTTGAATATGGAGATGAGGGGTTGATGGTCAGTCAGCAAGGTAAATTTTTGTCCGTGTAGGTAATGGTTGAATTTCTTCACTCCCCATACCAGGCTGAGTGCTTCCCTGTCTATCTGGGAATAGTTACGCTCAGCTGAGTTCAATGAGCGTGACGCAAAAGCTATCGGCCGTTCCGAGCCATCAGGGAATCTATGGGACAATACCGCTCCTATGCCGTAAGGGGATGCATCGCACGCCAGTCTGATTGGTAGTGATGGGTTGTAATGAGCCAAAACTTTCTCGGATGTGATTAAGTCTTTACATTTATGGAAGGCATGTTTACAGTCTTCGTTCCATTTCCAAATCACTCCTGTGTGTAGAAGATCATTAAGAGGGTGTAGAATAGTTGATAAGTTCGGTAAAAATTTATGATAGTAATTTATTAATCCCAGGAATGACCTCAATTGTGAAACATTTTCAGGTGCTGGGGCTTTTATAACTGCTTCAATTTTTTCAGGTGACTTATGCAACCCTTCCTTATTAATTATGTGGCCACAATATGATATCTGATTTTGGAAAAATTCGCACTTGGGGCGATTTGCTCGTAGGCCCTGTTCTTTCAGCCTAGTGAGCACCTGCTCCAAATTGGCAAGGTGCTCGTTGTCGTTTTCTCCTTTTATAAGGATGTCGTCTAGGTAGCATTGAGTCCCCGGAATCCCTTGCAGGACTTGCTCCATAGCTCTTTGCCAGATAGCTGGAGCTGATGCTACTCCAAAAACCAGTCGATTGTACTGGTACAGGCCTTTGTGTGTGTTTATTGTGAGATACTTTTTAGAGGTCTCCTCAACCTCCATCTGTAGATATGCCTGTGCCAAGTCAATTTTTGTGAAACGTTTTCCTCCGGATAGTGAGGCGAAAATATCTTCTATCCTCGGAAGAGGATACTGTACCGTGTGAAGGACCGGGTTTACAGTCACCTTAAAGTCCCCACAGATGCGAATTTTTCTCTGTTCCTCAGAGTTATTTTTCAATGCTTTTTTCAGGACTGGAACGATGGGTGTTGCCCATTCGCTCCAATCTATTTTGGATAATACGCCTGCCTTTTCCAAATTCTCCAGCTCTGCCTCGGCTGCCGGACGTATTGCGTATGGCACCGGTCTTGCCTTAAAAAATTTTGGAATTGCTGCATCTTCCACTTTTATTGAGGCGGTGATGCCTTTCAAGGTTCCTAGTTTCTCTTGAAACACTTCTTTGGCGTTGGCCAAGATGTCTTTTAATCGTTCAGGTATCCTTGTTTTTTTCCTTACTGGTCACCGTCAGTGCCTGAATGGAGTGCCAGTCTAAACGTATCTTCCTTATCCATTCACGTCCCAACAACGGTGGACCACCATCTTGTAGAATGTATAAATACAACTTTTGTATTTCTTTGCCGTTGTATACCACAGGCACCTTTATTTTTCCTTTGGGGTATACTTTCTGCCCCGTATATGTTTTTAAGATAATGGATGTGTCTTTTAGAGGTATATGCGAAAATAGCCTCTCGTAATCTCGTCGATTTATTACGGTTAGAGCTGATTCTGTATCTAGCTCCATTTTAACTGGGGACCCTGCTATTATGAGGGTAACCCAAATGGTCTGGTAATCTTCATTGGCAATTACATTATGTAATTTGAGAGAGCTTAGTCTCTTGTTCCCGGAGTCGCTATCGCTCTTCTGGTCTTTGGAGCTACTGTCCGTCATCATTTGTACCTTTCTGTGCTTTTCCTTATTGATTCTTTTCCCGTTAGTGGATTTTTTATTTTCAGATCGGCATACACGTGGAATGTGTCCCATCTTTCCGCATCGCCTGCATGCTTTTTCTTTGAACCAGCAATCCCTCTGGTCATGGTTGGATCTGCCGCAGCGATAACATCTCTTGAAACCCCGTGTCATTTCATGGGTGCCGAAGTCCTGTGGCCTTTGCTGTATCTTTGCTGCTCCTATTGCACTGAAAGCCTTGTCCAGTGTTAAATCTTTTCCAGAAGATACCTTTTTTTGTGTTTCTACACTTAGGGGATCGCAGATGAATTTGTCTTGCAGAGAATCTGCCAGTCCTGCCTCAAATTGGCAGTGTAGGGTATCAACAATCTCCTCAAAATTCTTGTCCATCGGTTCGGCTGGAGTGATTAAGTTGCGTAACAGCTTGTATGTTTCTGCGCCCATTAGATCCAGAAGCACTGAAGCTTTTTTTTCATCTTCTATTCCATTTGCGGTGCAAAACACCTCCACTCTTTCTACATATGTGGTCCAATTCTCTATCTTGTTATCAAAAGCATCAATATTGCCAGACTTAGGCATTTCAAAAAAAAAAAATATGGCGCTTCCCGCGCTTTTTTTTTTCTCTCTGTAGCAACGATATGGCGCTTCCTGCGCTTTCCGCCGCTGCTACCGATAACAACGCTGTTTTACTGTGGTTTCCGTTTATTCACTGTTGGAGACTCGTTCCCGACGGAGGTCTAAACGCTGACCTGCTTGCCGCACCAGCCGTCTCCCGAGTGCACCCTCCCAGTCCGTTATTGCTTGCCTCCGATTTCGCTGCCTGTCTCAGCTGTAGAGCCCGACGCTGGAGCCCCAGCCTGACGCCCAGGAAGGATTAGCGCAGTACCTGCCACCAGCTTGGCCAGCTGGTGAAACCACAGTTTCTATAACTTCCTTGAGTCTTCTGGACGCTGGAGGAATCGATGTCCTTGAGGTACTGCCGAATTGCAGGTAAGTCCGTTTCCACTTCGTCGCCACTGTAGTGTCCGTGTGTAGATAAAGACACTGAAGACAGGAGTTGGTTCATAGGCATTTACTAAGCAAGGGTGGGGGGGTCTAAAGGATATACACAATACACAGGCTTATATAGCCCAAGTGGCAATTACCGGCATTACGCACACCTGAGGCTCTTAAAGGCACATACACCACAATTGCTCTTAAAGGCACATACACCACAGGCTTTATATCTAGAGGACTAGAATACAAAGGGGTAGGAGTTATGCTGCAGTTATACAAAGCCCTGGTTAGACCACACTTGGAGTTCTGGACACCTCACCTTAGGAGGGAGCGCAACGTAGATTTACCAGACTGATACCTGGACTCCAAGGTTTAAATTGCAAGGAGAGATTACACAAACTAGAGTTGTATTCCCTGGAATTTAGAACATTGAGAGGTAATTTGATCCAAGTTTTCAAGATATTAAGGGGAACTGATAGGGTAGATAGAGAGAAACTATTTCTGCTGGTTGGGGAGTCTAGGACTAGGGAACATAGCCTAAAAATTAGAGTCAGGCCTTTCAGGAGTGAAGTTAGCAAACACTTCTACATGCACAGGGTGGTAGAAGTTTGGAACTCTCTTCCACAAACGGCAATTGATAGATTTTTGTTAACCAAAGGTATTAAGGGATATGGGGTAATGGTGGGTATATGGAGTTAGAACATAAGAAATAGGAGCAGGAGTAGGCCAGTCAACCCTTTGAGCCTGCTTCGCTATTCAATAAGATCATAGCTGATTTTCTACCTCAACTGCAACTTCCTGCACTATCCCCATATCCATTGGTTCCCTTAGTATCCAACAATCTATCGATCTCTGTCTTGAATATACTCAACGACTGAGCATCCACTGCCCTCTGGGGTAGAGAATTCCAAAGATTCACCATCCTCTGAGTGAAGAAATTTCACCTCATCTCAGTCCTAAATGGTCAACCCCTTATTCTGAGACTGTTACTCCTACTCCTAGACACCCCAGCCAGGGGAAACATCCTCCCAGCATTTACCCTATCAAGCCCCTTAAAAATGTTATACTTTTCAATGAGATCACCTCTCATTCTTCTAAACTCTAGGGAATATAGGCCTAGTCTACTCAATCTCTCCTCATGGGACAGTCCCCTCATCCCAGGAATGACTCTAGTAAATCTTCGTTGCACTCCCTCTAAGGCAAGTATATCCTTCTTTAGGTAAGGAGACCAAAATTGTACACAGTACTCCAGGTGTGGTCCATCAAAGCCCTATATAATTGCAGTAAGACTTCTTTACTCTCATACTCCAATCCTTTATTAATAAAGGCTAACGTACCATTTATTTCCTAATTGTTGATATTTAAAATTTGATTTCTCATACATTTAGAATATATAAAGCTAACATTTTGTCCATTGGCTTTGTGTCAATGGCTGAATGCGGGTGCAAGAACATGAGTAGCAGTGTGCCTTTCTGACTGCAGCCTCCCGTCTTTCCCGAAGATATCCCCGAGATGTCTGCACTCCTCTAATTCTGCCCTGTTGAGCATCCCTGATTATAATCGCTCAGCCTTTGGTGCCTTCTGTTGCCTAGGCCCTAAGCACTGGAATTCCCTCCCTAACTCTCTCCGCCTTGCTACCTCACTTTCCTCCTTTAAGATGCTCCTTAAAACCTACCTCTTTGACCAAGCTTTTGGTCACCTGCCCTAATTTATCCTTATCTGGATTGGTGTCAAATTTGTTGTCTTAAAATACTCCTGTGTAGCACCTTGGGATGTTTTACTACATTAAAGGTGCTATATAAATACAAGTTGTTGTTGTTTAAGGAGAGGGAAGATTGCGAAGCATCTGTGGGGTGGGGGGCGGTGCACTCAGTGCATCATCCTATGTTAGCTGTCTCACATTCTGCTGTATGTGGTAGTTGTGAGTGTTTGTTTCCCTAACAGTCTCCATTCCTCCTCTGCTGTTGGGTAGTCCTTGGGGGAGAAATTCGGTATCGCCCCGTTTGGGGCGCAATTATCGGCCGGGCGCAAAGTTTAGCGCCTGGCGCTAATTATCGCCTCTGACTGTAAACTTGTGTTCTATCACCCCTGGAGTGATTGGAGTGCTAAATCAGACGCTACACACCTCTCTTAAGGCACTAACGCCGAGGAGCGAGGTGCTACCTCAGAGCGTTAGCGAAGCTCATATGATGTCAGTCAGCAATCAAACACAGGGGAGGGTCGATCTTGCTCTCCCTCCACACCCTGCTCATTGCAGCCTTGAATCTCGGCCTGGAGAGACCTGTACATCAAATCTGCTGGAAAGAACAATGGAGAGGCCCAGGGAAAGAGCTCAGAGTGCAGCCCCCACAGTCTCTTCTAAATCGATGCAAGGAAGGTCAAATCAAAATGAACCTGCAAAGTACTGCTCAGTACCAAAATTTCCTTTACACAGCATTGAATCTCTCCAAAAGTCTCTTTCTCTCTCAGAATGCGTGGTGCAAAAATGTCGCAGACAAAAAAAGGCAGGAAGCGGTCGCCTTTAAATAGCGCTCCCCCAGTCCCTTCCCAACTGCCAAACGCTCCCCTCAACCTGTCATTGCTAGCGGTAGGCAGAAAGGCAGGGGGCGCCACTCAATATCCGGTCCAGGGCGCTACCAGGGCATTGCACGCTCGACTGACGTGACGATCTGTGGGTGCAGGAGACCGTGGCGCTAGTGTTTAGCGCCGCCGCAAAATGTCTGGTCAATTTCGCAAGCGGTGCAAACATCGCCGTACTCGGGCGCTAGTTGCTTTGCGCCCCATTAATGCCCTCTTAGGGCACTAACGGGAGGCACAAAGCAACCAAATTTTTCCACCTAAGTGTCATACTTGGTCTTTTGGAGAATGAAGCTACAGTTTCCGGAGCATTCACTCACGTTGGAACTCTTGAAGCATGGTTGGATCCTGCAGGAAGTATTTCATTTGGAGGGAGCAGTGTAGGTATTGTTTGGGGAGATGAAATTTGTCTGCCAGCTGTTAAAAGGGGATAATATGGCTCCTGTAAAGAAGTTGACCTAGCCTGGTGATACCTTTCTCATGCCAGATCTAGATTCTGCGCCTGTAAACATGCAGCTACAACAAGCAACTAGAAAGACAAATGTTATGTTAGCCTTTAACATAAGGGGTTGGAGTATAAGAGCAAGGAATTACATAGGGCTTTGGTGAGACTACACCTGGAGTACTGTGCACAGTTTTGGTCTCCTTATTTAAGGAAGGATATACTTGCCTTACATGGGGTGCAACAAAGGTTCACTAGATTGATTCCTGGGATTAGAGGGTTGTTCTATGAGGAGAGATTGAGTAGAATTGTCTTATATTCTCTAGAGTTTAAAAGAATGAGAGGTGATAAGAACATAAGCAATAGGAGCAGGAGTAGGCCACTTGGCCCCTTGAGCCTGCTCCGCCATGCAATAAGATCATGGCTGATCTTGGGCTCAAAGCCACTTCCCCATCGAAATGTATAAAATTTTTTGGAGGTTCTGGTCTCCATGGTGCGGATAGACGAGATTCCGGGCCATCATTTCTAGAGTTGGGCCACTGAGTAGTAATGCTGGATATTGGAAAGACATTTATGCTTGAGGAGATGAAAGGGTTTTCCTAGATTCTTGCCTGCCAATAGATATCTGGAAACGTGCCTGTTGAAGTTTCTGAATTGCTAGGCTGGGTCTCTGACCAGCAGCATCTGAAACTGATAGGGGAGGCATGGGATACTTTCATTTTTATTGCGTTTGATCTTCCCAGCAGGGACATGTGTTGTTCCATCTGTCCAGGTCAGAATATATACCAGGCTGGGTGGGGCAATATTTTTTTTATGTAGTTTTTCAAATTTGTCAACAGAACACAAGAAATTCTCTGATTATGTTAATAAAATTGTACAAAAAGTTTCCTCTGTCATCACATCAGCTAAATGGATTACAATTGTAAGAACCTGCTAGATAGGTCATCGAAGGAAAGGGAGATTAAAGGAATATGGGAACAGGGTGGGATTAGGACTACTGTTTGTTTGAAGAATAAACACCAATACAGATTGGTTGGGTCGAACAGTCTGTTTCCGTTTTGTACTTTCCATGTAAATCTATGTTAAATCTTATCACCAGAAAGGTTAATTATAGAAATTAAGATTGCAAAAGAGCAGAAGATCTGCTTCTGGTTTGTAAAATGTCCACTTTTCTTATCCGAGAAAGATTAATGCTGTCTGCATAACTTTTTTGCTCACTTTTATTTTGCTCTGTTCATCTCTTTTCCCTCCTCAGGACTCCCTGCACCACATACCATTCCCAACAGGATTAACAGGAAACCATCTCCCCAGCACCTGCCAATGCTGCTCATCGGGCAGTGGTGGGAGATGCCCAAGAATGCTCTTCCTGTATGGGGAAATTCCTGCCCAGTGCAAAGCAGTTCCCCTGGCAATACAGATGAAATAGAAAACACCACATGTGAAGAATAGCTGGAGGAGAAGTACAGGACTATCAGTAGAGTGTTAGAAGTCCAACACTCCACACCACCACACTTTCAAACATGACCTATTCACCACAACATGCAGATCCTGGAACACTTGACATTTTTTTTTTAAACTCTTCTCCCAGCAAGGCAGCCAATACCCTAGGGGAATCAAGGGATATGGAGATCGGGCAGGAAAGTGGAGTTGAGGTCAATGATCAGCCATGATCTTATTGAATGGCGGAGCAGGCTCGAGGGGCCGTATGGCCTACTCCTGCTCTTATTTCTTATGTTCTAAAAGCTTTTGTGACGAACCATTAGGAATCACAACAGAGCCTGTAGATTTGTAATAGTGGTATTATAATTAATGTCTGTCAGCTTAATGTATTGTTGGAATATATCAATGGGAGATTTGAACAGAACGGGAGAAGAACGGAAATGCCACCAGTAACTATACACAGCAGTTACAAGACTGTGAGTTTAAGATCTATTTCAAAGGCAATCTCAGTGCAGCTTGTACCAGGCCAGGGTTGTTTTGAGATGTGTTAGAGGTCAATCTCATTCTTCTGGATCCCTCTTGTGTGGTTTGTCAAGATTCACCAGATATAGTAACAGTTTCAGGCAGAAGACCTTAGGTCCATCTCTTAGGAATTATATAGCCCTCTCTGACTGATCCTTCTGCATTCTTACCATTTGGGAGGGCTGGACTGTCTAGATCACCTGATTCAGGTCCCAGGGTGGGCTTCATGGATGCAAAAACTCCACCTCTTGTCCCTTTACCTCAATATCTCACCTATATTTTGGCCTGTGGCTGAAGACAAGTGAATAGCATGTTCAACCTTGATAGATATATTACATCGGAGTTGCTCATGGCACCAGGCCCCTTGAAGCTGTTTGAGAATAACCGTGAATTAGGATAATTGTTTTTTTTTTCATGTCACAGAAGTCAAATGGTTAAATTGAGGTGCAACTTTTCTCTTCGTACAGCTTTTTATGAATTAAATGAAAGTACCCTATTGAGTGCTTGATACAAATGAATGGGATTAGGACTGAGCGTTAATCAGTTTATCCTTCATCGGTTTATTGCTCATACCTATAGCTTTTATTGAATGTGTGTTTAATTGACTGATAATGGGTATTACAGTGGCATTTCAGGTGTGTTGAACCCCATGAGCACACTTCCTTTAAGTATAAATGGGCACAGTGTAGAAACACTGTGTAGAGACAATGGCCTAGAAATTCGGGTCAGGGGCTTCCCACGGGTGCAAGCCCCTGACCTGCACTTACCTACCGCGCCGGCCGTTGAGCTGTGGGCCCGCGTGGGATTCCGATCCTGGGCCTGCTCCAACTGCCGGCGCGCAGTGCTTGCGTATCCCAGGGGCGCAGTTAGTTCGATGCGTCCCCTGGGATCACGTGGGCCATGGAGAGCCAATGGTATCAGGGAATGCTTCATTCATAAGTTGTCAAACCTATAAATACTATAAGCCCCAAAACATCACTAAATCTTCAAATAAATTTTTTAAAAACATCACATTTTTAAAATAAACTATAAATTACACGAAATAACTATTTTAAACAATAATTTAAATTTTTGAAAAAATTAATTACATTTTCTAACAGGGCTAAAAATAAACTTACCTTTCTTTAAAGTATTTAAAAATAATAAACCTGTGGAAAAAATGTTTTAATTTTAATTAATTCACCACTTACCTTGTAAAAAGCAGGCCTTACACCTGCTTTTTAAAAGTGTAACTCCTGGAGACTTACCCTCCCGGGAAAACCTGCAAAAAAAATGTACATGCGATGCGCACGCGCTGCCTCTCCTGCGCACGCGTTCCACCTCTGAACCCCTTCTTTCAGGGGAACGGAAGTGCCGGTTTCCCGCGCATGCGCAGTGCATGCACGAAACCGGCACTTCCATTTGGCCTACGGGTGAGTACCCCGTGCGTACTCACCCGTGGAGACCTGAATTTCTGGCCCATTGCATTTAGGAAGAAATATGCTGGAGCACACTTGAGTGGAAAAATACATATTTAGGTTTCACAGCACTATTTACAGATTAATATTGTTTAAGGAGCTTACAAGTACAACACATTACCCTGGCTAGACTGTAATACAGTAAGTACTAGTCCTCCACTCTCATCTTTCTCTGTTTGTGCAACTGAGACTAGCAACTTACTCTGTGGCAAGAGCCTGTAGCAGCACATTTGTGGTCCATCATGCATACCATCATACCCTTTCAACATTGCCAGGCAATAGTGTTCGAAATATACAGTCTGGGTTATTGAAAATACAGAGAACATATCTATGTTTACAAAAGGCATGGGCTACAATGTTGCCACCAACATTTCACACTTCAGACCTCAATCTCGATTTGTTCGCCCACTACACACCCGGCCCAAAAATTTTTTATTCGTTTTTATGGGATGTGGGCATCGCTGGCAAGGCCAGCATTTATTGCCCATCCCTAATTGCCCTTGAGAAGATGGTGGTGAGCCGCCTTCTTGAACCGCTGCAGTCCATGTGGTGAAGGTACTCCCACAGTGCTGTTAGGTAGGGAGTGCCAGGATTTTGACCCAGCGACGTTGAAGGAACGGCGATATACTTCTAAGTCAGGATGATGTGTGACTTGGAGGGGAACTTGGAGGTGGTGGTGTTCCCATGCATCTGCTGCCCTTGTCCTTCTAGGTGGAAGAGGTCACAGGTTTAGGAGGTGCTGCCGAAGGAGCCCTGGCGAGTTGCACCAGTGCATTTTGTAGATGGTACACACTGCAGCCACGGTATGCCGGTGGTAGAGGGGGTGCCAATCAAGCTGGCTGCTTTGTCCTGGATGGTGTTGAGCTTCTTGAGTGTTGTTGGAGCTGCACTCATCCAGGCAAGTGGAGAGTATTCCATCACATGTGCCTTGTAGATGGTAGAAAGGCTTTGGGGAGTCAGGAAGTGAGACACTCGCCACAGAATACCTAGCCTCTGACCTGCTTTGTTGCCACAGTATTTATGTGGCTGGTCCAGTTAAGTTTCTGGTCAATGGTGACCCCCAGGATGTTGATGGTGGAGGATTTGGTGATGGTAATGCCATTGAATGTCAAGGGGCAGTGTTTAGACTCTTGCCTGTTGGAGATAGTCATTGCCTGGCACTTCTGTGGCACGAATGTTACCTGTGACTTATCAGCCCAAGCCTGAACGTCATCCAGGTCTTGTTGCATGCGGGCATTGACTGCTTCATTCCTTCCCTTAGACTTCAATGGAAAGGAATATCGGCCGCAGTGTATAATGGGCAGTGTATTGAATATTCCCCATGTTGCACCCTTGCCCAAAGTTAAAATTAGCCCCCCATGACTTTGATGGATTGTTCCCCAAAATGCATGCAGAATTGATTCAATTACCTCAGGAGTCTGCAACTCAAGGCTGTAGTGTGGAGAGCACTATTCTAATTGACAGAATATGGTCTAATGAATGAATTGACCCTGTTCTCACATGCAGAATGACACGGATCCTGTGGTAACCAATGACAGACTGCAAGGAGATATTGGAAATCTGCCAGACATCTCACTTGTGAGTATTTTACTCGGTCTTGCGCTGCTCATCTGTCATATAACATCATGTCTTTTCTCTGTGTAACTAATAGAATTTGATGCTCGTTTTTCAAACTGTAGAAATAACATTTATCATTATTGTATCTTTGTTGCTGTCAGCTCATCTGGAGATATATAAAGTAATAACAGAAGGAATATTGAAACATGCTGTGAAAAGCTGCTCTGTCAGCAGGACCCCTGCTTGTCTCCAGGACTGTTCTCTCTATTTAATCAAAATGTTCCAGGCAATTATGAGGTTCTGTAATAAGTTTTTAAATATATAATTCTTTCTGGCTCTGAAAATTATGTGTAATTCTGTGCTTATTTGGACAGGTGAGGTTCATAATCCAAATTTCAGGACTAGATATAAACAGAGAGATGTAAAAGATTGAGGAAGGATGTAGGTCAAGTCCGTCTTGATTTTCAACTGATCCAACGATATTGGCCCAGAAATTCAGTTCGCAGCCCTCCCGCGGGTGGAGGGCTGCAATTTGGAAAAATCTCCGCCTGGACTGGAGGGCTCCCAGGGGGCGCAGAGTTCCATTGCTGTGCTTCTTCAAACTGCCGGTGTGCAGGGCCCGCGTATCCCAGGGGCGCAGGTAGTTCGCAGCATCCCTGGGATCACGTGGGCCATGGGGAGCCAATCAGAGCAAGGAATCTCCATTCATAGATTTGACAGGAAGACCTTTCAAACTTATGAATAGAGATCACCCCCCAAAACATAAGTAAAACTTCAAATAAATTTTTTTTTTTAAATCACATTTTTAAAATGACTATAAATTACATAAATTAACTATTTTAAACAAAAATTTAAATTTTTGAAAAAAATAATTAAAGTTTTTAACAGGGCTAAAAATAAACTTACCTTTCTTTAAAGTATTTTAAAATGATAAATCAGTGGAAATTTTTTTTTTTTTTACTTTTTTCAGCTCTTAGCCTGGTAAAAGCAGGCCTTGCGCCGAGGAGCTGCCGGCCTTGCGCCTGCTTTTCCAGGCGCAGCTGCTCCCGACTTACCTGGACTGAAGCAACTATGAATAAAACGGAAGTTTCAGCCGTACGCGCTGCCTCTCCGGCGCAGGCGTTTGACCTGTCAAGCCCTTTCTTTACAGAATGGAAGCTCCGGTTTCAAGCGCATGCGCAGTGCATGCCTAAAACCGGCACCTCCGTTGGCCCTACGGGTGAGTATACAGCGCGTACACACCCGTAGGGAACGGAATTTCTGGGCCATTATACCAAGCTTTCGTTGCTCAATCAGGCTAGTTCGTCCAAAGGCTGTCTTTTGTTTGTTTCACCATCACTGTATATTTGAGTATCCTCAACATATAGTGATGCTGACACAAAGGAAAACACTGAGACTGTGATTCAGGAGCTGCACAAAGTAAAAGAAAACGAGAGGCACAGAGAGATGATGGGGAATTTTAACCCCCAAAAAACGGGAGGGTTTAGGTCGGGTGGGCTGTAAAAATCTCAAACCCGAACCTACCTAAAACTTTAACCTAGCTTAAACAAGCAAATAAAGAAAATTTGTAAAACAAACGCATTCTGGCTTTGGAGATTAAGGGGGCAATTTTATCCTAGCCCATCCATCGCGAATCGGACGAGATAAGGTGCAATGTTGGTACTACAATCCTCCCAATTTTACTCTCCATTGAGCCAACCTGATCCCGTGGGTTTCCCGTGCCGAGAGTTGGGTTAAAATTACCCCCCATGTGTCACTGACTGCATCTTTGGGAAGGGTGAAGGGAGGAATGACTAGAATAATTATAAAGAGTGAAAAAGATGTTCTTTTTCAGTGAACATGCACGTGGACAGATGGGTGATTATCCTACAACAATTAAAATCATAAAGAAATTGATAAAAATAACTCTTTACATATAATGGAACTAAAGTAGAACAAGAGTCCAGGTTGTAAGCTCCCTAGCTACTGCTGCAAGTCTACTATATTCATCCTCTTTGTATTAGCAGTACCGCAATTACTAATTGGAACAACAGGGAGTGGATTTTACAAGTAGCAGATGCTTTGGCCATTTAATTTGATTTTTTTTTCCTTTGCCTATAATCATGGAATTCAGTCTGTGTGTACACTCCACAGGCAACTTGTCAAAGTGGCAATATTTGTGGCTGAAACAGTCTTCATACTTCATCTCTAGAATGTGTAGGAGTGAGGCACTGGATAGGTGACCGAAAGAGCAATAGCGAGTTGAGTTTCCGCTTGAAATAATCCCCAGCTCAGCAACTTTACCCTTAAATATAAATTATTTGAAACCAAATGATTCCACCCACATTGTGTAGGAGTGTACACAGACTGGAAGATAATATCCAGATTAATCCATTCACGAGGAAGATAACCGACTCTCCCACAAGTTATTGGGAATTCCGCACTCATGCAATAAACTGGCTATTCTGCTCATTTTCACTGCATGTCATTTATTTTATCCCTTAAAAAAAATGATAAAAACGCAAACATTTAATGTGAAATTCTACCTTAAATAAATCGATGGATTGTAATCATAGAAACATCCTTTATTTGTACATTAACATTTCAATTAACACTACAGTCGAATTGTCCTACTTCGTGTCACACAGAAATGGTTGAATACTGCACAGAGAGATCACTCATTGAAAAGAAGCTCTTTGCTTTCTTCATTTACATAATCTTCCATCAAAGGAAATAACAAGATGCCAGTTCAGACAAGTGACGAATAGAACCTTACACTAGTCATACTAATGGTGCTTATTCTCCAGTTTATTCTGCCTAATGAGGCCATCAAACTGTGTCGGGGAGCCTCCAGTCAGAGCCCAAATGACTACAATTGAAAGTTCATGATCCCGCCCAAAAACAGAGCAAACTACGTCCAAGGATAGCCGCAGAATTTTAAGCCATTAAATTGGTAACAAGTAACTTCGTGAAATATAACGTTTTAAATATTTCTCCATGCACGTTCTCAGTAGAGCTTTTGGCCTTCTTCATTGATATGAAACGCCAGTTGGGACAGAATGGTGAAACTATACACCAATAGAAGTATGGGTTTAAGTGATATCTGCTTGTGTTACCTCCCCTCCGCCAACTGCACCACCCAACCCCCCCACCCCGCCGCCCCCACCCCGCTCCCCACACCCTCCATCCCGCCGCCCACCCCCGCTCCCCCCACAGCCCACTCTGCCGCCCACACCCCCCACCCCGCCGCCCACACCCCCCACCCCATCCCGCCCCCGCCCCCACCCCGCTCCTCACACTTCGCTCCCCACACCCCCCCACCCCGCTCCCCACCCCCCCCCACCCCGCTCCCCACCCCCCCCACCCACCCCGCTCCCCACCCACCCCGCTCCCCACACCCCCGCTCCCCACACCGCTCCCCACCCCCCCCACCCACCCCGCTCCCCACCCCCCCACCCACCCCGCCCCCCACCCACCCCACCCACCCCGCTCCCCACCCCCCCCACCCAGCCCGCTCCCCACCCCCCCCACCCAGCCCGCTCCCCACCCCCCCCCACCCACCCCGCTCCCCACCCACCCCGCTCCCCACCCCCCCCCGCTCCCCCCCCCCCCCCCACCCACCCCGCTCCCCACCCCCCCACCCACCTCGCTCCCCCCCCCCCAACACCCCCCCCACCCCCCCCGCTCCCCACCCCCCCCCGCTCCCCACACCCCCCCCCACCCAGCTCCCCCCCCCACCCACCCCGCTCCCCACCCCCCCCCACCCACCCCGCTCCCCACCCCCCCCCCCACCCCCCCCCCACCCACCCCGCTCCCCCCCCCTCCCCACCCACCCCGCTCCCCACCCCCCCCACCCACCCCGCTCCCCACCCCCCCCACCCACCCCGCTCCCCCCCACCCACCCCGCTCCCCCCCCCACCCACCCCGCTCCCCCCCCCCACCCACCCCACTCCCCCCCCCCACTCCCCACCCCCCCCCACCCACCCCGCTCCCCACCCCCCCCCCACCCACCCCGCTCCCCACCCCCCCCCCACCCACCCCGCTCCCCACCCAGCCCAGTCTTTCTTCAGTCCTCATCTGGTTCCACTTCATTGGTTGAAAGCTGCTGTTGATGGCTGTGGTCAGAGGTACCTTCTCTCAGCCATATCGAATAATAGAAATTACAGCCCTGAAGGAGGCCATTCAGCCTATTACTCCTGTACTGGTGCTAGCTCATTGCTGGAGCTATCTAATCCCATTTCACATATGGTTCCTGGAATTTTGAGATATTTTTGTTTAGCCCAGGCAGCTTGTTTATTGACACATGTAAGGACTCTACCTAACTCTAGAACATTTCTCTCTCCATTTAGTTACGTTTAAGCAGTTCAGGCCTGGCTGAGGGGCCATAATGAAGTTACTGTGTCCCTTGATGAGGGGGCAATATAACTCTGTCCATCTTGCTCCATTAGTCTTGGTCCCAGTCAGCTGATTGCAGAGTGGCAGAAAACCCAGAGCCTGGATAGCCCCAGCTACCCACCGACAGAGGAAGACATTCCCAATTTTAAATAATTCAGTTGCAAATGTAATTATTTTTGGTTTGCTTTCTAGGACAATGTGCAGTCATTTACTGAAAACTCATCTAACTTAAAGCTTCCTCCACCTGAGTCTACCAGCCCTGCCTCTTCACAGCAAAAGACAATCAGAGACAGACCGAAACGGAGCTCATCAGAGTCGTCACACTCAGGCCTTTTCTTCATAGCCCCTCACAGTCCTTCATTAACCACCACAAACGTCGATACTGATGCCACAAGTGATCGTTCTTCTCTTGCCTCTGCCTCAGTTGTTTCAACAGATGAGTCTGTTTGTGCAGTACACACTAAAAACTTGAAAACGCAAAGTGGGAGGAACGAGGTGGCCGCACAGCTCTCGCATGTCACCCAGCATCTCATTGGACCCTTTCCCAGAGTTAAGTCTCCAACACACCTGCCGTCCAATGCCTCCGAGTCCACATCGCCATCTATTCCGCCTCCACCTCCGTACCTTCCAGCTCCCCTTCCCCCTGAGTCAACAGACAAGCCACATCCACATTTAGCAGCAGCCAATCAGCACTTTGTAATGGTAGAAGTGCATCAGCCAAACAGCGAACCTGATGTAAATGAAGTTAGGGCATTACCACAATCTCGAGGTACGTGCCATTTAAACGTAATATTGTGTTGAGCTTTTCTCATTGATAAATCGTTTTTAATCTGTATTAATCTTCAGGAATGTGAAGTTTTCAGTCAAATTAAGTATGCACGCACGTCGGTTAGACTGAACATGAATAAAGTGAGTGTCAAGATTCTCTCATAATCTCAGAGAATCTCTGGAGATTTTATGAGTTCCTAGTTGGGCTGAATGCTGTCTTTACTTAGCTGCTTCTTGTACGTCAGAAGCTATATTGGCTGTTGAGGTAAGTTTGTATTGAACTAGGCTTACGATTTTCTGCACCCCGAACTGCAGGATTTAGTTTTTGCAGTGGGAACGATGATTAGTGGTATTCTTACATCATTGTATCACTAGGTGCACTTTTCTATTTAAGCATTTGGAAAGTTTCATGCAAGACCAGATAGCTCCTCCTCTTTAAGTATAATTGGCAACGGAATTTAGAACATATTAAATATACATCACTGGTTACGCACATAAGGTATGGACAGGCAGGTAAAGACCAGCTGGTCCATCAAGACTGCCTCACACCATGATGGCCGGCCCATCATGACTAAACACTCCTTCCCACCCATCCCCGCAGCCATGTAATCCCCAGGGAGAGGCAAAATAACAGAGAAAAAACCCAGGGCCAATAAGGGAAAAAATATTCTGGAAAATCCCTCTCCAACCCCCTCAGGCAATCGAGACCAGTCCAGGTAATCACATGGACCAAGTGTTGTCTAGAAAGACACTTACCATCTATAGGATGTGATCTCTACCCCAGTCAAGAATAGATCCAACTCCTTGAAGGCGTGCAGAGAGTCAACACCCACCGCACCAGCTGGCAATGTATTTCAGAGGCTCCCTACTCTCTGGCAAAAGAAGAACTGCCTAACATCCAGTCTATTCCTACTCTTACATAGTTTAAACTCCTGTCCCCTGGTCCTCCCCAATCTGCTATCCAGCCCTTTAATTATTTTATAGGCCTCGATTAGATTGCCTCTAAGTCTATGCTGCTCTAAAGTAAATAGACTACGGTCCTTGAGCCTATCTGAGTAGCTGAGGCTCTTTAAGCTAGGAATCATTCTCGTAGCTCTCCTCTGGAACTTTTTCAAGGCCACTATATTACCCACCATGTGGGGGACCAAACCTGGGCACAGTACTCCAGATGCGGTCTGACCAGCGAACTATATGGTAACAAAATGATTTGATTTATACTGAATGGTTCTATTAATGCAACCCAATTAGCTTTAGCTACAGTTTCTCTACATTAGTCACGAAGAGATGAAACAGGAGGTAAAGTAGGAATTAAAGACACCAGTGTAGTGTACACTATAAATTCACTAATGGCTAGCCAATTTAAAGATTGTCCACCCTGCTTCTCTGTATAAAAATCATTCCAAGGCAAAAGCTGTATATAGAAGAAATAGTCATCTGTAGTTAGACCAATAGTATTGATGTTTGTGAGCCAATGTGTTGTACAGATCCTCATGCAATTAGGGATTGAGCAGAATTCATTTTCTATCACTAACAGAACTTATGCCACTGTTCCCACCAGCTGCAGCCCTCTCCCAGTTATCTGACAGTGGGCAAACGCTCAGCGAGGACAGTGGGGTTGACGTTGGTGAAATGGGTGGCAACAGCAAAGACAGCAGTCCCGTTCCTGTGAAGAGCAAAGTCACCAAGGACTCGGCTGGGAATGAAGGCAAATCAGAGGCCCTTTCAAAACCAGTAAGTAAGGTTTCCATGCTTATTTGTTCCTGAGTGGGAGAATCAGCAATTTAATTAAAAGAATTGGTACAGAGAAATGAGCAACAACAAAAAAATACTTGCACTTATACAACACCTTCTCACATTGCAATGTCTCAAAGTCCTTAAATACTGTAACTTTAACATAGGTCGACCCTGATATTATGCTGTGGGATACTAAAAACATACAAATCTTTAACACGTCTAGTATTTAAGACAAAGCATTGCCTCATTTATTTTAAATGAGTTAATGCTCTGCTAAAATAGCAGAGAGACGAATTTCAGATGACTGCATTAAGTGTTCAAGTGCTACTGAGGTAATTTCAGAGCCGCAATGTTGTGAGGCTGATGCATTATAGATACAGCACTTGAAAAGCAGAAAGGTAGGCTAGCAGCTTCTATGTCTAATGTGTACGTAGCTTCTGCAAGGTGGAAAAAGTTGTGCCTGTGTCATTGCTTGTGTCACTGAGCAGGTATCTATTTATTTATTTGACTCCATTGCGCCCAAAGCAACTAAAAGCATCCATTAGATGATTCCTTAAGGCAACAGCAAATGGATTCGACTACTCATATTGATTTTTTTCCCCCTTATTTTGATGACACATCTTTTTAATAGCCTCATTGAATTGCCTGGGAGCTTCTAAAATTAAAATTGGTGTTAGAACTTTTCAAAATAATCTACTGTGATAGAAAAGGGGAGCTAAATTAAAAGGAAATACTTCATCCCTCAATGGATCAATGAGTTTATCCTGTGAGTATCTTCGCCTTAGAGACCAGGTAGGTCCTCAATTTGGTCTCCCATCTGAGCTGAATGAGTTAATCTTAGCCTCCCCTCCACCCCCCCCCCTCCCCCCCCCCACCCCCCCACCCCACCACCCACACATTCTACCCTACGTAAACTTGAGGTGATCCAAAACTCGGCTGCCCGTGTCCTGACTCGCACCAAGTCCCATTCACCCATCACCCCTGTGCTCGCTGACCTACATTGGCTCCCGGTTAAGCAGCGCCTCAATTTCAAAATTCTCATCCTTGTTTTCAAATCCCTCCATGGCTTCGCCCCTCCCTATCTCTGTAATCTCCTTCAGCCCCACAACCCCCCGAGATATCTGCGCTCCTCTAATTCTGCCCTCTTGAGCATCCCTGATTATAATCGCTCAACCTTTGGTGGCCGTGCCTTCTGGAATTCCCTGCCTAAACCTCTGCCTTGCTACCTCACTTTCCTCCTTTAAGACACTCCTTAAAACCTACCTCTTTGACCAAGCTTTTGGTCACCTGCCTTAATTTCTCCTTATGTGGCTTGGTGTCAAATTTTTTGTCTTGTAATACTCCTGTGAATCGCCTTGGGATGTTTTACTACGTTAAAGGCGCTATATAAATACAAGTTGTTGTTCTTCAAACTGCCCATCCGCCCATGTGGCCATTACAGTGTAATTCAAATATCTACCTCTGTAATAGCTTGGGACGATCGCCAGTGGACTGCGAAAGATTAGCGACAAGGAGGAGCTTCAGTTTTCTGGAGCACAGCGTTTTGCAGCTCTTACCAATTGACCACAACAACCTCTGTCTTTTATTAAAATCTGGACAAGACTTGTATCAAATGAGTCCTAAAGTCTTTCCTGCCATGTCAGTACACTGTTCTCACTCGGAGGAATTACCTTTCACAGCTTGCCGCAGAGCTTTACACAGTACTGTCAGTTCACTCACTTACCCACTGAAGAGGGGAAATACACTCTTTGGAAAGACTCCCGGGCCTCGAAATTCATCTCTGGCGATGTTGCAAAATGGGCCGTAATGGATCGGCTGCCGAAAATGGGCGAGATGGAGGCAGATTGGGGGTCGGGATTTAGATTTTTCATACTTTAACTTCCCCCCACTCCCCCTCGTCCCCCAACTCACCCATTTTTTTCATGTTAAAATTCCCCACCCAATAGAGGGAGAGTGTTGACAAGAAAAGGGCTTGTACTAAACCCATTCCATTGTGTGAACTTGGGAATCCATTTTGACAATAAATGAGCCCCAGAATGTTTTACATTCTACTGTTGTGTTATTCCCCATTCTTTGAGAACGCTTTGTGTCAAGTACCGTTCCCTGACTGAAAAGGAGGACAGATATCTGTTCCCAGGCATTCTTAACCTGGGCACTACAAGTTGAATGAGAGCAATGTGGGTCAGTGTGTATCTGAGCACTCAAGTCTATGGGGGGCTTTTAATGTTGGCGTTTGAAGCACACAGTCGAAGATAGATCATGAAGTTTCAATGAAGTGTGAAAAGCAATCTGTTAAACTCAGGTTAGCTGCCCAAAGAACCTAAAACTAATGATGCCATAGTAGTTAAATCATGAGATAAGACAGAGTATATTATAGAAAAATAATTGGGAATCCTTTGATGTGCTGGATTTCTGCCACAGTGAATGGTTACAATATCAAATGGTACAATAATGGGCAGGCTTCATTAAAATGAGGCGCGGTGAATGCTTGCTGACTGTGGGAAGTGGACACTAGAGCTGATTAAAACAGAGAGCAGTTCTATCTGTAGGATGGAAGTGCAGTGCCATGATATGAGTTCAAGATGCCAAAAGATTAGGAAAAATGGTCATAATAATAGAATAACTATTGTGTAATGAAGGAATAAACAAGCAGCGACATGTCGGAACCCCTGACACCAAAAGGACATTTAATGTTCAACAAATGATTGCCCTAAAGCCTTGGAATGTAATTTCTCTAACATTATTTGTACAACTTTAAAGCTGTTGTAATTGAGGTGTAAGTGATGACATACAAGGCCAGCTCTGTTGCCACTTTTTCATATCTCATTACCCCCTGATTGTCAATTATAATTAATTTCACATTTCATGCTCTCCTGAGTTGCTTTAACCTGACTTTAAATCACTTCCAGGCACTTTCAATCACTTTAATGATTTCCTCAGCCATTTCACTTTTCATAATGACACTCTACTTACATTATAAATCTTCTTCAATCAACCCTTTACCCACCATAATATGGGATGGATTGCCCTGTGGTGCAGCATTACACCTCCTCCAGAAGAGTTCTCTTGAATAACCTCTTTTTACTTAGCCCTTCGATTAGAACCTCGTGAAATCATTTATTCAAAAATTATAGCTTGGTTCATTGCTGGTGGGTTATTATTAAGTTAGATAGCTAATGATGAAAGTGGAGATTCTCCTAGTTAATAGTTGAGATGTTGATGGTTCTTGTGCTCGGGGAGAACGAGCATTTCTGCTCATTCTCTTCTTTACTGCTGGCTGCTTGTAATCAATAATCAAAAAGGTTTTTAATGGTTTCCTGTAACTAATGGCTGGCTGTCTAGAAACCTGGAGAGAGTTTCTTCCCCTGAAGCCTCCAGGGGTGTTCTTAGAAATAATAGGTTTGTTTGCTGCTGGGATTCCTCTATTAAATATAAAACAGTGTCTGCTGTCAGCAGCAGTCATCATTTTCTTTTCAGGCTGCAGACAGGCTGAGTCAGTTTTCTGGATTTTCTATCATCAATGTAATGGTTTCCCTCTTCACAAGCAGGCATTTTTGTCTAAGTAACTTCTTGAGTGGGGAAGGTGAAATAACTGAATGAGGGCAAAGACTATTTCCTTCATATCTGGGCCAGATACAGGAGAGAGCCAGATTTGTATACTTTGTACTGGTGACTGGGGCGGGCGGGGTGTGTTGGCTACAGATGGGAAGACCCGTCTTTAGCAATGAGGCTAATCCAATCCAAAAATAATACAATCGCCAGCTCAATTGTGCAGCTAAAACCACCAGCCCAAAAAACTGTGGATCAAGGATATTTGTCTGATTAACCTGCTTTGCCCATTGTACTTCATTGGCTGTAAAGCACTTTGAGGTTGTGACAGGTGCTATATAAATGCAAGTATTTTATTTCCCTTTTCTTTCTTTTTGTTTTTGCATTCTTTCTTTCCTTTCTTCCCTTCCCCTTTCTTCCCTTCCTTCATTTCTGTTCTTCCTTTCCATTCACCCTTTCCTTTCTGTTTTTCCCTTCCTTCCTTTCTTTCTGTTCATCATTTCCTTTCTTTCATTATAATATTCCTTTAAAAGCAGAGTCCAACGTGATCCCAACGCACAACACGTGCTCTGCAGCTGTACTGCTCTATCAATTCCATGCAATGGAATATATCACCATCCTGACTTAGAAGTATATCGCCAATCCTTCATCGCCGCTGGGTCAAAATCCTGGAACTCCCTCCCTAACAGCGCTGTGGGAGTACCTTCACCACACGGACTGCAGCAGTTCAAGAAGGCGGCTCACCACCACCTTCTCAAGGGCAACTAGGGATGGGCAATAAATGCTGGCCTTGCCAGCGACGCCCACATCCCATAAGGGAATTTAAAAAAAATCAGCTGGCACTGCGGGGGGTTGTGGGGTTAGGGGGCGGGATTATAATTAATTAACAGTGAAGAAAAAAAGTCAATCAGTTGTTTGAACTTAAAAAGGAAAGCTTCCAGCACATGCTTGCAGCCCTGATTTTAACTCCAGGTGGATTCCCCACTCAGGCCTGAGTTAAAATTACAGTCAGGTCTCAATGATGTCATCAGGCCGCAACATGCCTATGTAAAGAAGGACCCTGCTGGCTCCGGGCGTGTGTCCTTGCTGCCTGCTCAGGAGAGCAGGTTAAAATTGCAGATGTTGCGATCATGGCGGCTTTCGGGCAGGTAAGAGCCGGGACGATTTTAACTGCCCGCCCGGCAGGTTTCTGCTGAGCGAGTAGGGTTAAAAATCGCCTCCCATTGTGTGTTCATACACAGAGCCAGCCTCGCTGATGAGGCGGCTTGTAAAGAGCAGCAGGAAAATCTGAAAAAGACAAAGGTTTCCCTTTGGAGCTTTGTAAATAGATTTCTGTTTTACCCCGACTGATGTGGATTTACATTTCAAAAGCTCTTGAATACTAATTATTTGACACAAGAGAACCACAGGAGAATTCAGTTTAGAGTCACCTGGAGCCCAGTATTTCTTTAACTGAAAATCAAACCCAGTTTCAAAAGCAATTTGTGAATGCTTGGTTTTGGCAGCTGAATACATTTCCAAATTCTCATGGGGAGGGCTCAAAAGATGCTGCCTGCTCCATGGGTTTGAGCATGTGGTCATGTTTTAGTACTGAGAAGGCTGTGATCAGGGTCATTTGGTTTATGATGACTAAATACATCCATTTTTTTATGACATGGGATTTTTATCAATGTACAGTACTAAGAATCAGATTCTGGGTTTTACAGTGCTGTGAAACGTGGACATTGCCAATTGAGTAATGGTTTTTATTTTAACATCCCAAAAACAAAGAAATGCCACAAGGAGTACAGTGTCTGGGCACAACATTAATTTTTTAAAAGATCAGTGCCTAGTCATTGCCTCCCTTGTGGAGTTTGGCATTGTAACACAAAGATGCCGTTTAAAACCAAATTCTAATATTGCTTACAGTCCCTGAAACACCGCAAAGGCCTAAACAATCTCTGCAGAGACAAGAGCCTCGATATTAATGGAGTGGCGGGGAGGCCGAAAATGGCCATAAAACCTGGCACACCTGGGGACTTGGAGGCTTAGCTGATCTTAATGGCAAGGCCTCATTAACATATTGTAGCGCCGGCTCCTGCCCGGCAGCCGGCCAAATGGACAGCCTGGCCGATGGGCGGAAGGAACACGAGCAGCAGGAGGCCACGGCTGGGGACCCTTAGCTGACACCGGGATGGAAGCTCAGGTCGGCAATCGGGGGAGGGGGTTATGAAGAGGTCGGCAATCGGGGGAGGGGGGTATGAAGAGGTCGGCAATTGGGGGAGGGGGGTTATAAAGAGGTCGGCAATCGGGGGAGGGGGGTATGAAGAAGTCAGCAATCGGGGGAGGGGGGTATGAAGAAGTCGGCAATTGGGGGAGGGGGGGTATGAAGAGGTCGGCAACTGGGGAGGAAAGAAATGACGCTTCGGGAGCGGGGAGAGGTCAGCAATCTGGTGGGGAGCCTAAGACCGGGAGAGCTGGGTGGGGAGGGAGGCTGGAGATTAGGGCTGGGGGAGGATGAAGGCTTCCTTGAGGTACCTGGGGGTGCGGCACATTCCTGCCCCTCCTGCCCCACAAGAGGGGCAGCAGCTCCCACCTTGGTCCAGCTGCTGGGTATCTCACAGCTCGGGCCTCCCCCTCGCTTTCTGTTACCAGCTGCTGGGTATCTCACAGCTCGGGCCTCCCCCTCGCTTTCTGTTACCAGCTGCTGGGTATCTCACAGCTCGGGCCTCCCCCTCGCTTTCTGTTACATTTAAGTCGCAGCATCAGTGATGTCATCAGGCTGCGACTTTCGTATGGTACTTAGGCCCCTACCTGCCTTTTGTGGGAGCCTCATCTGTGCCCTGAATTACTCACATTAAAATTTAAAGGGGCAGTAACCTGTTGGGAGGGGGGGGTGTTAAAATCGAGGTCGAGGAATCCGAGTTGAAATAGATAAATTGCATCCCCTCATTGCATGCATGTACAACCCTATAGCCAAACAGACAGAATGCTGGTTGAATGAACATTTGAATATTCTAAGATGGGAGGTGAGAGGAAATCCAATATTTTTCTATAACAGTTAGAATATCCTCACGACTGATCCAGGCAGCAGATAGACTGGACTTGGGTTAGGGCAATCAGAATACTTGGTGGCAGGTTGACTTGAAGTGGAGTAGAATGGCAGGTCGAACACGCAGCAACTGGGAAGGCTCAGCTCCTGCGAGACATCTAGGAAATTTTAGTGCCAAATTGAAATTTAGGCAGTCGATTGTATTCCATGGCTTGTCCCATCTTCCACTGAAAGTGGCTCATTATGATATTAACATCTGGCAGTTTCAAGCAAGAGGTGAAAGCTGGTTTTGAAAGATGTGGATTAAATGGGTATTGTTACCTAAATGAGCAGTTAGCAAGCAGGCTTCCTTCCTTGAAAATGCCACAAACCATCTGTCTGAAAGCTCCACTGCTGCCTCACTATTTTTTATGTTACAAGGAGGTTTGACTGCTCCACCTGCTGTTGCCCTAACTTTCTCAATGTGTTTTTTTCCCCTTATTTTTCAAAATTAAATGTCCAGAAAAATAAAATGGCAAAATGATTGTGTCATATTGTCACTCACTTTGAAGGGTCTTTACTTTCATGTTTGTCTTTTTTATATATGCACTCATACTTGGGATGTGGGCATCACTGGCAAGGGGGGCATTTATTGCCCATTTGTTTCATATGGCAGTTCAGTCAAAATTCTGTTATTCAGACAGCGATCCCAGGGATTTACTGTGTTGTGGGAGTTTACTTTTTGACACACTGCTCGTGGACTTGCTGCAGAGTTACACACTAGCGATAGCAGCCTATTGCTTTGTTAGCAGAAATTGTGAAGTTGCTTTACTCCTGATACACCTACAAGCCCATACCCAATAAACATTAGGAACTGCGCAAGGGGATACGGATGACACCCTCGTACGCCCCGACTGAAAAGCTTTCATAGGCACTTTTATATTGTGCTAGAAGGGCCATCTAAATGGAGAACTGTGACCTTCTTGTACAACTCTTCTCTGTTTTATCTGCTGCTGTCATTCTTAAGGAAGGTCTGTTGGAAGGCGGAGAGCCACAACTGCTTTGATGAAAATGAGAGAATCCAGCTGCAAGTTTTTAATCTTAAATGGGAACTAGTTGGGAAAATCTAGGTCTCCATTGTAATTGGATAAACAAAGATTGGGGTGTTTGTATTTACAAGTTGAACTAATGGCAGGCGAACCCACATATTTGCTGTTGAGTGCATTGTTCTAATGTAAAAGTCACTTATCGCTGAAACACCGTGCATGGCAGAGGTACCCTCACCTGGTCTAAGCACAATGAGCATAATGATTTCCATTCACACGGGTCCCTGATCTAAGCGCATCACTTCCCACATTGTTTGAGGATGTAACTGGTAAAATAGATAAGGGAGAACCAGTGGATGTGGTGTATTTGGACTTTCAGAAGGCTTTCGATAAGGTCCCGCATAAGAGGCTAGCGTGCAAAATTAAGGCACATGGGATTGGGTAGAGAACTGGTTGGCGGACAGAAGGCAGAGAGTTGGAATAAACGGGTCGTTTTCCGAGTGGCAGGCAGTGACTAGTGGGGTACCGCAAGGATCGGTCCTAGGATCCCAGCTGTTCACAATATATATTAATGATCTGGACGAGGGAATTGGATGTAATAGCTCCAAATTTGCAGATGACACAAAGCTGGGTGGGAGGGTAAGCTGTGAGGAGGATGTCGTGAAACTCCAGTACGATTTGGACAGGTTGGGTGATTGGGCAGAAACATGGCAAATGCACTATAATGTGGATAAATGTGAGGTTATCCACTTTGGTGGCAAAAACAGGAAGGCAGATTATTATTTGAATGGCAATAGATTGGGAGAAGGGGAAGTGCAAAGAGACCTAGGTGTTATTGTGCATCAGTCGCTGAAGGTAAGCATGCAGGTGCAGCAGGCGGTTAAGAAGGCAAATGGTATGTTGGCCTTCGTAGCAAGAGGGTTCGAGTACAAGAACAAGGATGTCTTGCTGCAGTTGTACAGGGCCTTGGTGAGACCACACCTTGAGTATTGTGTGCAGTTTTGGTCACCTTACCTGAGGAAGGACATTCTTGCCATGGAGGGAGTGCAGCGAAGATTCACCAGGCTGATACCTGGGATGGCAGGAATGACGTACGAGGAGAGATTGTGTCGATTGGGCTTATACTCACTGGAGTTTAGAAGATTGAGAGGGGATCTCATCGAAACCTATAAAATCCTGTCAGGTCTGGACAGACTAGATGCAGGAAGGATGTTTCTGATGGCCAGGGAGTCCAGAACCAGAGGTCATAGTCAAAGGATAAGGGGTAAGCCATTTAGGACAGAAATGAGGAGGAATTTCTTCACCCAGAGAGTGGTGAACCTGTGGAATTCTCTGCCACAGAGGGCGGTGGAGGCCAGTTTATTAAATATATTCAAGAAAGAGTTGAATATGTTTCTTGAGGCTAAAGGGATCAAGGGATATGGGGAGAAGGCAGGGACAGGGTACTGAATTTGGATGATCAGCCATGATCTCATTGAATGGCGGAGCAGGCTCGAAGGGCCGAATGGCCTACTCCTGCTCCTATCTTCTATGTTTCTATAATCCGGATCTGAGGATACAGATTTGCCCACTTCGTGTTTCTGATGCTGAGCACACTAAATGAGCTATTCTCAGTCCTGAAGGACTTCCTGTTTCAGCTGCAGAATGCATGATAAAATGGGCTGAGGCACACATCTTGCAAATACCGTTCTTGTTCTTTGAAGAAATCCGCCATAAACAGGAACATCAAAGGCTGAGCCTTTGCAATGCAGTAGTGAAGGTGCTCAAGGCCTTCAGTGAGGATGTCAGTCAATACATTGCACATTGGATATCTTCCTGGACTGCAGCCAACCAGCACTCGGACATATCTAAGATGGGAAACATGCCAGGTTGCACTATGTTGAAGACATGTTTTCATTGTACGTATCTTGGGCAACTGGTCTAGACCTCTTCCCCCGCCCCTCCCCCCATCTGCAACATCTGAAAACAGTATCCCTGTCATAGCTAAAGGAGAAGTATAGTCAATAGAATTATTCCACAATTTGACATATAAAGGGAAATAGCTCTACACTTACCAGTTGCCTGTCAGTTCCTCCTCGTCCTGTTTTATGTTTTAAAACTGCTGACTGTCAGGGAGCATGCATTTTCTGCAGGACTCCATCTGATGTTACATCATGAAGTTCCACTCCAGTGACATCATGAATCATGAATGGAGCTCCCTCGTGATCTCACTGAAGCTGGGCTTTATAATGGCACAATAGGAGGGATGCTGCACACAATGTCTGCTGACAGGCTGCCTCCAGCAGGCAGGCCGGGAGTATTAAACAGAGTCAAAACAAGCCCTTTTGTATTGGTTTGTTGTGGGTGGGTATTTGTGCTGCCGGTTCCAGAAGCATGGGTCTCACTCGGCCAGTGGCAACCCAAAGTAAATTTGCCAGACTCACCAAATTTGGTTGCTGGGGGAAATGCAGCAAAACGTGGGTCTTCCCAGCAGCTGGATTCAGCACATTTGGCAGATTTACATTGGGGTTACTGTGAGCAGAGGTATAGGATTTAAAATCAAAGAGGTGCTACTTAGGAACCTTCGGAACAAACATTGGCCTTGGAGAAAGCCCAGCAACAATTTATCAGGATGATACTTTGGATGGAGGCATTGAGTTATGATGGGAGATAGGCTTAACTTGGGCTATATTCCCTGGAGATGACAGCTCTATCTGTTTAATTGCAGTTCCCTGCCTTTCTCCTCAGGGGTAATTCCCCATTTAGGTGCTCCCAACAAGAAACTGTGCTTGTATCAAGCACTGGTCAGGAAATCGTGTGCCAACAGCCCTTATTTCTGTCCATTCATTTAATCAGTCTTCATATCCCTTAATACCTTCATTTTCCAAGTAACAATTTATATAGTGCCTTTCAGGAAACTATAAACCACCCTGAAAAGGTGAAACCTACACACAGTCAGCAAAACTAGAATAGTCCTGGTCAAATAGACTTCTCTGGACACTTTGGGCTTGAATTTCATTGGGCCGTTGAGGCGGGATTGGAGGCGTGTGGGGGGTTAAAATCGCGAAATCGGGGGGCACGAACCCATCCCGCCTCCATGCCCGTTTCCCAGGAGGCGGGCACCTGACCTGTGCTGGGAGCCGCCTCCCCGAGGCGGGAAGGGGATTAGTACCAATTAACTGCCTGTTAACAGGTAGTTAACAGGCAGTTTTTAGCCTAACCCCTATTTTTATCCCTGAAGTATGGGCTTCCCGACGGCTCCAAACCACGCCAAGTTAGCGAGGCGGGCCGTCGGGCTGAAGGACTTGGCATGTTCGAGATGTCCGGTGTTCAGGTGAGTGATGGGTACATGAGTGCAGAGGTAAGTGTGTTTGGTGTGTGTAAAGTGTTTAAATAAGTTTTACTTATGTTTTCTTACTAATGCAGCCTTCCTTCCTTCATGTCTCGGGAGTCCCTCATCTCACCGGCACAGAAAGCAGATGGCCGCGAGCTGTCAAAATCTGCAGCATTTTGCTTTCTGTTTTGGAGAGATCTCTAAATCAGCCTGAGAGGAAGGAATTAACTTCGAGTACAGAGTGTCAGTGTTTGACAGCTTCAAAGAGCTGTCAAACGCTGATATTTCATCTGTCAAAAGCTCTTGACAGATGAAATGTCAACCTGTGACGTCACCTGTTGCCGGGTGTCTCTTAATTGGCCTGCTGAGCCCACTAGGCGGGCTCAACAAGGTCAATCAAGTGAAAATCGAGTGGGTTGGCCACAACTCGATGGAGGCGGGACTACAACTCCAAAAGTTGTAGTCCCGCCTCCTACACACCTCCATTGATAAAATCCAGCCCAAAGTAAGAATCCATTTTTAAATATTTCCTGCACTCCTGAGTCTTTCTAAACAGCTTTTCAACAGCAGTAGCTTGGCAACAGATTGAGATTTATCTAACAGTGTGGCAAGGATTTAGCCAAACATCTCCTGTGAGATTTGGCAGTTGCAGCATAATCCTAATCCAATTAAGACATTTCCTTTAAGACTAATTAGTGATAAAATTAATTAGTCACTTTTTCCTTGTTTGTGTTCAAATCTTGTGCATCATCAGAATTTATAAATTAGATTTTGCATATTGATGAGAAAAATGATGGCGATGACAATTTATTAGAATTAATCAAGTGTGAATAAGAATAACCTTCACGGATCCAGCAGCCTACAATTAGACTGTTTAAAATCTGGCCTCAGCCTCAAGACCCTAACTGCTACACAAACACTGTTGGCTATATAGCAGCCTCTTATTTATGCTGGCAAAGCTGATTCTGATGTTATTCAATCCTCGAACATCCCTTTTTATGCTCAGGGAAAAGACTGTTATTGTATTTCCCATACTCTAAAATACCACTGATCTTTGATCATTAACAGGGTTAAATTGCAAGGGTGGATTTTCCAGCTGGCGCAAAGTAATAGCGGCTGTGTTGCCACTAGTAACGACATATAACCAACGTAGGTACAAAATCTGGTGTCCGCAGTTTTCAGCAAATTTTTACACTGAAATGATATTGAACAACCAGTGAATAGGAGGCAAAGAGATGTGCAGCCATTATTCAGCTAAGCAGCACTTGGAATTACAAAATAAAAGTACATCGACACTGCTCTGATTGTTGGGGATTCTGGAGTCTTACCTCACTGAGCACAACAATCCAGCTCTTCCAAGTGGAAGAATTTTTGTTTTTAAATGTACAGAGTGATAAAATAACATTTTATCGTTATTACTGCATTATTTTTTGGTCTCCCTTTCGTGTAAATGTTCTCCCCCTCTCTAGGTGTTGACTCCAAGTAGTTGAAACGCAGTTCCACGGGCACTGAGCACTGGTTCTTCCACATTCCAGTCATTCCGCAGGTCTGATCCTCCATTTGTGCTGAGTTAGTTCATCTTGGTTGAGCATTCCTGGACCAAGGGATGGAAAAATCAGTTGGGATTTCTGCTCCTGATTTCTCTGCAGTGGCTCTCTCTGGAAAGTGTGCACGTATGGATTAGGCTTGGTTGTGATGGCCTTCCCACAGTTCAAACCCCTGCTGACATTCACTGAGTGAAGTACCAGAGGAAGGCTGGCACTTGTGGAATTGGAGCCTAGCAAGAGTCAGCACTTCCAATAGAGATGGGAAGGAAATTTGGAAAATACGTTTTTCAGTAATTCTGATTTCTGGTAATGGCTGAGCGCAGAGGAAAGAAGAATTAGCTGAAATATGGATGCTCACTTTACTAACTGATGAATTTTTGATTCCTGTCACAGCCTGGGTTATTGGAGCCAACCTCGGTGTTGGTGAGAGTCCCTAAAAGTGCACCCACCCTGGGCATTGCCATTGAAGGAGGAGCTAACACTCGCCAGCCACTGCCTCGGATAGTTACCATACAGGTAGATTATTAGACACGGAGTACTGCCAAGTTGGCATTTTACTATTTATGATGTTATGTATAGTGGTCAGCGAGGAAACACAGAACAATTTATGTAAGGTAGCCATTGATTTTGTTCAATCAAATAAAACCCATGGAATAGATGATACAATAAACTAGAGCATTATCTTGTAACATCGGGCACCTGAGCTTGACTCCAGGCCAACTGAAGCAAAGTAAATCTTCTGTCTTTATGTTTAGTGAAGTTTGGATCACCTCAACCCAATCCTGAGTAGTGCATGCTCACAATATTCCCTTCAGTTCTGCACTACTTTGTACTAATTTGACAAATTTGTGGAAAGAAGCCACATGGATGCATTCACATTGGTGCAGTTTGGGTGTGCTTCTGAGGTTGGAGTTGATACGTATTATTTGGGTAGAGGAGAGGGGGCTTTAATCAGCATCTGCATGAACTACACCTGAGCTGGAAGTGCTTGATGTTTAACACCAGATACCAGATGTTGAAAAGTGTTCCATCCCTTGACTCTGAGGTCCATTGTCTTAATGAAGAATAGGTATGAATGAACACATCAGCTTCTCCCCACAATGGAGATATGGGGCACTTTGATTCTGATTTTTTGATGTGTAACAACCTTACAGAAAGCTTACGGAACTCGTCCAACCAAAGGAAGCAAATCTGAACTCAAATTTATGGCTTTTCAGTTGCAAACATTGGCTTTACAGTTTAGTACCTATTGTATTTGTGTTATCTTAATCTTGTTATTCTGTTAGCACCATTCTCTGTCACATATTTAAAGGAAACTTTTTACAATTAAGACATACTGGGTTAAGATTTTAGTTGATTTTTTTTTAAAGACAAGTTGGCAACTTCCACCTTAGACAGAGATTGCATATCAATGATTTTGCCCGAATAATGGATCTTTTGTCTTTTTTCTCAAGAGGGGAGGATCAGCACACAATTGTGGAAAGCTGAAAGTCGGCCACGTGATTTTGGAGGTCAATGGAATTCCACTCCGTGGAAAAGAACACAAAGAAGCTGCGAGAAGAATAGCAGAAGCGTTTAAAACCAAAGAGAGAGATTACATTGATTTCCTGGTAACAGAATTTAATGTTGCACTTTAGGAAACACTGCTACTGAACATTGCTGCTAATGAACTTGGAAAAACTAAGATAATGTACCCTCGTTAAAACCCCAGGCTTTACAGCAGATGCAAGGAGATAATATGAGTCTCCAGGTACAGTATTTACATCACTCTGTCTTGAGAACCGGATGCTGTCTGGTGACTGGAGTAGTTCTGCTCAGTAAAATCCACTATGAGCAGAAAATGTAACTCTGCGCACGTGCGGAATCCTGTTTTTGGTTTCAATTTCTCCATTTGATTTCAGTTTTCTGAATGACGCCTGTGTATAACAACTAAAACATGTAGTTGTTTTTTTTTTTTAAAGTATTTTAGTTACAAATGCAACGTGATTCTGCTAATTAACCTGAATCAGGAATAACGTTACAGACTGTAATAGTATCTTAGCCGGGAGACCAACATGTTCATTTTCACTGCGCACTACACTATTTGGAACTGCTCCAAGCAGAGGAGACTTTGAGAAGGCCTCAGCCAGACAAAGACTTTTTTTTCCCTGTAGGCTATTTCCTTAAGATTTCTCTGACATTGTTCTTTCCTCGCTCCATTGCTGAGGTGGCAGACGAGGTGACTGGTTGTGGGGCACTAGGTTTGTTTGGTGAGTGGTCTCCAATCAGGTGTGCCATTTCTTCTATCACGCTGAAAGAGTGGAGGGTCTCTCAGAGGGCAGGCTCTCCGTCCGAGAGTATTCCATTCCCATTAGGGTTGCCAAGCCTCCAGCGTTTCCCTCGAGTCTCCAGGAATGAAAGCTGACTCTCCAGGACACTGCTGTGCTCAAACCCGGGAGAAAAATCATTGGGGCAAATTCAAAAAAAATTGTTTGTTTTCTTCATTTCTTTGCACACTTTCGCTTCTCAGTGATAAAAAATATTGGAGACGGGGGGAAAACTGCTGTTTGACTGGGCAGGGTGGTTGGAGGTGGGAGGTCATGTGATCAAACCTCCAGGAATAAATCCAACCAGAGTTGGCAACCCTAATTCCCATAGCAACTTCGATTTGATTCTGGGCAGATTTATTACAAATAGAAGAGCAGGGGAGGAGGTTTAGGGCAGACATTCTCAAGGCCGAAGTCAGTTGTGCATTGCACAAACAATGGCGCGCGGAATTGTGTTGGCTCTCTGAGGCTGCATGGATACAAAGTGGTCTGGATACACACCGATACCAACATGGTGGGTCGGCTGAGAAGGATACCAAGGGCACTAAAGACCTGAAGAGTGAGGCCCACTCCGATTTGAGTTCCCGAAGTTGCAGTATAAATCCAGCCTTACGCCCTCTTGGGTGGCCACAGACAGACTTCCTGGGCTCACATTACTGGCGATATGCAGCACCAGCCTCAGCAGAGATTTCTTGCTTTCAAGTAAGCTTGAAACCCTTTGAAGGAAAACACCATAGAAACATAGAAGATAGGAGCAGGAGTAGGCCAATCGGTCCCTCGAGCCTGCTCCGCCATTCAATGAGATCATGGCTGATCATCCAAATTCAGTACCCTGTTCCTGCCTTCTCTCCATATCCCTTGATCCCTTTAGCCTTAAGAAATATATCCAACTCCTTCTTGAATATATTTAATGAATTGGCCTCCACTGCCTTCTTTGGTAGAGAATTCCACAGGTTCACCACTCTCTGGGTGAAGAAATTCCTCCTCATCTCTGTCCTAAATGGCTTACCCCTTATCCTTAGACTGTGACCCCTGGTTCTGGACTCCCCGACCATCGAGAACATCGTTCCAGCATCTAGTCTGTCTAGTCCTGTTAGAATTTTATAAGTTTCGATGTGATCCCCTCTCATTCTTCTAAACTCCAGCGAGTACAAGCCCAATCGACCCAATCTCTCCTCATACGTCATTCCTGCCATCCCAGGTATCAGCCTGGTGAATCTTCGCTGCACTCCTTCCATGGCAAGAACATCCTTCCTCAGATAAGGCGACCAAAACTGCACACAATACTCCAGATGTGGTCTCACCAAGGCCCTGTACAACTGCAGCAAGACATCCTTGTTCCTGTACTCAAACCCTCTCGCTACGAAGGCCAACATACCATTTGCCTTCTTAACTGCCTGCTGCACCTGCATGCTTACTTTCAGCGGCTGGTGCACAAGGACGTCCAGGTCTCGTTGCACTTCCCCTTCTCCCAATCTATTGCCATTCAGATAATAATCTGCCTTCCTGTTTTTGACACCAAAGTGGATAACCTCGCATTTATCCACGTTATATTGCATCTGCCACGCTTCAGCTAAGATCACACGCAGCACACTATCTGCAGGCGCTGTTTCAATTTGCGGTTTGAAGCAATGTCATTTTGCGCCCAAATGTAAACATATTGAGGGGAAGTTTCTGCTGTGCACTGTTTAAAGCAAAATCATGAATGTGCTCTTTAGACACATATTTATGAGCGCTGACATAAGAAAACTACTAGGCACTTGGTCTAAGCGTTAAACAAAGCTTTAATCAACTATTTTACAACATGGAGGTCTAGTTGTGTCCTTCACTAGTTCCTGTTAAGAATGTCCTGCGCAAGCTGGGCCCGTGCCCGAGTATTTATACTCTCCCTGGACAGCGCCACCCGTAGGCCGCTCAGTATTATTTCATAAGTCTTTCTTTTGTGAATGACTGATTCATGTCAAGCGCACTATAATCAGCACACAGCAGAAACCTGCCCAGTTGCTGTGCTTGCTTATGTGAGCAGACAGCCGTTACATCTCGCTTGCTTAGCAAGTTTGAAAAGCCCATCTTTCGCTGCAGTCTCCATATTCACCGATGTCAATTTTGATTAAAGCAGCAGTGAAGCCTGCTGGGAGATCCTGGGGTCTGAGAGTGGATTCTATGTTAACCAAATTTGGACAAAGAAGGTTGTGCTCTGTTTATATTACATAGGATTACATAGTATATACGGCACAGAGACAGGCCATTCGGCCCAACCAGTCCGTGCCGGCGTTTATGCTCCACTCGAGCCTCCTCCCGTCTTTCCTCATCTAAATCTATCAGCGTAACCCTCTATTCCCTTCTCCCTCATATGCTTGTCTAGCCTCCCCTTAAATGTATCTATACTATTCGCTTCAACCACTCCCTGTGGTAGCGAGTTCCACATTCTCGCCACTCTTTGGGTAAAGAAGTTTCTTCTGAATTCCCTATTGGATTTCTTGGTGACTATCTTATATTGATGGCCTCTAGTTATGCTCTTCCCCACAATTGGAAACATTCTCTCTCTATCCATTCTATCAAAATTTTAACGACCCTAATTAGATCACCCGCTCAGCCTTCTCTTTTCAAGAGAAAAGAGACTCAGCCTGTTCATCCTTTCCTGATATGTATACCCTCGCATTTCTGGTATCAGCCTTGTAAATCATCTCTGCACCCTCTCCAGTGCCTTGATATCCTTTTTATAATATGGCAACCAGAACTGTACGCAGTACTCCAAGTGTGGTCTAACCAAGGTTCAATACAGGTTTAGCATAACTTCCCTACTTATATAGTGCTCTGATACATCATAAAGTATATTAAGGGGGTGGAGCCCAGTATGTGCCTCTACCTGCTGACAGATTAATATAAAGGAGAGGCCTCAGCACCTCGGGGATCACATTAATACTTCCCGCCCCCTCCTTTTGTGGCTTGACTCAAATATTGTGTATTGTTGTTAACAGAGCGCACTATTGTCTTGCGACACAATTCTGGCTGTGCTATGCAACGTAGTGTGAACACGATTGTGCAGCAACGCAACAAAAGTGCATTGATATATTCCTCAAGTTGAAGTTGTACCCAAGCTGGTACAAACGATATTCATCGTTCCTCGAACTACTGCTCAGTCCGTAAGGGTGACCCCGAGCTTCCGGCCGCCTGTCATTTCAATTCACTGTTCCATTCCCACTCAGACCTCACCGTCTGTGGCCTCTTACATTGTTCCACGGAAGCTCAGCGTAAACTCGAGGAACAGCACCTCATCTTCCGATTAGGCACTTTACAGCCTTCCGGACTCAATATCGAGTTCAACAATTTCAGATCATAACCTCGGCCCCTATTATATTTTTATATTTTTTATCCACACTTTCGGTTTGTGCCTTTTCCTTTTTTCTCTCTCCCACATGGCAGCTGTCTCTCACTCTGCCAGCGCATTTCACACTTCATCTAGAGCCATTGTCTGTTTCTTTACCCGTCCTATTACTATCTCGTCTCCCCTTGAATATCTCTTAACGTCTCTTCTTTCATCCCCTCCCCCATTTCCCAGCCCCCAAACTGCCTTTTAATCTTTTCATTTCCTGCCTTTTTTTCTCAGTTCTGTAGAAGGGTTTCGACCCGAAACGTTGACCCTGTTTCTCTCTCCACGGATGTTGCCTGGCCTGCTGAGTTTTTCCAGCATTTTCTGTTGTTATTTTGGGTATATTTGAACTTCAGGTGACACCTGGTGGCCACTTTGAAAAAGTGCGGTTGGAAGTTAGTTAAACGGGCGTGTTGAGGCTCAAAGAGCTCTCAGGCTGCACTAGGCAAATGGCCACAGTGAGAGGCAGTCTGCATCCAGAGTTCAGATTCAAACGGTGCAGACTATGGAATTCCGAATTTGAAAAGCCTATCACTGAATTCTCTTATTACGAGGAGAAATAGGGGGAAACACCAGACTGTCGTCATTTGGGTGTCGGTTGTTTTTTCCCTTTAATGCTCCATTAAGTTGTTAAATGGTGCTGTAGATGGTGACATGCCTTCAGCAGCAGTCTTTGGCAATATCCCTGAAGGCGTAAGTGCCCCCAGCCACAGTATACATATTGGTCAAAGTAAGGTGAGCAGAAATTAAGTCGCGAGTCATAGAATGATACAGCACAGAAGGCGGCCAGTCGGCCCATTGTGCCTGTGCCGGCTCTTTGAAAGAGCGCTCTGGTTAGTCCTCCCTAGCCCTGCAAAGTTTTTCCCTTCAAGTATTTATTTCACTACCTTGAAACCAGCTGCTCAGATGTAGGTGTGTGCAAGCACAGTTGTTTTTCATTATTCCTGTGATGTGGAATCTGTCTCACAGTATAAAGGGGGAGTGTTTCCACAGCACTAGGTACTATTGCAGCGCTGCCTCCTGAAGCAGTATAAATAAGTAGGCCATAAGTCCCAGAGTGTTCATTATAACATGCTAGTGAGCTTGTTCCAATGTTCCCACATAGCTGCTCTCAAGGTCTCACATTAGTTCCTCTTATATTAGCGCTATTTTAATTCAGCTCTCTATCGCAGCTGCAGTCATGGACCCAATAGGTCTACAAGTCTACCGCTAGGATAATAGAATATGATATGGCTTTCACAGTGTAAACACTGGGATCTAGCTCAAGGCTGCAGGTCTCTCAGAATCCAAATTAAAATAGCACTAACATAAAAATAGCTATTACCTTGCACAGGAATATAGTTCATTAGGTGTCACTATGACAACCAATAAACTCTTCTGTTTGCAACAATGAGGATTCTTCTGTTGCCATGACGAATTTTGTGTTATCACATTCTGCTTTATGTTTTATATTCTATGAATTTGCAAGCGAAATGAAATTTGAGAATAAGGTCTTGACATGCTCCACAATAGATGCATCTCTCACTTTGAGGAGCAACACCAACACAATCTAACACAAACCCTCTCCAGATGTCCATGTTTGACCCCCAAAATGGCCACTGACCTCTCTTTCTGTTTGGCTGATTTTCTCAGTTTCCTTATTTTTTCCTGTGCGATGTATCTTGTCCATTAATTTGGTGCCAGGATTGTGCAGTAAGTACTCTGCTGTCGGTTTCCCTTCATCACTGCCACGCTGTGCGTCAATAGGGTGACTTTTCTTTTTGTACATGGATTTGTTTATAGTCGGATTAATTATTATGGCACTGTGTACTCACATGAACTTGTGTCTATGTTGTTTGTACAGTTTATTATACAGCTTTGTAAATGGCTTTTAACGTCATTATTGTATTTGTACAGGATTAGTGCTTTTCATTTTCCAATAAACCAAATAGAATACCAGCACAACTTTCCCCTGAGACTTTTATTGTGGTGAATTAAAATCAGTAAAGAGGGGATTGCCATGAATTAACTCACTGTTCTTTCACCTCTGGAACCTGTGTTTGTGTCCAGCTTAGGCTGATGGGATGATAACCTTCTCTTTCTGCTGGCTGTTGATAAACTCCTAAGTACAGAGTTTATAGACAGTCACAACCCAGGTGCTAGTAGGCCTGGGGACACAGAACAATGTATGCATAATTGAGTAATGACAATTGATTAAATAATAGTGTTCTTCTGAGGTTGGAGTTAAGATACAATGGCCCGGATTTTGCTGTACTTAAAATGGCGAGGATGTCAGTGCTTGCTGTTATTACAGAATAAAAGACAGCAACTTCTGGCATCCGCACACGCGCACTTAAATGCAGAAATCACTGTCAGTGATACCCTGCTCCTCCACAGGCGGCGTTGTTGCAGTCTTTGCCGATGGAATCTGCACAGAAATCACTGTTTGTAATGGTGGAAACTTAGGGTAATTACCCACTCGGACAAGTCTCGGACAAAAGACAGATGAAAGGATTAGGGTTTGTGCAATCAGGAGTAACTGAGTTTTTTTTACAGTGTAATAAGTGATAATTATTGCTGAACAACCTCTCTGGCCCTGAAAATTAATTTTGCAGGTGTGGAGTCTCATTCCTTCAGAAGAAAATTAATGTTACAGAAAAATTAAACTTTTTTTTTAGTTTTTCTGTTTTTCTCTTTTATGTCTCTCCCTTAATCCCATGTGTATGTCCCAATCTTTATTTTGCTTCCTGTACAATGATTTAAAAGTAATTTATTATTTCCTGTTTTTTAATTCCTGCTTTGCAGTCTGCATGGCTCAGGTGAGGATTCTTTAATATGATTGGTTGAAGAGCCTTCCTGCTACTTGATCTGCTCACAGATGTCACAGATCCCCTGTAGAGGGCACCACACTGGATCAGGCACCCATTACTAGAAATCTCCACTGACGAGAAATGTCTCTGGACCACTGTACACAATGTGAACGGCAAAAGACGTTCATTCGCCGATCACAGCAAAATCCGGGCCATTACTGGGGCAGATCAATGGGACACTTACTCTGCATGTAAGCTGTGCTATATCTGACTTGGAAGTATTTAATGCTAGTGCTGGTGATGGAATTTGAAAAGTGTACCATTCCCAGATTGACATCCCTCACCTGGTTGAGCACACAAAATAAAAATGAAAGGACTCTTATTTTACTAAGTAGTAACTGTTTATAGAGTCATAGAGTTATACAGCACAGAAAGAGGCCCTTCAGCCCATCGTGTGTGCACCGGCCATCAAGCCCTGTCTATTCTAATCCATTTTCCAGCACTTGGTCCGTAGCCTTGTATACTATGGCATTTCAAGTGCTCACCTAAATGCTTCTTGAATGTTGTGAGGGTTCCTGCCTCTACCACCCTTTCAGGCAGTGAGTTCCAGATTCCAACCACCCTCTGGGTGTAAAAGTTTTTCCTCAAATCCCCTCTAAACCGCCTGCCCCTTACCCTGAAACTATGCCCCCTGGTTATTGACCCCTCTACTAAGGGGAAAAGTTCCTTTCTATCTACCCTATCTATGCCCCTCATAATTTTGTACACCTCAATCAGGTCCCCCCTCAGCCTTCTCTGCTCTAAGGAAAACAACCCCAGCCTGTCCAGTCTCTCTTCATAGCTGAAGCGCTCCAGCCCAGGTAACGTCCTGGTGAATCTCCTCTGCACCCTCTCCAATGCAATCACATCCTTCCTATAGTGTGGCGACCAGAACTGCACACAGTATTCCAGCTGTGGCCTATCTAGCGTTTTGTACAGCTCCATCATAACCTCCCTGCTCTTGCCTTCATTAGCCAAGGCATAGAATATAAGTATCCCATATGCCTTTTTAACCACCTTATCTACCTGTCCTGCTGCCTTCAGGGATCTATGTACATGCACACCAAAGTCCCTCTAATCCTCTGTCCTTCCTAGGGTCCTACCATTCATTGTGTATTCCCTTGTCTTGTTAGTCCTCCCAAAATGCATCACCTCACACTTTTCAGGGTTAAATTCCATTTGCCACTGTTCTGCCCATCTAACCAACCTGTCTGTATCATCCTGTAGCTTGAGGCTTCCCTCCTTGCTCCATGTTTAGTGCATGTATGTGAAACCCAATCCTTATCCCCCTGTGGCACAATGTGTGAGTAAATCAACACCACAGGCTGCAAGTGAGAATAATGTTTTGAACAAATTATATCTTGTCAAGTTATTGGTTTGTATCAGAATTTCAAACATCATATTTTCTCTCCATTTACTGTGCTGCAAGCGTGTTGCTTTTCATGAGGATTTTTTTTCTGCTCCCACGAACCAGATCTTATTTTGACTGCACTTTCCCTGCAAATCTTGGAATCAAACCATGCAATCTCAGTACAGGGTGCAGAAACTGTCAGACATTCACTTCAGCCAAAAAATTGTTTTCAATAAAATGCCACTGCAGATTTACAAGAGAGATGCAGATGAAGAAGATTGTTTGGCCCATCCAAATCATTCATCCAGAAAGAACCAACAGCCCTCTGCTCTCTATCATAGTGGTAATGTCACTGGGTTAGTAATCCAGAGGTCTGGACTAATGAATTCAAAATCCCACCACGGCAACTGGGGAATTTAAATTCAGTTAATAAAATAAATCTGGAATGAAAAAAGTTAGTGTCAGTAATGGTAACCATGAAACCATTGGATTGTCATAAAAACCCGTCTGGTTCACTAATGTCCTTTAGTGAAGGAAATCTGCTGTCCTCACCTGGTCTGGCCTAAATGTGACTCCAGACCCACAGCAATGCGGTTGACTCTTAACTGCCCTCTGAAATGACCCAGCAAGCCACTCAGTTGTAACAAACCGCTGCGAAACGAAATAATAACAATGAAACCGGACGGACCACCCGGCATGGACCTCGGCACCGGCTACGGACACGGCAACGGCACACCCAGCCCAGTCAACCCTGCAAAGTCCTCCTTACCAACATCTGGACTTGTGCCAAAATTGGGAGAGCTGTCCCACAGACGAGTCAAGCAACAGCCTGACATAGTCATACACACAGAATCACACCTTTCAGCCAAACTCCTCCATCACCATCCCTGGGTATGTCCCGTCCCACTGGCAGGACAGACCCACCAGGGATAGCGGCACAGTGGTATTCAGTCAGGAAGGAATGACCTTGGGAGTCCGGAACATTGACTCCAGACCCCATGACATCTCATGGCTTCAGGTCAAGCATGGGCAAGGAAACCTCCTGCTGATTACCACCTACCGCCCTCCCTCAGCTGATGAATCAGTACTCCGCCATGTTGAACACTACTTGGAAGAAGAACTGAGTAGCAAGGGCGCAGATTTTACTCTGGGTGTGGGACTTCAATGTCCATCACTAAGAGTGGCTCGGTAGCACCACTCCTGACCAAGCTGGCCGAGTCCTGAAGGACAGAGCTGCCAGTCTAGGTCTGCAACAGGTGGTGAGAGAACCAACAAAAGGGAAAAACCTACTTGACCTCGTCCTCACCAATCTACCTGTCGCAGATGCATCTGTCCATGACAGTAGTGGTAGCAGTGACCACCGCACAGTCATTGTGGAGACGAAGTCCCGACTTCACACTGAGAACACCCTCCATCGTGTTGTGTGGCACTACCACTGTGCTAAATGGGATAGATTCAGAACAGATCTAGCAGCTCAAAGCTGGGCATCCATGAAGCGCTGTGGGCCATCAGCAGCAGCGGAATTGTATTCCACCACAATCTGTAACCTTATGACCCAGCATATCCCTCACTTGACCATTACCATCAAGCCAGGGGACTAACCCTGGTTCAATAAGGAGTGTAGAAGAGCATGCCAGGTACAGCACCAGGCGTACCTAAAATGAGGTGCCAACCCGAGGAAGCTGCAGCACAGGACTATATGCATGCTAAAAAGTGGAAGCAGCATGCTATAGACAGGGCTAAGCGATCCCACAATCAACAGATCAGATCAAAACTCTGCAGTCCTTCCACATCCAGTCGTGATGGTGGTGGACCATTAAACAACTATCGGGAGGAGGAGGCTCAATGAATATCCCCATCCTCAATGATGGTGGAGCCCAGCACGTGAGTGCAAAAGACAAGGCTGAAGCATTTGCAACCATCTTCAGCCAGAAGTGCTGAATGGATGATCCATATCGGCCTCCACCTGAGGTCCCCACCATCACAGAAGCCAGTCTTCAGCCAGTTCGATTCACTCCACGTGATATCAAGAAACAGCTATGGGCCCTGACAACATCCCGGCTATCGGGCTGAAGACTTGTGCTCCAAAACTAGCCACGCCTCTAGCCAAGCTGTTCCAGTACAGCTACAACACTGGCATCTATCCGACAATGTGGAAAACTGCTTAGGTATGTCCTGTCCACAAAAAGCAGGACAAATCCAATCCGACCAATTACCACCCCATTAGTCTACTCTCAATCATTAGCAAAGTGATGGAAGGTGTCATCGACAGTGCTATCAAGTGGCACTTACTCACCAATAACCTGCTCACTGATGCCCAGTTTGGATTCCACCAAGACCACTTGGCTGCCGACCTCATTACAGCCTTGGTCCAAACATGGACAAAGGAGCTGAATTCCAGAGGAGAAGTGAGGGTGACTGCCCTTGACATCAAGGCAGCATTTGACCGAGTGTGGTATGAAGGAGCCCTAGTAAAACTGAAGTCAATGGGAATCGGGGGGAAAACTCTCCACTGGCTGGAGTCATACCTAGCACAAAGGAAGATGGTTGTGGTGATTGAAGGTCAATCATCACAGCCCCAGGACATCACTGCAGGAGTTCCTCAGGGCAGTGTCCTAGGTCCAACCATCTGCAGCTGCTTCATCAATGACCTTCCCTCCAACATAAGGTCAGAAATGGAGATGTTCACTGATGACTGCACAGTGTTCAGTGCCATTCATAACTCCTCAGATAATGAAGCAGTCCATGCCCGCATGCAACAAGACCTGGACAATGTTCAGGCTTGGGCTGATAAGTGGCAGGTAACATTCACATCACAGAAGTACCAGGCAATGACTATCTCTAACAAGCGATAGTCTAACCACCTCCCCTTGACATTCAATGGCATTACCATTGCCGAATCCCCCACCATCAACATCCTGGGGGTCACCATTGACCAGAAACTTAACTGGACCAGCAACAAGAGCAGGTCAGAGGCTAGGTATTCTGCGGCGAGTGTCTCACCTCCTGACTCCCCAAAGCTTTTCTACCATCTACAAGGCACAAGTAAGAAATGTGATGGAATACTCTCCACTTGCCTGGATGAGTGCAGCTCCAACAGCACTCAAGAAGCTAGACACCATCCAGGAAAAAGCAGCCCACTTGATTGGCACCCCATCTACCATCCAAAGATGTGCGGGTTAGGTTGATTGGCCATGATAAAAAATTGGCCCTTAGTGTTAGGGGGATTAAATACGTGGGGTTACGGGGATAGGGCTTGTGTGGGATGGCTGTCGGTGTAGGGACCGGGTGCTAGGGTTTGGATGATCAGCCATGATCTCGTTGAATGGCGGAGCAGGCTCGAAGGGCCGAATGGCCTACTCCTGCTCCTATCTTCTATGTTTCTATGTTAAACATTCACTCCCTCCACCACCGGCATACCGTGGCTGCAGTGTGTACCATCTACAAGATGCACTGCAGCAACTCGCCAAGGCTTCTTCGGCAGCATCTCCCAAACCCGCGACCTCTTCCACCTAGAAGGACAAGGGCAGCCGATGCATGGGAACACCACCACCTCCAAGTTCTCCTCCAAGTCACACACCAGCCTGACTTACAAGTATATTGCCATTCCTTCATCGTCGCTGGGTCAAAATCCTGGAGCTCCCTACCTAACAGAACTGTGGGAGTACCTTCACCACACAGACTGCAGTGGTTCAAGAAAGCGGCTCACCACCACCTTCTCAAGGGCAATTAGGGATGGGCAATAAATGCTGGCCTTGCCAGCGACACCCACATCCCATAAACAAATTTTTAAAAAAAGCATCTTACTATTTCATAAATGACTTCAAGACCTTTGCTTCCACTATTCCACCCCGAAGCCCATTCTTTGTCTAAAGAACCTCCTGACATGGGTTCTAAATTTTTCATTCATTCATTTGAATTGGCGCCCCCAAGTTCTACTCTCATGGTTCAGCTTGGAAATTTTTATTGGAAATTTGAGAGAAAGTAATAATTGCGGTTAATAAATAATCATAGAACACAAGCAGACAGACATCAGTTTCTAGCAGGCAGAAAAATGTGCTGCAATAAATGCAGTCAGTGACAATGTTAATCGCAGAGCCTTCTGAAATGCCAAAAGATCTCATTGAAGGGATTTTACAATTACATGCAACTGCCCCCTTCACCCAATTCCCAATATGTGGTTGGTGATGAGGCGCCCTGCTGGTGTCACACATCATAAAAATCTGCCCCATAGTATCATTTTGAGATGATTAAGCTTTTACTAGTGTTTCTGCATTGTTCTGATCCCTCAGGAACTGATGGTGCAGAGTTTGTAATTTGCATGTTATGCTGATGAGACTTTGTTTTACATCTGGTTGGAATCAAATTATTTCCACCTTGATATGCAGTGCACGCTGATAGCTCTCTCTGCTGGTCGCAAGATGCACTGAACATCTGCTAGTGAATGCATCAAAATCCACCAAGGACGATTCACCAGCTCATTGTAGAAATACCATCTCATTTGTATTTGGCATAGCTTTGATTTAATTCTTGATCAAATATTAACATCTTAAATCAGAAAATTGGTCATTTCTAGAAGAGGGAAAGAATGATTCCTGGCACTGGGTGGTGTCCATCTTCAGTAACTCCTATTATAAGAAATCAATCCCTTTGTCAGTGTATTGATTTCTTTGTGGGTTCAATGACGAGACATTTATGAAAGAGAATGAGTTTTAATCTAAAGTCTGTTCAACTCTTTTATACAGCTTTTACAGGAGACACGATGCTGTGATGCATCTAGAACGAAACCAAAACCAAACTAACTGCCTTGCTTCTCTCGGTCACATGCCCTCTGCTGGTCAGGCACAAGCAATCAATACATACAAACATGCTATTAAGGCATCATAATCGAACAGGCAAATACCATCTCTATTTGCTGATATCATTACAGTCAGACCATAGTCTTTTCAGAAACCAGTGCAAAAACAATCCAAGTCAGTTTTTTTTTGCTTACTAGCTGCTTTCCTGTTAATGGATTTCACTTTCAGTTTCATTTAATTAAAGAACCTTCTTTTTACAAGGCGTTTTCACACAGGCTCACTGCTGTGATATTTAAGGTTAAGCTTTTCTCAGCTATAATGTTGATGTGCTTGCTGCAGTCTCAAGCAATCTCAGACTTGTTGCTGCACCAACAACCTCTCTGTGTGTGTTTAATTAGCATAACAATCGACCGTGACTGTGATGCTGTAACTAAGATGTGCAGCTCTGAATATTGGAACACTTCCTGGGGTGGGTAATGCACGCAGACCAGAAGATTCGTTATTCAAACTGAGTCTGCTAATGTTGATATAATTGGTTTCTTTGGATAATCAAATACCACTAGTCAGGAAAACCTACATTTTAAGCTTTACACAGTTTAATGTGTTGTACATGGAATAGAATGGAGTTCATTAGAATGCTGGCCTGGTAATTTTGCACTTGAGCAGCCTAACATTTTGATCTCACCTGTCTTTATTAGCTAAGTTTAGTCAGGACCAAATTGACTCAGTATGCCCCATCACTAGATGAGATGCCAGCATGAGAAGTGTACCCTGTTCGCTCACCATGAAACTGTAACAACGATTGGCGAACAGCCTGCAACCCAGATTGTCCCAGCAGCAGAAAAGGAGGAAGCAATGGAGAAGTCGAAAGAAGAAAATTATGTACAGAATCTTATTAGAAAATTTTGATGAGGAGGCTGTTCCATGTATTACTGAACAATGCAGACAGACCGTAGAAAGACCTTTATGAATCTGTAATCTGCCCTTAGACCCAAAACAGAGTGCCATGAAAATAGTCTTCTGTCTGCTACCATCCCAATGAGCTTCAAAATGAGAGGACACTGATGGATGGATTCTGATCAAAATTAGCGATGATAATGGCCCGTATTTTCCGATCGCAGGCTTCCCGCGGGCGGAGGCCTGCGATCTGGAAAAATCTACGCCCTTACCTGAGGGCTCCCGGGACGCACATGCTTCCGCTCCTGGGCCTCGCCAAACTTGAAGTGCGCAGGGCCCACATATCCCAGAGGAGCAGGTTGTTCGCAGCGTCCCTGGGATCATGTGGGCCATGGGGAGCCAATCACAGAAGGGAATCTCCCTTCATATATTTGACAGGAAGACCTGTCAAATATATGAATGGAGATCATCCCAAAAACATAGTAAAACATTTTAATACATTAAAAAAAAATCACATTTTTAAAATGACTTGATATTACAATAAATTAAGTAACAGGGCTAAAAATAAACTTACCTTTTAAAAAATATTTTAAAATGATAAATCAGTGAAAAAATTATTTTTAAAAACTTTTTTCAACTCTTATCCTGGTAAAAACAGGCCTTATGCTTGCTTTTACCAGGCGTAAGAATTGTAAGGGTTTTCTGCAGGCAGAGGGTCTCCAAAAAGTGAAACTATCCGCCTGCTTAGGCCCTTCTCCAGGGCAGGCGGAGGATCTGTCAAGACCATTCTTGACAGATCAGAAATGCCGGTTTTCAGCGCATGCGCTGTGCATGCCTGAAACCGGCATTTCCGATGTCCCTACGGATGGGTACACAGTGCGTACTCACCCGTAGGGATCGGAATATCTGGGCCATTATCTTTTATCCCAGCTACTGATGATTGTAATGAATGTTTCATGCTGAGATTAGTAATCAGCACCGCCCCAACCCTCCCCCAGCCCCCCGCCACCCGATCTAATGTAGGCCTAACATTCACTACAGGTAGAGAATTGTAACAGATACAACTAAACAGACTAAATCTGTATGAGCTGTTAATGTAGTGCTTTGAGAAAAACAGATCATGTGTGATATTATTTTCAAACAAGTATTGAATTGCAATAAAGAAATTTAATTTACTCCTACATTACACACAAGTCTGTCTGTAATTCACACTGCTGTTTTAAGTTTTTGTTGAGAGTGCACTCATGTAAACTACTAATTCCAAAGTGAGGAAGTTGAATGAAGATCACTTAATCAAACTGGTTTAGTCAATGTGCATTTACTTCTACTGCAGACATTAAAGCTGTGTTTTCAGAGTAATATTTCAACAATGTTAAACTAAAGCATACTCTGACTCATATTTCAAAGCTCTCTCATTCTGCATTTTCCCATTCTATTAAGCATGAAATATTCTATTTCGGTCCAATTATGTGACCAGTTTTCCTAGTCTGATAGGAATGATGAGCTGAATTAGGCACGGCTTATATTCTGGCAAAAGAACATTAATACATTCAATACATAAAAACACCAGGTTAAAAAGAAAAACTGTCTGTTTTACAGTGACGCTCAGCCAGGTGGAAGGTGGGCAAAGCCCTGCTCCTGTCGCAATGATTCAAACACAAAATAGTCATGCATTTATGTAAATATGGTCTGCTTAAAAACTCTGCTCCAAAGGGTGGATAGAAACAGCAGCATTTTAAAAGCCATGGATCTCAGTAGATTACAGTGTGTAGAGTACAGAATGGAATTGACATCTGGATATCCCACACCCAGCCAATTAAAGAGCTTCTTTGTGCACAGTAGCTACAAAAATAGTACAGCAGGAACAATTAACACATTGACAGCGTAATCACAATAGTCATCAGTGCCAAGTACAAATGCACAAATGGTGATTAAGAATCTGCTCAATATTACAAAGCATTAGTATTTTCACTGTCATCAGTGAAACAAAATCCCAAGTTCAAGATGTCTGTTTCTGATGTTAGTCTCTGCCACACTAAACCCATGCCGACGGAAACAATGGCTGATCTGACGAGCATTTATTTGGATTAAAGGAACACTGCCGTCTTGCTGGAGATGCAGATGATTGTGTTAATGCCTTAGAACAACAGCTTGGACTGCTACAACATGACCCACTTGACTGTAAGTGTCAGCACTGCGAAACATATTCTTGTAGCACTGCTGAAACCAGCATCAATAGAAAGAACTCCTGTAACAGACTGTATGCAAATCAATCTGGGATTACATAACACATAAGGAGAAGACAACTGACTATAAAATTACAACAATCTTGATGCACGATAGCAATATAGGCAAATAAATTATTTTCATTTAAGTAGCTTTCTACACAGTGTGTTGATGGACGTTCAGTCAAACATTACCTGATGGATGGGAATCACTTTGATGACAATATTTATTTTTTTCCCATATTTTTCTCCAGTTATCACTTGAAAATGTTTCATGGCTACTAGCAGTCCACTGGTACCCTTCCCACAGCGCAATCTTCATACGTCAGTCTAGATGGTGAGTGCTGGCAGATTATTTGCCTCTAGGGGGCATTACAGCCATGGCCAACGATGTTCTCACCAATGCACTCCCTTCACGCAAGGTCTCTGAATGTCAATCAGGAGTGGGAATCCGTGCTGATTTTTTTCTCTCTCCCTTGCCCAGGGCATTGCGAACAATTATAACGACCGAACTGATGCCCCCAGATGAGATCAGTTATCTATGAACATACCAAGGGTCAAACCTGGAATGTGACTGGATGGCGCTTTTATCCAGCACGCATGTAATTATAACGTGGCACTGGATGTGAATTTGCTCAATCTTTCAAATAAAATTATTTTGAAAAAGTTTCAAGCAGCACAAGGGCCCCAAACACTCCTTCCAGGTGAAACAGCGATTTACTTGTACTTCTTGCAATCTAGTATACTGTATTCGCTGCTCACGATGCGGTCTCCTCTATATTGGGGAGATCAAACCCAGATTGGGTGACCGCCTTGCGGAACACCTCCGTTCAGTCCGTAAGCATGACCCCGAGCTTCCGGTCGCCTGTCACTTTAATTCTCCGCTCCACTCCCACTCTGAAGTCTCTGTCCTCGGCCTCTTACACTGTTCCAACGAAGTTCAACCTAAACTCGAGGAACAGCACCTCATCTTTCGATTAGGCACTTTACAGACTTCTGGACTCAACATCAAGTTCAACAATTTCAGGCCATAACCTCGGCCCCTATTTTTTTTTCACATGGCAGCTGTTGATAATTCTGCCATCCCCATTTACACCTCATCTAGACTCATCGTTTGTTTTTTTCTTTGTCCCATTACCATCTCCTTTTGCCTTGCACCATCATCCCTTTTATCATTTAATCTCTCCTGCCTTCCACCCTATCACAGATCTTCCCTTTTGTTCTTTCCTCACCTCCCACTTTCCCTGCCTCTGCACCTCCTTAAAATCTGTTACATCTCTAACTTTTTCCAGTTCTGACAAAGGGTCTGCGACCTGAAACGTTAACTCCGTTTCACTCTCCACGGATGCTGCCCTGGCCTGCTGAGTTTTTCCAGCGTTTTCTGTTGTTCACTTTAAATTCTCTGACAGTCCAAATCTACCCAAACCTCATGATTCATTAACTAACCAATGGCAGCAAGTGAATGTGGGAAAATGTTCTAACAAAAACCTTTGGAAACTTCTTCTTCTTAGTCTTAGGCAGTCCCTCGGAACCGAGGATGACTTGCTTCCACATTAAAAATGAGTTCTCAGGTGACTGATGAGTCCAATGCGGGACCTACAGTCTCTGTCACAGGTGGGGCAGATGGTGGTTGAAGGGGCGGGTGGGTGGGGTGCTTGGGTTGACGTGCGCTCCTTGCGCTGCCTGCGCTTAACTTCCGCTTGCTCCCGGCGAAGAGACTCGAGGTGTTCGGCGCCTTCCCGGATGCTTCTCCTCCACTTTGTGCGGTCTTGGGCCAGGGATTCCCAGGTGTCGGTGGGGATGTTACACCTTTTCAAGGAGGCTTTGAGGGTGTCCTTGAAGCATTTCCTCTGCCCACCTGGGGTTCTCTTGCCGTGCCGGAGCTCCGAGTAGAGCGCTTGTTTTGGGAGTCTCATATCGGGCATGCGGACAATGTGACCCGTCCATCGGAGCTGATGGAGCGTGGTCAGAGCTTCGATGCTGGGGATGTTGGCCTGAGCAAGAACACTGACATTGGTGTGCCTATCCTGCCAATGGATTTGCAGGATCTTGCGGCGGCAGCATTGGTGGTACCTCTCCAATGCTTTGAGGTGCCTGCTGTACATGGTCCATGTCTCTGAGGCATACAGCAGGGTGGGTATCACTGCTGCCCTATAGACCATGAGCTTAATGCCGGGTTTGAGGTCCTGGTCTTCAAACACTCTGTTCCTCAGGCAACCGAAGGCTGCACTGGCACACTGAAGGCGGTGTTGGACTTCATCGTCGACATCTGCCCTTGTTGACAGTAGGCTCCCGAGGTATGGAAAGTGGTCCACGTTGTCCAAGTTCTTGTCGTGGATTTTGATAATCGGGGGGCAGTACTGTGTGGCGGGGGCAGGTTGGTAGAGGACCTTTGTCTTACGGATGTTTAGTGTATGGCCCATGCTCTCGTACGCTTCGGTGAAGGTGTTGACCACAAACCAGGAGCTGACATTGAATTATTTTACCATATCCTACTACTCCTGTTTTAGTTTTTTAATTGATACCTATAGATATTAAAATAGTACAATATTTTAAAATACAAATTTATAACCATAGGATTGTTGTTGACACACACAAACTCTACTGTATGTTGGGATACATTGCACAGAAGGTTAATAGAAGGTGTCAGCCGTGGCTCAGTGGGTAGTACACTCGCCTCTGAGTCAGAAGGTTGTGAGTTCAAGTCCCACTCCAGAGACTTGAGCACAAAATCAAGGCTGACACTCCAGTGCAATACTGAGGGAGTGCTGCACTGTCGGAGGTGCTGTCTTTCAGGTGAGATGTCAAAGTGAGGCCCCGTCTCAGGTGGATGTAAAAGATCCCGTGGCACACTTTGAAGAAGAGCAGGGGAGTTATCCCCAGTGTCCTGGCCAATATTTATCCCTCAACCAACATCACTAAAACAGATTATCTGGTCATTATCACATTGCTGTTCATGGGAGCTTGCTGTGCACGAATTGGCTGCCACATTTCCTACATTACAACAGTGACTACACTTCAAAACATTGGCTGTAAAGTGCTTTGGGGTGTCCTGGGACATCACTCCCATAGAGGAAAAAAAATGGCATGGCATAGTATGGGAGAAATGAAAAGCAGGAAACGCTGTGTGGGTCAGTCATTCTATGAAAGAGAAACAAAAGTGGAGGCTGGAAATCTGAAATAAAAACAGAAAATGCTGGAATCACTCAGCAGATCAGGCAGCATCTGTGGACAGAGAAAAGAAGTTAACGTTCCCACCCTATTCTTGGACCAGAGCAATCCTATCCACTTTGCCAGATTTTCCACGCTTCCCTCCCCCTCTGCTATTCTGTGGTAACCATTTGCTCCTCCCTTGGACCCATCTTTTGTTTCTATACTTGTCCCTTTTTTTTTACTCGCTCATGAGATGTGGGCGTCGTTGGCAAGGGCAGCATTTATTGCCCATCCCTAGTTGCCCATTATCACCTTCTTTTGCCTTGCCCTTTCCCTTTTGTCATCTAATCATTCCTGTCCTCCATCCTATCACAGACTGTCCCTTCACCCCACCCCTTTTTCTCTGGCTCTGTACTTGCTTAACAGCTGTTCATCTCGAACATCTTGCAGTTCTGATGGAAGATCATCAACCTGAAACATCTTGGAAAGAGAATGTTCACCTCACTAGACGAGGGAACTAGATGTAATATCTCCCAGTTTGCAGACGACACAAAGCTGGGTGTGTGTGTTGTGAGGAGGATGCCGAGAAACTCCAGTATGATTTGGACAGGTTGGGTGATTGGGCAGATGTATGGCAGATGCAGTATAATGTGGATAAATGCGAGGTTATCCACTTTGGTGGCAAAAACAGGAAGGCAGATTATTATCTGAATAGCAATAGATTGGGAGAAGGGGAAGTGCAACGAGACCTGGGTGTCCTTGTGCACCAGTCGCTGAAGGTAAGCATGGAGGTGCAGCAGGCGGTTAAGAAGGCAAATGGTATGTTGGCCTTCGTAGCGAGAGGGTTCGAGTACAGGAACAAGAATGTCTTGCTGCAGTTGTACAGGGCCTTGGTGAGACCACACCTTGAGTATTGTGTGCAGTTTTGGTCGCTTTATCTGAGGATGTTCTTGCCATGGAGGGAGTGCAGCGAAGATTCACTAGACTGATACCTGGGATGGCAGGAATGAAATATGAGGAGAGATTGGGTCGATTGGGCTTATACTGGAGTTTAGAAGAATGAGAGGGGATCTCATTGAAACTTATAAAATTCTAACAGGACTAGACAGACTAGATGCAAGAAGGATGTTCCCGTTGGCCAGGGAGTCCAGAACCAGAGGTCACAGTCTAAGGATAAGGGGTAAGCCATTTAGGACAGAGATGAGGAGGAATTTCTTCACCCAGAGAGTGGTGAACCTGTGGAATTCTCTACCACAGAAGGCAGTGGAGGCCAATCCATTAAATATATTCAAGAAGGAGTTAGATATATTTCTTAAGGCTAAAGGGATCAAGGGATATGGGGCGAAGGCAGGGACAGGGTACTGAATTTGGATGATCAGCCATGATCTCATTGAATGGCGGAGCAGGCTCGAGGGGCCGAATGGCTCCTATCTTCTATGTTTCTAAGTAACTCTTTCTGAGATCAGGGTCTGATGTGTGGGTCTCACCTCCAATCCTGACTGATTTAGCTAGGTATTTCCAGCATTTTGTGTGTGTGTGTGTGTGCTTTTAAGTTGTCCAGTACGAGCGCATGGCTTTTGATCACATCTTTGACGAGCCTCAGGAGAATTACTTCCCAGAGGAGAGATTCTCCACGCTGCCGGACGGGGGAGCCCTGGAACTAGGATCGGTAACCCGGCCCCGCCCCATTGTGCTGCAGCAACCAATGGGACGCCGAAGAAACGCATTTTCCCGAACATATTAACATAAATTATGGTAATAAAACTGCAACTTGGAAACTTATTGTTTACTTTGGAACAAAGTGAAAATCCAACTCCTCCCCGAACATCGCTTGGAGCCGACAGCTCGGGGTCGCCGCCGCCTTCCAGCAACTCGATGCAAACTTGTCTGGTGAGTAAAGGAAATGAACGAAAGACTTTTAAATCACTTTATTTTTGGGGGGTGAGTTGGAGCACCTTTGATTTTTTTTTGGAGTTGGTCCTGAGAGCAGGCAAAGGGGGCAGAAGCGGAGTGGAGCAGGGAACACTCCCGGCAAACGGCGGCGGCTGCACCGTTTACAACCTGGCCGTCCGCAGACTGTCATAAGCAGCGTTCCTGGGACCCTGGGCTGTGAAATGGACCTGAAACTGACGCTCCAGACTCCCCCCTTGGCGGGGTTGCCCTGGAGTCGCTGGGCTGATCCGTTTGGGTTTATCCGGCCGCTAAGCAACGAGTCCCAGGGACCGGTGTGTGGGATTCACCGGCTCTCCCATTCTGCCAACAAGCCAGGGCACCTCACACATTGGGTTGAAGTTGCTTCCGACTAAAGGGGCTTTCCTTTGGATTCTTGGGATCTTTTTCTACGTTAATGCTGTTGAATTACTTTTTAGTTTAGTTTTTTCCCCCCCGAGATCTTTAGTCCGTATGTGTCTTTGGGATATTGACCCGTCTTTCGGTGCTCGATTTGTGATTTATGGGTTTTTAAAGTTCGAAGTCTCAAAAGAAACGTTGGAGGGAGCCATAAAAATACTCATTAGCCGATTGAACCAGCCAGAAACACTCAAGACATCTCTTGTCAATATGTCAACCTCTGCATTGTTGGGGCACTTCTCTTTTACTAGGTATGTCCCCACAGGCCTCTACACTTGCCTGGGCACCACACTCCAATACATACATTGTATTACTGTACATAGCATTTTTACAGCACACAACCAGGCCATTCAGCCCAACAGGTCTATGCCGGTGTTTATGCTGCAAACGAGCCTCTTCGCACCCTACTTCATCTCACTCTATCAACATACCCTTCTACTCAGGCAACTGTCTGTGTGGAGTTTGCACATTCTCCCTGTGTCTGCGTGGGTTTCCTCCGGGTGCTCCGGTTTCCTCCCACAGTCCAAAGATGTGCGGGTTAGGTTGATTTGGCTATGATAAATTGACCCTTAGTGTTAGGGGATTAAATACATGGGGTTACGGGGTTACGGGGATAGGGTGGGATATGTGTCGGTGCAGGCTCGATGGGCCGAAATGGCCTCTATCTGCACTGTGGGGATTCTGTGTGATTCTGTGTGTGTACTCCTTTCTCCCTCATGTACTTATCTAGCTTCACCTTGCATGCATCTATGTTAATCGCCTTAACCGCTGCATGTGGTAGCCAGTTCCACATTCTCACCACTCTCTGAGTAAACAACTTTCTCCTGAATTCCCTATTGGATTTATTTGTGACCATCAAAGGAGGCCAATTAGGAATACAGAAACCCTGTGCACATGGAATAATGACATCTTTATAAGCTCTCTTTTCATTCAGTTAATTTTCATTGGGCAAATTTAATGCTATGGCTGTTGTAACAGCAGTTGATGTCTGAGGCACTAACTGGCTGCACGTGGTTGGCAGGCAATACACCAGTAGGTTCAGCTCCAGTTCACAAGATCCATCAATAAGTAAGCCTGTACTGCCACCAGAACAATAATGGCAATAGAATACCGAAGTAGGCCATTCAGTTGGGTGGACTGGCCGTACGGGTAATTGGGAGAAGTGCCACTATCAGCGCCCCACTTTTTCTGTGAATCCTTTCGGGGGCGAGTCAGTCCTCTAGGACTCAATCCAGTCTATTAGCTGAAGCAGCTCTATCTTTTTAATCCCAGTTCCCTGCCCTTTCTCCCTATCCTTTAATACTCTTACCTTCCAAGTATCTAATCTCCCTTTTAATCACCTCAAATAATTCTGCATCTATAGCTTTCTGCGCAGTACACTCCCCATTCTCAGAACCCTTTTGTGTGAAGATTATTTCTTACTGCATTTGCTTTTAGCTGGCTTAGCGTGAATTCTTAAGATTATGGGGTCTATTTGGCCGCCTGAAAGTCAAATCGGCAGAGTGGGTTGGTCAGCCGGACATTCTGGTGATGAAGAGGCCCCTGCGGTTTTTGAAGCTCTGGCCTAATTTAGATCTGGCAGGCGAGTTACTACTGGATGCCAAACGGGTGTCGCAGCGCAGCTCACCAGATTGAGGCCTCAAGATCGGGCCAGGGTGGTTGCCAGCAAGGTAGTTGCTCAGAGTGGGTGGGGGGGGGAGGGGAGGGGGGGGTCCCGCGTGGCAGCAGCACAGATTATTTTTGTGGATCCTGAAGGAGTGCTCCTGTGCCCACAAATATAATTCAGGACTTGCCTTTAGTGGGCCTCTTCAGTTCGAATGCCCATGGACTGCCCAGGTTCCAATTGGTTCAACCTAAAATGGCAAGCGGGGTTCTATTTACATCACAGGACCCCGATTCCCATAACAAAAGGGGCCGATTGCCTGAAACTGGACACCCGGCAGCAGGCCCCTGTCAAAATGGAGGTGGCTGCACCGCTGGCGTTAACCGGGTGGTAAGGCTACTGACCCAATTTTGCAGCCAATACCACCCATTAACGCCAGGTGAAGGCACTCAAAATTGACCCCTTGGTCCTTATACTCTTGGGTCCTTTATGTTTACAAGTACAGCCAGCAGAGGGAGAAGTGTGCATTTGCCATTGGCTGCATTGTACTAATGCAAAAGCACCTAAACAGAACCAGGACATGGATCAGAGAGCTACAGGTTCAATTCCTGGTCTGCGCTGAGTTGGCTGCTTTGAACCAGGGTAGCTGTAGATCTGCTACACTTGGTCTCTGTGCCACTGGATTAGGGAGAGTAAAAGTCAGCCCAGGTGTCACCCTTTGATTGCTGTCCCGTGCCCGCTGTGGGGAAGTGCAAATGTTTCATCATTGCAGTTGAATAGCCTGCCAACATTCACTGTCTTGGTTCCCACGTAACGAGTGGTATTGGTGGGCTGCCAGCGCCCATGTGCCACTCCACCACAACAACAACTTGCATTTATATAGCTCCTTTAGTAGGGAAAAACACATCCCAAAGTGCTTTACAGAGGTGCTTTTTTTTTTTAATGAATGTCGAGCCAAAGAAGGAGATGGATTTGTAGAAGCAGAGGAGTTTTGGGGAGGGAATTTAAGAGTGTGAGTAAGAAAATGTTAAATTTGAGGCATTGAGGGACCAGGGGCATATGTAGGTCAGCAAGGATGTAGATGATGTGGTGTGGGTTAGAATACAGGCAGCAGAATTTGGATGAGCTGAAGCTTATGGAGGATGGGAGGCCAATCAAGGGAACATTAGAATAGTTGAGTCTGGAATAAACAAAGGTATGGATGAGGCATTCAGTATATTAGATGCGCTGAGTTAGAGCCAGACTCAGGTGGAAGCAGGTCGTCTTTGTGATGGATCAGAAGCTCAGCCCGGGGTCGAATAGGACATTGAAGTTGTGTTCAGCCTGAGACATTGGCTGGGAAAGGGAATGGAATCACTGGCAAAAGGACAAAGTTTGTGGTGGGATTTGAAGAGGATGGCTTTGGTCTTCCCAGTTTTTAGGGTAGTGTGTATTTGCAACACAAATTCTGATTGGTCCCCTTGGAGGACAAGATACACCCAGCAGTTTGTCTGGAATGTGTAATTAGATACTGCCTGCCTGAGTAATCAAGTACTTTGCAATGTGTAATTTGATCCATTCATTCTGACTGCCAGGATCCAGGCAGAGCTCACAGTACTGCTTGCAGAGAACAGACAGTGCTCACCCTTGTGGCTTAGGACCTTCTCTTTCGCCACCCCCCCCCAAAAAATGTTCCTAACACCCCCCCCCGCCAACAAGTTCCTTCTCCCCCCGCCCCCCCACATAGATGGGTCAGTATGTGTGAGTCACGGATTGTTAACAGGTTTATCAAATCAAAATCAAATCAAATCAACTTTTATTGTCATTATTGTCATTGTTAGTGCACAAGTGGGAGGTGAATAGTGACAGTGTCATGACTTCCAGATTTCGTCCAGTCCGATGATGTCACTTGCCACACGCATGCCGGGCTTTCTGAGAAATCAACTGGGTCTAGGGGGAGGAGAGGGAGAACATGGTGCGGGTGTAAAGGGGGTGGGGTTGGAAAAATGTGATCCACGTCTAACTGAGGGTGGGGGAACGTGATCCGCCTTCCCATCTGGATCAAGTTCTCGCTCTCATCTTCCCCCCCCCTTTAGACCTGGATCATGTTCTTCCCCCATCCCCACTGTTCTCTCCATGCTCTTTCTTTAATAGTAATAGCAGAGCACTTGGAAAACAGTGACAGGATCGGACAAAGTCAACATGGATTTACAAAGGGTAAATCGTGCTTGACTAATCTACTGGAATTTTTTGAGGATGTAACTGGTAGAATAGATAAGGGAGAACCCGTGGATGTGGTGTATTTGGACTTTCAGAAGGCTTTCGATAAGGTCCCGCATAAGAGACTAGCGTGTAAAGTTAAGGCACATGGGATTGGGGGCAAGATACTGACTTGGATAGAGAACTGGTTGTCAGACAGGAAGCAAAGAGTTGGAATAAACGGGTCTTTTTCCGAGTGGCAGGCAGTGACTAGTGGGGTACCGCAGGGATCGGTGCTAGGACCGGAATGCCGTATGAGGAGAGATTGGGTCGATTGGGCTTATATTCGCTGGAGTTTAGAAGAATGAGAGGGGATCTCATTGAAACTTATAAAATTCTAACAGGACTAGACAGACTAGATGCAGGAAGGATGTTCCCGATGGCGGGGGAGTCCAGAACCAGGGGTCACAGTCTAAAGATAAGGGGTAAGCCATTTAGGACAGAGGTGAGGAGGAATTTCTTCACCCAGAGAGCGGTGAACCTGTGGAATTCTCTACCACAGAAGGCAGTTGAGGCCAATTCATTAAATATATTCAAGAAGGAGTTAGATATATTTCTTAAGGCTAAAGGGATCAAGGGATATGGGGAGAAGGCAGGGACAGGGTACTGAGTTTGGATGATTAGCCATGATCACATTGAATGGTGTAGCAGGCTCGAGGGGCCGAATGTCCTGCCCCTATCTTCTATGTCTCTATGTTTCCCCTCTGCCCCCCAGATTCCTAACCTTCTCCTCCCTCTGAGCTCCTCTCCTCCTCCCCTTCGATCCTCTCCTCCCCCCCTTCGATCCTCTCCTCCCCCTCCGAGATCCTCCCTCTTTCCCCCCACCCCACCCCCTTCGATCTTCTCTCCTCTCCCTGCCCCCCCCCCCCCCAATTCGGCCACCAACCCAATTCCCTGACCTTCTCTGCACGGAGCCTAGGAAAGCCGTAGCCTTGGCACCATTGGGTACTCGGACGCGCGACCGGATTGAGTGCGCATGTGCAGTGCTAATCGGACGCGCATGCGCAGTGAGAGCTAAAAATGTGGTGCAAATAATCACAGAAATCACAGAAACCTCACAGTACAGATAGAGGCCATTTCGGCCCATCGAGCCTGCACCGACACATATCCCTCCCAATCCCCGTAACCCCTACACCAACACATATCCCACCCTATCCCCGTAACCCCACGTATTTAATCCCCCTAACACTAAGGGTCAATTTTTTTTATCATAGCCAATCAACCTAACCTGAGTGTTTAGCTGGAGGAAATTGCAGCTGCCCCAAGACTGGAAGTCAGATATGCAGTTTGACAACACCGTAACAGTGGAGAGTACCCCCAGTAAGAATCCTTCTCCAGTGGTGGAGAGGAGAAAAACGGCCCCAAAAAAGAACCAGTATACTTTGCCATTGCTGGTTCCTAATTTCCATTGAGAAGCTGATGTACCCTGATTGAAAAGTGTACACATTAATCATTGCCTGTAGGCATAACTGAAAATCGCTCGTATCCAGCTGCACTGCAGTGAAGTGTACATGGAAGAGAAGAAAATTGAAACATTTAACTGATAGTGTGAAGGACAGATTTCCTATTCCCCCAAATTAAGTTTTGTTCTAAACCTTTGAACACCATGCTGCCCATAAGGGATCCAATTATTTTTAAAAATTGCATTTGCAATGGGGAATTGCTTCAATGTTTGAACAGTATCTGGGAAATGGAGCTGAACCATTCTGGACCAAGGGGGAGTAGTTGTTCCGCACCACACTGTGTCCAACTGCAGCTACGGAAACCGTGGGTGAAGAATATTATAGTAACATTTATCCCAACTCATGGCTCTTTTCACTTTACAATACAACATAGAATTCACCCAATATACAGGCAACCTAGTAATAGTTGAGCCATACAAACCAGGAAGGTTGTGGGTTCAGTCAGTCTATGCTGCATTACTTAATCTATGCTGAGGATGTGACTATGGTGGGGAGACTACATTTGGCCACAGCACCCTTCGACTAGGGAGAGACACAACTCAGCCAGGAAACCCAACTCCTGGCTGCCCAAAAACTCAACTACTGGAAAGTGGGTATGTGTGTGGCCATTGAGTGAGAACAGGATTGAGTTTGGCTGCATTGTCCCCGTGGTTGAATAAGCTTCCAAACAGTCGCTGTCGAGGCTCACGCATGAATAATAGCAGAGGGTGGCTGGTGCCCATGGACCCACAGGCCAGTTCCTTGAGGCACCCTCTGGGAAGGGAGAAAATTGGAGGGAGGCAGGAGATATGCTGTAAAATGGATAGTGTATTCTTTGAGCAGAGGGTCCCACATGGGCTGGGTGGACATGAAGCATTCTGATTGCTTATTATGAGAACAGAATGCATGAGATCACCACAGTACTTTGCTAGCATGTGACAACGGCTGAACTATGTGTCATTTACAAGAGAACATAGTGCTGTTTCACAGTGAGCAGATAAAATACTGTCGTTAATCCGTCCCCCAGTGAGCTGTAATTTTGAAAGTCACCAGATTTATTTGACAAAGTGAGAGAGAGCTTTGCAGTGACACCAAACCCAGACTGAGCCTTGTTAGATGGCTGTTTATCCATAGTATGGGATCACTCCCTTCTCAATCATCTCTTCCCTTTTTCTTTTCGGGCTGTGTCTCTCACACGCTGGCTTTTAGCCTTTTTAAACTCGGTTTCTCAATTTTAACAGAACGGCTGTATATTGGGTGAATTCTATTGTACTGTAAAATGAAAAGAGCCATGAGTTGGGATAAATGTTACTATAATATTCTTCACCCACGGTTTCCGTAGCTGCAGTTGGACACAGTGTGGTGCGGAACAACTACTCCCCCTTGGTCCAGAGTGGTTCAGCTCCATTTCCCAGATACTGTTCAAACATTGAAGCAATTCCCCATTGCAAATGCAATTTTTAAAAAATAATTGGATCCCTTATGGGCAGCATGGTGTTCAAAGATTTAGAACAAAACTTAAACTTAATTGACATTGTTCGCCTCCTCTGGTATCACCGATGGAAGTTGCGCTGCACACCTCGTATTCCATGTTTAACTTGATGGTAGAGCTCGTATCAAAAGAGGGGAGCAGCATTATTTTGGAGATTTTACTTGAATGTGTGCATTCGGTGCATGCTGGCTTTCGTGTTAATTATCTGTCTGAATTCAAGAAGTATGCTGTTCACTTGGGGGTTTTGAATCCCACTGGTAAAATACAGAGTGTGTTTTGAACCCAGAGATACTCCACGTGCCTTTTAACTTGGTATGTAACTATTTGTTAAAAGATTTGTCCAGTCCAATAAAATCCATGTCAGATCTTTTCTAGACTCGGCACAAAAAAATATCAGTTTATGAAAATCAGTCAACGAGAGATGAAAGCCTCCTGTATGGAGAGAATTTGAATGATTGGGTTCTGACCTCTTGGGTTATTAGACAGTGATTTGATACTTCGTCTGTCAGAATTTATGCGAGTGCCAACTCGGTTCCGAGAACAATATTCCTTTTCATCTGAGTACCTCCGACTACACGAGCAGACTAGAACTCCATCTCCAAAATTCAGTTTGAAAGTTGGGGAAGAATGAAATAACATTCAACCCAGGCAGTTGCAGTGCGGCTCCTGATGTGTGGAAAATATTAAAAGGGAAGTTGAGTTGAAAGTAGCAGAGGGGAATAGCCAGAGGATTGGGCATCAAGGAGCAAGAGAACCCTCATGCAATGTTGTTCACGCTAGAACAATAATAAAAGCAACAGCCACTGCTACATTTCTATAGTGTTCCTCATGTACGTGGAGATGCCTCAGAGCTACTTGCAGGTCACTGGGCACAAAAGAGTAGGACAGAAAGGCTAAAGGTTTGAGTGTAAGTGGCTTTAGGAAGCAGGGAGGGAACTGACAAGGTGATGGTGTTGAAGGAGATTGTTCCAAAGGGAATGTGTCGGCTGTGGATCAGTGATGGCACTCTCTCATCTGAATCAGTAGGTTGTCAGTTCAAGTGCCACTCCAGCGACTTGTGCACACACTTCAGTACAGTATTGAAGGAGTGCTGCATGTCGGAGGTGCCGTCTGTCCTCTCAGGTGGACGTAAAAGATCCTATGGCACTATTCGAAGAAGAACAGGGAAGTTCTTCGTGGAGTCCTGGCCAATATTTATTTATTCCTCAATCAACATCACTAAAATCGATTATCTGGCCATTATCATTACTGTTTGTTGGATCTTGATGTGCCCATTTGGTTGCTGCATTTCCTACATTACAACAGTGACTTCAAAAGTACTTCATTGGATGTAAAGCGCTTTGGGACGTCCTGAGATCATGAACGTAAATAAGGAAAAACAGTAATAACAACAGAAAATGCTGGAAACACTCAGCAGACCAGGCAGCATCCGTGGAGAGAGAAACAGAGTTATTGGCCCAGAAATTAGGTTCGGGGGCTTGCCGCACGTGCAAGCCCCCAATGTGCACTTACCCGGCGCGCTGACATTTCAATCCTGGCCCGCATTGCATTTCCTGTCACTGGCCCGCTTCAGGTCCTGCTGCGCTGTGCATGCGTGACCCAGCGGCGTACTTAGTGCGATGAGCCGGCTGAAAGAACAGTCTGTGTTGAGGCAGGAAAGATAAAATGTTGCAAATGGGGATGGCAAAATCATACAGCCTGAAAAATTGAGTTTTTATTGGGGTTCTGTTTTACTTATTCACAACTCTTAAGTGGTTGGGAGGGATGGCTGAAAGAAAATCTTCTATTTTCTACGCTCTCTTGAGGCTATTTAATTTGGTGTTACATAGTTCTGTGACTACAGTCCAACTTAAATTGTTTGCTTACATCTAAATTATCTTTGTCTCTTAGCACCTTAAAGACCTGGATCATGTTCCCTTCAATTTACCATTTTTGCAATGTCATTCAGTTCTGAATCGTTCCTCATATCTTATAGTCCCGAGTCTTGGAATCATCCTTGTCCCTCTTCTCTGAGCACTTTATAACACAGCAATACCTTTTGTGAAGGCAGCGTTTAAAATTCTACATAGCATTCCCAAACTAACTTTACCAATGATTGATGCAAGTGTAACAACAATAATGAGTTCACTAGGTGGTGTGTGGCACAAATTGTATTTAGTGTGCAAATTCACTGTATTTAACAGGTTTGTGATGACTTTCTAAATTATACATTTTCCTCTGACCCTTAAAGAAAGTCTTGCATTTATATAGTGCCTTTCACAACCTCAGGATGTCCCAAAGCACTTTACATCCAATGAAGTACTTTTGAAGTATAGTCACTGTTGTAATGTGGGAAATATGGCAACCAAATGGGGCACATCAAGATCCCACGACCAGTAATGAGATAATGGCCAGATAATTTGTTTTAGTGATGTTGATTGAGGGATAAATATTGGCCAGGACGCCAGGGATAACTCCCCGGCTCTTATTCAAATAAGTGCAATGGGATCTTTTACCAGAGAGAGCAGACGGGGCCTCCGTTTTAACGTCTCATTCAAAAGACGGCACCCTCGACAGTGCAGCGCTCCCTCAGTAGTGGACTGGAGTGTCAGCCTAGGTTTTTGTGCTCAAGTCTCTGGAGTGGGACTTGAACTCACAGCTTTCTGACTCAGCAGCGAGAGTGCTACCAACTGAGCCATGGCTCATGGAACATAGGAAAGTACCGGATGAGTAAATACCCATGCAGTCCATCTGAAGTCTACTAAAATAGATGTGTGATGGTGACATTTTTTAGCCAAATGCATGATGTGCAAAAAAAAAAAAATCACCCATCGAAAAACATTTAAGTCACCTCTGCTGTCGTGTAAATCATGACGCATTCTAAGTTATGTCACAAGCTCAGTCACTGGAATCAATTCAGTGTATTTTTTGTTAAATAGCCCTCGAGGAATTCTGAGGAGTTTAAATGGTGCAACATCCTGTAAGACATGAACTAGTTTGTGCAGGAAGGAATGTGAAATTAATCTGCAATGATTTTTCCATTGAATCACTGATTACATCTGCTGCCACAAATTCTTCTTTTGGTTTTTGGTAATCATTCCACACTCCCTCCCCTGCTCTCCCCCTGCCCCAAAGAATCCATCAGCTGTATGAAAATTTACTTCTTTCCTTGTTCCCGTTTTTTTTTCTTCTACTCTTGATTTTTTTTGGCACAAGATATCAACCATCTGAGTTTAATTTACAACCCACTGAAAAGAGGTTCTGGAAAGCCCCACAGTGCTTTGTAATTCTGCAGGGACTCCATCGAATGAAAAGTTTGTGGTGACATTGCTGCAGATGAAGAAATTCTAGCATTTTATTTTAATTCTATTAAAGTTTTGTTTAGAAACGAGTATGTTTCCATGATCTTGGCAACCAAAAAGATTTTTTTTTAAGTTGCTAGGTGCGGCCTATCTGGAACATTTGTAAAATCATAAATTTAAAATATGCATCTTTGACTGCAGAGCTGGAAGAATTAAAAAAAAGACTCGCTTCAGTTTTGAATTCAACTCTCAAATTAGAATTGCTAATCATGCGAACATACGAAAATGACAGACTGGGGAAGACCGACTGCTTTATACAGTCACGTTGCACTAAGCATTGTGACCCTCCATATTCCCCAAGCACCAGCAGCTATTTTAATCTTCTGGGAAAGACAGAAAAAAAAACCTAGGTTAATTCAGGGGATAAAAAGAATCTATGCAATTCCTCTCTGATCCTTGACGGTGATCAAAATGAGTTGCAGGCGACCACAGTGACTTTCACCCAACATCCCACCGACCTTTTGTATGCAATGATATCAGCCGCAACTAGAACTTGTCCAGCTTCCTTTTTGGACGCTGGCAGTTTATCAAGGTAACTAAGGGCTTTTAAACTAGGTAACAATCTAATGACCCTCCTCTGAGCCTCTTCCGGGGCCTCTTTATCACCCACCATGTGAGCAGACTAAAACTGGACAATCAGTGGCAAATGTGCTGCAACGCCTATACAGTTTGGGTGGCATTGTTCCTGAGGGGATTGTAAGAGGGTTGTTGTCTGTGGTTCTAACTGCTTTCTTCATAGGCCACATGGCACCTGTGCCGAGGAGAGCAAGCAACCTACTGTAAGGTGTTTGCCAAGTTACTCTGAACTGGCCACTATAGCAGCGACCCAGGGACGATCCCAGCAACGTGAAGGAGCAGACCTGAGCTCCCTCACTCCCTCACTCCCTCCCACTGGTTCTCCAAAACACAGCCACTCGATCATCAATAATACTCAGTGTTAAAATTAAAATGAGGCCTAACCACAACTTTATACAAGGACACTATAATAATTTTTATTTTATGTTGGATCCTCATAGCAATGCATCCTAATGCTTTCTGCTTTTGCTATAGCCTCGCGGCATTGGTTGTGAACCTTTTATAGACTCATGTATTACGATGATCAAGTGTTTTCCACAATGGAGACCCAATTCTCCGCAACTTGATCTAGGTCACTTAAGTGCCTGTGGGCTGTGCTTGTAATTGAGGGGAAACTTCTGCATGTCAATTATACAAAATATAAAGTTACAGTGCCTTGGAATTAATAATCAATCTTTGGGTGAGGCAGAGCTGAAGGTTTACCTGCAGAAACCCTGTACTGATGATAATCATTTTGAAAATATTCACTTATTGTAGCATAGCTTAGATAATTGCAAGCATGCACTTATCTGCTGACAAAAGTGACAGCATTTTGTTTGTACCCAGGCTGAAGGACAAAGCATAGCATTTTTTAACATGCGTTTATATATCTGCTTCTGTCACATTACTGTACATTGTGTTGGCATAGTATTTCACACACTGACAATCAGAGGCAAATGTGCTGCAACGTCTATACAGTTTGGGTGGCATTGTTCGTGAGGGGATTGTAAGAGGGTTGTTGTCTGTGGTTCTAACTGCTTTCTTCATAGGCCACATGGCACCTGTGCCGAGGAGAGCAAGCAACCTACTCTAAGGTGTTTGCCAAGTTACTCTGAACTGGCCACTGTAACAGCGACCCAGGGACGATCCCAGCAACGTGAAGGAGCAGACCCTCACTCCCTCCCACTGGTTCTCCAAAACACAGCCACTCGATCATCAATAATACTCAGTTAAAAATGCCTTCAAAAACAATATTGTCAGCAAAATGATTTTTTTTTTTTGCAGGTATAGTTGACTAAAGTAAAGTACAACCAGAATCTATTCCATCATCACTGCAACATAGGGGTGTTTTATTAAAATTGCAATATAAGTACAAGTTGTTGAAGCAGGATTTATCGAGTGAAAACATTTTCCTACTCTGTAGATGGTGCAAAAAAATTATTTTTGGGTAAGTCTGTTAAAATAGTAATCTGAACCCCAATGTTGCTAACATAGCCAATGAACACAAAACCCAATTTATCCACATGTGATGTGGTGTCTTGGCTATGGACATTAAATCACACCCGTGAAACTCCAAATACTACTTCCTGCCGCTGTGAGGTATGCCGGGAGAGGGAGTTTGAGAGACACTCCCAGGCTTGGGTCTGACCGGGCAGCCTCACCAATTACACAAGCAGCCTTTACTTTGCCTGCCTGTAAGTTGGAGGAATTATATTTGGTGATTAAAAATGCCCTAGTTTCCTCTTCATAAGAGCTTTTTTTTTTAACCCTCCAATTTCCTCCCTTTCTCTCCTGACTTTCCAAACCGTTACTGTGTTCAGTTTATTTTATTATTGTGCGGTGCCTAAAGTGGGAACTGACGTAATAAAACTCACTACGCACTTGGTTTGAGTATAAAGCAAGGCTTTAATCAACTTGTTTCAGAACATGGAGGTCTAGTTGTACTTCACTAGTTCCTTGTCTTACAAAATGTCCCTGGCAAGCTGGGGCTGACGCCTGAGTATTTATACACCTTGGACGGCGCCACCAGCTGGCCGTCCAGCGTTATTTCCCGAGTAGTTTCTTGATGAATGATGAGATTTATAACAGGAACATTTCTTTCAAACATAATATATAGTATAATCAAAGTCGGGTGACATTGTGTCCTCTGCTCCCTATAATACTAATCTTGAATAAAACACATTCACATTTTTTAGTTGTCAGGAATGCTGATTTTTGCCCTTGCTGGTTGGATGCAGAAAATGGCCGTCTTTAGTTCATCACATGACTGTGACACTGGGCCAGGTGGCGGAACCATTATGCAGCTGATCTGTTTGTGTGTGTGACAGATGTAGGCCTTGAGGGATACTAAGCCAATATTCAGAGCCAACAGAATTAGGAATGAAAGGATGTCAAGCCTCATCAGGGAGACGTGCAGTGACCCTTGACCAACACATCATTGTTAATTCCCCAGGCCAGTTAGTGGCAGAGGTTGGGACTGTGCAGTGCTCCAGCCACATCTCTGCCACAGTTATAGATTTTGTGAGTAAAATTAAATGTTATGAAGGAGAGATTTATGGTTTTTTATTCAGAAACTTGATTTGTGTCATCAGCAGTTGAACTCTTCAGGGATGAACTTGTAAGTATTGTTTCAATGGATGCAACTCATTACAGTTTCTCCGAGTCTATTTTCATGGAATTTGTGTGGTATTTAGGGCTGTGACGAATCTAATGGCACTGCGTAGTTTCTTTGCTATTTCATAGTAAAGATTATACTGACATTCTGATGGTGTTTTAACAAATGACAGCTGCCTCTGTTTACTCCGTGTCATCGCAATCAGCCACTAAACAAAGTGCCACATTTTGTTAGTTGCAGCCGTTAGTCTTGAGCTTTATTTCAGCTTCGTGATTCAGGCCAGATATCAGGAAATTGTGGAATTGATACACTTTCTGAGATTTATTGCTTACAAATATTCTGTTGATGCAAAACCAGTTGAAAGCCCATTGAGTAAGTGTAACTACCCTTGGCACTTTGTTTGCTACAAAGGATATGAAAATAAATTGTTGACACACAAGCTGTTATTATGGATTTGAAGTCAATAAAAGTTAACCAAACTCCGACACTTCTAAAGTTGCTTCACAAAGAAAGATGTTGCATTTATATAGCATCTTTCACGACCTCAGGACGTTCCAGAGCACTTTACAGCCAATGAATTGCTTTTGAAGTGTAGTCACTGTTGTAATGTGGTTTAACATCTCATTGAGGCCTCCTTGTTACCAAGATACTCCAATATGTAATCTTGCTTTGGTGATGAACTGCTGTCTCTTTTCAAGAGTTTTTTTCCCATTGATTTGAGAAGTACATACAGCACAGGATTATTGTGAAGCAGAACATTCTCTCATCTCTTCCTGAGACCATCTGCCAATGAAACCCACATTCATTCCTTTGTCACCGTTAGATTTAACTGTTCCAATGCTGTCCTGGCCGGGCTATCATCCTTCACCCTATGCAAACTTCAGCTCATCCAAAACTCTACTGTCCATATGCTATCCTGCACCAAGATCCGCACACCTACGAGCCCTGTCCTTGCTGACTTAAGGTGGCTTCTCGCCACCTAATGCTTCCAATTTAAAATTCTCATCCTTGGTTTTAATCCCCTTCATGGCCTCGCCCCTCCTTTTCTCTGTAATCTCATTCAGCACTACAAACCCTCCCCTTCCCCACCAGCAACTCCATGGCTCTGATTCTGGCCTTTTTGTGCTGCCCCTCCCCCTCCCTTCACCCCACCATTGGCAGCCATACCTTCAGTCGTCTCAGCCTCCTGCTCTGGAATTCCCTCCCTAAACCCCTCCACCTGTCTACCTCCCTCTCCTTTTAAGGCCCTCCTTAAAACCCACCTCTTTGACTAAACTTTTGATCACTCCTCCTAATTATCTCCTTTGTCTCGGCATCTGTTGTTGTCTGTTTACAGCTCTTTGAATTTTGGGACATTTTTCTATGTCAAGGCGTTATATAAAAGCAAGTTGTTGTTGTTGGAATAGATCTGTAAATCATTTAGCACTTTTAATATAAAAAACCTATTGATGTAAAAATGATAACAACCACTTGTATTTCCCTCATGAAGGAGGCAAAAAAAATTGGTACAAACTGGGGAATTGTTTGAGCACTTATGCATTTGAAGATAGACAAGATGGATCTTAGTGCCCTTTGACCTTTTGTCATCACAGTCCTGAAGTTCACTTCCACCAGGACACTCAAGCAAGTCAATAATTAATACTGATGTCCCTTGCATCCTCCAATTAATACCTGTTGAAGCACGTAAAGCTATAATACCATGGGGTAGAGTTTCCACTTTGGGCGCAATCAGCAATCCGGGCATAAATTGCACTCAAAATTGCACTACTTTTCCAAAGTGAAGTTATGGTTCAAGTTTCTGCTCAAACAAAATCTTCCATGAACCAGCACAATCGGGCAACATTTTAGAATGTAATTGTTTTCATTCCTTGCATTAAAAAATATTCCATGATCTAGTTAAAAGTGGTCACCTCTTAAAGGGCTAGTAGGTGAGCGGATCTTGGTTTTAGTAATACAGCTGAAAAGCCCTTGCCTCAGCTCATCCGCTACTGAAACCCTCATCCATGCCTTTGTTACCTCTAGACTTGACTATTCCAACACACTCCTGGCTGGCCTCCCACATTCTACCCTACGTAAACTTGAGGTCATCCGAAACTCGGCTGCCCGTGTCCTAACTCGCACCAAGTCCCAATTGCCCATCACCCCTGTGCTCGCTGATCTACATTGGCTCCCAATTAAGCAACGCCTCACTTTCAAAATTCTCATCCTTGTTTTCAAATCCCTCCATGGCCTCACCCCTCTCTATCTCTGTAATCTCCTTCAGCCCCACACCCCCCCTCCCCCCCGAGATATCTGCGCTCCTTTAATTCTGCCCTCTTGTGGATCCGTGATTATAATCGCTCAACCATTGGTGGCCGTGCCTTCTGTTGCCTAGGCCCGAAGCTCTGGAATTCCCTGCCTAAACCTCTCCGCCTCGCTACCTCTCTTTCCTCCTTTTAAGACGCTCCTTAACACCTACCTCTTTGACCAAGCTTTTGGTCACCTGCCCTAATTTCTCCTTGTGTGGATCGGTGTCAAACTTTTTGCCTTTTAATACTCCTGTGAAGCGCCTTGGGACGTTTTACTACGTTAAAGGCGCTATATAAATACAAGTTGGTTTTATTTCTCTTTCCGAGGAACCTGATGAGTATTTCCTTTTATATATCTAACTTTTGTTCATTCCCCAGGGGTTGGGGGAGCAACAACTCTACCTTTCTACAGCCCAGTCCCTGGGGACCTTTAAAATGGAAATGCATGCGGCAACCTCAGAGTATCAGTTCTGGGTACTTATGAAAGAATGAAGGCACTTTTAAAAAAAAAAGATGTCTACTAGTGTCCTTGCATCTTTTTTTAAAAAAAGCTTCATTTAAGAGCCTCCTCAAAGAAGCAAATGGGCGCAATCAGCGGAAACTCGCTATTGTGATTAATCAAACTGGTGGCGTGGCCAGTTTTGTGGGTCAGCCATCCTCCAGCAGGAAAGATCGTGGAAACTCGCTTTGCTCTGGTCATAACTTGTGCTTGAAAGTCCTTGATCTTTTGCGCTAGTTTGGCCAACTTTGGCGAATTGCATTGGAAAAACTAGCGGAAATTCTAGCCCATGCCATACTTGCAAGTGCCCATCTCCACATCTCGCTGTTTAGACCATTGTACAAGATGCTGAGTAGTGCACATGAGATACCCAGGTGATGAACACAAAATGATCTCCAAAAAGAAGTGCCTTCATTCTTTCAGAATTACCCAGAGCTGATACTCTGAGATTGCTGCTTGCAATTCCATTTTAAAGGTCCTGTGGGACCGGGCTGTAGAAAGGTGGAGTTGTGGCTCCCTCAATCCCTGGGGAAAGGAAGGTAAATTAGGTATATAAGGAAACATTCATCAAGTTCCTTGAAGAGAGAAAGAGGAAAGGTGAAGTGCCATTGCGGTTGCTTATTTGTATCTTTGTTATCCATTATTATTGAATATATTCTGCTTTATATAAAAAACATGATGGCGTTTTGTCCAGAAGATGCTGAAGACACTTTTGGAAGGATCTGAGGGCCTTAGAGAGGGTGCAGAAAAGATTTACGAGAATGATTCCAGGGATGAGGGACTTCAGTTACGTGGATAGACTGGAGAAGCTGGGGTTGTTCTCCTTCGATCAGAGAAGATTGAGAGGAGATTTGATAGAGGTGCTCAAAATCATGAGGGGTCTGGACACAATAGAGAGAAACTGTTCCCATTGGCATAAGGGCCAAGAACCAGAGGACATACATTTAAGGTGATTGGCAAAAGAACCAAAGGCGACATAAGAAAACTTTTTTACGCAGTGAGTGGCTAGGATCTGAAATGCACTGCCTGAAAGGGTGGTGGAGGCAGACTCAATCACGGCTTTCAAAAGGGAGTTGGATAAGTACCTGAAAGAATTTTTTTTCCAGGGCTATGGGAAAGGGCAGGGGAGTGGGACTAGCTGAAGTACTCTTGCAAGAAGCCAGCACAGGCTCGACGGGCCAAATGGCCACCTTCCGTGCTGTAACCATTCTATGATTCTCTGAAGACTCTGTTATCTGGTACTTCAATGGCACTTCACACCATCCAATACTGTACATCACTGATGAAGACTTTCAATTGGATGGGTGCAAGTGAACAACTCTGCCTCACTCCTCCTTGAAGAGAGTTAAGTTCAATGAATCTTTCACCTATCCGTACATGGATTGTGGAGCTGGACTACACATCTCGGATAAAAAACAAAATTTGGCCATGTATTCCTATAGCTTCCTGCTTCTGTGTGAAGACCGCATGAAGCAGTATTTTGAAATCCTTGCGAAAGTTATTGAAAGCAATGTTAAGTAGATTTCCCTTGAGTCTTATATCCTGCGTTCTTGTATAAAGACCCTACACGTTCCTCACGACAACAAAATCGGGCCTGTTTTTCTTTCTGATATATACCTTAACTATTGAAATCATTGAGTTTTTAGGTTAACTTGGATGCTTCTCCTTGTAGTTAGAAACCAAGACTAGAACAAGGGTTTGCATGTCAAAAACAGAATCCCGGTCACCAGCCTCAGAAGATGGAGCGCCAAGCCAAGTTAGTGGTGCCTGGTTCTATTGTTCAAGACCACTGCCATTTTCCCCCACTCCCTCCCCAGCTAAACCAAAACAGCAGTAAACTCTCACAGTTGGCATGTAGGTATCATCTTCCTGAATGTATGCTGTACCTATCACTGTCCTCATATATATTTTACATCAATTTTTGCATCGCTCTCTTCTGATACTTTTCGTATCATGTATTCTCATCCAGCACAATTTACAAAATTAATTTCCACAGTATAGTTCCCATGAAGTATTTATACTTCAGTGACCTGGTTTCTCTCTCATTCAGAGCCAACATAGCTCCACAATGGTTTAAAATCTCCAATTTCAAGACCACTTGTTCCTGGCCAATTGGTGATGGTTGGGTTGCACACGTGTACAGACAAGACTAATGGAGCATTCTGGACAACCACCAGAGGCAGTGCCAATGTATCACAGAAAACTTCAATCCCACGCTGATTATTATTGACAAATAATGACAAGCAAGCACAGGAATTGCTGGTGCTGGTGCTGGTGCTGGTACGTATATGTATGTCATGTGAGAGTTTAGACCAAATGACCCGTGTTGACCTATGTTTGTCTCAATACAACTCTGTTACCTACTTGGTGTTGCAACAGAATTACGTGGCAAAACAAATTCTTCCCCATTACATGGGGGAAAAAAATCTCAAAAGATTCTAGGTCTGCATTTGATACCCTGTACACTTCTTCCAGTCTAGAGAAAGGGACATGGTTCTTTGATTATACTTTGAGTAACTTCTCCATCTTGTGAACCTGGAGGAGGGGAGGGATTATTGTAATCGGTTTATCAAATACAGAATTAAATCCACTGGTGGCCCTACGTATTGTGGCACTTTTACAGGCTTATCCTGCAGGTTTGTCAGTAAGGGTTCTCCAGTTGCTTTGAACCTATCCCAGTAAGAGTAGGAGCCATCCAATGAGAACAGCTCATGCAGAAAGGAAGAGCATTGTGAGGTAATCTCCGCACTGGGCGCAAAGTTTAAATCCTGCACTGAATTTTGCCGGCAAGTGCTGCTTGGAGTGTTGATTTGGGAATTTCAAATAAAATTTGTGTTCCCATATAAAGCAGACATTGCTTTTGACCAAGACTGTGGCTGCTGGCTTCCATTATTATGGATCTGCCAGTATTTATGTTCAGAGTGACGACAGGCATTGCAAACATGTCAGATTGATTCTGTCTTACACGGGTGGGCCATGAACAAGAGATCCTGAAATTAGAGGTTGCAAATCACTGTGCTGAACAAAAAAAGGCAGTAAACTTGGTAAATCTATCATTCCTTAGAATGCTTATCCGAGCAGTCTTCATATACTGTGGTGATGTGTGAAGTCCAAGAGGCCATGGTCTGTTTCTCTCTGAACTATTTTTCAGACTTGCGGTGCAAGCCTCCCATTATTCCAGCATAATGTGTCACCGCACATCCTGCACCAAGATTCATGTCACCCTTGTGCCATCTTGTCCATCATCATCGGGCGACAATCATCTGAGCTTCGGACTGTCCACGGTCGCTCTTTCATTGACTGTACTGCAACTGCGTCACCGCTGGCAGGTTGTGGATGTCATTGGCTACTAAGGAAACTCTCTTTTAACCGGCACCTAAATATCCAGAAATCTCTCTTAACCGGCAAAATTCAGGAGTAGGTTCAGGTAGGTTTTACTATATATTAGTGGCCGTGTAAACGGGGTTCCTGGATCTGTGGCCGTGTAAACGGGGTTCCTGGATCTGTGGCCGTGTAACCGGGGTTCCTGGACCTGTGGCCGTGTAACCGGGGTTCCTGCACCTGTTGCCATGCAACAGGGACTCCTGGATCTGTGGCCGTGCAACCGGGGTTCCTGCACCTGTTGCCATGCAACAGGGACTCCTGGATCTGTGGCCGTGTAACCGGGACTCCTGCACAAGTGCCGTGTAACCGGGGCTCCTGCACCTGTGGCTGTGTACGGGGCTCTCGTACCTTGGTAAGTATACCTCTCCTGTAATCCGGACTTTTTGATCAACCGGCACCACGCCGGTCCCGTCAGTGCCGGATAAAAAAGAGTTTCCTGACAAGGATTAGCTCATCTGCCTTTCGATGGCATTTCCTCCATCAAGGGTCCCACTCCTCTCCTCGTGGTGCTCATCCGCCCAAAGCCACTGGCACTTTCTGGGGTGGGGAGGGCAAGGTTACTTACCCACCGCCTGGCTCTTGCTGTTGACCAGTCATAGGTGGTACAGTCTAATGTCCGGTTTTAACACCTGGCCTGACTCCAATTTTGTCCACAGTATCCTTTCTGTCAATCTTTTTTTTATTTTAACACCGTCCCTTGAGGTCTGTTTCTCTCCCTGATTATTTTCTCCCACCCTGTCTCTCAGATTATGTCTCTCCTCATCACACTCTCTTCCAGTTAATCTTCATCTGTCCTAGACAGCTTATCTCAGCTGTCTGTACAAGACTGAGGCCCGATACTGAGTCAATTTATGTGTAAAGCTAAATGCTTTTTTTTAGCTTCTGTCGCACAGCATTTTCTTCCTAGAAAACAATTAATGCAGAATAGCATTTCTGAAAATTTGACTCTAGCTTTTATAATCTCGTAATCGTGCCACATTTCAACAGACTAAGGGGGAAAAATTGGGTGAGTAGCGCCACCTGTTAGCGCCTAAAGAGGCAGTCAGTGGCTGTAGCGCCACTGGCTGCGCCTCCCGCGATATTCAGCAGGGGCGCTAATGGTGGCATTAGCCATTTGCGCTGCGCCACCACCGATGACGTCATCGGTGTGCGCAGCGCCCCATTCGCGCCCTGTTCGTGATATTTGGTGGCGAACGGCGCAGTTGCGCCGTTCGCTACCCGCGCCCTGTTCACAAGGCCTTACTGTGTCGGCAGCGGCGCAAGTTAAGGTCGAGATGTGGGGCGGCCACCGAAAAAGGCGGCCGCCTGCCAGTACCTCCGTCCCCGGCCTCCTAACACCCCCCCCCCCGTGGCATTGCCGACTGTTTCCCGAGAGCCCGGCACTTCTCCTTGGTGCCGGGCTCGTTTGCCGGCACTCGCGAGCGGGGATTGCGCTGTTGCAGGCCCCTCCCCCTTAACAATGGGAGGAAGGCCTGCAGTACCACAGCATGCCGTGCCGCAGCGTTTGGCGCTGCGGCACGTTGCGCTGCGATATTCAGTTTCAGCACCCTAAGAGGGACGCGGAGCACCTCGAGCCTCACCCCGTCTCCCTCTAGGGGCACTGGAACTGAATATCATACGATCGCTAAAGCCTCGAACGCTGCACTAAATCCTGCGCTCAGGCGACTTTTGCGACACTTTGGTGCCCCAACCCAATTTCTAGGCCTAAATATTTTTAAATGAAATTAAATATTCTGAAGGGGAGAATTGTTCAGTTTAGTTAAAATCGTGCTAATCTTTTGTAAAGATGCAGTGAGTTGCAGAACTCCAGAGTTGTGAAAGCAGTCTCGAGCTTTTGTGTCCAATTGGTATGGACCACCTTTTATTTCTCTCCTCAATGGTTTTTTTTATATGGTCTGATATCAGTGCAATAAACAGTTACTGCCACAACATTTTGGGAAAGTTCTACTCCTAGTCAAGAATGACTTGATGTTGCATTAATTTTGGGCTAGAAAGAAAGAGGTTGGGTACAACCCGGTGTCGATCCTTCCTTCTAAACAAAGTGGGAGTGAAATGTGACGTCGCGGGATGCGAAACAGGCGGTATCCCATCGGTCTCCTGTTATACGCTCCACTCGATAGTCAGTTCCAATGACTTCTATAGACCCGAATATCGGACGTGTGGTTTAACGGCCGGCAAAAGCAATTCCGCCTGTTTTGTGTCCCTGTCCATGTCCAGCTTCACCTTCACTAATTTTTTGAGAGAAAACTTGAAATTCAAATGTGGTTTTATTTGTATCAGATGACAGTTCATGTACATATTGCTGTCATCTCATGAAGTTTGTTTTTTTGAACTTCATGAGATGTCATAATTGAGAGCAGACAACACTAGGAACAGGAGTAGGCCAGTCAGCCCCTCGAGCCTGTTCCATCATTCAGTTAGATTATGGCTGATCTGTATCTAGACTCCATCTACCTGCCTTGGTTACATAACCCTTAATACACTTGCCTAGCAAAATCTGTCAATCTCCATTTTGAAATTCTCAACTGACCTAGGCTCAACAGTATTTTGCAGAGAGAGTTCCAGATTTCCACTACCCTTTGTGTGAAGAAGTGCTTTCTTATATCACCCCTGAACGGCCTAGCTCTAATTTTAAGGTTATGGCCCCTTGTTCTGGACTCCTCCACCAGAGGAAATAGTTTCTCTCTATTTAATTACCCTATCGCTTCTTTTGATCATCTTCAACACCTCAATGAGATCACCCCTTAATCTTCTATATTCAAGGGAATACAAGCCTAGTCTATTCAACCTGTCCTCATAACTTAACCCTTTTAGCCCTGGTATCATTCTGGTGAATCTGCACTGCACCCCCTCCAAGGCCACTATATCCTTCCTGAGGTGCGGTGTCCAGAACTGAATGCAGTGCGCCAAATGGGGTCTCACCAGAGCTCTGTACAACAACAACAACAACATGACTTCCACCCCTCTGTTTTCTAGCCCTCTTGAGATAAAGGCCAATATTCCATTATCCTTCTTAATTATTTTTTGTACCTGTCCACTAGCATCTTGTGATTTCTGTACTTGGACCCCATAACCTCTCTACTCAGCCACAGCTCCGAGCTTCCTGTCATTTCAGAAATACTCTGATTTTATCTTGGGTCCAAAGTGGATGACCTCACACTTTCCTGCATTGAACTCCATCTGCCACAGTTTTGCCCAGTCACCTAATCTATCAGTGTCCCTTTTCAACTTTCTGCTTCCTTCTACACTATTTACTCTACCACTTACCACCTAACTAATTAAAGATAGATATGGGGAGAAAGCAAGGATAAAGTACTGAATTTGGATGATCAGCCATGATCTCATTAAATGGCGGAACAGGCTCGAGGGGCCGAATGGCCTACTCCTGCTCCTATCTTCTATGTTTCTATGTTTAGTGTTGTCAGCAAACCTAGATATGCAGCTCTGTATTCTTAGGGGGGAAAAGTATTTCTAGGCGATATCACTTGAATGAGCTTGTAGTGCATATGCCAGTACTTGTGAATTACTTCCCAAACATTACATCCCACTCCTGCTCATAGATAATCTACTGGTTCGTAAATCCTCTCTCATGGTTCCTCATCATGTATGTTCAAGTCTACATGTGAATTTGTCCGTCTATAAATTTTTGTGCTGTATTTGCTATCTATATCTATATCTAATTGTTTGCTTTGTGTGTTACGAAGTAAAACAATGAGATGGGAATCGTTTCATTAATTTTCCTGAGGAAGGTTTTCAATAAGTTTGCTTTGTAGACATTTCTGAAACTAATAATGAAATCACCAGAATATTATTCTTACGAATGTTATATAAAATACAATAAAATACATATATACATGCACAGAAGATGGCAACAGAAAGAGGAGAGATTTCAGAAACTTGCTGCATAGAGCTTCTTGGTGGCCAGGGCCTGCAGGTGCCTCTTGACAGTTGACATAACAGTGGGAAGGAAATGTTGACCTTGTACACAATGAGCCATAATTTGCTGTAGCAGGTCATCTAACGGTGTCTGCCGTTGGTTAGACTTGTCCTTGCACATTTAGGTTTTCAATTTGTGTATGTGTGTGTGTGTGTGTGGCAAGTTGCTGAAAGTGTGAGCTGATAACATCACAGCAAGAGAAGAAACCAGGCATCTGGGACCTGAGTGAACAGGGCAAGTAACTGTGTATCTCCTTAACCAATCAGATTGAAGGATTGTGAAATCAACAGCGCAAGGGCCGAGCAGGAAGTGTGAATTCAGTGTCAAAATAGGTACAGAAAAAGAATTAAAGATAGATTGGATTAAGGGAGAGAAAAAGGAGACAGAAAGGAAAAGTTAAAAAAAAAAATTTGACTTTTTAAAAATTTCCAACAACAATTAAAACCTGAGAATGAGACTCTACACTTGTAATAATTAATTTTCACTGCCAGAGAGGTTGACTGGCAGTAATTAACACTTATCACAATGTTAAAGGGGTACTTAGACGGAAATGGACAAGACTTAATGGGGGAAACATTTGGTTGCTTTGCGCCTCCCATTAGTGCCCTAAGAGGGCACTAATTGGGTGCAAAGCAACTAACGCCCGGGCGCGGCAATGTTTGCGCCGCTCGCGAAATTGGCCAGACATTTTGTGACGGCGTTAAACACTACCACCACGATCTCCTGCGCCTGCAGATTGTGACGCCAGTCGAGCGTGTAGCGCCCCGGACCGGATATTGAGTGGCGCCCCCTGCCTTTCCGCCTGCCGCTAGCAATGACAGGTTGAGGGGAATGATTTGCAGTCGGGAAGGGACTGGGGGAGCGCTATTTAAAGACGACCGCTTCCTGCCTTTTTTTTGTCGGCGACATTTTTGCACCACGCATTCAGAGAGAGAGAGACTTCTGGAGAGATTCAACGCTGCGTTGAGGAGTTTTGGGTACTGAGCAGCACTTTGCAGGTTCATTTTGATTTGACCTTCCTTGCATCGATTTAGAAGAGACTATGGGGGCTGCACGCTGAGCTCTTTCCCTGGGTGTCTCCATTGTTCTTTCCAGCAGATTTGATGTACAGGTCTCGCCAGGCCGAGATTCAAGGCAGCAATGAGCAGGGTGTGGAGGGAGAGCAAGATCGACCCTCCCCTTTAAGAATTGGTCGGTGCCAGTGTGTCTGTGTTCCATTGCTGACTGACATCACATGAGCTTCGCCAGCGCTCTGAGGTAGCGCCTCGCTCCTCGGCGTTAGTGCCTTAAGAGAGGTGTGTAGCGCTTGATTTAGCGCTCCAATCACCTCCAGGGGCGATAGAAGCCAAGTTTGCAGTCGGAGGTGATAATTAGCGCCAGGCGCTAAACTTTGTGCCCGACCGATAATTGCGCTCCAAACGGGGCGATACAGAATTTCTCCCCCCTTAATCTTCCTTTGGTGAGTTTAGTTCATATCTACAGGAAACTTTGGTTTATCCGAAGGTTAACTGTCCGGAATGCTCGATCCACCGGCAAAATTCAGGAGTCGGTTCAGTAAGTTTTTTTTTTCTTTTCGTTGCTTTTTTTTCACTAGTCAGGCTCTGCAAGGTCTAGCTAAAGCTGTTGCTGAGCTACAGAGACGCTTGCAAGCTACGGCCGACTGTTTAGAAGCTGTTGCTAAGGGTTTGTTGCTAGATACGGAGCTCAAAAGCTTCCGTATGTTTTAACATTAGCGCTGGTTTGTCTGGCAGTTTTGATGGGACGGCAACAGCTCGGTCCTGTCGGTGCCGGATATCACAAAGTTTCCTGTACTGTGCAAATATGGCAACCTCAGGCCAGTCAATGCATTTCGATGGTGAGGCAGACCGTGAGATGCTGTTTTCGTGAAGCTAACGGCAGAGCGGTGCAACTCGGATATTTGATTTTAACCGCACATCTACCCCTCGCCTGAGGTTTACTGTACCATTTGCGCATAAATTACAGTAAGTGCCATTCGTCTCACCGTTACTTTGACAGGAAAATCTGGGCCATTAACAGTGGTTCACAGCGTGACAATGAGGATGAAGGTTTGTGAACAGGAAGTGCACACCCTACACAAGATGTTTAATAAATGTATTGATGTATATTTCAACATTTCTTGAAACCGATTGGCTCAAATCTCATTGTCCTAAAAGTTTTATCAAAATCTTTGCTGCCGCCTTTTGTTTTTCTTTAGCCGATTTGTCCAGCTTCAATATGCTAGTGGATTGGATAGAGAAAACAGGCATTCCTTTTGAATAAGACAGTGGCAGAAATCCTGACCCTATTGTCCTCGGTGCTTAATGCCCACCATAGTGAAGGTTGCTTGGAGGTCAGAAGTTAGGTGAGAGCGCAGCTTTGTCACTGCCTCCCCAGTGAAGCGAAGCCTGCAAAGGCAGTTTTCTTCTGACATTCCAAAGTAGGTGTGCCTCTTCCTGTAGATGTGGCTTTGTACGGAAGGACAACCTGCCTCTGATGCAATCTGACTTGCCTTGGATCTCTCCTTTCATCCTCTGACTTAGTCCATCCAATTAACACAAAAATAGAAGAATTACTAGTGGAATCCCCACTTTTTAAATATAATTGGAGCAATTAAAAATTTAGCAACCAAAACACTTGGGAGAAAAACCTCCAAGTACATTCTAGCACACACATATTAAACTGTAGCTCCCATTTGTTTTGGGCAAGTTGTGCTTCTAAGATTCAACAACAATAACAACTTGCATTTATATAGCACCTTTTAAAAGTAGTAAAATGTCCCAAGACTCTTCACCGGAGCGTTATCAAACAAAATTTGACACCGAGCCACATAAGGGGATATTGGGGCAGATGACCAAAAGCTTGGTCAGAGGTAGGTTTTAAGGAGCGCCTTAAAGGAGAAGAGAGGTTTAGGAGAGAGAGGTTTGGGGAGGGAATTGCAGAGCTTAGGGCCTCGGTGGAGTCGAGCGATTTTACGGAGGTGGAAGTAGGCAGTCTTAATGATGGTGCAGGTATGTGGTCGGAAGCTCTTCTCTGGGTCAAGTACGACTCCAAGGTTGTGACCAGTCTGGTTCAGCCTCGGACAATTGCTAGGGAGAAGGATGGAGTTGGTGGCTAGGGAACGGAGTTTGTGGCAGGGACTGAAGACTAAAGGTCCACCTCAAGGCTTCAATGAAAGTTCATACAGAATGGGCAGAAATCTGGTGAGATCGATTGCCCATTTTCCTGACCCCTGATCTGGTGCCACCAGTGATGTCAATTACAAAATATTTCCTATTTTTTTTTTAAATTATTCGTTCATAGGATCTGTGTGTCACTGGCAAGGCCAGCATTTATTGCCCATCCCTAATTGCCCTTCAGAAGGTGGTGGTGAGCTGCCTCCTTGAACCGCTGCCTTCTTGAACAGTGTTGTTAAGGAGGGAGTTCCAGGATTTTGACCCAGCGACGATGAAGGATCGATGATATACTTCTGAGTCAGGATGGTGTGTGACTTGGAGGGGAACTTGGAGGTGGTGGTGTTCCCATGCGCCTGCTGCCCTTGTCCTTCTAGGTGGTCAAGGTCGTGGGTTTTGGAGGTGCTGCCGAAGAAGCCTTGGCGAGTTGCTGCAGTGCATCTTGTAGATGGTACTGCAGGGAGTGAATGTTTAAGGTGCTGGATGGGGTGGCAATCAAGCAGGCTGCTTTGTCCTGGATGGTGTTGAGCTTCTTGAGTGTTGGAGCTGCACTCATCCAGGCAAGTGAAGAGTATTGAATCGCACTCCTTATGTAGAGTCATAATGGCACAGAAGGAGGCCATTCAGCCCACCGAGTCTGTGCCGGCTCTCTGCAGAGCAATCCAGTCAATCCCATTACCCCTGCTCTATCCCCGTAGCCCTGCAAGTTTATTTCCCTCAAGTGCCTATCCAGTCTCCCCTTGAAAACATTGAGTGTGTCCACTTCAACCACTTCCGTCGGCAGCGAGTTCCAGGTCCTCACCACTCGCTGCATAAAAAAGTTTTTCCTCACATCCCCCCTGAATCTCTTGCCCAAAGCCTTAAATCTGTGTCACCTAGTCCTTGTACCATCAACTAGTGGGAACAGCCTTTCCCCATCTAGCCTATCCAAACCCATCATAATCTTGTACACCTCTATCAAATCACCCTCAATCTCCTTTGCTCTAATGAAAACAAACCCAGCTTCTCCAACCTGTCCTTGTAGCTAAGATCTCCCATCCCCGGAACCATTCTGGCAAATCTCCTCTGCACCCTCTCAAGGGCCTTCACATCCTTCCTAAAGTGTGGTGACCAGAAGTGGACGCAATACTTTTGCCTTGTCGATGGTGGAAATGCTTTGGGGAGTCAGGAGGCGAGACACTCGCCACAGAATACCTAGCCTCTGTCTTGTCGCACAGCTATACAACCGTTCCAGTCACATGCAGTTCAAATCTCTTTTGTGATAATTCACTGAAATATCAATATGGTTAGATTCCAGCAGACCTCTCCCATAAAACACCATTAAATGGATATCCATTGAATTCGATCATGTTCTCTTACAAGTTGAATGACCTTCCTATGTGTGGTTCTACAATGACTATCTAATCCCTGTGTTTTACAACTTCTATGATATATGGTGATCTGCTCACAAAATGGGGTGAGGGTACTTTCTTAGAGCATACCGAAACCAAGAAGATTCGGAAACCTTTATGATTGAATTTTCCGCCAGTTTTCCAGTGAGCTCACCTGATGAAGTAGCCAGTGAATTATTAACTGCACAATGCACCTCAGAAGTAGGAGTCATCTGCACTACCCTTACACTTGGGATGATTGTGACACAAAATGACTGAGGATTATGACCAAAGCTTTTAACATGGTTACATCCAACTAGACAACACATTTTGAGTTTGTTCCCACTGTGTGTTAAACTAGGTACTCTATGGACTAAAGTGGATACAGTGCAGGAAAGTTCAATGGCTTGCGAAGAGAACAAAAGATCTTCATTAACTAAGGATTGCGCAACTGAAGAAACAACAATGGATTAAAGGTAAGGCTGACTTCATTTGTATGAAGTCGCTACTTTGTGATTTTTCTACTGTCCATTAGGTTTAACACTTCAACATCACAATACTCAAACTTTATGCCTGCACAGGTAGATTTATTTGGTTGTTCAAATCATTACTTCATTTGGTGTAGTGGTTAGACTATTCGCTATGATTAGTCAGCAGGCGTTTTGTGTGACTGAATTCATATTAAGGGCAATATGGAAAATAACAGGTCATGTCGCTTGATGAGCACGTCCTGTGCATTGTTTCACATTCAATTGGCCGTTATTACCTCGTGCTTGTTCTGTACAACTGATGGAAGATTTCAGAATTCGGGCTGAGCTCAAATCTGTGAATATTTGTCAACAAGTTCATTTGTAACTGAAATCTTAGGCAGTAAACTGTTTGGTAACACCATGTGCATCTTCAGTGACTTCCTGTACAGAGCTGCACTCTGAGGGTTTGATGTTATTGTCCAATCAGCAGTAAATCTCATCAAATTAAGTAAATACTGGGGGTGATTCTGACTTTGGGCAATATCAGATCAGCTGCCTGTTTAACATCTCTCCTAATTTTCATTTCCATTGAAGTCATTGGCCTAGAAATTGGCCCACTTACTGCCACGAGTTCTAAAAATGGCGGCCGCCACTCTAGCATTCTTCTGTGCCACGGGACTCGGCGCCACCATTTTGGTGAGGGCCTTAGCAATGTAAATTAAGAGAGGTTGACATGCACAGCGACTTAACATCACCTCAGCGAATTTGGACTTTAGCGTTGAGTTCAGCACTAACCCAGCATTCAGCAGACTGATCGAGGTGCTGCCGGCACCTCTTAAAGGGACACACACATCTTTCAGGTAAGTTTGCATTTAAGCTTTTAGACTGGATTTTTAAAATTTTATTGAAGTAATGGCTTGGTGCAATACATGTTAAAAGTTTAAGTGTGCAGGGAGTGCTGTTGGATGCTTGCAAGGCCTCAGATGGTAAAGGAAGGACTCTGAGAAGACTGGAAATACCCAGTAGGTCAGGTAACATCCATGGAGAGAGAAACAGAGTTCACGTCTCCGGTCGAGGTGCTGCCTGACCTGCTGAGTATTTCCAGCATTTTATCCTTTTATATCAGATTTACAGTATCCACTCGCAGAGGGAAAAGGAGGAATCAAAAGAGGAGGAAGCAGTGATGGCCTCAGTGCTGTGGACACACATCGTTCTTTCTGGAGGGCCTCCTGGCCCCTGTGGGTAGAGGACCTCTCTTGCAGTGTTGAGCCCCCTGCACAAAGCCGGAGTGCTGCGTGCGAGACCCTGGGTGCCTTTTCCCTGGCTTGCTGAGCCATTTGTGTTAGTGCTGAAGCACTTTCCCATTTTTTTTAGGTGCGGGAAGAGAATTCAGCTTTAAGAGCTGAAGACTCCCATTTGGGAATTCTTTTTCAATTTTTTTTTTTCAGAGGCAGTTGAGCTGTAAGGGCTAAAAACTGCATATTACTACATCATTATTATTTTTATCATTTCAGAAGGCATTGCCCTTTTGAGATCCCACAATGCTTTGTGAAATCACAGCCTCGCTTTCAGAAGTTGCTGAAGCAGCAATGCCACTTGGGCCACGCCACATTGGGGCCTGCTGCTGGTACCAACACCACCAGGACGGCATTGCGTGGTGAGTTTAGCGCTGGGCTAATGATGATTGGTCCCCAGCGCCAATTCTTCAGTCCTGCTAGCACCATTATTTTCGGCGGCCATTAACCCCCGGACGCGGTGGCACTGGCCACTTTTGTGTCTTAGTTACTAATATTAAAATATGTATTTCTGGAACATTCTGACCCAAGGAAGTGCTGGGCAATACAATTTATAAAAATTTTTTGAGGTACCTTCAGATGCATTTTCTGTCCATTGCTGAGACATGCTGTAATGGTTAGCTTGTCGAGTGAGTGAGTGCAGCTTTTTTTTAAAGTGAATCCATACATTTGAGACCAACAACCACACCTGAGAAAAAATGATATAAAATTGGAGAGTCTTGGGAGAAATGCAACTATTGGCGAGCACACTCTTCGTAACTGTGCGGAAATGATGAGAAAGAGCAAGGATACAAGGTTCAGACTATTGCCCGTCTCCTAATGGCCTGTATCAAAATTACAAAATCTCAGACCCTGGATCCTTTTCTTGCGTGTTTACCATAATGCAGTTTTATGTTTCATGGCTAACATGATATTTTACGCTATTCAGTTGAAATGTTTGTCATGTGTTAGACGCATTCCCATGGTGCCTCTGGCTTAATGCACCAGAGTTCATCTGAACGCAGTGCCCAGAAGAAAATTACATCATATGGTACAGGAAGTAGATGGAAACAGGAAGTAGATGGAAACAGGAAGTAGATGGAAAGCGAGAACTTACATTTACATGGCATCTTTCACAACCTCCGGACGTCCCAAAGCGCTTCACAGCCAATTAATTACTTTTGAGTTGTAGTCACTGTGTAATGTAGGAAATGTGGCAGATGAAAATTATAAACAGCAAATGTTGGAAATACACAGCAGGTGCATCATTAAACCACATCCGCTGCCTCTCATTAGCTCATCTGCACACTTGACCATAATCTGTTTTGCTCCTACGTATCGGTGAGTCCTGTTTAAAGATATCGGTTCTGATGAGATGTTCACACACTTGAACCATTAATGTGTCTTTTTTCTCGTTGACGTGCTGGCAGACCTGCTGTATATTATCAGCATTTTTTATTGTTTCTGTTTCAAACTTTCAATGTTCACAGTTCTGAAATGTTACCTCTGCCAACTGGAAATGAATGTTGTGGTCCTGGAGCAGCCATGTGTGAATGAAGCTGTGCAGAATTGACAGTCACATCAGGAGGTCGCGTGTTAGGAATTTTGCCTTTTATATGTTGTCATTTTCCTTGAAATAATGTGCCATAAGCAGGCCGCTCAAATTTGATGAAGTGGCTGACAGGGGGGACTGAATCTTGTACCCGTGAAAGTCAGTCGAAGTCTTGTTACAATGACCACATACTCCTTCTATGGTGGTGCAATGCAAACGACATGCCACCACGAATGGAGGGAGAGGAAGGAGATTACAAGACATTATTGGGCAGTGCACAATTGTGATCACAATGTAGCAGGAATGAATTTCACATGATTTAGCTCTAAATCACAATTGGATCCAACATCATCTTATCAATGGCCTTAAGTCATTTAAAACATCAGTTGTAAATTTACTCCAGTCGCTTTAAATTGAGCAATTTAGAACCAGTAATGTTCTTGCTCCCTGTTATTGTGGGGGGGGGGGTAAGGGAGAGGGGAAGGAAAGCTTTCTGTTCTAAAGTGATGGGTTTTTGGTAAAGTATAATTTTTTTTAATGGAGTACAGGTTGGGACATGGTCCTGCAGCCCATGGTTTAATGGACGGAATATCTCTGGGCTTCAATCCCACGATTTTCTAACCTTTGTAAACTTTGCTCCTCGCTAATCATGCCCGATCATGGAATCAGCCCTTGCATGAACTTGTTTCCAGCTTTGATGGTTCTGTGACTGTTGGGGGAAAATTGTGCCAGCTTTGAATGTTTGAGTTTAATAATACTGGGAGATGATTCCTTCTGTGTGCTTTGTTTAATGAAATGATAAACACGTTTTTATAAATAGGTTCATGATTTTTATTGCAAATAGTACGCAGAGGAATTCCTACCCCATGGTTAGTAAGGAAAGATAACTTCCACTTCCACCACTAGTGGACGTTTTGCGTAGGTTTGAAGTCGAGATAGTCGAGATAAAGTCATAGATCATAAGAATGAAATTTGAGTGGTGTATATAAAGTTACTTGTCCAATGACGCTTGATCTATCCCATTTGTTTCGTACACTTGTTTAAAAATGATGCCTCGAGTCAGATTCACTTTAGTGTGATCTGTTATAATGACCTCATGGGGCTGGAATGACAGTGGAGTCTTTATGATGTTGACCACATGTGACTGGGCAAGCAGGGTCTTCGAGTAACTCTAAGGCCTTGTATCGACCGCATGTGACTGGTTTATGTAATGTATGTAATGTATATATACCTTAATGGAGAGAACTACTTTTTACAGCTCCTGTATACTGTAGTACCGGCAGTGACCACACCTGTATATAAACCCTGAGTAGTGATCTGTACACTTAGTTCTAGAGTAACCCTCATTCAGTAACCACCTGTTGAATCGTTCCCTGCAGTCTGTTGTCTGATTATTGAAGGACACAACATTAAGATACACGGATATTGTAGTGTATGTAACCGTTCCACCTTTAAGAGAACTATTTTAGTAACCGTTCCACCTTTAAGAGAACTATTTTAAGGGTTGCACTACTTTATCTTGGCTGCTGTATACTGTAATACCGGCGGTGACCACACCGGTATATAAGTGCTGTGTAATGATTTATTGGGCAGTTCCGCCCTGACCTTCAACCAGTAAAGACCTGTTAAAGTTTACTCTTGTGGTCTGTGTAGTAATTCGCATTATAACACACAGACTTAACAGATATAACATTGGCGACGAGGCAGGTTCGAACCTACCTGCAACTCTGCATCACCTCCCGGGGATTCGTTCCTGAAGATCAGAGGAAGAAGGTCGAGTCCAGAAGCACGGGCGTCGACCACGGGCAACCACCCAGTCATCCAGCGGAGATTTGAGCATCGCAGGGGAGGCTGTCGAGAGCCAGGCTTGGCTTTCCAGTCACGGTGGTCCAGCGAAACGGGCTGGCAACAGGTACTGCGCAGACTCTTCCCGGACAGCGGCGGGCTAGAGCCCGACCGAGCGGCACAGAAAAAGGCCGAGCAGCGTCGACGGGGGAGAGAGAGAGGGCAGAGCGCACAGGGCGCAGCCGGTGTTCAGGACCGAGCAGCGTCAACGGGGGAGAGAGACGAGTGAGAGCAGAGCGCAGCCGGTGTTCAAGGGCCGAGCAGCGTCAACGGGGGAGAGAGGCGTGCAGGAAAACGTGAGGCGCTGCCATTGCCACGAGGACCGCAGAGAGCGGCATTGGCAGCAGCGCAGGAGCAGCGCACGAAACCCACGGCATCACCATTTGCCACGAGGACCGCCGAGAGCGGCATTGGCAGCAGCGCGGGAGACGCCATTTTAAGCTGCAGCGGGGAAGAAAGGAAAGCGCGGGAGATGCCATTTTAGGCGAGTCTAACCACACCCAAAAATGCCGAAGAGTGGCAGTATCACAGCGTTCGACAATGAAGTCGAAGATTGGACGACATATGTCGAACGCATAGAAGTATACTGCAAGGCGAATGAAGTGCCAGATGACAAGAAAGCGCTGGTATTGTTGAATTCAATGGGTGCAGAAACGTATGGCTTATTACGAAACCTAGTAACCCCAGAGAAGCCAGTAGAAAAGGATTTTGAAAACACAGTGTCAATCCTACAGGACCACTTAAACCCCACACCGCTGCTGATAGCAGAAAGATTTAAGTTTCACAAAAGGAACCAGCATAAAGATGAAAGTAATGCTGAGTATTTAACGGAACTGCGCAAGCTATCGAAACACTGCCAGTTTGGAACGGGACTAGCAGATACTTTAAGGGACAAGTTTGTGTGTGGGCTTCAAAGTGAAGGAACCCAGAAACGGCTTCTATCAGAAAAGGATCTTACGCTGGACAAGGCTTTCAGCATTGCAGTATCACATGAAGCAGCAGCACGGGGCGCTGCAGAGATACAACGGAGACCGCAAGAATATGGCACAAATGAAATGTCATACGGAACAGTGAAGTGCTATCGCTGCGGCAGAACAACACACGACCATAATGATTGCTGGTTCAAGGACAAAGTGTGCAGACAGTGTGGAAAAGTAGGACACATAGCAAGAGTCTGCAGGTCGGGAAAGAAAACCAGCAGCAAGAAATCTCCACAGGAGAAGTACAAGAAGGTACATAAGGTGACGGAGAGTAGTTCAGACGAACAGAAGAGTGATACAGACTCCGGAAGCAAGGAGCTGGGTTGTCTGAAACTACATAATGTGATCAAAACGGAGGATCACCAAACTATCTGGGTCACGCTCAAGATAGCAGGAGTCCAAGTGAAAATGGAATTGGACACAGGATCAGCCCTAACAGTCATAAACCGAAGGGACTACAAGCGGCTATTCTCACATATACCCTTGAGAGAATCAAAGATTGCCTTGAAGATGTACACGGGGCAAAAAGTCTACCCCAAAGGAAAAATAAGGGTGAACGTTATATATAACGGCAAGGAAACACCAAAAATGGACCTATATGTATTGCCAGATGGAGGACCACCACTACTAGGACGTGAATGGATCCGGATCAGGACGTGAATGGATCCGGAAGATACAGCTAGATTGGCATTCCATACAAGCACTGACTGTAGATGCCAAAAAGGATGACGACGTCACACCTGGACGACTGTCAAAAATGCTAACTGACGCACAAGAAGTGTTCCAGCAGGGACTCGGAACACTAAAAGGCATAACAGCGACGATCAAAATAGAGGAAAATGCAAGCCCAAAGTTTTTTAAGGCCACACTCCCCCCCCCCCCACCCCGCCTCTCCCTTATGCGATCCGCCCAGCCGTCGAAGCAGAGCTGGAAGGTTTGGAACGTTCAGGAGTACTGTCCAAAGTGGACTGGAGCGAGTGGGCTACACCTATCGTTCCTGTAATGAAGAGGTCGTTGAGTAATACGCCTGGGGAACCAAAGAAAGTTTGCATCTGTGGGGACTTTAAGGTGACAGTGAACCCAGTCCTTCACACGGTACAATATCCGCTTCTGCGAATTGAAGATATTTTCACCTCGCTATCTGGAGGGAAACGCTTCACTAAGATTGATCTGGCCCAGGCGTACCTGCAAATGAAGGTAGAAGAAGCCTCGAAACAGTACCTCACGATCAACACTCATAAAGGTCTCTACCAATACAACCGGCTGGTGTTCGGGGTAGCATCAGCTCCGGCTATTTGGTAAAGGGCAATGGAACAAGTCCTGCAAGGGATTCCAGGGACCCAGTGTTATTTGGACGACATCCTGGTCACGGGCGAAAATGACAGTGATCACCTCGCCAACCTGGAGCAGGTGCTCACTAGATTGAAGGAATATGGGCTCCGAGCTAATCGCCAGAAATGCGAGTTTTTCCAGAAGCAGATCTCGTATTGTGGCCACGTTATTGATAAAGAGGGGTTACATAAGTCACCTGAAAAGATTGAGGCAGTAGTCAAGGCTCCAGCACCGGAAAATGTGTCACAACTGAGGTCGTTCCTCGGGCTGGTGAACTACTACCATCAGTTCTTGCCGAATTTGTCTACCGTACTACACCCACTGAACACCCTACTGCAAACGGGGGTACCATGGAAGTGGAGTGACGAAGGTAAACGAGCTTTCCAGAAGAGCAAAGCATTGATTACATCAAAAGAGGTGTTGGCCCATTTCAACCCAGCACTACCAATTCGGTTGGCGTGTGATGCATCACCCTATGGCATTGGAGCGGTGCTGTCGCACAAATTCCCGGACGGCTCGGAGAGCCCAGTAGCCTTTGCGTCTCGGTCACTAACCTCAGCCGAGCGTAACTACGCCCAGATTGACAGGGAGGCCCTCAGCCTAGTGTGGGGAGTGAAAAAGTTCAATCACTATCTGCACGGGCAGAAGTTCACCTTGCTGACTGACCACCAACCACTTGTCTCCATCTTTAATCCAAAGAAGGGCGTTCCGGTGATGACTGCGCAACGGCTACAAAAATGGTCCCTTTTTCTAGGGGCACACCAATATGAAATCGAATATAAGGGCACGAAACAGCATGGAAACGCTGATGGGCTATCACGCCTGCCACTGCCTACTGCGGAGGAAGCACCAGCAGTGGATCCTGTCGAAATATTTCATTCGACTATAATTGAATGCTTGCCAGTAACTAATGCTGGTATAGAGAAGGAGACCCGAAATGACCCGACACTGTCTCGGGTATATGATTTGACGATGAAGGGATGGCCAGCACATGGCGACTCACTGTTGCTAGCATTCTCATCCAGAAGAGAACAGCTGTCAATATGCCAGGGGACCTTGATGTGTGGATCCCGAGTGGTAATTCCACCCAAGTTAAGGGAGAGAGTGCTCAATGAGCTTCACGAAGGTCATCTGGGAGGGTTGAAAATGAAAAGCCTTGCTAGGGGTTATGTGTGGTGGCCAGGGATCGATCAGCAAATCGAGGACCTGACAAAGAGCTGCTCAGGATGCCAGAAGGTCCAAAATGCACCACCACATGCCCCTCTACACCCATGGGAGTGGCCCTCATCTCCATGGCAACGGGTGCATATTGATTTTGCTGGTCCATTCATGGACTCAATGTTTTTAATAGCCGTGGATGCGCACTCGAAATGGCCTGAGGTGATCAAAATGTCCTCCACCACCATGGAGAAAACTATTGCAGTCCTACGGACCATTTTTGCCAGGAACGGCTTGCCAGAGCAGATTTGCTCTGATAACGGAGCACAGTTTGTGTCCGAAGAGTTTCGAAGATTTATGAAAAGGAATGGGGTAAGGCATTACACATCCGCCCCGTACCATCCAGCCACAAATGGATTGGCTGAGAGGTTCGTACAAACCTTTAAAAAAGCAGTAAAGGCCATGTGCGATGATGACATTCCACTGCAGCATAAGGTGGTCAATTTCCTGTTAGCCTACAGAAATGCGACACATGCAGTCACCAACCAGGCCCCGGCCATGATGTTCTTTAACCGAAGGTTGAGATCTCGTCTGGATTTGCTCAGACCAAATGTACGAAGAGATGTTGAGAGTAAGCAATTCCAGCACATCAATGAGAAGCCGACAAGGAGCTTCAATGTAGGGCAACCAGTCTTGGCCCGCGACTACCGAACAGAGAAATGCCAACCAGGAACGATATGCACACGGCAGGGGCCACTAATGTACACAGTGGATGTTGGGGAGAACATTGTGAGACGCCATGCTGACCAGATCCTAGAGTCACAGGAACGAGTCAACCCCATGTCTCGGCCATACGTACCTGGTGAGGAACCCGACGTACAGGTCGCATCTACCTCAGAAACAATAGCATTGGAAGCTGATGAATCAACTGACGACAGGGTGCTAGAATCGCCTCCGCACCAAGAGCGAGACACTCGGGAAAGGCGTTATCCAGAAAGAATCAGGAAGCCTCCCCAGAGACTGAATATATGAATGGACTATTTTCATATAACATTGTATATTAAAAATGTTAATTGTTAAATGAGTATTATGGTACTGTTAATCTAAAAGGGGAGGAATTTTAATGTATATAATGTATATATACCTTAATGGAGAGAACTACTTTTTACAGCTCCTGTATACTGTAGTACCGGCAGTGACCACACCTGTATATAAGCCCTGAGTAGTGATCTGGAAAGTTAGTTCTAGAGTAACCCTCATTCAGTAAACACCTGTTGAATCGTTCCCTGCAGTCTGTTGTCTGATTATTGAAGGACACAACATTAAGATACACGGACATAACAGTTTACTACGGCTATTAAAACGCATATGGGGGCCTCCGCTCTCTGTCCTCTTGATGCAGCATAAAACATTTAGGACTGTTTCTTATAACCGGCAGGGGTACATAGCAGCTGAGCTGTGACACTTAGCAATTTCTAGCAATTAAGTTATATACTGCCCACTTCTCCCCAATAATCAGATAAATAATCTGAGCTGCCTCATGAAATTTAGACTCCCGTGGAATTGTACAGTATATTAATGAAATGTGTGGCTTTTTAAAAATTCAAATAATGTTATCCATCTTGTCCACAAAACTCTGTTTCCAAACTATCAACGTCTGTTATGTAAGCAAAATGATTGGCAGGTTGGGCAAAACTGAGCTCTGTGATTTACAGCTTGTGGATTCTGTTGAGTCTGTGTTTGCAAATGTAGTTATGCTGAATAACAGGACACAGACTACAGAAATAATTAAACAGGTCTTTAGTGATTGAGGGTCAAGGCTGAACTGGGATACAACTTTGCTCCGCAGGGTTTATATACCGGTGTGGTCACCACCGGTACTACAATGTACAGGAGCCATCAAAAAGTAGACCATCACCTTAAGGTATCCTCTTAAGGTGGTACAGGTTACATACACTACAATTCCTCCCCTTTTAGCTTAACAGTGTACACCCCAAATTAAACATTACATGGATAACATATATACAATTTTCACACAAACTGTTCAAAGATTCAGTCTCTGAGGAGGCCTCCTGATCCGGGCCGGATAACGCCTTTCAGGGGTCTCTGGTTCTCGTTGCTGGGGTGACTCATCCATTTGATCTCCTATGGATTGAACATCATCATGTACGTTCGAGTCTGAGGTAGATGCTACAGGCTCAATAACTTCTTCAACTGGTGTCTCTGCCGTAGACATGGGGTTGACCCTTGTTCTCGATTCCACGAGTTGGTCAGCATGACATCGTATTACGTTCTCACCAACGTCTACCGTGTACATCAAGGGTCCTTGTCGGGCACGAATTGTTCCGGATTGCCATTTATCATCCCTATAGTCCCTGGCCAACACTGGTTGTCCTATTTCGAAACTCCGAGTGGCCTTGTTATTTACGTGCTGGAATTGCTTGTTTTCGACTTCCCTTCGCACATTGGGTTTTAACAAATCCAACCGGGACCGCAACCTCCTGTTATAGAACATTATGGCAGGGCTTTGATTTGTCACTGCATGCATGGCGTTTCGATATGCCATCAGGAAATTGTCCACCTTGTGTTGTAGTGGAATATGGTCTTTGCTCATGGCCTTTATCGCCTTTTTGAACGTTTGTACAAATCTCTCGGCCAACCCATTTGTAGCCGGATGATATGGGGCAGATGTATAGTGTTTCACCCCATTCTTTTTCATGAATTTCTGGAATTCTTCTGACACGAACTGTGGTCCGTTGTCTGAACATATTTGTTCCGGCAACCCATTCCTTGCAAATATGGTTCTTAGAACTGCGATCGTCTTCTCAGAGGTAGTGGTCGACATCTTAATCACTTCTGGCCATTTAGAATGTGCGTCTACTGCTATCAAAAACATGGACCTGCAAAGTCGATATGCACACGTTGCCATGGGGTTGAAGGCCATTCCCACGGATGCAGCGGTGCAATTGGAGGTGCATTTTGAACTTTTTGGCACCCTGAGCAACTTTTAGTCAGATCGTCTATTTGTTTCTCGATACCTGGCCACCACACATAAGCCCTAGCAAGGCTTTTCATCTTGACTCCCCCCAGATGACCTTCATGCAATTCCTTCAGAACTCTCTCCCTTAATTTAGGAGGAATAATCACCCTTGTTCCATACATCAATGTTCCTTGACAGACGGACAGCTGTTCTCGTCTGGCTGAGAATGCTGGTAACAGTGGGTCGCCATGTGCTGGCCATCCCTTCACTGTCAAATCGTAGACCCGAGACAGTGTCGGGTAGTTTCGGGTCTCTCTCTCAATACCCGCATTGGTGACTGGTAAGCATTCGATGATGGTCGAGTGAAATATCTCGACAGGGTCAACTGCCGGCGCCTCTTCCGCTGTAGGTAGTGGCAGGCGCGACAGCCCATCAGCATTACCATGTTGCTTTGTACCTTTGAATTCGATATCATATTGATGTGCCCCTAGGAAAAGGGACCATCTCTGAAGCCTCTGCGCCGTCATTACCGGAACACCCTTCTTAGGGTTGAAAATGGAAACCAACGGCTGGTGATCTGTCAGCAGCGTAAACTTTTGGCCTTGCAGGTAATGGTTACATTTCTTAACCCCCCACACGAGGCTGAGAGCCTCCCTATCTATCTGAGCATAGTTGCGCTCTGCGGAGGTCAATGATCTGGATGCGAACGCGACTGGCCTCTCCGAGCCATTTGGAAACTTATGTGAGAGCACTGCCCCGATACCATATGGAGAAGCATCACAAGCTAAGCGAATAGGCAGCGTTGGGTTAAAGTGAGCCAACACTTCCTTAGAGGTGATCAGTGCCTTGCTCTTTTGAAAAGCCCGCTTACAATCATCGCTCCACTTCCATGGTATTCCCATTTGCAAAAGAGTGTTCAGCGGGTGTAACACCGTGGATAAATTTGGAAGAAACCTGTGGTAATAGTTAACCAACCCAAGGAACGACCTCAACTGGGATACATTTTCCAGAGCAGGAGCCTTCACAACAGCTTCGATTTTGTCAGGTGACTTATGGAGCCCCTCCTGGTCAATGACGTGGCCGCAGTACGAGATTCGTTTTTGAAAGAACTCACATTTCTGGCGATTAACTCTGAGCCCATATTCTTTCAATCTGGTGAGCACCTGCTCCAAATTCGCGAGGTGATCCTTATCATCATCTCCTGTAATCAGGATGTCGTCCAGGTAGCATTGTGTGCCTGGAATTCCCTGCAATACTTGCTCCATGGCCCTTTGCCAAATCGCTGGAGCCGATGCCACTCCAAAAACCAGTCTATTATACCGATATAAGCCCTTATGTGTGTTGATCGTGAGATACTGGCGCGACGCTTCATCCACTTCCATCTGTAGGTACGCCTGCGCCAGGTCTATCTTGGTGAAGTGTTTCCCGCCAGACAGCGAAGCGAAGATATCTTCAATCCGCGGAAGCGGATATTGCACCGTGTGAAGAACCGGATTAACAGTGATCTTGAAATCTCCACAGATGTGAACCTTCCCAGGTTCCCCCGGCTTGTTGCTCAACGCACGCTTCATGACAGGAATAATGGGTGTGGCCCATTCGCTCCAGTCCACCTTGGACAGTACTCCTGAATGTTCTAGCCCTTCCAGCTCTGCTTCCACAGCAGGTCGTATCGCATAAGGTACCGGTCTAGCTTTGAAAAATTTTGGGTTTGCATGTTCTTCAACCTTGATGTTTGCCGTAATTCCTTTCAGTGTTCCCAGTCCCTGTTGGAACACCTCCTTAGCATCGTCTAATATTTTGGACAGTCGTTTAGGTTTGACGTCGTCCTCTTTACAGGCATCTACAGTCAGTGCTTGTATGGAATGCCAGTCCACATTTATTCTCCGGATCCATTCCCGTCCCAGTAGTGGCGGACCTCCATCAGGTAACACATACAAGTCCATGTTCTGACTTTCTTTACCATTGTAGACCACATTTACTTTTATCTTTCCTTTGGGGTATACTATTTGCCCCATGTATGTTTTCAATACAATCCCCGTATCCCTCAGGGGACTGTGCGAGAATAACCTTTTGTAATCTTGCTTATTCATGACCGTTAATGCCGATCCAGTGTCCAATTCCATCTTCACTTGGACTCCTGCTATCCGAAGCATGACCCAGATAGTTTGGTGGTCTGCTGTGTTACCCACATTATGTATTTTTAGACAACCCAGTTCCTTACTGCTGGAGTCTGAATCCATCTTCTGTTCATCCGAACTGTTCTCTGTCACCTTGTGTACTTTTTTGTACTTCTCCTGCGGCGACTTTTTGCTGCTGGTCTTCTTTCCTGACCGGCATACTCTCGCTATGTGACCAAGTTTGCCACATTGCCTGCATTCTTTATCTTTGAACCAGCACTGGTTCTGGTCATGTGTTGTCCTTCCGCAACGATAGCACTTTACTGCGCCCAATGCCATTTCATTGGTGCTGAATTCCAATGGCCTTTGCTGTATCTCTGCAGCGCCTCGTGCTGCTGCCTCGTGCGATGCTGCAATGCTGAAAGCTTTGTCCAGCGTAAGATCCTTTTCCTCTAGCAGTCACTTCTGTGTTCCTTCCCTTAGGAGCCCACACACAAACTTATCTCTCAGTGCGTCTGCTAGTCCTGTACCGAACTGACAGTACTTTGATAACTTGCGCAGTTCGGTTAAGAATTCAGCGTTGCTTTCTTCTTTAAGCTGAATTCTTTTGTAGAATTTATATCGTTCCGCTATCAGCAGCGGCGTGGGGTTTAAATGCTCTTGCAGGATAGTAACAATATCCGCGAAACTCTTTCCTACCGGTTTATCTGGTGTTACAAGGTTCCTTAATAACCTGTACGTCTTCGCACCCATCGAGTTTAATAGGGTTAGTGCTTTCTTACCCTCCGGTACCTCATTCGTTGTACAGTAAACTTCGATGCGTTCCACATAAGTGGCCCAATCTTCCACATCGCTATCAAAAGCAGTGATGTTACCCGTTTTTGGCATCCTTGTTGAGTTTCCTTTCCTTCGGATATGATTATTATTTTATTTTATTTATTTATTTATTTATTTCAAAATGGCGGCTTCCCGCGCTTGACGGCTTTTCCCGCGCTTGGCGGCTTTTCCCGCGCTTGTCTTCTTCCCCCGCCGACTCAAAATGGTGATTACCGCGCTGTTGCCGTTCCCGCCTCCCAGCGGTCCTTTATTTTCCCCTATGCTGCTGCTTTTGTTCCCCGCCGCTCCCGCGGTCCTTGTGGTCATAAACGCTTTCCTGGCTGCTGCGCGTCTCTGCCCCGATTGCAGTCCGGCCCCTGACACCGGCTGCGGTCGTGTTCTCCGCCTTTTTCATCATTACCCTCCCCTTCTCTTACTGACAACTCGGCCGACTTCCCCCCCGTGCCGCTCGATCGGGCTTACCCGCCGCTGTCGTCGAAGGGATGTTCACTGATGTTTGACTTCGTGGCCAGAACCCAACCCGGGTTCCCGATGGCCTCCCGTGCGACGCAGTGCCCAGCAGGATGTTGAGGGTGGATGTCCTTGTTCGACGCCCATTTCAGAGGGCGAAGCTTCCTTTGATGCAACTGCCGCCAGGTAAGATCAGACTCGTCGCCACTGTTGAGTCTGTGTTTGCAAATGTAGTTCTGCTGAATAACAGGACACAGACTACAGAAATAATTAAACAAGTCTTTAGTGATTGAGGGTCAAGGCTGAACTGGGATACAACTTTGCTCTGCAGGGTTTATATACCGGTGTGGTCACCACCGGTACTACAATGTACAGGAGCCATCAAAAAGTAGTCCATCACCTTAAGGTATCCTCTTAAGGTGGTACAGGTTACATACACTACAGATTCCAGTTAGGAAAGTGAGACCTCTGGAGTTACACTTCCCGTTGTTAAATGGTTTCGCATTCACATCAAAGCAAAGGTGATAGTACGGCTCAGACGGCAGGGCCTGATCTGACCGCGGGAAGCCCATCTCCCACTGCTTGGCTTGGCACTGCGTAGAGCACTACTGCAGTGCAGCGTCAAGCTGGGTTTGAAAGGCGCTGAGTCAACACCAGTTTTGAATGTTTTGAGAAAGTGGACGTTTATCGCCCCAGGTACAGCAGAGGAGCTCACTCAGCCTGTAAACTCAAGTCTGTCAGCGACGGTCTCTTCAAACAGCAAATATATGATTCACAGCCAGGCACTGTAACAGGTTTTGCCGACTGCGAATCAAACTGTCAGGTTCGGACTGGATAGCATGGTACAATGGACACCGATGATGGCTCAGTGGTAGCACTCTCACCCCTGAGTCAGGAGGTAATTGGTCATCCACTCTAGGACTTGAGCACTTAATCTGGGCTAACACTTCAGTGCACTATTGAAGGAATGATTCTTTGAGGTGCATGAGACATTAAACTGAGGCCCCGAGCATCAGATTGAAATGTTCCAGCCTGGAATAATTTCAGACCATTGGACCGTTTTGTCCAGTAATGTACACTCCAGCTGAATCCAATATCAGCCTCTTTATCAGTTACCCAGACAAACTCTAATCCTCAAAGTAGTGCAATAAGATTGCAAATGGATCGATTTTCTTTGCTCTGACAATCAGTTACAAATTGAAGGCGCTGTGCCTTGTCTTCTGATCTGTCAAATAGTGGAGGAATTCTGATCTGTTTGGTGCAGACAGACAATCTGTTATTATTCTGATAAAACCTACTTCCTCAGTAAAATGCACCTTTGGGTAGCCATTGTAAACACCATTAAAGTCACTGATTGGACACTAAGTCAAGACCTGCACTGTTGTCAACTTGTCAGATTTCACCACGCGATAAACCACTTTCATCAATACTGGTGTTTTCCGAGAGGGACACTGGGAGTTCAAGTCGCCCGGGGCCTCATGCTGGTGATGTCATGGTGGCTTCCCGCCCGACTGATTCGCGGCCCGGGTTAAAATCGGGTCTTGTATTTATCGTCAATGATTTTATGGTGTTAATTTCTTCTGGCTTGCTGAGCAGGGTAACTCCATTATTCAGTTGTGTGTGGCAGCGTTTTGTTGGAAGAGACCCAGAAGATTGAGGTGAAAAATACTCCCAGCATGGCACACCTCAGTGTCCCAGCTCCTGCTAGCTTCACTTTGTGTGTAATTAATCATGCTGTTTGATCATTGTGCACTTTTATTTAGAGAATGTAAGTTCTGTGCAAGACGCTTTTAAAATGAGCAAGATGATAAAAGTGGCATGAGTGTGTTTCAGCCCCTGGGTGCACTGTCACAAAGGGGGAAAAATTTGGTATCGCCCCGTTTGGGGCGCTAGTACTGGCGGTGCGCAAAGTTTAGCGCCAGGCGCGATTGATCGCCACCTCGAGCGATATTGGGTTGTAGCGCCCCTGAAGGTGATTGCGGCGCTAAATCAGGCGCTGCACGGTAGTCTTAAGGTGCTAACCTGGCGGCGCAACGCAGTTTCCCCGCGGGCGGGCGCAGCGCAGGTGCTGTCAATAATCGATTGGACCTAGACACGCTGGCGCCGGTCAGCCCTTAAAGGGGCGGATCGATTCTCATCTGCAGCCACACTCTGCGCCTTGTAGGCCTCAAACTCGACGGCAACCTACCTGTGGCGGCCAAAACTTCAAGGACATGGAGAGGGTCAAGGAGAGAGCGCAGTGCTTCAGCGAGGGGGCATTGGATGCTCTGGTTGGCGCGGTGGAGCGCTGGCGAGGTGTGCTGTACCCGGAGAATGGCAGGAGGCCTAATCAGACCGAATACCGCAGAGCTTGAAGGGAGGTTTCCCAAAGAGTCACCTCCAGCAGCATGGTGCCCAGGACCCTTGTGCAATGCAGGAAGAAGTTCAACGACCTCACTCGGGTCGTTAGGGTGAGTGCCTTTCTCAGATTTATCTTCATCCCTCCATTTGCACCTCACTTTATGGCCAGAGGGTGCGCAGAGCCCCAATGGCCAGCTGGCATCCAGCACCCATGGCCCTTTCTGGAAACACACACGCACATTCAGCTCAGTGCATAATGTAAGGGCTATTCTACCATGGGAGGCATGTGATTTCAGCTCAGGGCAGCATGTTTCATCACACCCCGTCCTTTCTCTTGCAGGCCAAGCTGGCAAGTAACCGCAGGCAACAGCTTCGTACCGGAGGAGGCCGGCCTCACCTGCAGACCCTTACATACCTGGAGGAGCGAGTCCACCAGATCGTTGCAAGCCGAATGAGTGGTCCCGTCACCTCTGGAGCTGCCGACCCCATTGTGCACAGCGATGGTAAGGTTATCATCTTTTTGAACTCTCTCCTTCCACTTGTTCCCCCCACCAACATGCTTTTTCACTCTGGACCCAAGTCAGAGCATTGCAGCACACATGCATCCCTTGCTGCCACCCTGTCCTTTCGCTAAAGCCACTCTTCAACCTCCCTGCTTTCAGATGCTGCATCACCAGCTCGGGAGCCAGGCCCTCAAGCTGCCACTACGACTGACTCGGGAGGCGACGAGCAGGAGGAAGCCGGACCACCCGAACCACCCTCAGGCGAGCCAGCCCATCTGCAGACTGGGGAGACTACTTCCCTGGAGGGGAGCAGGGGGGAATGCTCTGAGGAGGATCCAGCTCCAGGAACCAGCGGCCTGCAGCAACGCGAGGGGGGTAGGGAAGCTCGGGGGTCGTCTCCCCGGAGGGCGAGTCAGGCCCCGAGTGCTGCTGCACAGAGCGCAGAAGAGGTGCGTGCCCTCGCAGAAATGAGCGCCCAGGCTGGGCTGAGGCACACTGAGCTCATGGCTGCAGTGGCAAGGATGCCTGAATCCATCGAGACACTGGCAAGGAGTGTCCAAGACTTTGGCGCAGCACAGGCCAGGAGTGCGCAGGCAGGACTTCGGGACAGCACTGGCAAGGAGTGCGCAGGACTTCGGGACAGCACTGGAAAGGATTGTCCAGGGCTTCACCGAAGCACTGGCACCTGTCACGCAAGTGCTGAGTGCTGCCATGCAGTCACTCGCTGGTCTCATGCAGACGCAGATTGAGGCCACGCGAGCACTGACTGCTGCCACCCTCGCTGGATCGGGCAGGATTACCCGGGGCCCTTGCAGCACCACAGCAGGCCAGCAATCTGTGGACCAGCCGATTGCTGTGCATGCTGCGGTGCTGCCCCGTCAGAGTGCCAGTGTGTCGGCCGACCAGCTGCTGTCCGCTCTCAGGATGACAGCATTCCTGATGCCACCACTGGCACGTCTCCACTGCAGCTGCCACCACCTGTAGGACAGACTGCTTCCACCCATGCAGAGTTGGAGCAGTCAGCAGCCGGGCCCTCCAAACCCAGAGCTCGTCCAGGCCGTCCCTCAGGGGCATCTGCGCTTTCGGACAGTCAGCAGGCCTCCCCCAGCCTTGCTGCAGCCACTGGGGTCCCATTACGGAAGAGCTGCAGGGAGGGAAGGGGCCAATCTCGCAAGCGAAGCAGATCACCATCGAGGGGGAGAAAGTAGAAGGTGCTGCTCTTACCTGTTATTTGTAGAATTCAAGGCCGAGGATGCTGGTCTGAATGTTAGTGATGTTTTGGACAGTCTCCCGGGTGTGCGAGGCACTTATGTGGCAGTCTGTTTAGTTAGCTTTTTGTTGCCATTGCTTTGTCATGCGGGAAGGAAGCACATTTTGTTAAATAAACAAATTTCTTTATTTACAATGGCCATGTCTGCTCTTTACATACATTTTGCCCTTCACAGGCTTTGGGGTATCAGAACGGTTCCATTCCTGTTCTTGGAATGGCAGCAAGCATTCCCTGAGAGTGGCCTAGAAGCGACTTCTGACAAGCCTCTGACGGACGGCCCTTCCAGTTTCTGCCTCCCTCCCGTCTTGGTCCTCCTCCTCCTCCTCCTCTGCTGGTGCTTCAATGTCTGGTGGCATTGGCTGGGTCCTCAGGATGGCGAGGTTATGTAGCATGCAACACACAACCAAGAAGTGGGAGACTCGCTCAGGTGAGTACTGAAGCGTACCTCCGGAATGGTCCAGACAACGGAACCGTTGCTTCAGCACGCCGATTGTGTGCTCAATAATGTTCCTGGTCGCTTGATGGCTCGCATTGTAGCGTTCTTCAGCAGGGGTGCTGGGCGAACGGAGCGGGGTCATCAGCCACGGGCACAGAGCATAGCCCTTGTCCCCGAGAAGCCAGCCTCCTGGGTGAGCCGAGGCCTCAAAGGTCTGCCACAGAGGTCTGGCGCAAGATGAAAGCGTCGTGGCTGCTGCCTGGAAACTGGGCATTCACAGCGAGGATCAGCTGTCGGTGGTCACAGACCAGCTGTACATTCAATGAATGGAACCCCTTGCGGTTGCGGAACTCCTCCGCATTCTCTACAGGCGCCCGCAAAGCCACATGCACGCAGTCAATGACACCCTGCACCATGGGGAAGTCCGCTATTCTTGCGAAGCCCTCTGCGCGCTCCCTCTACTTGTCCGGGGTCATTGGGAAGGAGATGTATTGCCACCTCCTTTTAAAGAGGGCATCAGTCACTTGACGGATGCAGCAATGCACCGCGAACTGCGAGATGTTGGCTATGTCCCCATTTGCGGCCTGAAAGGAGCTGCTTGCATAGAAGTTAAGGGCAACAGTGATCTTCACAGCCACCGACAGAGATGCCCTGCACCTTAGCTGAGGCTGCAGATCTGGCTGAAGCAGGTGGCACAGCTCAGTCACCACCACCCTACTAAAGCACAGCCTTCGGAAACACTGCTCCTCCGACATGTTCAAATATGAAAATTGCTGTCGGAAAACCCTGGCAGCATAAAGTCTCGTGTGGCGACATCTGTTGGCCCTCCTCCGTCTGGCCATGCCTGCCCCTCTATCCCTGCGTCTCTGTGCCCTGTCAAGATGGTTCAGAAGCAGGACGTTCCCATCCAATGCAGCCCCCATATTAAGTGCGCACAGAAAGTTTTGCCGTTTCAGATGCTCACCAACAGCAAGGTAATGGTCAGAAGGCTGAAGTTCTTCTGCCAGCGCTGGCTCAATGTTGAAATGGCTCTCCGTCTGCAGCTGAGCAACTCTCTGTATCTCTCGAAGAAGTTGTAGTCCAAAAATGGCTGCCGCTTTTAAACCACACCAGTCCCCTTTAAAGAACGTCCCCCCAGCCCGACAATGACTGGGAAACGTTCCAGGTAAGCGGTCCTTATTAGCGCCAGGTGGAATGGAGGGGGGCGCCACTGAATTTGCGGTCCAGGGCGTCCCAAAGGCGTTGCACACTGAAATGACGTCATGATCTGCGTGCGCTGGCGAGCAGGCGCTACGGTTTAGCGCAGGCGCAAAATGTCCGCTCAATATGGGGAGAGGCGCAGGGTTTGCTGCGCCTGAGCGCTAGTTGGTTAGAGCCCCACTTGTCGGCCTCTTTAGGCGCTAACAGGTGGCGCAAACAACCAAATTTTTCCCCCAAAGTGTTTTACTGCGGAGCCAAGGTGAAGGGCCAAGGTTCCTAGCCTGTATACTTGTATAGAGCAGCGTGTACATAGGTGTTTCCTCCCTGATGACCTGGAACTCGCTGCCAACGGAAGTGGTGAAAGCAGAGACACTCAATGTTTTCAAGGGGAGACTGGATAGGCACTTGAGGGAAATAAACTTGCATGGCTACGGGGATAGAGCGGGGGAATGGGATTGACTGGACTGCTCTGCAGAGAGCCGGCACAGACTCGATGGGCCGAATGGCCTCCTTCTGTGCCGTTATGACTCTGACTCTGACTATGACTATGACCCTATGAGCCCAGCCATGTAGCTGCAGGGGAGTTGGCAAGTGATGGTTAGACACTTCCCCATGCGGGAGGGAGTGAAAATGGCGGGCAAGGGCAGTGGTGCAGATGCGGAGTAAGCTGGTGGGGAAGGAGTGGAGATATGCAGAAATGAGGGGGAAAAATCAACCGGCTCACCCACAGAGAAAGAAGATATGTAGGGAACAAAAAAGAAATGGCTTTGAACGTAATGGCAGCCAGATTGGATCATTTTTACTGACGTACACTTGGCAACTTCAGGACTATAGAGTAGATTATTCCGAGCCATTGCCTACTACCAGCATGCATGAGGCTAACACTCCCATGAATTTCCAATGGGTAAAGCTACCCTTAAATGCTCACAAATCCAAGATAATCAGTTCCTGCCAATCGATAAATGTAAATGGTGATAAAGCACACCAACAGGCATCATTTCTGCCCCAGCCCCTCCCCCCTTTTGAATGTCTCCGATGGAGTCCACCCAAAGTCTATTCCCTAGCCTGACCTGAACCCACCCGAAGCCCAATGTTCCCCAGGCATAAGGTCACTTTGCCGGGCATTGTGCCTGGAAATGGGCAGTAATGGCCATCAGCAGTCCATAAACTGAAGGCTCCAGCCCTAATCCTGAATCCGCAAAAGAAGACACTTCCCTTCTTCCCGGTTACAACAAGTGGCATCCAAGCCCATCTCAGACCAACCAGCCCGAGTGGCACTGGAAGCAGGGCCGAGGACCCACTCCTGGGCACTCCTACAAATAAGCGCTTGCCCATCATTGAAAGAGCAGAATGAGGTGGGAGATGCTAATGCGTCACATCCCACCTCAGTTGCGTGAGACTTTAATGCTTGTGCCTACTCCAGATGCAAGTACTCCATTTCCCCACAGGAGAAATCTCTGCTTTTCCTCGGCTTTGCACCCAGGAAGTAGAGTTCCCGGGCACAAAGCAAGGAAAATGTGCCCTCGCTGCTATTTATATATTTTTTTAAGTTTCCCTTTTTTGGCAGCGCTCCTCTTCAATAATACAAGCCTCCTCCTGCAGGTAACTTCCGAAGGTGATTAATGGAAAGCTTTCCTTTCTGTAGTTACCGGGAGCTACAACTTGGATATTCCAACAATAACCGGAGAAAATCAGTGATCCGAACAACTGCCAATTAGAGGGGTAGAATTTCCGCGGGGTTAACCTGATCCCTGTTTACCCATTTTCTGCAGAGTTTCTGACTAAGATCGGTAGAACTCTGCAGAATTTCTACCCCAGAGTGTCTACATTCTCCATTGAATGGCTGAACATAGGGCAGATCCTCGGCATCACGTTTTCAGCCGTGAGCTGGCCATATATACGCTGTGCGCTTTGTGTGAAAACCAGAAACAAGGTTGAAATAACCAAGTTGCTTCCCTCACACACGTTGCAGGGACAGGTTGATTTATATTTTAATCCAAGTTTTGTTGTCCTGTTATCACTGGTGCAGCCGCTCGGATCACTGACTTTCTCCGGTTATTGTTGGAGTATCTGAGCTGCAGTTCCCGGTAACTACAGGAAGACGTGCTTTCCATCAGTCACCTGTCAGAAGTTATCTGAAGGATGTGGCCTGTGGTAGAATCCTAGAAATGATGCCGCACAGAAGGAAGCCATTCGGTCCACCGTGTCTGTGCTGGCTCTTTGAAAGAGCTATCCAATTAGTCACATCGGAGCTGATTGAGCGCATGCCCGATACGAGACTCCCAAAACAAGCGCTCTATTCGGAGCTCCGGCACGGCAAGAGAGCCCCAGGTGGGCAGAGGAAACGCTTCAAGGGCACCCTCAAAGCCTCCTTGAAAAAGTGCAACATCCCCACCGACACCTGGGAATCCCTCACCCAAGACCAAGTCCTTGTGGAGACGAAGTCCTGTCTTCATGTTGAGGATACCCTCCACCGTGTTGTGTGGCACTACCACCGTGCTAAATGGGACAGATTTCGAACAGATCTGGCAACTCAAAACTGGGCATCCATGAGGCGCTGTGGGCCATCAGTAGCAGCAGAATTGTATTCAACCACAATCTGTAACCTCATGGCCCGGCATATCCCTCACTCTACCATTACCATCAAGCCGGGAGATCAACCCTGGTTTAACGAAGAGTGCAGGAGAGCATGCTGGGAACAGCACCAGGCATACCGAAAAATGAGGTGTCAACCTGGTGAGGCTACAACACAGGACTACTTGCATGCCAAACAACAGAAGCAACATGCGATAGACAGAGCTAAGCGATCTCACAACCATCGGATCAAGTCAAAGCTCTGCAGTCCTGCCACATCCAGTCGTGAGTGGTGGTGGACAATTAAACAGTTAACAGGAGGAGGAGGCTCCAAAAATATCCCCATCCTCAATGATGGTGGAGCCCAGCACGTGAGTGCAAAAGACAAGGCTGAAGCATTTGCAGCTATCTTCAGCCAGAAGTGCCGAGTGGATGATCCATCTCAGCCTCCTCCTGAGGTCCCCAGCATCACAGATGCCAGTCTTCAGCCCATTCAATTCACTCCACGTGATGTCAAGAAACAGCTGAAGACACTGGATACTGCAAAGGCTATGGGCCCTGACAACATTCCGGCAATAGTACTGAAGACTTGTGCTCCAGAACTAGCTGCGCCCCTAGCCAAGCTGTTCCAGTACAGCTACAACACTGGCATCTACCCGGCAATGTGGAAAATTGCCCAAGTATGTCCTGTCTACAAAAAGCAGGACAAATCCGACCCGGCCAATTACCGTCCCATCAGTCTACTCTCAATCATCAGCAAAGTGATGGAAGGTGTCGTCGACAGTGTTATCAAGCGGCACTTACTCAGCAATAACCTGCTAACTGACGCCCAGTTTGGGTTCCGCCAGGGCCACTCAGCTCCTGACCTCATTACAGCCTTGGTCCAAACATGGACAAAAGAGCTGAACTAAAGAGGTGAGGTGAGAGTGACTGCCCTTGACATCAAGGCAGCATTTGATCAAGTGTGGCATCAAGGAGCCCTAGCAAAACTGAAGTCAATGGGAATCAAGGGGAAAACTCTCCATTGGTTGGAATCATACCTAGCACAAAGGAAGTTGGCTGTGGTTGTTGGAGGTCATTCATCTCAATCACATGACATCACTGCAGGAGTTCCTCAGGGCAGTGTCCTAGGCCCAACCATCTTCAGCTGTTTCATCAATGACCTTCCCTCCATCATAAGGTCAGAAGTGGGGATGTTCGCTGATTGCACACTGTTCAGCACCATTCGAGACTCATCAGATACTGACGCAGTCCGTGTCCATATGCAGCAAGACCTGGACAACATTCAGACTTGGGCTGACAAGTGGCAAGTAACATTCGCACCACACAAGTGCCAGGCAATGACCATCTCCAACAAGCGAGACTCTAACCATCTCCCCTTGACATTCAATGGCATTACCATCGCTGAATCCCCCACTATCAACATCCTGGGGGTTACCATTGATCAGAAACTGAACTGGACCAGCCATATAAATACTGTGGCTACAAGAGCAGCCCAGAGGCTGGGAATTCTGCGGCGAGTGTCTCACCTCCTGACTCCCCAAAGCCTTGCCACCATCTACAAGGCACAAGTCAGGAGTGTGATGGAATACTCTCCACTTGCCTGGATGAGTGCAGCTCCAACAACACTCAAAAAGCTCGACACCATTCAGGATAAAGCAGCCCGCTTGATTGGCACTCCATCCACCACCTTCAACATTCACTCCCTCCACCACCGGCACACTGTGGCTACAGTGTGTACCATCTACAAGATGCACAGCAGCAACTCGCCAAAGCTCCTTCAACAGCACCTTCCAAACCCGCGACCTCTACCACTTAGAAGGACAAGGGCAGCAGACGCATGGGAACATCACCACCTACAAGTTCCCCTCCAAGCCACACACCATCCTGACTTGGACCTGTATCGCCGTTCCTTCACTGTCGCTGGGCCAAAATCCTGGAACTCCCTTCCTAACAGCATTGTGGGTGTACCTACACCATCTGGACTGCAGCGGTTCAAGAAGGCGGCTCACCACCATCTTCTCAAGGGCAATTAGGGATGGGCACTAAATGCAGGCCTAGCCAGCGACGCCCACATCCCATCAATTAATAAAGAAACATTTTTTAAAAAGACCGCACAAAGTGGAGGAGAAGCATCCGGGAAGGTGCCAAACACCTCGAGTCTCTTTGCCGGGAGCAAGCGGAAGCCAAGCGCAGGCAGCGCAAGGAGCGCACGTCAACCCAAGCACCCCACCCAACTGCCCCTTCAACCACCATCTGCCCCACCTGTGACAGAGACTGTAGGTCCCGCATTGGACTCATCAGTCACCTGCGAACTCATTTTTAATGTGGAAGCAAGTCATCCTCGGTTCCGAGGGACTGCCTAAGAAGAAAAGAAGAATTAGTCCCACTCACCTGCTCTTTCCCTGTAGCCCTGCAAATGTTTCCAGTTCAAGTATTTATCAAATTCCCATTTGAAAGTTGTTATTGAATCTGCTTCCTCCACCCTTTCAGACCATGTAGTCCAGATCTTGGGGTCAACGGGGGTCCAATCACGTAGGGATAAGCTTGGTGGGCCTGGAGGAAACACTCCTGCTCAGTGTTCCCCACAATTTTTTGGGTACGCGGTTCCTTTGAGGGGCCTGCATGGCCCATTCACAGGTTCACACATGCGCAAACTTTAACATAGGAAAAGCCGGTCCTGGGCTGCACGGGACTGGTAGAGAGCTGTGTGGCCACATGGCTTATAGGAAATGTGGCTCCTGCTCCTCCTGGCCTCCAAGCAGTGCAATAAAGGTATTCGCCTGATGGATCCTGCCCTTCTCGCCTCATTATACCTGTCAGGATTAAATGAGGCCCAGGAATCTCGGCCTCCATGAGTTAACAATAAAAAGTCAGTTAAATTGAAGGCATGCAGCTTCCTTTAACAGATTTTAGTGACTGACCTGTCTCCTGGGAGTTGGTTGGCGACTCGCCCCCTGATCCACCTCTGTTAAAACCGGAGGTAGGCGGGCTGGGGTCGGGTTTGAGAATTTAGCCATTTTACCTTCCCACCTGCCCCAACCCACCCAACCTTGGGGTTAAAATACTCCCACCTCCCGAGTATCCAAAGGATAAGAGATTACTGTTGCAATTTGTCACAGAGGGCGAATTGCCATCAGAAAGTTCCCTGAAGTGACAGCTGGATGAACCTTTTCTTTCTCTAAAGTCATGTGATTTCTTCTATTTTTATGTAACTAAGTGTTTGTTCTATTTTGCAGGGGCTGCGCCAATATTTTCACAAGAGTTGTGCATTTTGATGTATTTAACAACTGTATAAATCAGTGTTGTGAACCCACATCAAGCTCTCTCTCTCAGTGGAATGTTCCTCTTGCTATAATAGGTCCCTGTGTTGACCCCAAAGACAAATCTTCAAATGCAGTCTCTGCTGCGTTTGTATTTAATTTTTAAACAGTGTACATTTTAATTTGGCTCCACAGCATCCCCCACCCCCCAGCTCTTGTCACCGATAAAGCTTTGAAATACAAACAGAGGAAACGGAAATGATTTCTGTCAGCTCGACAACACATGATCAGCATGAGTCATTTCCCTCCCTTGTAATTTAGTGCCGTCTGTATGACTAGCGAGCCTTGTGGCTTGCTTTCAGTTTTCCCATCTGGCCGTATTTATGTCTGAGCCCCCCGCCCCCTCTCCCTCTCCCCATCCCCCGCCTTAAGTTTGTGCAACTTTGATCTGCTGGTTTCTTCAGAACACCATGGCTTGTGTGCTCTTGTTCGTCGAGGAGTTGTAGGCAGGCGCGCTGACATTCTCTGTCTCTCATCTCCGTCCCCGTGGCGGTGCCGATCATCCGACAAATAAATGTCTTTGTTGTGAACTCCAGAACTCCCTTCGCTGCACCTCCCTGCTGTGCAGTGATGGGCTTGTCTCCTTTTTGTGGGATTTCAGTCCTGGAATCGTGCCAGAGAGGGTGTGTGTGTGTGTGTGTGTGTGTGTGTGTATGTGCATTCGGCTGCAGCCATCCTATTCTCTCACTGTTGCACTGTACACAGCACACCTGCAGGGCCAGGACAGCGCACTCTGTTGCACAAGGTGAATGTTCCTGATGCGGAGACAGCAACTACTTCAACCACAGCTGAAGTCCTCAGTGTCCAATCCATCTAAGTAAGAGGCAAGTGTAAGACTGACTACCATTTTAGTTTCTTCAGGACCAGGACACGACTCTGCTATTTAGCTGCGATCTGTCTTTCAAGACAGTCTTCGTAATAGTCTGCGTGGGTTTTGTAAAGCTTCATTTAATTTAACATTGTGGGATTGTGCACGGTTGCAGCAAATCTGATTACTGACGAGACAGAGGCGGAGACAGAAATTGGGGAAGCAGCACTGACACGTCAGCTCTAAGCTAGTAAGCCACTGGTTTTCTCACATTCAGTTCTGCCAAAGCAAACCCACATGAACACAGTGACTGGCACAGGAGTTGTGGGTTGAAAGACTGTACATGTGGCCTTAAAAACTTTACAATTCTGCCTGCTGCAGGGAGCCTTTCAGTGCTTGGTTACCACTTTGTATTTCATGTGGTTACTAAGCTACCTCACTCTTCAAGTTGTAGCATAGAGCTTCCGAGGCCCTTAACCCTGTTATTTCTGGCTGCAAATATGAGGAGTTCCTGGTTCATCTGGCCTAGCCTCATTCTGTGTTAAAACAAGTATGCGCTGGTTGTGAATAAACTACCACAATGGTGCTCCGTGGTTTCAAAACTACCTGAAAGTAATATTGTCTCCTTCTAATTATTAGCAATGCCTTTCAGCATTAGAACAAAGAATAAGTAATTTTCTTTCCTTCTCTCTTTACCCTAGTGAACATTGAAAAAGTTGTTCAGTCAGAAAGCTGCCTTTTACAGATTATTCATTCACCTCCTCTGATCAAGTGTCTCTATCCCTGACCTAGCGCTGCTGGTAATGTTAACCTTAGGGTGGCATTGAACCCAATCCAGTATAGATGCTCCTGATCAACCTTTTTCTACGGGGCCATCATATAAGCCGGGTATTTACACTGATTAATAATATTGATGTACAAAGCACAGCAGGTAATACATTCAGACTGCATGTCCTCGATACTGCTTCAACTCACATCTAAGACGCAAAGGGGGAGAAATTCATTATAGCCCTGTTTGGGGCGCTAAATTAAAACGTTTTGAAAATTAGTGCCAGGCGCTAATGTTTCTAAACTTAAAAAAAAATTGGTTTTGCGGTCCAGGAAGGAAGTGGAGGGCTAAATCAAGTGCACCACTTCCTTCTTGGAGCGCAATCAGCAGCAGGCGGGGCGGAGACTTCAGCAGCGCTGCACCCTGGGCCGTGCAGCGCCGCCGCGTTCAAAGGCTCCTTCCCCCCTCAAAGGGAAGGGCCATCACTGCAGGCTCTGCGATTTAAAAATTACCTACCTGGACCACCAAGGCAGCCGCGATCCAGCGCGAAAGGTAAGTTTTTTTTTATCTTACCTCGGCCACCTCTCCTTTAATCATCGCCCCCAAAGCGGCCAGCCCACCAATGCACGCCTCCTGCAGCTGTGTGTGTTTTCACCCGGCGCTGCTGCAGGGGGCGGAAGTCAATTTCGGCACCGGGGCGATGTGCACGGCGATGACGGCACGATCGCCAGACGAAAAACTCCCACCGAATATGGTGGGAGACGATGTTAGCGCCGCGCCTGGTCGCAAAGCCATTTACGCCCCGTTAGCGCCCCCCAAAGGCACCCAATTTCGCCCCCCAGGCATTTGCTAGGTGAAAAATACTTACCTTTCGTTATACTTCTTCGTGGAACTGAGAGAAATCACAAAGTATTACGTTAAGATTTAAAGCAGTCTATTCCTCGCCCTGATGTTGTATGTAAACCATGGGCCGGATTCTGTGAAGCTAGTCTCCCACCATGGTACCTTGCTCAAAGAGAACACAGATCGGAGAATTGGGTGCTGAGGTAAGCTCATCCGATTCGCTGTCCTCCTGATTTCTCCAGTGACCTCTGTACCCACACTCCCTATCTCCATTCCCATCGAGAGGCTTTGCCCGAAAATTTATCTTCATGTTTAATCTTTATTATGATTTGAAGTGCAGGTACTGTACACATTAATCTGGAACAAATCATTGAATTTTCTCCATCGCTCTCTCCAGTAATTAATGATGTCTGTGCCTATTTGAGACTAACTTTCTGTTAATGACTTTTAGTCCTGCATACTAACTTTTTATATGTATCTCAGATTGAACTCGATTTGTTTACTGCATCCAGTGATGAAACAAAGTGCTTCTATTTCTTGCAATTAAAAATGTTCTGACAATACTTTGCTAGCCTCGCTACAATGTACAACCAGAATCGGCATCATCTGTCGAAGTCTCGACTTCCGAGTAAGACTCTTTAAAATAAAAGAAGCAAAAGTTACAGGATTCACTCAAATCTAAAACATGAGTCTTAACTTGATCGCAGTACTCCCGTCGGAAGAAACAGACCACACCAACTTAATATCTAATGAGAAATCCTTTTATGTGATAAAGCATCACTGTGGCCATTCAGGATCTGTCATTAGAGATTCACGATGCCCTTGTCCGTGACTTACCGAAAGGCAGCAAGCGATCTCGGTGGAACCTCCAAGTAACTGTCGAAGTCTCGACTCCCTAGTAAGACTCTTAAACACAAAGTATCGTTAAAGACAGGCTTTATTTGCTTGCAAGGGAAGAGTTGTGTAGACAAGGGCTACATCAGACCTCTTCAAAGTAATACAGAAATTGTAACATATTTATACAGTAAAAAGCAAAACAGGCTTTCTATGCCACATGACATAGTATTGAATCATAACTGATTACAAAGGCACAGACCTTGCGAATTATTGAAACAACGTATTCCAGGCTGCATTAGAATAACGAACGGAAATACCTTGGGATAAGATTAACTAATCCTTTATTATGGGATCTCTCTGTTCCCTCTGTTCTCTCACTGTACCAACTGGACCCGTGGGCCGATATTTACCTTATCATGTCCTTGGCTGTTTGTTTGGTAACTGAGGCTCCTTGTTAAGCTTGTCACAGATAAGGAGTATGTATGTCTCATCCCCTTGCCTTTAGTGGATCATGCTGTCGGCCATTTGAGTTTTTATTCTATGCCTAGGAAGCCATTTTGTGTCTAAGTGAGAAACTGTACTTCCACACATCCAAGCTGAGCTATGCCATCATTCAGACTATCTGCTGGGTATTCAACATCTGTTGCTTAACAGATGAGTCTTAAAGTACTTCAACCTGAGTCGTAGCACCAATGTCATTTAGGAACTTGATCTCTAATCTATAGGTTTTGAAGTGTTGTGGGCTGTAGATTTGTGGTGTACTCTTTTTAGTTGGGTGATTAACCAAATAGTCTGTAAATTAATAAAACTTTAAAGGAACCTTAACAAATTAAATTAAAATTTCATTGGCCGGGGTGATGATGCACTCCAGTCCCCGCGGCGCCCACCGGTCGCGGAAGGCCTCGAGCGTGCCGGCGGACACTGCGTGCTCCATCTCCAGAGCCACCCGGACGCGAATGTGGCCGCGGAAAAGAGGCAGGGAGTCGGGCCAAACAACCCCCTCAACCGCCCGCTGCCTGGACCAGTTATTTTGGCTATTTTGGCCAGGCCCAGGAGCAGTCCTACGAGGAGGTCCTCCGATCTGCCCGCTCCCCTCCGCACTGGGTGACCAAAGATCAGGAGCATGGGACTGAAGTGCAGCCAAAAACCGAGGAGCAGCCCCTTCAAATAATGGAAGAGGGGCTGCAACCTCTCACACTCCATATATACATGGAACACGGACTCCAGATTTATGGTGTTCACTTAAGTGGTTTAGCACAAAAAAGCCACTTAAAACTGCTACATAACTTGCTTCAATTTACTTCTCGTTTTCTGTTGCACAGAAGTAATGAAACAATGGCCCAGAAATTAGGTTCGGGGGCTTGCCGCGCGTGCAAGCCCCCGATGTGCACTCACCCGGCGCGCTGACATCTGAAGCCTGGGCCTGCTTGGAATTCCTGTCACTGGCCCAGTTCAGATGTCGGCGCGCTGTGCTTACCTGATCCAGCGGCGTAGTTAGTTCGATGTGCCAGCTGGGATCAGGTGAGCACTGTGCAGCCAATCAGGGGAGGGGAAACTTCATTCATGAGTTTGATAGTAAGAACTGTCAAACTCATGAAAAGTACGGGCGCCCAAAAAACTAGTTTAACTTTAAATAAAATTTTAAAAAACATCCCAATAATTAAATAAACTATAAATAACTTTAAAAAACTATTTTAAACAATTAATCAAATTTTTGAAAAAAATAATTTAAAAAAAAATCGGGTCTAAAACTACACTTACCTTACTGTAAAGTCCTTAAAAACAATAAAGCTGTGGAAAAAATGTTATAATTTTAAGTAATAGACCACTTACCTTAAAGAATGAAGTCCTTGCGCCTCCTTTTTACATTCGTAAAAAGGAGAGGCCCTTACACACGCGCAAACCTGTGGAAAAAAAGGAATTTCAGCGCGCACGCGCAGACTCCTGCGCGCACGTGTTCGTCCTCTGAACCCCTTGGTTCAGAGGACAGGAAATGCCGGTTTCCCGCGCATGCGCTGTGCATGCTGAAAACCGGCACTTCCAACGGGCCCACGCGTGAGTACCCCGTCCGTACTCACGCGTTGGGACCGGAATTACTGGCCCAATGTGTTGTTGTGCAGTGTCTTTTGTATCACAGGTCCCCAAAATAACAGCATTTTTTTGTTTGTTCGTCTGTTTCATGACCCTTTCATAAAATGATAAAACTAACCATGATTTAGAAAGGGCTCTTTAAGTCAGTCACTTAAATACATTTAAAACCACTTGTAAAAGAAGATGTACCCAAATTAAATAATTCTACCAATTCAGATAGAAAAGCATACTTCCATGGATGAATGGAGGTACACCAGAAAGGAATTGGGATGGCTTCTGGCAGGGAGGGGAGAAAGTTGGTGAAGGGAGGGGAGAAAACTGAAATGGGGGGAAAAAAACCATTCAAATTAGTCTGAAAATTAACAGCACCTGTTCGAAGTGATGTGATCCTATGGGATACTCCTGGCTCACGTTACACTCTGCTCCAAACCCCCCCGAGGACTTGGGTCTCATCTTTTGACTGGTATTGTTCATAATCCTTGTCTTCACATTAATTCCCCCTTTTTAAATAATGATCTGCTTAAAATTGCATTAAAGGCTTTAATCACAAAAAATGTTGTTTCCACAATTAATGTGCTTTACTGTGAGGAAAAAGAGATGCCAAAGCAAACCAGGTAACTTAAATAAGTGAGCACCGAGGGCTCTGACCAGAGGAAGGAGAAAAAGCAGTGGAACCTGCTTTAATAATAAAAATATGAGCAAAATGCCCAACATACAGGGCAACAATGTTCAAAGTTACAAGAGCCCTCTGTGGAAAATTGTTTCAATATTTGAAGCTTTACCCAATTAGTATTAAGTAGATGGGCAGCATAGATGTGTGATGGGTATTGAAGGGATATTTCTAGTCCTAGCCCTTTACCCGGATCAGGGGTATTTCTCAGACATTCACTTTCAACTAACGTTTGAGGTAGCCGAATCCTAAAGATGCTTAATTGGGTCTAAAGTTCCGGGCTATCTCTCCCTAAAGGAAAGGAACAACCCGAGAATGTTACCATCCTCCAGATAGCGCTTTTACTAAGTTTAGCTAGACTGTAACGTTCCGGATATTATGAGGGTCCGGAAAACTCCCTCAGAATTCTGCAACTCCTCACCAAAGAGTGTACAGCGATTGAGTTCACGCGTTTTTGATACAGAAGTCTTATGGGAGACAATTCTAAAAATATATAGATTTATTAACGAACCAACATGCAATTTACAGTCAGTGAATCAGTCAATCGCAACATTAACCATTCTAAAAAGAGAAAAAATGCTATCTTACTTTTAACAGAGAATCTTACTTTTAAATCTTAACTTCACTACAGTATTACAGTTCTTAAAGTTTTCTATACAGGATATCCATCAATATCAAATACCTTTGATCCCCGAGGTACAAAGAGTTGTAGGCTACAGAGCCGCCTCTGCAGCCGAGAATCGCTTTGCCCGATTAAAGCGAGTCTGAAATCCCATTTGAGAGTTCAATATTTATACCCTTTTCCAGTGGTATCTCCTTTAAGGTTTTCTGCTGATGCAAGTTAATTATTCCTAGTCATTTTTCTGCCGACCTCTGCAACTCTTACTGCCACCTCAGCCAGAATCTTGTCTCATCTCTAGGTGTTCTAAGTTTACCATATAAAAACGGTGTGACGGCAGGTGTTCCTTACTTTATGTCATCTTTACGAGGGCAGATGTTCCTTATCTTATGTGCTATCTTTATGAAGTTTAAATTAGAACACCTTATCCAGGGTGAACCATTGTTTCGTTCCCAAAAGTTCAGCTTGTTGGAGCCCTTCACCTTCTGTTTCAATAAGGTTATTTATTCAGGGTCAACAACTGTCTTATCTCAATAGACAGAATGCTTTCCTAGCTATTTCATAGTTAGGTTTCTAAATTTCCAAACCCAGTTTGTCATGTTTTAATGAGGCCAGAATTCTTTCATAAGATAGTGTATTTTTCTGAATAGGTTATATGGCTTATTCCTTCACAGTATATCCATCTATAGGATGGTGTGGGACAGTCAAAAATACAGACTTGTTTTAAGAGTGAAACACCCTACGGTGGCACTAATCATTGTACCTTTAGTGTTCAGTCCCTCCAGTGGAACAGAGATTCATCTCCCCTCCAGTGAGATCATTGCCCTCAAGAGGAAATTCGTAGGCAGCCAACAAGACAGCCACGCTGTTACACCGGAAGATTTGGCCTGGATATCTGATTTAGATATTGATATTTAATTTGCTTTTTGCTACTACCATACGAAAGAAGTGGAACACAGTAGAAACAGATTAGAAGATCTGCCCCAAAGTATAACAGCGAGGGAGGGGGTGATGGTAGACCTAGCACTGGTGCATGTCTCCTTCCCCACACCCAAACACCTGCACCTATGATTGGCAGTATATTTATCTTTGACTAATGTAGGTAACTGAGCTAACAGTGAATAGGGAAGTTGTCAAACAGAATTTTTTAAAACAACCTCGGAGAACACCTTCAACATTATGGTACAGATAAGTTCTTTTGAGGAGGGCTAAAGTGTACGAGGTGATGGTGTGTTCTAAATGCGCAATGCTGGGTATTAAACGTGAATAAACCACTCGTGGTTTGTTTTTGTCAGCTGTAAATCCTAGCCAATGAAACGCTCCTCATCTGCTCAGCGGTAAAGACCAGAACCATGCATTTGCAAATGAGATATCTGGTAAATCCCCAAGGCACTGAGTATGTGTCTGAATTTCTACCTGTTGTTTGGCTAGGTGCTCTGCTGTGTGCACCCCCCGTCATTTGATCATCTGCATGTACACGGTACGCATTGTACCTTGCACTTAAAGCACCGTCAGTAACTATCTGGGAGCATGGCGAATTATTGAGGTCACTACACTGGAGGCGAGAGGAACTCCAGCTTGTTGGGTTTTTTCTTGTGTTGCCATAGTCACCGTGTGGTTGCAGCACGCCTCAGAATTGCTTCAGAAGAATGTTTGGTAAGCCCGACATGTGGTGCTCAGTCTGATTTGTGTGTGTTTGGGGGAAGGGATTAAGTCGGAAAAAACAGTCACCGTGAAACAGATTGTCTATCTGAGGCTGGAAGAGTACAGATAAATAGCTCCAGAGATACTGGACAGTGGTTTAAACATAAGCAATGAGAAACTGGGGATTCGGGACAAATTGTAGCAAAGAGAGATTAATTTCTGGATAATGTAAACTGTCAGTGATTAACCATGAGTGCCAGGGTTTTATTAAGCCTATGCATTAACCTTTTTGTAGGCTGAAATCCTTGATGAATCTAATGTGTTTTGATCTGCAGTATTCTTTCTCTTAGTGATCTAATTTATCAGTTTCAGGGTATTTCCATTACCCAAATAAATGAAGCCATGAACTTTGGCAGATGAAGATATGATGTACTGTATATACAAACAGATTGGTGTGTACAGTGCAGTTACTGCAGGCAGTGTTGTTTCGTACATTTTAAAGGGCCACTGTTGCCATGGTGAAGTGCCTAAAAGTAGCTTTACTGAAATTGCGTAGAGTACAACAAAGATTGTGTGGTGATGGTGTCGGTGCAGCAATGATGTGTGTTGCTACAAAATGCATCTAATGGTTGTTTTTTAAAAGACAAAGATGAAACATCGTTTGAAGTACATTGCAAAAGTTTTGAGTTGTAGCAAATCTAGCCCTCGCTGCAATATAAACCTTTTTCTCCAGTGTTCCAGTAGAGCTTTCAGAGCAGGCTATTTCTGGCTGTTTCAGGAACCCAGCCTGCCCACAGATTGCCTAATACAGCAGTCTTCAAGAGGGTATTGCCTCAAGCAAGGGATACTGTTTGGCAACCGTAGCTTAGGACTATACAATATTTTACTCTACTTTTCTAAGTAACGAGCTAGGACGATGATCTGTAGTTGAAAATTATCTGATAAATACGAATAATGAAATATTAACGCACCCTCTCAATTATTCCGATTTTGATCCTTTGTGAAGTTATGTTCTTTTACAAGTGTCCACTTGGCTCAGTGGCAGCGCCGTTGCCTCTGAATCAGAAGGTCATGGCTTCAAACCCCACTTGAGAAATTGAGCATGTAATCTAAGCTAAGACATCAGTGCAGCACTGAGGGAGTGCTGCATTGTCGGAGGTGCTGGCTTTCAGATGAAATGTTAACCAAGGCTCCAACTGCCGGTGCCCCAAATGCACTCGAATTAAAAAAAACAGTATTAAATAATACCAGAGTGTTGATGTGTAGAATAATGGACGCAGTACACCGACCCCCCGTCTCTCACTCTCTCTCTCTCTCCCTGCCTGAGCTCCTAACCCCCATCTCCTCTCCACCCCACCCGAGACCCTGTCCCCGTCTTCCCGCGACCCCCATTCCCTAGTCTCCCTTTCTCTTCAGACCCACCCCACAACCCCCATTTACACCTCCCATCTCTCCCCGACCTCGCATCCCTCGACCCCAGTCTTCCGCTGTTTCTCGAACCCCATTCCCCAACCTCCAGTCACCCCATTCCCCATCTCACTCTCTCCCACCGACTCCTCATTCCCCAGTCTCCCCCGAACCCCCATCTCTCTGGCCCCGATTTCCCTTTCTCCTCCCAACGCGCCCCCCCAATTCTCCTCCCAACCCCCCCCAATTCTTCAGTTACCCTCTCTAGAAACTAGACATAATAATTGCAAAAATGGTAGGAATCCACTAATATCTGTAATCTGTACTTTCAGGAGTGTTGTGAGTTTTTCCCCCGAGAGTTGTTGTGATATATTTTTTTCAGCAAGAAACCTCAAGGGGTAAAAATTGGGCTAATTTTAGCGCCCCGAAAAAGTTAGCTCCCCCACGGCCGATTTTCCCAGGTAGTGCCCCGAGAGGGAGGAGGGGCATTACTGGAAGCACCCTGCGTCCCTCTTGGGGCACTGTGAGCCAATATCGTGGCGCTCATGCCACAGTACTGCAGGCCTTCCTCCTCTTCTTAAAGGGGAGGGGCCTGGAGTAGCATGTCCCGGCGCCCAGCTGGGCCACCAGGGATCGGGAGTGCCGGCGGCCAGCAACAAAAATGGCCGTCCGCCACCTCCCCTTTAACTAGCCGCCCCGGCCGCATGTAGGCCCACCTGACCCCGGCAGACATAGCGTCTGGTGGTAAGTCAGGGGCGCCACCCAATATTACAGCTGGGGCAAGAGTGGGGCGCTGCGGACAGTGATGATGTCATTGCCGGTGGCGCATCGCCGCCGCTAACCTCCTGCTGAATTTCGTGGAAGGCGTTAGTGGCGCCGTGCCCAGATACTAGTTGATTTGCACGACGCTAATGGGAGGCACAAATCAACTGAATTTAGTCCCACCAACAGTTTAGTTGCACATTTCTTCACATAACCACCTTCATTTATTACTGTATGGAATTTTTTCACCTTATCGATCTCAGATCTGCTAATGGATAAAGAACGTTTAAACTTCTGAATAATTAAAGCTGGCAGTTGAAAAATAGTACAGCATGAAGGAAAGATAGATGGAAACTTTGATTGTTCAAAGTCTGCAGACCTATGTATGCTGTTTGCGATTTCTCTAAATAATGCATAAACATCAGACTCTTAATTAAAGAAAGACTTGTATTTATATAGCGCCTTTCACAACCACCAGACGTCTCAAAGCGCTTTACAGTCAATGAAGTACTTTTTGAAGTATGGTCACTGTTGTAATGTAGAAAATGCGACAGCTAATTTGCGCACAGCAAACTCTCACAAACAGCAATGTGATAATGACCAGATAATCTGTTTTAGTGATGTTGATTGAGGGGTAAATGTATAGTGCCATAGAATCTTTTACATTCACCTGAGAGCGCAGATGGGGCCTCAGTTTAATGTCTCATCTGAAAAACTGCACCTCCGACAGTGCAGCACTCCCTGGGTACTGTACTGGAGTGTCAGCCTAGATTTTTGTGCTCAAGTCCCTGGAGTGGGACTAGAACCCACAACCTTCTGACTCGGAGGCGAGGGTGCAACCCACTGAGCCATGGCTGACACCCATATACGATATATACAGCATATACAATATTTCAGTGAGCAAGTGGTCAATATACGGAACAGACTCCCTCGGGAGACGGTGGAGTCACATGGAATTGATTCATTCCAATGCAAATTAGATAGATTTCTTTCAGAAAATAACATTTTGGGATACAGTATCTGAGTAATTTGAGACGTGGCACATGGTAAGTGGAGCATGCTTGGGAAGAGAAAAGTGACTTTGGTCCGGTGGTTTTCCTCACGTTATGTCATGTCATGTCTGGGTCTGTTGTAGACTAATTGATCGAGATTGATTGCTGTTATCAGTCAACAACTCCATTATCGTTGTATCATGTGACTACCAGGACAGTTGGAGGCAAACTAGATGGACCTTGGTCTTTTTCCACTGAGTAATTCCTATGTTCCTATGCACACTATTATTGGAATGTATGTATTTGATATAGTGATAGACAGATACTAGAATTGCACATCATTTACTTTGGGGAAAAATGGAATACTTGCTGCAGTGAGATTATTTATCCTGATATCACAGTGCTGCGAGTACAGAAAGTGAAATATTAACGACGGCCTCTGATAGAATGTCAGGTTTTGAAGACCTCACCACAAATGTGACTTTAGCACTAAACATGAATTGATGGTTTTATGAATCTGAGTGCAGTTTATTAAAATGCAAAGGAAAAGTGCCCTTGTCACAGCAGTCTGTGTTGCACAGTGGGCTGAGATAAGCTTGCAGAGGTTGGTAGACTCGGCACCTTCCAGAAATTGTTGAACTAGAATTTAAGCAGTACTATTATGTTTAAAAGTGCCGATATCTGATTGCAGCATCTGCCTTTTACTGTAGAAATTCTCAAACCCTTGATAGCAGATGAATGGCTGCATAAATTAAAGCCCTCAGCTTATTCAGTTAGGTGTCAGTTGTGGCTCAGTGGTAACACTCTTGCCTCTGAGTCAGAAGGTTGTGGGTTCATAGTCCCACTCCAGCGACTTGAGCAAAAAACCTAGCCTGACACTTCAATGCAGTACTGAGGGAGAACTGCACTGTCAGCGGTACCATCTTCTGGATGAGGTGTTAAACTGAGGCCCCGACTGCGCTCTTAGGTGGAAGTAAAAGGCATGGCACTATTTTGAAGAAGAGCAGGGTGTTTTTTTCAGGTGTCCTGGCCAATAATTATCCCTCAACCAACATCACTACAACTGATTACCTGGTCATTATCTCATTGCTGATTGTGGGAGCTTGCTGTACGCAAATTGGCTGCCACGTTTCCTACATTACAGCAGTGACTACACTTCAAAACCCCTTGAGAAAATCCTTCAAAAGTACTTCATTGGCTGTAAAGCACTTTGTGACATCCTGAGGTTAGGAAAGGCGCTATATAAATGAAAGTTCTTTCTATTTCTTTCTTTACTAATGGGAACTGGAACCATGTGAGCCAAAGTGTGCTGATGTGATAATGCCTCGTTTAATAGTAACATTCACCACATTTTTAATAAATACTGATTATCTATGAGAAAATGTGTTTATTTATGAGAAAATAGCATTCAATAGTATCCTAACCCAAATACTTCGAGCGCAGATCTGCACAGAAATCGGCAATATCGTTCTAGGATAACGCCAATACAGTTACACTGTAGTTAATCAACTCTCAAAATATTTGTCTGATCTCTATCCTTAGTTTTTAAATATATTTGCTCAAAGCCATGTCTTTTGCAAAAAAGTCAAAATCAATATGAAGAAAGATCATCTAAATTTACGAGTGATCTTTAATTATCCGTAATGGAGCCGGATGGCAATTACTGCATTTGGAGCTGGAGCATTTGTTACTTGAATTGAAGAGCATAAAAATCGCCCATGAAAGATGATCTTTGAGTCGTTTGCAGGCAATTGTGATCACTTTCAGTGGAAGTTGCACTGAGTTTCCTGGAGTCATTCTATGCACAGAAGGACGATTGTCTTCAAGAAAGGATAGTGTCAGATTGTGTCTCTTGCCAGAATCACTACTGTTTGACTCCAAAAATAGTAAATGAAGTGTAACTTTCAATTATTAGGAAGAGAGCAATTTTGTTTTTGGGCTGCGAACAATTCCCCTAAATAGTGACCTCCTCGGAGCTGTAGAATTCCAAACACTTGAATGTCTACTGTGTTTTGCCTCATAGTGCTACTTTGAAAAGCCACACTCCGCATTCATAGTTTTCTGGCAAATAGTGAAAGATTACTGGCACTCGTCCATGAATTAGGAACAAGGAGACTTACTTTGCTCCATATCGCTTAATACCCTTACCTAGAAAAAAATATTAGCGATCTCAAGCTTAAAAATTTCACTTGGCCCAGCATTCACAGTCGTTTGGGGGGAGAGTGTTACAGATTTCCACCACCTTTCTGTGTGGAAAACGTGATTCATGATTTCACTCCTAAATGGCCATGCTCTGATTTTAAGATTATGCTGCCTTGTTCTGGATTCCACCACCAGAGGAAATAGTTTCTGTCTACCCTATTGAATCTCTCTTTATTATTTTAAAGACCTGGATTAGATCACCCCTAAACCGTCTAAACTCAAGGGAAACAAGTTTATGCAACCAGTTGTCATAATTTAACCCTTTAAACCCCGGTGTCATTGTGGTGATTTGCGCTGGACCCCTTCCAAGGTCAATATATCTTACTTGTGGTCCGGTGCCCAAAATTGAACATATTGGCCCAGAAATTTGGGTCGGGGGCTTCCCGCGGGTGCAAGCCCCCGACCTGCACTTACCTACCGCGCCGGCCATTGAGCTGTGGGCCCCCGTGGGATTCCGATCCTGGGCCTCCTCCAACTGCCGGCGCGCAGTGCTTGCGTATCCCAGGGATGCAGTTAGTTCGAAGCGTCCCCTGGGATCACGTGGGCCATGGAGAGCCAATGGTAGCAGGGAATGCTTCATTCATAAGTTTGACAGGAAGACCTGTCACACCTATAAATACTATAAGCCCCAAAACATCACTAAATCTTCAAATAAATTTTTAAAAAACATCACATTTTTAAAATAAACTATAAATTACACAAAATAACTATTTTAAACAATAATTTAAATTTTTGAAAAAAATAATTTTATTTTCTAACGGGGCTAAAAATGAACTTACCTTTCAAAGTATTTAAAAATAATAAACCTGTGGAAAAAATGTTTTAATTTTAATTAATTCACTACTTACCTTGTAAAAAGCAGGCCTTGTGACTGCTTTTTACATGTCTAACTTCTGGAGACTTACCCTCCCGGGAAAACCTGCAAAAAAAACGTAAGTTCGATGCGCACGCGCTGCCTCTCCTGCGCACGCGTTCGACTTCTGAACCCGTTCTTTCAGGGGAATGGAAGTGCTGGTTTCCTGCGCATGTGCAGTGCATGCACGAAACCGGCACTTCCATTGGGCCAAGGGTGAGTACCCCGTGCGTACTCACCCGTGGAGACCCGAATTTCTGGGCCATTATTCCAGATGAGGGTCGGACCAAGGCTCTGTACAACTAAAGCATCACTTCTTCACTTTTTTTTGTATTCCAGACCCCTTGAGAAAATCCTTTTTTGATTACTTTTTATAAGTTAACTCACTTTTACTGATCTGTGCACCTGGACACCCAAATCCCCGCAGCTCCTATTACCGCAGAGGTGATTGAAGCAGAGTTCAGTCGTGACAGTTAAGATGAAAAATAAATAAATAAATACTTGAATAAAAATATTAAAGGATACAGAGAAAGGGAAAGGAAATGGATGCGGAGTAAATAGCTCCAATGTGGATGATGGTCCCAATGGCTTCCCTTGGTGCTGATGTTTTGGTAATTCCATGAAATTGCCACATCCATGGTGTTGGGCAGCGTCACCAGCAGGAGGAGGTGTAACTTAAAATCCTCCATCGGTCCCGCCTGCCTTATGCCGACTATGCCCGTCTCTCATGCAATCAAATTAGCTTTAAGGGAATTGCCAGTATGTGGCTGCTTTGCATTTTAGTATTTAGTATTAGCTATGTGCTTTATTTAAACAAGGGCCATTTTTGTATAAAAATACACAGAAGAACAATAGCACAGGGTATTCTCTTTAAAAGTTGCAGGAGTTGGAGGGGTTGCAACAGTTGGGCTTGAAGCCGGTTTTATTTGATCATGGACATCTTTTCATCCTTCCTGTTCATGAAGTGACCCTTGTAGCATAGCTGTGAGCTACTGTAGTCCGATTAAGAGTTACTGGATCAAGCTGCAATTGTGAGAAAGGAGCCGTGGACAATCTGCTGGGCCAAAGCTCCAGGTGCTTTTACATTACAAGCTGGGGTTCTGGAATGAGTGGCACTCAAACAGAGACCTGAATTCTCAGTGCATTGTTGTCCTCGTGTCGTCATTCCGAATGAAGGCCCACTGGACACCTTTTATCTTGCCTTGAAAATGCATTTTATGCACGTCTCAATTTTTGCAGCTGCCTATATGCCTAAAGTTTAACAGCCACATATTTCGAATTGAAGTGTTTCTGAAATGTATTTTTTGCTAATAAGAGTAAAGTGTGCCACAGTGCTGCCGGCCAAAATTTGTGACTTATTTGATTGGGTATTGACATGGAACTAGTCCTGGCATCTGTGTCCTTGCATTATGATGCACTTCCATATCAAATATGGTAAAAATGTGGAGATGCAGGCAGCTGGCACAACCGGAAGTACGTCGATCTGATAACCGAGCCACAGACCCACATTTGCATTGGTTTGCTGTGTCACTGGTATTCCACTGTCAGGTAATTTATATTCACAAGCACAGCCAGCAGCAGAAGAGCCATATGTCTGCTTTTCGTGTTCTGATAATGTAAAGGCACCTTTTAATGGCATGCTAGTAAATGACAAAGGGCAGCATTGTCCCCTCTTTTTGCATTAAAGCAAGGCTCTTTTTCTAAGGTATAATTGCTACAGTAATTTTACTAGCCGTGCAAACTGTTATTAAAGTAGATTGTGCCACTTATTTCTCCAAGATGTTTTGCTGTATGGAGAGCAGTTTGATCCTCAAATCATTTTTATGAAGTCTTGGCCTCGTAGGAAGATGAAATGACAGAGACAAATCTTTCATTACACTTGGGTCGGTTTCCCAATAACTGTGTTCATTCTGTGCCAACTTGTAAATAAAATGTAATGCGACCACGACCACCTAAACCTGAACGGTTTTGAGATTACATGACACACAGAAGAGCAACACACGTAGCTATTGTAGTGAAATTTGTAAAGTATTTTATATAATGCTTAATAAATTTGACCGATAGGAATTTGGACACATTCGAAAGAACATTTCAAAGCAATAACTTTATTCCAAACTCACCCACCCACTGATGCTTGTACAGTTGAATAGGTTTGTCAGTAAGGTATGGTACTGAGAACTGTAGCTTTCTACCAAACCAATTCTATTCCCCTAAAGGTGAACTCCACTGTAGAGCTAATACTACATTTCAAGAATACTTGAGTGATAATTCATAAAGATATCAACGGCAGTAAACATTCTAGGAAAGCCAAATGTGGAATATTGCTACAAATTAAACTGTGACACTAGGACAAGGGAAGGTGGGGCACAAGTTTACACGAATGCTAGGCACAGTTATAACTGATGTCAGGAAGCAGTTGTTCACATAAAAGGGCTGATTTACTTACAGGCAGCGACTGGGTGGGCGTAATGCCTAAGCTATTTTGAGGCCCGGGCCTCCTTTACATGCTACCCACGAGCTGCGGATACCAAGAGGGTGCCCGGCTGCTGGTCGCCAGTTCTGGGAGGGTGGGAAATCAGCCCACTCCGGCTCGTTGCATAGAAACGATTCATGGCCTGAATGTGATTTAATGTAGACAATTGTAATACTCGGTGCCCCTTTATGCAGAGTTGGAGGAACGTAGACTGTGTTTTTGTCTCCTTTTAATGATTTCTGCCCACCTGACATAAGGATATTAAGGTGAACCGGTAGGATGGTTACATTTTTGATAGCTATTTGTCATAATCGGTAAGTCCAAATTACAATAGTGAAATCAAACCTGCATTAACATTAGTTTTATTCAAAATGTGGTTGTTTTATTTTATTGCTACTTCACTGATCTCCTGATGTTTTTGCCCCCATCCCTGGTTTTCTATTTTCACCCATACATTAGCTCTTGTACAACACGCACCCATCTGTGACCAGACGAAAGACAGAGTCCTGCTCTCAGACATGCCAGAGCTGCTCTGTTATTAGCTGGTAGGAAATCCACAGCACAACTGCAATTTGGGTTCACTTTCCTGTCTGACTATCCCTCAGGGGATGTTCAGGAGATGGTCACACCTATGAAGTTAATTACTGCAGATGTAGTCCGTGGTCAGGGACAGGACGGTGTGACTACGAGTGAGGAAGGTACAGGGATCCAGGATGTAGTGTTGAAGGAGACGCAGCCCTTGTTCTTGTCCAGCAGGATCGAGGTTCTTACTCCCTGTGAGGGCGGGAGCGGGGACTGCAGGGAGGATGAGCAACCTGGCCACAGCACCGTGGTACAGGGGGCCATTCAAGTGGAGGGAGTAAAAAGAAATGTTGTAGTGGTAGGGGATAGTATCATTAGGGGGATAGATAGGGTTCTCTGCAGTCAAGAGCGGGAGTCCCGAAGGCTGTGTTGCCTGCCTGGTGCCAGGGTTAAGGACATCTCTTCTGGGCTGGAAAGAAACTTGCAGTGGGAGGGGGAGGATCCAGTTGTCGTGGTCCATGTTGGTACAAACGACGTAGATAGGACAAGGAAGACGGTTCTGTTAAAGGAGTATGAGCAGCTAGGGGTCAAATTAAAAAACAGAACCTCAAGGGTAATAATCTCTGGGTTATTACCTGAGCCACGAGCGAATTTGGCTAGGATAAATAAAATTAAAGAGTTAAATGCGTGGCTCAAAGACTGGTGTGGGAGAAATGGGTTTTGCTTCTTGGGACACTGGCACCAGTACTGGGACAGGAGGGAGCTGTTCTGTTGGGACGGACTCCACTTGGCCAGTGCTGGGACTAGAGTCCTGGCGAATCATATAACTAGGGCTGTAGAGAGGGCTTTAAACTAATTAGTGGGGGGGAGGTTTCTAGAGAGCAAATAATAGAAATGACAACAGAGAAGGTCATAGACTTAGGTAGCAGTGGGGGAATTAAAAAACAGAATGTGTCAGGAAGGGACAGAAGGTATGGAGTAAAAAGTAAAGTACTAAAAAGGGAAAAAACAGGAACTAAGTGTTACAAAACATATTTGAAAGTTCTTTATCTGAATGCACGTAGCATTCGTAACAAAATGAATGAGTTAACGGCACAAATAATGACATATGGGTATGATCTTGTGGCCATTACAGAAACATGGCTGCAGGGTGACCATGACTGGGAATTAAACATACCAGGTTATTTAACAATCAGGAAGGACAGGCAGGAAGGGAGAGGAGGTGGGGTGGCTATGTTAATAAAGGAAGGAATCACTATAATACAGATAAATGATATTGGGTCAAAGGAGCAGGATAGTGAAACAGTTTGGGTGGAGGTAAGGAATAATAAGGGGAAAAAAACACTAGTGGGTGTAGTCTATAGGCCTCCGAACAGTTGCAACTCTGTTGGACGGAGTATTAATCAGGAAATAGTTGAGGCTTGTAATAAGGGAACAGCTATAATTATGGGGGATTTTAATTATCATATTAACTGGACAAATCAAATTGGGCAGAGCAGCCTTGAGGAAGAGTTCATTGAGTGTATTAGGGATGGGTTTCTTGAGCAGTATGTAACTGAACCGACCAGGGGGCAAGCAACCTTAGATTTGGTCCTGTGTAATGAGACAGGATTAATTAAAAATGTCCTAGTAAAGGATCCCCTTGGAATGAGTGACCATAACATGGTTGAGTTCCATATTCAATTAGAGGGTGAGAAGGTTGGATCTCAAACAAGCGTGCTGAGCTTGAATAAAGGAGACTATGAAGGTATGAGAGCGGAATTAATTAGAGTGGACTGGGAAAATAGATTAAAGGGTAAGACGGTACATGACCAGTGGTGTACATTTAAGGAGTTATTTTACAACTTCCAAAAAAATATATTCCACTGAGGAAAAAAGGGTGTAAAAGAAAAGATAGCCATCCGTGGCTAAGTAAAGTAATTAAGGATAGTATCCGACTAAAAACAAGGGCATATAAGGTAGCCAAATCTAGTGGGAGGATGGAAGATTGGGAAGTCTTTAAAAGACAGCAAAAAATAACAAAAAGATTGATTAAGAAAGGGAAGATAGATTATGAAAGTAAATTAGCAAAAAATATAAAAACAGACAGTAAAAGTTTCTATAGTTATATAAAAAGAAAAAGGGTGGCTAAAGTAAATGTTGGTCCCTTAGAGGATGAGACCGGGAAATTAATGGTGGGAAACATGGAGATGGCAAAAACACTGAACAATTATTTTGTATCAGTCTTTACAGTAGAGGACACTAAGAATATCCCAACACTGGACAAACAGGGGGCTCTAGGGGGGGAGGAACTAAATACGATTAAAATCACTAAGGAAGTGGTACTTGGTAAAATAATGGGACTCAAGGCGGATAAATCCCCTGGACCTGATGGCTTGCATCCCAGGGTCTTGAGGGAAGTAGCGGTAGGGATTGTGGATGCATTGGTAATAATTTTCCAAAACTCACTGGACTCAGCAAAGGTCCCGGCAGATTGGAAAACTGCTAATGTAACACCCTTATTTAAAAAGGGTAGTAGGCAGAAGGCTGGAAACTATAGACCTGTTAGCCTAACATCTGTGGTTGGTAAAATGTTAGAGTCCATTATTAAGGAGACAGTAACGGGACATTTGGATAAACATAATTTAATAGGGCAAACTCAGCATGGTTTCATGAAGGGGAAGTCATGTTTAACAAATTTGCTTGAGTTTTTTGAGGAAGTAACATACAGGGTGGATAAAGGGGAACCAGTGGACGTAGTGTATTTAGACTTCCAAAAGGCATTTGACAAGGTGCCACACAAAAGATTATTGCTCAAGATAAAAAATCACGGGATTGGGGGTAATATTCTGGCGTGGGTGGAGGATTGGCTCTCTAACAGAAAGCAGAGAGTTGGGATAAATGGTTCGTTCTCAGATTGGCAACCAGTAACTAGTGGTGTTCCGCAGGGGTCAGTGCTGGGTCCCCAACTCTTTACAATCTATATTAACGATTTGGAGGAGGGGACCGAGTGTAACATATCAAAGTTTGCAGATGATACAAAGATGGGAGGGAAAGTAGTGAGTGAGGAGGACATAAAAAACCTGCAAAGGGACATAGACAGGCTAAGTAAGTGGGCAGAGATTTGGCAGATGGAATACAATACTGGAAAGTGTGAGGTTATGCACTTTGGCAGGAAAAATCATAGAGCAAGTTATTATCTTAATGGCAAGAAACTGGAAAGTACTGTAGTACAAAGGGATCTGGGGGTCCTGGTGCACGAAACTCAAAAAGTTAGTATGCAGGTGCAGCAAGTGATTAAGAAGGCCAATGGAATGTTGGCTTTTATTGCTAGGGGGTTGGAATATAAAAACAGGGAGGTATTGCTGCAGTTGTACAAGGTATTGGTGAGGCCGCACCTGGAATACTGCATACAGTTTTGGTGTCCATACTTAAGAAAAGACATACTTGCTCTCGAGTCAGTACAAAGAAGGTTCACTCGGTTAATCCCGGGGATGAGGGGGTGGTCATATGAGGAGAGGTTGAGTAGATTGGGACTCTACTCATTGGAGTTCAGAAGAATGAGAGGCGATCTTATTGAAACATATAAGATTGTGAAGGGGCTTGATCGGGTGGATGCGGTGAGGATGTTCCCAATGATGGGTGAAACTAGAACTAGGGGGCATAATCTTAAAATAAGGGGCTGCTCATTCAAAACTGAGATGAGGAGAAACTTCTTCACTCAGAGGGTGGTAGGTTTGTGGAATTTGCTGCCCCAGAAAGCTGTGGAAGCTACATCATTAAATAAATTTAAAACAGAAATAGATAGTTTCCTAGAAGTAAAGGGAATAAAGGGTTACGGGGAGCGGGCAGGAAATTGGACATGAGTCTGGGTTCGGAATGGTCATGGCCCTGTGGGTAGTGGAGCGGGCCCAGGGGCCGTGTAGCCTTGTTCTGCTCCTACTGTGTTCTAATTCTGTTAGATTTCAGGAGATGGTTTTATTCCTGTTCCTGGCTGGGGTGGAGATCGCCTTTACAGAAGGTAAGTACTGTAGAAAATATAGGGACAGAGTGATCTCCTGGAAGAATTTCGATCGCCTAGATGGGTCGGAGAGGAATTTCCCAGATTTTTTTCTCCCAAATTGGCCATTGGGTCTTTATCTGGTTTTTCGCCTCTCCCGGGAGATCACATGGGTTCGGGTGGATGCAGAGTGATAGAAGATTTGAGGTTAGGATCAGATCAGCCATGATCTTATTGAATGGTGGAGCAGGCTCGAGGGGCCGATTGGCCTACTCCTGCTCCTATTTCTTATGTTCTTATGTTCTTATGAACCTGCACCTTAGATCGTGTCTTGGCAAAACCTGAGGGCACATTAACCCATTGAACTGTCGAGCCACATTAATTAGAATTAATTCTGTTGATTTACTGGAGTAAAGCAGAGCATTAAGGACACTGTAAATAACCTGCAAAGAACAGAATTTAATTTTTAATGGTAGTGATTATTGTACAGTCTAGATGCAATGAAAACTAATGATAACTAGCTACAAAGATAACTAATGATAACTAGCTGGAATAAAAACCAATTCATGATAGCTGCAATGGAATTTATGAACACCACACACATCATATCTAAAACTAACCCTTTGAAAAATGGGAATGACTTACCATTCCCAAGCATTGCTTGTGTTCTTCGATTTGTATCAAAGACCTTCCTAACTTGGGACAGTTGCTTTGATGCACTGTTACTGATGGGGTACATCGCCTATATGTTGAATGTGTCTGGTGTACACGAAGCGATAGGTTGTTTCAAGTAGCTCTTGAACAAGCCAGACTCTGATTGGATAATGTTGGTAAATATGGATTCGTCCAGTTTTATTTCCACCTCCTCCTCTAAACTTTTAATAAAAATATATACAATTTCATTGAAGGTTCTGTCTCTCAGCTCAATCTTTTCATCCACCTTTTCATAGTGCATGCTAAAGAATAGGAGAATGCATATTCAGTTTTTGTCAACATCTCCATCACCTTCAGTGTGCTGGTAAATATTACCACTATTCAGGACATGGTGATTATTCAGAATAACTACGTTGTTGCAAATAATTATTTTGTTTTCTCTTAACAACAAACCGCTCATTTTTGTTGGTTTATATATGAGCCAAATTGTCAATGAATCTCTCTCTTGTAGATAGTGGTGCACTATCCCTCCTCATCCTTTTTGACTGCTTTACAGACATTTACACGGTTGACCACACCATCCTTCTCCAATGCGCCTCCTCTCTTGTCCAGCTGAGTGGAACTGTCTCACCTGGTTCCACTCTTACTATCCAGTCATAGCCAGAGAATCTCCTGCACTGGCTTCTCTTCTCACCCACACATTGTTACCGCTCAAGTCCCTTAAGGATCTAACCCTGGCTCCCTCCTATTTCTCCTCCTAAATCTACATGGACTGCAGCTGTTGAAGAAGGAAGCTCACCACCACCACCTACTCAAGGGCAATTAGGGATGGGCAATAAATGCTGGCCTTGCTAGTGATGCCCACATCCCGTGAATGAATTTTTTAAAAAGTTGCCCCTCGGCGACATCATCCGAAGACATAGGGGGTGATTTTCATTCAGAAGTCGGGAAGGAGGAGGGACTACAACTTTCGGGGTTGTAGTCCCGCCTCCATCGAGATGCGGCCAATCCACGTGATTTTAACTTGATTGACCTTGTTGAGCCCGCCCAGCGGGCTCAGCAGGCCAATTAAGGGCCACCCGGCAACAGGTGATGTCACAGACTGAAATTTCATCTGTCAAGACGTTTTGACAGATGAAATATCAGTGTTTCACAGCTGTTTAAAGCTGTCAAACACTGACAGTCTTACTTCTAACATGAGTCCTTCTCCACAGACTCAGTTAGAAATCTCTCCCTGCACAGAAAGCTGCAGGCTGTCACTTTTGACAGATCACAACCATTCTGCTTTCTGTGCCGGTGAGATGAGGGACTCCCCGAACCTAAAGGAAGGAAGGCTGAAAAGGTAAGAAAATGTATGTAAAACTTATTTAATCACTTTAGACACACCAAACACACTTACCTTTGCACTCATGCACACATCACTCACCTGAACACCGACATCTCGACCCCTCCAAGCCCTTCAACTCGACGGCCCGACTCCTCCAACTTGGCGTGGTTTGGAGCCGTCGGGAATCCCACAGTTCAAGCTTAAAAATAGGGATTAGGCTAAAAACTGCCTGTTAACTACCTGTCAACTGGCAGTTAATTGGCACTAATCCCTTCCCGCCTCGGGTAGGCGGGTCCCAGTGCGGAGCGGGTACCCACCTCCTTTGAAAGTGGCATGGGGGCGGGATGGGGTCGGGACCCCCGATTTCGGGAATTTAACCCCCCTGCACGCCTCCAATCCCGACTCCACGGCGCAATGAAAATCGAGGCCATAACTTCAGATTCCACATGTACGCTAATGACACCCAGCTCTACCTCACCACTGCCTCTATGTTGTCAGACTGCTTGTCCAACATCCAGTCCTGGATGAGCCACAATTTCTTCAATTAAACATTGCAAAGACCAAAGCCATTGTCTTCGCCCCATCACCACAAACTCCATTCCCTCGCCACCGATTTCCATTCCCCTCCCTGACCACTGTCTCAGGCTGAACCAGACTTTGCAACGTCAACATCCTATTTGACCCTGAGCTCAGCTTCTGATCCCATACCCTTTCCAATACAAAGACCACCTACTTCCATCTCCATAATATCACCCCTGTCTGCCCCTGCCTCAGCTTATGTGCTGCTGAAACCCTTTTGTTCTTTCCAGACTCTACTATTCCAATGCTTTCCTGGCCAGCTTCCCATCTTCCACCCATTCATAAACTTGAACTCATCCAAAGCTCATTCTGACCAGCACAAGTCCCGTTCACCCTGCACCAAGTCTCGTTCACCCTGCACCAAGTCCCGTTCACCCTGCACCAAGTCCCGTTCACCCTGCACCAAGTCCCGTTCACCCATCAGCCCTGTGCTTGCTGACCTACATTTTCTTCCTGTCGACCAACACCTTGATTTCAAAATTCTCATCCTCATGTTCAACTTCCTCCATGGCTTCGCAAATCCCTGGCTCCGTAACCTCCTCCAGCCCTACAACCCTCCGAGAACTCTACATTCCTCCAACTCTGGCCTCTTGTACATGCCTGACTTCCCTCACCCCACCATTGATGGCCGTGCCTTCAGCTGTCAAGGCCTTAAGCTCTGAAATTCTCTCCCTAAACCTCTGCCCATCTCTCTCTTCTTTTTAAGACCCTCGTTAGAAGTTACCTCTTTGACCAAGCTCTTAGTCAGCTGTCCTAATATCGCCTTCTTTGGCTTGGTATCAGTTTTTGACTTGTGCTCCTGCGACGTGCTTTGGGATGTTTTTCTGTGTTAAAGGCACTATATAAATGCAAGTTGTTGTTGTTGCAATACATACTGAAGAATTAATTCCTCTCTAGCTAGCTGCAGATTATTTCTTCATTAACTTCCAACGATGCCATCACAATTGTTATTGTCTAATTGTCATCCTGTATCTGAAACCTAGAACTCCTGACAGTTGTCATTCACTGATGACTGCTTCTAGTATAAGACAACTGACCAAAACTGAGCACCACACCCACACACAACTGAAGCAATGTAGATGAGGAAGTGAATCTAATCTCAACGTTTAGATGACTGATATAAATCACTCAGGTTTTCCAATTGAACTTTATGAAGTCATGTATAGATTGGAATAGTCTGTTGTAATCACTTTCGCTGATTTGTTTTTCCCCCACAACACTGCTGACAAATTTGCAGTAATTATACACCAATCAGTCTTTGTTTGGTGTGGATGTCATCATTCATCAACTACATGAAACACTCTGGTTTCTGATGTTCTCCATACCACCCACACTTACCAAATACAGTGCAGCCCCCTCCCATCCATTCTATAGTAAACAGTCAATCACTGGCAAGTGGGGGAGACTTTCAAAGCTGAATTCTCATCTCGGAGTTCAGAGGATAGTTATTATGAGCCACTTTATCTTGCTGTCATGGTTGAGGGCATCCTATTGATGAGGTTACTGTCATGCAATTGTTTCCAATTATAAATTTATTATCCTCTGAACCCCAGACTGCTTTGTAATCCCTCCCGGGTGTCAGTTGTACTTTGTGCCGTGTATGGCATTCTGTGGAAGACACTTTTCACTATGTAATCAATGAACATGCAGCACAGAGGAGGGTGGTGTGGTTGGTCACATTGAACGCCGCAGAAAGACCGAGGGACAATGCGTAACAGTCACGCAGAATGTTGTTGGTACCTTTAACGCGGGCAGTCTTACTGCTGTGGGTGGGATGGCAAGCAGACTGAAGGGATTCAAACCGGGCATGGTGGCAGAGCTGGGCATGGACTTGGTTGACGATGACATGTTCCAGAACCTTAGCGCGGAAGGGGAGATTGGCGATGGGGCGGTTTCTGGATAGAAGGTAAGGGTAGGCCAAGAGACGGAATGATTATGACCGTTTTGAAAGGGGTTGTAACAGTTCTTGATGAGCGGGTTCATCGGACCGAGGAGGGCCAGTTGAATGGTGAGGAGTTCATGAGGGTGGACAAGATGAGCCTCATGAGGCAGTCAGGTAACTGCTTTAGAATGTTGTTGGGTCAGAGCTGGTTGAAGCGGTGAGGAGGGGGTAGTCCATGGGTGGGGGCTTCGATTTTGGAGACAGAAATTCATGAGAGTACCTGCCACTGAATGTGAAGATAGAGGAGGCAGGAGAGGAAGCTCAACGGAACAAGTTCCTAGTAGGAAAGAGGATTCTGGGATTTCCTTTGTAAACAATGATTTTTAAAATTAGGATAATTGTAACTGGTGGCCAAAGTTGGCAGGGTCAGAGGAGGCCCTTTAATTTAAATGGCAATGGCAGGCACCTGCACCACTAGGGGCGCATCTAGGGCACTCGCCCGACCAAAGAGGGCACAAATTCCAGTGAAAGAGTTCCCAGCTTGGGGGGAATCAGGAAAGTGTTGGGAAAGGAATTGAGGAAGGACCCCAGCACACCCTTTGTAAACAGTCCACACTTCAATAAATAAGAAAAAACAATTGCTAACTTTTTTTTCTTCTTCAGGAATCCAGACCACCATCGCAGAAGCCTTGACCTCGGAGGTGGGGCCCACTGGCCCCATTGATGGCCTGGTACTCAGCTACAGATAATGTGCTGCGCTCTGAGTCAGAGAACTCCCAACATGGGAAAGCCCTGCATCGGCCTCGGCCTCGGGATTCTCCCCCCCCCCCACCCCCCCCCACCTGTGCCACTGGCCTGGTTCAGAGCGGGAGAGACTCGGGCCCTTCCAAGGTCTGTGGATTCCCCTTTATGTCTGGGACACAGTCTAATTTGCTCCGATTCCCGTACACTTCTGCCGGAGTTACACCAGGTCTGCACCAAAGGGGCCATGGATTGTCAGCCTCAGTATGTCAATCCAGCGTGTAAAATGATCACTTGAATTATTTTAAGAGGTTTATGTTCATGTGCCAAGTACCATTGTTTAGATATAAAGTCCATTATATGTACAGTTTGCACTTTTCATTCTTGAAGTAAAATCAGCACAACCCAAGGAAAACAGACAAAAGATCAGATTGGCTCATTTTTTTGAATTAATTCCGCCCCCCGCCCCCCGCCGCCCGCCCACCTCCCCCATGGTAACCTTGGCTTTCAGGTTTGGTTCAAGGATTATGTCTAATGGAGGAAAATAACTGTTGCTGTCGGAACATGTACTTGTTTGTGGTTTGGCACCACGTTCACGGCTCTGATTAAACGCCCTCTCTAATGTTCATCTTGCGCATCGCCAGTTGGCTGCCTGGTCTGCAGGGATCTGCCTTAGGCCTGTTCTTCAGCTAATTACTTGTGCACAGGTTTCGATAGAATATGCATGGTCAGGTGATTTTACAAATGAGTGTGCTGAGCGCATTTCTGTTTCTTTGGCAACCTTGTAGCAGCTCTCTTGCTTATTGTTTATTCTGGTTGATGTGTTTTGATGAAAAGTTCTCTTTGTGGGTTTCTACCGAGACGTTCAATGCTCTGAATTTTAATTGTATCAGTGTCTCTCCTGCAGCGTTGCTCACGGGCCTAAGGCTGAGCCGGAGTTATATTCTGTCACGAGCTATACCTCACTCCAGCTCTTTGATCTGCCACGCCACTGTCGCTATCCCCATTTTCCTGTTGCCTCTGCTGCCAGATTGTATTTCGCTCTTCTTGTATAACATAGAAACATAGAAATATAGAAGCTAGGAGCAGGAGTAGGGCATTCGGCCCCTCGAGCCTGCTCCGCCATTCAATGCGATCATGGCTGATCATCCAAATTCAGTACCCTGTTCCTGCCTTCTCTCCATATCCCTTGATCCCTTTAGCCTTAAGAAATATATCCAACTCCTTCTTGAATATATTTAATGAATTGGCCTCTACTGCCTTCTGTGGTAGAGAATTCCACAGGTTCACCACTCTCTGGGTGAAGAAATTCCTCCTCATCTCTGTCCTAAATGGCTTACCCCTTATCCTTAGACTGTGACCCCTGGTTCTGGACTCCCCGACCATCGGGAACATCCTTCCAGCATCTAGTCTGTCTAGTCCTGTTAGAATTTTATAAGTTTCAATGAGATCCCCTTTCATTCTTCTAAACTCCAGCGAGTATAAGCCCAATCGACCCAATCTCTCCTCATATGTCATTCCTGCCATCCCAGGTATCAGCCTGGTGAATCTTCGCTGCACTCCTTCCATGGCAAGAACATCCTTCCTCAGATAAGGCGACCAAAACTGCATACAATACTCAAGATGTGGTCTAACAAAACAAACCTTTTTTAAAAACTGGCATCATGTTTTACCGCTCCATCACAATTACAGAGCCAGTGATGTCACAGTAAGACTAGTAATGATACAAGAGCAGCAATCCCACCTCCCCCTCCACCCCCAAAAAACACTCAGCGGCAGGTTAGCTCCATAAGGTAGGGATGGGATTGTCTTATTAAGGGAAGGAGGGCTTATAACATTAACACTGATGTTCTTTATTGAGTTAAGTCTAACAGGTAACGAGTTGTGCGTTTGTAAGTATGTGCACATTGTCTTTGTTGTTGTATAAACCATAACCTGCCAAAAATCTGTCCTCCACCTAGCCCCCTCACCCCCCCCCGCCCCACCTTTACCAGCATTGGACCAAAATAGTCATGTGATTACCAATGCTCGGACATGCCCCACACCAAATGTCCATGTGCTTAGCAAAAAGAGATTGCTAGTTCCAAAACACATTTGGAATAGTCACCTGATTATCTTTGACCAGTGAAATTGCTGAAGTGTGACTCCACGGTCACATGATTTCTATTAGTCAACAATTTAGCTAAAAGTGACACTCACTCAATTTTAATGTTGATAAGAGTGCCGTTGACATGTAAGAAGAATTTTTAAAAATCGATGGTCAATGTGAATGGAGAGACTGCAAATCAATTCCTCACAAACGCGTGGGAAAGGAGAAACAAACAAATGTTTTTAAATGTAACAGAATCGGTCGCAAAATGTCGGACAAGTTTGGGTAATTTGTAATAATCCAAAATTCCCACATTCGCAAATTGAAATTGGAAGCTTTCTAGTTCCACACATGACTCCTGTGCTGCACTATAGTCAACCATGTGCGCCACCTTGTTTATGCACATTTTGGTACCTGCAATATTTTCTCTTTAAATTGTTCTAAAGTAGCCATGTTTGTCACACTTTTCAGATTTAGATATTTCACATTTCTCAACTCAAATTCACCATCCTCATCTCCCAAGCTAATCATAATGTCTACTGTGACTTTAGCTAAAAACACGAGCTTTGAAATTCCACAATCTTTTTGGGACAAAAATGGTGGATTTGGGACAGGACCCAGATAGGTCAGATTGCCACCCCTTCTAAAATGCATTTTGGCAGATGTGGGGGTAGATAGGAGATGTGATTGTCCCCAAAGTGGTAAATATATGCAAATTGTGGTGTATGTAACCTGTTCCACCTTAAGAGAACTTAAGCCTGGTCCACCTTAAGAAAGGTACTACTTTCTTTGGCTGCTGTATACGTAATACCGATGGTGACCACACCGGTATATAAGCACAGTGTAATAATATTGTATTCAGTATAGTCCGACCTCCAACCAGTAAAGACCTGTTGAATTTACTCTTGTGGTCTGTGTAGTAATTCTCACTATAACACACAGGCTTAACACAAATGACTGGAGAATGAGGGCATAACCTGATTGCTCCAACCTTTCAAACTACAGTCATCTTGTTCTGTCACTCAGCACGTTCTAAAGTTGTGGAAGCTGCAATTACTACCTGCCCTCCAACCCTGCACTGCCATGGGAGATCGACTAGTAGTTTATAACACTGTGGAGCTGTATCACTGTATGCTCTGCATTTCATTCTCCCTGAATTGTACTTTCCTCACATACAGCTTCCTTGGGTTGTAGTTCACTAAGCACTAAAAATGATTCAGATGCCTTTCTGTCCCAACATGTCATTGAATCTTGCTGCTTTACTCAAAACATTTATGTTGACCTTTTTGCTGAAAGTCTAGGGGGCAAAATTGGGTCGCGCCCCCTTTGGGGTACTAACTTCGCTGGGGCGCTAACCCAAAAAAGTTAGCGCCCCCGCACTTGAAATGAACTGGTGGCGTCCCAAGAGGGAGGCGGGGTGCTACCGGAAGTGCCCCACCTCCCTCTTGGGGTGCTGTAAGTGGCGCGGTGGCACGTTGTGCCGCGATACTGCAAGCCTCCCTCCCCTTATTAAAGGGGAGGGGCTAGCGCAGTGCGACCCGGGGCCCAGCTGGGCCACCAGGGATCAGAGTGCCGGTAAAAGAGCCCAACACTCGAGGAGTGCTGGGCTCACGGAGCGCAGCCGGCACCCCACGGCGGGGCTTCACAGGAGGCCGGGGACAGCAACGGGGGCAGGAGCTGGCAGGCAGTCAGCAGGATAAATGGCAGCTCAGCACCCCCCCTTCAAATATCGCCGTCCCGGCCGCAGGTAGGCCCCCCCTGACCCTGTCGGAAGTAGCGTCCCACGGTAAGTCAGAGGGCGCTACCAAAGATCGCAGCCGGGGAGCTGTGCACGGTGAAGACATCATTGCCGGTGGCGCAGCACGCGGAGTGCTAACGGTTACCGCCGCCGCTAACCTCCCGCTGAATTTCGCGGGAGGTGTTAGCAGCGCCGTGCCCGGGCGCTAGTTGCTTTGTTCCCAGCAGGCGCAATCAACCGAATTTTTCCCCCCTAGAGCTTTAACCACACAGATCAAACCGAATTCACACAAAGCTAATTCTGCACTTTGATTTTTCTGCTCAAACGCAATTGGTTCCTTGCAACTGCCTTTTGTCTCACCTAAGGAGATGCAAATCTTGCCACCTGATGCTATGGGTTGGCACCTGCCTGATTATCAACAGGGCTGCACACAAATGTCAAAAATGTAAGCCAGAAACTCGGTCTGTTTATTAATCAGAGATTAAATGTTTTCCTCCTGCTTGTTTCTGTGTCTTAACTTGTGGATGCTTTAATTGTTAATATTGTTAAGATTTCAGTTAACCCAGCAAAACAAGCAATGATTCCACCCTTTGTTCTGACTGAACCCTATCTCCATCCAGTTTTGGCATTGGGTTAGAATGTATCTATGGCTGTGTGTGCTTGGATGCTGTTTGCATTCAAGGGATGCATCATCTTACGAAAATATCTTCCAAGGTGATCTCCATTGTGCTAATTTGAGGGTATCCAACTTGGCAGTGGCAGTGAAGTCTGTCATAATCTTTATTATAGTAATATATTTGGAAGTTCTGAATGATTATATTGTGTTTTTTGCACATTAGCTGAGACAGCCTTATCACCACAAGGAACGTCTCTGCACACTGGAGCTTTTGTTCTTGAAGACAGATCCTGCCCCTTTTAAATTATGTTAAATACAGTCTGAGCACAATCTTCACAAAGGCAGACATTTCACAAAGATATGGTATTATATGTTTCCATGGTGAAACAATTTTGTATGTGTACATTACTCTCCAATTACTGCCTGAATTTAGTACTGGTGGCATTTATAGTTAAGTGTACTGTATGTATACTGTGTATATATAAACTTTTTCACAGTAGGTAACGACATACAGCTTCCAATTATCTCATTTTAGACTGAGTCATTTGTGCATGTTAAATAGAAATAACTTTATGTATGATTGAATTTGCAACAAGCAAAATATATCCGACTTTCCTCTACAAACCTGTCCTTGATTACACCACACAAGGCGCACACTATCTGGAAAGTATGTTTGATATCATTTCAGTGTGAAAGTGCAGCATAAATATATTGGAGGTGAAATTGAACATGGGCGGGATACAAAACTGGTGGAATCGCATTTGCCAACCGTTAAACCACACGCCTGATATGCAATACTATTGAGGTCAATGGGTCTAAATATAGGGTGGAGTGTATAACAGGTGCCCGCTTTGCGTCTGCGCCCATGTCCAATTTCACCCCCACTGTTCCTGAGACTGTTGTATGCCATACAGAGAGAGAGGAGGGGAGGTGCCGCATGGTATGCATCTCTTAATTTTTACATGTGTTGTGGATAAACAGTAGCTGTGTCAATTTGGGACACAGATAGCTGGGAATCACCATACATCTATCTGCTGATGCACGTGCATGCTCAGTTAACTTAACCATAAGTGACAAGCTGACAAAATAGATCAGTCTTTGTCGGGTTGCCTACTTTTGCTGGTATGACTTGAAATATTCTATTATTTTTTTTCATTTTTTGCAGACGAGCGTGCAGAATTACTAAAAGAGGCAGCAAAACGAGTGAAGAGTGAAGCCCTTGGTAAGCTTAATCGGAGACACAATGAAACCACGCATTCACTCAGCCCTTAGCCCTTGCAGTTCGTCTGCTGTCACTGTGTAGCACATTAAGCCAAAGAAAAATTATGGCAGTCGCCGAAACACAGGTAGATGCAGACCTGGATCCTGATGAGGATTTGGAAGAACAGGATGAAGACTTTTTCAATCAGATGGATGAGAATGGGATCATCGGAATGGATGAAATCAATGAATATTATCTGCAGTACCATCCGAGATTGGAGGACAGCTTGGAAACTGTGGAGGAAGATGGAGAGATGTCGGGGCTCAAGGAGTTGCATGATTACAATAAATTGAGTGGCCTGGTCCCCCTCCAAGAGTCTGTAGATGATGAGAGCTTTAATATCAGTGAATTCCAGGATTCAGACCCTGTCCTCCTGTCCATATCTGCAGAGGAGGATGCAAGTCTCAGCCATTTGATTTGTAAGTAATTCACTGCTATACACATTTCTAAAATAGTCTATGTTGCAGCTGTTAGCCTGCACTTAAAGCTTATTACAGTGAATGGTCTCATCTAATCACAGGGGGCAGGCCAGGCCAGAGAGGCACTGATTGAATTAGTGTTTACTTAAGGGAGGTTGAAGCCTGGAGAATAACATGTTTTTCTTTTTTGGGGTTTCAATCAAATAGTGTGCAGAATCCGATTAATTGAGTTAACATTTCTGAAAGTAGTGGACAGTGGAACTCCCTAATAATTCAAGTGTTCGTATGCTAATATCGTTAAATGTAATTTCTAGGCAATGTACTTTTTAAAAAATGTCCTTGCAACAAACATGTGCACGTGCTAAATAAGATAACACTTCATCCGTGATTAAAATTAAGACAATTAAAGAAATGGAAAGCTGAGGTTTGGCGCATGACCTGAAATCTTTGCACAGAGTCAGTTGAGATAATGTCACAAAACCGAAGACTAGACGGGCAGAGCACGCATGGCCTGCAGGGGGGTGGGAAGTGAAGCAGATGGGAATGGCTGCTGTTGCTGTTCTCTCGAACACAAAGGTGTAGAAGACCGAGGGTTTAAAAATGCCTGTTTTAGTGGTTTTTGGTTTTACAATGTTTCAGTTGACACTGAATGTTGCATGGGTTTGGGAATGGAAGTGTTTGTTTATTCTGAAAGCCCCAGTAAAGAAATTGCCTCCGCAGTTTTTAACTGACTATTACCAGGAGTGTCTGAACCTGTGGTGTTTATTGATTATAAAGAAAGGCTTGAAGACTTGCATTTTTATATAGCGCCTTTCACAACCTCAGGACATTCCAAAGCGCTTTACAGTCAATGAAGCACTTTTAAAGTGTAGTATTTATTGTAATGTAGGAAACGCAGCCAATTTGCACACAGCAAGCTCGCATAATGTAGGAAATGCGGCAGCCAATTTGCGCACAGCAAGCTCCCACAAACAGCAAACAGCAATGTGATAATAACCAGAATCCTTTTTAGTGATGTTGATTGAGGGATAAATATTGGCCAGGACACCGGGGAGATAACTCCCCTGCTCTTCTTCGAAATAGTGCCGTGGGATCTTTTGCATCCACCTAAGCAGACGGGGGCCTAGAAATTGGGCTTTGGCTTAGCCAGGGCTTTAGCGCCGGAAGTTAGTGCCGGCGCTAAGTCCCCCTGCGCGCGCCAAAAATTCAGTAGCGCCGCGCCCAAACGGCTGTCGGCGCTACTGAAGGGTCTTAGCGCCTGGAAAAGGGCGCTAACTGCCGTTTAGCACCGCAATTCCGGCGCTGCGGCACCCGATGCGGTGCGGCAGGCTGGGGAAGTGCAGGCCTCCTCCTTCCGTTAAGGAGGAGCTGCCTGCACCCGGCCGCGGCCCGCGCAAATCTGTTTAAAAATGAGCCCGGCACCTCGGACAAGTGCCGGGCTTGCATCTGTTCCGGGGGGGGGGGGGGGGAGAAGTCTGGGGAGGGAGCTGCGGGCAGGCGGCCGGCGGGAAAGCGGCCGGCCGCCGCGGGGCCTTTAATGCGCCGGCGCAAACACATGTTGGACTCTGTTGCCAGAGTCTTAGTTGCGGCTGCCACGGGCGAGGCGGCCGCAACTGAATTTCGGCGCTGGGGCCTGTCGGCATGGCAACCGGGACGCTGCGCACACCGATGACGTGATCGGTGCCGGCGCAGCGCTACCGGTGCAACGCCGCTTTAGGGCCCCAGGGAATTTTTCAACTGGCCATAACTCTGGCGCTAGTCCCTCTAGCGCCTCAAAAGCGGCGCTAAGGCTAGTGAATTTCTAGGCCGGGGTTTAACGTCTCATCTAAAAGACGGCACCTTCGACTGTGCAACACTCCCTCAATACTGCACTGGAGTGTCAGCCTAGATTTTTGTGCTCCAGTCTCTGGAGTGGGTTAAGAGTTGTTGGTTGTTATTAGTTGTTAAGAAATCCCAGAAAAAGCTTAGACAGCTGGCCAGGGGGATTTCTCAAGCCCAAAGTCCAGTCATTAAAGGAAACCTAGTTCAATCCAGCTGAATTTGCCAAGAGTTCATTCTGCCACAATTGCTTAACTATCATAATTTAAATTGACACAAAAAAGGGCAGAAAAATGTTTGTGTTGTATTGATAACTATTCAAATTAGCTATTTATTGTGCGTGAGTATGTTTGTTTTAAGTGCTCTTAATAAAACAACAGATTTATACCCAAGTTTTGTATTTTATGTAATCCTCTACTGACCAAAAATGACCATTTAATGTGGAATAGCAAGATGCATGCTAGACATATAATCGTTATTCAGCAAATAAAAGTGACATCCATGCACGAGTGTTGCCCTCAATCCTTATTAAGTTACCACTGTATGGTGTGGCACAGAAGGCCAGCTTGACTTTTCCTTTACTTCTCCCTTCCCCATCACCAATTTTTCCTTCCGTCCTTTTCTGAAAATGTCTCTGCTCTTGGCCAGCAAGGATTGGAAACTCATCATTTGCAGACTTTCGTGCTTGGACCTGTATCTTAACTACTCCGTATAACAGAGTGTTACACCACTGTGCTGCCAGTTGCTAACAGCTGTTGCTAAATGGAATAAAAGTGCGGGTTGCCTCTCCTAGACTGCATACAGGTGTAGCTTCTGGCCAATATGGTGAAAGTGGCGACACTAGAAACAGAACTCTCGTTTTAACTGAAATTGTTATCCAACAATTTCTGGAACTATTTATAGAAATAGAAGTCCAGGTCTGATGGAACAATCGATACTCTTAAAACCTGAGACAGGAGATAAAAAGCAGTGAACATGCAAAGCCTCAGTACTGCACTGTTTGAAATTGGCTGTGTAAATTCATTCAGAGATTAAAAACGTGGCATTTTGTTGTAAAATTCTGCATTTGGACTGCAGGGAACAAAACATTAAGCTTTTGGAACACATTAAGTACAGTAGCTGCATTAGTGTGTTAAATCTGATTTGCAGCTAATACAAGCATGATAGGATTCTGCCAGTGTGGTCTGAAGTCTGAGTGATGAGGAGATGCCCTGCAGGATTCATGGAGAATCCTGATCTATTCTGGGTTTTATTTTATTGCACATCAGTATTTCTGGCCTTATTCAGGTTATTTATATTTTGGGTTTGACCAATAAAAGTGCCAGACAAGCACAATTGGACAATAAAACAAAAAGCAAAATACTGCAGATGCTGGAAATCTGAAATAAAAACAGAAAATGCTGGAAACACTCAGCTGGTCAGGCAGCATCTGTGGAGAGAGAAACCGGGTTAACGTTTCAGGTCGATGACCCTTCGTCGGGGAATGGGTAAGTTACCCGGACGATTTTAACTACCTTGCCCATAAGATTTCCGCTGGGCGAGTAGGGTTAAAATCAAGAGTCCATGTCCAATTTTCATAATTCAAATAGTGGATTCAAGCAGCTAAGTAGAAAGATGGTGGGTACAGTAATGATATCCTGGCTCCATGTCTTCAGTGTCCTGTTGTTGTTGTAAATATGACATAGTCATATTTACTGAGTATTTTAGTGACCTCTGAATTGTGGCAAATTTGTTTCTTCTGAAGGAATTTGGCTGAGATCAGAATTTAAGAAGGCTGAGATTTGACTTGACCTCTAGAGATTAGACGTTCTTGGATAAACAAATATCCCGCCTGACCTACCTTATTAGATCCATGGTGTGGACCTGCACAGATAATGCACATTTCCCTCCCGTGTCCATGAGAACGGTTGGCATAGTGCTCAAGTTCACAACCTATTCTTGATTTATGATGTCACTTGATAACCAACAGGAATGGTAACCTTGGCTGTGTGTTTTTTAAAGAACTTTCCTCCACCTTAGTAAGATGACAGTTGTCTCGGCATAGACCAGAGCATGCCTTTACCCATAAAAACCCTCGAGGAACTGTTCATTACACCATTTTAATTGGATGACCAGCAACAATTTGCCGCCTTTCTGAGGAAAGTCTCCCAGTGAAACCTTCATTTCCCATGTATTCAACCTCAAAAGGTGCCAACCATGAGAATCTAAAATGCTTCACTGATGTGCATCAATGTCATTGCGCAGTTTGTGCATACATTGATGACATTAAAATAAACAAGGTCTCAGTCCAAATGTTTAGATGGATTCATACTATGCTAGAAGCATTTAGTTTATTTTATATGGATATAAAGTGTATTTTTTTTAAATCTATGTAGCCCTGCAGGCACTTTTTTCCCCTGGTCTAATTTGCTATCGAGCTTTGGATGGACGAGCAGAGTGACCCTCCGGGTATTCTCTGTCAACAGTTAATCAGTTTGAACAGATGTCAGAATCAGTTGTGATAACACAGAATTGATTTAATTAAAAAATGGTACAAATGGACCAACTTTCTGTTGCTGTTTCTGGCCAGCCGGGACTATATTCTGGAGCCATTCCGCTTGACTTCACACCTTTCAGTTACAGAAGGCCAAGCAATCTGCCAACTAGGGGCTTGAGACTGCAAGCCTGGGTGAAGGACAGTACATTCTGAAAACTGCTAGATTTTTTTTTTCAAAATCCTACTAAAGCTAAAGAAAAGGATGATTTTTGGTCCAGTGAAAAGGATCGGTCATTATTAGGATGGCCTAAATTAGAGCCTAGTGACAGATTACAATATAGAACAGAAAACCGAGTCCAAAAGCACATCAAGAAAAAATCATTCGGCTGATAATTTTTGGCAGTAAACCCAATAACAGAAATCCGACTGAACTAGCCAGCTTCCTTCATGGTTTGCCTGGAGCAACCGGAAGTGCTCATGATGTATTCTGATACCCTTGTTTTCAAATCCCTGCATGGTCTCAGCCCTCCCTATCTCTAACCTCCTACAAGCCTCTGAGATATCTGCGCTCCTTCAATTCTGGCCTCTTGAGCATCCCCGATTTTAATCGTTCCACCATTGGTGGCTGTGCCTTCAGCTGCCAAGGCCCTAAAGCTCTGGAATTCCCTCCCTAAACCTCTCCACCTCTTTACTTCTCTACCTCTCTTTCCTCCTTTTTAAGATGCTCCTTCAAGCCTACCACTTATCTACCCTCATATCTTCTTGTCTGGCTCAGTGTCAAACTTTGTTTGGTAATGCTCCTGTGAAGCACCTTGGGACGTTTTACTATGTTAAAGGCGCTATATAAATTCAAGTTGTTGTTGTTGTATTTGCTATCAGTTTAACACACCTCAATAAAACATTTACATCATAAGAGTTATGGTGCTATTTGAATTGATCAGGATCAAGGTGAGAGATCTGGGCACTGAAAGTTAATTTGTGTTTTGAAAACCTCTCAAAACCCCTCTGCTGAGTGATCATTACGTACCATTCAATAGATGAATGCTGAACCGAACTAGGAATAAAATGTGCTCGCAGATAAATTACAAATCTTCATATGAATACGACAACAAAGGAAAGCTCTTGAAGTAAATGGAGGAGTACAGACATGATAAGAGCAGATTGAAGATTTAGCTCAAATTCTTATATACCAATTTAAAGCACAATAGCAATTAACTATTGGAATTAAAATTAATTTAGTTAATGAAAATATTGCCAGCAGCACAGAACCAGACTTTCCTTCAGTTGACTGAGTCCTGGCTGCTTTGAACTGAAAACCGCCTTCTCATTTTTTTCACATTGCATCTGGGAAACTATTCCTTAAAGAAGGCAAATTGTTCCTGATCATCTGATTTACAAAGTGTCATGAACAGTTAGTTCCTCAGCAGTAACACTTTAAACTCCACAGATACCACAGATTGAGCTTTTTCAGCTGATAACCCGTTCACATGTATTTCGACCGATCCCTCACAAAAACAGTTAATTCAAAAAAAGAGCTGGATAAATCGCTGATCAGTGTTGGAACTGAAAGTGAGAAGGATAAGGACAGGCACATGGCCCTATGCTATCTGCAACACAATGCCTTCTGTGTTTCGAACTGTCCAGTGTGGAAATCAACCTGCTAGGCTTAAACAACTGAGGTGTAAGTGCAGGCAGATATTGTAGAGTCTTTGAAATACTCAGCAGGTCAGGCAGCATCTGCGGAGCGAGAAACAGAGTTAAGGTTTCAGGTTGATGACCCTTCGTCAGTTCTGACAAGGGGTCATTGACCTGAAACGTTAACTCTGTTTCTCTCTCCACAGATGCTGCCTGACCTGCTGAGTATTTCCAGCATTTTCTCCTTTTATTTCTGATTTCCAGCATCCGCAGTATTTTGTTTTTGTATTGTAGAGTCTTTGTCAGGTCAGGGGGAAATATTGCAGGACATTTTTGTCGAGATTAAATAAATGGGATAGAATCCATGATAGGGCTATTTGTGTTTGATTGATTGGTGGAAGAAGCAAGCTTGAAGAGCCGAATTAACTTTTCAAAAATTCCATGTTTTCTTACATTCTTGATGTGTTCTTGATACTGTCCTAACAACCACAGGGCCCTGCCTTTGTCCATTATTAACAATCGAAGGATGCCATTGGAGTTCTACTAATTTTCAAAGTGTCCAGTTGTGTATAGCAAGATTACAGTACGTAATAATTGAAGAACAATGCAGCACAGTGGCTGCATCAAAACATAATCGCACAATACGGTCAGATGATGCGGGAGAAAGCACCTGCTCGACCCTTTTCAAAAGGATGTACAAGCTGTAGCTGCAGGATGAGGAAGACATGTGCTAACCTCCTTCCTTCTGCCTACAGAAAACCAATTTGATTCCCTTAAACAGGAAGTGGAAGTGGGTATTGCAACACTACAATATTCAATGCAGGAAAACGGGCAGGAAGTGCATTCCATCTGGTATAGTCAATTGCACAAGAGGTGGTTTAGACTGATGTGCTCTATTCATGGCTTATGGGATGCGTGGACTAGAATCCGTTTACTGTGCTTCTATGTAGGTTAACACAGCTAACATGGAACCAGCATTGCTGCTTGCACTGCAGGTTAACATGACTGGCAAAAGTGTGACATTGCAGTCAGCAATTTAGTTCAGTCTACCCAACATGGGGGCTATTTTATAATCTGCTCCCATTGGTGACTGAAATTACTTTTTTTTTTAGTGACAAAGGGGCTAAAGTACATTTGGCTATTCATGTAGGTCATAATGAAAATGGCTCTTAAGTTTATGAAGGTCTTCGTGCAAACTATAATTCCCTCTCCAAATCTCTGTCACTCTCCCACTGATTCTTTATACCCCCATTTTCGTCATTGAGAAATGCTTGACTTGCACTTTTTATCTACTCACGGCTGGAAGGCAAAGATGTGTACAAATGCACTTCCAACCACCAATGTGCTATATTGCCAAAATGAATTCCGGGAATGGGGGATCTTGGCTACAAGGACAGGTTGGAGAAGCTGGATTTGTTTTCAAGGAGGTTGAGGGGTGATTTGATCAAGGTGTGCAAGATTATGACGTGTTTGGATAGGCTAAACGGGGAAAGGCTGTTCCCACTAGTTGATGGTACAAGGACTAGGGGACACAGATTTAAGGTTTTTTAAAATTCATTGATGGGATGTGGGCGTCGCTGGCTAGGCCTGCATTTAGTGCCCATCCCTAATTGCCCTTGAGAAGATGGTGGTGAGCCGCCTTCTTGAACCGCTGCAGTCCATATGGTGTAGGTACACCCACAATGCTGTTAGGAAGGGAGTTCCAGGATTTTGGCCCAGCGACAGTGAAGGAACGGCGATACAGGTCCAAGTCAGGATGGTGTGTGGCTTGGAGGGGAACTTGTAGGTGGTGATGTTCCCATGCGTCTGCTGCCCTTGTCCTTCTAAGTGGTAGAGGTCGCGGGTTTGGAAGGTGCTGTTGAAGGAGCTTTGGCGAGTTGCTGCTGTGCATCTTGTAGATGGTACACACTGTAGCCACAGTGCGCCGGTGGTGGAGGGAGTGAATGTTGAAGGTGGTGGATGGAGTGCCAATCAAGCGGGCTGCTTTATCCTGAATGGCGTCGAGCTTCTTGAGTGTTGTTGGAGCTGCACTCATCCAGGCAAGTGGAGAGTATTCCATCACACTCCTGACTTGTGCCTTGTAGATGGTGGCAAGGCTTTGGGGAGTCAGGAGGTGAGACACTCGCCGCAGAATTCCCAGCCTCTGGCCTGCTCTTGTAGTCACAGTATTTATATGGCTGGTCCAGTTCAGTTTCTGATCCATGGTAAACCCCAGGATGTTGATAGTGGGGGATTCAGCGATGGTAATGCCATTGAATGTCAAGGGGAGATGGTTAGAGTTTCGCTTGTTGGAGATGGGCATTGCCTGGCACTTGTGTGGTGCGAATGTTACTTGCCACTTGTCAGCCCAAGTCTGAATGTTGTCCAGGTCTTGCTGCATATGGACATGGACTGCGTCAGTATCTGACGAGTCTCGAATGGTGCTGAACAGTGTGCAATCATCAGCGAACATCCCCACTTCTGACCTTATGATGGAGGGAAGGTCATTGGTGAAACAGCTGAAGATGGTTGGGCCTAGGACACTGCCCTGAGGAACTCCTGCAGTGATGTCATGTGATTGAGATGAATGACCCCCAACAACCACAGCCAACTTCCTTTGTGCTAGGTATGATTCCAACCAATGGAGAGTTTTCCCCTTGATTCCCATTGACTTCAGTTTTGCTAGGGCTCCTTGATGCCACACTCGATCAAATGCTGCCTTGATGTCAAGGGCAGTCACTCTCACCTCACCTCGAGTTCGGCTCTTTTGTCCATGTTTGGACCAAGGCTGTAATGAGGTCAGGAGCTGAGTGGCCCTGGCGGAACCCAAACTGGGCGTCAGTTAGCAGGTTATTGCTGAGTAAGTGCCGCTTGATAGCACTGTCGACGACACCTTCCATCACTTTGCTGATGATTGAGAGTAGACTGATGGGACGGTAATTGGCCGGGTCGGATTTGTCCTGCTTTTTGTAGACAGGACATATTTGGGCAATTTTCCACATTGCCGGGTAGATGCCAGTGTTGTAGCTGTACTGGAACAGCTTGACTAGGGGCGCAGCTAGTTCTGGAGCACAAGTCTTCAGTACTATTGCCGGAATGTTGTCAGGGCCCATAGCCTTTGCAGTATCCACTGTCTTCAGCCGTTTCTTGACATCACGTGGAGTGAATTGAATCGGCTGAAGACTGGCATCTGTGATGCTGGGGACCTCAGGAGGAGGCTGAGATGGATCATCCACTCGGCACTTCTGGCTGAAGATAGCTGCAAATGCTTCAGCCTTGTCTTTTGCACTCACGCGCTGGGCTCCACCATCATTGAGGATGGGGATATTTTTGGAGCCTCCTCCTCCTGGTAACTGTTTAATTGTCCACCACCACTCACGACTGGATGTGGCAGGACTGCAGAGCTTTGATTTGATCCGATGGTTGTGAGATCGCTTAGCTCTGTCTATCGCATGTTGCTTCCGTTGCTTGGCATGCAAGTAGTCCTGTGTTGTAGTCTCACCAGGTTGACACCTCATTTTTCGGTATGCCTGGTGCTGTTCCTGGCATGCTCTCCTGCACTCTTCGTTAAACCAGGGTTGATCTCCCGGCTTGATGGTAATGGTAGAGTGAGGGATATGCCGGGCCATGAGGTTACAGATTGTGGTTGAATACAATTCTGCTGCTGCTGATGGCCCACAGCGCCTCATGGATGCCCAGTTTTGAGTTGCCAGATCTGTTCGAAATCTGTCCCATTTAGCACGGTGGTTGTGCCACACAACACGGTGGAGGGTATCCTCAACATGAAGATGGGACTTCGTCTCCACAAGGACTGTGCGGTGGTCACTTCCACCAATGCTGTCATGGACAGATGCATCTGCAACAGGTAGATTGGTGAGGACGAGATCAAATAGGTTTTTCCCTCTTGTTGGTTCCCTCACCACCTGTCGCAGACCCAGTCTGGCAGCTATGTCCTTTAGGACTCAGCCAGCTCGGTCAGTTGTGGTGCTACCGAGCCACTCTTGGTGATGGACATTGAAGTCCCCCACCCAGAGGACATTTTGTGCCCTTGCTACTCTCAGTGCTTCTTCCAATTGGTGTTCAACATGAAGGAGTACTGATTCATCAGCTGAGGGAGGGCGGTCGGTGGTGATGGGCAAGAGATACGGGGGGGATGTGAGAAAAAACTTTTTTACGCATTGAGTGGTGGAAGCGAAGACACTCGGGGGCGGGGGGGGCGGGGGAAATAGCGCCCCCAAAAAATTTGCGCCCCAGCAGCCGAAATTCACCAGTAGTGCCCCAAGAGGGAGGCGGGGTGCTATTGGAAGCACCCCGCCTCCCTCTTGGGGCACTGTGATTGAATATTGCGACACTGGTGCTGCGGCATGTCGCGCAGCGGTACAGCGGGCCCTCCTCTCCTTATTAAAGGGGAGGGGCCTAGCGCAGCGTGACCCGGGGCCCAGCTGGGCCACCAGGGATCGGAGTGCCGGCAAAAGAGCCCAGCACTCGAGAGAAATGCCGGGCTCACGGACGCAGCCGGCACTCCGCGGGGGGGCGGGGGGGGTGCTCAGGAGGCGAGGGACAGCAACGTGGGGCAGGTGCTGGCAGGCAGCCAACAACAAAAATGGCTGCCCGGCATCTCCCCTTTAATTTGCGCCGCCCCAGCCGCAGGTAGACCCCCCTGACCCCATCGGACATGGCATCTGGCGGTAAGTCAGGGGGCGCTACCGAAGATCGCGGCCGGGACGCGAGGGGGGTGCTGCATACGGCAATGACGTCATCGCTGGCAGTGCAGCACCGCAGGGCGTTAACGGTTACCGCCGCCGCTAACCTCCCGCTGAATTTCGCGGGAGGTGTTGGCGGCGCAGCGCTAGTTACTTTGCGCCCCGTTAGAGCCCTCTTAGGCCAAATTTGTAGGCCTCAATGTTTTCAAGGGGACACTGGATAGGCACTTGAGGGACATAACCTTGCAGAGCTGCGGGGATAGAGCAGGGCAATGGGACTGACTGGATTGCCCTACAGAGAGTCGGCATGGACTCGATGGGCTGAATGGCCTCCTTTGCTGTTATGACTCTATGATTCTATGACTCTATGACTGTCACAATTTTTGCAAATAAATTCTATATTCTTTCATATAATACAGTACTAGTATTCTAATTTGGTGTTGAATCAGTGCAAAATATTGTTTAGAAAAATACCAATGAGAAACTGTTGCTGGTAAATACAACGGGGGGGGGGTCATTTTAATTTTCGCTTCCATTGAAGTCAATGGGAGAGGTGTTTAACAGGTGGTCAAGCTGATATTGCATGTTTCACACACTATATCGTCCGAAGTCAAAATGACCCCCAATGAGATATATGTGCCAGTTTGCTCTTACAATACACTTTTTCAATTCCTAGATGAATCGGAACCACAGGAGAAGGATGGGATTCTCGACGATCAGGATTCAAAATCTCATTGGCATCCTGAGCGAGATCAACAGCTGGACATGACTGAAGATGAAAAGGAGCAGGGAAACTTTACCCTTCACAGTGAGGTCGGCACCAGCAAGGAGGACAGTGAAGAGGAGTACTCTGATTTGCCCTATGATGAGCAAATTGAGGAAACCAACCCAAGCACACTGAGAGACTCATGGCACAGATATGAAGTATATAGCAAGGCACAAAATATATTGGATCGTGGGGATGATTTTTCAGTACAAAGTATAAGGGACCATGCAGACAAACTCTCTGATCAGTCCAATGGAAGCGTTAGCTACTCAAAAACTCAGGGTAAAGATTCCAGCCTATTAGCGCAGGATTGTTATTCCGATGACTTTGAAGCTACTTATACTAATAATGTAGACCATTATGGAGATGCGTTAGAATTGTCCCATGATAACAAGGCAATAGGATCTGCTGATGAGATTAGAAAAGAGAGCCAGGACAACTCTTCATTTAATTATGCAACGTTCCATTTTAATCAGGCATTGCTCAGTCACCTTTCAGTTGAAGACCTAGTAAGTGGCCCAGATATTGAGGCTGAGACCATTCCAGAATCACCGGGCACTGATAGTGTTGAAGAATCAGTGGGTAGGTTTTCGAACAAGGAGAGAGGTTCTGTAAAAGGAAATCAGGATTCTGAGTCTGGTAATGAAAGACAAAAAGGTAAAAGCAGGAAATCTGAGGACAGTGAAGCCGCAGCTAAGAAGCAAGTCAAATTGACCAATCATCAGAAATCTCCTCATACCCTTGGTAAACCACATATTTTAAAGGATAACACTGGTCAAAACTCTAAAGTGAACAGGCAAATAAAAACTCTGACTCCCCAAAGGAGAGCAATTAATCAAAGAGCTTCAAGAATCAGTTCATTCAAGCCATTATCAAGAAAGATAACTTCAGAAACAGTAATGTACGGCCGGGGTCAGCTTAACTACCCACTGCCAGATTTCTCAAAAGTGGGGCCACGAGTTAAATTTCCCAAGGATGAGCAAGCCTACCAGAAGCCCAGGAGTAAGATCGTCGTCATGAAGAGCAATAGAAATGACACGCGGCTTCTACTCCACTCTCCTGCAGAGATTGTTCGCCACGTGCTGCAAAGCAGTAACGAGTGTCCTCTGATCACACCGACACCTTCAGGAGTAAAGGTGGTGGCAGAATTCAAGTCGCCACAGCAAGCCACAGAAATGGTTTATCAACTGCAGGTAATGAGTGAGTAAACGTAGTCTTAGTAACTTCACTCTGAGTCATTTTCAGTCAAACAAATTAACAGTACAGGTAGTAGGAGAATGCTGAGGGACATTTGCTAAAGTGAGCAGGATCAAGTGAACAAGAACCCCTTCTGAGAATTGGGTCAAGGTGAGGTAGTAAAGTGGCTGGAGTTTTCAGCCTTGAATTTCTCCCTCATAGTCAAAGAAAAAATAAATAACTTGCATTTATATAGCACCTTTCAGGACCTCCGGATGCTCCAAAGTGCTTTACAGCCAATGAACTGCTCTTGAAGTGTAGTCACCGTTGCTATGTGGGGAAATGCGGCAGCCAATTTGCACACAAACAGCAATGTGATAATGACTCGATAATCTGTTGTTGGGTGTTGATTTGAGGGATAAATACTGGCCAGCTCACTGGGGAGAACTCCCCTGCTCTTCTTCAAAATGCTGCCATGGGATCTTTTAGGGCCACCTGAGCAGGCAGACGGGGCTTCAGTTTAACGTCTCATCTGAAAGAAGGCACTTCAACAGTGCAGCACTCCCTCCGTACTGCACTGAGCTATTCCCGGCAGATATCTCTTTGCAGTTGCCATTTTTCCAACTGAGAATTTTTAATGCAGTTTAGGTGAAAAGCTTTTGTATTGAGTGCCCAGAAATGACCATTTGTGATGTTAGCCAGCAAATGCTTAACTCATTCAGAAGGCATGACTTTATTTGCTATTTTAGCAGAGGGATTAACCCATTTTAAATAAACACAGTTAACATTTGTGTTAAAATAGCGGGCGGAGGAATGTCCTAAGAACGGCTCACATGTTTGTCCATTAATATCACCAAGAACAAGTTGGCTTATATTAGTAATCATGTTGTGCTTCTTTGAGAAGTTGTCCTAATGATGTCATTGCTAAACTTATTGCTCACATTTCATCAGTGCTCCCATTTTATTTTGTTCCCTTCCCCAGGAATAGGCTCAAGAAGCATTCTGTTAAATATTTCTGAAATATTGTACAACTGCCAGAGAGGTGCAAGGCCCTGCCAGCCACCAATGGTTCACTTCCAACTGGCTGGTACTTCTTGGCACCCCTTGTACCTAAACAACCGCAGGCTGTCAGTGAGCCACAATAACCTTGAATTTTTCTTTTTAACAGGAGGATTATCGCCGGCTCCTAACCAAATACGCTGAAGCAGAAAATACCATTGATCGATTGCGGATTGGGGCTAAGGTAGGGAACTACTGAAACAAAATACATGAAAAAAGTGCTTTCATTCGGAAATTCTGGCTTGCATTATACAAGCAGCAGCCATTTTGTTTTCGTGATTGCGTAATATAAACTAGCGGCCATAAGTATAAGATAGTCGTCAGTAAATCCAATAGGGAATGCAGGAGAATCTTCGTCTTTACCCAGAGAGTGGCAGAAATGTGGCGCTCGCTACCACAAGGAGTAGTTGAGGCGAATGACATAGATGGATTTAAGGGGAATCTAGAAAAACGCATGAGGGAGAAAGGGATAGAAGGTTATGCTGATGGGCTTAGATGAAGAAGGTGGGAGAAGGTTCGTGTGGCGCATAACCACAGAGATGGACCAATTGGGCCGAATGGCCTGTTGTGCTGTAGATTCTATTTAATATGCAACACATTTTTCTTTCCTACAAATGCAATTTGTGTCAGGATTCCATATTATAATTCTATTTGAAATGAATTTCTGTGGCCGCAATGCTGCTTTATACTCACTACCCTGAAGCAGGCGGGGAGGCTTTCTGCTCTGTGGGACACAGGAGTTAGAGAGTAAGGACTGTAATTCTCCTTCATTTGGTAAAAAGCCTTTGAGCCTTTATTTTGTAACAGTCTCTCAGAGGAGGCGGGGGGGGGGGGGTGGGGGCGGAGGGGGTGGTGGAGTGGGGGGGGGATTTTCAACTCATGACCGCCTGTTTCTCCCCTAAAAGAAAAAATGGGCAGTTGAATATTGGCCTACAGATGTGAGGCAATCACGAAGTGGTTGAGATCGTGCAGCTTCACTTCACCTGGACTCTTTAGCAGCCACGAGGGTACTCGCACCCCATTACTCCGAGCTAATTTCAAATCCATGTTTGGGACCTGACCGGATGGTGTCCAAGCTCCGTCAGGATTATGTGTCAAAGCGTTGAAAATATTGTCTGACCCATCACAACAGATTTTTTGGGGGGTACTTAACATGTTTCATACTATATTTTTTGGAGGAGTGCATGGTGGGATTTCTGCACTTGGTGGGAGGAGCAGGGGTCCTAAATTCCTCTTTTTAAACTGGTGACATACATCATCATCATTCAAGATTACATGAACACCAAATTTAATCTGCTTTCCCTATCACACTAGTTATTAAGTGTTACCAAGATTTATTGTGATTTCATCCCTTACAACATTACTGCACAACCTGGGGGTCCATCTGGTGGGGATGTTGTCTGCCATTCACACCAACCCCTGGACAGGTGTTTATTCTGCCCAGACCCTTATGTGACATTAAGTGATCGACGCTGATGCATTCTCTGTTGCATTCTCAGTCCTGTTCAAAGCACTACCAGCCTTTGCCCCTCTAGTCACTGACCTTTGGAAGAATTCCCTCATCCCTCCTCTCCCAAATTCCTGGCACACACACACCCCTGCATTCTGTGTACCGACTCTTTCATATTGCTGCAGTGTTCTTTTCGTGTGCTTTTCCCAACCTTGTCTCCCATGGCACATTTAGCTCAGTTAATGTAAATTCTTACCTGCTGTTCAAGCCTTCCCTATTATCTGCAGAGCAACATTGTCATTTAGCCAGCTTTAAGGGGGTAATGCATAAGTTATCATTTAGGCTGTCTGCAAGGAGTTGACACACTGGGGAGTCTGTCAGAGCTGTTATAACTGTTTAGGAGCTCCATAATTGATGATGTCAGCATAAAAGCTATGAGAATGCATCTTAGTCAGTGTCCAGTTATCTGCATTTAGCAGCTTATTTGGTCTGATTCCTCTCAGAAACATGAATGAACCAGGACTGATATAATGGCTATTGCTGATGGTGGTTTAATGGTTTTCTCTCATCTCTGCTTGAACTGATAAGTAGCTCATTTTCCTCAATGGGTCCTCTGTGCTCTTTAGATGGCCTCAGAATGAAATGTGCAGCCATTGGATGGAAATTTTATATATAATGCCAGAATTTGCATATTAAGTTTATTGGGCCAGTTTTATATTCGACATTAGCTCAAAATGAGCCGTGTGCTCTGGGAGTTGGAGTGTTAGTTTTGAAGTCATGGCACAGCAGAGACAGGAAAGCATCCTGCCCTCTTCTCTCACCCTGGTCAACGTTCAGTAACTTTAGGGAACGGCCCATTGGGTAACAATGTCTATTCATGAATAGGGATAAGGTATAATATGCATGGTGGCTGCAAACCCACTGTGGGTGGGTGTGTTTAAGGCTGTCTTAAGTGTCTTAATTGTTGAGGCAGTTCTCCTAACCGACACCCCTACTGTGACCATTGATCTAAATGGCACCTTAACAGGGCTGTCATTCTGGTAAATCAGAGTACAACTACACCAACGTCACCCATTGCTCCAAGAAATCCAACAACATTTAAATGTCTTCATCAATGTCTTCATCAATGACAAGGGGAAGGAATTTTGTGTGTCTGTCTGTGTGTGTGTGTCTGTGTGTGTGTCTGTGCATGTGTGTGTCTGCTTTTTTATTTGTTTATGGGATGTGGGCATCGCTAGCAAGGCCAGCATTTATTGCCCATCCCTAATTGCCCTTGAGAAGGTGGTGGTGAGCCGCCTTCTTGAACCGCTGCAGTCCGTGTGCTGTTAGGGAGGGAGTTCCAGGATTTTGACCCAGCGATGTTGAAGGATCGGCGATATACTTCTAAGTCAGGATGGTGTGTGACTTGGAGGGGAACTTGGAGGTGGGGGTGTTCCCATGCGCCTGCTGCCCTTGTCCTTCTAGGTGGAAGAGGTCGCGGGTTTGCGAGGTGCTGCCGAAGAAGTCTTGGCGAGTTGCTGCTCTTGTAGATGGTACACACTGCAGCCACGGTACGCCGGTGGTGGAGGGAGTGAATGTTTATGGTGGTAGATGGGGTGCCAATCAAGCGGGCTGCTTTGTCCTGGATTGTGTCGAGCTTCTTGAGTGTTGTTGGAGCTGCACTCATCCAGGCAAGTGGAGAGTATTCCACCAAACTCCTTACTTGTGCCTTGTAGATGGTAGAAAGGCTTTGGGGAGCCAGGAGGTGAGACACTCACCACAGAATACCTAGCCTCTGACCTGTTCTTGTTGCCACAGTATTTATGTGGCTGGTCCAGTTAAGTTTCTGGTCAATGGTGACCCCCGGGATGTTGATGGTGTGGGATTCGGCGATGGTAATGCCATTGAATGTCAAGAGGCGGTGGTTAGACTCTCGCTTGTTGGAGATAGTCATTGCCTGACACTTCTGTGGCGCGAATGTTACCTGCCATTTATCAGCCCAAGCTTGAACGTTGTCTGGGTCTTATTGCATGCGGGCATGGACTACTTCATTACCTAAGGAGTTGTGAATGGCACTGAACACTGCAGTCATCAGCAAACATCCCCATTTCTGACCTTATGTTGGAGGGAAGGTCATTGATGAAGCAGCTGAAGTGTCTGTGTGTGTCTGTCTGTCTGTGTGCGAGTTTGTGTCTGTGTGTCTGTGTCAGAGTGTGTGTGTGTCTGTGTGTGTCTGTGTGAGTATCAGTGTGTGTGAGTATCAGTGTGTGTGTGTCTGTCAGTGTGTGTGTCAGTGTGTGTCTGTGTCTGAGTGTCTGTGTGAATGTCTGTGTGAGTGTCTGTCAGTGTCTGTGTGTGACTGTGTGTGTCTGTGTGTGAGTTTGTGTCTGTGTGTCAGTGTCTGTGTGTCTGTCAGTGTCTGTGTGTCTCAGAGTGTGTGTGTGTCAGAGTGTGTCTGTGTGTGTGTGAGTGTGTGTGTGTGTGTGTGTGTGTGTGTGTGTGTGTGAGATAGTTTAGGAAACAACTTGCATGAAGACAGCACCTCCTTTTTAAAAAGATTGCCACTTTTTTTAAGGAGTAAATTTTAGATTGTAGCTGCTACAACATCATCATATTATGGTACAGCATTCCCATTACATCATGCATCAAGAACCTTTTTTGCAATACAGTGCCACGATTATGTAATACAGTATGTTTAATAACCACTTCGAACGGCCTGTCAGGAACTTCACATGGTTGATGGTACTTATTTAAGCTGTGCTAATTTCCACTCTGTTATAATGATAATAATGGCACTTGTTTAAATCCATCCCCTAGCAGATTGTGTGGAGCAGCAAAATAATGCAGCGGAGACACAGAGCCTGGTCCTGGCACACAGTCATTTCATTAGGAATTTGAGCCAATCATCTCCCCAATCGAGCGCAGTCTTGACTGATATGATTGAGTCCAGATTTACTAGAGCAGTAACAGGGGAATAGTTGGATAAAATTCCATGTATAATCAAACTTAAATGCGAGCAATGAATTGTATTTCCTGGTATCAAAATGCAAAATCAAATTTCCCTGCCAGAATTATCCGATGTGTGCTGATACTTAGTCCATTCTCGTTGTGTATGGTGGAATGTAACTAGTGGTTACTCAGCAAAGGTTAATAAGTTTATTTCTGTCTGGTATTAACAATCCATTCTTAGCTGTCAGGTGTAAATGTGCTGGAACTGCTGAAAGTGACGGCTCACAGGACACTTTCATTGATGTCATTTCACATTTGAGCCTTTAAACTGTGTACAGTTTTGGTCTCCTTACCTGAGGAAGGATATACTTGCCTTCGAGGGAGTGCAACAAAGGTTCACTCGACTGATTTCTGGGATGGGCAGATTGTCGTATGAGGAGAGATTGAGTAGACTAGGCCTTTATTCCCTAGAGTTTAGAAGAAAGAGAGATTATCTCATTGAAATGTATACAATTCTTAAGGGGCATGACAGGGTAAATGCTGGGAGGATATTTCCCATGGCTGGAGAATCTAGAACTAGGGGGTCACAGTCTCAGAATACGGGGTCGGCCATTTAGGACTGAGAGGAGGAGAAATGTCTTCACTCAAAGGGTTGTGAATTTTTGGAATTCTCTACCCCAGAGGGCAGTGGATGCTCAGACATTGAGTCTATTCAAGACAGAGATTGATAGATTGTTGGATACCATGGGAACCAAGGGATGTGGGGATAGTGCGGGAAGGTGGAGTTGAAGTAGAAGATCAGCCTTGATCTTATTGAATGGTGGAGGAGGCTTGAGGGGCTGACTAGCCTACTCCTATTTCTTATAAGCTCCAGTTTTACATATTTGAGTTAGGCAGCTCAAGTTCAATTTTAGTTTCCGACTATATACATCTAGAATATGTTAAGAATGTTATAAGAAGTACTGCACAATCCAGTTTTATTGATGAGGGTATTACAATCAAAGCAGGTGAAAAAGAGGTAGTTATTGAGATCAAGGAGTCTGAGATAAGGCCTGAGCTATAGGTGCAAGGGACCATGCAGGAAGGGTACACGCACCAGGAGTTGGTGAGGGGATGTGGAGGAACACCTTGCCATTAGATCCTGTGAGGATCCATAGAATCTTGGAAATGACAGCGTCGTACAGCTCATTATTCCTGTGCCAAATGCCAGCACTTTTCTAGTTGCTTTACAGTGAATGAGAGGTTCCTGGAAAAGGTGTGGGAACTTGTTGGGCTCCAGTGTTTGCAGAGTTGCTCACTAAGCCACTGTTGTGAACTCGTCAACAAACAGTGGAAACAAGTTGGCAAGCAGTTGCTGCACTGGTGGCATGTCTGAACTTGAGTGGATGCACATGGTGTTAAACTGGTGCGAACATTCTGTTTGTTTCGAATGCACCTTGGGTTTCATAGCAACTAAGCAGTCTTGTGAAGAATAGTATTAAACCTTTTACAGCCTAGGCTATGTTTAGAGCAGGAATTTGTTTTTACCTGGATGTAGGGGAAATTCCAAGGCAGATACTTCTGCTACAAGTCCGCAAGTGGAATTGGCCTCAATTCAGCAAAAATTGGAACTCTCACTCTGAGAAACACAGGGATGGCTGGTGTGAGAAATGAAAATGCCTCCCTGATGCATTAGAGGATATTTGTTGGGCGACGTAGGAGAACTTTATTATGCATTTAACTCATGCTATAACTAATCTGCAGTACTCTCCTAGATAAAATGAGAAAATACTCCATTCAATATTAAGTTATTCTCCACATAAACGAGGATCAGCCCCAAACTATAAGGGGGAAGTATCACAGGGACTCTTTGGGAGAAAAATTTGTCCCCTTAGCGCCAGTAGATGGTGCTAATGGGGCGCTAAACCAGTATTGCCAAGGCGAGGCGAATCCAGCGCCACACTCCCCGTAGCGCTGCCGATAAGAGGTATCACCGGGAACGTCAATGCCAAGGAGATTGTGACGTCCGTGAGCGTGCAATGCTCACTGACCGCCCGATTTTGCAAAATTGATTTTTTGCCACTTACCTCACCGCCTGGAGTAAACACCAACTAGGAGAGCTGGCGTGCAGCACCAGGAAGCCAGCCCCGGGGACGTTATTTAAAGGGATCATCAGTAATCACTCGCAGCTGTTAGGTTACCGCAGTTTCAGTGTTATTTTGTTAGTTTCACCCACTGCAACAGTTTCATTCAGTCATTTCAAGGTTCCTTTGTATCGAGAGTCTTCTGGCAAATAAAAAGGAGCACATTTAGGACTCGATTTTGCCAGGCCCGAGGAGGCGGGATTGGAGGCATGTGAGGTGTTAAAGTCGCAAAAAATGGCAGGTGGCTCCGAGCCCGCTTCCGAGCAATTTTCCCAGAATCGGGGTATCAGACCCCGTTTCCATCCCGCCTGGCGGGATAGGCCCTTAAGGCCCTTAAGAATCAGTTACGTGCCTCTATAATCCAATTTTGAGAGGCCTTTCTGAATTTAACACTTTTCCCCCGTGCTGCACGTCTCCTCTGGAACACGCCAGTTAATCCTGGCGGCCTCACAGGTTGGTTGAATACTAACGGCTGCAGCTTCACCATTAAAAAAACGCTTTCAGCAATCATCATTTGCAGGTGGCAGAACTTTGTCTCAGGTCTGGGGGATCTTTTAGCAGGCCTACTCATTGTTGTGGAAGTTTGTAGCCTGAGTGTGACCTCCTGGGAAACTCCTCTCCCCACCTTGACTGAGTGCTTCCTCAACTGAGGTATATACCAGAAGAATGGGAACCATTTATTTCCTTTCCTCCTGGACAGTGGGGAGGGGGACTATTGATGGTCCTGTGGGAGAGTAAAGGAAAGAGTTAGACATGTGAGATAAACATTGCATGCACATTGAATTGTGCAGATGATCAATAAGTCAATCTGTTAGAGCATCAGAATCAATATCAGTCACTCATGCAATGTCAATGAGAGAGACGAAAAACTATTCTGTCACCAGCTTGCTCTGATGCGCCCATCTGTCCGTCCTCCACTTACCAATCCTCCTCCACTCCCACAATCTCCAGGGCCATCTCCTCTGCAGTGGTGAGCTGGGCTATTGAGGGTGGCCTTCCTCCTGTCCTCGTCCTCTCCCTCTTATTGTGGGCTCTCTTTTCCTGCAATGAGGGAGACAAGTGGAGTTTGAGTGAGAATGAAGGAGTGAGTGTAGAGAATCCATAGCATAGATGCTTAGAAGGTCACAAAGATGGAGTGAGGTGCCAAGACCAAGGGCCCTCCCTGTGTGTTGTAAGTTGCATCATAGCATCACAGTGATAGGGAGTGTGAGGGCTGCATAGTCGAATAGTTAAGTGAATGTGAACATAGAGAGAGAGGGAATGGGTAAAGGTGCTGGGATGTAAGGGTGAAGTGGGATGTGGAGGAGGAGGTTGACAAAGCAGAGTGCTGGCGATGAGAGGCGATGGGGATCAGGTTGAGGGTGTTGGGGATGGAATACTCACTTTTCCTGTGCGGAGAAGGTCATGAAACCTCTTTCGGCACTGCAGCCAGATTCTGCTGCACATTGAAATCGCATTCACCTCCTGTGCCACTTGCGGCCACACAGCTTTGGTCTGCTGTGGAGGCTTTTTCCTCCCTGAGGAAGGAAAGCGCACTTCCTTATTTGCTCTTGTTCCCTCCACCAGAGCTTGGAGGGAGGCCTCATCGAATCTGGGTGCATACTTTGGTCTGGTGCTGGACATAGTAGCAGTAGGAATTCCTCAGAAGTTTGTTGATAAAGTTGTAAGGCTGAAAAAAAAAACAAGGCTGCTTGCAGGCCTTAAATCCAGCTGCATTGATGACGTCATTGGAGGCGAGTTTCAGTATCAAAAGACTCATTGGGCCAGGGGTTCCCGCACGCTGGAAATCAAGTGCCCAATTAGGGCAAAATCGCACTCTTGTCCCACCTCACATCGGAGGTGGGGTCCTGACACGCCGACCACCTGACATGCCCCCAGCCCGCCCCAATGACAAAATCCAGCCCTTAGTGTTCAAAGATTTAAACTGCTAAACTTGGTTACATTAATAGGGGCTGTACTGACAATCGACCTCACCCTCCAGGATCTACAATGGAGGGAGCGGAGGCAGCGAGTAAGACTGGAACATGTGGTCAGAAGGAGGAGGAGGGCCATCAGGGCTCTCCACAGGAGGCCTTACCCGCTGAAGGTATTCTGAGAGCACTTCTCCTACCTCCAATTAAGCGAGGAGCAGTATATAAGAAGACTCCACTTCACCAAGGAGGTGGACACAGAACTCTGTCACCTCCTGCAACCAGACCTCCAGCCTCAGACCAGGGTGACCACGGCTCTCTCAGTGGCAGTCAAGGTCACAGGCCCTAAATTTGTTCGCCAGCGTATCCTTTCAGTCTGCAACAGGAGACATAGCTAACATCACGCAGTTCGCCGTCCATCACTGCATCCGGGAGGCCACAGAGGCTCTCTACAGTAGGAGAAGGGACTACATTTCCTTCCCCATCACCAGAGAGAAGCAGGACGAACGTGCATGTGACTTTGCCAGGATAGCGGGCCTCCCCATGGTGCAGGGCGCCATTGACTGCACACATGTGGCTTTGCGGGCACCTCATAACAATTCTGAGATCTTCTGTAACCGCAAAGGCTACCACTCACTTAATGAGCAGTTGGTGTGCGACCATAGACAGCGAATCCTCAACGTGAATGCCCGCTATCCTGACAGCAGCCACGATGCCTTCATCCTGTGCCAGCACTCTTCCAGCCATCAAATCAAGCTCGCGGCTGACTGCTCGGAGGTGAGGGCTATCCACTCTCCACCTGGCTCATGACTCCCCTCCACAACCCCATCACTCCTGCCCAGCACTCATATCATGAGAGCCATGCTGCCACCAGGAACATCATCGAGCAGATCATCGGCCTGCTGAAGCAATGGTTCCGCTGCCTTGACCGCTCGGGAGGAGCCCTCCAGTACTCGGCTGAGCGGGTGTCCCACTCCATGGTGGTCTGCTGCATGCTCCACAACTTGGCCATTATGAGGGCTCCGCCCTTGCCACCAGGGATTGCGGGACCACCTCAGAAGGAGGACGAGGAGGAGGATGAGGAGGAGGAACAGGAGCAAGGGAGGAGGCAGCCAGTCAATCGGCCTTCCGGAAGGGCTGCGGTTCGAGTTAACTAAACCCCAGATCCCCATTGCTCACCACATCCCCATCATTCCATCCCTGTCACAGGCCATATCACAGCGCAAATCTGAAATGAGAGACAGCACAAAAGAATCCAAACTGAATTAATAAATTTATCAAAAATCAGTGAGCATTTATTTACAAAAAAAAATTAACCTTGTGCAATCCCTTAGTGCCTGTCGTTACTGTGCCTTTGCCTACTCTCGTGCTCCTACGAAGTGTTGGCCCAGTGGCTGCAGTAGGGCTGGTGGAAGGATGCTGAGTGTCCGTGCGGGGGACTTCAGATGGCCTTGCAGGACACCCTCGACCAGCTCTGGGCCGGGAAGGCCCAACTGTAGTCTGCACCACCTCAGCATGGCTGGCAGCAGTCTGGGCTGGCTGGATGACAGGCTGCGTCAAAGGCAATGGTGGAGTGGCAGCGCTGGAAGCAGGAATGTTGTCATCCTGAGAGAGGACAGCAGGTTCCTGCTCCACTGACCCACTGCCACTCCCCCGGGGCAGCACCTCAGCATCCCTAGCAATCTGTTGGAGCACAGATTGCTGGCCTGCTGCGACACCGTGACAGCCCCAGTCGATGGTGGTAGACCCAGCCACAATGGCAGCAGTCAGAGCTTGTATTGCATCAAGCTGAAATTGAATCCAACCAAGCATAGACTGCATTACAGCACTAAGATGTTGCCTCGTTTCCACCTGTGATGCAATTGAATCTGCCAGATCGCCCATCACACGAGGCATCAGGTCTGGGTCACCATGGGAGTCTACCATCCTTTGCAGACTGGAAATGATGGGCTCCATGGTGTGAGCACAGCCTTGTGCAATGTTGGAGGCGGACTCCTCCACGCTCCTTACCATTGCCGAGAGACTCTTGGGCACCCTTGCCATTGCACCTATCATCTCCATGTGCATGGCCATCACCCTTCTTCTAAAGGCCTCCCCGTCGAGGTCCTCATCTGAGTCCTATGCAGCAGAACTCGTGCATGAACTCTCCTTCCGGGGAGCTGGCCCCTGAGCTATCCTTTCCCCCTGGCCTTGCTGCAGCCCATTCGTCCCCGGTGCCTCACCCTGTGCAGATCCCGCTACTATACTAGCCTCTAAAGAATGCGTAGTGCCAGTATTTGAGCTGGTATCTGCGGGTGGGAGATGCAGTGCTGCGGTGTGTTCTTCCTCTGCCTCCTCTTTTCCCACCTCTCTCTCTACGGTGCCATCAGGGACAGGCTGCTCGGGTGCTTGCTGATTACCTGAAAGCAGAAAGGCACAAGCATGAGCAATACATGCATACAGCATGATTAGCTGGAAAGTGCGAAACACTTGTGGGGTGAGGGGGAAGTGGGAAGTGGGATGTGAGAAGGAGGAGTAGGGATGAACATACCATTGTTGTCCCCAAGAGGCTCAACGTCGCCGGTGGTCACTGCGCCCACCACCTGGCACCCAATACTCGAGTCTCCAGTGCAGACAGTGGTTGGGTGTCTGCTTGCCCCCCGCCTGTGCGGTCCTGCTCCTGCTCCTGCTCCCTCCTGTTGTGCGCCACCTTGGCCTGTAAGAGAAAGGAAAGTGTGTGAGTGAGTGTGGAGCAATGTGTTTGGGTGATGTGCCTGCCATAGTTGAATAGCTGTGGAATTCATGTGGAAATGATTTATGAAGTAATACTGGGTGGCCTGCTGGTGGCGCTGTCCAGGGAGAGTATAAACACTCAGGCATGGGCCCAGCTTGCTTAGGACATTCTTTAACAGGAACTAGTGAAGGACACAACTAGATCTCCATGTTGAAAAACAGTTGATTAAAGCCTTGTTTAATACTCGGACCAAGTGCCTAGTAGTTTTCTTACGTCAGCTGTCATTGTATGCAGGGTGTGAGATGTGGGTGTGAGTGTTGGTAGGTAGAAATTGTTGGTGGGTGAGTGCTGGGGGTGTGGTGCTTTGGGCAGTGTGTGAATAGTGTAGTATGTAGCATTTGTTGAAGCATTCACTCACCCTGACCACCCGAGTGAGGTCGTTCAATTTCTTCCTGCACTGTGTGTGGGTCTTGGGACCACAGTGCTGCCCGAGATGTGCGGAAGACTTGTGGCAAGGGCCACCTGCCACTTGCTGGGTAGAGCACCACCCTCCGGCTCTCCACAGCGAAAACCAATGCCTCCAATGCTTCATTGGAGAATCTGCGGGCTCTCTCCCTGGGGCGTGGATCTGCCAAGAGCACACCTGGTTCAGTCCTCCAGCTCCTTCTCCTTGTTCTGCTTCTGCTTGCTGAAGCAGCTGCACAGCCAGCAATGCTGAGAATGAGGTGCTGCAGCATCAATGAACCTTCCCTTTAAGCAGTGAAAAAATGCCTGTGGCAATGATGAGTTGCGATTAAACTGCACCCGATATTGGTCCACCCTTTGAGTGTAATGCCAATCAGCTTAGGTTTTAAGACTTGATTTAGGACTCCCATCATTTTATGGAGCAGTGAGCATGAATTTTGCGTGCAGTCTAAAGCATTTGTGCCTGGCGCTAATTCTCCAACTTTTCTACTAACACCGCCCATTCCTTGGCTATAACGAATTTCTAGCCCTTTTACTTTAAAACACTGGGGCCTAGAAATTGGCCTGAGGCGCCCAAGCGGCGCAAAGTTCGCTTGTGCGCTGGAATTTGCTCCGCGATCGCCGCAAATTCAGTTGAAGTGCCCCTAGAGGGAGACGGGGCGAGGCTCGAGGCGCTCCGCATCCCTCTTAGGGCGCAGAAAGTGAATTTCGCAGCGCTACGTGCCGCAGCGCCACACGCTGCGGCACGGCACGCTGCGGTACTGCAGGCCTTCCTCCCACTGTTAAGGGGGAGGGGCCTGCAACAGCGCGAGCCCCGATCGCGAGTGCCGGCAAAAGAGCCCGGCACCAAGGAGAAGTGCCGGGCTCTCGGGAAACAGCCGGCAATGCCGCGCGGGGGGAGGGGGGACCAGGAGGCCGGGGACGGAGGTGCTGGCAGGCGGCCGCCGAAAAAGCGGCCGCCCCGCACCTCCACCTTAACTTGCGCCTCTGCCGGCGCAGCAAGGCCCCCGTGAACCGGGCGCGGGTAGCGAACGGCGCTACAACGGCGTTCGCTACCAAATATCGCGATCGGGGCGCAAATGGGGCGCTGCGCACACCGATGACGTCATCGGTGGCGGTGCAGCGCAATAGGCTATCGCCACCATTAGCGCCCCTGCTGAATATCGCGGGAGGCGCAGCCAGTGGCGCTACAGCCACTGACTGCCTCTTTAGGCGCTAACAGGTGGCGCTACTCACCAAATTTTTCCCCCTGGCTGTTATAATCTTCCCCTCCCCTGGCAGTCTATTGGGGCTCTTTCTCTGCTCATATAATGACAATTTATTCAAGGTGCAGATCAGGAGATGATCCTCCACCACTCATATTTATTATTACTCTCTGGGGAAATCCCAATCCTAAACCTGAATCCTTACTCGCAAAACCACAGCTCTCCCGGAAGCTGGAGGAAATTCTCTGTGCTGGCATCCAGCTATGTACGTTCTTGCAAAGAACTGGCTGTAATATTTGGAAAGTTTAATTTTGGCCAAAGTGGCCCCTGTTCCTTCCATCAGATGGTGAAATCCATAATTAGTTGTTATTTATCGAGAATCATTTTTCTCGTTTTAATTTTTAAAAAGCTTAAATTAAAAGTGAATTCGCTGCTAAACTTTTCTCAGTAACCACGTTTGGCATTCATTTGGTCGAAGGTGCAGAAGGGATGTTGGCATTTTCCAAGGTCTTCCTTTTGTTCTGTACTTTTCTTAAGGTAGAAAATGCCAATTGAATTATTCTGCACATTGAACTTAAGTACAGGAAACTCTTTTTTATCCGGCATCGACGGGACCGGCGTGGTGCCGGTTGATCAAAAAGTCCGGATTACAGAGAGGTATACTTACCAAGGTACGAGAGCCCCGTACTCGACCACAGGTGCAGGAGCCCCGGTTACACAGCACTTGTGCAGGAGTCCCGGTTACACGGCCACAGATCCAGGAGTCCCTGTTGCATGGCCACAGATCCAGGAGTCCCTGTTACACGGCCACAGATCCAGGAGTCCCTGTTGCACGGCCACAGATCCAGGAACCCCAGTTACACGGCCACAGATCCAGGAACCCCAGTTACACAGCCACTAATATATAGTAAAACTTACCTGAACCTACTCCTGAATTTTGCCGGTTAAGAGAGATTTCCAGATATTTAGGTGCCGGAGACCTGGAAAAAAGCCCCTGTCTAACCTCGGAAGGGGCCTCAAAAAGGAGAAGGGATTGCAGTGAGCGCTGAGCAATGTGTGTACTGAGTACAGAACAGTGCCAACTTTAGCAAAATCCAAGGAGCTGATTTCTGAGTAACGGTACCATAAATTCTAAGTTACTTATAGTAAAAATAGAAAGAGATTTGTGGAGCCAGAGTATTGTGTGGAAGAATATGAAAGACAAAAAAGGCTTGTATTTAGTGAAATGAATACACATTGCTTTTATGTAACACCGGCGTGTTTATATATGGTATGGAATGTATCAAGAGTTGGGCTTACTTCTCCGGGTTTCCTGTTAAAGTACAATTCACTCTTTTTAAAAACACAGTCTTGCTTTGTTCTCTGAACAAGTAACGGTGATTGAAGGATGTTGGAATAGGTACAAAAATACCAGCTATTCTATAGAACGCTGTGGCTACAGGCCTGGGAGTGTCAACAGTGGAATGTGCCCGGCGAAGGTTCAGTAATTTTGATTGTTGTATCTAATTACCTTCAGGAGCCAGGGAGAAATTTCAGAACTTTCTCTGTTTTACCTCTGATTTTGCATCTCCTACTGACATGTGCAGAACAGAACAAACCATGCATAGTCTTGGCCGAGCAGCTGATGGACATCTCTCATTGTGCTAAATAAACAAATGCTTTGAAGCCATTTGGAAAAGATGTTATTTTTGTCTATTTGTCCATCACTTGACAAGTTTGTTTCTATTGCAGGAAACACTGGCGAATGTGCCAAACCCCTTCTTGTCTCTTCCTCATTATTTCTAGCCATTTCTTTTCTGTTCACACAATATAGTTCTTATTCCAGCCCTTATAGACTCGCAGAAAATATCACTGGAGAAATGTAACTTAATTAGGCTTATATCATTACCACATTCTCTACCCATTCCTTGTCAATTGGCGTCAAATCAAGTCCATATTGCCAGCTGACATGTTACTTCTAACTCAACAGCCTCTGAATATGTTCTTGCATCACGTCACTCCATCCAGGCTCCAAAATAATGAGAATTTTTAACACAGCTGCAAGAAGTTATATCCTTTCGTCCTGTTCTAAAGAATGGAGTAAATTGTAAAAATACTGTATACCCTGGCAACAACACAGTCCGAGATAGTACACAGAGTCCTTTTAAACTTTCGGGACACTTGTTCTATTCATACTTGTTAAATTTGAGGGCTCAATCTCCTCCAGTAACCAGCCAGAAAATATCATCAGCATAAAAAGAATTCCAATCTAGCCTATGCCTTCTACAAACAAGTCACACACACTCAGTCCAGTCCCTGGACTAAGTGCTGCTCTCGTCTCCACCCCAAGTTATATCTCTGGTCTGATTTTATTCTTTCTCTCCTTTCCTACAGTCACTGTTCCCAAAACATAGAAACATAGAAGATAGGAGCAGGAGTAGGCCATTCGGCCCCTCGAGCCTGTTCCGCCATTTAATGAGATCATGGCTGATCATCCAAATTCAGTACCCTGTCCCTGCTTTCTCCCCATATCCCTTTAGCCTTAAGAAATATATCTAACTCCTTCTTGAATATATTTAATGAATTGACCTCAACTGTCTTCTGTGGTAGAGAATTCCACAGGTTCACCACTCTGGTGATAGCGGATAGCCCTTGTCTCCCAGCAGACATTTGCGAGCTTGATGTGGTGGCTGGAACAGAGCTGGCACACCGGCCTGGCGCAGGATGAAGGCACCACGGCTGCTGCCAGGATAGCGGGCATTGACGGTGAGGATGCGCTGTGTGTGGTCGCACACCAACTGCACACTAAATGAGTGGTAGCCTTTGCGGTTACAGAATACCTCAGGATTGTTATGCGGTGCCTGCAAAGCGACGTGGGTGCAGTCAATGGCGCTCTGCACCATGGGGAAGCCCGCTATCCTGGCAAAGCCACATGCACGCTCGCGCTGCTTCTCTCTGGTCATGGGGAAGGAAATGTAATCACTTCTCCTTTTGTAGAGAGCATCTGTGACCTCGCAGATGCAGCAATGGACGGTGAACTGCAATATGTTAGATATATCTCCTGTTGCTCACTGGAAGGATCCGCTGGCGTAGATATTGAGTGCGACGGTCACCTTGACTGCCACTGAGAGAGCCATAGTGCTCCTGATGTGAGGCTTGAGGTCTGGCTGCAGGAGGTGGCAGAGTTCTGTGACCATGTCCTTGCTAAAGCGGAGCCTTCTAAGACAGAAATGCTGCCGGAATACCCTGGGAGGGTAAGGCCTCATGTTGAGAGCCCTGTTGGCCCATTTGGCAATCTTTCTCACTGCCTCCGACGTTGATGCTGGAGGGCGAGGTCCAGCGCCAGTACAGCCCCCATTAAAGTATAGAAATGTCGCACTTTCAAATCTCACCGAAATGAAACTGAATAATGTTTCTGAGGCAGAAGACTCCTTCAAGTGAAAATCGCTCAAAACGCCTGTTTGCCTTTGTCAGGCTGACAAGGCAGCATTCTTTGCCAACTAAAAAGATCGGATGTTGACGCCTTTATATAGCGCTCCTCCAGCGCTCATCCGACTGCAGACCGCCTCCTCTACCTGTTGTTGCTAACGGCAGGCGCTCAGGCCGGGGGCGAGAGTGAATTTCTGAGCCGGGGCACTGCGCAGCTGGATGACGTCACGATGTCCGGGCGCAGGAGAGCGTGGCGCTAGTGGTTACCGCCACCGCAAACCTCCACCTCAATTTCACGGGCGCCGGTACTATCGCCGCGCCCGGTCGCAATGCCGGTAGCGCCTGCCCCCGGAGGCGCTAAGGTACCAAATTTCTCCCCCTAAGTTACTCTGCACAGACTATCGCGGTTTGTTCGGAGTATTGCTCTCTGTAAATTGACCAATCCTGCCATTTTTGGCAGCAATCTGTTAACCCAGTCAAAGCACCTGGCTGACTGCAGTTTATAATCTGCAGTGATTCAGTTATGTACATCATGATTTTTGCATATTTTACTTTGTTATTTATCTTATAAATTAAATTGTGTTCGCTGTATGTTACCAAGCAGTCATTCAATCATTGTTATCCAGAAGGGAACCCCCCAAATCCGATATTTGTTCACTTCTGGCGAAATCCATGTAGTCCCTCCTTTAATTGATTTTATACTGGTTCAGAGGGAGTGGCTAAGTTTAAAAAAAAATGAATTTGAGAGGCAAACAATTTAGTATGGGTTGATTGTCCCGCCACACTGTTCACTCCTGGATCTTAAAGTGGGACATCTGAATTCTGACTACTGTGACTGCATAAGACTTCAAAATCTCAGGCCTATTACAGGTAGCGCCATCTACCTAACATGTTAATATTTCAAGGTCGGCTGCAGAACAGATGTGTTATTTGCAAACGCTTGGTGCGTTCTTACATTTTGCAGGAGTATAACTAGGCTTTATAGAAATCTGCACCAGTGACAGCACTCGCGTTGCAATCTGTAGCCTGCGATCAAACCGTTTCAATTCAGTGATAACAAGATTGCCGCCCTCCCAAATTTTGTGGTGCACCATCCGACTGCAAGTGCCACAAATTTTTTTTTTTATTCATTCACGGGATGTGGGCGTTGCTGGCAAGGCCAGCATTAATTGCCCATCCCTAAAGTGCCCTTGAGAAGGTGGTGGGGAGCCACCTCCTTGAACCTCAGAGGGCAGTTAAGAGTCAACCACATTGCTGTGGGTCTGGAGTCACATATAGGCCAGACCCGCAGATTTCCTTCCCTGAAGGACATTAGTGAACCAGATGGGTTTTTAACAACAATCCGGTAGTTTCATGGTCACCATTACTGATGGTAGTTTTTAATTCCAGATTTATTTAGTTGAATTTAAATTCCCCAGCTGCCTGTCGTGGGATTTGAACTCATGTCTCTGGATCATTAGGCCAGGCCTCGGGATCACTAGCCCAGTGACATTACCGCGATGCTACCGTACCCAATAGAGACACCAAAGCTGTGGAAAAGATACCAAAAATGGTCAGTCCAACACTTTTGCTCAAAATGGAAGCTTGTAGGACTCCATGAAGGAACAGAATAAACTTTGTAGATAAGCTCTAAGTCTGAGTACCTGCTGTGAAACACTGACAGTCCGAGTTCTAACATGAGTCCTTCTGCACAGACTCAGTTAGAACTCACACCGGCACTCAAAGCTGAAGGCTGTCACTTTTCACTGATCGCAGCCGTTCAGCTTTAAGTGCCGGCTGAGTGATGCGCTCCCGACGCCTACAGGAAGAAAGGCTGTTAAGGTAAGTACAGGTAAGTAAAAGTTCTTTACACACTTTAGACACACCAAACACACTTACCTTTACACTCATGCACCCATCACTCATCTGAGCACCGACATCGCGACCCCTCCAACTCCTTCAACCCTACGGCCCGCCTGCTCTAACCTGGCGTGGTTTGGAGCCATCGGGAAACCCACACGAAACCCCTCAAAATAGGGATTAGGCTAAAAACTGCCTGTTAACTACCTGTTAACAGGCAGTTAATTGGCACTAATCCCTTCCCGCCTGGTTTCGGCGGGTCCCAGTGCGGGGCGGGTACCCGCCGCCCCTGAAACTTACATGGGGCGGGGTTTTGGGCGGGATGGTGTCAGGACCCCCAAATTTGGGATTTCCCCCCCCCCCCCACACGCCTGAAACCCCGCCTCACGGCTCCACGAAAATCTAGCCCATGGTCTGTGGCTGAAGTTCCTGCACATGTTGCTAAGCAACAGGGAAGCCTGGATTTGTTGCTGTGTACGGAGCTCTCGTACCTTTTAAACTATACCTCTCTGTAATCCGGACTTTTTGATAAACCGGCACCACGCCGGTCCCGTTGGTGCCGGATAATAAAGAGTTTTGTGTAGTGTGAGATTCTCATGGGGAGGAAGTCCCACATTGGAGCCAGGTGATTGTATTTGGATTAACACTCCAGCTTCGTAGTATTGGTGCTAATCCAAACTATTTTGTGTCAATACTACAGCTGTAGTGTAAAGAAATAGTGTTTCTATTTACCGGCTGCTGGCAGTGAAGCCGGCCTACACCCAGTTAACTGTTTATCACAGAAACCAGAGAATCCTGTAATTGAAGTGCCACGACCTGCATCTTAACATTAGCCTCTGGCTTCAATCCCCAACTATTTATTTGTGATGTGCAGAGAAGCATTCTAGAGCGTACTCCAGTTTCTAGAATCTGACTGAGCCTTGCCACGTTTTTGACGACAGTGGTTCCTGTTTACTCCCCCTGCTTCCCTTTTAGAAGACTGTTAAGTTTGAGGTTGTAAAAAAAACAGGGAAAGGAAAAACAGTGGCAAGAAACCAAAAACGGAACGGAAGAAAATTAAACCAGCTTCATCAGGACAAAACATTAAGAAAATGGGAAATTTGTAACAAATGGTACGCAAATTTCTAGAACTCATTGATGATTGGGAATTGGAGGCTTAATTTGAAAGAACATGTTTTGAGAGAAAAATAAACTAATCCATAATATGGTTTAATTTCTGCTCACATGGATTAAGATTTGATCATAGAAATCACACGGTTCCTACATTTGGTTTTTTTTATGGCTATTTTGCAATTGGGGAGACGTCGTTTGGTTGTCTGAAATATCTATTCCTGTGGGTAGGAATGTGGCTGTGAACTCTAAGATGCAGAGCAGTGAAGGCTAAGAGGAGATTTGATAGAGGTGTTTAAAATCATGAAGGGTTTAGATAGAGTAAATAAAGAGAAACTGTTTCCGAAGGCTGAAGGGTCGATAATCAGAGGGCACAGATTTAAGGTGATTGGCAAAAAAACCAGAGGCAACATTGGGAAAAACTTTTTTACACAACGAGTGGTTAGGATTTGGAATGCACTGCCTGATAGGGTGGTGGAAACAGATTCAATAGTAGCCTTCAAAATGGAATTGGATAAACACTTGAAGAAAAAATTACAGGGATATGGGGAACGAGCGAGGGAGTAGGACTAACTGGATTGCTCTTCGAAAAACTCGATGGCCCGAATGGCCTCCTTCTGTGCTGTACTATTCTGTGATTCTATGAGATTCAAACAACTACTGCCTTATTGTCAATTCCAGTACTGCATGCGCGATTAAAGTGTATACCTGCTCGTGCAAATCTGTGCGACATATTAGGAGACAAAATTCTCCATTCATTTTAATGGAGGCTTGTAACAAGAACGGTAGATTATATTTTGTGCTCGCTATTGTAGTGTATGTACCTTTAAGGGGAGAACTACTTTTTTTACAGCTCCTGTATACTGTAGTATCGGCAGTGACCACACCTGTATATAAACCCTGAGTAGACTTCGGTACTTTTAGTTTTAGAGTAACCCTCATCCAGTAAACACCTGTTGATTGTTCCTCTGCAGTCTCTGTCGATTTATTGAAGGACACCACAAATCAAAATTCACAGATTTAACATTGGCGACGCGTCGATTCGAACCTACCTGCAACTCTGCAGAAGAAGGCCGATTCCACCAGTGCGGGCGTCGACCATCCAGAGAGGATTTGAGCATCGCAGAAGAGGCTGTGGAGAGCTGGGCTTGGTTCTCCAGTCGCGATGATCCAGCGCAGCGGGCTGGCAGCAGGTACGGCGCAGACACTTCCCGGACGACAGCGGCTGGAGCCGACCGACAGCACAGAAAAAGGCCGATCAGCGTCGACGGGTTAAGAGAGAGGGTAAAGCGCACAGGGCGCAGCTGGGATTGAAGACCGAGCGGCGTCAACGAGAGAGGGTAAAGCGCACAGGGCGCAGCCGGGGTTCAGGACCGAGCGGCGTCAACGAGAGAGGCGCGCAGGAAAACGCGCAGAGCGCGGCCGGTGTTCAAGGGCTGAGCAGCGTCCGCGGGGGAAGAAAGGAAGTGCGGGAGACGCCATTTTGAGCCAGTGGAGAAGAAGGGAGAGCGCGGGAAGAAAGGAAAGCGCGGGAGACGCCATTTTGAGCCAGCGGAGAAGAAGGGAGAGCGCGGGAGACGCCATTTTTAGCCAGTCTAACCACACCCAGGGATGCCGAAGAGTGGCAGTGTCACAGCGTTCGACAATGAAGTCGAAGATTGGGCGACATATATAGAACACATAGAAGTGTACTGCAAGGTGAATGAAGTGCCAGATGCCAGGAAAGCACTGGTATTGTTGAATTCCATGGGTGCAAAAACGTACGGCTTACTGCGAAACCTAGTAACCCCAGAGAAGCCAGTGGAAAAGGATTTTGAAAGCATAGTGGCAATCCTACAGGACCACTTAAACCCCACACCGCTGCTGATAGCAGAAAGATTTAAGTTTCACAAAAGGAACCAGCATAAAGACGAAAGTAATGCTGAGTATTTAACGGAACTGCGCAAGCTATCGAAACACTGCCAGTTTGGAACGGGACTAGCAGATACTTTAAGGGACAAGTTTGTGTGTGGGCTTCAAAGTGAAGGAACCCAGAAACGGCTTCTATCAGAAAAAGATCTTACGCTGGACAAGGCTTTCAGCATGGCAGTATCACACGAAGCAGCCGCACGGGGCGCTGCAGAGATACAACGGAGACCGCAAGAATATGGCACAAATGAAATGTCATATGGAGCAGTGAAGTGTTATCGCTGCGGCAGAACAACACACGACCATAAGGATTGTTGGTTCAAGGACCAAGTGTGCAGACAGTGTGGAAAAGTAGGACACATAGCAAGTGTCTGCAGGTCGGGAAAGAAAACCAGCAGCAAGAAATCTCCACAGGAGAAGTACAAAAAGGTACATAAGGTGACGGAGAGTAGTTCAGACGAACAGAAAAGTGATACAGACTCCGAAAGCAAGGAGCTGGGTTGTCTGAAACTACATAATGTAATCAAAATGGAGGATCACCAAACTATCTGGGTCACGCTCAAGATAGACGAAGTCCAAATGAAAATGGAATTGGACACAGGATCAGCCCTAACAGTCATAAACCGAAGGGACTACAAGCGGCTATTCTCACATATACCCTTGAGAGATACAGAGATTGTCTTGAAGACGTACACGGGGCAAAAAGTCTACCCCAAAGGAAAAATAAGGGTGAACGTGATATACAATGGCAAGGAAACACCAAAAATGGACCTATATGTATTGCCAGATGGAGGACCACCACTACTAGGACGTGAATGGATCTGGAAGATACAGTTAGATTGGCATTCCATACAAGCACTGACGGTAGACGCCTAAAAGGATGACGTCGTCACACCTCAAAAATGCTAACTGACGCACAAGAAGTGTTCCAGGAGGGACTCGGAACACTAAAAGGCATAACAGCGACAATCAAAATAGAGGAAAATGCAAGCCCAAAGTTTTTTAAGGCCAGACTGGTGCCTTATGCGATCCGCCCAGCCGTCGAAGCAGAGCTGGAAGGGTTGGAACGTTCTGGAGTACTGTCCAAAGTGGACTGGAGTGAGTGGGCTACACCCATCGTTCCTGTAATGAAGAGGTCGTTGAGTAATACGCCTGGGGAACCAAACAAGGTTCGCATCTGTGGGGACTTTAAGGTGACAGTGAACCCAGTCCTTCACACGGTACAATATCCACTTCCGCAGATTGAAGATATTTTCGCCTCACTATCTGGAGGAAAACGCTTCACTAAGATTGATCTGGCCCAGGCATACCTATCAATGGAGGTAGAAGAAGCCTCAAAACAGTACCTCACGATCAACACTCACAAAGATCTCTACCAATACAACCGGCTGGTGTTCGGGGTAGCATCAGCTCCGGCTATTTGGCAAAGGGCAATGGACCAAGTCCTGCAAGGGATTCCAGGGACCCAGTGTTATTTGGACGACATCCTGGTCACGGGCGAAAATGACAGTGATCACCTCGCCAACCTGGAGCAGGTGCTCACTAGATTGAAGGAATATGGGCTCCGAGCTAATCGCCACAAATGCGAGTTTTTCCAGAAGCAGATCTCGTATTGTGGCCACGTTATTGATGAAGAGGGGTTACATAAGTCCTCTGAAAAGATTGAGGCAGTAGTCAAGGCTCCAGCACCAGAAAATGTGTCACAACTGAGGTCGTTCCTCGGGCTGGTGAACTACTACCATAAGTTCTTGCCGAATTTGTCTACAGTACTACACCCACTGAACACCCTACTGCAAACGGGGGTACCATGGAAGTGGAATGACGAATGTAAACGAGCTTTCCAGAAGTGCAAAGAATTGATCACATCAAAAGAGGTGTTGGCTCATTTCAACCCAGCACTACCAATTCGGTTGGCGTGTGATGCATCACCCTATGGCATTGGAGCGGTGCTGTCACACAAATTCCCGGACGGCTTGGAGAGGCCAGTAGCCTTTGCGTCTCGGTCACTAACCTCAGCCGAGCGTAACTACGCCCAGATTGACAGGGAGGCCCTCAGCCTAGTGTGGGGAGTAAAAAAGTTCAACCACTATCTGCACGGGCAGAAGTTCACCTTGCTGACTCACCACCAACCACTTGTCTCCATCTTTAATCCAAAGAAGGGCGTTCCGGTGATGACTGCGCAACGGCTACAAAGATGGTCCCTTTTTCTAGGGGCGAACCAATATGAAATAGAGTATAAGGGCACGAAACAGCATGGAAACGCTGATGGGCTATCACGCCTGCCACTGCCTACTGCGGAGGAAGCACCAGCAGTGGACCCTGTCGAAATATTTAATTCGACTATAATTGAACGCTTGCCAGTAACTAACGCGGATATAGAGAAGGAGACCCGAAATGACCCGACACTGTCTCGGGTATATGATTTGACGGTGAAGGGATGGCCAACACATGGCGACTCACTGTTGCCAGCATTCTCATCTAGAAGAGAACAGCTGTCAGTATGCCAGGGGACCTTGATGTGTGGATCCCGAGTGGTAATTCCACCCAAGTTAAGGGAGAGAGTGCTCACTGAGCTTCACGAAGGCCATCTGGGAGGGGTGAAAATGAAAAGCCTTGCTAGGGCTTATGTGTGGTGGCCGGGGATCGATCAGCAAATCGAGGACCTGACAAAGAGCTGCTCAGGATGCCAGAAGGTCCAAAATGCACCACCACATGCCCCTCTACACCCATGGGAGTGGCCCTCCTCTCCATGGAAAAGGGTGCATATTGATTTTGCTGGTCCATTCATGGACTCAATGTTCTTAATAGCCGTGGATGCGCACTCGAAATGGCCTGAGGTGATCAAAATGTCCTCCACCACCACGGAGAAAACGATTGCAGTCCTACGGACCATATTTGCCAGGAATGGCTTGCCAGAGCAGATTTGCTCTGATAACGGACCACAGTTTGTGTCCGAAGAATTTCGGAAATTTATGAGAAGGAATGGGGTAAGGCATTACACATCCGCCCCGTAGCATCCAGCCACAAATGGATTGGCTGAGAGGTTCATACAATCCTTTAAAAAGGCAGTAAGGGCCATGTGTGATGACGACATTCCACTGCAGCATAAGGTGGACAATTTCCTGTTAGCCTACAGAAATGCGACACATGCAGTTACCAACCAGACCCCGGCCATGATGTTCTTTAACCGAAGGTTGAGATCTCGTCTGGATTTGCTCAGGCCAAATGTACGAAGAAATGTTGAGAATAAGCAATTCCAGCACATCAATGAGAAGCCGACAAGGAGCTTCAATGTAGGGCAACCAGTCTTGGCCCACGACTACCGAACAGAGAAATGGCAACCAGGAACGATATGCACACGGCAGGGGCCACTAATGTACACAGTGGATGTTGGGGAGAACATTGTGAGACGCCATGTCGACCAGATCCTAGCATCACAGGAACGAGTCAACCCCATGTCTCGCGTACCTGGTGATGAACCCGACATACAGGTAGCATCTACCCCAGAAACAGTAGCATTGGAAGCTGATGAACCAACCGACGACAGTGAGGCAGAATCGCCTCCGTACCAAGAGCAAGACACTCAGGAAAGGCGCTATCCAGAAAGGATCAGGAAGCCGCCCCAAAGACTGAATTTATAAATTGACTATTTTCAGTTAATGTTGCATGTTAAAAGTGTTAACTGTTAAATGAATGTTATGGTACTGTTAATCTAAAAGGGGAGGAATTGTAGTGTATGTACCTTTAAGGGGAGAACTACTTTTTTTACAGCTCCTGTATACTGTAGTACCGGCAGTGACCACACCTGTATATAAACCCTGAGTAAGGATCTGTACTTTTAGTTTTAGAGTAACCCTCATCCAGTAAACACCTGTTGATTGTTCCTCTGCAGTCTCTGTCGATTTTATTGAAGGACACCATACATCAAAATTCATGGATTTAACAGCTATCAGCAGGAAAGTATTGTCCTGGTCCTGCTGCGTCTCAGAGACATAATTCAAACTGTGTATTTGAGTCATTTGGGTATACAGCTGTCTCAGTTATATCACGTGCCTTCAGTGAAGCAGGAATTATTTCTGTACACTCATAAATCTAAGCCCAGACAATGGACATAATTGAGCAGTTGTAGTGCATATTACCAGGAGGGGAAATGAAGGATGAAAAGTTAGGGAATCAGCAATTGAAACAATAAAGAGTCAGTCACTGAGTGGCACAAGTTTCCTGCTCGGCGACAGGTGGACTTTACCCGATTTTGTGTCCGTGGTATAATGCTACCTTACCTTTGGTAAACACAAGATGTTCAGATGGACTTTTAACTCCTCACTCGCCAGATTGCAGTCTGTGACGAAGGTGAAGTTGTGGATTGTGTGCAAACTCAGAAATATCCATTCAACTAGTACCAAGCGGATCTCTGGGGATGGTCTATGTCACAGTGGACATTATTTAGAGTAGGTGGGGGGTGGGGGGAGGAGGGTCAATTTTACTGAGTTGCATTTTTTGGTAAAACTACAGGAAAACTTAAAAATTCGAAGTAGTGTGTATGATGCTCAATATGATGTCACGTTAACCATTATGTTGTGTACTCTTCTCTATACACACATGGTCTTGTACAACACATTGGCAAGCCCCCTTACATGGTCATAACAAAGCCTATTTATTATGTTCATGTCTGGGCTACATGTTTAAGGGAAGTGTACAAAGTAGTACTAAATTAATTTATACCAGGAAAATGGCCTAGATACCCACTGAATACTGGTTGTTCTGAAGTGACCTTGAATCTAGCACCGTGCTGTGGCAATAACACGTATCTGATGGTGTCACCACAGAGTATTTGAAAGTGTTTTGCATCCACAGAAACACATAGGCTGAGATTTTGCTCAGCTCGACAGGTCCGGTGCGGGCGATGTCAGTGGCGGGTCACGGCCAAGCTGCTGGCTCCATCCCGCTGCCTAAATTGAATTTACGTTGAGAGGGCTTGTTAAGCCCACCCAGCGAGTTTCCTGGTCCAATTAGAGGAAGCAGGTCTGGTGATGTCATTCATGACGCGTCATCAGACGGTTTCCTTAAAAGGACCATGGCCACCTTTCTTTTGGCATTTGTGCTGTCAGTGTTCTACAGCATTGAAGTGTTGCAAACACTGACAATGATTGCACAGAGGCAGAGCGCTGCACCCAGGTTCTCCCATGACTACCTCCATATGCTTATGGAGGGAGTCACAGCACGCAGGGAGGTCCTCTTCCCTTCCCATGGATGGAAGAGGCCTCCCCAAGAGACCAAAACAGCCTGGTTGCACATTGAGAGGAGATCACAAGCAGGGATGTCATCAGGAGGACCTGGGTGCCGTGGCACAAACCTTTCAATGATCTCATTAGATCTCAAAATGTGAGTACAAAGCCACACTCGCCTTCATCCTGCTGTGCCTCTCATCACATCCCCATCACTCTGCCTTCCCTACCCTACTCCTGCACACCCTTACTCACCAACTTACCTTGGACCTCCACCATCCCTCTTTATCTACATTATCACATCCCCATCTCACTAGCCACCCCTCACACTCACCCTCATCCGAATGTAATCATACCAACTAACAACACACAAGGGTAGGCACTTGGGTGTTTTATCCAATGTTCATGTAAAGTTTCTGTTAATGTGTTGTCAAACATTGAAACCTTTATTTTCAACACTTTGCATGCTTGGACAGATTTGTGTGCACCTTTGGAAGTGGATTAGTGAGTTGCAGTGAATGGTGAGACATAACGGTACCCCCCGCAATGGGGATGAGTGTGAAAGGAATGGCTTGGATATTGTAGTGATGCTTTATGGTGTTGGTGTGGGGTGGTGCCAACCTGGCATATCATGTGGCAGCCAGGGTGTACAGCATCAAGTGAAGTAAATGTGGCCATGTGGGCATGAAGTAAATGGGGCATCCCTGGCTTCCCGGGCAGCAGTGTGGTCAGGTGCTGATGCTATGTGTCCTGTGCAGCATCAGGTGATTGCAGAGAAGGTTGGTGCTGCTGGTGTGCCTGGTGCTGCTGGTGATGGGACTGATTGTGGTCGGATTCTGAGGACCAAGGTGAGATAGTATAAAGGGCACTCATGCTGATGGAATAGATGGCAGGTGAAGTAGAGATGACAGAAGCATTCTGTTAATGGTGAGAGAGTTCTTCCAATGAGCTGAGAGTGGAAAGTGGAAAGCCTGCAGAATCTGTACTGGAAATGGACTGAGAAACAGCTTGCGGCTGAGGAAAGTGATGATCCATCAGGTGGGAGCTTTTACTGTACATTTGAAGCTGTCAAATAATCAGCTGGAGCAATGGCCACTGAACTCCCGCCTCAGGTTGACAGACGTGGTCCCCAAATAGCGTGGTTCCCGTGGCCATGAAGATAAAGTTTAAAAAGTAAGTTGAAAAAGCCTGTTAAGGGTCTGTTAAGTACATTATAATGAGTTTAATTGGGTTGCCCACTGCTGCCTGTCAGGTCTGCTCAGCACTGACAGACCCGACATTGGGAAAGGCGTGTTGCGGCGGGTTGACAGCGGGTGCTGACCTGTCTATACAATTCAGCAGGCAACCTTTAAATTTAAGAAATACTCCGCTCCTGACCCCTGCCGATCTTACCTGTGTTGTAATGAGGTCAGGATCCCCTCCATTTTTAGCAACTGCTTCTTGATGCCGATTCCTTCACCTGCCTTTAGAGTCAACCATTCTTGCGTTTCCGAACTGACCTGCATCCCAAACTGGTTCAGTTCTCTTCCCTGCTCCGGAGGGGTGGCATGTTATAAAAAAAGTGCCACTAGTGAGGAAAGATAAATTTTCACTCTTGGTCAGGCTAATCACACAGGAATGTTCTCTGTTGACACAAACAAACCTCAAATCTGCATTTAATTGCAGTGCTCTTTGTGTGTAGTTATGGCGAGATGGATCCTAGTTCTGGCAATGAGTGTCTGAAATAGGATTTTAAACATTGAGATAGCTAACACCTTGTACTGAATTCTGGTGGAGGAGACCCTCACCTGCACTTCCTCCCTTAATTATTTATATTTTACTAAATTTTCAGAAATAAAATGTGAGATGTGGGCATTTAAAGGAGAGGATGTATATCTGTTCTACACCTACAAAAGACATTCAGAAAGAAAGCACATCTTTGCTACACTACAGTGAGAAACTAAAAATCTATAGATGAAATAATTATTTCTTCCTCTTCCTCAGAAGGCGGTGGAAGCAGAATCTTTGAATATTTTTAAGGCAGAGTTAGATAGATTCTTGATAAGCAAGGGGGTGAAAGGTTATCGGGGGTAGGCGGGAATGTGGTGTAATCAGATCAACCATGATCTTATTGAATGGCGGAGCAGGCTCGAGGGGCCGAGTGGCCTACTCCTGCTCCTAATTCGTATGTTCATATGTATTATTAATGACCTGGCTGTGGAGTGTGGAGGATTCTTTCTGGAATCTTTTTGGGAATTGTTTATCATCTTCTTTTGGACAATGTGATTGTCCGGCTGGGAACCAGAGAGATATGGCAGTGTCTTTTTGTGAACTTGTTGTAGGAAGTGTCCCACAATCAGTGCATTGTAGCACACATCCATATTTTAAGCTCTCGCATATAAATTAAGTGAAAACACAACAACACAAGAAATAGATAAACACTGAAAATAATAATCACACATGCTATGTGAATCGTGAGAATTGTATTGATTATTGGAGGACATACACAATTGAGGAACAATGAAACATGAGGGAGAGACAAGAGGATTTTCTGTAACAGTTTTACTACTAATGCCCGCTATTAGAAATGTTCATTCTCCCTTATTATTTGTTCTATAAGAGGTTGCTGCTGAGTTTTGTAGATTTTTGATAATGTTTCCATTTTAAACCATTTGGAACTAAAGCAGTTTTAGCTCAGCAGGAGTAATATGGAAGAGCGAGGCAGTCACAAATACACAGCCTCACCCGCACTCTCTCGCGCTCACTGACTCACTCACACTCTCACACTCACTCTCTCTCTCACAGTCTACAGCATAACTTGGGTGCTGTCATCTGTGAATCACTGTGCAGCTACCACACTCTGCCTATTAGCCCACTTAACTACAGTACCATTGACTGCAGTGATAAACAAATGGGTTTGGTTTTTGCGGTCAGTTGCTGACCTCTAAGAAAGCTGCCCACAAACTTTTAGCGGGTTCTGTGATGTGGATTTCACCTTTCCCGATATTTACTTTGTTCTGGCGCCATCTATAGGGAATCTCTGGCATCCAGCAACAGTGATGTCATCAAGCAGGCTGAACAGCCAATCACATTGAAGAATTCTCACAGACAGCAAACCAGGAAGTAATAAGCAGGTTTTATCTTCCTTTTTTTAAATCAATTTACAGAAAGTGAAATAAAGATTGGGACATACACCTGGGATTAAGGTAGAAGATGAAATATCATCAACAAACTTTTAAAAAATTAATTTTTATTATTTTAAAAATCTAGGGAATTTTTACCTTGGAATTCAGAAATTTGACATTCCACAAATATAAAATTTGTTTTTCAGGGCCAGAGAGGTTGTTCAGCAGTAATTATGACTTAGTACACCATTAAAAACCGAGTTACACCTCATTGAACAAGGCTTAACTTTTTCAAGGGTTTTTACAGCGAGAATAGAGTGTAAAAAGTGGAAGTTCGTGTCAATTCAGTGATTTTAATTGATTTCCATCTGTGAGGACAGCAACAGCACGCCATGTGGAGGAGTAGGGTATAACTAACAACTTCAGGATTTCTGCGTTTAAATGCACATGTGCGGACGCCAGAAGTTGCTGTCAGTTTTACACAGTAATGACGGCGAACACTGACCGTTTCGCTGTCATTACAACCGCAAATTCCGGGCCCATATGGTTTGCAGCAGAGTAGCCTCTCCGGTGACTAATCTCACCTCAGAGCTTTCGATAGGTAGGTCAGAAAATCCCGTCCTCGCTTTGAGCAGCAGAGGGTGCTCTTTGGCTGTGTTTGAGGCTGGGTTGTCAGGCTCGTGACTGGGATTCCTTATACAGCTGTAAATGTGCAAGCGGTTTTGCGATTTATGTATTCAGCTGTGGAGAATTTTTAAATTAAAATTAATTATTAGAATTGTGTTCAGTTCTGAGCACCGCACCTCAGGAAGGATATATTGGCCGTGGAAGGGGTGCAGCGCAGATTCACCAGAAAGATACCGGGGCTAAAAGGGTTAAATTACGAGGACAGGTTGCCGAGACTAGACTTGTATTCCCTTGAATATAGAAAATTAAGGGGTGATCTAATTGGGGTGTTTAAGATGATTAAAGGATTTGATCGTGTAGATAGAGTGAAACTATTTCCTCTGATGGAGGAGGCCAGAACAAGAGGCCGTAACCTTAAAATTAGAGCTGGGCCCTTCATGGTGATGTCAGGAAGCACTTCTTCACAAAAAGGGTAGTGGAAATCTGGAACACTCTCCCCCTAAAAGCTGCTGAGGTCAATTAAAATTGTCAAAACTGAGATTGATTGATTTTTGTTAGGTAAGGGTATTAAAGAATATGGAATCAAGGCGGGTAAATGACATTAAGATACAGATCAGCCATGATCTAATTGAATGGCGGAACAGGCTTGAGGGGCTGAATGGCCTACTCCTGTTCCTACGTCCCTTCTAAAACATGCACATGCTCTTTTTGTGTGTAGGCCTCAGAGGCCACCGGGCTTATCCAGCATTGACTATTCCTCCCCAAATGCGCATTATCTTAAATATGGATCCACTGACCTCTCTCTCGCCGCAGCAACTTGCTGCTTGACATTTTCGGCTTCTGAACTCCTTTCTCTTCCAGTACGACCTATGTCATTTGAAAGCGATCTAAATTTTCATCCCAAAATGTCACCCCTGCTTTCAGAGGCTGCTGATCATTCTCCTGGGCTGCTGCCCGTATCCTTTCGGAGGTTGCCAAAACTGTCTCCTCCAGGAACTGCTCCACACTTGAATATTCATTTCACACTTTCCAAGGATCGACTTAACTGTGGAAAAATCTCTACACCGCATATCTACATAGGGGACAATCTAAAAATGCTTCCAAAACATTGTAGTTCCCAGTCGAGAAACCTGCTTGTCGGAGGTGGCGGGGCAGGGAACCAACAAAATGTTGGAGATGTTTTAAATACTTGTCATGTATTTAAATATTGATAGCAATATTTTGGAAGATAATCTGTACAGTCTTTATGTCTGCCATAAGTTATGAGGCTCTCCTTAAAGATTATTTTGCTTTATGTGAATGTCCTGCTTGAGATTGTCCAAAGAATGGCTCACGAATGTCGTCTACCATTTACTGATATTTCTCAACTTGGTGTTCTGCCAATCATAACCTAGCACTGGAATATTCTGTAGATTCCCAGTGAATTAGTCTTTTAATGAAACAAAATCTTTACATTTTATGAGTAGTAATTAAAATGCAATTGATATATATTGCCATAACTGCAATAGCTGGTTATTCTTGGTATAACTAAGGTAAAGGCTTCTGTGCTAGTTCATTTGGAATTGGAGTAATGTTAATGTTGAGGTATAATGCAGTAATAGTCATTCCATAAGTATCACAGAAATCGAAAAAGATTGTTCCACACACTCCGTATTTTGATGTTAGTATTTGTTGTTGGTCTTCTTTAATTTCAGTGCCCAGCCCAGTTGAACAAGTTAAGACTTGCTATTAACAGCCAAGATTAAAAAGGTCCTTAACCTGTTTGGTTTGGCAACTGCATGAACAGGATCACTCGAGGAGGTGAAGAGAATTGGTTTCATTCTAAAGCTGTGGTTCTAAATCTGCGTTCTGCCAATAAAGCTTGTTACGGGCGCGCTGACAGGTTTATTCCACTGCCGTGTGCCGAGAGATAGAACGGCATTAGCTGACATACAGCCAGTGCTGGACATTTCAACTGAGTTCAACAGTCTAAAGATAAGAGATAAACCATTTAGGACAGAGATGAGGAGGAATTTCTTCACCCAGAGAGTGGTGAACCTGTGGAATTTTCTACCACAGAAGGCAGTTAAGGCCAATTCATTAAATATATTCAAGAAGGAGTTAGATATATTTCTTAAGGCTAAAGGGATCAAGGGATCTAGGGAGAAGGCAGGGACAGGGTACTGAATTTGGATGATCAGCCATGATCTCATTAAATGGTGGAGCAGGCTCGAAGGGCCGAATGGCCTACTCCTGCTCCTATCTTCTATGTTTCTATGTAACCTCTCTGTGACCCGGAGTTTCCGCCAGGGGCACAATCTGGGAAATGCGCCGGGCACTGCCGGTTTTTGCCGTGGTGAAGTTGCACCCACGTGGTCATGGACGTAACTCACTTGCGTTTTAAATTCTGCGTTATTTCAGTCAATTCTGCACAGATTGCGCTGATATCTAGATGGAAGGCATGCAGAAAAAGGCCCTTGTATCTTTTGGCTTGCTTATTTATAAGCACCTTAAACAACTGGCCAACATTTTGGAGACCGGGGTCAGAGAGGAAAAATTGTAATGGGACTTGGTTGTTCAGCACTGCCCTGATTTGTAAGGACGCTCTACTGTATATCCTTATGATCAGTTAGACATAAAAGAAAGGCTTGCATTTATATTCGTCCTTACACATTTCTCTGAAATATCTCCATGCTCTCCACGTGCAATGAAAGACTTGAAATGCAATTTCCATTGTTATCTAGGCAAGCGTGGTGGAAATTTTGCATACAGCAAGATTTCACAAACAACAATGACCCAAAATGATGCCTGTTTACAAAAAATTAGCCCACCGGAGGAATTAATATATTCAGTATAACTTTCGATTGCCCTCCACTAGTACTCTGAACTATTTGTCTCCCAGTGTTCATTTGATGATGCCATGGGCTGGATATACATAGTAACATTAGCTTTGTGTTGGTGTGCAATTGGACAGTAATAATCCCTTCATCAATTCACCACAAGAAAACATTTTGACAAAGAAAAATCAACATACAGTATTCGCAAACACCTAGGTAAATATGTCAAGAAAGATAGAGAAAAAATGCAGATTTGCCTTGAGAGATTTTTTTACTCAAAATGTCAAGATAAACCAGAAATGTTCTCTTGACCAATGTATTACTGTGTATTTCCAGCATTTTCTGATTTTATTTTAAATTATTCAGCATTTGCAGGTTTTTTTTCTTTATTTGTACTAAAGTTCCCTAAACTCTTCTGTCTCTCCAACTCCCTCCCCGTCTTTAAGAGCACCTCTGGACATTTTTCTATGTCAAATGTGCTCTAAGTAAATATGTTGTTGTTAGAAATATCAGGTTGATATTTACACAATTTGCTGTGAAGGAACAATGGTGTTTTAACAAGTTTTTATGGAGTCAGACCAGGTTTGCATGCTTTCCCGATTCATGGTGCAGTGCAGCTCATACAACACCTGCAGATACACACACTAACGTTCAGTATGTTTAATTACCACTCCGCATTGGTTGGATTCTGGTCATTCCTTAGGAGAAACCACAAGTTGAGCTGGAGAAGTAATGAAAGGGCTTATTGGGCATTGAGTGTAGGCAGTTCAAGTGTCAGGTGGCTTGTAACGGTGTTTGCATGTCTGCCTCCCTCTTGGTGCGCTGCGAGTGAATATCACGGCGCTACGTGTCACAGTGTCACGCTCTGCGGCACATTGCGCCGTGGTACTGCAGGCCTTCCTCCCTTTATTAAAGGGGAGGGGCTTAGCGCAGTGTGACCCGGGGCCCAGCTGGGCCACCAGGGATCGGAGTGCCGGCAAAAGAGCCCGACACTCGAGAGAAGTGCCGGGCTCACAGAAGGCAGCCGGCACCCCGCGGGGGGGCTGCACAGGAGTCCGGGGACAGCAACGGGGGGCAGGTGCTGGCAGGCGGCCAGCACAAAAATGGCTGCTCGGCACCTCCCCTTTAATTTGCGCCGCTCCGGCCGCAGGTAGGCCCCCCCCCTGACCTCGTCAGATATAGCATCTGGCGGTAAGTCAGGGGGCGCTACCGAAGATCGCGAGCGGGGTGCTGCGCACGGTGATGGCGTCATCGCCGGAGGCGCAGCGCCGCGGGGCGATAATGGTTACCGCTGCCGCTAACTTCCCACTGAATTTCATGGGAGGAGTTAGCGGCACCATGCCCAGGCGCTAGTTGCTTTGCGCCCCGTTAGCACCTTCTTGGGGCACTAATGGGAGGCGCAAATCAACCGAATTTTTCCCCCTAAGTCTTCACACTTCTGCAAAGAGGCAGAATCTGTTTTTCAACAGTACATTCTTTACAATCTCCCACAATATTGTTATGATAGGTTGGCAGCAGAGTATTGAAAGTGCTTCAGTGAAATATATAGCAGCTCCTTCACAAAGCCTTCGAGCACTGTCAGCCCTTAATTTGCTGCTTATCATGTAACTGACATTATGCATTGTTTATTATTGTGATGCTGCAATGCTATGTCCGAACATTATCCAAGATTTGAAATGATCAGATGCTATTATAAAAATACTTCATGTGTCCCATCATTGTGGTTTATATCAACATGCTGTGCCTTGAGGATATTTGATCAGAAATCGGGGGAACATCATGGAAAATAGTTTATTCAATGAGCAAGGTAAACCTTCTCATCCACAAATGATAGAAACTATAAAAAGCCCATCAGTCCTCAGAAAGTTTGTCTAATCAATTCGATTATTTAGATTGTATGACGGGTCTCAAAAAACAGTCTGTGTTTGAACCTGTTGAATGCATTGAGGGTCCAGGATTTTGTGGCTGTTTATAATACAAGCCTCTTTTTAACTGCCTTTCAGTTCATGTGTTTGAATTGGCACTTTTCAAAAAAAAATGTTTACTATTCTTTCATGGGATGTGGGTGTCGCTGGCAAGGCCAGCATTTATTGCCCATCCCTAATTGCCCTTGAGAAGGTGGTGGTGAGCCGCCTTCTTGAACCGCTGCAGTCCGTGTGGTGAAGGTACTCCCACGGTGCTGTTAGGGAGGGAGTTCCAGGATTTTGACCCAGCGACAATGAAGGAACGGAGATATATTTCCAAGTCAGGATGGTGTGTGACTTGGAGGGGAACTTGGAGGTGGTAGTGTTCCCATGGGATGCTGCCCTTGTCCTTCTAGGTGGTAGAGGTCACAGGTTTGGGATTACATTTTATTTTTACATTTGATCCTTGACTCAGTAACCAGTCATACTCCAGACTTGGTGCCCTGTTACAATAAAAATGTAATTATATGTTCCCAGCTTCAAACCTTTTGACATGAATCAGTCATTCATGAAAGAAAGACTTATGAAATAATACTGAGCGGCCTGCGGGTGGCGCTGTCCAGGGAGAGTATAAATACTCGGGCACAGGCCCAGCTTGCGCAGGACATTCTTAACGGGAACTAGTGAAAGACACAATTAGACCTTCATGTTGTAAAACAGTTGATTAAAGCTTTGTTTAATGCTTAGACCAAGTGCCTAGTAGTTTTCTTACGTCAGCTTTCTTTTAAAGGCTGGCCACAGAATAATAAATACATTTGATTTTGTTGTGCAGCGGAACTTGTTTCTGATTAAGAGCACAACCTGCCATCAGCTGCACTAGCCAGGCCTGTTGCTTCTCAGACCAGTTGCCAACAATCACATTCCCTTAGCTGTCACACGTAGCAGAGGTGGGATCTCCTCTAGCCTGAACATGTGAAGTAAGGTCACTATTAGACCCCACTCTAGGAAACCTGAACAAGTAAGAGAAATTAAAATCAGTTTGGCAGTTGTTCATGGCACACGTTTCCAGCACCTAATCATCACACTCATATTCCATGATTTTGGAAAAATCCATTTCGGAATTGGTAGGCCAATACTCTGGCGATAAGTTCTAATCCCTAACCAGCGAGTTCCCTCCAGGGAGGGAGGGGGAAAAACAGAGAGAGCAAGGCAGGTTCAAGTTAACATCTCATGTGAAAGACAGCACCTCCAACAGTGCGGCAATCCCTCAGTACTGCACTGACGTGGTAGAGGCCTGGGAATAGGCTATATACAATGTTCTTGCGAAGCTACGCGGATGGCCGTGCATGGCCGTGCAGTCATCTGAAAGGTTCCGTGCAAGCCACTCACCGGCTTTTACACTGTCAATACTGCGCCTGCGCAGAAATTTAAAGGGACCACGCATTAAAAGAAACAGGCCGCACAGAACAAGGCGCAGCTTAGAGGGAACATTGGCTGTATACAAAACCTTTTTGGCTGGAAATCGTTTATAGTTTTGTTCTGTTCGTGGGGAAGTACAGGGAAGAAAGTATGTGGGTGCAGCAAGTAGATGTTAGTTTTTCTGTTGCTATCTTCTGCTGTAATAGTTCTCTGTAGAAAAGAGACACGGGAATCTCTGTTCATTTATATCATGTTTTATTACTCAGGTGAGCCTGTATGCTGACCCTCCAAACCCAAGTCACAGTGTCCAGATGACATCACTTAACCGGGGTTCAAAGGTCATGACGTTTGACATCCCACATGCACAAAAAGCTGAAATTAGTCCACCTCTGAACTCCAGTGTACCAACAGGTAACTAACTAACTTTTCATTTAATCCTTCTGCGGAAAACTGTAGCTCTGTAACATCAAAACACAAAGGAAAATGACAATGATTTTTAACTTGACTTCCAGTGCATTCTGAGTTGAGCATGTTGTTTGTTTCTGTGCTCTTGTCTATTTCTGCCATTGCTAATCAGAACTCCATTTCGAAAACCAAGACACTTTGCAGAATATTGAAGGACTTGGCGCAAATTGTGTGGTTTTAGAAAGAATCCTTTGGGGTGGCGAGGTGAGGCAGTGGGTTGGGCATTGGCTATTCATCTCTGGGATTTAGGTTGAAATCGGGCCCAGACCGGGGATGAAAGGCCTCCACCTCTTTGCTGGCTGTTAGCATCCTATGCGAATTGAGTTTGAGCTAGTCTCAATTCCCTGCAACACAAAACTGTCCCTAGTTTGGCATGAATTGGCAATCTCACTTCGACAGGCCACAGGATGACTGGTGTGGCAAACGGAAAGGTTGTCACACTAGTAAAGTAAGGGTGATCTTTGGAGGTTGGGGCAGAGTAGAGGGAGCTTTACTCTACATCTGACTGTGTAGCTTGCTACTGACAATGGGTATCTGAAATGGGAAGCATTCTATTCCCTATCCAGCACTAATACCTTCAGGTGCACACACAAATCATTTGGTATAGCAGCTTTGTTTTGCTCACTTTAATTTTCAGTCCACTGTTCCCAGTTCTGTGCCACATGTATATCTGCAGAGATTGTGTTACCAGTTTCTAAAACCAGAATCAAACTAATATGCCAGTACAGAGGTGTTATGAGCATACGAAAATGATGGACGGGAAAAGACCCACTGGCCTATCTAGCCTGTCCCATATAATTGTGATGCATTATGCATCACAGTACAGACACTCATTCCGCACCCTCCTAGAGACCCCCAGGAGAGGCAACAAAAAAAAACCAGGCCCATTAACGGGAAAAAATTTGGAAAATTCCTCTCCGACCCCTTTTGGCGACTGAAACTAGTCCAGGAGATCACTCTGATTTACATTACAGGATGCCTACCTTTTGTATGAGGTGATCTCCGCCCCAGCCAGAAATGGTCCAGCTCTCTCTTGAAGGAATACAGCAAATCATTGTTCACTGCACAATCCGGTAACCTGTTCCATGGGTCCACTATTCTCTGGGAAAAGAAAAACTGCCTAACATCCAGACTAGTTCTGCCCCTACATAACTTGTGAGAGTGACCCCTGGTCCTCCCTCACCTATTGAGGTGAAATAATTGGTCCACATAAACACATTCAGACCCTTCATTATTTTTAAAAACCTCTAATTTTTAAATTGCCCCTGTCTACACTTTTCTAAAGCAAAGAGACCAGGCTCTTTTAGCCTATCAGGGTAGCTAAGGTGTTTTAAACTAGGAATTAATCCTGTGGCCCCCCTCTGCAACTTTTACAGAGCCTCAATATTCCCCACCATGCGAGGAGGCCAAAACTGGACACAGTTTTCTAACTGGGGCCTAACCAAGGCCTTGTACATGGAGCAGATAGTTCTCAATTCACTGCATGGGGTGAGACAATGACAGCAACTCCCTACGGGACCCACAGATGTACCATGCCATAATAATGAGGAAAACAAGATCTGAATCGGCATTTCCCTTTAAGAAGTGAGCAGTAGGCAATGCCTTGTTAGTTAATTTTCTGTGTGTCTCTCCCAGAATTCAAAATGTGGAATTTTCTGGGTTTCTAACAGAACAAATACCTAAGTGAGAACCAGACGGTGGTGAGAACCCAAGTGACATGAAAATAACTTACTGAGCCATTTCATTAAAATAATTGTCAAATAACACCATTATAATGCACACGCAATAACAAACTGTCCCTATTTTGCACCAGCAGAAACATTTCCCCTCAGTGGTATCTGGTGTATTTTGCTTAAGCTACAACAACCAAGATATGGAGCTACTCTTTGCTTTTTTAAATAAATTGGACTAATTTCTGTCGAGCATCACCAGCCCCTCCAAAGTTTGTCATAGTTACAAAGCATCCATAAAAACTCCAAGGCAGAACCCCATTGCTGCACCAGCATTTTCCTTTCCTCTCACTTTGAATCCAAGATTGGATTGCTGCAAACGATCGAGCAGTCTGAATGGATTCCCCACTTTTAAGTTCCTCGACTCATCTGTGCTTCGAGTCCAGCTGTCTGGAGTCTACATTGGGTTCACACCCGTCACAGATAACCTGCACCAAATTACAGTGTGACTTTCTGAGTTGGGAAACGATGAGGATCTCTAATGGACAGCGGGGTAGATCTGGACTTTGTGCGATGATGTAAAACGGGTGATGGCGAGTCGGCAACCCGTTTTTACATCTCTGCCGATTTTTACTCCCATGGAAATAAAAATTGGGAGAGGTGTAAACCTGGCTGCCGACTCGCCATCACCCGTTTTATACCAGCACCCATAGTGGAGAGCTACCCCAGTGAGTGGTGAATCTTTGGAATTCTCTACCCTAGAGGGCTGTGGAGGCTCAGTCATTGGGCAAAGTCAAAACAGAAGTCGATAGATTTCTGACTAGTAAAGGGATATCAAGGGATATGGCGATAGGGCCGCTGAATGGAGTTGAGGCAGAAGATCAGCCATGATCTCATTGAATGGCGGAGCAGGCTCAAAGGGCCGAATGGCCTACTCCTGCTCCTATTTCTTATGTTCTTGTGTTCTTCGTGTAGAAACGGCAACAGAGGGAATAGGTGGCGCAGAACCAAAAGCTTACTGATGTTTTTTTATCTGCCCGAAAAGGGTTCAACTTCATGCATCCTTCTTTAGCTTCTGACGTGTTCATACTGTCCAGCTGAACTTGCTGTTTAGACTGCAGATTGTGTTTGAAGTTCTGATGAGCAATTGTCGTTGTTACTGTAAACATCATCACATGGGATCTATTTTTTAATGACTGTATGATTTTCTTTTTAAGTAATCTGCATGTAGCAAAACAAGTGAGTGGAGGGGTAATTGGCAACAAACAAAGGCAGGCCAAAGGTGCTTTAAGTGCTAAAGTTGAATGTAAGTCTCAGTATTTATTTTGGTGCTTTGCTGTTTATAGAAATTTGCGCCAATTAAATTCTCCTTAACAAGTGTAGAAAATCAGATTGCCAGCATCATTGCGACATGCTGCCTGAGAGCAAAGTGATGTCACGATCATGCAGATTGGCTCTCGAGTTTTCTTTTCAAACATGAGCTAAAATTTGCCAAATTGTTTTACACGAAGACGATTTCCTTTTGAAGAAGAGGAACTTTTTACATTGCTTTGTGCAAATCCATTGCCCGCTCAGCCCACTGAGCTCGCAGAGTTTAGACACGGCCATAGACATTGACGCTGCCCTCCATTAGACAGAAAGGATTTGAAGCTGTTCAAGTGGTGTTGGGTGCAGAAGGCATGGTTTAAATCAACCCACCTCTGAAACCAAGCCAACATTGTTATGTGGTCACGCCTTAAACACATTCTGTGATCTGATCAAGTTGAAATGGATCCACGGCAAACGGAAGACTTGGGGAGAGCTTTGCAGTACTAAATAAAGAGTGTTTAACTTCAGTGTGCACATCATCAGTTCACTTCACAGGAGTTTCTGTTGAACTATCGGGTTCACTGTTTAATTTAAAGAGGTGAATATGAAACTTTATGTAGAACAAATAAGGACTGAGGTTGAATTGCTGAATGAGAGAGATGGAAAGCTGCTAGTGATTGAAGTATAATTGGTTGTTAAAACTGTATCCGAGATAACTGATCATTGGTTGAAGCTGAAATAAATACAGAAAAGGCTGGAAATACATGGCAGGTCTGTCGGCATCTGAAGAAATAGGTTATTGCTTCAGATAGAGAGCTATTGTTAGTTCATTTTATTTCAGGTTTTCAGCATTTGCAAGCCTTCTGTGGCAACATCGCTTTTGGCTGTCCTTCATGGTGACATCACCTGGGGCTACTGCATCTGCTCTTCTCTACAGTCTGAACTGTATTCCATTGTGCTCATGTCAGCATCTTTATACCTTGCCTGTGCCGAGTGCAAGGCTCGGTGAATTTTCCACCTTTTATTTCTCTGTCCCAACACGTTTTAGGACATTTTTTCTCATACGAACATACAAATTGATGGGCAGGAAAAGGCCAGCTGGTCCATCAAGCCTGTCCCACACTACGATGGCCGGACCATCATGGCTAAACACTTCTTCACTCCTCCCCCCACCCACACCCATCCTCACAGCCATGTAATGCTATTATTAGTCTGAGTGCTGGTTAGAACAATATCCTTTTAATAAAGTGGCATTACTTTCCTTAATATTTTGTGACAAGTCGCATTCTCGCACTTAGTTTGATATCTTGTAACAAGTATCCTGAAACCAGCTCTGGTGCAAGTTGGGGGCAGCTATTCCCATACTGGCACTGGTATGGCACGTCTGTCAGTGACTCCAAGATCAGGATTTGCACAGCATTGAGACAGATCCAATATTGGCACTGGTATAGCTATCTTGATACTAGCAGTGGTACAGGTCCAAGACCGATCAAGGCAAGCGCCCCACTGTTGGCACTTTTACAGATAGGGACAGATGCTCCAATTTCAGCACTCATACATGTCTCGGACAGATACTTGAATTCCAGCACCCATACAGATACAGGATTGGTACTCCTAATACCAGCACCAGTACAGATTCAAGACAGGTACCCCATTGACAGTGCTGGTGGAGCACCAATGTAGATGTCAATACACACACTACAATATCAGTACTGGTACAGACTTGGGGCTAGCAATCTGATGTATGCAGTGGCAGAGTACTCTCATACCAGTGCCAGTAGCAGTCCCTGGCAGGTACTCTATTGCTGAAGCCAGAACAGCTCCAGGAAAGGTTCTCCCATACCAGCATGGCTAGAATAACATTACCTGTGGCACTCAGTTGTTGGTATAAAATTCACATTTGAAGAAATTAATAGAGAGGAGTTGAATTGGTTCTTTGTCTGAATTCTATTTTCAGAATATCCCTCAGTACGAGAAAGATGTGAAGTACTAGAATTTGCCAGTACATCAGGTGTCACTTTGCCCTCCACCCAGACTACATCTATTATGGAGCCTACAGCCGGCGAATGTCTGACCTGGGCCCTTGCCCAACAGGCCGAGGTATTGCAGAAGCAGGTGAGTGCAAGCAATTTAATGATATTCTGAAGTTCTTCGCCACTGTACTAAAGGTGTTAGCACAAACATTTGTTTCATTTGTACAACATTTCACCATGAACTAAGATCTTTGAACCCATGATGCAGCACTTACACTGGATTCCTTATCTTAGCCAGGTTGGAGAGTGGGTATAAATGGAGCAAAGGCTCATTTTCTCCTTTAGAAAGGGAAAGGATACTGAAAGACAAATAATCTTGAGCCACTCTGGTACTCCTCATGCCAGGTGCAGAATTGTACTTTCAGGAAGGAGAAGACACTAAAGTGGATATATAAGAATGAATCTGAGATCAAAAATGATATAATGCTATAGCTATAGTACCTTTAGAAAAAAAAATCAAGTCCAGTTTGAACAGTTTTCTCCAGAGTTAGGAGCTGAAATATGGGATCTAATAGATTGCAAAGATCATAACGGATGAAGGAGGCCACATGTCCCGTCAAGTTCAATAATCTGCTTTTATACTGAGTTTAAAGGGATGTTAGTGCTCCTGGTTCCTGGTGCTTGGACGTGGCACAGCCGATGGCAAACCCACAGTAAACATGCTGAACTCTAGAGACTGGGCTCTGGGGAGGCCTGGAGGAGATCTGTGAAGTGGGAATCGGTAGCCCTATTATCCCGGTAATCTCCGTTTAAAACAAGCAGCTGTCAACACTACACCCTCTTCTAATCACCTCTAGAATGATTCCAGTATTTTGTCTCCACTACCCTGCTCTGAAGATCATACCAGGTATCAATTCACCCTCAGTTTGAAGAAGCACTTCTGGACATCAGTCCTGAACTTGCCATTTCCTAGTTTGTACCAATGTCCCCTTGAACTCCGCCCCCCCCCCCCGAACTTGGTGGAAACCAGCCAGGGGGCAGTTAAAATGGTGTGGGGTCTGTACCACTGCTTTCCCACCTTGATCTGCCTAACTGCAATTTTAAATTGAAGACTGCAAGGACACATGCCACAAACCGTCGGGGTTTAAATATGCAGATCAGGCTCCAATGATGCCATCGCGGCCCGATGTGCTATTTTATCCTGAAGCCTGAGCAGGAGAGCAGTGGTGGCTTTTCCACCAGGCCAAGCCTGCTGGGAAGAGCAGCCAGGGCCAGAAGAGACGCAGCAAGATAAGTTTATTAACTGCTCCTCCAGGTCCCACAAGGTGCTCTTGGGCCCCCTCTGTCTCAGGATTCACCTTGAAGCACTTACCATGTAATAAATGCCGGGGACCATCCCCTGTGTCCCCAGTGGCGGCCTCCAGCTGCCCAATTTTAATGGCCAGACAGCTGCTTCCGTTGACTACCTGGCCAGTATGGTCAGGAAGTAGTCCAGCGGTAATTTTAATGAGGTCCAGCTATTAAAGTTAGCCGAGCCTCCATGGTACCACTCCTAGATTAGCTGGACACTCACTTGCCACGTTCTCAACCACGTTTCAGATTAACTTTGTCTATCATATTTTTTATTCCTCTCTGAGGTCCTCACTCATTGACCTCCTTTCAGGACCGAAGAGTTTGAGATTTAATGCCACATCAGCCTTTAGAAAATAACATGGATAAAATTTCAAAGCTGCTTGTAACAAAGCTAATACAATAATCGTGGGAGACTTTAATCTGCATATAGATTAGGCAAATCAAATTGGCAAGGGTAGTCTGGAGGACGAGTTCATGGAATGTATTCAAGACAGTTTCCTAGAACAATACGTCATGGAACCAACCAGGGAACAGGCTATTTTAGATCTTGTTTTGTGTAATGAGACAGGGTAAACTTATAGTAAAGGATCCTCTAGGAAAGAGTGATCATAATTGTTTTTAAATTCATTTTTATGGAATGTGGGTGTCACTGGCAAGGCCAGCATTTATTGCCCAGCCCTAATTGCCCTTGAGAAGGTGGTGGTGAGCCACCTTCTTGAACCGCTGCAGTCCGTGTGTTGAAGGTACTCCCACAGTGCTCTTAGGTAGGGAGTTCCATGATTTTGGCCCAGCGACGATGAAGGATCGGTGATATTCTTCTAAGTCAGGATGATGTGTGACTTGGAGGGGAACTTGGAGGTGGTGGCGTTGCCATGCGTCTGCTGCCCTTGTCCTTCTAGGTGGAAGAGGTTGCGGGTTTGGGAGGTGCTGCCGAAGAAGCCTTGGCAAGTTGCTGCAGTGCATCTTGTAGATGGTACACACTGCAGTCACGATATGCTGGTGGTGGAGGGAGTGGATGTTTAAGGTGGTAGAAGGGGTGCCAGTCAAGTGGGCTGCTTTGTCCTGGATGGTGTCGAGCTTCTTGAGTGTTGTTGGAGCTGCACTCATCAGGCAAGTGGAGAGTATTCCATCACACTCCTTACTTGTGCCTGGTAGATGGTGGAAAGGCTTTGGGAAGTCAGGAGGTGAGACACCCGCCGCAGAATACCTAGCCTCTGACCTGCTCTTGTTGCCACAGTATTTATGTGGCTGGTCCAGTTAGGTTTCTGGTCAATGGTGACCCCCCAGGATATTGATGGTGGGGGATTCGGTGATGGTAATGCCATTGAATGTCAAGGGGCGGTGTTTAGACTCTCGCTTGTTGGAGATAATCATTGCCTGGCACTTCGTAGGTATGAGGGGTGAGTTGGCTAAGTTAGATTGAGAAATTAGATTAAAAGGTATGACAGTAGTTAAGCGCTGGCAATCATTTAAAGAAATATTCCAAAATTCTCAACGAAATAACATTCCATTGAGAAATAAAAACTCCACGGGAAAAGTGATCCATCCATGACTAACTAAAGAAGTTAAGGATAGTATTAGATTAAAAGAAGAGGCTTATAATGTTGCAACAAATAGTAGTAAGCCTGAGGATTGCGAGAGCTTTAGAAACCAGCAAAGGATGACCAAAAAATTGCTAAAACGGGAGAAAATATAATTTTTTAAAAAATTATTTGTTCCTTGGATGTGGGCATCACTGGCAAGCCTGGCATTTATTGCCCATCCTTAATTGCCCTTAAGAAGGTGGTGGTGAGCTGCCTTGTTGAACCGCTCCAATCCATGTGGTGAAGATACCCCCACAGTGACTTTGTCGTAGCGCTTTTGGTACAACTGAATGGCTTGCTAACAGAACCACTATGCTACCGACCCACTGTCAAAAATAACAACTTTCCCACCCGACCCGCTACCGATCGCGCCTGCTACCACCCCGGAAAATTCCAGCCAATGACTTAGATGAAGGGACCAAGTGCAATGTATCCATGTTTGCTGACAAAGCTAGGTGGAAAAATAAGATGTGAGGAGGACGCAAAGAGCCTGCAAAGGGATCTAGACAGGTTAAGTGAGTGGGCAGTAAGGTGGCAGATGGAGTATAATGTGGGGAAATGTGAGGTTATTCACTTTGGTAGGAAGAATAGAAAAACAGAATATTTTTTAATTGGTGAGAAAATATTAAATGTTGGTGTTCAGAGAGATTTGGGTGTCCTTGTACACAGAAAGTTAGCATGCAGGTACAGCAAGCAATTAGGTAGGAAAATGGCACGTTGGCCTTTATTGCTAGAGGGATGGAGTACAAGAGTAAGGAAGTCTTGCTACAATTGTACAGGGCCTTGGTGAGACCACACCTGGAGTACTGTGCACAGTTTTGGTCTCCTTATTTAAGGAAGGATATACTTGCCTTAGAGGCGGTGCAACGAAGGTTCACTAGATTGATTCCTGGGATGAGAGGGTTACCCTATGAGGAGAGATTGTGTAGAATGGGCCTATACTCTCTGGAGTTTAGAAGAATGAGAGGTGATCTCATTGAAACATACAAGATTCTGAGGGGGATTGACAGGGTAGATGCGGAGAGGTTGTTTCCCCTGGCTGGAGTGTCTAGAACTAGGGGGCATAGTCTCAGGATAAGGGGCCGGCCTTTTAAGACTGAGATGAGGAGGAATTTCTTCACTCAGAGGGTTGTGAATCTTTGGAATTCTTTGCCCCAAAGTGCTGTGGATGCTCGGTCATTGAGTATATTCAAGGCTGAGATAGATAGATTTTTGGACTCCAAAGGAATTAAGGGATATGGGGATAGGGCAGGAAAGTGGAGTTGAGGTTGAAGATCAGCCATGATCTTATTGAATAGCGGAGCAGGCTCAAGGGGCCGTATCGCCTACTTCTACTCCTAATTCTTATGTTCTTAGAATCACATAATCAATTCTTTAAAAAAAAATTGTTAAATTCAAGCACAAGTTCCTTTTTGACTTTTAGCAACACATTCATTAAAAGTATTCTCATTGAAAGCGCGCTACAGATTTTAAAAAATAATCATTATACAACAGATTAGAGAATTGAATTAACTTTAAAAGCATGAGAATATGTTGCAAGAAACAGACCTACAACAAATAAATACTGCAACTTTTACTCTTGCACATTGTGGACATTGGGTGTCCATAGTAAATTTGTGCCCTTTCTATTCTGGAACATGGAGGTAATGTGCCCATTATAAAACCCGCCTGATTTTTTTTCCATTTTTATTGAAATTAATGGAAATGAAAATCGGGCAGGTTCAATAACGGGTGGGCGATCTGTTCTGCCAGTTTGCTGCCCAAGTAGTGAGGGTGAAACTGAGCCCCACGGGATCTAATTCAGCACAGATCGACAACTTGAAGGTTTCCCTTCTCTGCTGACATTAAGGCTCCTAAGTGAAAGAAATTTGACCAGTGTCAACGCAGTTAAGTCCACAGCTCAAAATTGCTGAGGATTCCACAGTAATTTAGCATTAAATTGGCTTGTGTTATTCAGCAAGGCCATCAGAATGAGAAAATTCACCAACAGTGTTGAGATTGAGGTTGGTATTAATGTGCAGTCTTGGGGCATGGGGGAGAAAACTTGACTAAACGCATTTTCTTTGTGTTTATGCCTCACCTTTGAGTACACAGTGCTGACACTGGGTGCCAAATGTGGAAATTCATTCCATTCGCCAACACTTAACAACCGTTGACCTTTGCATCATTGTGTTCATTCTGTGGCATGTATTACTTTTATATATTTTCAAAAGCAGTGGTTTTTCAAACTGAAGCTTGTGCAGATGACGAGGAAGAAAAAAAAGGTTAAGTTCCCTTTGAGGTCCTATTTATCCCTTTCAGTGCGTATTACTAAAGCATGTTACAAAAATACTACAAAAACCATGCCATTTTGGTCAAGTAACAGGTGTATCTAAACGTTCAACGACAACAGCAACTTGCATTGTTATAGTGTTGTTTAATGTAGTAAACATCCCAAGGCACTTTGTAGACAAAAAGGAGGAACTGAGCCAGTGGAAAGAGCTTAGGAGGGATGTCCGAAGGCTTGGGTGACAAGACGGGTCTTGAGACGGTTTCTAGTAGAGCAGAGGGAAGTGGAGAGGCAGAATGGGTTAGGGAGGGAGTTTCTGTGAGAAGAGACGAGGCAACTAAAAGCTCGGTCACCACTAATGGATTAAACAGCAGGCAGGATGCACAATCAGCCAGAATTAGGGAACTGAAGGATAAGAGAGAAATTTTTGATGGAACACGACCCAGTAAAATCTGACAACTAACTTGTACACGAGTGCATTATCTTCACAATTTCCTTATTCTCATTCATATAAGATTTGCAAAATATATAGTGAGCAGTTTTTCTTTGTCTTGCATATTTCAATCCATTTTGTTCGAATGACTTGAGGAATTGTGCGATTTTTTTTTTTCCCCCCTAACAGATGGATACATTTGAAGGGTTGCTTCAGGCAAGAAAGGTGGCATCAGTGTCCCAGCAAAGGGTAAGTGGCCCTTACAGCTGTGAGGAGCCTGTACCACAGATTGGCCTGCGCTCCTCGTATTGTACATTTTTCACACTCACTACACTCGGTCCCTCGAATGAACAATTGAGTTTTCGAACAAAAGCAGAATTGAAACTGAAGCTGTTCTTTTCAGGAATTCGCTTCCCACTGCTGTTAAGTATACAAACCTGCGGAATGTGTGATACAAACCTGCGGAATGTGTGATACAGGATGGTGTTATCAAAGCAATGTGGGCAACCTCAGCAGTTGGGCCAATGAATGAAATGGCACTTAATATGGATAAATGTAAAATAATGGATAAAATACACATTTTTATTACACGGTGTATTGATGAAGATGGTGGAGGTAAAGAATTTGGAACTGGGTGTAGAATTTGGTCACTTTTTATACTACAAATGCCACCCATTTATTATCAATGGGCAACATAGTTTCAAGGGTTATTTTGAATTTAGAGACTTGCTAAGGGTTAGATCACTGAAGACCAGCTGAGGAAAGAAAGATTATTTTCTTTAACAACACATAGGTTAAGAGGAAATGGGCTTCAGATTTTTAGGATAAGGTGGGAAGTTAATAAAATGAAGGCTATTGAAATGAAGTAAAATTCAAGTATAAAACATGCTTTCAAAATTAAGGAACACTCAATAGTGACCTTCTATCCCATTTGGTGACACACTATATAGCAAATGGTCTAATTCAAGCCATTGGAAAAAGACGAATGGCTCTGAAACTGCAAAGTATTTGAAGTGTCTCGCATATAGAAAATGTGCCCGAGCTCCATTGATTATAGATAATGTCATAGAGAGGCATCAACTGGTTGAAAAATAGGAGGGAGCAAAGATGGAACCTTGGAACACACCTTGAAGTGACTGTGGGCATGGAAGGAGAAACCATTGCAGGAGATGTGCTGGCTGCATTGGAGCAGGGAAAATGAAACCATGCAAAGGCAGTTCCACCGAGGTAGACCATGAGGAGAGTCATTGGAACAGTATGGTGTCCTTTACTGCATTGAAGGCCACAGAGAGGTTGAAGAGGGATAATGCTCCAGCATCACAGCCCCACAGAATGTTGATGACTTTGGCCAGGGTGGTCTCTATGCTGCGGGTGTGATGGATTCCAGATTGAGGGATTTAAGCAGGGAGTGATGTAAGAGGTGGGCATGGATTCGAGCGGTGGTTGCACATTATAGAACCTTAGGGAAATTGAAGATGGGCAATAGTTGAAGAAGGTGGGCAGTTTTGAAGAGTTGGAACAGTGGCTGAGGAGAGGGAGTAGCTGACAACGTTGGTGAACATTGGGCAGAGGAAGGGTAATTGAATATTTACTACAAGAAGAAGACATTGATTCATAGAGATTAATGGCAGTTTTGCAGACATTGGGAACATTGTGATTTTAAGTGTTGAGGCACTTTGGTTGTGGTCTCTGAGATTAAACTGGCCCACAGTCTTGCTTATTTGAACTGGTGATGGTGTGCTGATATTTTTCAGGGATTCAAACAAGGTATGCTGTTAATTTCTTGTGTTAGGCTGCTTTATCTTTCGGGTCAGGGGTTGCTTATGAGGGGAGGGGCGTTCATAGTAACAAATGAAGGATGGATTCTTTCAAACATACCTCCCTTTGACAATGTAAATTGCCTGAATAAATGGGTAACAATAATAATAATAATAATTCAACTTTTATTGTCATTGTACAATGCACAAGTACATGAACAACGAAATGTGATCTTGCAAGCTCCCATGAGTCCCGTACAAATAACATTAACATTAAACGTAAATAGCACCGTCCTGGGAGAAGCAAAGCTGCTGCGTCTGTGCGCGCCGCCATTCCATTTCCACCATTCCTCCTGTCCGACAATCTTCAGCCCAACGCCCGGGCCTGCTCACCAGCCGCCCCTCCCGGGGCTCCTTCCGTGACCTTCTCACCTTCTCACCTTCTCAATCTATATAAGATTAAAATGGCAAAAGGTATTTATTATTTCTGTTCCTTGGGATTTGCCTGTTCTGTTTAACTGGCCTGCACTAATCTCAGTGTTTTCTCTTTTTTTTTTCCATGTCTTATTTTCAGGCATTTCAGAAGTTGAAGGAAGGCCAGGATGCTCTGGAACGAGGATATCTGCAAGCTCGAGAAGAGCATCGCGGGCTCCAGCTGAAGGATGCCGGCAGCAACAGTTACATCATTGGGGAATTTGATCCTAACAGGTAAGTGGATCAATTCCAATCTTTGTTTGGACAGGCTGAGAGGCAACTTCAGGGCAAATGTCACGCCAGTGCGGGACTACTTCTCAGCCCATAATATGCTGAAAGGATGGAATTTGCGTCAGTACTTGGATCAGGAGCACAGATCTGGAATATCGGCTGATTTTTCTGACTTGGGCAACCATGCCTATAGCCCCATTTAATGTCACCATGCCCTAATTAAATTGGGGCACTTGAGAGAAATGTTCCCTGATGGGATTTCATCAGTTTGAGTGCAACATGAGAATGGTGACCAGCCACCGACTTCTCTTTAACACTATACTTTTCACTGAGCAGCTGGGATGTCTCTTTGATCATGCAACCGAGGAGTAATAGCTAACACTTTCAGAGTGTATCGTCACAGACACCGCATCCATATTAATCTGGCATCACATTACCAAGTGTCAATGTACATACTCATGAGTTTTGTGGTAACAGCTAACTTGATTTGATTCATTTATAAACTGCAGCATTGTGAATGTCAGGCTTTGTTCTTGATCATGATCCATTTATCAAAGTTCAGTACAGTGCAGGACCAGAGGGTTTAGATGTCTGACAAGCATCACCTTTGTATGGTCTGAGGAAGAAAGTTTCAGCTGAGAAAGATGGGTGTCTGGAGATGAAACTACAGGGTAAAGGCTTGTTGCTAAGCTAAGGAGTTCTGTCTGTGTGGTTACTGGAGACTGCAATTCTAGAGTGCAGCCTGGAGCAGATAATAAGTACATAATGTCCATGGAATACCAACCTTCAAATTGCACAGAAAGCAACTCTGATTATACCTTTGGTCAATTTCATGATAATACTATTGTATAATAATTGACGCAATAATATGTTGCATACCCTCTTGATGCTGAGTTGGCACTATGCTTAGAAGCCATGATTGCAGCAATGGTAACTACAAGGTGAATGGTTTTGAATGGATGAAGAGGGTGGAGGGTACTAATTCAAAACTAGTTGTAGCTCAGTCTTGAAATGTATTAGTGTGAGATGATTGTAGATAAAAGAAACAAAATGAAAAATTAGCAGTGTATCTATGATGGTAAGATCAAAGACTTTAAAGTTGTTAAACTTTTTATAATGAATAAATCTAAGATGATTAATGCTATTGGGGATAGAATTTAGGCTGTTGTTAAACTTTGTAAAGTGCGAAGACTTGCTGTGATGGGCAGCCTGTTCATATTTTTCACTGGACTAGTGGATGCACTTTTGAAAATGAACTATATTGCTTTTAAATTTGTATTTACCCACATGTTTTCAATCTAACCAGCATTTTTGTAAGCACTTTGGGATTTTGCAGTCTGGGAATATATTCATTAATAGGCCCCTGCAGGTAAGTCCAGTAAACTGATCCTTGTCGAGTTTCAGACGCCACATACTTCATTCTGACCTCTCGATCCCTTGCTCTCTCCTACCCTACCCCTCCAGCATTAGTAATTATACAAGGAAAATATTTTTTTAAAGTTTGGAACTACAGTTTGACAGGAAAGTTTTCCATTCCATCAAATGTTCCCCTAGCTCAAGCAGGGGGTTCTTGATGTTCATATACGTACTTCCGCATTTAGAATGGAGACTGCACATATTTCGGTAAAATCTAGAAATCTGATCTCCTTCAGTTAAATTACAGGTACTTTCTAATTTCCTCCGCAGCCATCTGTATATATAGAGAGCACAAGACCAGGTATATTGATTAATGTGTGGCTGAATATTGAGGCAGTATGGGGAATTCTGTTCTAAACAGGCCTTTACACTGCAGTGTGTAATATTCAACTTATTGCAGAAAGCAGGGATTGCAATGTTTTGAATATTTAAGTTGTGTCCTTGTAACATTCAGCAGATAGTGGAACCTACACTTTGTTTCCTAGGGAAGTGGAGGGGAACATTTTTCGGCTTGGAATGCACTTAGAGGATCTGAAGGAACGGATTGAGCAGGTCCCAGAGAGTCACTCCTCCACAGACCATCGGTCTGACATGACACCAACTCCCAACTCATGGGTAACACCCATACCTGCTCGCCAGACACCAACGCCAGTACCGATGGCACAGTCTCCAACACCAGCCTTTCATACATCTGCAGTCACAGCCCAGAATCCCAAACCTGAGGTAAGACTTGGATCCCTGCTTTAATTCTGTGAATGACAGGTGAAATCATTTGTGGTTGCCACGTTGAGGGATGTTGGTGCTGAGATGGGAGACTTTTTCCACACTATCGGCATCAAAGACTCTCAGATCAGCTTATAATACCTCCCTCTTCTCTTCTCTTTCCCGAATCTCAGCCTCAGAAGCGTATCCCTTACACCAGTGTGCTCCATTTCCACTATCGGGCATCACTGTGGCCCCTTAATGAGCAACAACAACAACTTGCATTTGTATAGCGCCATTGACATACAAAAGCATCCCAAAATGCTTCAGAGGTGGACGCAAGAAAATGGGCACTGAGCCAAAGAAAGAGATATTGAGAGGGGGACCTAAAGCTTTGTTAGAGGTGGGTTTTAAAGAGGTTTTTAAAGGAGGGGAGGGTGGTGGACAGGAGGAGGGTTTTAGGGAGGAAATTCCAGAATATGGGGGTCTAAGTGGCTACCAATGGTTGGGTCAAGGGAGTGGAGGATGCACAAGGGACAAACCTGTAGAATTCACAGGGGTTTAGCAGTGGAGAAAGTTACTGGATAAGGAGGGGCGAGACCATAGAGGGATTTAAATACAAGGATGAGCAGTTTAAATCTGAGGTAGTGTGAGGCGAGGAGCCAATGTAGGTGAGCAACAACAGGGTACAGGAAACTTTCTGGTATCCGGCACTGACGGGACCGAGCTGTTGCCGTCCCATCAAAACTGCCGTAGAAACCAGCGCCAATGTTAAAACATACGGAGCTCAGAGAGCTCCGTGTGAAGCAACAAACCCTGTTGCTTAGCAACAGCTTCAAAACAGTTGGCTGCAGCTGCAAGCGTCTCTGTAGCTAAGCAACAGCTTCAGCTAGACCTTGCAGAGCCTGACTGGAGAAAAAAAGCAACGAAAAGAAAAAAAACTTACCTGAACCAACTCCTGAATTTTGCCGGTGGATAGAGCTTTCCGGACATTTAACCTCCGGATAAACGAAAGTTTCCTGCATTAGGTGAAAAAAATATTTAAATGAGGAAGAAATAAATACCCCTGAAGAAAGATGAAACACCAAGGCCTAGAAATTCAGTTTGGGGCGCCCAGCTCGCCTGGGCGCCGGAATTACCGCTGCGCGCGGAGCCACTTGCGCCAGCGGGATATTCAGTTTCAGCGCCCCAAGTGGAAGCCGGCCGCTAAACAAGGGGGCGCCGAAACTGAATATCGGCGTGCAAAGTGCCGCAGCGCCACCCGCTGCGGCACGGCAGCCTGCGGCACTGCAGGCCTTCCTCTCACTCTTAAGGGGGAGGTGCCTGCAACAGCGCGATCCCCGCTTGCGAGTGCCGGCAAATGAGCCCGGCACCAAGGAGAAGTGCCGGGCTCTCTGGAAACAGCCGGCAATGCCGCGGGGGGGGGGGTGTAGGAGGCCGGGGACGGAGGTGCGGGCAGGCGGCCGCCGAAAAAGCGGCCGGCCGCACCTCCACCTTAGCTCGCCCCACTACCGGCACAGGTAGGCCCCTGTGTACCGGTCGCTGTTTGCGGCCGGCGCGGAGGAGGCGGCAGCGACCAAATATGGCCAGCGGGGCGATAGCGGGGCGCTGCGCACACCGATGACGTCATCGGTGGAGGCGCAGCGCTACAGGCTAACGCCGCCATTAGCGCCCCGCTAAATATCGCGGTAGGTTTGGACAGTGGCGCAAAAGCCCTCTTTGGGCGCAAACTGGTGGCGCAGGCCACTGAATTTCTAGGCCCAAATATTTTGGTACCAAAAATTTATTTTAAAAAGTTCAGGCCTCTCTAAACCTCCATTCATCATTGATTGTGCTGCCTGTTCTAAGTGTATACCTGCCTCTAAGGGTAGGCATTCCAAAGGATTTTATTTGTGAATGTGTGAGACATTAAACCAAGATCTTATTTGCCCTCTCACATGGACAGAAAAGATCCCATAACATTATTTGAAGAAGAGCAGAGAGTTTTCTCTTTGAAATTGCCATCATTTATCCCTCAATCAACGCTACCAAAACAGATTATCTGGTCATTTATCTCATTGCCGTTTGTGTGGCATTGCTGTGCACAGATTGGCTGCAGTATTTGTCTATATTGCAACAGTGGCTACACATCAGAAGTACTTCATTTGTTGTGAAGAACTTTGGGACATCCAATGTGCTATATAAAAGCTGGAGAGACAGTTTGAAGGACGAGAGCTGGAGCAGACAGTTTGAAGGACGAGAGCTGGAGCGGACAGTTTGAAGGACGAGAGCTGGAGCGGACAGTTTGAAGGACGAGAGCTGGAGCGGACAGTTTGAAGGACGAGAGCTGGAGCGGACAGTTTGAAGGACGAGAGCTGGAGCGGACAGTTTGAAGGAGCGAGAGCTGGAGCGGAACCCGGTTACCAGGACGCCAAGTTGGACAGCCAGGGGTAATGTGCAGGCCAGGTGTGTGGAGGAAACCGAGGGGAAACATCGAGAAAAACTGAGAGGAAATTATTTATTTTCTGTCTGCTTTATTTATATTTAAATTATGTATGCGTGTATATGTCGGTATGTGTTTTTTTGTGATGGCGCCGATGAAGATGGCTGCCGTCCTTGCGAGCTCCGTGTGTACCAGGCAGCTCAGTGTTCTTGCTGCTTGGTGCTCTCGGCTCGTCAAGAAAAAAGCATTTCACTGACTAGATTACACTTCTTGTATTTAGTTATGTGACCAATAAAATTGAAATTGAAATTGAAATAAATGCAAGTTCTTTCTTTTCTATTATATCTCCTTAAACGTCTAATTACACTGTTTTGTGATTAATTTTAATGTTGTCCAAACTTATCTAAATAACGCAACTTGCTGAGCTGAGGACTTTTAACACTCTTCTTTTTTGTTTTCTAAAGAGCACGGTTCCAAATGCAGCACTCCAACATGGAAAGGTGGATGTGGAGGTCAGCTCAGTCAGTGGAGAAAGTGAGGATGGAGACGCCATTCCTGAAACCCTCAAACACAAGAAGATGCAGCTGAAGGATACTTTTGACCAACTGTTGGACCAGTGAGTGTGGTTAAGATTAACTAGCGTCATCACTTGAAGGCTCACCACTCCAGACCATGTGAATAATCCCTGAATGTGTGTAAAAGCCAATCCGTAGCATAAATGGAACATCGCACTTCTGACCATCGGGAAATTCCAATCAATAATACAGGGCTCAATCGTGTCAGGATTAAGATAATTGCTTCTCAATTTAGTGGCCATCCCAATTCATCAACAAATTACCTTGTGATGATAGTAAACCGATTCATCTCGAGAAGCTGTTGCTCCTGATCTAGCTGAAGTTTAATTCTCAGTTTCTGGAGGCACTGACTGATAAGAACATTTACATAACTCCAGAGTGTCAACAGCAGCTTCTTTTGTACTATCATTTCACACTAAATAAAATCCCAGAGATAATCCCTAACAAGAGGTTTCACAGTTCTCCGATGATGCTGGATTTCAATCCAACTGAAGGAGAAGCGACATGAATCTTCTTCATTTTACAAGGTTTATGAATTGAATACTAAAACTGTATTGCTTTAATTTCTTATTACTTATTTCTTATTGCTTTGAGCAAATTTTTCAGTAATTATGAAACCTTCTTATCAGAAAACGTAAATCTCTTAATCCATCCATTAGCAGAAGGCACCCTTTCACATAAACGCAATTTGAAGAGTTACCAAGTTTCAGAAGTTAACTTCATGGGAATGCTGAGCAAAGTAGAATTAAGTTCATTCTGGGCCTTCTCATCTTCACTTCCTGTGAATGCTAGAGCTATGTTTAAAAACAAAAATATAAAAACTCACACAAAGACCGCATGCTACAACAGATATAAGGGTAGTATTTCTGAGTCCTTATCTGGGGCTAACTACTTTGCCTGCTACCAACTGTATTGGTAAATCGTGGACATAAAGCCTGTGATTTTTTGATATGTGCTGATAATGGTGATGTACCTCACCACAACAACAACAACAACTTGCATTTATATCATGCCTTTAACACAGGAGCATTACCAAATAAAATTTGACACGAAGCCACATAAGGAGAAATTGGGACAGGTGAAAGAGGTACATTTTAAGGAGTGTCTTAAAGGAGGAAAGAGAGAGATAGGGAGGTTTAAGGAGGGAACTCCAGAGCTTAGGGCCTAGGCAGCTGAAGGCACTGTCGCCAATGGTGGTGCAGTGAAAATTGGGGATGCGCATGAGGCAGAATTGGAGGAGTGCAGTGATCTCTGAGGGCTGTAGGGCTAGAGGATGTTACATAGATAGGGAGCGGTGAGGCCATGAAGGGATTTGAAAACAAGGATGAGCACTTTAAAATTGATGTGTTGCTGGACCGGGAGCCAATGTAGGTCAGCGAGCACAGGGGTGATGGGTGAATAGGATTGGTGCAAGTTAGGGTACAGGCTGCAGAATTTTGGATGCGCTGAAGCTTACGAAGGGTGCAAGATGGGAGGCCGACCAGGGGAGCATTGGAATAGTCGAGTCTAGAGTTAACAACAGCATGGATGAGGGTTTCAGCAGCAGATGAGCTGAGGCAAGGGCGGAGATGGGCGATGTTACAGAGGTAGAAATAGGCGGTCTTGGTAATGGAAAGGATATGGGGTCGGAAGCTCAGTTCTGGGTCAAATAGGATGCCACATTTGTGAACGGGTAAGGAATATATATATATACCCTATAGTATCTGCATTGCAAACTTCCCATGGCACACATGACTCACCATTAGCAAAATCCTTTAAGCAAGTTACTTAGGCTGAAGAAACTCTTCACGGAGGTAATGACACAAGAAGTTGCAATAACACCCTCTGTTTTCCTGGTATCTGCATACAGTATAAGCTCACTTCAGGCTTTCCAAAGTTATATGGTGATTATCTTGTGAACTATGATCTGATGAATTGGAATAGAATCATGTCATACGCAAAACTTCTGAATGTTGTACAAAAGGGGCTGAAACAGGCATTCCCTTTTACTTTTGATTCTTCATTTATAAATAACATTCAAAAAAACTTGAATTCTTTGCTGCCTGATTGATATAATGTAGCAGATTGATATCCTAAAAGTGACTTTACCATCGTAAGCTATTGAAAAGGATGACCTGAAGTGTTGCTGCATTATGTTCTAGAGATAGCAGATACCAAACTACCCAATAAAGCAGAGAGGAATTAAAGGCAGCGGCCAACTCCTGGTGTTCAGATAACAGTCACAAATCACTTGAGCTTTCCTGCTATTCTAGGTTCTGGGCCCCTCAGTTCAATTAGAGGCTTGCAGCTGTGTCCTCCTCCCTTTTCAGTGTAAACAAATATTTTCCTTTCTGGTTACCAGATGTAAAAACTTCAAGGATTTACCTCTATCACTGGACCTTGATAGGGTGAGGGAAAACCCAGAATCACCTCAGTCACCCCCAACTGCACATGCTCAGGAGATGGAAAGGGTGGCTCGAATCCAAGAAGGAAGGATGAAGGCTTCTAAAGATGAACTGGATAAATACGGCAGGAAAACACCAGAACCGTGAGTTGCAGAACAGGAAGGACCCATTTTCAGTGCTTTAACATCCATTAGTTATCAGCAGCCATCTTAATGGAATTTGATAGAACACTGCCCCTTTGTGTCTTTAATATAGAGTGTTTTATGTCACATTTTTCTTGGTCTTCAATGGGTTAATGACATTTTCTTCATTTTAAAAAAGGAGACAACCAATGAAAATGCAAACCGCGCTCTCCAATAATTTCAAGGACAGTCACCCAGTACTGGAAAGCGAGGAGTTGTTGCCCGAAGTTGCTGCAATCAGACAGCGCATTGTCTCTCCCAACTCAAAAGGAGCCTACCTTACAGAAAAGAGGGACCTTTCACATCGAAGAAGTGTGACCTGCGTGGATGGAATTGCTTCTCCAGAACACGTGCTTCGCAAAACTCTCTACCGAGCCAAATCAGTCCCTCTAGAGGTAACAGCGCCCACTTACAGTGTGATGCATGTGGCAAGTTTTGTTGTTTGGGAAGGGGACATAACATAGATTTGATGCCAAATTATCTGTCATGTAAACATTTCTAAGCAAGAACGATAGAACAGGTGACTGACCAGCTTTGATGAAAAGAAAGTAAATAAGAACAAGAAATGCTGGAAGTACACAGCAAATCTCCAACATCCGAAAAGAGAAAGGACAGGTTTACACTTCAGGTACAGACCATTCATCAGGGTCTTTACCCAAGCACCCTTTTTAGATAGTCACAGGCCTGCCTTGCTTTTGCAACTTACTTTTTTGTTTCTTCTCAATGACCAGTTTTGGCCATTGAGAAAATCACAGCTGCTTCCTCAGTCCCCAAACTGAAGTTTAATGCTGACTGCTACAAGGTAAGATAGCACAGTACAGGAGGCTACAGAGGTTCCTCGATACCAGAGAACTGATACCAGACAGAGATGTGCAGGCCATTAGTAGAAAGTGTAGATCACTCTCAAGACAGTAATGAAGAACTTGAAAACCTCAGTAGGGATCTGACTATACTTCAAGTCAACACTTTTCTTTTACACACGGACTGAGTTCAGAGCCAGGATCTAGATGACGGGCGATATGTGTTGCTTAGTCTGTTTCCAGTGCTGATGATTTTAAACTTCACCATCCATTTATATAGTGCCCTCCAGTGGTCATTTTACATCGCTCCCTAAACAGCCTAAGTTGAAAATTAATCAAATGTTCGAGGAATATTTATACAGCACGTCTGACATGTGACGTAGTTTTTGTGTCCCAGACTAAAAGGACACGATAACTGCAATTTCCCAGTACTGCATTGGGAGCCGTTCGAAGTTTCTGTCATAATGTGAGACAGCTTGCAGGAGCTGGTCTCGCACAAGCCAAATGATTCAATTGGACAGTATAACTCCATGCTATCTGCAGTCGCTGCTCCAAAAATAGTGCCAGTACCCAACGAGTGTGTGCTATATTACTGCACCATTGGTCTGTTTACTGAGGGCTCATTTCTGCATTGTTGATCCTCGGCTTTGGTCCATGTGCACGGCACATAGTCCACAAGAGTTGTGTAGATTGAACTTGGCCTGTCATTTTCCTTCCATCTCTGCGGGTTAGCTCCTAGCATATGTAATTTTTTTTTTTAATGTCATTTTCGTATTCCTTAATCTCTCAGTTTAAAATTTCAGCGCAGCAGAATGAGGATACCAGTGAAGTCACCATGAAGCTGCCTCACGTGTGGTAGGGAAGGAGTGGAAGGGTTTGAGGCCTACATGTGGCAGTCGGGCTTGGGGCGGCCATGTTTTATGGCTGCTGTCAACTGCATTTTGGGGAAACTCTGTTGGACAGGCAGAGTCAAAGGTCATGTCTTGTCCCGCAACTCTTTGGAAACACGCAGCTGTAACTGTATAAGTGATTTCTTTTTCTGTAATCACTTTTTTTCTGCTGATCCGAACTCGGATCACTTGTTTATCCTGCGTTTGTTGCTGCTGTAAATAATGGTACTATTAATTTTTGAGAAAAATGCCCGGCAGTGTTGATAATTCCTGTACAGTAAGGCTTTTATATCGTAGTTTCTTTTAAAATGCACATACTGATAGCAAAACATGTTTCAGTTGATGTTTCTGACATATAGACTGGCTGGACTTAGTCCTCTGGAGAATTTGGGCAGGGAGCTGGGCTTCAATTTGAAGTCTCCATCTCCAGAAGGTAGTTTGCAATGCAACTAATCTCAGGTAGACTCGAGCTGCAGTTCATAACCCCATGAATTAATCAGCACTAATGAATTTGTAAAAAGTATCTTTTAGTTGCCATGCGGGAAAGCTATTCCTACACCGGCTTTGACAATACTCTGATGAAGTGTCACTGTTTAATACACAATGACCATGTTAACTTCCAGCAGTCCATGTTAAATATCAGTCTGTTGGGAGCTCTGCAGTGTGAACATCATCACCCTCAGTGACTGGAAGAGCATTGGCGGACGCCACTGGCATCAACATGGAGCCGAAGCTGAGAAATGGCCATAACCTTCTTACGTTTTTTTTTAAGTGTGATAAATAATGCCAGGACAGTAAGCCAAAAACTTAGTGACATGAATCAATCATTCATGAAAGAAAGACTTATGAAATAATACTGAGCGGCCTGCGGGTGGCGCTGTCCAGGGAGAGTATAAATACTCGGGCACGGGCCCAATTTGCGCAGGACATTCTTAACAGGAACTAGTGAAGGACACAACTGGACCTCCATGTTGTAAAACAGTTGATTAAAGCTTTGTTTAACGCTTGGACCATGTGGCTTGTAGTTTTCTTACGTCACTTAGTTCAAATGATAGCTCACTCTCATGAGTTATGGTATCATCCAAACTGTTTGGTTAGATTATATATCAATATTCTGTTCCACTTGTGTGAGGATACAATGCAGACACTTCAGTGTGTCCTTTACTTTGCTGTTGACACTGGAATCATTCTTATCCTGCATCGCCCTCCGCGAACAATCAAATGCTGCAGTAACAGCGGATGTTATTAATTTGCCATCAATTTGTATCTCGGTGACTCATTGGCACTGTAGATTATATAAGCTTCAAAAATTATCTGGCTGGTTATTAACTGAAGTGGGGAAATGCTTTGAATTAGCCATGTCCTGCTATTAACTCACTGATGAAATTTATTTATATATGCTCCCAATATTTAGAAAGCCAAATGCCAGAGAACTAGAAATATAAATTGGCCAGAAAGCATTTTACAAACTCCAGTGAAATGCTAACTGACTTCATACCGCTGGTAAACTAACATTATGCCAATGAGGCATCCTGTTTGATTCAAAAATAAGACCAGTTAAATACTACAGTGGATTATTTCAAATAGGATCTTTCAGTCGATGGATTTCAGTAACAAGAGACAACGTTGCCCTAGATATGTTTGAGTAATATTGTGTTACAGCATGGAACACTTCTAGTTGGAGGCAATCAATTGGCCAGTTCCTTTTATTTAACATATTAATATTAATCTTATCCAAAGATCCCAGCCGCTCTCCATCTGCTGTGAACTCCTGTAATTCCAGGAAGTTGCGGCAGGTGACACCCGACGTGCTGCAAGGTTGCTGCCTCCCGCCTCTGTTTCTGTTGGATGTCACCAGCATTAATTCACCCTGACAACCTATCGCTCGATGCAGCATCAGAGCAGATTTAAGATGTGGAGCATTGTGGAACACACTGATCCTTCAGTGTGAGTGTGAAGGAACAACGGCCATCGCAGGCGCTTAACAAGCTCTCTCTGCGATGTAATTATTTTAAGCCGCTTCAGAACAACTGCAGCGATTTGTGCGGAACAGTAACAACACCTAAAGGTGACGCAGTCCTTTTTTGTCAAGACATTTCAAAATGATTCAACCTGCTTGAATAATTCCATTGGCCAGAACGCAGGTGGGAAACTGAGTGAGATTTTACTTTAGACACCAGTCACAGAGTATTTCAAGATTCAGATATCAGCAAAGATGAAGCTATGTTCCAGAAGCCCCTGACCTATACAAGGGCTTCTCAAGATTGCCGTAGAGCACTGTCACATTCCCCACCTTCTCACAAATTGGCCCTCTGGTGCCACAACAAAAATGTACAAAGAGAGCAGGGTTGCCATTAAAAGGAAAGGTGGGGAACATTCTGTTCGTTTTTCTGAACAGAGTAATTGGCTTGGTCTGCTTGGCAGTGAAGATAATGGAGCCTTCAGCTGCCCTTGTCCAATTTTGTATTGGCTGCCAAATTGGGCGGACAGTCAATACTGAGGAGGACTGCAACAAATTACAGGAAACTTTGTGCTATCCGGAGGCTGAATGTCCGGCAGCTTCGATCTAACGGCAGAAATCAGCAGCCATTTTGGTTAGGTTTTTTTTCTTCTCCTAGCATTCTTTTCACAGGCAGGCTCTGGAAAGCGTCTTTGTAGCTTAGCAACAGCTTCAGAGACGCTTCCAAGCTACTGGGCCGAGTGTTTACAAGCTGTTGCTGAGCAACAGTGTTTGTGGTCAGATACGGCAGGCTCTGGAAGGTGTCTCTGTATCTTAGCAACAGCTTCAGAGACGCTTCCAAGCCAGGGGCCGAGTGTTGACAAGCTGTTGCTAAGCAACAGTCTTTGTTGTCAGATACGGAGATGAAAAGCTCCTATCTGATAACATTGACGCTGGTCTATCCGGAAGTTTTGAGGCAACGGCAGCAGCTCGGTCCCGTGGGTGCCGGATAGCACAAAGTTTCCTGTACAAGAAGACATTAATAAACTTGCAGAATGGGCATATAATTGGCAAATGAATTTCAGCACAGTGAGGTATTACATTTTGGTAAGAAAAATAAGGAGCTCGCATATTACTTGGAAAATAAGAATCGAAATGGGGTAGTGGAACAAAAGGATCTGGGAGTACAAATACACAAATCACTAAAAGTAGCGACGCAGGTTAATAAGGCCATAAAAAAGCAAACCAGGCACTCGGGTTTATTTCTAGAGGGATAGAATTGAAAAGTAGAGAATTTATGCTAAACTTGTATTGAACCTTGGTTAGACCACAATTGGAGTACTGTGTACAGTTCTGGTCGTCATATTATAAAACAGATATAGAGGCACTGGTGAGGATGCAAAAAGATTTACCAGGATGATACCAGAACTGCAAGGTTATACCTATTAGGAAAGGATGAACAGGCTGGGTCTCTTTTCTCTTGAAAAGAGAAGGCTGAGGGGTGATCTAATAGAGGTCTTTAAAATTATGAAAGGTTTTGCTAGAGTAGATACAGAGAGAGTTTTTCCACTTGTGGTGAAGAGCAAAACTAGAGGTCATCAATATAAGATAGTCACCAGGAATTCAAATAGGGAATTCAGTAGAAACCTCTTTACCCAGAGAGTGGTGAGAATGTGGAACTCACTACCATGGGGAGCGGTTGAAGCAAATAGTATAGATGCATTTAAGGGGAGGCTAGACAAGTACGTGAGGGAGAAGGGAATAGAGGGTTCTGCTGATAGATTTAGATGAGGAAAGACGGGAGGAGGCTCGAGTGGAGCATAAACGCCGGCATGGACTGGTTGGGCCGAATGGCCTGTTTCTGTACTGTATATTCTATATAATAACTGTCTTTTAGATCGAGAGAAAATGATACTGGTTTTGGATAGAGAGTTCCTGTATTCCCTTTTCCTCGCTCTACTTAAATCTCTGGGCACCTTATTGTTTCTCCTCGGACTCGGTTCAGGAAATGTTTCGGCCTATAAAGGACCTCTGCCTAGCTCACAGTATTAACGAGTGTGCTCTGCTTTTTCAGGATCGCATTGTCTCTCCAGAGACAGACAGTGGGTTTGTGGGGTCCGAGAGCAGCAGGCTCACACCAGCGAGTCAGACTCCAGAACATCAACGCCCTCCGAGCAGGTACCAAAGAAAATGCTTCAGTTGCTGTGCAGAATGAAACATTGTAGAGAAACGAATGAACTTTCTTTCATGTTCTGTGTCGATGCCAAACTGATTCGGGAATGTTATCTTCACCCAGTGTAAATATCTGAGAGGACTCATGTCATTGGTTTTAGATTTGCCAGCACGGACAGATTTGTACACCAGGGATCTTCTATAGATAATAGTTTTGATGCTTCTTCTGTGTAGAACCACATTTCCTCAGAGTTTCTGCCATTCTTTACCAGCAAGTTATTCAAGTCTTCCACGTACCAGGCCTGCCCCAATTGCATTTGTCCTTGGTCGGGATGGGCTCCTTGCTGTGACTTGCTGACCGAAAACTCCCTTGTCCTTTCCAACTGATGTGTGGATTCCTGCAAAATTTGAACTAGCTAATATGACTTGCTGAAAAGGACAAACTGGCCAGAAAGTTCCGGCAATGAGCTCGCCTTAATCGAGACAAAGACAACCACCTCAGACCCAGGGCTGAGGCTGCGGGCAGTGGAGGGCTTTGGGACTGGAGTCAGTGCTGAGAATGCAAAACCAGCCTGGGTTTCAGTTTTATGGATTTCAGTTTTATGGATTTAAGGCATGAAAGGCAGGTCCAGCTTTACCCCTGAAAAAGTGATGATTTGAGATGGGGCAGGGGGTTTGGGTGCCTGACTGGAAGCAACATGTTATTGCCTTTACTACATTGAAGGGAACATATCTTTACCTTGTTATCAACCCATTCAATTTTCATAACGGAAATAAAGACATTCAAAGCCCAGTTTTCTGCTAAGTGCCAACATTCAGATTGTGTGTAACATCTCTATCGGGTTATCTGAGAAAGCTGACAGACTCTATGGGGGCTAAATTTGGTTGATTTGCACCTCCCGTTAGTGCCCTAAGAGTAGAGAAGTTATGCTAAACTTGTACTGAACCTTGGTTAGACCACAATTGGAGTACTGTGTACAGTTCTGTTCGTCATATTATAAAACGGATAAATCGGCTGCAGGGGCACGAACTTTTTCGGGGCGCTAAAATTAATGCCCCGGCGAAGGTAGCACCCCAAAGGGGGCGCTACCCAATTTTTACCCCTATAGCTTATACAAAAGGCAAAATACTGCGGATGCTGGAAATCTGAAATATAAACAGAAAATGCTGGAAATACTCAGCAGCTCAGGCAGCATCTGTGAAGAGAGAAACAGAGTTTTCTTATGCTGGATCAGCATAGCTACAACTCATGATTCCATTAATTAATCTTCAAAGTACTGAGAGCATAATCACAGTAAAGCTGGTAAAACCACAAGGCAAGTTGGCAAAAGAACATTATGTAGACATCAACTTCAATTCCATTTACTTGATTGGTACAGAGTTTCTTTTTAGTATATTCCTTTAAAAGTTATGCACAATACTTACTGTGCTGTCTTTTGTACAGTTCAGCTATACAGTGTGATATCGGGCTGGGGATGGATGGGAGGGGGCGGGGGTTCCACAGAACAAATTTGGGCCCAAGCAATGGAGTTAGCAGAGCGGTTTGCTCATGTGGGTGTTTGGAATGCTCTTCATAAACCCTCCATCTCACCAAATTTGTCCCCATCTTTAAAAAAGCCTCTTTAAAATCTATGTTTTTTGGTCACCTACCCTAAATTTCTCACTGTGCCTAATCAGTACCTGGCCCACCTCTCTGTGAAGCACCTTGGGATGTTCTGCTTTTTGTTAACTTCATCACAGACAGCTAATATGAATCACAACTAATGTGACCTGAGGGAAAACCACCTTAATGCTTCACTCTTTATGTCCACGCAGTGCGGCTGGCATGGAATAACTGATTAATTGTATGAAATATATACAACATAATGAAAATGGCACAAGATATTCAGTGGCATTTTATTTATTTGCATCTGTTCTATGTGCTGTGGTACGTGTTTCCACCAAAAGAAACCAATTTCCTCCTTTTTAAGGGAAATCTCAGATAATTACTTCATATTTTTGTGCTCTCAATAGATACAACGTAATTTATAACGGAGACTCCTGTATCCACTGCCTTTTCTACAGCTGTCTCTGGCTGAAGAGGTGACTGTGCCACCTAGTGAGAGAGAGAAAAAACCTCTAATTTCTAGAGGAAGTATAAACAGATAGTGAACAGATGGAGGTGAAATAATTCTCAGTGTAATTTAAAGAGCTGGGTAACTGGGGTATCGTCACTAGGCAGCGCAGCAGCCTAGAAGGACAAGGGCAACAGGCGCATGGGAACACCACCACCTCCAAGTTCCCCTCCAAGTCACACGCCATCCTGACTTGGAAATATATCGCCGTTCCTTCATCGACGCTGGGTCAAAATCCTGGAACTCCCTCGCTAATAGCACTGTGGCAGTACCTTCACCACATGGACTGCAGCGCTTCAAGAAGGCGGCTCACCATCACTTTCTCGAGGGCTATTAGGGATGGGCAATAAATGCTGGCCATGCCAGCGACACCCAGATCCCATGAATGAATAATGGAAAAAAAAATTACCAGTCTCCATTATTTGCCTTCACATGTAGGGAACTAGGTTGAAAACCAGTCCAGGTGATGACAGTGTCATGTACTGTACTTGCAAAGTGTCCAAAATAAAAAAGTCCTGGTGGCATTAGCCTCAGTGTGGAAATCTTCCAAAGTGAACAATTTGAGCTGTGAGAAGCTAAAGGTCATGTGTAGATACCATGGTGGAATAGGAGAGAGCACTCCTCTGATAGATTGGTTCAGATGCATTGTAGGGGTAGTGTGAGTAGGTGCACACCCACTGGTCTGTGCAATGCCTGAACTGGAAGTGCTTGATGCTGTTAGTTCAGTGATAGCAGATTGTAGCTCTCGTTTCACTTGTGTTCAATACTATTGGCAGTACAGTGATTCTCATAACTTTCTCTAGAACACTGGATCTTTTTCACTAAGAACAATGATAAGTCACTGACATTGTATCTTATAATTCTCCAAATTCACTTGAATAAGATGAGAGGACAACAGAACTTCTGAACAGTAGTTAAGTTTCAATCTTTACAATTTTTCCCATCACAGACGTCAAAGCCAAAGGGAGACTTTACTAAAATCTCCTACACGGGATGATGCACATGCTAACGGAGCCTTGCGGCCTCAGGAAACTGATCAGAGAGGCATGACTGAATATGAATTCCCTACGTCAGTAAGAATGAGCAACATAATGAGGCGGGACAGTGTTACACAAGCAGATCCTTCCCGTACTAGCTCACCTCAGCAGTGGACAGGCAGCGTAATGAGTGAGTTTGAACAGGAGACCTTTGTCAGTAAGTTGAACATTTTTTAGAATTTGTAACCAAGCGAGTTGATGGGAGGCACCCCAGCAGCACAGCCAGTCAGTGAGCCGGTGGGCTTCACCAAGTGGCGGGATGCAGGTTTGGACCCTTGTACTTTGACACTCAGCGTGACCTCTATTTCATGCAGGCCTTCTGGATGCTATGAAGCAAAGGTGAGATGCTTTCCCAGAGGAAGAAAAAGAAAAGAAAAGGGCTAGTTGAGCTATTCTACTTTTGTGGGCCTTCTGGTAACTGATCTAAGAGCATCGGAGGCCCGGAGACTAATTTGCATGTCTGCTCTCTTTTGGGGAATTAGTGTACAATTTAGGGAATGTAAAAGTTGTCGGGAGGCAAATTAAAATGGTTGAGTTCTGCAGTGAAGTAGAAGTGAGTTACTCTGCTGGCCAGCAATGAGGAATCAAGCACACCTTTTGCTTCTAGACCTTCCGGAACCCAGAAATCTCAATGATCTTTAAAAATATATTAATGGGTGACACCATGGGTTCGTACATTGTCCTTTCAACACTGAAACCTGGGTTCAAATCCAACCCAAATTCATGAAAATCTCTCATTTTCACATCTCTATCTATCTCGCTCTCTCTTTCTTTCTATTTCCTCCTAATTGTCCGGAGTGAATTAAATTTAAGTTGGCCTCACCCCAGTTGCATGCGGGTGGGTGTGCAATGTGGAAAACTGCCCAAAGTTTCACATAAATTGATGGTATTGTCCAAAGGCCTAAAGATGACTGGTGGAGGAAATGGACAATACAACCTGGTGCAAAAAGGGATATTGTTAAGAGATTGGTGTTACGGTACATTGTATGGCAGAATAGAAGGAAATTGAAATAGCATTTTTCTTAAATGTATAGTCAATATTGCAATGGTCATTTTTAATGTATTCTAAAGTCCTGTCTTTTGGGGAATAATATGATCCTGAGAAGATTTTTCCTTACTTTATTTAAGGTCGCACTGAGTCAGAGCCTGATGTTCAAAGTGGCCTCAGTGCCTATGCCAAGCAGAGGCGTCGTCGTTCATCTCTAACCTCATCACCTTTAGCTTTCCACCCTAAAGTCCATTACAGTTCCAGCCCTTTGAGCATTCACTCAGCTAGAGAGTAAGTATTGATAAGAATCCCATTGCATTTATATATGTAGCATAACTTACAAAACTTATAAAATTCTAACAGGACTAGACAGACTAGATGCAGGAAGGATGTTCCCGATGGTCGGGGAGTCCAGAACCAGGGGTCACAGTCTAAGGATAAGGGGTAAGCCATTTAGGACAGAGATGAGGAGGAATTTCTTCACCTAGAGAGTGGTGAACCTGTGGAATTCTCTACCACAGAAGGCAGTAGAGGGCAATTCATTAAATATATTCAAAAAGGAGTTGGATATATTTCTTAAGGCTAAAGGGATCAAGGGATATGGGGAGAAAGCAGGGACAGGGTACTGAATTTGGATGATCAGCCATGATCGCATTGAATGGCGGAGCAGGCTCGAGGGGCCGAATGACCTACTCCTGCTCCTATCTTCTATGTTTCGATAGACTCTGGAACAGTACCCATGGATTGGCGGGTAGCTAATGTTACCCCACTGTTTAAAAAGGGTGGTAGGGAGAAAACGGGGAATTACAGACCGGTAAGTCTGACATCGGTAGTGGGGAAAATGCTAGAGTCCATTATAAAGGATGTAATAGGAGAGCACTTGGAAAAAAGTGACCGGATCGGACAAAGTCAACATGGATTTACAAAAGGTAAATCATGCTTGACTAATCTACTGGAATTTTTTGAGGATGTAACTGGTAAAATAGATAAGGGAGAACCAGTGGATGTGGTGTATTTGGATTTTCAAAAGGCTTTCGATAAAGTCCCGCATAACAGATTAGCGTGTAAAATTAAGGCACATGGGATTGGGGGCAAGGTATTGACTTGGATAGAGAACTGGTTGGCAGACAGAAAGCAAAGAGTTGGAATAAACGGCTCTTTTTCCGAGTGGCAGGCAGTGACTAGTGGGGTACCGCAGGGATCGGTCCTTGGACCCCAGCTATTCACAATATATATTAATGATCTGGACGAGGGAACTAGATGTAATACTCCAAGTTTGCAGATGACACAAAGCTGGGTGGGCGTGTGTGCTGTGAGGAGGATGCCGAGAAACTCCAGTATGATTTGGACAGGTTGGGTGATTGGGCAGAAGCATGGCAGATGCAATATAACGTAGATAAATGCGAGGTTATCTACTTTGGTGTCAAAAACAGGAAGACAGATTATTATCTGAATGGCAATAGATTGGGAGAAGGGGAAGTGCAATGAGACCTGGGCGTCCTTGTGCACCAGTCGCTGAAAGTAAGCTTGCAGGTGCAGCAGGCGGTTAAGAAATCAAATGGTATGTTGGCCTTCGTAGCGAGAGGGTTTGAGTACAGGAACAAGGATGTCTTGCTGCAGTTGTACAGAGTCTTGGTGAGACCACACCTTGAGTATTGTGTGCAGTTTTGGTCGCCTTATCTGAGGAAGGATGTTCTTGCCATGGAAGGAGTGCAGCGAAGATTCACCAGACTGATACCTGGGATGGCAGGAATGACGTATGAGGAGAGATTGGGTCGATTGGGCTTGTACTCGCTGGAGTTTAGAAGAATGAGAGGGGATCTCATCGAAACTTATAAAATTCTAACAGGACTAGACAGAATAGATGCTGGAAGGATGTTTCCGATGGTCGGGGAGTCCAGAACCAAGGGTCACAGTCTAAAGATAAGGGGTAAGCCATTTAGGACAGAGATGAGGAGGAATTTCTTCACCCAGAGAGTGGTGAACCTGTGACATTCTCTGCCACAGAAGGCAGTAGAGGCCAATTCATTAAATATATTCAAGAAGGAGTTGGATATATTTCTTAAGGCTAAAGGGATCAAGGGATATGGAGAGAAGGCAGGAACAGGGTACTGAATTTGGACGATCAGCCATGATCTCATTGAATGGCGGAGCAGGCTCGAGGGGCCGAATGGCCTACTCCTGCTCCTATCTTCTATGTTTCCATGTTTCTATGTTTAGCACTTCTGCAGGACAAAAAAATCCAATCAGGAATTCATTAATGGTTTGATAGTGGCACACTGAGCAGGTGTGCCTTCCCTGCATCAACCCTGGCTTAAAATGCCTAATGTTCAATTTGGCAGCCACATTTGGAATGGATTTGTAATTTAAACAACTGGTGCCTGAGTACACCGTTGGTCCAGGCAAATAAACTGTGTTTCTAAAAGGTATCAATTTCCCCAAATTAATTTCTGAACTACAATTACTTTGTGAATGAATTGATCTGGTCCAAGTCAATTTGATATTTTCCTTGCCCCTTTAATCATTTGTATTTGATGTTGTGTTTGCAGTGAGGTGATTCAGGAATTGCAGATAGAGGTCTCCCAACTCAAGCAGCGCCTGGAGGAGACTTTGCATAAGCCCCAAGGAGATTCTGAAGAGACTCCATCACTAGTGATGCCCAGATCTCAAGGCCATCTTGGTCACCAGCTTTCTCCCAGAAGGTCAGCAAGGGTTTGGTGCATTCTCTGTAATCACTAAATAGTGCTACAAAGCACAGATGCTTTCTTTGTCATCGATACCCAATATACCCATTTTAATGGAGGTGATAGAAATTAAGCAACAATGTGCTGTGAGATGTTAAACCGAGGTCCCGTCTGCCCTCCCAGGTGAACATCAAAGAATCCATGGCGCTATTCAAAGAAGAGCAGGGTGTTTCTCCTGGTGTCCTGACCAGCATTTATCTCTCAACCAACACCACCAAAAACTGATTATCCGGTCATTTATCTCATTGCTGTTTGTGGGACCTCGCTGTGCGCAAATTGGCTGCCACATTTCCCTACATTACACTTCAAAGTACTTCATTGGTTGTGAAGCACTTTGGGGTGTATTGAGGTTGTAAAAGGCGCTATATAGATGCAAGTTTTTTCTTTCTATCTTTACTGCATTTTACCAGTCAAATTAAGTTCGTTTTATTTAAATAATGTTTGGTAATTCTGAAAACCTGCTCCCATTCTTTGTATCATGCTGTTAGTTTTCTCAGTATTATTGTGGTAGGAAGCAGGTTATGTGACTGGGTCCACAGTATAATGGTGTTTTTCGTTAATAAGTCCTAGCGGAGATTTTCTGGCACCTTTAGCAGCTTAGTGGAAAATTCCGAAGATCATTCATTTGAATTTTTTTTGATTGCTCCTGCTGCGGTCAGCCTAAAGCTGCTGGCCTACCTAAATGAGTTTGTGCCTGATTTCTGGAGATCTTCACACACAAAAAACTTTGATTATTATCGCCTTTTGCCAAAGTCTAAACAAGAATGAACTTCCGCAAATTCCTAAAAGGATTATGACAATGAGATGTGTTTAAATGTTAACTGTGCGTGCGCAAAAGATTCCAGGTGATTATTGACAACGCGGCCTGCCTGCATCACAATGATTACTGACATCACAGCCGACCCTGCATTGACATCATACGATTTAGAGTTAGTAGTTGGGGGCCTAGTGGTTTGTATTTACAGTTGGGCCTAGTGGTTAGGATTAGAAACCATTTATTTTTATTATTCTTATTGACAACACAGTTTTCATTAGACACATCCCAAAAGACTCTGCTGTATCATTGGATTCAAGTTTCCTGTCCTGTTTCTCCATGCCTATAAAGGAACCATATTCTTATGCTACAGTGTGTCGTATCATTTGAATAACGGACGTGTCGCATCTCAAACTATAAAATAATCCTCCTTCAGATATCATTCTGATTTTCTTTTTGAAGGAAACACACACAGGAGCATCTGGAAGAGATGGAGGACCAGGTTTGGAACAAATCCTCAGAAGGTCACAGCTGCTCAAAGTTATTCCCACAGCACAAATCTGAACTAGAAATACGTAAGTGTGCACAAAGAATTTCTACGAGATAAATTAAATGCCCACTTCATCCTTATAATATCTTTTCATTCCCCATTAACCAGATTTAAAGTTTTGGTGTTAGAATTCCCTATCTCCTTTTGATGACGTCACTTTTTCCAACTGATATTTCCCACTCCCCTCCTCTCCCAAAGGAGTTGGCACTTCAATGGGCCTCGGTTCTCTGGCACCAGCAGTGCCTTGACCAAATGGTCATTATACACTTGGCAAAAGATTATGAATGACTAAATTCTACTTTTGTTAAAGAGGAGCTGAGATCTTCTTTAATGCAATTGTCTATGACACGATGGGCTGCGTTTTCATTCAGGAGTCGGGTAGGAGGCGGGACTACAACTTTCGGGGTTGTAGTCCCGCCTCCACCGAGTTCTAGCCAACCCACGCAATTTTGACTTGATTGACCTTGTTGAGCCCGCCCAGCGGGCTCAGCAGGCCAATTAAGGGCCACCCGGCAACAGGTGACATCACAGATTGATATTTCATCTGTCAAGACCTTTTGACAGATGAAATATCGGCGTTTGACAGCTGTTTGAAGCTGTCAAACACTGACAATCTGTACTCTTAAGTTAATTCCTTCCTCTCAGGCTGATTTAGAGATCTCCCCGGAACAGAAAGCTGAATGCTGCAATTTTTGACCGCTTGCAGCCATTCTGCTTTCTGTGCCGGTGAGATGAGGGACTCCCGAGACCTGAAGGAAGGCTGTAAAGGTGAGTAAAGGTTAGTAGAACTTCTTTAAACACTTTACACACACCAAACACACTTACCTTTGCACTCATGCACCCATCACTCACCTGAACACCGGACATCTCGACCCCTCCAAGCCCTTCATCCCAACGGTCCGCCTCCTCTAACTTGGCGTGGTTTGGAGCCGTTGGGAATCCCACACTTCAACATTAAAAATAGGGATTAGGCTAAAAATTGCCTGTTAACTACCTGTTCACAGGCAGTTAATTGGCACTAATCCCCTTCCTGCCTCAGGGAGGCGGGTCCCAGTGCGGGTCGGGTAGCTGCCTCCTTTGAAACTGGCATGGAGGCGGGTTGGGTGCGGGATGGGTTCGGGACCCCCGATTTGGGGATTTTAACCCCCCACACGCCTCCAATCCCGCCTCCACGGCCCAGTGAAAATCCTGCCCGATGGGTCTTGCATATATTGAAAATAATGGCTCCAGCTCTACCTTAGCATGAAAACATTAACTGGTAGCACTTCTGCTGTGTGATGTGGAGGCTGCTTATATGGGAGTGCCTGGTGTCTGCGATGGAGTGACTTGTCTTGGTTCATATTGATGGTCATGGCTTGAAAGTTTGCTGTAATCCAGAAACCACTGAGACCGGGAAATTCTTTCGTTGGTTATATATATTTTGAATGAATGTTTAACTGGTCAGTTGAATTTTGATGAATTGAACCCTAGTTCTGTAGAATAAATAGGAGCTCTGTAAAAACTAGCACAACAGTGACTAGGATTGTAAGGGTTTAAAAGGTTTGGAATGTCACACACCTTTTAATATCAAATGTTTTGTTACTAACACAGAAAGGTCCTCATCATATCAACATCCTATTCAACGTCTAAGTCAGAAAACAGAGCAAGAGATTAAAAAGAAGTTAGTCCCAGAAAAGAGAGAGCAAGACAGCATGAAATACATGAGGTTCAGAAATGAAGAAACAACCTCTGGTTCAATGCCGAGGCAGCAAAAGGCGATGGGGGGAGGGAACCGGAAATCTCATTATTCAGAAAGTTCCTTATATTCGTACAAGAGTAATCTTAATCTGCGGCGGGAGATCATGGAGGAACAGAGGAGAAACAATAAGTTATTGGAAGAACTTATTGAAATACACAGTGATATTAAAACATACTTCCAGAAAATCAGCACTTCATTAGGGGATGTTAAACCCAGCTATTTTCACCACAGGCAACACAAGACAGAGCATTGTTACACTTGATGTCGACACACACATCTCAATCTCCTGATCTGGTCAGTCTGTAACTCATAAACATTCACCTATGAGCTCACCTCAACAATCATTACCACCCCCCCCCCCTCAAAACACGCACACCCAAAGCCACAAATGTGCAGGACCTATTCTGTTAGGGCCTCCTTCCTCCTCCTTTATCTCAGCCATCAGCTGCATTGTTGTTAGTCAGCTTATTCTGCATATTGGTACCATTCACAGTTAAACCAATACACTTTACTATTGTGCCAATAAACCGCTCCCACTACAAGCAACACCAACAGCAGACATATAACCATGATTACTTTGCTGTCATGTTATGTGGTTCAAAATGCTCTCCTTGGGTACAATCAAATTTTGAAAGGACAAAATCATAATTGCAGTACTGGGTTTTTTCAGTTCGAATGAATATAGTTCAATAACTTCACACACCCATGATCACACTCTACTGAAATCCTTGTGATGACACTGAGTAGCTCCCTGCACTATGTCCCCCAAAGCATTGCTGACTGGAGATGAATTTTGACCAGAGGCTATGCTCGTAGATGGTCCACTGGCAGAACAGACAACTTTGACCCCCCCACTATGCTGAAGGCTTCAGAATGTTGCCTTTACTTTCAGCACTTTATCGTGATAATAAAATTCACATAACACCCTGTAATGATGTGTTGTGTTTCATTGTTAGCAAAGATGAAAGGTGCATCAGTAAGTTGGGCCTTCAACTTGCCAAATAACATTTAGTCAACATCACTCGTTGGCTCATACCACAGTTCCCATTCCTCCATTTCTTGCTGAGTATCGCATCAAGTTAAATCCAGTTTTACTTTTGTTTGAACTGTAATGTCTGGTCAGTCATAATAGATGGCCTCTTCTTTGAACAAAGTTGCAGCCGTCATCAGAAATTAGTAATGGTGCTCCAACGGTCAGTAGGAAGAGAAGTGTAAAAGTATTCGAAGATGCTTTTATTTTTTGTCACAAAATCTGGGTGCTTCCAAGTACTTTTCAAGTAAATATAATGGGACAAGTGTTCGCCTGCAGTGACTGTCTGTCTCTCCCCTGTGTGATGTGCAGAAAGTGAAGGGGAAGCTGGGAGAGGTTTGAGAACTTTATGGACCCTTTGAGGGCACCTGACAGCCAAAGGCAGGTGTAGGAAGGAAAATAAGGAAAGCTGTTACAGAAATTCAGGAAGGAGGGAAAAATCTAGGAAGACAATCTGCAGCCTACCAACCAAGTCTGTGTATCAATTGTGAGAACCAACAGTAAAAAGGTCTGGGAACATTTTATTGTTGAACTTCTCTCAGCCAATATTCTGAGTTCATGCTGCCAGTGACCAACCTTGCCTGCATTTTGAGAAATGGTGGCCAATCATTAATTTAATAGCACATCATTATTATCCCCTTTGTTCCTATACGTTTTCTTGGTATATGAAAGAAAAACACCCAGAAAATAGAGGGCAATACATACGTATAAAGGTAAATTTGATGCGACTCTGCTCCCAGCACAGTATCACTCAAAGGGAATACAGATCAGAGAATTAGATGTACAGGCCAGCATGACCGATTCAGAGCAGTCCTGATTTTCTGGCATTAAACTGGGCTGGTCACATTGCCTTACAGCAGATGAAAACTACCATAAAGGAAATACGAATAGAACATAGGAACAGGAGTAAGCCATTCAGCCCCGCGAGCCTATTCCGCCATTCAGTAAGATCACGGCTGATCTGTACCTCAACCCCATTTACCCGCCTTTGATCCAGGCCTGTGGACAATGAGAAATTGGAAATAGCTCATCTCTTTGTGTTCGACCCTGATGATTGATGGGGGGAGACCACAAGGCCTGGCACTCCAGCATTCTCAAAGACCCTGGGAACTGCCCTTCAAAGATTCACTGTCTTTACATCATCCCCTGGGTAAAAGTGCCATCTACCCAATGGTAACCTTTTTGGAAGATTTTGCAACAATTTACCATGACAATGATTGATACCACATGTGTACACATAGGCCTAGAAATTCACTTGGGCGCGGGCAGCTCGCTCGCGCCCAAAAGTTAGCGCTGGGCGGGGAGGCATTAGCGCACGCCGTATATTCGTCTTCTGCACCCCAATTCGGAAGCGGGCGCTATACCAGGGTGTGCCCGCCTCCGTTTGGGGCGCTGCAACTGAATATTGGCGCGCTAGTTGCCGCAGCGCCACCCGATGCGGTGCGGCAGGCTGCGGTACTGCAGGCCTTCCCCTTCTCTTAAGGGGGAGGTGCCTGCAACGGCCGGAGCCCCGATCGCGAGTGCCAGCAAAAGAGCCCGGCACAACGGAGAAGTGCCGGGCTCCACGGAAACCAGCAGGCAATGCCGCGGCGGGGGGGGGTGGTGGAGGAGGCCGGGGAAGGAGGTGCGGGCAGGCGGCCGCCGAAAAAGCAGCCGGCCGCACCTTCAGCTTTAAAGCGCCCCACTATGGCAGCAGGACGGCCCCGTTTTCTGTTCGCTGTTTGCGCCCGCTTCGGAGGAGGCGGGCGCAAATAAATATGGGTATCGGCGCGGTTTCGGGGCGTTACGGGCCACCGCGCACACCGATGACGTCATCCGTCCCGGCGCAGCGCTAACGGCTACCGCCGCCAATACCGCTGCAGTCAATTTCAGCGCTACCACCCCGCCAGTGCAAAAGACCTCTTTAGGCGCTAAGTGGGCGCAAGGCCCACTGAATTTCTAGGCCATAGGGCCCATTCAAAACATAAAGCCTGATTTCTTGGTGAGTTATTCATATACTGGCATAACAACATTTTTGACAGAAAGCTACTTCTGAGGTACCATTTTACAGATAGGATTGGCTATGTAGATCTTTGAAGTTTTAAAAGTCTCAATCCATTAGCATAAGATTAATCAGCCTGCGGCCAAGTCGCTCTAGATTCATAGCCTTCACAACACTACTGCAATAAGAAGCGTAAGAGAATGAGCACGGGCAGGTTAGCCCACCAATCCCACTCCTTCCATAATCTAGATAAAAACCATTCTGGTAAGGACTCAAAACCACCTGAGGGGAAGTTCTGTAGAAGTACTCCCTGATCCCCCAAGGTGCTCAGCAACACCCCAAAATAAGTATTTCCATTACTCAAGCCTTTTTTTACTGGCCTCCACAGACAACACATCCCTCCCCCAGCCCCAACAGCACAGAAACTATGGTGCCCCATGAAATATTTGTCTTTGCCTATCAACCTTAATCCCATCCAAAGCAGATATATGTCCAGCTCCTTTTTTGAAATAGTTTTTTTCTCTCTCTTCATCGCCAATGTTCTTCCCATCCCCCACCTCTTCCTGGGGTACAGTTCCATTGGTCAAGTGCCCGCCGGTGCTCTCCCCATTGTTTCAGCGAGAGCCTTTGACAGTGAGGATCGGTGGGTTATTTGTTCATGAGGGCAAAACAGCCAGGCTTGAGCTTGTCCTTATCTGATATCCACATGTACGGGGTCACAGGAACAGAAACTCAGGTCAATGTTGCCCTACTTAAGCCAGGGCACAAAGGCACATTGTTTCAACCCTACCAGTATTCTGGCTGAAATCTGCACCACCCTGCTCTGTAAGACTCACTTCCTCACTGGATGGACTTCTTGAGCCACTGGGGAGCTTAACAATAACAAATGACTGAATAATAAATCAACGGATTTTTTTCCCCTGAAGCTCTGTTACACACATCCACTCTCCTGTGAGGAAAGTAAAATCCGTTTAGTCTCACATGAGGTTTGCTGATATTCAGACCAGTGATCTCCACTTCTGCACTGTCAGTCCAAGTTAAACAGGTTACTTAACATCAGTATCATTGTATGCCTTTAAGTATTTTAAAGTCCTGGATTACGCCACCTCTCAATCTCTTTAATGAAAGCAAACTCAGTTATGTGATTCTTTTCTCATGACCTTAAATCTCTAAAAGTCAGGCTGGTTTTATGGATTCTGTGTGGTCGAGTTCACTCGGCTTCTATCTCATTATGAAGGGGTTTGATAAGGTAGACGTAGAGAAGATGTTTCCACTTGTGGGGAGACCAAAACTAGGAACCATAAATATAAGCTGTGAGCAGAGCCCTTCCAAAATAATAAGGAACCTTTTAACTTTTGAGCTGCTATATACAGTATTTTGTGATTGGACTCATTTAGCAAGCTGTTATGTGAATTACACTTGATGCTTCATTTGCTGATCATGCTTTACTCACAGTATTAAGAATTAACTTTTTTTTGCCAATTACTTCATATACTCTCCAGGCCCTGAAATTATACTGAGGGGACTGTGGTACATACACTTCACATATTGTCTGAAATTCCTCTTCAGTGGAGCCATTAAACTGCCTAAAGTAACTGGGGACTAAAAAAAGGAGAGGAATTTCTGACAAATGTGTTCAGCATTTGTACGCTAGTGTCCCACAGTGTAATTTCAGCACCGTACCTTATAGAGTCTACCTAGGGCATTATATAGACAGTAGAAGCAATCAATGAATCCCGGATATGGGTTAATACCAACTCTTGCCATTAACTGTAGTGCCCACCGTGTCTGCCACTTGCCAGCAAGCCCACTTATCTCTAGTTCTCTGTATCCTTCTCCTATAGAGTCTTCTTAGGCAGTCTCTCGGAACCGAGGATGACTTGCTTCCACATTAAAAATGAGTTCTCAGGCGACTGATGAGTCCAATGCGGGACCTACAGTCTCTGTCACAGGTGGGGCAGACAGTGGTTGAAGGGGCAGGTGGGTTGGGTGCTTGGGTTGACATGCGCTGCTTGCGCTTGGCTTCTGCTTACTCCCGGCGAAGAGACTCGAGGTGTTTGGCGCCTTCCCAGATGCTTCTCCTCCACTTTGTGCGGTCTTGGGCCAGGGATTCCCAGGTGTCGGTGGGGATGTTGCACTTTTTCAAGGAAGCTTTGAGGGTGCCCTTGAAGCGTTTCTTCTGCCCACCTGGTGCTCTCTTGCCGTGTCGGAGCTCTGAGTAGAGCTTAACGACATCATGTAAGCCGTGATCTTGACCAACGGTTCCATCACAGACCCAATTCACGTACGGACCGGTGTCAAGCAAAGCTGTGTCATCGCACCAACGCTCTTCTCCATCTTCCTTGCTGCAATGCTCCATCTCACCCTCAGTAAGCTCCCCGCTGGAGTGGAGCTAATTTACAGAACAAACGGGAAACTGTTCAACCTCCGTCGCCTCCAGTCCAGATCAAGGTCATCCCATCTTCTGTCGTCCTATAGAGTGAGCCTATGGAGAGAGAGCATTAGGTTTATGGACTGAGCACCATGAGAGGTATGGATGTTGCACTTCTACAGATATAGCTACTGCAATGAACTTTCACATCACAAAGGATGATAAAAGAACATTCCACATGGAGGACAGAGTAAGATCAACTGAGAGAGGAGAGAAATGAAAAGGAAATATCAAACATTGAAAATATTTTGCCTTCACTAATTTAACGAAGAGCATCATTGAGTGATTGCTGGGTGTTCTCTTGAAACACGTTTCACTGTGACAATATTATAATTGTGTTTCTTCCAGGTACTGAGTCAGATGCATCGTCATCCATCCCACAGTCTCTAACTTCAAAACTAGCTCCCGGTACTTCAGTTAGTCAGACAAATAAGAGATCATCTTCTCATGAAGGGCAAAGATCCAGGCCAGTTAAAGTCAAAGGACCATACACAGGTAAAAGGGGCAATAATTTTGTTATAGACTAAAGAATTACTTTACAAAGAAACTATGTTAATTAATCTGGTAATGCCCCTCTGATGTTCCAGCTGGCACATGATGGTGTAAAGCTTCACTGAGTACAGATGCAGTCCTACCTCCTGCCCTTCCCCTAATTAGATTGTTAAGGATCAGACACCTTCTTCGCCTCACTCTCCCACTAGAATACCAGAGAACGGAGGCACTTTTAGTCCCCTGCTCCATGCAGACACCCAGGAATTGGCTGTATGGCCACCAGCCTGCAAGACCACCATCAAATTGCCAGGGATAAAAGCCTGTGATGCTTGTCACATGCACGTGGATGATTAGTGGACCTCAAAGTAAATGATTGCTTATGATGCTAGAGGGACAATTTTAATTTTACCCCCTCGATGGGAAGGGGGCAGGCGTGCAGTTCAAATTTCCATTACCTGCTCCCTTCTTGCCGATCTCCTATTTTAGTGCGGCTGGTTTTGGCAGGACTCGGGCTAATGTATAAATGCTAATTCAGATCCTATGACGCCAAGAGGCCACCAAATGCATTTTAACTGGGACCAGAGTGGGGAGGCCGTCACGTACTTCCCGCCAGGCTGAAGCAGGTCGGCAGCCGATGGGAAAGACGATAAGGTCCTCTAAGGCGAGTGTGAAACTTTCCTTTGTGGGGCCAGGAGGAGTGAGAGTGCTTCTCTTGGCCTCACCAGGAAAGTCATGGCCTCCTGAGCCCTGGATTCCTCCCCCACTCCGTTCTCTCCTGTGAGACCCACCAGGAAAGTTATGGCCTCCCGAGCCCTGGATTCCTCCCCCACTCCGTTCTCTCCTGTGAGATTCACAAGGAGAATCGTGGCCTCCTTTGCATTAGACCCTCTCCTCGCTCCCCTTTCCCTCCCCTGAGACCCTGCAATTACCTGTATTGACTGATCTAACGTTGATTGAAGTTTCGGGAAAAAGGCAGCTCTCGTGTTTCGGCAAGGCTGACATTGGATAATTGGTGGGTGGTGTGTTTGAAGGTAGAACGTGGACAGTCAAATCGTGTAAGCAAGTAAGAGTTACCTTGCTTTTGCCAAGATGGTTACTGGTAATAATTGTCTTCCAGGCACCGATTATAGTTTATTTGTACCATCGACCTCCACTCCGGGATATGCAGCTAGAGGGCTGTCCTGCCCGTACTGCAGAGGAACCCGAGCACAGATAGTTGGTGAGTCTCATCTTCAAGCCTGTATTTCATTTTCAGTGATGAGGTTTCCCCAGATTAAATAACAAGCATTGAATGAATGTGTCTAGAGAGTGAAGCCAAGGGGCCTCGAGTGATGGGGAGTTTGGTGTTACTATTTTATAAGCATCTACCATTTTTTTTAAAATTGAATAATCTACTAATTAGCAAGGGAATAATCTACTAATTAGCAGGGGAATAATCTGCTAATTAGCAGGGGAAAAATTACAATCGGCTCCAGCAGCTTGCCCACCTCCTGGTACTCCAGTATCTCACACAATTGGGGCATCGGGACAAAATGAGATTAAGAAGCAATATGAAAATTTCACTCAAATAATCCACCTTATCGCTGCAAAACAAAAACCTTTAAGTGGTCCAGCTTTGATTAAGGTCACTTCTGATCTAGTTATTCTCATGCAATTTTGCTATTTCATTACATTGAAAGCGAATATTTGACATCCCTTTAAGGTAAAATGGGCTCATGTTGAACAGTGTAATTTATTATTTAGCATTTCAGTAGTGGATGGCAAGGCTGTTTATAACCTTTGACTTTACCTGTATTGTTTCTTCAGCAAATGCCCCATCAAGGAATGCTCCTGCCTCCACCAGTAGCCCCAAAAGGAATCCTTGTCCTATATGTAAAGAATCTGGAACACGCAATGACCAAGAATCAGAAGTGAAGCCAGGACATGGTAAGTAGATTGGCGGTAATAACAAACATGGTTAACATGCCAATATTGAAGCTCGGGTTTGGAATAATTGATGGTGTTTCACAGGTGAAACTTTCTGAGATCATAGACTATACAATCTCAATTGAGAAATTATTATCTTGGCTCCCTTTAATACATTTTAAATCTAATAAATACTGTTGTTGTATAAGACTTTGGTTTGGCTTCATGTAGTGTGGTCACAGCACATGGTGGGTGATACACAGACCCTGGACAGGATTTAAAAGAGAGCCACTAGATTGATATCTAGCTTAAGACCCTGAGTTACCACCATCGGCTTGGAGAGCTGAGATTTGTAATCTAGCAAAGTGTGATGTGATTGAGGTCTTTAAAATAATGAAAGGTTTAGGCTTGGTCCATGTGGATAGGCTGTTTGAGTTAGATATGTTAGGGAGACCAGGTGACATGCATATAAGTTACGGAAGAATAGAACTAAGTTAGATGTCGAGAGATATTTCTGTTCACAGCGGGTCTTTGAACTGTGAAACAAGTTGCCAGCTCGTGCAGTGAGTGCAGATTCACTGCAAATATTCAAAAGGGAGCTGGATGTATCAAGCAGGGTGGATAAGGGTGAGCCAGTGGATGTGGTGTATTTGGATTTCCAGAAGGCATTCGATAAGGTGCCACATAAAAGGTTACTGCATAAGATAAGAGCTCATGGAGTTGGGGTAATATATTAGCATGGATAGAGAATTGGCTAACTAACAGAAAGCAGACAGTCGGGATAAATGGGTCATTTTCTGGTTGACAAACGGTAACTAGTGGGGTGCCACAAGGATCGGTGCTGGGGCCCCAACTATTTACAATCTACATTAATGACTTGGATGAAGGGAATCGAGTGTAATGTAGCCAAGTTTGCGGATGATACAAAGATGGGTGGGAAAGCAAGTTGTGCAGAGGACTCAAAGAATCTGCAAATGGATATAGACAGGCTAGGTGAGTGGGCAAACATTTGGCAGATGGAGTATAATGTGGGAAAGTGCAAGGTTATCCACTTTGGCAGTAAAAATAAAAAAGCAAACTTTTATTTAAATGGCGAAAGATTACAAAATGCTACAGTTCAGAGGGACCTGGGGGTCCTTGTGCATGAAACGCAAAAAGTTAGCGTGCAGGTACAGCAAATGGAATGTTGGCTTTTATTTCAAGGGGGTTGGAGTATAAAAGCAGGGAAGTCCTGCTACAACTGTACAAGGTATTGGTGAGACCACACCTTGAGTATTGCGTACAGTTTTGGTCTCCTTATTTAAGGAAGGATATACTCGGATTGGAGGCAGTTCAGAGACGATTCACTAGGTTAATTCCAGAGATGAGGGGTTTGACTTATGAGGAAAGGTTGAGCAGGCTGGGCCTATACTCATTGGAATTTAGAAGAATGAGAGGTGATCTTATCGAAACATATAAGATACTGAGGGGGCTCGACAGGGTAGATGCAGAGAGGATGTTTCCCCTCATGGGGAAATCTAGAACTCGGGGGCACAGTCTCAGAATAAAGGGTCGCCCTTTTAGAACTGAGATGAGGAGGAACTTCTTCTCTCAGTGGGTCGTAAATCTGTGGAATTCTCTGCCCCAGAGAGCTGTGGAGGCTGGGTCATTAAATGGCCTAGAAATTGGGTTTTGGCTTAGCCAGGGCTTTAGCGCCGGAAGTTAGTGCCGGCACTAAGTCCCCCTGCGCGCGCCAAAAATTCAGTAGCGCCGCGCCCAAACGGCTGCCGGCGCTACTGAAGGGTCTTAGCGCCTGGAAAAGGGCGCTAACTGCCGTTTAGCGCCGCAATTCTGGCGCTGCGGCACCCGATGCGGTGCGGCAGGCTGGGGAAGTGCAGGCCTCCTCCTTCCGTTAAGGAGGAGCTGCCTGCACCCGGCCGCGGCCCGCGCAAATCTGTTTAAAAATGAGCCCGGCACCTCGGACAAGTGCCGGGATTGCATCTGTTCCGGGGGGGGGGGGGGGGGAGAAGTCCGGGGAGGGAGCTGCGGGCAGGCGGCCGGCGGGAAAGCGGCCGGCCGCCGTGGGGCCTTTAATGCGCCGGCGCAAACACATGTTGCGCTCTGTTGCCAGAGTCTTAGTTGCGGCTGCCACGGGCGAGGCGGCCGCAACTGAATTTCGGTGCTGGGGCCCGTCGGCATGGCAACCGGGACGCTGCGCACACCGATGACGTCATCGGTGCCGGCGCAGCGCTACCGGTGCAACGCCGCTTTAGGGCCCCAGGGAATTTTTCAACTGGCCATAACTCTGGCGCTAGTCCCTCTAGCGCCTCAAAAGCGGCGCTAAGGCTAGTGAATTTCTAGGCCAATACATTTAAAGTGGAGATAGACAATTTTTTGCAAGATCAGGGAGTGAAGGGTTATGGGGAGCGGGCTGGGAAGTGGCTTTGAGCCCTAGATCAGCCATGATCTTATTGAATGGCGGAGCAGGCTCGAGGGGCCAAGTTGCCTATTCCTGCTCCTATTTCTTATGTTCTAACTGTGGCTAACATCACTGCATACAAAAGGCAGGTGAGGTATTGGGCCATGTGTCTCCTGGTCACTGTGGTCTCCTGGTACTTGATCGCCTTTGGAGGTCAGAGAGGAATTTCCAAGATTCTTTTTCTCTTTAGAATTGGCTTAGTGTTTTCTCTGGATGTTTGCCTCTCCCAAGAAATGTCATGGTTGCTGGTGGATAGGGCATGATGGGGGCGGGACCATGGTAATATGTTGCAAAATGACACTATCGGACCGGCTCAGTGGACCAGCTGGTCTTTTCCTGTCTGTCATTTTAGTATATTCGCAAATATTCTTCAGTGTGTCCATTGCAATGTATTGGAGCAAGGCAGACATGTACTTGTGATTAAATGGATTTATCAGTTTAGCATTTCCCAAATTGAATTCAAACAACTTATTCTGAAATGTATATTTAGAAAACAGGACCCACACAAAGGAAAGCTCTGCAGAATTGCATTTGTGATTTGGATAATCAGCAGTACCTCAATTTCCTGCAACAAGTTAATCCTACATTTAATTTCTACAAATGGATGAAGCAGCACTAGATAGTCACTTAATCTCTTCCCTGCCCCCTCTATCTTCATGATAAAGCTTAACTGAAGACTTGCATTGTGATGGGCAGCCAGCTGTTGCAGCACACAGTGGGATAGATCTTGAATTTCGTGCGATTATGTAAAGCGGATGATATCGAGTCGGCAGCCTGTTTTACATTATTGCACAAAGTCCAGACCTACCCTAGTGAATCTGTTGCCCTTGCTGCTTTTTAAAAATTATTATTTTAGATGATGCCTACAATGTAAAAGCTTCTGCTTTGGCGGGCCACAGCACCATAAATGCGTAATTCTAAATATAAAATTCCATTGGTCAATGCATGGCACCAGCTACAATTCTGCAATGTAGGTTTTACGTTGGTCACCTCTCTGAGTGTGAGTCAGTGAAAGTTACACCTTTGCTACGGAGCCAAAGAAGCCTCACTTAGTCTGCAATGTTTACTTGAGTCGCAGTAAGCTACGATACTTCACATGCCTCGTTAGCTCCCAAATCATTTCAACTTTGCTCCCAGCCAGAATCATTTAACGGAATGGACTTTAATCCCCTGGAACTGAATATTTTGCACGGAAGACAGCAGAGAGATAGATTATTAGAAATCTCCTTTCCACCATACATTTTAGAAAACCTTCGGAGGTTGTGGGGGGACAAGATCTGACATTTTGCCCGTCCCGCTTGGCTCCAGGGAAGCCAGCCTTCGCCACGCCTACTCTATAAGGCACCAGTTTTTTTTATACCGTTGGCGTGGCAAGAGGATACAGATGGAAGTTTTCAAGTCCAAATGGACAACGTCAACTACAAGTTCTTCTGGTCCTCCAAGGGCAAGCAGCGCAACACGTGCAAAGGGGTGGGGCCTAGCCGCAAGAATTGCCCCACCTCCCAGGCCTTCAAGACATCTAGGGCACAGTCAAGGCTGGCACCATGACTGCCCCTCCTATACCATCATCAATGGAGGCAACTGGCACCACTGCTGGGGTGGGGCGGAGGGAGAGCGCTGAGCACCCTCAAGGGGAAAAAATGCGTGAGAAAAACAGTACTTTGAGAATAGTGCCATCAACCAACATGTCTCAGTTCATGGTTTAACTTTTAAATGATGACTACATCTGGGATGTCCCACAAGCTTGAAAGGTTGCCCATAATCTATAAACTGTGAGTTTGGTTGAATGGCCTTTAACATGGGTGTGCATTAGCGATGGAATATTACCTCAGTTCTCTCCCTTTTAATTGGCAGCAGCTAAAGAAGAGCCACATACCCACCCAGGACGGAGCCATAAAGCCAAGAAGCAGCGACGTGTGTGCATCGCTGATCCTCCCCCTGCGATCAGCTACATCCCACCCCCGCACTATGTGCCTTATTCTCCGCAAGTGTAGTGAGTATATTTCTCAAAGAAAAAAAACGACTTCCCTTTCGTGTGTCTGAGTGAGATTTCAAACTGTCATGTTGTAGCACTAAAATGGAAGGAAGCAAAAAGAGACTTTTAGAAAAAATAAGAGAGACCTTAGGATCGTGATCATTTTTTTGTTTACTTTTACTTTTTCTGTTAATGTGCAACCAAATCAAACATGTATATTTTATTTACCTGTAATTTCCATGGCGATGTGTTCAAGTTAATTTAACTAGGACTGAGTTTTCCTCCACTGCAGCCCTGTCCCTGCCAGTGCCGCAATGGATTTTCTTCCCCCCACCCCCACCCCGCCCCAATGGTGAAGTCAGCCAGCTGGCTGCCACTTGGCTTCTCTGCCTCATGTAAATGACAATGGGGGAGCTGCGGCCCAGAAGTCTGCCTGATTTCCCCGCCTGCCACTGCCCCCAGAGATCGCCAGGAGAGGAGTAGCAGTGTATCCGGGGGCAGCAACACAGAGGTTCTGCAGAAGGCCCTTTTGGAGGGAGAGACACAGTAGTTGACCACATTCCCTCTCCTCAGACCCCAAACACAGACCTTTTATTAGGCCTCACTGAGTCTGTGGCCATTGACGTAAGAAAGCTACTAGGCACTTGGTCTAAGCGTTAAACAAAGCTTTAATCAACTGTTTTACAACATGCAGGTCTAGTTGTGTCCTTCACTAGTTCCTGTAAAGAATGTCCTGCGCAAGCTGGGCCCGTGCCCGAGTATTTATACTCTCCCTGGACAGCGCCACCCGTAGGCCGCTCAGTATTATTTCATAAGTCTTTCTTTCATGAATGACTGATTCATGTCAGCCGAGAGTGAAATTTTTCCAGTAGATATCCGGGGCTCCTGCTGCTCCCTTTTAATTTGGGCTTCTCTTAATACTGCAGCTGATAGCCTGCTGCAGCACCGCCACATTTTGAAGCCTTGCAGTGGTGGTGATGTAGATCCTGCTTGTAGGCCTGTTCGGCATAGTTAATTACCCTCAATCTGGGAAAATGGGTCAGGGTAGCAGTCTGGTCCTGCCCTGATTTTTTTCCCCTCTCCCCACCCCCCCCCCCCCCCCCCCCGCCCCCAGCAGAACTTGCCCCAGAGGAAAGCCCAGGCCAACTCTCTAACACTGAACGGAAAAACATTAAAAACTCTTTTGTAGTGATAGTAATTTTTAGGTACTATTGTGTTCTTAATAAGTTTGAACGCATTTGCTAGGTTTTTGATGTGTTAATTATTAACTCTACGTTATTTTGTCAGTTATTCTGCACCAGCCTGCACATACGCATCGCCAACGCCGTCCTGCTTTTACTACTCGTCTGGATATAAAGTGGTGGCGTCAACCCCAAACGCTGCATGTAAAAGGTCAAAAAGTCTTCATCGGCGAACATCGACAACAGGCAATATTCCATACGTTAAGGATGAAGCACTCGCGGTAGGAAGATTGTTTGCATTCTACGGTTCTGTGCCTTTATCATAATGTAGCATTTGCTGAGGTTAATTGTTAATGTTAGAAAACTGAGCTGCTTAAGTGTATAAAATTCCAGTGGCTTCATAGGCCTGTAATGTTTTTATATATAAAGCTGAAATCAAAACAGTGAGAAGGAGAAGGTGGTGGGTGAAATGTAAAGCAAGAGGCTTAACTCAATGATCAAGACTCTTTCATACACAAATGTATCTGGGGTAGGGCTGCCAGCTCTGGTTGGAGACCTTCCTGGAGGTTTGATCATGTGACATTCTGTCCACGTGACGCCTGATCACATGACTTCTACAAATGTTGTTATTGCATTTACCTTATAACGGTTGGGTTCCTTGTAACTGAGTATCTTTGCTTGTGGTTTCACGCCAGCAGCTGTTGTGCGACAAGTTCCAAGAACCAGGAGGCCACCCTTGAGCAGGCAAAGAGGGGAAACGGAGGGCGGGGAGGAGTGGATACCGAGGGCCCCCATTCCCCAGATTCCCTCTCCCCCATTTCCCACTCCCGAGTCCCCATTCTGCAGACTCCCCCTCTATCCCCCACCTCTCCGATTTCAGAGTCACCCCTCACCCATCCCCCCCCCCAGATTTCCGACTCTTCACCGTTCCCCCCCCCCCACCGTCTACACTCCGTGCGATTGCAGCTCGCTGCGGAGGTGGTCAGGTGATGTCACTGAGTCGAAGACTTCTCTAACAGCAGCCCGTGACATCATGGTGGAGGGGGGGAAGCGCTGCGGCGGGAAATTTAAACCACTGATCACCCAAATTGCTGGAGGCAGCATTCGGGGGAGGAATCTCCGATTTTGGGAAACTCCCGGTCATTCTGGGAGCTTTGGAAACCCTAATCTGTGGAGGGAACCAGCCTTCACTTTATATATAGGTCTGGGTTATAAAAGATGCAAGTGTGGCAGCTGGGTGGTACGATGGGTTGGTGAGCCAAGGTTCAGTTGGCACAACGAGTTACATGACAAAGATTCGCACCTGTAGTTCCCCAGGGTGTATTCCAAATCTCAGTCTGGTCGTCAAGAGGAAGAAAGGAACTGAGCGGGAAAACATTTCAAATATACTCACTGTAAAAGGGGTAATATTCAGCTACATAGTTACAGAAAAAGTATTGTACCTCACAACTATCCAGAGTAAAGCTCCCTCATTTCTGCTCCAACATCAGATGAACACTCTCCACTGCACCAGTGTGACATTTTTCCATTTCTCACACCAGCCCTGCAGTAGCCTGTCGGATTGAGATTGCTAATTTGGTGTCAATTGATGCCAAACTAGATAAAGTGTTGTGCTGTGGGCCCTCGCCGCTACAAACCGCATTAAGACTGGCCAAACCCATTTCATATAGTGCCCTTCTAGCTAGCAGTCAAAGGAAACTTTCATCCCATCCAACTGGACGAGGTTCAAACTCAGTTCCTGCAGGTGAAGGGTCCATGTTTAAGGTAGACAGTCATTCCGATAATGCTGACCCTAAGCACAGCACTGACACATTGCTGAGGTCCATTAGAAATCTTCAGATGTCCTGGATTAAGAGCCTAATATTCCAATATTTTTCCCAACATATTGCAAATGAACTGAAAAGTAACGACACTGACCTGTCACAAGCTGAATGTATCACATGTACACTAAAAGGAACTGTACTTTTGTAAGTTGCAGTGATTGTAGCTTGAATAACTATACAATTAGGTGAGTAATTTATTAAGTGATGTTGGAGATGTCTTAGACTTTATTCCAAGCAATGACTTTATTTATAATAAAAGCCTATTGGCTTATCAGTTGCTGCCCAGCTCTCTGTGGCTGGGAAATGTAGCACACACATATGGTGATTGCTCATCCTCTGCTCTGAATGGTTCTGCACTTAGAGTCAATGTCTGGGCCTGTGTTTCACCCAAGCAATTTATTTTGCTACTTAGGCCTTTGAGCGTAGATCTCCAGATTTGGAAATGAGAATCTGTTGGTACTCGCCTGTTTCAATTTCAAGAAGAAAAAATGAAAATTGATCTTGTACTTTTGACTCTTGATACCTTCAACATGTTTTCTGGTTTCTTTGTAGCTGTCCAACCTCAGTTGTTCCCTGGACCAGGCCATCGATGCAGCAAGAAGCATGAAATGGACCACAAAGAAAATGGTGAGGTCACTCACATCAGATCTCTGTAAGGCCAAAGCAATCCGAGAGTGCCACCAATTATGAACCCACTGACTGCAAAGTATTGTGTTTTGTTTGAGATATTCCTGTGTCATTTAAATATTCTTGTCATTTACCTTAAGGGCATCACAGACATTTATTTGCTGATGCAGTATTTTGTGTTTGACAAGCCAGTGTGTGAATTATTTCTGTACTGATTTACTTTCTTCTTGTGACTTTATGGTACTTTTTGAAAGTTAACCTCAAACGTAGCAGGCCCATAAATAAATGACTCACGGTTCCTGGGAACATATGTAACCACATTTCAAAGGGAAAAAAATTAGTGAACAGCCTCTGACACCGCAACAGTCATGTTGCAAACTCACACTCATTCTACTCAAACAACGAAACGACAGCCTGGCCTTAAGAGTCACCTGTCAAACAATGTTAAACAGCACTCCGAGTTCTGTTACTTTGATTCACACACATCGTAGGTGCTATGGTGTTATGTACATAGAGAACCACCAGTACGAGATGGGGGGTACTCATAAGTGACATCAAGAAGATGTAATTCATGAGCAAGTGAGTGATGTGTTTCTTCTTATTATGGGTTATTTTCCAAATCGATAGTTCGATTCATGCCATTTGCTTGCATTGTCCAGTAATTAAGCATGCAGTTCACGGTTTTAAAAGTATAGCTGGTCATTCGTTTTGCCCTCTTCGTGACTTGAGGGCATTGTGGCAGGATCTGCATTACTTCAAAGTCAAAGCCAGTTGTAAACAACCTACTGGATGTGAGGACATACAGGTGGTGCGAAGAGCTCACTCAAAGACCATCTCCGTGCCATTACAGACTTGCCAAAATGAATGATTTTTGCCCTAATGAAGGTGTGACTGAAGTCTATAGGTGAGATATGAATTATCTTCCAGATGTGTTTGGATTTTTGCAATAGATGAACCGCAAGAGAAACGCAATCTGTCTAACCGACCAACTGAGCAAGCTGGTGGTCCTAATGTGTTATGTGGTTACCTATAGCCTCAAGTGGGCCAACGGAGATTTTAAATTGCATTTTATTATTTAGTACATGTTTTAAGATTGTTCAAAAAGTTGCTGTTTTAAATAATAGAATTTGAAGTCTTTTTACCTCAAGTGCCATGTAAATATTCTGAAGAGAGACTCTGTGGTACTAACTTGTTATGATTCCCCTATTGCAATGACCTGAGAAACAAACATGCACTGACACGATTGTGTGGCTTGTATCTTAGCACGTACACTATTTTTGTAAAGGCCTTATTACACACTCTGTTAGGTAGTTAGCTATAACTCTGCAATGGCCTGGTTAGATATTGAACTCAGGGTATCATGCTGCATCCAAAATAACAAAGTCTTAATTCCATTCCAGCCACAGAGCAAAGCAGATCATCTATTTTTGATGATTAGTCTATTTTTGGTTAAGTATTTAATTTTGTAATTAGAATTAATAGGATTTGAGGTTATTAGACCAAATGTGGTCCACACAGACCAGCGTATATATCAAAAGGGATTGCTGTACAAATGGTTTTCTTGTCAATGACTTGGATTTTCTGAATATTTACTGGATACAATCGTTTGCAGTTTCAGCAGATGTAGCGATTGATGGTCCAGCAATAGAAATCAGCATCCTGCGAAGGAAAATCAATATTGTATCAACAGGGTCTGAATGCACCAAATCCAATTTGGCTTGGGTTTATTTACTGCTCTTTAATTGAGTTTGGGTTAACTCCATGTTATAAATCTGTCTCATCTATGGACCACTGATGGAAATGGAATATAGTTCTGATTTAGATGAGTTACATTTAATCTGACTTGAATCAAAATCAACATTTGAACGTCATAAAAATCAAACCACTTAGGTAGTGATTGTACAAATCCAGACAGATTTAAACAAGCAAAGGGTCCAATTTCAATTTTGGCTCCAGTTTTTATAACATTAGAGATTATTATTATAGAAAATAAATTTTTGTGCATTTTCAGATTTTGTGTTTTGCTTTGAAGTCTGGGAATCTTTTCATTCAGACCCTGCATGTCTGGCAGCTCTCTTAACGCACATTCAAATGTCTAAATCATTGTTTCTCAGGCAAATGCCCTTCTCATCGCTGCGTGAGAGAACCTGTTGGTTTGAATGTCAGAAACTGGTGTGTGACCAGGCTGTTGTTGGGGGCCAGGCTTCAACACTGTTACTGGTGGTTTATTGTCGATTTAGTACAGAGAGCTTTATTTTAAGTGGGCTCTGTCACCATATCGGATCTCAAACCGGTGGCATTCATGGCATTGCCTGCTGGACACAGTCAGCTGAACCAGCTGCATAATTACTGTTATGGGAAGAATCTAATTTTGTAAGAGTTATACTTCATTAAGAATAACCTTGCCAAGATCTCCATCTAAAGTGGTCAGGTTGTCCAAGGGTACTTTGCTTCATTTCCCGGGTTGTTTTACATGGTTTCCTTCGGCCACTTGCGTAAATCGAAGGAAATTGTAAGCAACACGTTATTCCAATTTCAAGGAAGGAGCAGCAAAGCAAAGCAAACCACTGACAGATTGCCTGAGAAACACTGATGTTTTTTGACTACCTTGTGTTTTTTGAGTAACTTACTAAGCACCTCCGAACAGGAACACCTCTGATTTTTGCACATGCCAGTTGACAATATTGTCTTTTATAAAGATTTGTTTTTTTTTACAATTGAATACCTGTGTGTGTGTGTACACTTTCAAACGTCTAAGTTTATGTATGAAAGTTCAGAATCAAAAATGGTGCTTGGTTTAGAAACTTAAAGATGTAACTAATTGCGTACTTCCTGTCGCCATTCTGCGTGCTTGTCTGTTTTATATTGATCTTTTTAGGTGTACAATATTATTGTTAGCTATATGTTATACCAATCACCTGATTCACTGATGTGTCAGTGCAGCAACTTTCCTCTGACCCACCAAAATCCTGTCCATTATGTTTGTGGAGTTTATTAAATCAATGTGGTCCTAACATTCTCGGGATTTTAAGGATCAATATCAGTTTGTAAACACCTTCTGCATGACAGAAACCACTAAGAGTCAATTCAGGGAATGACATGGACTGTGTTGTCATCTTTGTAATTATGCTTTTCAAAGCATTTCAGAGACACCGTCTGTTGACTTTTTAAAATTATTGGAAAACATAACTGTGACAAAATTACCGCAGATTCCACAGCCATCGGACAGCTGAGGTCCTTCTGGATTGCCCAAAGGTGGCTTAATGGCCTTTCATTTCAATTTCACCATGTTTATTCTTGAATGGACCGCACACAAGAACACCTGAACATTATGACCGCTGTTCACAAGCGTGAAAGCCTGTCGCACACATTGTGAATGGAACATTATTTATTTTCTTACACGCATTCCAGATTACAGCTGGCGGATTGGATAATGAATTGATCATTCACACCATTGAATGTTGTTTTAAATTCTACCACGGTTTACAGTGGTCCTAATGAGTGATGAAAGAACCTCTCTGACCCTCTCGGGCGATCAAAGCCAACCCAGGAGATCACATGGACCAAGTGTTATCTATATGATGCGATCTCTGCCCCAGTCAAGAACCGGTCCAACTCCCTAGTGAAGGCAACTATAGACTGTTGCTGCGAATATCAGAACTATTCTCTCTGTCCTTCCCAAATGTTTAAACACTTCAGTGTATTTTCTGTAGTCTCCTGAATAAAACGGCAACAAATCTCAGTCAATCCTGGTTCAGGGCTGCATTTTTATTGTGGACTGCATGGACTCCTGCGCTGTCCCTTTAAGAATGAAAATTCTTGCTTTGTGACAGAGTTTAATTTTTCTCAGTAATGCTGTGTTAACATATGAACCTATCTGTTTTACCAAATCATCCTGAAATGTGAGTGAGCTATTAGATTAAACAAGTATTTTTTTATAATGAGCAGAAGCAATAAAGAATGTTAACTAGTCTTGTATAAAGTATTTTTAAAAAATATTTATTATAATTTTTGTAATAAATGTGTAGTACAATTTGTCTACCTGCGCTTTTCTACTAAGTTTTTATCCTGTAATGAATGATTTTTTTTTATATTGGAATAAATTGATATTCTGGAACCTATGGTGTTTATTGCAATTTTATTGTACTTTGTTTTTTTTTTCTATCTCCTACTCGCTCATGAAATTTCTGCTCATCAAGATCAGACAAGGCAAAGATGTCCAAACTATAGCCCATATAAGAAAGAGAAAGAAAGACTTGCATTTATATAACATCTTTCATGACCTCTGGACGTCCCAAAGCGCTTCACAGCCATAGAAATACTTTTTAAGTGTAGTCACTGTTGTAATGTAGGAAACGCAGCAGCCAATTTACATACCACAAGCTCCCACAATGTGATAATGACCAGATAATCTGTTTTAGTGATGTTGGTTGAGGGATAAATATTGGCCAAGACTCCCCTGCTCTTCTTCAAAATAGTGCCACGGAATCTTTACGTCCATCTGAGAGGGCAGGCAAGGGGCCTCAGTTTAACGTCTCATCCGAAAGATGGCACCTCTGACAGTGCAGCACTCCCTCAGTACTGCACTGGAGTGTCAGCCTAGATTATATGCTCAGGTCTCTGGAGTGAAACTTGAACCTACAACCTTCTGACTCATCGACGAGAGTGCTATCACTGAGACACAGCTGACCCCACCAGAGATAGCCACAGGTAGTGCCCAGACCTTGACAATCATGGAGAAGAAAATTGGGCGAGGTATAAGCGGGCCGCAATTCGCTATCGCCTGTTTTTCGCCTTGTGATAATAGTTAAAATGATCCCCTTGTGATCACATTGCTTGTCAACCCTCTTGGCTCAGGATAATACAGCGGGGTGTGTGGGGAGGGTCACAGGAGAGGATAAAAAGTTATTTTGTGGAACTTCTCCCCAGTGGTTCAGTGAGCTGCATAGTTTTTGATCAAGCCACAATATCTATCAAGGCCTAAGATTCATAGCTGAGTAAACTGATTTCAGCCATGGCAGAAGTGCGAGGCCTTGGCCAATTGCTAAGGGATGCTGTGCCTTGCCTAAGGTTGACACACCTGTTCGTTATCCAGCAATTCCAGCTGGAAGTGGAGAGATATGGACGTCAAGCACAGACAGGATCAGGCTTGGTTTAAATACCCCCACTGTTGCATGGCTCGTTTTACTAATGCTCACTGTATAGGCACAGTCATGAGGAATAGGCACAGTGACACTCCTGCAAAACTAGCCAAATAAATTTTAAGGTCCAGTATGGTGCCTGGCCTGATGGCTCAGAGAGCTTATCGACTGAGTCACTTGATCTTGGCTAGGCCAACGATAGGAATACCACAATTGGCCTCAGTGTCCAAGTATTAAGAAGGGAAAAGTCTGCTTGGATTACTGTTCCAAGTTGCTACGCAGTAACTCTTGCTGGAAGTGGGCACAGGTGTGTATCTGTGTGTGTGTGCGTGTGTGTGGGGACAGGATTGGTCTCCATCGTGATGCCCTTTGGAGCTTGTCAACACTCCAAGTTGAGGTTCACTGATGAATAATGGCCACTTGGGTGAGGTATCAGAGTGGAATCATGGAGCCGTTGCCCAGCAGGGAGTTGGTGCTTTCGGAAGGAGGAGAAGAGAAAATTGGCAGGTGATTCTTTTATGGGAAAAGTTCCAAAGAAGCTGGCACTCATTTCCTGCAATCGACGGTGCTGAAATTTGTTGTGAAGTCCGTGTGCATGAGGTAGGTAATTGTCAAGTTATGAGAGAAGGAAATAAACGTTGAACATGTTTCCTTTTTAAAATATAAATCAATAATAAGAATCTAACCCTAAAACCACTTTTTTCTTTGGAGGAGCTTTTTTTTAAGGAAAAAAGGCCGATGTTTTACCATATCTCCATTCATTGGCAAAGTGCAATAGAATGTAAAATGAAACACTTCTGGAAGCATGTGACACCTGAGATGTATAGTGTTCTTGCAATAGCCTGAGTTCTTCAAACGGTAGTCATAAGTTCCAGTGCGATTAGGATAAGAGACACAGCTGATGACATTATATTATCAATGTCATTAGTATGTGCTTTTTAAACTTTATGCCTATATACCAAATTGACCATCTCCGAAATAGAAAATAGTAATAGCACAATCGTGTAAGTGATCTGTGGCAACTTGCAGTCCTCTGAATCATGTAGTCACTGCGTGTGAGATGAACTCTTTCCCCAGAGCTATCATATAAAACAGCTCCTCACTTCACCTAGCCTTCCATCTCGGCAATGCTAGCTCAGCTGTGCCGGGAGTGTTGCTTTCACACTAGTACTGCCATTCGAATTTAAACACTCTGCCCACTGCTGGGAATCATAGTTCTGCCGCTGGGATTTGCATGGTTTTACCGTACATGAACAGCTAAAGGAACATTTAATATGTCACGTTGGATTGTTTAAAGTCAGGGTAGTCCAGATGTCCCCACGCTAACCGTTAGCATGCAAAATACTCATGAACCACAAAGTTCCAGCACTCCACGTATCCATGTGTATTTCGAACGGGTCAACAACAGATGAAATGGGACTGTTTAAAACTCCGACATCACCCATGGCATTGCTCACGGAGAGTCTGTCATCACAAGTGTGTTTTTTGAAGTTTATCACCGATATAAAATCACAGAATTGTACAGCACCAAAATAATGAGTCCATTTATTGTGCCTGTGCTGGCTCTCTGAAAGAGCTACGCATTTTGTCCAATTCCCCTGCCCTTCTCTACATGGATTAGGGAAAAAAGGGAGGCTTTTGGCAGATACAAAGGACTAAAAACAGTGGAAGCCCTAGAGGAGTATAGAAAGTGAAGAGGGGGTACTTAAAAAAGAAATTAGGAGAGCGAAGAGGGGGCATGAAAAAACACTGGCAGGCAAAATAAAGGAAAATCCCAAGGTCTTTTATAAGTATATTAAGGGCAAGAGGATAACCAGGGAAAGAGTAGGGCCCATTAGGGACCAAAGTGGCAACCTGTGTGTAGGGCCTGAAGATGTAGGTGAGGTTTTAAATGAATATTTTGCATCTGTGTTCAGTATGGAGAAGGACGATGTAGGCATAGAAATCAGGCAGGGGAATTGTGATATACTTGAACAAATTAGAATTGAGAGGGAGGAAGTACTAGCGGTTTTAGCGGGCTTAAAAGTGGATAAATCCCCAGGCCCAGACAAGATGTATTCCAGGCTGCTGTGTGAGGCAAGGGAGGAAATTGCAGGGGCTCTGGCACAAATTTTCAGAACCTCTCTGGCCACAGGGGAGGTGCCAGAGGACTGGGGAACAGCTAACGTAGTACCATTATTCAAGAAGGATAGTAGGGATAAACCAGGGAATTACAGGCCAGTGAGCCTAACGTCAGTGGTAGGGAAATTATTGGAAAAAATTCTGAGGGACAGAATTAGTCTCCACTTGGAGAGGATTAATCAAGGATAGTCAGTATGGCTTTGTCAGGGGGAGGAGATCATGTCCAACCAATTTGATTGAATTTTTCGAGGGGGTGACTAGATGTGTGGATCAGGGTAGTGCAGTTGATGTAGTCTACATGGACTTCAAGTAAGGCTTTTGACAAAGGCCCGCATGGGAGACTGGTCAAGAAGGTAAGAGCCCATGGAATCCAGGACAATTTGGCACATTGGATCCAAAATTGGCTTAGTGGCAGGAGGCAGAGGGTGATGGTCGAAGGTTGTTTTTGTGACTGGAAGCCTGTGTCCAATGGTGTACCGCAGGGATCGGTGCTGGGTCCTTTGCTGTTTGTAGTGTACATTAATGATTTAGATATGAATGTAGGAGGTATGATCAGTAAGTTCGCAGATGACACGAAAATTGATGGAGTGGCAAATAGCGAGGAGGGAAGCCTCAGGCTACAGGACGATATAGATGGGTTGGTCAGATGGGCAGAACAGTGGCAAATGGAATTTAACCCTGAAAAGTGTGAGGTGATGCATTTTTGGAGGACTAACAAGGCAAGGGAATACACAATGAATGGTAGGACCCTAGGAAGGACAGAGGATCAGAGGGACCTTGGTGTGCATGTACATAGATCCCTGAAGGCAGCAGGACAGGTAGATAAGGTGGTTAAAAAGGCATATGGGATACTTGCCTTCATTAGCCGAGGTTGGAATATAAGAGCAGGGAGGTTATGATGGAGCTGTACAAAATGCTAATTAGGCCACAGCTGGAAAACTGTGTGCAGTTCTGGTCACCATACTATAGGAAGGATGTGATTGCATTGGAGAGGGTGCAGAGGAGATTCACCAGGATGTTACCTGGGCTGGAGCGCTTCAGCTATGAAGAGAGACTGGATAGGCTGGGGTTGTTTTCCTTAGAGCAGAGAAGGCTGAGGGGGGACCTGATTGAGGTGTACAAACTTATGAGGGACATAGATAGGCTAGGTAGAAAGGAACGTTTCCCCTTAGTAGAGGGGTCAATAACCAGGGGGCATAGTTTCAAGGTAAGTGGCAGGAGGTTTAGAGGGGATTTGAGGAAAAACTTTTTTACCCAGAGGGTGGTTGGAATCTGGAACTCACTGCCTGAAAGGGTGGCAGAGGCAGGAACCCTCACAACATTCAAGAAGCATTTAGATGAGCACTTGAAACGCCATAGCATACAAGGCTACGGACCAAGTGCTGGAAAATGGGATTAGAATGGACAGGGCTTGCGTGGACACGATGGGCCGAAGGGCCTCTTTCTGTGCTGTGTAACTCTATGCCCATTTAACATTTTCTTTTTCAATTATTTATCGACTTCTCTTTTAAAAGCTATTATGGATTCTGCTATCATCACTGTTTCTGGTAGAACATTCATGTCCTACCAACCCTCAACATAAAAAAAAATCTCTTAACTTCACCCTTCATTCTTATGTTGGCGACCTTAAATTAGGCCCTCTTCCCCACTTACTGTCTAGCGGAAAAAGTTTTCCCCTATCTCTCTCTCTCTCTTAGGCAGTCATGAACACCGCTGTCAGCTTTCCTCTTAAAATCTTCTCTGTTCTCGTGAAAAGAGCCCCAGTTTCACCAATCTTGCCTTATAACTAAAACCTCTCATTGATTCAGTGAATTTTTATATTTAAAAAAATCATGAAAATTTCCAAAACTGAAGGTAAAATGCCTGCTGTGCTTAAACACGCTGGTTTTGAGAATATGCATTGTGCGGTTCATAGTAAACTGTGTACCTTCAGATTTTCGATGAACACCACCATGGGAGGCTTAACAACAGAAAATGCTGGAAAAACTCAGCAGGTCAGGCAACATCCGTGGAGAGAAATTTGAGTTGATGTTTCGGGTTGGACCCTTCTTCAAAACTGCCTGACCTGCTGAGTTTTTCCAGCATTTTCTGTTGTTATTTCGGATTTCCAACATCTGCAGTATTTTGCTATCGTACCATGGGAGGCTTGTTGGTCTGTATGAAGTCCTGCATTATCTGTTGTCCATTAGACTATAACTAGCATGTAGATATAGAATCATAGAATGGTTACAGCACAGAAGGAGGCCATTCGGCCCGTCGAGCCCGTGCCCACTCTCTGCAAGAGCACATCAGCTAGTCCCCACTCCCCCGCCCTTTCCCCGTAACCCTGCAAATGTTTTTCCTTCAGGTACTTATCCAATTCCCTGTTGAAAGCCACGATTGAATCTGCCTCCACCACCCTTTCAGGCAGTGCATTCCAGATCCTAACCACGCGCTGCGTAAAAAGCTTTTCCTCATGTCACCTTTGGTTCTTTTGCCAATCATCTTAAATCTGTGTCCTCTGGTTCTCGACCCTTCTGCCAATGGGAACAGTTTCTCTCTACCTACTGTCTAGACTCATCATGATTTTGAAAACCCTATGAAATCTCCTCTCAACCTTCTCTGCTCTAAGGCGAACAACCCCAGCTTCTCTAGTCTATCCACATAACTGAAGTTCCTCATCCCTGGAACCATTCTCGTAAATCTTTTCTGCACCCTCTCTAAGGCCTTCACATCCTTCCTAAAGTGCGGTGCCCAGAATTGGACACATGCTCCAGTTGAGGCTGAACCAGTGTTTTATAAAGGTTCATCATGACTTCCTTACTTTTATACTCTATGGGCTGGATATTTCCAGCCCTGGGGAGGCGGGTTTGGAGGCGGGACTGCCGGGAAAATGACAGAATTTGGGGGCGGGAAGGGGATTAATGCCAATTAACTGCCTGTTAACAGGTAGTTAACGGGCAGTTTTTTGGCTAATCCCTATTTTGAGCCCTGAAGTGTGGGCTTCCCGACGGCTCCGAACCTCGCCAGGGTCAGCGAGGTGGGCCGTCGGTCTGCGGGGGTCGGAGGGGCCGAGATGTCCAGTGTGCAGGTGAGTAATGGGTGCATATGTGCAGAGGTAAGTGTGTGAGGTGTGTGTAAAGTGTTTTAATAAGTTTTACTTACCTTTACTTCTTCCTGCAGGCTTCCTCCCTTCAGGTCTCGGGAGTCCCTCAGCTCACCGGCACAGAAAGCAGAATGGCCGCTGAACTGTCAAAAGCTGCAGCCTTCTGCTTTCTGGTCAGGAAGGCTCTCTAATTGAGTCTTGAGTAAAGACACAACTTACGAGGACAGATTGTCAGTGTTTGACAGCTTCACAGAGCTGTCAAATGATGACATTTCATCTGTCAAAAGCTCTTGACAGATGAAACGGCACTCGCAGACATCACCTGTAACTGGCTTTCCCTTAATTGGCCTGCTGAGCCCGCTGGGCGGGCTTAACAAGGTCAATCAAGGGAAAATAGCGTGGGTTGGCCACAAGTCGATGGAGGCGGGACTACAGCCCAACAAGTGGGAGTCCCGCCTCCAAAAGCTCCCCATTGACAAAATCCAGCCCTCTGCCTCGATTTATGAAGCCCAGGATCTCATAAGCCTTTTTAACCGCTTTCTCAACCTGCCCTGCCACCTTCAGCGATTTGTGCACATATACCCCCCAGTCTCTCTGTTCATGCACCCCCTTTAGAATTGTACCCTTTAGTTTATATTGGCCCAGTAATTCGGGTCCCAACGCGTGAGTACGGACGGGGTACTCACGCGTGGGCCCGTTGGAAGTGCCGGATTTCAGCGTGCACAGTGCATGCGCGGAAAACCGGCATTTCCTCTCTTCTGAACCAATGGGTTAAGAGGCGGTTCCCGTGCGACGTTTCAGGCAGCGCGTACGCGTTGAACTTTGTTTTTTTTGACAGGTTTGTCCGTGCGTGAAGGCCTCCACTTTTTACGAATGAAAAAAGCAGACGTAAGGACTTAGTTTTAAAAGGTAAGTGGTCTAATAATTAAAGTTAGAAATTTTATTCCACAGGTTTATTATTTTTAAAGAATTTACAGTAAGGTAAGTGTATTTTTGGACCCGATTTCTTGAAAAAAAATTTGGCAGAAATTTGAATAATTGTTTAAAATAGTTTTTTTTACAGTTATTAATAGTTCATTTAATTAGTGGGATTTTTTTAAACTTTTATTTGAAGTTTAAGTACTGTTTTGGGCGCCCATAGTTTTCATGAGTTTGACAGGTCTTATGTTTAACTCATGAATGGACTTTTGCAAACTCCCATTGGTTGCCCAGTGCTCACGTGATCCCAGCCGGCTCATCGCACTAAGTACGCCGCTGGATCATGCACGCACAGTGCGCCGGGAGCTGAACCGGGCCACAGACCGGAAATCCATGCAGGCCCAGTCTTCAAATGTCAGCGCGATATGTAAGTGTAGGTCGGGGGCTTGCACCCGCGGGAAGCCCCCGACCCGAATTTCTGAGCCATTGCCTCTCCACATTCTTCCGACCACTTCGCACTTTTCTGCATTAAATTTAATCTGCCATGTGTCCGCCCATTCCACCAGTCTGTCTGTCTTCTTGAAGTCTATCACTATCCTCCTCTATACTTCACTATACTTCGAAGTTTTGTGTCATTGGCAAATTTTGAAATTGTGCCCTGCACACCCAAGTCCAAGTCATTAATATATATCAAGAAAAGCAGTGGTCCTAATACCGACCCCTGGGGAACACCACTGTATACCTTCCTCCAGTCCGAAAAACAACCGTTCACCACTATTCTCTATTTCCTGTCACTTAGCCCTATTCTCTATTTCCTGTCACTTAGCCAATTTTGTATCCATGCTGCCTCTGTTCCTTTTATTCTATGGGCTTCAACTTTGCTGGCAAGCCTATTATGTGGTACTTTATCAAACGCATTTTGGAAGTCCATGTACACCATGTCAACCACACTGCCCTCATCAACACTCTCTGTTACCTCATCAAATAACTTGATCAATTTAATTAATCATGATTTGCCCTTAACAAATCCATGCTGGCTTTCCTTAATTAATCCACACTTGTACAAGTGACTATTAATTTTGTCCCGGATTATCATTTCTAAACGCTTCCCCACTACCGAGGTTAAACTGACTGGCCTGTAGTTGCTGGGTTTAACCTTTCACCCTTTTTTGAACAAGGTGTATCATTTGCAATTCTCCAGTCACCTGACACCACCCCTGTATCTAAGGAGGATTGGAAGATTATGGCCAGTACCTCTGCGATTTCCCCCTGAACTTCCCTCAGCATCCTAGGATGCATCCCATCTGGTCCTGGTGACTTATCAACTTTAAGTACATCCAGCCTTTCCAGTACCTCTTCTTTATCAATTTTTATCCTGTCCAGTATCTCCACGACCTCCTTTCACTATGACTTTGGCAGCATCTTCTTCCTTGGTGAAGACAGATGCAAAGTATTCATTTAGTACCTCAGCCATGCCCTCTGCCTCCATGCGTAGGTCTCCTTTTTGGTCCTTAATCAGCCCCACCCCTCCTCTTACTACCCATTTACTATTTATACACCTATAGAAGACTATTGAATTCCCTTTTATGTTAGCTGTCAATCTATTCTGATACTCTGTCCCTCTTATTTTCTTTTTAACTTCCCCTCTGAATTTTCTATATTCAGCCTGATTCTCACTTGTATTCTCAACCTGGCATCTGTCATACACGCTCTTTTTCTGCTTCATCTTATTCTCTATCTCTTTCGTCACCCAGGGAGCTCTGACTTTGGTTGCCCTACCTTTCCCCCTCGTGGGAATGCACCACGACTGTACCTGATCCATCTCCTCTTTAAAAGGCAGCCTATTGTTTGGTTACAGTTTTGCCTGCCAATCTTTGATTCCAATTTACCCGGGCCTGATCCGTTCTCAACCCACTGAAATTGGCTGTCCTCCAATTAAATATTTTTAATCTAGATTGCTCCCTGTCCTTTTCCATTGCTAATCTAAATCTTATGATACTATGATCACTGTTATCTAAATGTTCCCCTATTGACACCTACTCCACTTGACCCACCAGATCCAGCAATGCCTCCTTCCTCATTTGGCCAGAAACGTACTGATCAAGAAAGGTCTCCTGAACACACTTCAGAAATTCTTCCCCCTCTCTGCCCTTTACAATATTACTATCCCATATTAGGAAAGTTGAAGTCCCCCATTATTGCTACTCTATAGTTCTTGCACCTCTCTGTAATTTCCCTACAAATTTCTTTCCAACTAGTTTGTGGCCTATAGAATACACCCAATAGTGTAATGGCACTACTATTATTTCTTAATTCTAACCAAATAGATTCTGTCCTTGATCTCTCCAGGACATCCTCTCTCCCCAGCACTGTAACATTCTCCTTAACCAATATTGCTACCCCACCTCCTATCTTTCCTTCCCTATCTTTCCTGAACACCTTATATCCAGGAATATTTAATACCCAATCCTGCTCTTTTTGGAGCCAGATCTCTGTTATCGCCACAACATCATATTCCCATGTGGCTATTTGCGCCTGCAGCTCACCAACCTTATTTGCCACGCTTCGTGCGTTTACGCACAAGCATTGTATACCTATCTTAGACCTTCTTGTACTCTCTCTTAGTCTGACCCCACCTAATAACTTACTATTTCTTACTCTAGTGCTATCTGTCTCGCCCAATCCTTTGTGCACTTTGTTTATCCTTTCTAATGCTACATCCTGGTGCCCATCCCCCAGCCAAATTAGTTTAAACCCTCCCTAACAGCATTAGCAACATATACGATGAGTTCTAGAATTGAATGGTTATTTTCCATACTAAAGACTGAAAATGATGGCACAGGGACAGCTGAACTATTCTGTTTTATTTTTAATATCCATTGTGACGTTTTAACACTTTAGCTGTGGAATGCTTGTGTTAATGTTCTGTAAAACCACATCAATCCCAGTCACAGACCTGCAATCCCAGCAGTGGACAGTGCGTGAAAATGAATCTTAAACATTAAACGGTTATTTTTGTTAACATGAACTTTGTGAGATGACCAACAAGTTTAGGGATTGGAAATCAAGTAGCCCACAACATAGTATAAATCTGAAACTGCTGGTTGGGATGAGTTTAAGGAGAGCGGACAGAACTAAGTGAAGTTGTTGCATTTATATAGCGCTTTTCATGACCACTATACATCTCAAAAGCGCTTTACTGCCAATGAAGTACTTTTGAAGTGTTGTAATGTGGGAAACGCTGCAGCCAATTTGTGCACAGCAAGCTCCCACAAACAGCAATGTGATAATGACTAGTTAATCGTTGTTTCTTATGTTGGTTGAGGGATAAATATTGACTAGGACACTGGGGATAATTCCCCTGCTCTTCTTCAAAATAGTGACATGGGATCTTTTACGTCCACCTGAGAGAGCAGACGGGGCCTCGGTTTAAACGTCTCATCTGAAAGACGGCACCTCCGACCGTGCAGCACTCCCTCAGCACTGCACTGGAGCGTCAGCCTAGCTTTATGTGCTCAAGTCCCTGGAGTGAGACTTGAACCCACAACTCAGAGGCGAGTGTGCTAACCACTGAGCCACAGCTGACACATGCCATATACTCTGCTCAGATGGGAATGATGGACAGTCCAAACCACAAGCTACATCAGTGCCAGTCTTCGGTTAGCCAGGTTAATTATCCATTGAAGCACCTATTGGTCTTCCAATGGTCAAGTACCTGCAGTTGGTCCTTGTAATACTGAGAAGCATTCTTTGGTAGAAGCCTAAATGGGAAGACTGGGATTGAAGACAGGTCTCCTTGTTGAGGCTTTTGAAGCTCTAGCAATGTAACCAAGAAGTGGCCCCAGGGTTATTTTTATTCTAGGAGGCTGCTCAGAGGGTTTGTGCCAATCAACAAAACAAGAGGAATATTACAGTGACCAATTCTACAAGCAATCTCATCAGATTCAATTTATTTGTCCGATTCAGTATCAGTACCATGAAGTACAATTTGTGCTTGAACACTTTGAATGCAGAATCTGGTTTATTTTATAGGGACATGGGATCAAGACAGACTAAATTCTCAGATAAATAACTTCAATATAAATATGACTTGACACAGTGATCGTATACAACGGCAAAATAAGCTTTTTGCATCACAAAGCAGTCAGTGCATCACACAGCCTTTGCTCTGGTAACTGAACAAGCAGAGACCGGTAGATAATATGCCTTTCAACAAATGGAAGATGTAGCAATGCCCAGAAGAAAAATGTCCTCAATAACCACGAACAAGCTTAACACAACAACACAGACACCGGGCATAGACGCTCATAAATTAAAGGAGGCTACTTCACATTTTCACCAGTGGACTATACAGTAACAAATGGCATACACACTACACATCTCAGTGCATAATGTTTACCTCGATACTAACCAATGAAACGGCATTTTACTAAATACAATACTGAAATACCATTGGCCCTTTTTGCAAGCATGACTTTGACAATACACATTAAAGATGAGGAATACTTCAGTTTTGAAAATTAGTGGAGGAATGTGTTCAAGAATTTTGATTCAAATGTCATCTTCAACTGAAAAGTTTCTCAATGATCTCACACCACTTTGCCATACATAATTTCACTAAAGCCTTGGTCCGAAGCAAATTGGGATGAACTCTGTTCTACCTCTGGGATGCAGCAGTCTCCGAAGGTAGCTTTGCATTGAATGTTAAAAGATCAAGCTCATCTTCTTTGGTTGGAGACTATTAATGAAGTGTTTCTCATTCATAGTCTTGCCAATTCTAACTCGGCTTATGCTGGAATTACTGTTTGTTAATTGAAGATCAACCTCATGCAATTTGTTCCTCCACTAATAAAAATGTACACTAAGTAAACAAACGTAACTCTACCATTTACACATGTGCTAGCAGTACTCAGAGCATCCTTATAAGATTTGGTAATTACAGTATTAAGTAGCTTTTTTTTTGTTTCAAAACGTTGCATCCATTGTTAAACAGGTTTAGCTAAGTTCACTAGCCTTATTTTTTTTTAGCTCAATGCATACATGTTGAATTACAAAGGTTGCAACACCAAAACTTCACAGACAGTAATATTCTCCTCTTTGGGAAGGAAACATTTGTGAATAAGGGTGTGTGAACGTCTTTGATGTATGGCTTCACTCTTAACTGCTAGCTTCTTCATCTGGCTTATTCATTTTCTTTAAGGAGTTAAGTAACTTCTGGGGAGTGAGAATATGCGTCGATCCTGCAGTTGTGAGACATAACACATTTTAGATCGGCGGAAAATGCAAATTACTTTCATGAACTGAATTAATGTAACTTTTTAAAATAATGTTTTAAAAATGCAGTACCTCTTTCCCTGGCGTATTGAAATTCAATGATCCCTTTTACCTACAAGAATTACATTTTTGTTCGCATAGTCTTTGAATGTCTTTGCAGCATCTATATACTGTCTGTCTGGTTATAGAATCAACTTAATGATATGGATATTGAGAAACAAATTTGTAGGGAAATTACTGCGGACCATGACACAGATGAGGAATGTGAGGCAAAGAGATACGGCAGATTTAACAACACTGCAAATCATTACTAGAATTCACTAAGAATTTATTTTATTAGAAAAAGAACTTTAACTGAAGATTTTGAAATCTAGAAAAGGGCTACATTTTTAACTGGAAGAATTTTTTTCACAACAGATTTTTTTTTTACTACGAGGAAGAACTTTTTAAACAAATAATTTGCATTAACCCTTTGCAGTTGCATTTCTCTGCAGAATTAAGCGTTTTAAAAATTTTATTTTGAGAACAGAAGTCATTTTTTTCACCCTGTAGGTTTTTTAAAAAATCATTTAACATTACCATGACCACACAGGATGATAGTTTATATTTTGTGTGCAAGAAAAATGCCTGAAAGATCTTAACAGTATTCAAAGGGTTAAGTGGAAAAGTCTGAACTGCAAAATGTATTACGTTTATTAAAGAAATAATCATTTAAATCTACTTATTTTTCATATTTAAAAGCTTTTGCTTCATAAGTTACAAGTTGTACAGACAGTTCATTACTCGAGAAGATATTTAGAAGAATGCAGTTGTGAAAGAAAAGGTTCGGTAGAGTAAACAAAGAAAACCCTTCAAAAGAGGAGTTTCTTTTTTGACGTTTTACTTTTTATTTGCCTTTTTCACTCCTCTTTAGGAGCCTGATCCTCAAATGTAACCCTAGAGGACTCCCTGAAGTCCGGGTGTCTCAGGTCCATGAGAAATTTTGTAGGAGTTATAATGTGAGTAGAACCTGTGAGAGAACAGAGGCCAGCTAACACCCTTGCAACATGCCAATTTATGCCCATATTAACTTTCCTGGGAAGAGAAGACGGGTGGGGGGATAAATACACATGCAAATTTACACAAGGTTTGAGCCGTTCGGTTCTCGCTGGGCCGCCTCCCCAAGCTGAAACCACTCAGGGGAATTCAAATAAGCTCTGCCTTGAAGCCCCAAGTAGGCCACAGCCTTGAACCACGGGTTGAGCCGAGGCCTCAAGGCAGATGACCCAGAAGCAAAGGAAGGTCTCAAACAAGCTTACACATACCACAGAACAACCACTGCTAGAGAGAGAAGAAAACAATTGTGGTTAATGGACAGCAGATCAAGACTCTGCAAAAGCATAACAGCAACAATAATAAGCTCATGAACTAACATTCAAGAGAAAAGCAGAACGTGTGGACACCAAAACAGTACTAGTTACACAGACAACATTAAGCATGTATTTTCTTTTTACAGCTAACAGTTGAACATACATTATACAGCAAAATGAAAGGCTATGGTATTAATTTGATTAAATGAAGCAATAATTAGAAGAAAATGTATTTAAACTAACTTACCACAGTTAATAAAGTGATGGCTGATTCCTCGCAATACTTACCTATTAGCACCTCCCACTTCCCATTGGCTTGTGTGACCTCATAAGCACAGCGCATCTCAGAGCACGAGGCACCTCCAATGATGAAGATGATGAGGCGCGGCCCCGTTCTGTACTCTCCTGGGGTTTTATTCTTATGCCAGTGGCCATATCGGGCACTACACAAAAAACATTCACAGAAACGTTAACAATCTAGATAGGTCTCTATAATCTACAGTCGCAATGCTTTGTCAGAGTCTACCTCCATGAAGGTTAGTACTGCTAAACTATCCCAACATCATATCCCTAAAATGGCCATGTGGAAGTGTCCACATGGATTCAATATTGCAGATTTAGGGATGATTCTCCTCAGAAAATGTATCCAAGGTTAAAAATCACAAATTTTGTACAATATATTCTCCCATCTTTTGTTCTTTGTCCCCTCCTTTGGTCCTTGTTTTCTCTTCTCCACCTCTCTCCTCTGTTCTCTCTCCCCCCGCCTCCCCTCCCCCCCCCACCTTATCCTTTCTCCTCCCTTTTCTTCGCTCTTTTTGTGCTTCAGTTTTATTTTGCTTCCTACTTGCATTCTTTTGTATCTTTTCCTTTCAGCTATAGTGATCATATTGTACAGACTGCAGGGAGATGGAGCTTGGGGGGCGGGTCTTAGGTCAATAGTCCACTAGGGAAAAGGGAAGAAAAAGTAATTGAATGCCAATGTTGTGCCAGAGCAGGCACCAACCTGTAGGTTACCCATGCCAGTTGCTGGAGCACCTGATACAGTCCTCGGTCACCCAACTAAAAAGGAACTAGACAGATTACTTTTTTGCCAAAATATTGACAAGTAACATTTGGGTGAAATAACCAGGCATGCAGCTACATGCCAGAGATCTGTTCTTTTGCCAGGTTACTAACAAACTCATCCACTTGCTGAAGACTACAGGCAAGATTGTCGAATGTTAGACAGGTTTTCTTCAGGTAAGCAGATGTTCATACAGTTACTGCCTGACAGTACTAGGCACATCCAAGCCAAAATGTGACAAACATCAGCAACTTATAACCTGGAATTGAGGCGTCAGCCTTGGCTCAGTGCTACCACTGTCACCTCTGAGTCAGAAGGTTGTAGATTCAAGCCCCGCTCCTGAGACTTGAGCACATAATTTAGGCTGACACTTCTGTGCAGTACTGAGGGAGTGCTCCACTGTTGGAGCTGCCGTGATTTCGGATGAGATGTTAAAACCAAGGCGCCATCTGTCCTCCCAGGTGGACGTAAAAGATCCCGGGGCACTATTCAAAGAAAAGGGAAGTTCTCCCAGTGTCCTGACCAGCATTTATCCCTCAACCAACATCACTAAAAACAGATTGTCTGGTCATTATCTCAGTGCAGTTTGTGGGACCTTGCTGTGCCCAAATTAGCTGCCACATTTCCCTACATTACTACAGTTGAAAAGTACTTCACTGTAAAGTGCTTTGGGATGTCCTGACGTGGTGAAAGACACGATATAAATGCAAGTCCTTTCCTTTTAGAATGAAACAGTTTATTTGGAAGGTGCTTATTTGTTATATTTTCCCATCTGCTCACATTTCCCCATTATGCTGAGATTATTTTTTTCTTCTCTCCTCTTTGATGTAGAAAACATGAATGATACCAGAACAAACAGCACACAGGATGACTGCTGACAACAATGCAGGGTGCTAAAGAGCCTCCGAGGTGGCCAAGGTGGGTTCTTGAGCTGAAATGCCGGGTTAGCCCGCGTTTAGCACAAGACTCGTGCTAGGATGTTGGGTACGGTAGCATAGTGGTTATGTCATTGGACTAATAATCCAGAGGCCTGGACTAATGATCCGGAGACATGAGTTCAAATCCCACCACGGCAACTGGGGATTTTAAATTCAGTTAATAAATAAATCTGGAATAAAAAGCTAGTATCAGTAATGGTGACCATGAAACTATTGGATTGTCGTAAAAACTCATCTGGTTCACTAATGTCCTTTAGGGAAGGAAATCTGCCGTCCTTACCTGGTCTAGCTTATGTGTGACGCCAGACCCACAGCAATGTGGTTGACTCTAAACTGCCTTCAGAAATGGCCTAGCAAGCCACTCACCACCAGCTTCCCTAGGGCAATTAGGAATGGGCGATAAATGGCGGCAATGCCTACATCCTGAATGAATAAATAAAAAATAAGGAATGGCTGCCTGGAGGATTATGAAGGGTCTGATTGCCAATTAAATTGCATGCTAGCATTCATTAATGATAGCGCTTGACCTAATGCCCTCTCCTAACTACGACCAGCTGATTGGGAGTAAACAAGTCGTTGCTGAGGATTTCGAGCGCGACTTAAAGGTAAAACACCTTTTACTGTTCACTTGCTGCTGGAGGTTTGAAGAGGACTTTTGAAACACATCGGGAGACTTTCTGGGACACTTTGTCAAGACTTCACCAACACTATCAACATTTATTCTGGAAATTCTCTGAGGACTTCACCTAAAAACAGTAAGTGCTGTGCTACTCCACCTTGCTGGAGACCTGATAGGAGTCACCAGGAGAAAGGGAGTGCTTGGCCATGGACATCTTGCTAGAGGTCTCCCTTGGTCTGCAGGAGGAATGGGAGGAGGACACGAGGCCAGGCAGAGCAGCACCAGCTGTTGCAGGAGAGAGGGACAGGAGGGTGAGGTGGCCGTCTTCCCCCTTGCAGCTACAGGACACCCCTCCTCCTCTGGACCTCCTCCACCAGGACCTCCAGTGCCACGTTGGAGAACATGTGCGCTCTCTCACTCGGTCCCTGAGTCACCCTGAAACCTGCCGCTGTGTGTCAGCCAGCGCACTCCACACCTTCAGTGGAATCGGGTGTGTGGAGCCCACGTATGCTGCACAACGAAGAGTGCGTCTAATCAGCAGGTGTCTATTTTAGCACCTCCAGGCAAGTTCAAATTATGGTAATCAGCAATTAGCACTAAAGTTGCATACGAAAACTAGACTTTCAGACAGGCATGTCTTATTAGCACAGCAACTATTTAGCGCCTGTTTACACCCTTCCACCAAAATAATCCCCGCAACCTTTGACTTGTATTTTACAGTTAGAAGTTGGTTTGTCACCAAACAGTTTGGAATGCAAGAAAATAAATCTGACAGAATAAATTGTTAAATCATCATTGAATATCACCTGTAATTATGGGAGACTACTGCATTTCCAATCAAATTCCTAGCAAATCATTTTAAGCCTCTAAACCACCATTTAGGTCTTTGCAGGCTGTCAGAGTCAGCATTGGGGTACCTCTTTTTGGTGAAACAATAAACAAATAAACTGTAACTTAACAAAAAACATTAAAGAAAACTTAACAAATTAAATTAAAATTTGGTTGCCGGGGGTGATGATGCACTCCAGTCCCTGCGGTGCCCACTGGTCGTGGAAGGCCTCGAGCGTGCCGGCGGACACCGCCTGCTCCATCTCCAGGGCCACCCGGGCGCGAACGTGGCCGCGGAAGAGCGGCAGGCAGTCGGGCCGAACGACCCCCTTCAGCATTGGAGTAGAGTGAACAATAAGCTACTTTGGTCACTAACACATGCCTTCTTGGCTTATCAGCAATAAACGTAACAAGCACCTGATTCAAACTGTATACAGAGGCAATACCTGACTGCAGTGGCACTGAACGAGGCAGTAGAACGGGCAGAGATGTATGGGTAATGTTTAGTGTCCAACTTGTCATCGATGGCATCCTGGAGAAGAAATATTCTGGGTGAATACTAATCAGTGAACAGGGGAAGTCGCACGTCATCTTTCTGCTTTGGTGCGTAATAACTCTGAAGAATCAATACTATTCCCTGTAGTGATGTTTTATTCGGATTTTACACCTAATTACTCAATTGCAGTTTGTTCTTCACAGGGTGACGCCCCATAATAATTCTATATTACTGCTAAAACGTGCAATAGCTTGTGACTGATTAACAAAAATAAAATGTGGTACCTGCCTCTCAATCACCAAGAATCTTTATGACAAATCCCAGTAATGCTTATTACTTAAACTATTCTTCCACACCTCCCCCGACTGTCCCGTGGGTAAAGGCAATGGATAGTGCAGAACTAAGCTGTACAGACCAGAACACCCCAGGTTTGATTCCAAGTCTGCGCTGAAATCATTGATCTCAGCAAGGTCAGAAAATGGGATTATACCATTAGTTTTAGACTGGGGAGGAAACGGCTATCCAATGACTTAAAGTTGGACAGTGTGCATGATGCGCGAGATCAGCATCAGACTTGGCTATGTTGCCCTCCATGGAACCACAGGCTGCCAACACTCACTATCTAGGCTAACAAACGAAGGATGGCCACTGGATGACAGAGAGCTTCTGCCATCTATGGAACTGTTGGATTTAAGTTTTATTAGTCCTCTGATCCTACAGTCGTCCAGATAAAAGGGGCTATTGAACAGAGGCCACGGTGAGCCTGGGGAATACAAATAGAAGTAGTGGGGGGCAGTAAGAAAGCATATAAAATACAGCATTAAATGCCTGTGCTATTAATTTAATTGGTTGAGGCCTAGTGAGTGAACTGAATCCAGATGGCAATGATCTTAATGGGGGAAAAACTGACACTTTGCTTTACCCTATGTGAATTAAGCCCCATGTTGGCTAAGCACTAATACAGGTGCAGCAGCTTGCAGCCCAGTGGTGGATCTGTTGCATTACAGATTTTCTAACTCAATTGATTTTGTAAACATTTGCCACAACAGGATACTAAAATTGACAACACACCATTTCATTCTAAAATACATTTCTGACTCATGGATTTTGTGTTGCAAGAGGACTCAGAACAGGATTTTTCAAATAGCACTCACTTTAATTCTTCCGTCCCTTTTGATCTGCGTTTCATTAACTTCCCATTTCATGAGTTTCTCAACCGCAATCTATTGCAATTTCATGCAAAAGGAATTGCACATTTATAACATCAACTTATATTTGGTATTTCACTTTTGTCAACTTCTCTTTTTATTCATATTCAGTAGGATGTTGGAGAGTCGCCCAAGATTGCATTAAATCAAAAGTAGGAAGAATTGGACTAAGCGTAGGTTCGGTCACCAATTTGCTGAACTCTTCCGTTCTGTTCACAAATGTGACCTGGAGTTCCGTGTGGTCCATCACTTTACCTCCGTCTCCCATTCTCCCTCTCACCTCTCCATTTTTGTCTTTGGCCTTTTACACAATTATAATGAAACTCAACCCGAGCTGAGGGAACAATAGCTCATCTTTCCTCTAGGCATTTTGCAGCCTTCTGGTCTGAACATTGTCTTTAGTAACTTCAGATTTTAACTATATCCTCCACTTCCTTTACACTTCAACTTTTCTCGTCTTTTCCTGAAGTCTCCCACCAGTAATTTATTTTATACTTTCCATTACTTGACTGAAATGATCTGTAACATCATCCAACAATCCTGCCTCTCTGTTTTTGTTCCTTCCCCCCATTATCTGATTCCATTAATATGCTTGTTTGTTATTTTTCAGATCTGAAGAAGGGGATGAGTTTGGTTTTTGATTCAGATTTCCAGCATTTGTAGTATTTTTTTATTTACATTAAGTCAATTGAGTTCCGAAAGACTTTTGGATCTATCATAACCTACTACCATATAGAAGTGTGTACAGCATATAAATTCCAAACAGTTTAGAGTGCAATGAAAATACTATGCTGAATCCCAGAATATCATCCAGTTTGAGAATAACATTACTATGTGTGTCACTCCTCTCCAATCCATTTAGAGACTTGCCTTAAGTCCTAGGTACTTAGATGGATGGAAAGATTTTCAGGCAATCTGAATCCATATACAGATTAGTAAATGTTTGAGCCTTCCCCCCTCCCCATTAGATCACTTCGACAGTATTGGTTTGTTTGGATTAGAGCTCGAGGATGTGAATATCGGAATGCTGTACGAAGAGTCCAAACTTACAGATGTGGAATAATTGTCCCGTCCAAAACCAAAGATTTCAGCCTTCCAGCCAAAATTAGACTTTGATTACCAAGGTAAATTTGGTTGAGTGGTTTTCCAGGAGCACACGAACCATTTCCATTGAATTAGTTAACAAATAGAATTCTGACTTATCCATTTACTGAGTGAACAAAGGCCACCAACCTCCATCATGTCCTTGATGAGTGGCGTCCACCGTGACAGCTGGTAGGTCTGTTCGCTGATACGCTCTTTACGCTCTGGCTTGTTCCTACGACGCAAGGTTGACTGAACACCAAGAACAGAATGTGAATTCCTCCTTACTACCGTTGAAAAGGTGTACATTTATTTGACAACATATTTTTTGAAGTTCTTTAGTGCTGAACGAGCACTAAAAGTTTAATGCTACCTGAAGATTTCTGGTACATGTCTTAACCTGCAAAGTTTGCCAACTTCTTAAAATGCAACTTTGAATTTATAATGTACATTGGTTATAATGTTTCCCAGTAATCAGATGACATTATGCTGTCCGTGTGAAAATGAACTCGAAACTTAATCACACCCTTCCTCCCCCTTCCCACACCCAATAAAGTGCAGGGTATTTTAAAGAATACCCTGGAGTAGTGCTAATTCTGTGAGGTGTAGATGGCAGATGTAAATGAATCAAACTCAACTCTTGCAGTTCATGTTGTTACTTAAATATCTCAATTTAAGATTACTGCTTTGTAACTATATGAATTGTTCCCTTTATTAGTTATGCTTGCTATGAATAAGGAAAATTCTTAAAAAGTACTCAGACAAATTAAAAGCACTTAAATGTAGTCTGTAAAAAAGGAAGTCAATTGAAACATGTGCAGAGTTCAAGATTGAGGGATCAATTACATTTGAAAAGACTGTTCTTTCACTTCTGGGATTTGGTTCAGGTTCAGCCCACACTGACAGGTTGAAAGTTTGATTGAAAGTCTGATCTTCCTTCCAGCTGTACTTGCCCTCGCTGAATTGACTTAACACTGTCAACACAGTTCCAGACGGGTGAATGGATAACACAAAACTGCCCATAACTCAACAGGAACTGCGACCAAATTGGAAATCTCACTGAAGAAGACCAGCCAAATGGTTGGTTAGGGAATGCAAACATTCAAAAGACATATTGAGGCCTGCTCTGCTCAGATTGGAGCTCCGGCACATTGCTGGGTGGGCGAGCGGGGCGGGAGGGATAGAGTGGAGAAAGATTTACTTGGCGTCTAGCTATTGCAAGACTTACTAGCACTTGGTGCTGGTAAAAGTGGAAAATCTGTTAACTTAGTGAACAAAAATTCAAAAGCAAAACATAAAAATCAAAAACCAATTGCAACTGTTACAATCTTCACAATTAATGCACTTGGAAGATCATTTTTTTGTTTCTCTTTTAAATATGCTTTTCTATTCATTTTTCCTCTCTTTAGATCCTGCTTATTTCACCATCTTCATACTCTTTCCTCCATTCAGTAAGGCTGCAAACTCTGGCACACAGGCATTATGCAACTTCCCTCAACATCCAGGTCATTGGATTCTATCCAATAATTAGAGTAAATCTGAAGGCTTTTAGTGCTGCTGTGCCTTTACATTGTACGACACTCAAGTAGCACTGTAGTTGCTGGAGGCCATAGAATTGGCTTGATCAGCCATCTGCAGACAAAATAGCATTGGCCTATGAACCCGATAATTTTACAGCACGAAAACAGGCCATTCGGCCTAACAGGTTTATGCTCCACACAAGCCTCCTCTCACTTTACTTCATCTCACCCTATCAACCTTCTATTCCTTTCTCCCTCATGTACTTATCTAGCTTCCCATTAGGATCACGTCACCATTGCTAAGTGTGTGCTCAAAGCATATGTGCTCCATTGTGTAACTGCATGCAACACCCTAGTGATAATGGAGCTCATGGCACTCAGGGAGAGACAACTCTTTGTCTTTCTCAGCAGGGGTTTCACCCCTCATCATAGCACCAGATTCTAGTGGAACTCACATGCTGGTGTAATGAGGAGCATCATAAATATCTTTTACACTAAGCTTTTCGGAAGAATACATGTGATACAATCGAATCATTCAGTCTTGAATAGTCTTGAAATTTTTAGGATTCAAAGTCCTAGAAAAGTTGGGATCTGGGCGATAATGAAAATTGTTTCCAAGCTGATAGTTCAGCACACAACTGGTACAACGTTAATTAAACAGAATGACATACGTCTGTGATAATGGGGATTCCCAGGTGGGCCATGTTGTTAATGATCTCGCTGTCCTCGGGTGGGATCTGGGCATGCTGAATCAGTTTGTTCAGATTCTCCTCAGTGATTCCTAATTTAGAACCAGGAAGAAAGAGATGGGTTGAACTTGAAATTTTTATTCTTTTGCAAAAGAAAATTCAACATCAGAGCTGCTATAACTTCTAGACCCATCACTGTTATGTTGATACAACCCTCCAAAAGTTACACACATTTCAGACTTGCAGTATTGGCTTAGCATGGAATGGGGGGCGGGGGAGAGGGGTGCACCTTTGTTCCCCTGATCCCCAATGTCAATTCTGCCACTGAAGAGAGATACTAAGTAGAAACCAGGTGCATCCCTGAAAGAAAGCACAATCATTCCCAGGGCATGTATGTGCTTCCTCAAGTTTCAAAGCATAGGTACAGAAGCCCCAGGAATGGTCCCCAGCCCATTTCATTACCTGACAAAGGTATGTGGTGTAGGGAGGATTCTGAAAGGGGAGGGGTTAACGGTGAAAATAATTTAAGAACATCCTTCTGCATGCCTAAAACTGTGTATGTATGTAAAGCAACAGTTACTGCATATCTGGCGAGTGTCTCACCTCCTGACTCCCCAAAGCCTTTCCACCATCTACAAGGCACAAGTCAGGAGTGTGATGGAATACTCTCCACTTGCCTGGATGAGTGCAGCTCCAACACACTCAAGAAGCTCGACACCATCCAGGACAAAGCAGTCCACTTGATTGGCACCCCATCCGCCACCTTAAACGTTCACTCCCTCCACCACCGACGTACCGTGGCTGCAGTGTGTACCATTTACAAGATGCACTGCAACAACTCACCAAGGCTCCTTCAGCAGCACCTCCCAAACCCGCGACCTCTTCCACCCAGAAGGACAAGGGCAACAGGCACATGGGAACACCACCACCCCCAGGTTCCCCTCCAAGTCACACACCATCCTGACTTGGAAGTATATCGCCATTCTTTCATCATCGCTGGGTCAAAATCCTAGCACTCCCTCCCTAACAGCACTGTGGGAGTGCCTTCAGCACGCGGACTGCAGCGGTTCAAGAAGGCGGCTCACCACCACCTTCTCAAGGGCAATTAGGGATGGGCAATAAATGCTGGCCTTGCCAGTGATGCCCACATCCCATGAACGAAAAAAAAAGTAGGTAATTTGGCTCATTGAGCCTGCTCTGCCATTTTGTTTGTTATGGCAGCCCTATCTTTTTAATCCCAATTCTCTGCCTTTTCTCCAGATCCTTTAATGGCCTTACTTCCAGCAACCAGGCTTATATCAACATGTAAAAATTATATGAGTCCCATACAGATGTATATCACTCTATCTGGTATGAATGTGATAGGTGCACTTCTCTCAGCTCTTGGAGTTAAAACTGACTTTGGGCGATAGTGTAAAACGCGCAATATCGGATCAGCCACTTGTTACATATCTCTCCCGATTCTCATTTCCACTGAAGTCAATGGAAATCTAGGCTGACACTCCAGTGCAGTGCTAAGGGATGGCCAATAAATGCTGGCCTTGCCAGCGATGCCTACATCTCATGAACAAAAAAAAAAGTAAGTAATTTGGCTCATTGAGCCTGCTCTGCCAGAGGTGCACTGTCGGAGGTGCCGTCTTTGGATGAGACGTTAAAACCAAGATCCCATCTGCCCTCTCAGGTGGACGTAAAAGATCTCATGGCACTATTTCGAAGAGCAGGGGAGTTATTCCCGGTGTCCTGGTCCCATATTTATCCCTCAATCAACATCACTAAAAACAGATTATCTGGTCATTATCACATTGCGGTTTGTGGGAGCCTGCTGTGTGCAAATTGGCTACGGCATCTCCTACATTACAACAGTAACTACGTTTCAAAAGTACTTCATTGACTGTAAAGCGCTTTGGGATGTCCTGAGGTCATGAAAAGTCGCTATATAAATGCAAGTCTTTTTTTAAACAAAATCGGTTGAGTTATATAACCATCGGCTAATCCGATATCACTTGTTTTACACTATTGCCCAAAGCCAAAATTACCCCCTTGTATCTTGTACGTTGGGATAACTTCGATTCCAATTTCTCCATCAACTCACTTGTTTTCACACTGTCACCTTTTGCCAAAAGGGTGAGCGAACAATTTATGACAGATCTCTCGTTACTCATTCCAACCATGCCATTTCCGGCTGTGCTGTCAGTGAGCTTGTTTACTCAGTGCCAGCAGATCACTTCTTTCAATAGTCTGTAGGACATCTCACCGAGTAGTCTAGTGGAAAACGAGTGAAATGCACTTCATGTGCAGTTGGCGGCGGCAAGTATTAGGTCGCACTTTTGACTTTATCCTGTGATGAAAACAGTGCTTGCAGTAATCTTAAGTGTTAAGCCCTCTGGCTCACAGGCTGCGTCTCTGGTGTTAGCCTTTCTCACTCACCATTCTTCAGGAAGATGTAGAGAAGGATGATGCGAATTTTATCGTAAGTGGAAACGTTGTTGTCCAGCAGTATGGGAACAATGGCTCGCATTGGATCCTTGATCTTCTCTCCTTCAGCATCAGTCCCCATGGCCAAATCCTAAAAAAATGACATTTGCAACATTATTAGAATGTTTCATTTTGCAAGCTTTGCCTCCAATCCTTCAGATCAACTAAACTACCTAAGATTACAATTGTTCTCTGAAAATTTCTTCCACCTGCCTATACTGTAGTGTATGTACCTTTAAGGGGAGACCTACTTTTTACAGCTCCTGTATACTGTAGTACCGGCAGTGACCACACCTGTATATAACCCTGAGTAGGGATCTGTACTGCTTAGTTTTAGAGCAACCCTCATCCAGTAAACACCTGTTGATTGTTCTCTGCAGCCTCTGTCGATTATTTGAAGGACACACTACCTAAAGATATCCCGATTTAACATTGGCGACGAGTCGTTTCGAACCTACCTGCAACTCTGAAGAAGAAGGCCGATTCCACCAGTGCAGGCGTCGACCATCCAGGGAGAACTTGAGCATCACAGAGGAGGCTGTAGAGAGCTGGGCTTGGTTCTCCAGCCGCGATGATCCAGCGCAGTGGGCTGGCAGCAGGTACGGCGCAGACCCTTCCCGGACAGCGGCAGCGGGAGCCGACCGACGGCACAGAAAAAGGCCGAGCAGCGTCGACGGGTAAGAGAGAGGGTAAAGCGCACAGGGCGCAGCCAGGGTTGAAGACCGAGCGGCATCAACGAGAGAGGGTAAAGAGCACAGGGCGCAGCCGGGGTTGAGGACCGAGCGGTGTCAACGAGAGAGGCGCGCAGGAAAATGTGCAGAGCGCGGCCGGTGTTCAAGGGCTGAGCAGCGTCTGCGGGGGAAGAAAAGAAGGGAGAGCGCGGGAAGACGCCATTTTTGAGCCGCAGTGGAGAAGAAGGGAGAGCGCGGGAAGAAAGGAAAGCGCGGGAGACGCCATTTTAAGCCAGTCTAACCACACCCAGGGATGCCGAAGAGTGGCAGTATCACAGCGTTCGACAATGAAGTCGAAGATTGGGCGACATATATAGAACGCATAGAAGTGTACTGCAAGGCGAATGAAGTGCCAGATGCCAGGAAAGCACTGGTATTGTTGAATTCCATGTGTGCAAAAACGTACGGCTTACTGCGAAACCTAAAAACCCCAGAGAAGCAAGTGGAAAAGGATTTTGAAAGCATAGTGGCAATCCTACAGGACCACTTAAACCCCACACCGCTGCTGATAACAGAAAGATTTAAGTTGCACAAAAGGAACCAGCATAAAGACGAAAGTAATGCTGAGTATTTAACGGAACTGCGCAAGCTATCGAAACACTGCCAGTTTGGAACGGGACTAGCAGATACTTTAAGGGACAAGTTTGTGTGTGGGCTTCAAAGTGAAGGAACCCAGAAACGGCTTCTATCAGGAAAGGATCTTACGCTGGACAAGGCTTTCAGCATGGCAGTATCACACGAAGCAGCCGCACGGGGCGCTGCAGAGATACAACGGAGACCGCAAGAATATGGCACAAATGAAATGTCATATGGAGCAGGGAAGTGTTATCGCTGCGGCAGAACAACACATGACCATAAGGATTGTTGGTTTAAGGACCAAGTGAGCAGACAGTGTGGAGAAGGAGGACACATAGCAAGAGTCTGCAGGTCGGGAAAGAAAACCAGCAGCAAGAAATCTCCACAGGAGAAGTACAAAAAGGTACATAAGGTGACGGAGAGTAGTTCAGACGAACAGAAAAGTGATACAGACTCCGGAAGCAAGGAGCTGGGTTGTTTGAAACTACATAATGTAATCAAAATGGAGGATCACCAAACTATCTGGGTCACGCTCAAGATAGACGGAGTCCAGGTGAAAATGGAATTGGACACAGGATCAGCCCTAACAGTCATAAACCGAAGGGACTACAAGCGGCTATTCTCACATATACCCTTGAGAGGTACAGAGATTGTCTTGAAAACGTACACGGGGCAAAAAGTCTACCCCAAAGGAAAAATAAGGGTGAACGTGATATACAACGGCATGGAAACACCAAAAATGGACCTACATGTATTGCCAGATGGAGGACCACCACTACTAGGACGTGAATGGATCCGGAAGATACAGTTAGATTGGCATGCCATACAAGCACTGACGGTAGATGCCAAAAAGGATGACGACGTCACACTTGGACGACTGTCAAAAATGCTAACTGACGCACAAGAAATGTTCCAGGAGGGACTCGGAACACTAAAAGGCATAACAGCGATGATCAAAATAGAGGAAAATGCAAGCCCAACGTTTTTTAAGGCCAGACCGGTGCCTTATGTGATCCGCCCAGCCGTCGAAGCAGAGCTGGAAGGTTTGGAACATTCTGGAGTACTGTCCAAAGTGGACTGGAGCGAGTGGGCTACACCCATCGTTCCTGTAATGAAGAGGTCGTTGAGTAATACGCCTGGGGAACCAAAGAAGATTTGCATCTGTGGGGACTTTAAGGTGATAGTGAACCCAGTCCTTCACTCGGCACAATATCCGCTTCCGCGGATTGAAGATATTTTCGCCTCGCTATCTGGAGGAAAACGCTTCACTAAGATTGATCTGGCCCAGGCGTACCTGCAAATGGAGGTAGAAGAAGCCTCGAAACAGTACCTCACGATCAACACTCATAAAGGTCTCTACCAATACAACCGGCTGGTGTTCGGGGTAGCATCAGCTCCGGCTATTTGGCAAAGGGCAATGGATCAAGTCCTGCAAGGGATTCCAGGGACCCAGTGTTATTTGTATGACATCCTGGTCACGGGCGAAAATGACAGTGATCACCTCGCCAACCTGGAGCAGGTGCTCACTAGATTGAAGGAATATGGGCTTCGAGCTAATCACCACAACTGCGAGTTTTTCCAGAAGCAGATCTCGTATTGTGGCCACGTTATTGATGAAGAGGGGTTACATAAGTCCCCTGAAAAGATTGATGCAGTAGTCAAGGCTCCAGCACCGGAAAATGTGTCACAACTGAGGTCGTTCCTCGGGCTGGTGAACTACTACCATAAGTTCTTGCCGAATTTGTCTACAGTACTACACCCACTGAACACCCTACTGCAAACGGGGGTACCATGGAAGTCGAATGACGAATGTAAACGAGCTTTCCAGAAGTGCAAAGAATTGATCACATCAAAAGAGGTGTTGGCTCATTTCAACCCAGCACTACCAATTCGGTTGGCGTGTGATGCATCACCCTATGGTATTGGAGCGGTGCTGTCGCACAAATTCCCGGACGGTTCGGAGAGGCGTCTCAGTCACTAACCTCAGCCGAGCGTAACTACGCCCAGATTGACAGGGAGGCCCTCAGCCTAGTGTGGGGAGTGAAAAAGTTCAACCACTATCTGCACGGGCAGAAGTTCGCCTTGCTGACCGACCACCAACCACTTGTCTCCATCTTTAATCCAAAGAAGGGCGTTCCGGTGATGACTGCACAATGGCTACAAAGATGGTCCCTTTTTCTAGGGGCGAACCATTATGAAATAGAGTATAAGGGCACGAAACAGCATGGAAACGCTGATGGGCTATCACGCCTGCCACTGCCTACTGCGGAGGAAGCACCAGCAGTGGACCCTGTCGAAATATTTTATTCGACTATAATTGAATGCTTGCCAGTAACTAACGCGGATATAGAGAAGGAGACCCGAAATGACCCAACACTGTCTCGGGTATATGACTTGACGGTGAAGGGATGGCCAACACATGGCGACTCACTGTTGCCAGCATTCTCATCCAGAAGAGAACAGCTGTCAGTATGCCAGGGGACCTTGATGTGTGGATCCCGAGTGGTGATTCCACCCAAGTTAAGGGAGAGAGTGCTCAATGAGCTGCAAGAAGGCCATCTGGGAGGGGTGAAAATGAAAAGCCTTGCTAGGGCTTATGTGTGGTGGCCGGGGATCGATCAGCAAATCGAGGACCTGACAAAGAGCTGCTCAGGATGCCAGAAGGTCCAAAATGCACCACCACATGCCCCTCTACACCCATGGGAGTGGCCCTCCTCTCCATGGCAACGGGTGCATATTGATTTTGCTGGTCCATTCATGGACTCAATGTTTTTAATAGCCGTGGATGCGCACTCGAAATGGCCTGAGGTGATCAAAATGTCCTCCACCACCATGGAGAAAACTATTGCAGTCCTACGGACCATATTTGCCAGGAACGGCTTGCCAGAGCAGATTTGCTCTGATAACGGACCACAGTTTGTGTCCGAAGAGTTTTGGAAATTTATGAAAAGGAATGGGGTAAGGCATTACACATCCGCCCCGTATCATCCAGCCACCAATGGATTGGCTGAGAGGTTCGTACAAACCTTTAAAAAGGCAGTAAGGGCCATGTGCGATGACGACATTCCACTGCAGCATAAGGTGGACAATTTCCTGTTAGCCTACAGAAATGCGACACATGCAGTTACCAACCAGACCCCGGCCATGATGTTCTTTAACCGAAGGTTGAAATCTCGTCTGGATTTGCTCAGACCAAATGTACGAAGAAATGTTGAGAATAAGCAATTCCAGCACATCAATGAGAAGCCAACAAGGAGCTTCAATGTAGGGCAACCAGTCTTGGCCTGCGACTACTGAACAGAGAAATGGCAACCAGGAACGATATGCACACGGCAGTGGCCACTAATGTACACAGTGGATGTTGGGGAGAACATTGTGAGACGCCATGTCGACCAGATCCTGGCGTCACAGGAACGAGTCAACCCCATGTCTCGTGTACCTGGTAATGAACCCGACATACAGGTAGCATCTACCCCAGAAACAGTAGTATCGGAAGCTGATGAACCAACTGACGACAGGGGGCCAGAATCGCCTCCGCACCAAGAGCAAGACACTCAGGAAAGGCGCTATCCAGAAAGGATCAGGAAGCCGCCCCAAAGACTGAATTTATAAATGGACTATTTTCAGTTAATGTTGCATGTTAAAAGTGTTAATTGTTAAATGAATGTTATGGTACTGTTAATCTAAAAGGGGAGGAATTGTAGTGTATGTACCTTTAAGGGGAGAACTACTTTTTACAGCTCCTGTATACTGTAGTACCGGCAGTGACCACACCTGTATATAACCCTGAGTAGGGATCTGTACTGCTTAGTTTTAGAGCAACCCTCATCCAGTAAACACCTGTTGATTGTTCTCTGCAGCCTCTGTCGATTATTTGAAGGACACACTACCTAAAGATATCCAGATTTAACATATACCATGGTCACTAGTCAGATGTGAATTCTGACTGAACTGCAAAGATTTAGTGATGTATCAGCTGGGCTTGAGGTAGGGTAACTATATGGAAGAACAGGACACAGAAGTGTGTACCTGAGTATATAGGCTGCGGTGCCTAGCAACTGTCAATATTGCAGTATGCTTTTCAGTTTAGCTGATCAAGTTAAAGTGAGATTGTCCTGAAAATAATTGTAGCAATGAAAATAGAAACTCACCATTGTTAATTCTAGAACTTTAATTCTCACCACCAACACTCTTCTTAAAAATCTAATATAAAGATTTGAGGAACTACATTGAGTTTTTTCCCTCCCAAACACTTTTGTTAGAAACCCATCACTATCAACTTAGCACTGTTGGAAAACGTGTGATTGTCAGGTGGGGACAGGAAAAGGCTTGGTTTCGCTGGCTTCTGTAGCCTGCTGATATTCTTGCTGTCTCTATTCTTGCAAAACCATAAATCTGCATGAGTCAGTGGGGTAGATCTTGGGACTTTGTGCGGTAGTGTAAAGTGGCCGATAGCGAGTCGGCAGCCCGTTTTACATCTCCCTCGATTTTTATTTCCGTTCAATGCCGACTCGCGTTTTACACTATGTTTTACCTGTTTTACACTATCGCACAAAGTCAAGATCTGCCTTTCGGAATGGGGGTGGGGGGGAGAAAAATAACGTGGGTAATTACAGTGCTACTGGGGCACACTGGGAGGAGTCACTGAGCCTGAAAATGGAGAGCACTGAAATTGTAAATATATTACTGTAATTTAAAATGCCCGTTGTATTTTGGCTGCTTTGGCAATGTCATTGTGACCCCAAAAGCATTAATGCACCCTGTGTAAAGACATGCAGTAATACTCCTGTGGAATGCTTCACTATTATAAAGGTTTTTTTTTAGAAATAACATGGCTTCATTCCTTCCTGTAAAGGACATGGTGAGCAGCCCTTCTTCACTGCTGCAGAAACTGATCTAATGGATCCTGCAGATTCACCAATGCACCTCAAAATGCTGAATGCTAATGAGCAAGCTTGTGTGCGTCTAACTTATGTTTGGTACAGTATCCATCTCATTAAAGTATCCCCCGTGACACACACTGCTCTCAAACTGAGCGAGCGGGCAAGTCATTCGTTGTCGGTCTTGACTGATCTCTGCCAGATGGCCTGAAGTGAGCTCTTGTGCGCTTCCTTCTCTCTTTCTCCCTGACCTCTGCCTGTACTTCCTCGTGACAGCTGAGAGCAGGAAGGCGCTCCACATCAGGCACCACCTGTGAAGGAGTGTTCATTTTGAATGCAAGAAAGTACAGAACCTGATTCTGTGGCTCATGGCAACAATGTGCAGATTCACCGACTGCCTGCACTTGCAGTGGGGGAGGTTTTCGAGTTGGGCGGCGACCGGGCACAATATCAGTGGTGCCCAACATGGCAGTCGGGAGGGCCGAGCCACTTTCGGGTTCGAGTCTCATTAACATTGAGGGGCAATTTTCACCTAACCCACCTGGTGGGGAACTGACGGCATCGGGTGCAATGCTGCTTTTGCACCCCGCCTCATTTTACTCTCCATTGAAGTAAATATAGAGTAATATTGGGCGGGGTGTAAAACCGGCATTCCACCCGATCCCGGCGAATTGCTATAGTTACCTCCGTTTTCTCAGCGAGCTCTGGGCACCAAATGTCCTGTATTCACTGGTTTCATCGGTGGGGGGGGAAACATCTGGTTACGGCACACAGCTGGCCGACAGGTAGGGCCAGTTAGGAGGGGTGGTGGGGGGGGGGGGGGGCAGCGGAGAGAGCATGCCAGGGGCGACGAGAACAGGCCATCAGCGGGCTGAATGGTTTTTAGCAGGACCCGAAGGAGCACTCGGGTTTCAGGTGAGAAATAGGGGCCAGCAGTCAAAAGTCTGTCCCAGTGTGTTAATGAGGACGATAGAAAACTCTCAATCACGTCTTACTTAGCAGTTCCGATATAGGTCTGCAGTCCCCAGTGGTTTTAACATCTCACCTGTTCAACTCGGCACAACTTATCCACGGTGCCCTGATAGTGTTTCATACAATCCTCAGCAAGATGAAGGTGGGTGGAATACTGCAAAACAAAAATGGAAATGAACCAATAGACTTAAAAGAAGTGCACAAACATACTTTTGGTTTACATTTATGGCTGTACTTCTTTGCACAATTGTGGATATCATTTTATCACTAGCCAGTGAGCTGTAGGGTGAGAAAGTCCAGTCCAGTTATGCTGTTATTCTGTGAGCTTCATTGTTGAGACCAACAATACCTTGCTCAGTTCCTTCTGATACTGGGGCATCTTCTTCAGCATCTGGGACAGGTCCCTCATGGTTGTCTGTAATGAGGATAAAATATAATTACTTTTATGACACGGATAATGGCTGGCACAGATGTCACTGTTTCACAACTCAGCTGTTGGCAAAGTTAACAGACTTTCCCCTCCCCACCCCACAAAAGACACACGGCAAACTAACCACGCATGTGTGTGTGCGCGCAATGCATATATAAACAATATATCTGTAGAACTGGATAAAATTGCAGGAATATTTGAGGATGAAACTCTACAAAAATGGGAATGTTCGCTGATGACTGCAGTAGTCAGCGCCATTCCCAACACGTCAGATAATGAAGCAGTCCATGCCCGCATGCAACAAAACCTGGTTGGCATTCGGGCTTGGGCTGATAAGTGACAGGTAACATTTGCACCACACAAGTGCCAGGCAATGACCACCTCCAACAAGCGAGAGTCTAACCACCGCCCCTTGACATTCAATGGCATTACCATCACGAAACCCCCACCATCAACATCCTGGGGGTCACCATTGACCAGAAACTTAACTGGACCAGCCACATGGCAACAAGAACAGGTCAGAGGCTAGGTTTTCTGCAGCGAGTGTCTCACCTCCTGACTCCCCAAAGCCTTTCCACCATCTACAAGGCACAAGTAAGGAGTGTGATGGTACACTCTCCACTTGCCTGGATGAGTGCAGCTCCAACAACACTCAAGAAGCTCAACACCATCCAGGACAAAGCAGCCCACTTGATTGGCACCTCATCTACCACCATAAACATTCACTCCCTCCACCATTGATGTACCGTGGCCGCAGTGTGTACCATCTACAAGATGCACTGCAGTAACTCGCCAAGGCTCCTTCGGCAGCACCTCCCAAACCCGTGACCTCTTCCACCTAGAAGGACAAGGGCAGCAGGCGCATAGGAACACCACCACCTCCAAGTTCCCCTCCAAGTCACACACCATCCTGGCTTGGAAGTTTATCGCCGTTCCTTCATCGTCACTGGGTCAAAATCCTGGAACTCCCTCCCTAACTGCATTGTGGGAGTACCTTCACTGCACGGACTGCAGTGGTTCAAGAAGGCAGCTCACCACCACTTTCTCAAGGGCAATTAGGGTTGGGCAATAAATGCTGGCCTTGCCAGTGATACCCAGGTCCAATGAACGAATAAAAAAAAAAATGGCTTTCTCAACAAAATGTTTTTAAAACTCAGTGATCGACCTATTGTGGAATCCACCTTCAAAGAAGCAGTTCTGAGATACACGGTTCCCAGCATGCACATTTTTGCAAGAAGCTTAACAGTTGGAGGTTTGTTATAAGCACACACACACAATTTACTGTTGTTTGTAAAGGAATTGATGATTGTGCTAAATGGGAGCCAAATTGGTCCATACTCTAATGTACAGTGTAAAATAAACACGTCTGTAGTCACTCTGCCTCCATCCCATTCTTACTTCTGCACTGACTGCAACTGAGGTGATCTCAACAGTACCTGCTTTATATTTGGTTTCTTTTAGGAGTTTTTAAATGGAACAGAATAAAAACTGTAGGCCCGCCAATATGTTAGTCTGCCACATTGGAGCACATGCAGTACCTGTTTCCATTTGAACCACATCAAGGTAGACCCAACCTAACCCTCTCGAAAGGGGTTTTCTTTTCCCCACTGCTGCCATGTTTTCTCTTTTCTGTTGATGAAACTATCCTGAAGTATAAATGATGTGGTTTTACCAGTGTCGGGAGGAGCAGAGAGCGGCAGTACAGTGAGTACTTAAACTCATTTTCGCGGGCTTTTTTACAGAGGCCAGTGTCGGGTGGAGCAGAGAGCGGTGCTACAGTGAGTACGTAAACTCACTTTCACGGGCTTTCTTTCAGAGGCCAGTGTCGGAAGGAGCAGAGAGCGACGGTTCAGTGAGTACTTAAACTCATCTTCACTGGCTTTTTTACAGAGGCCAGTGTCGGGAGGAGCAGAGAGCGGTGGTACAGTGAGTACTTAAACTCACTTTTGTGGGCTTTTTTACAGAGGCTTACCAATCTCACAGACCGGCAGCGGCGTTCTGGAGCCACGTCACGATTCAAAAAGTGACGCGGGCAAGAGGAAGCCGCTGATTGGGTAAGTATGGCCAGGTGAGTATTTATACTACTCTATAGTTTGACAGTTAAGATTAATAGTTTGTAAAATTTAGATGGTCTTAATTTTTGTGATTATAGTTTCTAAGGTCTCTGTTGTGTATCGGGGAGTGCGAGCAACCAAGGGCCCTTGAGTATATCATTTAATTGTAGTATAATTAGTGGTATTGATTTGATTTAATTTAATTTAAATTAATTAAAGGGTAATACATGGCAGGACAGCTTGGCCCCGTGGCATGCTCCTCCTGTGTTATGTGGGAAATCAGGGACACTTCCTGTGTCCCTGATGACCATGTGTGCGGGAAGTTCATCCAGCTGCAGCCACTGACAGACTGCATTGTGGCGCTGCAGCTGCGAATGAATACATACTGGAGCATTCATGATGCTGAGGACATCGTGGATAGCACGTTTAGGGAGTTGGTCACACCGCAGATAAAGGCTGCACAGGCAGGAAGGGAATGGGTGACCACCAGGCAGAGTAGTAGGCACAGGCAGGTAGTGCAGGGGTCCCCTGTGGCCATCCCTCTCTCAAACAGATACACCACTTTTGATATTGTTGAGGGAGATGGCTTATCAGGGGAAGGCAGCAGCAGCCAACTTCCTGGCACCATGGGTGGTTCTGCTGCACAGGATGGGAGGAAAAAGAGTAGGAGAGCTATAGTGATAGGGGATTCTATTGTAAGGGGAATAGATAGGCGTTTCTGCGGCCGCAAACGAGACTCCAGGATGGTATGTTGCCTCCCTGGTGCAAGGGGCAAGGATGTCTCGGGGTGGCTGCAGGGCATTCTGGACGGGGAGGGTGAACAACCAGTTGTTGTGGTGCATATAGGTACCAACGATATAGGTAAAAAACGGGATGAGGTCCTAAAAGCTGAATATAGGGAGTTAGGAGGTAAATTAAAAAATAGGACCTCAAAGGTAGTAAACTCAAGATTGCTACCAGTGCCACGTGCTAGTCAGAGAAGAAATGGAAGGATATTTCAGATGAATATATGGCTAGAGGAAAGGTGCAAGGGGGAGGGATTCAAATTCCTGGGACATTGGAACTGGTTCTGGGGGAGGTGGGACCAGTACAAACTGGATGGTTTGCACCTGGGCGGGACCGGGACCGATGTCCTAGGGGGAGTGTTTGCTAGTGCTGTTGGGGAGGATTTAAACTAAAATGGCAGGGGGTTGGGAACCTGTGCAGGGAGACAGAGGAAAGGGAAGCAAGGATAGAAACAAAAGACAGGAAGGAGAAAAGCAAAATTGGAAGGCAGAGAAATCAAGGGTGTAAATCAAACAGGGCTACAGTATAAGTAATAATTCTGAAAGGACTAAGAGTGTTAAAAAAACAAGCCTGAATGCTTTGTGTCTTAATGCAAGGAGCATTTGTAATAAGGTGGATGAATTAGCTGTGCAAATAGATGTAAACGGATATGATGTAATTGGAATTACAGAGACATGGCTCCAGGGTGACCAAGGCTGGGAATTCAACATCCAGGGGTATTCAATATTCAGGAAGGACAGGCAAAAGAGAAAAGGAGGTGGGGTAGCATTGCTGGTTAAAGAGGAGATTAACACAATAGTAAGGAAGGATATTAGCTCTGATGATGTGGAATCTGTATGGGTAGAGCTGAGAAATACCAAGGGGCAGAAAATGTTAGTGGGAGTTGCATACAGAGCCCCAAACAGTAATGCTGAGGTTGGGGATGGCATTAAATTGGAAATTAGAGACACGTGCAATAAGGGCACAGCAGTTATCATGGGTGACTTTAATCTACATATAAATTGGGCTAACCAAATTAGTAACAATACTGTGGAGGAGGAATTCCTAGAGTGTATACGGGATGGTTTCCTGGACCAATATATCGAGGAACCAACTAGAGATCAGGCCATCTTAGACTGGGTATTATTTAATAAGAAAGGATTAATTAGCAATGTTGTTGTGCGAGGCTCCTTGGGGAAGAGCGATCATAATATGATAGAATTCTTCATTAAGATGGAGAGTGAAGTAGTTGACTCAGAGACTAGGGTCCTGAAGTTAAATAAAGGAAACTACAATGGTATGAGGCGCGAGTTGGCTAGGGTGGATTGGGGAATGTTACTTAAAGGGTTTACGGTGGATAGGCAATGGCAAACATTTAAAGATCGCATGGATGAACTACAGAATTTGTTCATCCCTGTTTGGCATAAAAATAAAACAAATAAGGTGACTCAACCATGGCTAACAAGGGAAATTAGGGATAGCATAAGATCCAAGGAGAGGACATGTAAATTGGCCAGAAAAAGCAGCAAACCTGAGGATTGGGAGCAGTTTAGGGTTCAGCAAAGGAGGACAAAGGGATTAATTAAGAGGGGGAAAATAGAATATGAGAGTAAGCTTTCAGGGAACATAAAACTGACTGTAAAAGCTTCTAAATATATGTGAAGAGAAAAAGATTGGTGAAGTCAAGCATAGGTCCCTTGCAGTCAGATTCAGGGGAATTTATAATGGGGAACAAAGAAATGGCAGACCAATTAAATACATACTTTGGTTCTGTCTTCACAAAGGAGGACACAAATAACCTTCCAAAGATGTCGGGGAACATAGGGTCTAATGAGAGGGAGGAATTGAATGAAATCAGTACTAGTAGGGAAATGGTGTTAGGGAAATTGATGGGATTGAAGGCCAATAAATCCCCAGGGCCTGATAATCTACATCCTAGGGTACTTAAGGAAGTGGCCCTAGAAATAGTAGATGCATTGCTGGTCATCTTCCAAAATTCTATAGGCTCTGGAATACTTCCCATGGATTGGAGGGTAGCTAATCTAACCCCACTATTTAAAAAATGTGGTAGAGAGAAAACGGGGAATTATAGACCAATAAGCCTGATATCGGTAGTGGAGAAAATGCTAGAGTCCATTATAAAAGATGTAATAGCAGAGCACTTGGAAAACAGTGACAGGATCGGACAAAGTCAACATGGATTTACAAAAGTTAAATCATGCTTGACTAATCTACTGGAATGTTTTGAGGATGTAACTGGTAGAATAGATAAGAGAGAACCAGTGGAAGTGGTGTATTTGGACTTTCAGAAGGCTTTCGATAAGGTCCCGCATAAGAGATTGGCGTGCAAAGTTAAAGGACATGGGATTGGGGGCAAGGTACTGACTTGGATAGAGAACTGGTTGGCAGACAGGAAGGAAAGAGTTGGAATAAATGGGTCTTTTTCCGAGTGGCAGGAAGTGACTAGTGGGGTACCTCAGGGATCGGTGCTAGGACCCCAGCTTTTCACAATATATATTAATGATCTAGACGAGGGAACTAGATGTAATATCTCCAAGTTTGCAGACAACACAAAGCTGGGTGGGCGTGTGTGCTGTGAGGAGGATGCAGAGAAACTCCAGTATGATTTGGACAGGTTGGGTGATTGGGCAGATGCATGGCAGATGCAGTACAATGTGGATAAATGCGAGGTTATCCACTTTGGTGGCAAAAACAGGAAGACAGATTATTATCTGAACAGCAATAGATTGGGAAAAGGGGAAGTGCAATGAGACCTGGGTGTCCTTATGCACCAATCGCTGAAGGTAAGCATGCAGGTGCAGCAGGCGGTTAAGAAGGCAAATGGTATGTTGGCCTTCATAGCGAGAGGGTTTGAGTACAGGAACAAGGATGTCTTGCTGCAGTTGTACAGGGCCTTGGTGAGACCACACCTTGAGTATTGTGTGCAGTTTTGGTCGCCTTATCTGAGGAAGGATGTTCTTGCCATGGAGGGAGTGCAGTGAAGATTCACCAGACTGATACCTGGGATGGCAGGAATGACGTATGAAGAGAGATTGGGTCGATTGGGCTTATATTCGCTAGAGTTTAGAAGAATGAGAGGGGATCTCATTGAAACTTATAAAATTCTAACAGGACTAGACAGACTAGATGCAGGAAGGATGTTCCCGATGGTGGGGGAGTCCAGAACCAGGGGTCACAGTCTAAGTATAAGGGGTAAGCCATTTAGGACAGAGATGAGGCGGAATTTCTTCACCCAGATAGTGGTGAACCTGTGGAATTCTCTACCACAGAAGGCAGTTGAGCCCAACTTATTAAATATATTCAAGAAGGAGTTAGATATATTTCTTAAGGCTAAAGGGATCAAGGGATATGGGGAGAAAGCAGGGACAGGGTACTGAATTTGGATGATCAGCCATGATCGCATTGAATGGTGGAGCAGGCTCGAGGGGCCGAATGGCCTACTCCTGCTCCTATCGTCTATGTTTCTATGAGGATAAACTGCGTATAAACATCTAGCCAAGGAAGTGAGAGAATTAACCCGAAATTTCGAACAGGATATGATAATTTTTCAGAATCACTATCATGTCAGAAACTGAAAAGCACTGCAAATATTTGTAGAGTGGGGGTGACTGGTTAGTAGGGTTCAGTGGCTTCCTGATTGGGGCTGGGGCTTTTTAATATGCCTCTGTTTCCTATGTTCCATTGTAGTTTCGTGAATAGTTTATAAACAGGAAAATATTTATCACACGAGAGAAAGCAACTTTCAGAGATAACTTCATGGCAGTAAAAATGTCTAACCATTCTCAGAATCATCCAAGGAACTGGTTCAAACAGGAAAACATGAAGAATTCAATGACAGGCAAAAGAAAAGACTGTTCATATGATGCACTGAGGTGAGATCTGTTATTCATACATTGTGGGTAGGTCTAAGTCAATTCATGAGACAGTGACTTGTATTCAGAGTCACAAGATAGGATCAGATGAAGGCAGCTCTTCAGCCTAGTTATTCTTATCCTCCCAGAATATCAATTCTATTTATTTTCCAGTGCAGCATTTAGTTGTTAAGTGGAATCAGCTGTTGATTACTATCTAAGTTAAGAGTTACTTTTTAATATCTTTCCTAAATTTGTTATCCACGCCACTCAACCTTTGTTCCCTTAGCTGCCCTGCCAAATCTGAAAACAGTATTTCAGGCTTATGTTCTTGATTCCATTAAATATCTTGCACACCTCTATGGGATTCCCTCTGAGACAGTTACCTGAGAACCAAGTATCTGCCTACCTGGACATTAGTGAGTCGGTATGTGCTTAAATTTGAACTCCCATACCATATGGTGAATCTATGTGAGATTTCATTGATCAATCTGTTTTAATTCACTCACTATGAATGGTACGGCCCCGATTTTAACTCCAGGTGTCTTCCCCGCTCAGGCCCAAGTTAAAATTATAGTCGGGTCTCAATGATGTCATCGGGCCGCAACATGCATATATAAAGAAGGACCCTGTTGGCTCCGGGCGCCTGTCCTTGCTGCCTGCTCAGGAGAGCAGGTTAAAATTGCAGTTGTTGCGATCTTGGCAGCTTTCGGACAGGTAAGAGCCAGGGCGATTTTAACTGCTCCCCGCCAGATTTCTGCTGAGTGAGTAGGGTTAAAATCGCTCCCGATGTTTCCTTGATAGCTTAGTGGATAAATGCCTTACGCAGTGTAGAATTGAGTCAGCTAGGCCAGAAGGTACTAGCTTTCAACCCTAATCAAGCTGATCTCAGCCAGGGCAGTAGATTTGAACATTATAGTTGACCTTGGTATCCTAGCTGATAAGGGAATAAGGGGTTACGGGGAGAGGGCAGTGAAATGGACGTGAGTCTAAGTTCGGATCAGCCATGATCCTATTGAATGGCGGAACAGGCCCGAGGGGCCGTATGGCCTACTCCTGCTCCTACTTCTTATGTTCTTATGTTCTCTGGGCTAGTGAAAGAAAACGAATCAGCCAGGGTTCCCATTCCTGATCATTATCTATTGAATTCTGCTAGAAGGTTTAGTTGGGTGAGGACAGAATTAAATTCAGCTGTGTTCGCACATGAATGATGACCACTTCAACAAGGTATCAGAGAGCTAACTGGTGATTTTATATCCCAGTAAGACTCCTTAGTTTCAGGAGAGGAGCAAAAGAAAGGAAATTAGAAATAAAACAAATGGTAAACAACACACAGGGACATCAAAATGGTCTCCACAAACCTTCTCGCCAGTCGCCATTCTCTTGCTCGAAGAGAAGTCTTTCAAGGACCGCGTCACTTCCCTGGAGAGAAAAATCCTTGTTTAGCTGCATTTCAAAGGGATATTTACACAATCTGATGTGTTGATGTGCTTTACAGAAATGGAGACTTTGCCGCCCCCCCCCACCCCCACCCCAGCTGACTACCTAGTTCAGGCAACCATTATTTTTTGAGCACACAAGCAATAATTGAACATTTGTTATCTATCCATTTGATTCTGGGGCATATTTAACATTACCCACTCAAACCTGGATGCTGCCTTTAATAGTTTAGTTCATAAGTTGGACATTTCCCTATTACCAGCATACAGCACCCCAGCCGCCACCATGAGAAAGTCTCTTAGCCTTAACTACAGGTTTATAAGAAGCAGAGCCCATAAATTCAAGGCAATTATGAGCTCTGCACATGTGAACTACATGAGCTCAACTGTCAGATCATAAGGATAAGTTTTGTAAGACTATAGCCCAAGAGACTATATGGAGATCCATTGGGAATGACTAACTCCAGATTCACCCGAGTTTGGTTATGATTTGGCAAGTGATCAAAAGGACAAACTGCACTGAAGTGGCAAGGATAACTAGCACATGACTCCTAAATTAGTGTAGTTTGGAATCATTCAAATATTGGAGAACACAACACATGGTAATTCAAATTAAATGCACTTCTGAATTCTCAACATGGATGCTGTTGCTCAGAAGCCTTGAAGGTGTCATAGAAAAATAACTGCAATGAGCAGGAAACTGAATCTATAGTTAAGAGTCAGGTATCAGTAGACTGATAGAATGAAATCCCAAGTTTATATTCTAATTTACTTGATCACTCAGCCCAGCCTGCTGTCCTCGCAGGATGCCTGGGAGTCACAGCACTTGCAATATGTGCTGTCATGCATTATCAGCAGGATAAATGACGTCTGCTCTAGTGACTGTACTGTATGTCAAAGTTTTCAAACTGAGGTCCGCGGACCTTAGAGGGTCCTCAGCATCTCAGGGCATCTGTAAAACTATCAAATGTTTGTCCAACTACAAAATGGCATAACATGCCTATCTAGCTTCCACTTCAATACTTCTATGTTTGTGCATTTCTGTTGATACCTATGATTTAAAAATAAGCATTTTTTGGAATGGTAGTACTTATTTTCTTCTAGTAGCTGACACAGAATTGGGGCAGGGCCTCCTAGGAGTGTGTCAGTACCTGCAGAGGATGCCTCTACACAATCACTGCTGTAAATGAGTTTATTCTATAAACCATTGGTTGAGAGTAAAGCAATCTGAAGTTTCAGTGCAAAGGTAACAGCCAATTCAGCTGCTTGCCCTCCCCCAAAGTTTTGTAAATTTATGGTAATTGTGTGAAGGGATGCAAGTCTTTCCATTATCGTACATTTAAGAAACAGTAAGGTAACCTTTTCATATTGACAGCCGCCAAGCAGTAGGAGGTCCTAATGTGGTGGCTTCTACAGCTTTAATGAGAAGTTTAAAACAATCCTCCATGAACACAATTACACTTGTAAGTATAATCAGCTCAACCTCTCCAAATGTGGTTGAAAATGGCAGTCGATGTTAATCGACAGAATTTTTTTTTTCTTGGTCACAAAGCAATTCTAAAATGAATGTTCTACAACCAGTACAGAAATGCGGAACAAAGACTGGGACATACTGGGACACTTCTGCAATATGCTTGTGACGCAGAGTAATCCAGAGGTCATCGTCCTCATCCAGAAGGACCTCCTTGACCCGGTTTTCTCCAATTCCACTTGTTTCGTACCTGAGGGGGAGAAAAAAATAGATCAACTTAAATAGAGTCTTCCTGCACTATATGCTATGCCTGGCCAAAAGCTTGGGCAAATAATCTGCTCCCACACCTTGAAATTACCCACTGGGTTGTGCGCAGAAACAGCCCAAAGGCAATTCTCCCTTTGCTGTGTAATATTTCTTCTCGCACCTTGTGGGTAAGCAGCTGGTCTCTGCTTCATACTCCCCTTCCCCACTGTGGCACTGCTGCGAATGGGAACTCAGTGTATGGTGGATCATGACTAAGTCTACATTCTACCATTCTGTGGAGCAGCACATTGGTCTCGGCACATACAAGACCACCTCCAATGGAATATTCTTTTTTATAGCTTTCATGTTGCTTTGTAAAAAGATCAATTGCAAAACAACAATGAAGTCTTCTGCAGTTCACCAGCTGCCATGGCATTTGCTCAGTGTTATCAATGGGAACTTCTCTAACCTGCTGGTTCCATAACCTTGATCTTGACCATGCAGACTTCACTTTTCAGACAAATACCTGGATACCCTGGTGTTGTACTGAAGAGTGCAGGTGTGCATAACAAGGGCACCAGAATATAAAATAAAAGGTGCAATGTTGAATCAAAAATAATATTATGCAAACTAATTGTGCATTAAAGCAGAACGAGTCTGTTTGCTTAGACAATATTAATGTGCCTGTCTGATTTTCATTGTCCTTTCAGCTGAACCTAGTGACATGAATCTGTCATTCATGTGGAAATGACTTATGAAGTAATACTGGGCAGCCTGCTGGTGGCGCTGTCCAGGGAGAGTATAAATACTCTGGCATGGGCCCAGGTGTGCAGGACATTCTTTTAACAGGAACTAGTGAAGGACACAACTAGATCTCCATGTTAAAAAACAGTTGATTAAAGCCTTGTTTAATACTCAGACCAAGTGCCCAGTAGTTTTCTTATGTCACCCAGCATAGCAAGCAGGAAAACTGAACAAGATTCAATTGTGGAAATTGGGTGGTGCAATGGTAAGAGGAACTGTCCTATCTGAGCTGACTTTGAATCTAAGGCAGATTGGAATGAAAACTCTCTTTTTTTGTTGTTTTCCTTTTGCTTGTTAAAGTCCTTACGTAAAATGAGTTTGGGTAGCCTCAGCCCAACTCTAGATGGATGTGGATCCAAAGTACAAAACTGAATGCAATTTGACAATCTCAGCCAATAGAAGAAGACAAAATCCAATCAGTGCACTGGAGTTTGATCTTTGGATGAGGTTACGATACACTGTTGAAGGTGAATTAGAGAGTTTTGGTCTGCATCTGGCCTGTGCTGTATCTGACCTGGATGCACTTAGTGCTGATATTGGATGCTAAAAGTTGAAAAGCATGTTCCAATGCCAGCGCCGTCTTAAACCTTCCACCAGCTGATTTAAAAAAATAAAACATTCAATTCTTATGTGGTAGGGGGGATCACATGCTGATTAGATAAGGAAAACACAACCCGACATAAGTCAGACATGCAGAGGTAACCATTACCCTAGACTTGGGGTCATTTTTACTAAAGGTATTTGTTGGTATTATCTGAAAGCTCTGATCTGAACAATGATAAAGTACACAGGCTAAATGAAAAGGCAGAAAACAATGCCTCTCACTTGTAAACATCATTTTCAACAGGCAGCAAGTCATAGGTCATGGCCTGGAAGGTCAATTCATGGAGTACAGGAGATACTGGGTCAAATCCACGGTCAACTATCAATAGCTGTGAGCGTGCTTTGTCGGGGCCCTGAAATCAGAAATTTCAATTATAAGAAGTAGATACAAGCTGGATAACCACAAGCTCATTACATTTTATATAATAGTGATACACGCTTATTGATTTAAATATATCTTGGAACAGTAGCCCTTCACTTCAACATTCATTGACGTGCCATCACTTCTGATCCAATAAACATTGAACAACGTGGGAGCCCCAGTGAAGCATTTTTTTCCCCGACTCTATTTGGTTCTGTCAGGTCCTCGGAAGCAACTTATACCATTCGCCGATTAAAAGAAAAGGCGATGAGCCAGATTCCAGAGCTCCTGCAATCCCAATTGTTGGGAGTTTAGCAGCGGCATCATGGGATGGCTTCTCCGCCTGTTTTCCCTCCTCCTCTCTGCAGAGAACGTAGCTGGCTGGCCGGTCTGGCTGAGATTACAAAAGCTACACATTTGCAAATGAGTGTGTGAACACGCGTCCTGCTGCACTGTGTATTGTTACCTCAGTGAGTAGCCACAGACGTAGGGTGATTTTGCCAATGGGGACGTGATGGAGGTGGGACTGCTGCTTCTCGAGTTTTAGTCCCACCTCCATTGACGTCCAGCCAACCCACGCTATTTTCCCTGGATTGACCCAGCGGGCTTAGCAGGCCAAAGAAGGGAAAGCCGGTTACTGGTGACATCAGCGAGTGACGTTTCATCTGTCAAGGGCTTTTGATAGATGAATTGTCATCATTTGACAGCTCTGAGAAGCTGTCAAACACTGACAATCTGTCTTCTAAGTTGAGACCTGAGACACAGACTTACTTAGAGATCTGTCCTGAGCAGAAAGCATAAGGCTGATGCATTTGAGAATGCAGCGGCCATCCTGCTTTCTCTGCCGGTGAGAGGAGGGACTCCCAAGACCTGAAGGGATGAAGCCTGGAGGAAGAAGCAAATGTAAGTAAAACTTTTAAAACACTTAAGACTCACCTCACACACTTACCTCTGCACACATGCACCCATTACTCACCTGCACACCGGACATCTCGGCCCCTCCGACCCCCGCAGACCCACGGCTCAGCTTGCTGACCCTGGCGAAGTTCAGAGCCACCGGGAAGCCCACACTTTAGGGCTCAAAATAGGGATTATCCAAAAGACTGCCTGTTAACTACCTGTTAACAGGCAGTAAATTGGCACTAATCCCCTTCCCGCCTCGAGGAGACGGGACCTGGTGCGGGTTGGGTACCCGCCTCTGGGAAGATGGCACGGAGGCGGGTTGGGGGCGGGATGGGTACCCGCCCCCAGATTCTGCCATTTTCCCAGCAGTCCCGCCTCCATACCCGCCTCCCCAGGGCTGGCAAAATCGCCCCCATAGTAACCACCGAACCTCAGAGATCACCGCTTTGTAACGACTGTCTTGCAATTATGTTACACATCACCATTTAATACATGCATAAGCAAACCAGATAGGTATACTCTTCTGGTTAAAACAATAAAACTGTAACTTAACTTAAAACATTAAAAGAACCGTAACAAATTAAATTAAAATTTGGTTGCCGGGGGTGATGATTCACTCAGGTCCCTGTGGTGCCCACCGGCCACGGAAGGCCTCGAGTGTACCGGCGGACATCGCATGCTCCATCTCCAGGGCCACCCGGACGCGAACGTGGCCGCGGAAGAGAGGCAGGCAGTCGGGCCGAACAACCCCCTCGACCGTCCGCTGCCTGGACCAGTGGATGGCCACTTTGGCCAGGCCGAGGAGCAGTCCTACGAGGAGGTCCCCCGACCTGCCCGCTCCCCTCCGCACCGGGTGACCAAAGATCAGGAGCGTGGGACTGAAGTGCAGCCAAAAATCGAGGAGCAGCCCCTTCAAATAATGAAAGAGGGGCTGCAAACTCTCACACTCCATATATACAGGGAACACGATCTGTATCCAGTTTCCTGGCAGGAGTCATACTGCATTCATCCTGCGCCAGTCCTCTGCAGAAAAGGCAGGTGGCCTGGGAGTCCGTGAACCTACTTAAAACCTTATTGCATGGGACTGCTCCGTGCAACACCCTCCAGGCCAAGTCCCCAATAGATAAAGGGAGGACCCCCGCGTAGAGAGCCCTCCATTGGGAACCCCGCCTCCGCTGGACAGCAAAATGGTGCACTTTCAGCAGAGCTGTATTACTGCTTCCCTGTAACTATGCCATTAGCAAGCCCAATTAATGAATACCACTCATTTTAAAAATACTCACTAACGTGTAAGCAACAGCTATGATACCACTTCTGAACTACTATTTAACCTCTTGTGCAATGGAGACTGAAATAAAAGATCCATGCTCTACTGTAGTTCATGTCATGTCAATGCTCTAACTTTTTATCCAGTAACTTCAACCCATCCATAATAAATAACTTGTTCCATTTGACATTTCATTCAAAAATAAACTCAGGCTTTTAGAAGGAGTTGGTCTCTTATTGCAAACGTTTGTTTATCTGTCACTGCTAAGTCCGAATGGTCAAGTACTTCACATTTAATTATTGTCCTACAGCATGGAACATTGTCTATTCCATCTAATAAATAAGAGCTAACAAATATAAGCAAGATATACAAATCATTGATAGGGAAGGTTCTGCTAATTTTGAAGCCTTAGTGCACATAGATCTGTAAATGCCCTTGTAAATCTATGTTAAGGCAAACGGTTCTGATGAGATTTGCTTAACTCTTCAGTGAGCTCTTCCACAGCTACTAATGGTGCTGATGTTCCTTCTGGTGGTTATACTTTCCTCTGTGGAGTGAAGCCCACCTTGTGCATTGTTTGTGGATTTATAGGCTCGTGTATACTTTGGAAAGCGAGTGGGAGTGAAGCTCGGATCAAACCCGCAACTACTGATAATGTTAAACCAGTCCAGAGATGTCCTGTAATGTTAAACTATTCCAAAAGGTTCAGGCCACTTGCCAATTTCACATCATGGTGCTTGAGGCATCATTTATAGTTCCTCAATGGGTTTTACTCATGATTCTGATAGGAATGAAAAGCTCAGAGCAACTGCTACCGAGTTGATTTATGATCTAAAAACTGTTTTGCCAACTGACACATTAAAAAAAGAGAATTGGATAACTACTTGAAGGGAATTTTTTTTACAGGGCTATGGGGAAAGAGCAGGGGAGTGGGAGCAAGGCAAAAGACGATGGTAATGGGACAAGTTAAGAAACAAAAGATGACTTAACTTGTCCCATTACCATCTCCTTTTGCCTTGCACCATCATCCCTTTTGTCTCTTAATCTCTCCTGCCTGCCACCCTATCACAGACCTTCCCTTTTGTTCTTTCCTCCCCTCCCCACTTTCCCTGCCCCTACACTTGCTTAAAAACCTGTTCCATCTCCAGCTTTTTCCAGTTCTGACGACGGGTCATCGACCTGAAACGTTGACTCTGTTTCTCTCTCCACGGATGCTGCCTGACCTGCTGAGTATTTCCAGCATTTTCTGTTACCTTTATAGGCTGGGACTTGCCATAGGAAGATTGTGGAAAAGGATATTTGCATCTGATTTTGTCGACTGATTTCTACTAAAAACAGTTTTATTTTTTTTTAAAGTATTCGAATCCATCCTCAAGTAAGTTTATGTTTAAATATATAACGGTCTTTTAAGCTGTGTAGATTGGAAGTAGCTGATTAATTAACAGAATTTTCTCATTCTGACTGAATGGGAAGCCAGCACCCCTGTGCTATTTTGTTGCCATGGAAGAGGTACATTCTCACAATGCATTAGAATCATAGAAAGAATCATAGAAATTTACGGCGCAGAAGGAGGCCATTCGGCCCATTGTGTCTATGCCGGCCGAAAAAGAGCTCTCCACTGGATGTGACAAGTCGGCTATTAAAGCAGAACCATTTCTACCTATCTGGCTATGTGCGAAACACTTACCTCACCCATAGTTGGATCATCAGCTTTGTATGCATCTAGTTTGTCTTGCACCAGCTGTGCAAGCATGGCATTTTCTTTATAATCACTGGGAATGTAAAAGGCAGCATATTACTGGAAAAATACCGACACAATTTAGAAACAGGTTTTCAATAAATCTCTTACTTTTCTTGGATGAAGAATGACCCAACCGTAAAACATCAAAGTAGCAGGGCTGCAGTTGGGAATTACATTGCAAGCATCTTACGAAACAATAAATCCTCTTAATGACTGTGCCTCTCTTTTGAGTAACAACATTTTCTTCAAACTTTGACACTATTTAGATTAGATTTTACAGATTAGAGCCCCCAGTGCAGAGCTTCACACAACAGGAGCTTAAACCAGCAGCTTTGTTGCGTGGGTCTGCCCACACCACACTATTTTCCATCCATTAAAATTAACAGAAAAAATCGTGGTGTTGGGCACCCTGACCTCCCAGCATTTCTGACCTGCACTCCTCTTGCCCGAAGCTCTGTGCCAGGATCTCCAACTTGTACAATCTACCAGATGGCTAAATCTATAGGGGCAGGTCCTGACTGAGTGTAAAACGGGTAGCAGCGAGTCGGAAGCCTATTTCACAAAAGCAAAATACTGCGGGTGCTGGAAATCTGAAATAAAAACAGACAATGCTGGAAAAGCTCAGCCGGCCAGACAGCAGCTGTGGAGAGAGAAACAGAGTTAACGTTTCAGGCCGATGACCCAGATGGAACAGGTTTTAAGCAAGTACGGAGGGCAGGGAAAGGGGGGGGGATGGGAGGAAAAAAACAAAAGGGAAGGTCTGTGATAGGGTGGAAGGCAGGAGTGATTAAATGATAAAAGGGATGATGGTGCAAGGCAAAAGGAGCCGTTTTACATCTCTCCTGATTCTTATTCCATTGATGTCAACGGAAATAAAAATCGGGAGCGATGTAAAACGGGCTGCCGACTCGCTATCACCCATCTTACACTATCGCACCAAGTCAAGATCTACCTCACTGTCTGCTACTGAGCCATACAGACCAACAAGATCCTGGCTGAATCTCTGATACGCACTGCTAGTGAACTCAGGAAAGGCACTGTGCAGTGTGACAAATGGCTCTGGTGTCCTTGGCTAGAAACAACTAGAACTAAGGTAAATAAAAGTTCATGTTAGGCAAGAATGTCTGACCCTGATATACGAACACGGGGTTTCAAAAAAATAAATCTGTCTGAGGTCATGGTTCTGTTGAGATTTCTTGCCAATCTGACAAAGTTATCATTTTACTAGTACAGGAAACTCTTTTTTATCCAGCACCGATGGGACCGGCGTGGTGCCGGTTTATCAAAAAGTCCAGATTACAGAGAGTTATAGTTAAAAGGTACGAGAGCTCCATACACAGCAACAAATCCAGGCTTCCCTGTTGCTTAGCAACAGCTGCAGGAACCCCGGCCACAGACCAAGTGTCCCTGTTGCTTAGCAACATGTGCAGAAACCCCCGATTACACAGCCACAGATCCAGGAATGGCCGCTAATATGAAGAAAATCTTAACTGAACCTACTCCTGAATTTTGCCGGTTAACCGAGATTTCCGGTTGTTTGGGTGCCGGTAAATCGAGAGTTTCCTGTAGCACGAACCTTAAGCCACCGGTTTGCACTTGAGCTGGGTCAGCTGGCTTGACCTTTCGGCCTGATACTAAGTTCATAACTTGTTTGTAAGAATTGATTAAAATTGTGTTAATTTTTGAAAGCTGTGGATATTGTTGTTCCGTTATTTTTACGGTGATTTCCTTTGAAAGAAAAAAAATACAAAACAAATGGAATCCAAAAATTGATGCCCAGTGTTACCACTACTTGGTCACGTTGTGTAGGTAAAATTATTTTTCTACCGTCACTGTGCTACACACCATTCCCTAGCCAACAGGTCAGCTGGGCAAGTTGAATTAGATCCCCACCAATGACACTGTGTAGCTGGCTGATTAGACAATGCATGCGTGCGTCTCTCTGTCGGTCTATATGTAAGTCAGACCTGCCCTCTGAATTTTCTACCCGTGACAGTGTTTTCCCCTCCCTGTACTATTGAGTGTGCCAACTTTCCACAACAAAATTACAATTCAACTTCAGGGCATCAGGGCACAGCAGACTGGCTTTTGAATGAATTGTAGCACTGGCTCCCCTCCAGCCCAGATATTTTGAAATGGTTCCATCCACGATGGCCTATGGTTTTCATGTCATTAAAATATCCTTACGGAATGAAAAAGCATGGAACAAGAAAACACCATATGGCTACTAAGCCTGCTCCTTCTACAGTGCATGTCCAATTTGTCGTATCATGGGCTCTACCCTGCCTAATCTCCCGATGACACTGTCTGCAATAAATACTCACTGATCTGAAAAGATAGTGAAGAAAATCTCAGGAATATTTACCCACCCCCCATCTCCTTCATTCAGTCCTGGCCTACTGCCCTCCAAAGGCAATATTCCTCCCCCCACCTTCCATTTCTAGCAGCAGCTATATCCAAAGAGGGTCCCTTTTCCAATTCTCTTCAGTGATCATCACAATGCAGTAGGGCTACCCTCACTGTGGGAAGCAATAGCCTTCTGGGGCAAAATGACAGGAGCATCTTTACAAACGTGCTCTCACCCCCTGTATCTTACTGCAGGGTACTCTTTCAGTGTGGCACAGAGGGTTGCAATCTGCTCTGCTAGCCGTTCCATGAGAGGGTTTCGCAACTGTGTCTTGTGGGGGCTGTAGAAGCTCTGGAATGCATCTGGTACATCCAGGGAGTAAACCTGAAACACAGAAAACAATTGTTTAAATCCTCTTAGAAACTCATAGCATACAGATCAGGATACAACGACAACAGTCTATTCAGGAATTGTGGTCTGGTCCGGTCAACTATGAGAGGGCAGATCAATGACTAAACTAGTATCTGTATGGTACTGTGCAAGCAGTCTAGCCAGCACAAAGCTGCGAAATTTGGTGCCTCTGTGTACTGCTGATCATCAATCAGCATGATAATCCGAGAAGAGTCAAACTCAATGCCAGCTCAAACTGAGCATGTGCATTTAGTCTGTTCTCTGAGTGTACTGTTTGTGTCATGCCCACACCAATCCACTTGTAAATGTAAAATCAGGCCAAACAACTTGATCATTATCGGGTTTTTTTCCTAACCAGCCATTTCATTTCCTGTACTATCTGTGTTTAGTTAAAAGCCAAAATAATTACAGGGCAAACCCATGCTAGCGTAAGCCGCGTGTAGAAAGAAAGAAAGACAAAGACGGCAGTGAGCAGAATCCCATCTGTTCGTGGTCAGGTGACTGGTTTCCTAGTCGAATTGGAAGGACCTTCTGTCTGACAGATGGGCCTCGCAATCCTCGGCGCGTGGCTCTCATTGGTCAGCTGGCTATAATCACTGCTGCAGCAACAAACTACCACTGAGTCACTCAGCAGAGTGAGACAGCCTTGCACTAAATTATACATGACATGGATTGTGAAAACAACTCAGCAGGGTTAGGAGCATTAAGAGATTGAGGCGAATCTAGTAAACGCAGTAAGGCCAGTGCTGTAAGTTCACTTCTCGAACATTCCTGCCACATTGAGTCACATTTTTAAAATTCTGTTAGATAATATCCACAAAAAAATGGACATAAATAAAAGGCAGTGCAGGATAAGTAGAAAGCGAGCCATCCATATTTTGTGCTGATCTAGGACTCACATCCATCCAAAATTCGATGCATGACCTTTAATAAGTCTTTAGCAATCAAAGGACAGTTTTTCCTCAGGAAACTTTATTTAATAAGGAACTTGTGCAGCATGGTCAGTTCAAAAGGTGAGAATATTTCTCCTTTTGAGACCTGGAGTTAATGGGGTCGATGTTCACTGCCTTCGCCTGGCGTTAATGGAGTGGTAAATGGCTTCAAAATGGGGTCGGCTCCATTTTGAAAGGGGCCTACCACCAGATGTCCAAAGCGCCCACCTGTTTCAGGCACTAGGCCTTTCTTAATATGGAAAGGGGGTTTCTATGATGTTAATACGACCCCGATTGCTGTTTTAGATCAGAACTGGTTGATGGAATAAATGGGTCGTTTTCCGAGTGGCAGGCAGTGACTAGTGGGGTACCGCAAGGATCGGTCCTAGGACCCCAGCTGTTCACAATATATATTAATGATCTGGACGAGGGAATTGGATGTAATATCTCCAAATTTGCAGATGACACAAAGCTGGGCGGGAGGGTAAGCTGCGAGGAGGATGTCGGGAAACTCCAGTACGATTTGGACAGGTTGGGTGATTGGGCAGAAACATGGCAAATGCACTATAATGTGGATAAATGTGAGGTTATCCACTTTGGTGGCAAAAACAGGAAGGCAGATTATTATTTGAATGGCAATAGATTGGGAGAAGGGGAAGTGCAAAGAGACCTGGGTGTCCTTGTGCACCAGTCGCTGAAGGTAAGCATGCAGGTCCAGCAGGCGGTTAAGAAGGCAAATGGTATGTTGGCCTTTGTAGCAAGAGGGTTCGAGTACAGGAACAAGGATGTCTTGCTACAGTTGTACAGGGCCTTGGTGAGACCGCACCTTGAGTATTGTGTGCAGTTTTGGTCACCATACCTGAGGAAGGACGTTCTTGCCATGGAGGGAGTGCAGCGAAGATTCACCAGGCTGATACCTGGGATGGCAGAAATGACGTATGAGGAGAGATTGTGTCGATTGGGCTTATACTCACTGGAGTTTAGAAGATTGAGAGGGGATCTCATCGAAACCTATAAAATTCTGTCAGGTCTGGACAGACTAGATGCAGGAAGGATGTCTCTGATGGCCGGGGAGTCCAGAACCAGGGGTCACAGTCTAAGGATAAGGGGTAAGCCATTTAGGACTGAAATGAGGAGGAATTTCTTCACCCAGAGTGTGGTGAACCTGTGGAATTCTCTGCCACAGAGGGCGGTGGAGGCCAGTTCATTAAATATATTCAAGAAAGAGTTGGATATGTTTCTTGAGGCTGAAGGGATCAAGGGATATGGGGAAAAGGCAGGGACAGGGTACTGAATTTGGATGATCAGCCATGACCACATTGAATGGCGGAGCAGGCTCGAAGGGCCGAATGGCCTACTCCTGCTCCTATCTTCTATGTTTCTATGTTTCTATGATGCCTGAGCTGTGCACACTGCGACCAGTTCCATAGGCAATGGTGCTGAAGAGGCCCGCCAAAGGTGAGTGTCAAATTATTTTCGTAGGCCACGGAGAAGCAGGAGTGTTCCTCTGGGGCCCACAAAAAGAATCGGGGCAATTTACCTTGCTGGCTGCCACCCGTGGCCCGATCTTGAGACCTCAAATTCAGCGAGCTACATCGGGACGCCTGATTGGTGCCCCGCAGTTTCCTTGCCAACTTTAAAGGAGACGGGGCCCTCTCCGTCACCGGAACGTGCAGCTAACTAGCGCGCTCCGTCAGTTGGTTACCCAAAAGTCAAAATCAAAATCAAGAGATTGGAGAAGCTGGGGTTGTTCTCCTTCGAGCAGAAAATGTTACGGGGAGGCTTAATAGAGGCACCATCGCCTATGGAACTGGTTGCAGTGTGCACAGCGCACACACTGACCAGTTCTGATCTAAAACAGCAATCGGGGTTCTATTTACATCATAGAACCCTTTTTTCCATATTCAAAATTATGAGGTGTTTTGCGAGAGCAAGTAGGTAGAAACTATATCCTCTGGCAAAGGGGTCGGTAACTAGAGGTCACAGATTTAAAATAATTGGCAAACGAACTAGAGGAGAAATGAGGAGAAATTTCTTCTCACGTAGGGTTGTTGAGATCTGGAATGCACTGCCTGAAAGGGCGGTGGATTCAGATTTCATCGGAACTTTCAAAAGGCAATTGGACATGTACTTCAAGAGGACTAAGTTGCAGGGTTATAGGGATAAAGCTGGGGTGTGGGCCTAAATTGGGCCGCTCGTTCAAAGAGCCGGCACAGGCACGACGTGCCGAATGGCCTCCTTCTGTGCTGTAAGATTCTACAACCCCAATGAGTTTTAAAAATAAGGAGATTTCAAATATCAAAACAATGACAGATGCCAACAGTTCAAAAGCAATATGGAGCTTCAAACAAACCCCCCAAATTAAATGCAGCGCATGTGGGGGAGCAGAGGGAAAGAACAGCTAGAGAGAGTTAGGAAAGGGGCCACTAAAAGTTTATTTCAGTTTTTTAAGTTGCGTCTATATTTGATGCAGAACAGCTCTAATTTGTAACTAGTAGGATCCCACCATTGGTGAGAATGCACATGCCGGGAAATACTTTACCAGGCAGTACTTGGTCTCTTTGGTTGGGTGAGCATCAATGGCCCGCAGAGTCTTTCCAGGGTGTCCACGAAAACCCCCCAATCGATGGTGGAGAGCGAGCTGGTGCGGCGCGGCCGGGCGCTGCTGAACAGGAGAGCAGTGGCTGTGCGCTGCAGGAAGAAGAGGGGAAGGAGGGAGGGAGAAAGACGGCGGGGCCAGCACCAGCCGCAATGCCACCGCCAGCAACAGGAGTCGGAGGTGGAAAAGCGCAGGGCCTTTTGACATGGAAAGATTGAGGGGGTGAAATTCGCCTCTTTTGCGCCCGCCATTAGCGCCTCCGGGGGCGTTAACGGGGCGCAAAGGGCTTATCGCCCGGTCGGGGGCGCTAATAGCACCTGCTGAGAATTTCGGCAGGGTGCTACTGAGGCGCTAGCCAATAGCGGCACGCCCCCGCCAGTATCACCCCGGGCCACTGCGCGCCGGTGATGACATCATCGCCGAGCAACGCGGCCCCTTAGTGCCCCGCTGCCGAAATTCAGCTGCGCTCGGTGATTCTGCCATGGGTGATATCAGCGACAGCCTTGCGGGTCGTGAGCCGGGCCATACACCGCTGGCGGGGCGCTAATTGAAGGGTCGTTCCAGCTGCACCCCATGCTGACATTTTTTATTTTGGCTGACCTCCAGGTCGGCCCCTCTTGGCGGCCCTTGGCGTGGTCCGTGTCCGCCATCGTGCAGCCCGGCACCACGTCTCGGTGCCGGGCTGAGACCAGGGCACCACGCCGCCCTGGTGGGCTAGTGGAGGCCGTCAAAGGGCCTGCAGAGCGCGCTGCGACCCTCCCCTTTAATGGAAGGGGAAGGGCACTGAAACGTGTCAGCGCTACGCGGCGCAGCCGCATAGCACTCCGGCACTACCGCGCTTTGCGCCCCACGCACCGCCCCGAGAGGAAGTGGAGCGCCTGAGATAGCGCTACACCTCCTCGCTGGGGCGGTAAGCCCAATTTAGCGGCCAGGTCGATACTCCCACCCCGGGCGCTAAATGTGAGGCGCTAATTCGGTTACCGCCCCCAAACAGGGCATAACCGAATTTTGCCCCCTGAATATACTCACTGATATAACTGGTTTATTTCACTTTTGAAACCTTTCTTGATCATGTTGTAACTGCTCTCTCACATTATAATCTTCACTTACAAGCCGTAAACAGTGTACGCCCACCCATAAATTCAACCATTTGTGAATGCCTTGACTCACTTGGAGAAAGCAACACAAAGATTTAAACTGTAAAGAAGCTCTTGCTTTCAAATAATTTGACTACAGATATGCAGTGCTGCCAGCCAAGATCAAATTTACAAGATGCAGCTTTTTTATATCCAAAAAGGATCGGGAGCAGGGCCAGCAGGTTGGAGAGGAGCCGACCGACTGTCTGTAAAGAAAGATCCCGTCCCAACTATCAGCCGGCTGTAGCAGTGCCGGGATACGGTCAAAAAGAACAGGCCCCATAAGTCGGACATACATTACATTAGCTCTGTCTGTCCACGGTCAAGGGCTGGCCAAGGAGCAAATCTGACATAATAATCTGGGCAGCACGTGAATACACTGAATAACCAATGCATTTGTAAATTTTTTAAATCAATGCTTTAAAATCACTATCATTTTATACATACATGCTTGAGGGATTCCCATTTTGTAAATGTCACCATAGCTATATTGCAATTCATTGTCAGAAGATCCTGGTACAGTATCAATACAAGGGGGCAACAATAATTTAGATGGGGGATCAATGATTACTAATCCATTTGAAAAGAGGTTCTTCAATCAAAACAGTTTGAGAGCCCCTGCTGTAGATAAATGCCTGGCAGCAATGTGGCAAGCAAATAATTCTCTCCCTGTCCCTCCCCTCCTCCATCACATATATTACTGTTGCTCTGACATTGAGGGCTAGATTTTCGGGGAGCTGTCAGGCAGGGTTTCAGGCGTGTGGGGGGGTAAATCCCGACTTTGGGGGTCCCGACACCATCCCGCCCAAAACCCCGCCCCACGTAAGTTTCAGGGGCGGCGGGTACCTGCCCCGCACTGGGACCCGCCGAAACCAGGCGGGTAGGGATTAGTGCCACAGTTAACAGGCGGTTTTTTGCCTAATCCCCATTTTGAGGGGTTTCGTGTGGGTTTCTCGATGGCTCCAAACCACGCCAGGTAGAGCAGGCAGGCCGTCAGGTTGAATGAGTTGGAGGGGTCGCGATGTCGGCGCTCAGGTGAGTGATGGGTGCATGAGTGTAAAGGTAAGTGTGTTTGGTGTGTCTAAAGTGTGTAAAGAACTTTTACTTACCTGTAATTACCTTAACAGCCTTTCTTCCTGTAGCCGTCGGGAGCGCATCACTCAGCCGGAACTGAAAGCTGAACGGCTGCGATCTGTCAAAAGTGACAGCCTTCAGCTTTTAGTGCTGCTGAGATTTCTAAATGAGTCTGCGCAGAGGGACTCATCTTAGAAATCAGACTGTCAGTGTTTGACAGCTTCAAACAGCTGTGAAACACTGATATTTCATCTGTCAAGAAATCTTGACAGATGAAATTTCAGTCTGTGACGTCACCTGTTGCCGGGCGGCCCTTAATTGGCCTGCTGAGCCCGCTGGGCGGGCTCAACAAGGTCAATCAAGGGAAAGTCGCGCGGATTGGCCGGATGTCGAAGTAGGCGGGTCAGAAACCCGAAAGGGGAAGTCCCGCCTTCTTCCCGACAGGTTCGACAAAATCGACCCCTGAAATTCAGACCATTCAAAATTCAAGTTAACTAACAAATATCAAGTTATTCTTTCAATTTAAAAAAATCCACCAGAGTTGCAACACTGGAAAATCTCTCCAGCCGACTGTTAAACCAAGTGGCTGTTGGATAAAATGTCTTACCTGTGATTCATATGGAAGAAAGGCAATGTTGATCTCAGTGAGGGTTTTGATAACCTTTGACGTACGGGACTTTACCAGCTCATTAAACAACGGGTCTGCGCAGGCTGTGAAACGCAAAGGCAACAGTTTTGAAGTTTCTCTTTTGAACAGTAAGGTCGATGTCAAAACAGCGTAATATGTGCAAATGAAAGCAGACGACAAGTGCGACTGAGTTGGGGGCTGGGGGCGGTATTTACAATCAACCTCCTGCTCGCTGCTGTCTCCAGCTTTAAACTTTCCCCAGTACTTCCCACAGAGGCTGGGATGCCAACAAAAAAGGAAAAGCAATATGTCCCATCAGATACAGCATGTCCCTTAAAAAATATGGAGCACATGGCTACACTAATATAGCACATAATTTATCAATGATCCCTTACTTTTTAGAATAGAAATACAAATTTCTCACTAATGCTTGATTAATTGCTTCAGAACTGTGAAATAATTACTTTATTCTACCTTCTGTGAATCCTGACATTATTATGCAACAATATTACAACAGCAGTCTATCAATCAGTGACATTTTAGGGCTAATTGTAACCAAGCATTAAGACTTGGTCAATCTCCAAAGATTGCACCAGGGGAGTTATCTTTACCATTCAGCGACAGGCTGGAGGTAACCTGCATTTCGAAATACAAAAGGCCAGTTTCTCAAAGATACTCGCGTCTTGTAACTAACCTCAAAGTTGACATTATCACCTTCAAAGCTCTTAACAGGAAGCATCTCACATGAGTAGAACAGGTGTCTCTAGTATCATCTGTATACTTACAGTCCGTGAAGAAGACGTGAGCTGCTCTGTACTTCGAGGAGGGAGCGTCCTTAAAATCATTGATCAGTGCACGCACAGACTGGAAAGATAAAATCTCTATTAAGTAATGTTCATTTAAACAGGATGAGCTACACTTAACAAAAAAATCCTTTAACCAAATAGTTACTGTACTATTTGTGCTGATCACTCTCTAAACCAGGTTATCGTTGCATGTGTACAGTTAGGAAAATAAAGGAATGTTAGAGATACAGCTTCTTGACTTGTGGTGAGCCGAGAGTTAAATGGTTTTCAATCAGTGCTGCACTTTACTCAGCCTGTTGATAGAATTTTTTCTCAACAAAAATGACTCTGATCGATTGAAATGGGACAACCTGAAGGAGACAGCAGCACATGGTTCAACATATAAAGGTACGTTCTGGTACATTTGCTACATCAGTTGTGGGCATTGTACCATCAGGATTTTCCAGTGAATAATCTCATTCTTAATGTGTGCTTGGGTTCGACAAACTGAATTTCCAATGTTAACGGGGGCGCGGGTAACTCTCATACAGTAGAACACTCGAAAGTCCCATTTATTCATGTTTCCTAGTGCATCTAAATTCTTACTTTAATTAGAGGAGATCGTGTGATCATTACTATCTACTTCCACCTCCGTAACATCGCCCATCTCCGCCCTACCACAGTCCATCTACCACCCAAACCTTCATCTATGCCTTTGTCACTTCAAGACTCAATTACTCCAATGCCTTCCTGGCCAGCCTCCCATTGTCAAACGTCCACCAACTTCAGCTCATTCAAAACTCTACTGCTCATCTCTTATCCCGCGCCATGTCCCACTCACCCATCACCCCATGCCCTCGTCTGAACTATATTAACTCCCAGTCACCCAATGCTTCAAATTCAAAATGATCATCCTTTTATATAAACTTCTTCACGGCCCCTCCCTATCTGTAACCTCTTCCAGCGCTACACCCCACCCAAACTCTCCATTCCTCTGACTCTGGACTTTTGTGCATCCCCTTCCTTTTGTTCCACCACTGGTGGCCATGCCTTCAGCTACCAGAATCTGGAATTCCCTTCCTCAATCCCTTTGCATCTCCACCTCAATCCCACCTCTTTGACCAAGTTTTTGGTATCCCTTTCTAATATCTCCTTCTTTGGCTCAACATCTTTTCTTCCTTATGCTTCTGTGAAGTGTCTTTGGATAGTTTTATGCATTAAAGACGTTATATAAATGTTGGTTGTTGTCGCTGTTGTTGTTGTCCTTCTTCGGTTTGCGGGTCCCATTGATACAGTTTGATTCCGCTTTCATATTGTTACCTGAGTTTAGGAAGGGTTTACATGACCAGTGTGATGTCAGTATGGCCTAATACCCGTGTGTTACCAGTACAATGGTACAAGGAACTCGGCATATATCGCCTAGAATTACATCGAATTTACAGCACAGAAACAGGCCATTTGGCCCAATTGGTCCATGCCGCTGTTTATGCTCCACACGAGCCTCCTCCCACCCCTCTCCAGCTAACCCTATCAGCATGTCTTTCTATTCCTCATGACCTTGTATCTCTAAAGGCTTGTCTGTGTTTGCCCAAGAGAGGGGCAAATGGTTTGTAATCACTCAGAAACCAGCATTTTCACTGCCTCGGGCACATATTATGTGACAGTACAATACTTTGGCAGCAAACCTCACTACACGGTGTATGCATTGACATTTGTGGCAAGCGGCAATGAGCCAAATAATTTGCCCTTCCTAAAGTCAAAGTAGACTTTAAAATCAGTGTTTGCACGTACTTCTTAATCTGTTGAGATTGTTTAAAGCAGTGACTTACCTCTTCAGAGGGTGTGATGAGATAAACTGCTTCCAAACTGGGGAGTGGTTCTCTCCGTTTATTTATGTCTTCCACAACTTCACATAATCGCCATTGAGATGAAACAAACAGAAGTTCAAGTGAACAAAGGTCACCACACGCAGTAAAAACAGTTGGTAAAACATCTGACCCCATGGTGAGGTGTGTAAGAATGTTTGATGGACAGAAGTTAATTTCAGGTTTAATCAATTGCCTTTCTCTCTCCTATCTTAGACTGAACTGTAGTCTTTCAGAAGAAACCAAATACTATCTTCCCAGTTATAATTCCTCAACTGCATCAAAACAAACTTTGTAGCTTTTCAAAGGTTGGTTTGGCCCTACTGTAGATACCTACCCTTTTATTTTCTGGATCTTCAATTATTTGCTCGCCAAAATTTGTATTCCTAATGCATTTTGTTCTTTGTTGTTTTAAAAACACCCCTTTCCTTCCAGCTACCCCAACCCCTTGTTGCGTACACACCTTCAAATGAGATGGGGTTGTCACCGAAATCCAGGGCCTAGAAATTCAGTATAGCCACTTTTGGGGCGGTAAAGTCGGGCGGCCGCTAAAGTTTGCGCCCGCCGGAAAGTGGAGGCCACTTCGCCGATATTCAGTAGCTTTGGCCAAGGAGTTTGCTCGAGCGCTAAAACTGGCGTTGCACGGCTATCTTTAGGCGCTAAGCCGGCGGTGCAGACTGATACCGCCGAGGCCGGGCGCAGCGCAGGTGCGGTCATGTTTTGATTGACAGCAGACACCCTGGCGCCGGCCAGCTCTTAAAGGGGGAAGGGTCGACTTGGTCTGCTGCCACGCCCTGGATACTGCAGCCCTCCAGCTAGGCCTAAACACTGCTGCTGGAGAGAAATAGCGCCAGGAAGGATGCAGAGGGCCCGTGAGCGAGCGCAGCGCTTCTCTGCCCATGATTTAAAGGTGCTGGTTAGGGCTTTGGAGAAGAGAAGCCATATCTTGTTCCCGGACAGTGGCAAGAAGCCTCCCAAGAGGGTGTACAGGAGAGCCTGGAGGGAAATCGCCCAGAGGGCCACAGCCAACAGCGATGTCCCCAGGACTGGTGTCCAATGCTGGAAAAAGTTTAACGACCTCACTCGGATTGTCAGGGTGAGTACCCTTTCCAGTGTCCTCCTCATCCTTGCATGTGGACCTCACATTATGGGCAAAGGGACCTCAAAGGCCTAATGGCCAGCCCTCATCCAGCAGCTATGGCACTGGCATGAACATCAATTGCACTTTCTGCACTTTACACACTGGCCAAGCTATTCGACCATGGGAGGCAGTGCACACAACAACAGGGCACCACACTGGCCAAGCTATTTGACCATGGGAGGCAGTGCACACAACAACAGGGCACCACACTGTACTTAGAGGCCGTCCTTTCTCTTGCAGGCCAAGCTGGCCCAGAATCTGAAGAGCCGGACTGTCACCGGGGGAGGCCGTGCCCAGTTCCAGCAGCTCAGTGACCTGGAGGAGCGCGTGGGTCGAGTCATGGGTGCCCGGGTGATTGGCCCCGTTGTAATTGGAGATGCCGACCCTGTGCTGGGCCCCAATGGTAAGGACATGACCGTTTGGACCTCTCTCGTTCCCCTTGCGCTTCAGATCTACATCCTTTGCCACTGTCCGACCAATGCGCAGAATGCCACCACTCATGCCTCCCTCGCTGACGCCCTGTCCTCACTCTAAAGCTACTCTTGTGCCTTCCTGCTTTCAGCTGGTGAGGAGGAGGTCCCTGAAGCTGCGAGTGTCAGTCCCTCGGAAGAGGAGGACGAGGAGGAGCAAGAGGAAGGCGGCACATCGGGGGAACCCTCATCCGCGCCAGGGGATGGCAATGGAGGGGAGACGTGTTCCCTGGAGGAGAGCCAGGGGGAAGTGTTGCAGGGGAGTGTAGCTCCTGTGCCCAGTGGCATCCAGCCACGCGGGAAAGATCGGGCAGCTCGGCTGCCTTCTCCCCAGAGGGGGGAAGTGTTGCAGGGGAGTGTAGCTCCTGTGCCCAGTGGCGTCCAGCCACGTGGGAAGGGTCGGGCAGCTCAGCGGCCTTCTCCCCAGAGGGGGGAAGTGTTGCAGGGGAGTGTAGTTGCTGGGCCCAGTGGCGTGCAGCCACGCGGGAAGGGTCGGCCAGCTCGGCGGCCTTCTCCCCAGAGGGAGAGTCCGGCCTCCAGTCTGGAGACGGTCCTCGTCCAGGAGGTGCGCCTCCTTGATCAAATGTCCGCGGACTCGGATTGTCGGCACACCGAGTTCATGGGGGTTGTGGCACGGTTGCCTGAGGCCATTGAGTCCCTGGCTCATAGTGTGTCCGATTTCGGGGCCTCACAGGCCAGGGGTTTCGAACAACTCGCGGCAGCACAGGCCAGGGGTCTCGAACAATTCGGGGCATCACAGGACGCGAGTCGGGCACAATTCGGGGCATCACAGGACGCGAGTCGGGCCGAATTCGGGGCATCACAGGACGCGAGTCGGGCCGAATTCAGGGCAGCACAGGATGCGAGTCGGGACGACTTCAGGGCAGCACAGGCAGCGAGTGGACAGTTGATCAGTGGTGCCGTGCAGTCACTGGCTGGTCTGATGCGGGCACAGACCAGGGCAGTACGGGCACTCGCTGCTGCCACACTCGCTGTGTCACGCATGCATCGCCAGGGCACCCGCCGCGCTGCTGCAGCACAGCGGTCTGGCCTTCACCAGATTGCTGCACTTGCTGCAGTGCCAGCCCGGCCGAGTGCCAGTGTCTCTGGCGACCAGCGAGCGCCTGGCATCAGCCAGCTTGCCCCCATTGCTGCAGCCGCCACTGCCACTCCCCCAGCAAAGCTGCGACGAGCTGCTGGAGAGACTGATGCTGCCCAGCCACAGCTGCAACAGTCAGCAGCCGGCCCCTCGAGGGCCAGAGCTCGTCTAGGCCGACCCCCAAGGGCATCTGCCGTCACGCAATGTGCCCCTCAGGAGCCTTCCCCCAGCCTTGCAACACCCACAGGGCCCAGGTTGAGGCGGAGCAGCAGGTCGGCCAGGGGCCGGAAAAGGCTGGACAAGGACTCGCCCTCTCGGCACACAAAGTAGTGTGTTGGCGAATGTTTTTTTATATGGGGGTGCTTGTGCTGTCTATGGGGGGGGTTCTTTTGGTAAGGCCGAGGATGAAGGCAAATGTTTTTTTATATGGGGGTGCTTGTGCTGTCTATGGGGGGGGTTCTTTTGGTAAGGCCGAGGATGAAGGCCATTTGGATGGACAAGTTTTGTTATTCCTCCCCAGGTTGTGGGAGTGAGATATGTTTTTGACTGTTTTTTGGGGGTGTTGTGTGTTTTTGGGTTTCATGTGGGAAGGGCCCTGAGTTTGTTCAATAAAGCTTTTTCTTTATTCAGCTTGTCCATGTGTGATGTTTCAAGTGATTGTTGCGTTAACCGGCTGAGGGCTTGCGGAGCGGCTGCATTCATGTGCCTTCATTGCCACAAGCCATTCCCTGACAGGGGGCCTAGAAGTGTCGTTCAATAAGCCGCCGACGGACGGCCCTTGGACCTTGTGGCTCCCTCCTGGGCTGGTACTCCTCCTCCTCCTCCTCCTCCTCCTCATGGTCCTCCTGCTCGTCCTCCTGAGGTGGTGGTCCAACGTGAGGTGGCAGTGCCTGAGTCCTGCGGATAGCCAGGTTGTGCAGCATGCAGCAAACGACGACGAACTGGGAGACTCTATCCGGCGAATACTGCAGAGATCCGCCGGAGCAATCCAGGCAGCGGAACCGTTGCTTGAGGATGCCAATCGTTTGCTCTATGATGTTCCTTGTGGCTTGATGGCTTTCATTGTATGCCTCCTCAGCAGGGGTCCTGGGCGCACGGAGCGGGGTCATGAGCCATGTACACAAAGGATAGCCTTTGTCCCCGATAAGCCATCCTCTTGGGGGAGGCTGTGCCTGGAACATGTCAGCCACAGTAGTCTGGCGCAGGATAAATGCATCGTGGCTGCTGCCTGGAAAGCGGGCATTGACAGCTAGGATGCGCTGCCTGTGGTCACACACCAGCTGTACATTGAGGGAATGGTAGCCCTTCCGGTTGCGGTAATCCTCGGCATTGTCGATAGGTGCCCGCAAAGCCACATGCGTGCAGTCAATGGCGCCCTGCACCATGGGGAAGTCGGCGATCCTCGCAAATCCGACTGCACGCTGCTCCTGCCTCTCTAGAGTCATGGGGAAGGAGATGAATTGGTGTCTCCTTGTGAAAAGGGCATCGGTGACCTGCCGGATGCAGCGATGCACGGCGAACTGGGAGATGTTAGCTATGTCCCCAGCAGCGGCTTGGAAGGAGCCGGTTGCATAAAAGTTCAGAGCCACCGTGACCTTCACTTCCACCGACAGAGACGTCCTGGACATCATCTGTAGACGCAGATCTCTGTGAAGCAGCTGGCAGATCTCTGCAACCACCTCCCTTCTGAAGCGCAGCCTCTTAACACACTGCGCGGCAGTCATGGTGAGATAGGACACCTGCTGGCGGTATTCCCTGAGTGGGTAAGGCCTACGTTGCCGACGCCTGATGGCCCCTCTGCGTCTAGGCATGGCTGCCCCTCTCACACAGCGTCTGCGAGCCCTTCGCACATAATGCTGGAACTGAGGGTTGGAACCCCATGCAGCCCCCATAATATACTTGCAAACAGTGAAATCACAATGAGTCAAATTTCCAAGCTCTGGCCAGAAGCCAAAAATACCTCTCCTATGTTGGCCCAAATCAGTAAGGTCTCTTCCTTGGTCTCTGTCCAGAAATCCGTTGCACTAAAGTCATTGCAGCAAAATGGCTGGCCTTTATAGTTCAGTCTAAGTGCCCTTTAATTAGTGCTCCCCGAGGCCCGCAGGGCCTCTGCTGCGTTCCACTTCACAGTTCTTAACAGCGCCACGCCCACATTGGGCGGGCGCCACTGAAGTTCCGGTTTGGGGCGCACAAACGGCGTTGCACGACGAAATGACGTCATAAGTTGCGCGCGCAGCTGAGCGCGCGCAAACACTTTGCGCCGGCGCTAAATGTCTACTGAAGTTGGGCGTAGGCGCAGATCGTTCTGCGCCCGGCCGCTAAGTGCCTAGCGCTCGAGATCTACTCCTCTTATGGCGCTAACGGTTGGCGAACGCAACTGAATTTCTAGGCCCAGGCCTTTATCACTTGTGAGTGGGCAGTAGATCTAACAGCACAGTTGAACTCACTGTTCCAAAACATTGCACGCACCTTTTGTTTTAAGATTTTTTTGGTTTAGGGTTGATATTTCCACACAAAGGTGAGACAACTACGTTGTCACGGCGAGGTGCCAAGAACCTCCCAACAGGCAGGGATGACTGGTGGTGAAGTTACCATGGACTGTGCTTCAGTATGGACAGTAAAGAGTGGGTCTGAGAGCGTCACCTCTCAGGCCATTTTGGTAAGACTGATGTGTGAGGTGACATGTCTCTGGAGAGAAGGGGGTAGGACATTAATCATAGGACCCATATCCCTCCAAATAAGTGGACAAATCATCTCTATGGCATATTACAATCCAAGCAAGTAATTCATGGGCTTCAGCTGGAACTGAGGAAGAAACTAAATGTATGGGTCCTTTCCAGCAGTCCCACCAATGCCCTTCAAAAATGTTGGATCCCACCATCCACAGCCCAGTTGCATTGGCTGAAGTACCACACAGACCTAAGTTTCCTGCCAAGGAGAAACCTTAACTGTATCCTAGCCAAACAAATAGAAGTCTGTATGTGTCTGAAAATTCTGACTATACTGTAATCTTAAGTGTGTAAACTGCACAATTTCATGATGACCTTTTTGTTTAAATACGTAGTTGTGAGCAAAATGCTAAAATTGCCTCGAAATGTGTTTGCAATACAACTCTTGGGAGCTTAACAGTTGAGTAGAACAATGATCCTTTAAAAAAAAACAACACAGCGATTAAAAAAGTCCTCTGTCTAGTTTTCTGTCCAGTTCAATGTTGTGTTATGGAGAAACATTCCCTGTAACATTGCAATTTTTCACCAGTAGGAGGCTATCTCTGGCTTCTCTTTGTACAGTGCATTCTGGCAGGATACAAGCTGTGCTGCAAAACTCACCATAGAATTACAACTCAACAAAATTACATTTTGGGGTGGAGTGTTGGTGCAGCTTGCAAGAGCATTCCTTGGCTGCAGGATCAAGCAGAATGAATCAAATACCTTTGAGTAAGGAGGAGTTCACACTGAAAAAATAAGATCGTTACAACATTACTAGCCACACGGATGATGTCCTGCCCAGAATGCATTTCAAAAATGAGAGCCAATGCTGATTTTAAAAATCAACATTACCACAGCAGCACCTGGTGAAAAACACAGAGAATCTGCTTAGAGATACATTTATTAAACTAAAAAAAAAGGATGTTGAATTACCTTTTTTAAAATAATTAACTTAATTTGCTTTTTTTTAAAGTCCTTAAATTTATATTTTCACTGAACCATCTCCTCCATCCAAAAGGAGAGGACAGGCTTATAATGGAGTTAACAGGAATGATCAGATAAGGAGAATATTTTCTCAACATGTCTGGGGAGGGTTAATCCTATTAAGAGATTTCTGCCATGGGACTGTGTATTTACTCTATCTGAAGGCGGACATAGATCGGCCTCAGAGGAGAATGAAGACTGGGAAAACAAATGTCGATTTGTACAGAATGAAAAAAAAATTAAACAGCATTCTCCCATGTAGGTCTTGCAATTACTTTCTCTTTATCAATGTCATAATCATGAGTCTAGATTTTATGTTGTGAATTCTGAAAGCTGGTGGTGTCATAGATCTTGTTCGGTTGACTGAAATGCTTTGACAGTCATTCAGTTTTGACTAACAATGACATTTGTATTGAACCAAAAAAAAATTGAATTTATAAAGCATCTTTCGCGACCTCAGGATGTCCCAGAGTACTTTACAGCCAATGAAGTACTTTTCAAGTGTCATAATGTAGGAAACGCGGCAGCCAATTTGCACACAGCAAGGTCCCACAAACAGCAAAGTGATAATGACCAGGTAACCTGTGTTAGTGATGTTGGTTGAGGGAGAAATATTGGCTAGGACACTGGGGAGAAATCCCCTGCTCTTCTTCAAAATAGTGTCATGGGATCTTTTGCGTCAATCTGAGAGGGCGGACAGGGCCTTGGTTTAAGATCTCATCCAAAAGACAACGGGGGAGAAATTCGGTATCGCCCCGTTTGGGGCGTAAGTATCGGCCAGGCGCGAAGTTTTGCGCCCGGCGCAAATTATCGCCACCTACTGGTAAATTGGCCTCCTTCGCCCCAGGAGGTGCTTGGAGTGCTAAAACAGGCGCTGCACGACTGTCTTAAGGTGCTAAGCCGGAGGAGCTAGGCGCTACCTCCAAGGGTGGGCGCAGCGCAGGTGCGGCCAGTTAGCGATTGCACACAGACACGCTGGCGCCGGTCAGCTCTTAAAGGGGAGGGTCGATCTTGAATTGCAGCCACACCCTGCGCATCGGAGCCCTGAATCTCGGCCTGGACAGGCCTGTTGCCACATACTTAAGCCAAGGACCATGGAGAGGGCCAGGGAGCGAGCGCAGTGGTTCAGCGAGGGGGCCTTGGAGGTTCTAGTTGGCACGGTGGAGCGCAGGTCATCTCTCCTGTACCCGGACAGTGGCAGGAGGCCGCTGCCCAGCGACTATCGAAAAGCTTGGAGGGAGGTGGCTCACAGAGTGACCTCCAGCAGCATGGTGCCTAGGACCCTTGTGCAATGCAGGAAGAAGTTCAACGACCTCACTCGGATGGTCAGGGTGAGGGCCCTTTTCAGAATCCTCTTCATCCCTGCATGTCGACCTCACTTTATGGCCAAAGGGTCCTGAAAGCCCCAATGCCCAGCCCTCAGCCAACACCTATGGCCCTTTCAGGAAACTCACACACACATTCAGCACTTTACACACTGTAAGGGCTATTTGGCCATGGGAGGCATTGCAGCCAAGATCAGGGCTGCACACTGTAAGGGCTATTCGACTATGGGAGGCATTGCAGCCAAGATCAGGGCTGCACACTGTAAGGACTATTCGACCATGGGAGACATGGCAGCCAAAATCAGGGCTGCACACTGTAAGGGCTATTCAACCATGGGAGGCATTGCAGCCAAGATCAGGGCTGCACGCTGTAAGGGCTATTCGACCATGGGAGGCATTGCAGCCAAGATCAGGGCTGCACACTGTAAGGGCTATTCCACCATGGGAGGCATTGCAGCCAAGATCAGGGCTGCACACTGTACTCAGAGCCCGTCCTTTCTCTTGTAGGGCAAGCTGGCGCATAACAGGAGGCAGCAGCAATGGACTGGGGGAGGCCAGCCTCACCTTCAAGCCCTGATTGATCTGGAGCAGCAAGTCCAATGGATTATGGCAGGCCAGATGATTGGCCCCGTCGTCACTGGAGATGCCGACCCCGTTATTGACAGCAATGGTAAGGTCATCACCTTTTTGACCTCTCTCCTTCCACTTGTTCCTCACACCAGCATCCTTTGCCACTTTCGAGCCAAATCAGTACATTGCAGCACTCATGCCTCCCTCGCTGCCACCCTGTCCTCACGCTAAAGCCACTCTTGTACCTCCCTGCTTTCAGATGCTGATTCGCCAGGTGAGGAGGCGGGCCCTCAAGCTGCCACTGTGAGTGATTCTGAAGGCGATGACAAGGAGGAAGCCGGACCATCAGTGCCACCCTCAGCCGAGGCAGCCCATGGCCATAATGGGGACACGTCTTCCCTGGAGGGGAGCAGGGGGGAATGGTCTGAGGAGGGTGAAGCTCCGGAGCCCAGCGGGCTGCAGCAACGCGAGGGGGGTAGGGAAGCTCGGCGGCCTTCTCCCCGGAAGGAGAGTCTGACCTCGAGTCCTGCTACAGTGAGCGCAGAAGAGGTGCGGCTCCTCGCTGAAATGAGCGCCCAGGCGGAGCACAGGCACACTGAGCTCATGGCTGCAGTGGCAAGGATGCCAGGTCACTGGCAAGGAGTGTCCAGGACTTCAGCGCAGCACAGGCAAGGAGTCTCCAGGACTTTGGCGCAGCACAGGCAAGGATTGTCCAGGACGTCGGCGCAGCACAGGCGGCTGCCACGCAATTGCTTAGTGCTGAAATGCAGTCAGTGGCTGGTCTCATGCAGACGCAGATTGAGGCCACACGAGCACTGACTGCTACCACCCTCGCTGGATCGGGCAGGATTCGCCGGGGCAGCAGGCCAGCAATCTGTGCTTTAGCAGATTGCTCCGCATGCTGCAGTGCTGCCCCGTGGGAGTGCCAGTGTGTCAGCCGAACAGGGAGTTGCTGTCCTCTCTCAGGATGACAGCATTCCTGCTGCCAGCACTGTCACTTCTCCACTGCAGCTGCCACCACCTGTAGGACAGACTGGTGCCACCCATGCAGAGTTGGAGCAGTCAGCAGCCAGGCCCTCCAGGCCCAGAGCTGGTCCAGGCCATCCCTCAAGGGCATCTGCAGTCTCAGTTTCTGACACTCAGCAGCCTTCCCCCAGCCTTGCTGCAGCCACTGGGGTCCCATTACGGAGGAGCTGCAGGGTGGGAAGGGGCCAATCTCGTAAGCGAGGCAGATCACCCTCGAAGGGCAAAAAGTAGGAGGTGTGGCAAAATGTTGTTAATTGTTTTATTGAAGGCCGAGGATCGTGGTCATAATTTTGTTACTGTTTTGGTCATTGTCTCCAGGTTGTGAGAGCCAGTTATGTGACTGACTGTTTTTTGGGGGGTTTCTCTCTATTACTTTGTCATGCGGGAAGGGCACACAGTTTGTTAAATAAAGAAGTGTCTTTATTCAGAATGTGCATGTTTGCTCTTTGAACTAATTGTTGCCTTGACCGGCTTAGGGGTTGCGGCACGGCTCCATTCATGTTCTTTGAATGGCAGAAGCCATTCCCTCAGAGGGGGCCTAGAAGCGACTTGCTATAAGCGCTGACGGATGGCCCTTGCACTTTGTGCCTCCCTCCCGTCTTGGTGCTGCTGCTCCTCCTCCTCCTCTGCTGGTGCTCCAATGTCTGGTGGCATTGGCTGAGTCCTGAGGATTGCCAGGTTATGCAGCATGCAGCACACAACAACGAAGTGGGAGACTCGCTCAGGCGAGTACTGAAGGGCTCCTCCGGGATGGTCCAGACAGCGGAACCGTTGCTTGAGCACACCAATTGTGTGCTCAACGATGTTCCTGGTAGCTTGATGGCTCTCATTGTATCGTTCTTCAGCAGGGGTGCTGGGCGAACGGAGTGGGGTCATCAGCCAGGTGCACAGAGGATAGCCCTTGTCCCCAAGAAGCCAGCCTCCTGGGTGAGCCGGGGCCTCGAAAAGGTCTGCCACAGAAGTCTGGCGCAGGATGAAGGCATCGTGGCTGCTGCCTGGAAAGTGGGCATTGACAGCGAGTATCAGCTGTCTGTGGTCACAGACCAACTGGACGTTCAACGAATGGAACCCCTTTCGGTTGCGGAAATCATCGGCATTCTCTTGCGGCGCCCGCAAAGCCGCCACATGGGTGCAGTCAATGGCGCCCTGGACCATGGGGAAGCCCGCTATTCTTGCAAAGCCCATTGCACGCTCTTGCTGCTTGTCCGGGGTCATGGGGAGGGAGATGTACTTTCGTCTCCTTTTAAAGAGGGCATTCGTGACTTGACGGATGCAGCAATGCACCGCGAACTGGGAGATATTGGCAATGTCCCCAGTAGCGAATTGAAAGGAGCCGGTGGCATAGAAGTTGAGAGCCACTTTTACCTTCACTGCCACCGACAGAGACGTCCTGCTCCTCAGTTGAGGCTGCAGATCTGGCTGAAGCAGGTGGCAGAGCTCAGTGACCAACTCCTTGCCAAATCGCAGCCTCCGAAAACACTGCTCCTCAGACATATTGATGTATGAGAACTGTTGGCGGAAAACCCTGGTAGGGTAAGGTCTCGTGTGCCGACACCTGTTGGCCCTCCTCCGTCTGGCCATGATTGGCACTCTCTCTCTGCGACTCTGTGCCCTCTCAATGTAATAATAATAATTCAACTTTATTGTCATTGTACAATGCACAAGTACATGAACAATGAAATGTGATCTTGCAAGCTCCCATGAGTCCAGTACAAATAACATTAACATTAAACGTAAATAGCACCGTCCTGGGAGAAGCAAAGCCGCTGCGTCTGTGCGCGCCGCCATTCCATTTCCACCATTCCTCCTGTCCGACAATCTTCAGCCCAACACCTGGGCCTGCTCACCAGCCGCCCCTCCCGGGGCTCCTTCCGTGACCTTCTCACCAACCGCCCCTCCTCGGGGCTCCTTCTGTGACCTTTTGCACCTGGTCTTCCCTGATGGTCACCCCTCCAGGTACTAACCAGGCCTGGCTCTGCTTAGCTTCCAAGCCTTGCCAATGACCCTGTCCCTAGTCCCAGGAACAGGAAATGGAGAAGCCCAACATTCCCATCCATTGCAGCCCCCATAGTATGTGGCCACTCAAAGTTATGCTGGTGAAAAAGCAAAACAACTACAAAGTTCTGATCAGAAGCCAAAAGTACCTCAGCGAGCGCTGACTCAATGCAGAAATCTCTCTCCCTTTGTCTCTCTGCAAATCTCTCTCTCTCTCAGAAGGAGTGGTCCAAAAATGGCTACCACAAGGTAGCCAGGAAGAGCCCCCTTTAAATAGAGCACCCCACCCTCAGCCCCACAGCGACTGGGAACCGTTCCAGTCAACCTGTCGTTGGGAGCGGCAGGCGGAAAGGAGGGGGACACCACTGAATTTCCGGTCCGGGGCGCCCCAAGGGCGTTGCACTCTGAAATGACGTCAGGATCTGCGTGCGCAGCTGAGCGGGCGTTGCGGTTTAATGTCTGCTCAATTTCGCGAGAGGCGCAGGTATCGCCGCGCCCGGGCCTTAGCTGGCTCGTGCCCCACTTAAGGCGCTAACGGGTGGCGCAACCAACTGAATTTCTCCCCCAACATCTCCAACAGTGCAGCACTCCCTCAGTACTTCACAGGAGTGTCTGTCTAGAATTAGTGTCCAGATCTCTAGATTGGGACTTGAAAGCACAACCTTCTGAATCAGAGACGAGCATGCTACCACTAAGCCACGGATGACACCTGAGGATCTCTGTTTCACAGAATCAGAATCACAGAAACCCCACAGTGCAGATAGAGGCCATTTCGGCCCATCGAGCCTGCACCGACACATATCCCACCCGATCCCCGTAACCCCTACACCAACACATATCCCACCCTATCCCCGTAACCCCACGTATTTAATCCCCCTAACACTAAGGTTCAATTTATCATAGCCAATCAACCTAACCCACACATCTTTTGGACTGTGGGAGGAAACCGGAGCACCCGGAGGAAACCCACGCAAACACGGGGAGAATGTGCAAACTCCACACAGACAGTCACCCGAGCCAGATTCGAACCCGGGTCCCTGGCGCTGTGAGGCAACAGTGCTAACCACTATGCCACCGTGCTGCCCGGTTCTGGGGCTACCTGAAGCTCAGTGATGACCCGTTGCTTTCTAGTTTCTTTGCTTGCTGCTAAGTTGGTGAATTATTCAGTGAAGTAACACTGAACTCCACAGGACCGTTGTAAACTTTCAAGAAGGATGGCATGCATCTAACTTTACGGGGATTTTCAAAACCATTTTTGAGGAGCCTCAAGATGAAGAAGTGCAACTTTGTACAACAGTTGTAACTGTCAAACTACCATCATTAAAGCTGATTGCAAAGCAGTCTGGTTCCAAAGCTAAGAACGTCAACAATAACTGAAAAGAAGTCGCCAAGAAAACTCACTTGTGATGCCCTCTGTCATGATGTCAGTCATCTTGCAACAGGACGACAGCATTCGCATGCTGAGCTGATCCACCACCAGCACCTAATAAATTACACAAATACTGTCATCAATATAGGCATAAGCAGTACCGTACCTAACAGTAAGACTCTGGTCACCATATTAATCACTGCGCGGCTTTTCAGCTTGGTTACTTCTGTTATTTTCAGAAACAGGTTCAACACACAGTGGGATATAACAATTTGCTTTATGAATGAAGAACTCACCCTCACACGCAGCAAAGCTAAAAGAGAATTGGGAACTTCTTATTCACAAGTGGAACACTTTGCACCGTGCATATGTGGCACATGGGGACTTTGGTAAATCTCCTCCCACCATGCACTAGTCAGCAACGGTCGGGCAAAGGACCTGCTCCCAGGCCTCTACCACTGATGCATTTAATGAGACCCCTGTGAGGTGCGCAAGACCAGCATAGCTCTCCTAATAATGCTTAGTTCTGTCACTCACTTACAAAAAAGATCACCACTTTTTTGTGGCACAGCAACTACTGACAAATTATGAGCATGTTACTCCTAATGCATTTCTGAGATCTATTGCATGAGAGCAAATGAAAACTCCTACATTCAATGGCCCAATAAAATTAGAGCTTGTTTTTGGAGATGCCTCCTTTGCACCTTGAAATCCAGCCCCGTTTCATGTGATGAGGTCTCTTCTCTCTCACCCCATTTCATGTGGGAAACAATTGCTAGATCTGCTTGCACCTACGTGGAAAACATAATTTTCCAAACTCTTCCCTTTCGCAAATCATTTGTTGGTTTCTCTTCTCACTTGAATCTTCTCCTTCTTAGGCAGTCCCTCGGAACCGAGGATGACTTGCTTCCACATTAAAAATGAGTTCGCAGGTGACTGATGAGTCCAATGTGGGACCTACAGTTTCTGTCACAGGTGGGGCAGATGGTGGTTGAAGGGGCGGGTGGGTGGGGTGCTTGGGTTGACGTGCGCTCCTTGCGCTGCCTGCGCTTGGCTTCCGCTTGCTCCCGGCGAAGAGACTTGAGGTGTTCGGCGCCTTCCTGGATGCTTCTCCTCCACTTTGTGCGGTCTTGGGCCAGGGATTCCCAGGTGTCGATGGGGATGTTACACTTTTTCAAGGAGGCTTTGAGGGTGTCCTTGAAGCGTTTCCTCTGCCCACCTGGGGCTCTCTTGCCCTGCCGGAGCTCCGAACAGAACGCTTGTTTTGGGAGTCTCGTATCGGGCATGCAGACAATGTGACCCATCCATCGGAGCTGATTGAGCGTGGTCAAAGCTTCGATGCTGGAGATGTTGGCCTGAGCAAGAACACTGACGTTGGTGCGCCTATCCTGCCAATGGATTTGCAGGATCTTGCGGAGGCAGCGTTGGTGGTACCTCTCACTTGAATCAGCTAACAATTAAGTAACAACAGAAAATGCTGGAAACACTCAGCAGGTCAGGCAGCATCCATGGAGAGAGAAACAGAGTTAACATTTCAGGTCTGTGACCCTTCGTCAGAATTTAGAGCATCTCTTATGACCACTTTGAGCATCTTACCTATTACTGATCAAACTAATTGGCCTATAGTTACTTGGTTCTGCCTTGTCATACTTTATAAAAATTGGACCTAGATAAACATCCTTCCCGTCCAAGGGAACAATCGCTGACTCTAGCGAGCTGTTAAAGATATGAGCAAGGGGTTTGCAAGACACATGACCCATCTCTTTAAAGACCCAATTGGGTGGATGCCATCTGGGTCAGCAGCCCGGTCAATCTATTTTGAGGTTACTTGTTCTATCTAAGATAATATCCTCATCGATTTTAATATTTTCAATTATTATTCAATGTAGTTGCTATCCCAATGTAGAACCTTCCTGCCAAGCAAAGCTCTGCGGCAGGATATCAACTATATGAAGTATCAATCTTTTTGTCGATGACCCTTGCTAATTAAATCCTTGACCCAAAAGCATTCCGACAGTACATCACTATGAAATGGAAAGATTCATACCTTCCATTCTCCCTTCTTCTTCACCTTCTTGATGACGTCATTCATAATCTCTGCGATCAGAAAGAAATGTGTATTAACTTTCAAAATAAATACACGAATATCTAACGGAATGCAACCCTCCTATGTAGACACAATGGGGGTAATGTTGACTTTGTGCCATAGTGTAAAACGGATGATAACGAATCGGCAGCCCGTTTTACAACTCTCCCGATTTGTATTTACATTGAAGTAACTGCACGTAAATTTTAGGCTCCGGTTCAATGACTAGCTTTCTTTTTATTGGTAGATTGTTTTACATCTGCAGCAAAAAGGTTGACAGCTAGTGTGCGATAAATGTGTTCTGGATGCAATAGTTTTATTCATATAACAGCAGATCTTCCATGGAACTGCTCAGAGTGAGTCAGATGATCGTGACTTTATAATAGGAGTGTTTTGCCAGTGTATTATTCTGCTGCTAAATTGAAAGAGTCTCTCTTAAACGCCCCAAAATCTAATTGTTGTTAAGTAAATACGGCCTCAGATTAATCAGATTTTAATTATTTAATGAGGGAACGGTGCAGGGTGAAGCCAATCAGATTTAATTGCTCTCTGTGCTGCAGGTCAGAATGCAGGATGGAATGTTTGCCTTTGTTTTCCTTTAAAGTATGACTGGGCTACATAGCTTCTGACTACTGTGTTACTGAGGTACTTTTTGTTGGTCAGGAAGATTGTCTTCCCATTCTGAATGTGGCTTTCTTTCTCTTTTTTATGATTGTTGGAAGAAATTTTTATATGAGCCAAATCAGCTGCAAGAAGTTTGTCTAAAATAATTTTTCCTATAATGAAGTGTAACAGAGAAGTGATACGGGAAATGTGGCCTGACAAACAGGAAACAGAGTTTTCATTTTATTCTAGAAAGAAAGATCTTGGGGGAAATATTCAGTATCGCCCCGTTTGGGGCGCCGTTATCGGCCGTGCGCAAAGTTCAGTGCCTGGCGCTAATTATCGCCTCCAACAGCAAACTTAGCTTTTATCACCCCTGGAGGTGATTGGAGCGCTAAATCAGGCGCTTCACACCTGTCTTAAGGCGCAAACGCCGAGGAGTGAGGCGCTACCTCAGAGTGCTGGCGAAGCAAGGAAGGGCAAATCAAAATAAACCTGCAAAGTGCTGCTCAGTACCCAAAACCCCTTCACACAGCTTTGAATCTCTCCAGAAGTCTCTCTCTCTCTCTCAGACTGCGTGGTGCAAAAATGTCACCGACAAAAAAGGGTAGGAAGCGGTCGCCTATAAATAGCGCTCCCTAGTCTCTTTCTGACAGCATAACGCTCCCCTCAATCTGTCGTTGCTAGCGGCAGGCGGTAAGGCAGGGGGCGCCACTCAATAACAGAAAATGCTGGAAATACTCAGCAGGCCAGGCCGCATCCGTGGAGAGAGAAACAGAGTTAACGTTTCAGGTCTGGGACCCGCGCCACTCAATATCCGGTCCGGGGCGCTAACGGGGCGTTGCGCACTCGAATTACATCACAATCTGCCGGCGCAGGAGATCATGGCGGAAGTGTTTAGCGCCGCCGCAAAATGTCTAGTTAATTTCGCGAGTGGCACAAACATTGCCGCGCCCGGGCGCTAGTTGCTTTGCGCCCCAGTTGGCGCCCTCTTAAGGCGCTAACGGGAGGCGCAAACATCTGAATTTTTCCCCCCTTGTATTTATATAGTACCTTTCATTCCAAAGCACTTGGCAACAATGGATTACTTTTGAAGTGCACTCATTGTTAGGTAGACAATTTGACAGATGATTTGTACACAGGCAGGTCCCACAGACAGCAAGTGAGATGAAAGACTAGATAATCTGTTTCTGGAGGGAGGAATGTTGACCAGGACACTTTGTCCAAAAGCCAGCACTTCCTCAGTACTGGTCTGAACTATTATCCGTGATTATGCACTCAATTCTGTATCAGGGCTTCAACCCACAACCTTTTCACTCAGAGGTCAGAATGCTACCATCTGAGCCAAGCTATAGATGTGTGAGGTTCATAAACGTTTGTGTAAAATTGCATTCACTATTTCCATTACAGTGCATGAAGAGTTTTTGTAACCACTGCAACATACGTTGCCATTTAAAGGACACCACCATCTTTAAAAAGTGTTTAGTGGAGCAAGAGCCGCATGTTACTTTCATCACAGTGATATGCACGAGTGAAATGATAATCCGTTTCACTGAGATTTGCATCATTGAGCTGTGCAATTGTAAAATATGGCAAAAAGGTTTGCCGAGGTTCTGAAACATTCGTGCTGCTCCACAACAGTTTGAATCTCTGCGTGGGAAGGTTTCTGTTCTTCGCTGTAGTCAGATCAGGAATGTGTTCTTTAGTACTTAAGATATTGCTACAACTAACAAACAAAGGTTTTTCCCCATTACTTAACCCCAAAAAACAGTTCTTGCAAAATTAACTCTGTGTTCATTGTTGCAATTTTAAAAATCTAATCTATAATTTGTACTGTTAATTGTAGTAAATTCAGATTGAATCGGCTGTCCTCATGTAAAATAGAATTTTCAAGGAACCCATGAGAAGCCAAATGTGTTGTGCGAAACCATACCAGTCAATGGATAATTTAAAAGAAAAAGTAACAGTAGGATCAATTTTTAAAAGGTGCTGGATTAAAGTGTCTCTTCGAATATGTTTGATAATGAGCAAAGCCAAACATGTTGTTGCTTTTTAAAGAACTGAAAGTCCGATTTCCAACAAGGAACAACTGCTTAAACACAACTATTGTAGGAATGTCTAGTTCCTATCAAAAGACTGAGGTCCACTCAGGCGATCAAATAAACGAGTTTTAATGAAAACTAACAGAGTTTAACGGATAATTACAGGAGAACATCGAATATAGGTCTAGTCAGTTCGGAGGCTCCATGAGGACTGCTCTGGCGGTCCCATGGCTGACGTCATGATGTCATCACGTTTTTCCCGCTAGTGGGGGATCACGTGATGAACAGCGTGACATCACCGCGTTTGCCCGCGCTATTAAAGTGATCGCGCTCTGTACATGTAAACAGTGAAAACAAAGATATAGGCCTAGAATTTCAGTATAGCCAGTTTTGGGGCGCTAACGTTAGCGCCCGCCCGAAGTTAGCGCCCGCCCCAAAGTTGCGCCCCCTTGCCGGAAATTCAGTGGCTTCGCCCTAAGAGGTTGGTGGAGCGCTAAAAGAGGCGTTCCACTATCTTTAGGCGCTAAGCCGGCGGTGCAGAGTGATAGCGCCGAGGCGGGGCGCAGCGCGGGTGTGGTCATTTTATGATTGACAGCAGACCCCGTGGCGCCGACCAGCTCTTAAAGGGGGAAGGGACGATTTGGTCTGCAGCCACACCCTGCACACTGGAGCTTTGCAAATAGGCCTCAACACTGCTGCTCAGCCCCAGGGAGTCATGGCAACGCCAGAGAAGGCCCGTGAGCGTGCCCTGCGCTTCTCAGAGGGTGATCTGGAAATAATGGTGACAGCTCTGGAGAAGAGGCACAGGATCTTGTTCCCAGAGACTGGGAGGAATCCGAACCACCAAGAATACACCAGAGCCTGGAAGCAGATCGCCAACAGGGTGACGTTCAGCGGCGATGCCCCCAGGACCCACAAACAATGTCGTAAAAAATACAACGACCTGACCAGGATTGTCAGGGTGAGTACCCTTTCCAGTCTCCTCCTCATTCTTGCATGTACACCTGACATGATGGGCAAAGGGAGCTGAAAGTCCTAATGGCCAGCCCTCAGCCAGCAGCATTGGGACAGTCATGAGCATCAATTGCCCATTCTGCACTCTACACTCTGGCCAAGCTATTCCACCATGGGAGGCAGTGCACACTACATCAGGGCTACACTCTGGCCAAGCTATTCCACCATGGGAGGCAGTGCACACTACATCAGGGCTACACTCCGTACTTACAGCCCGTCCTTTCTCTTGCAGGCTAAAGTTGCCTATAATCGCCAGGCCCGTGCCAGGACCAGGGGAGGCTGCGCCAAGCTGCAGAAGCTCACTCGCCTGGAGGAGCGCGTGTGTGGGCTCATGGGAGCCCGGCTGATCGTGCCCACAGCGTGCGGAGTAGCCGACCCTCCACTGCCCGGCAATGGTAAGGACCTCGCCTTTTGGCCCTCTCGCGTCGCACTTGCGCATCCGAGCTACCTCCTTTGCCACTGTCCCACCAATGCGCTGAATGCCACCAGTCCTAACTCCCTCGCTGACGCCGTCTCCTCACTCTGAAGCTACTCTTGTGCATTCCTGCTTTCAGCTGGTGACGACCAGGACCCTGAAGCTGCCAGTGACAGCCCCCCCGAGCAGGAGGAGGAGGAGGAGGAGGAGGAATAGGAGCAAGAGCAAGCCGGACCATCGGGGGAACACTCAGGTCCTGCAGGAGAGGACGAAATGATTGACACGTCCTCACTGGACGAGTGCCTGGACCAACTGTCGCAGGGGAATGCAGCTTCTGGGACCAGTGGCGTCCAGCCACCCAGGAGCCGTGCGCGTGGGCCGCGGCCTTCCCCCCAAAGGGGGGAAGGATCAGAGGGGAGTGCAGTTGATCGGGACATTCGCCACCACCAACGTGGCAAGGTTCCCCTAGTTCGGTCCCCTGCTCCCCAGCGGGAGAGTCGCGACTCCAGTCCGGACACCTTCACCTTGGAGGAGGCGCGGAAGCTGGACAAGATGGCCGAGGATTCGGACCGGCGCCACACGGAGCTCATGAGCGTGGTGGGGCGCATGCCTGAGGCCATCGAGTCGCTGGCGACCAGTGTGCGCGAGTTCGGGGCATCAACTGCCGCGAGTGGCCGCATGCTCACTGATGCCGTCAAGACCCTGGCGGGTGTGATGCGGGCGCACACCAGGACAACAGGGGCACTCACTGCTGCCACACGCGCTGTCTCAGGCAGGCATCGCCAGGGCAGCCGCCGCGCTGGAGCATCCCAGCGAGCCGCCCCTCGGCTGATTGTTGCGGATCCTGCAGTGCGGGCCCGGCCGAGTGCCAGCGCGCCACAGCACCAGCCAGCGCATCCCAGATGCCAGCTTGCCCACATTGCGCCATCCGTCGCCGCCACTCCCCCACTGGGGCGTCAAGGGCAAGCGGCTGGAGCTGATGTTGGCCAGGCTCAGGTGCGCCACTCAGCAGCCGGCCCCTTGATGCCCAAAGGCCGTGTAGGCCGCCCCCCAGCGGCATCTGTCAGAAGGACATCTGAGCCTCAGGCGCCTTCCCCCAGCCTCGCAGCAGCCACTGGGCAGAGCTTGCGAAGGAGCAGCAGGCCGGGCAGGGGAGGCAAAAGGCTGGACAAGGTCTCGCCCTCGCGGGCCACTCAGTAGAGGGTGTGGCCAGCTTTCGTTTTATATGGCGGTGGCCATCTTTCTTTTGCCCATGGTTGTTTGGTTCGTGGGCTTATTTTTTGTGTTAAGGCCGAGGTTGAGGCCAGGTTTGTACAAATGTGGAGTTACTCCTCCCCAGTTTGTGGGAGTGAGTCGTTTGTTGGGCTTTTTGTGGGGCCCGTTGATTGTTTTTGGGGATTCATGTGGAAAGGGCTTTTCATTTTTGTGTAATAAATAATTATCTTTATTAATACAGTCTCCATGGTTGTTCTTGTTAGTGTTTGGTGGCTTCGCCGGCTGAGGGCTTGCGGAGCGGCTGCATTCATCTTCCCTCATGGCCACAAGGCATTCCCTGACAGGGGGCTTAGAAGTAACGTGTAATAAGGTGGCGTCGCGCGGCCCTTGGCCCTGGTCGCTCCCTCCTGGGAACGTACTCCTGCTCCTCCTGCTCCTCCTCCTCATGCCCCTCCTGCTCCTCCTCCTGAGGTGCTGCTCCAACGTCAGGTGGCAGTGCCTGAGTCCTGCGGATAGCCAGGTTGTGTAGCATGCAGCAAACTACCACAAATTGGGAGACCCGGTCCGGCGAATACTGCAGTGCTCCTCCGGAGCGATCAAGGCAGCGGAACCGCTGCTTGAGGACCCCAATAGTTTGCTCGATGATGTTGCGGGTGGTTTGATGGCTCTCGTTGTAGGCCTCCTCAGCAGCGGTCCTGGGCGCGCGGAGCGGGGTCATGAGCCAGGTACACAAAGGATAGCCTTTGTCCCCGAGTAGCCATCCTCTTGGGGGAGGCTGTGCCTCGAACATGTCATGCACAGTACTCTGCCGCAGGATAAACGCATCGTGGCTGCTGCCTGGGAAGCTGGCATTGACAGCCATGATGCACTGCTTGTGGTCACACACCAGCTGCACATTCAGAGAATGGTAGCCCTTCCTGTTGCGATACTGCTCGCCATGCTCCAGAGGGGCCCGCAAAGCCACATGCGTACAGTCAATGGCGCCCTGCACCAAGGGGAAGTCCCCGAGTCTTGCAAATCCCAAGGCGTGCTGATGCTGGCTCTGCAGGGCCATGGGGAAGGAGATGAATTGGCTTCTCCTTCTGAACAGTGCTTCGGTCACCTGGCGGATGCAGCGATGCGCGCCGTACTGGGAGATGTTTGCTATGTCCCCAGCAGCGGATTGGAAGGAGCCGGTGGCATAGAAGTTCAATGCCACCGTCACCTTCACTTCCACCGACAGAGACGTCCTGCACCTGAGCTTTGGACACAGATCTCTGCGAAGCAGGTGGCAGATCTCTGCAACCACCTCCTTTTGGAATCGGAGCCTTCTAACACATCGCGCGTCACTCATGTTGAGGTAGGAGCGCTGCTGGCGGTATAGTCTGACTGGGTAAGGCCTACGTGGCCGACGCCTGTAGCCCCCTCTGCCTCTAGCCAGGGCTGCCCCTCTCACAATGCGTCTGCGAGCCCTACGGACATGGCGCTGCAGCTCCGCGTTGGCACCCCTTGCAACCCCCATCAAATCCTGGCAAACAGTCAAATTTCCAAAAGGCCACTTGCAGCGCTCTGGCCTGAGTCCAAAAATACCTGAGCTGTTGCTGCTTGAAACCAGTTAGCTATCCTCCTTGTTGTGTGTCCAGAAATGCGTTGCACAAGAGTGTTTGCTGCAAAATGGCTGGGCTTTATACTGGAGGGTACGTCCCCTTTAATTTGCGCCCCCCGGGGCCCGCGCTGGTTGTGTTGCGTTCCTTTTTTCAAACGCTCCGGCCGCCAGCCGCACAATGGGGTGGTCCGACTGAAGTTTGGAATCGGGGCGGCCAAAGAGCGTTGCACGAGGATGTGACGTCATTTTCTGCGCGCGCATCCGGGCGGGCGCTAAACTTTGCGCCGGCGCTAACGGCCAACTTAATTTGGGGTGAGGCGCAAACTGCGCTGCGCCCGGGCGCTACACGCATAGCGCCCGAAATTCACTTCTCTTAAGGCGCTAACTGCTGGCGCAAGCAACTGAAAATCCAGCCCATAGACTCAGGCTGTAGCTAACATCTTATTAAAGGGAATTATATACAACTGATCGGAGTCCCTTAGTGGCTCTGCCACATGCGCCCCCCCAGAATTGTCTTTAACAGCAAAAGTAAAACGGCGAGGAGGCCTGACAAGCCTGTCAGAGCGACTTCTGATGGACGACGGGCGAGTTGGCGGGTGTTTGCGTTTGATCCGGCACGGCGACTGTGGGCGGTCGGCCACGTTTCGGCGGTTGTGCGATGTCGACCGGGCGATCAAGGTCCAAGTGCGCCGGCTTCAACCTGTCAACAGAAATGTGGTCCGGTTTACCTCCGATATCGACCGAAAAGGTTTTGTCTCCCGGCTGTAGCACGCGGAAAGGACCAGTGTACGGGGGTTTGAGCGGATCTCGGTGCGCGTCGTGGCGGATAAACACATAGTCGGCGTTCTTCAGCTCTGCTGGGACGTGGGAGTTCTGCAAGCCGTGATGCGACATAGGCACAGGAGCAAAACTTCTGGCTGCCTCCTGGTGGCTGAGGAGCTGCTGGGATGCGGACCATGGCTCTGTTGGAGTCGGAAGGAAATCCCCAGGTACACGTAGCGGCTGGCCATATACGAGCTCCGCTGAGGACGACTGAAGATCTTCTTTAGGTGCCGTATGGAGACCCAAAAGGACCCATGGAAGCCTGTCCACCCAGCCTGCGCCTTGAAGGCTGGCTCGCAGTGTGGCTTTGAGCGACCGGTGGAATCGTTCGCACAGACCGTTCGCCTGTGGATGGTAGGCAGTGGTGCGATGTAGCTTGATGCCGAGCCCCTGAGCCACAGCGTTCCAGAGCTCAGAAGAAAACTGTGGCCCACGATCAGACGAGATGTCCGCCGGTACCCCGAAACGGGTGACCCAAGAGGAGATGAATGCCCTGGCGACATCTGCAGAAGTGGTGGATGATAAAGGAACCACCTCAGGCCATCTAGTGGTGCCGTCCACCATTGTAAGAAGATGAGTGAACCCGTGCGAAGGCGGAAGTGGCCCCACCAGGTCCACATGCACATGATCAAACCTACGTTCCGGAACAGCGAAAGTGGCCAATGGAGCCTTGACGTGACGCTGCACCTTGGCCTTTTGGCAGACCACGCAGGTGTTGGCCCAGTCGCGGACATCCATGTGCCTGCCCCGCCACACAAATTTGGATGACATCAGCCGTTGCGAGGCCTTCATGCCAGGGTGCGACAACCCGTGTACTGCGTCAAAAACTTTTCGGCGCCAGGCGACCGGAACGATAAGGCGAGGATCTCCTACGGAGACGTCGCAGAGTAGCGTAGTGCCCGCGGCATGGAATTTGACATCGGCCGCTTGGAGGCTAGAGGGGTTGGTTCTGTAAGACTGGACTTCCGGATCCGAGGCTTGATCCGCAGCCATGAGGGCATAGTCAATTCCAAGTTGGACCGCATGAACGGTCACGCAGGAGAGGCAATCCGCCACCAGGTTGTCTTTCCCAGACACATGCTGAATGTCAGTGGTGAATTCTGAGATAAGCGTCAACTGCCGTTGTTGCTGAACTGACCACGGTTCGGTGGTCTTGGCCATAGCGAACGTTAGTGGCTTATGGTCCACAAAAGCCGTGAACGGACGTCCCTCTAGCAAGAACCGGAAATGGCGGATGGCCAGAAAAAGGGCCAGCAACTCCCGGTCAAACGTACTGTACTTCCGTTCGTTTCACCGTAGCTGACAGCTGAAAGACGCCAGTGGTTGCCACGTCCCATTCACCCACTGTTCCTGCACTGCGCCGATGGCGTAGTCTGACGCATCGGTGGTAAGGGTGATGGTGGCACCTGGCAGCAGGTGCGCCAGCATGGTTGCGTTGGCTAGGGCGCCTTTTGTGTCGATGAACGCCCGGTCCATGTCAACCGTCCAGCTAATCGGATCCTTGCCGGACTTGCCCTTGAGGGCCTCGTACAGGGGCTGCATGAGCAGAGCTGCATTAGGGACGAACCGATGATAAAAATTTACCATCCCGAGGAACTCCTGCAGGGCCTCGACAGTTTGCGGGCGCGGGAAAGAAGTAACTGCTTCCACCTTTGTCTGCAGGGGAATTGCGCTGTCCGATGTGATGCGGTGGCCTAAGAAATCAATCTGCTGCAGGCCGAACTGGCACTTGGCTGGGTTAATGATCAAGCCGTGTTGACTGAGGCGACTAAAGAGGGTGCGTAAATGGCAGATGTGCTCCTCTTTATTAGGGCTGGCGATGAGGATGTCGTTGAGGTAGACGAATAGAAACTTGAGGTCCTGCAGCACAGAGTCCATCAAGCGCTGGAAAGCCTGTGCAGCGTTCTTCAATCCAAACGCCATCCGCAGAAATTCAAACAGGCCGAATGGGGTGATGACTGCAGTTTTCGGGGCGTCTTGCAGGTGCACGGGGACTTGGTGGTAGCCACGGACAAGGTCGACTTTTGAAAAAATGGTATTTCCCGCCAAATGGGCAGAGAAATCCTGAATATGGGGAATCGGGTACTGATCAGGAGTAGTGGCGTCGTTCAGGCGTCGGTAGTCGCTGCAAGGCTGCCATCTGCCGCCAGGCTGTGGAACAATATGGAGAAGCGAAGATCAGGGACTATTCGACTGCCGAATAATCCCTAGCCGCTCCATCGTGTTGAACTCCGCTTTCGCAGCCGCGAGCTTGCCAGGTTCGAGGCGCCGGGCCCGTGCATAAACCGGGGAGCCAGTAGTGGTGATGTGATGCTCGACACCATGTTTCGTGGCCGTGGAAGAGAAGGTGGGTCTGGTCAGGTCTGGGAAATCTGCGAGGAGTCGAGTGAAGTCATCCGGAGGTGGGATCGCACAGGAGACGGTGCGTGACATGGCGTTACCACGGTGGCACGGGATGGAGTGAAAGGTGGCCGCATTGATCAACCGGCGGTGCCTTACATCCACCAGGAGGCTGTTGGCGCACAAAAAATCCGCCCCGAGGATGGCTTGAGAGACTTTGGCCGTGATGAAATCCCAATAAAACCGCTGGCCGCCAAAACACACCTGGACCCGCCGTCGTCCGAAGGTCCGAATGGCCCCGCCATTAGCCGCCTCGAGGGAGAGGTCGTGCCCCCCCGGTTTGTACATCAAGATTTGACACGGGAAGGATGCTACACTGCGCCCCGGTGTCGCAGAGGAAACGTCGACCAGATCGGGAGTCGGTGATGAAGAGAAGTTTTCCCGAATTACCGATTGTCATCGCAGCCGCGGGGCGTTCGTTATAACCGGTCCTCTTTCGACAGGGTTGATGTTGTTGGGTTTTTTTTGAGCGAAAAGCTGCAGGGAGGGCGGCAGCATCTTGCTTTCGTGCCAAAACGGGCGTGGTAGAAGCACAACCCCGCAGGTTGAGGGGCTGGAGCCGCGTCCGTGGGGGATGGGTGCCTCGTGGCAGCGCAGTACTGCTGTGTCACTGCGAAAATCTTATCCGCTTCAGCGGCCAGCTCTGCACAGTCTGTGACTTCCAACCTGGCTAGGGCAGCCTGAACTTGCTCTGGTAGCTGCTGAGGAATAACTCCCTGAAGAAGAAGCATTCCGGTTTGGAACCCAGGAACGTGAGCATTTGGCTCATGAGCTCGGACGGTTTGGAGTCCCCGAGGCCGGGCATAGCAAGCAGCCGGCGGGCGCACTCCAACTTCGAGAGCCCGAAGACCTGTAACAACCGCGCCTTTATCGTTTCATACTTGCGATCTTCAGGTGGATTACCAAGCAGGCTGACGATCCGCGAGGCTGTGGCGCTGTCGAGGGCGGAGACCACGTAATAATAACGGGTCTGATCCGCAACGATGTTCCTGATTGCGAACTGGGCTTCAGCCTGGATGAGCCACGCGGCTAGCTGTTGCTCCCAGAACTGTGGTAGCTTCAAAGCAACAGCGTTCGTTTCCATGTTCAGTAACTTCTGCGAAAACCGTTCGCAAAAGTCGGGGTCACCAATGTAGAAATGTCTAGTTCCTATCAAAAGACTGAGGTCCACTCAGGCGATCAAATAAACGAGTTTTAATGAAAACTAACAGAGTTTAACGGATAATTACAGGAGAACATCGAATATAGGTCTAGTCAGTTCGGAGGCTCCATGAGGACTGCTCCGGCGGTCCCGTGGCTGATATCATGACGTCATCACGTTTTTCCCGCCAGTGGGGGATCACGTGATGAACGGCGTGACGTCACCGCGTTTGCCTGCGCTATTAAAGTGATCGCGCTCTGTACATGTAAACAGTGAAAACAAAGATACAGACTCAGGCTGTAGCTAACATATTATTAAAGGGAATTATATACAACTGATCAGAGTCCCTTAGTGGCTCCGCCACACTATAACAATATTAAGATCAAATACTCCAATATAAAAGCTCAGTGAGGGCAAAATACAGGATGCTGTGAGAAAGGAGAGATTGCATTCCAGAGTTTTAAAGAAAGCAATTCCACCTCAGGTTGAGAAATGTCCAGTTCTTATTTTCATTTGTTCAGTTCCCGGTCTGTTGGGCAATCTCTGCCGAGCAGTAGTTGGGACACAGCAATTAGCCCACAGCCTCTGGGCTTGGGAGGGGAGAATTCAGAGAGGGTTACAGATCCTGATGATTGACCAATGGCTACAGCTGTTAATTGTGTTTGTTTGGACTTTGGGTGATTTGTGATGCATTACAGATACACACTAAGCTCTAAGGGGATGTGAGGGAAAACTTCTTTACGCAGCAAGTGGTGAGGACCTGGAACTCGCTGCCGATGGAAGTGGTGGAAGCGAAGACACTCAATGTTTTCAAGGGGAGACTGGATAGGCACTTGAGTGAAATAAACTTGCAGGGCTACGGGGATAGAGCGGGGGAATGGGACTGACTGGATTGCTCTACAGAGAGCCGGCATGACTCGATGGGCCGAATGGCCTCCTTCTGTGCCGTTATGACTCAATAGGGGCGATTTTCTCACTGGAGGCGAGATGGAGGCAGGTTTCGGTTTGGGTGGGTTTGAAACTCGCCTCCACTGATGGTTTTCAAAAATTTGCAATTTTCCCCTGATTGGCCATTTGATTTCAGAGGTGTGGGATGCCCTTGGTCAATTAGTGTTTTGGGACTGAAACTCGCCTCTGTTGACAACACTTTTCCAGTCTGATTTTATGGCTTCTTGCTCCCTTGGCTCATTCCACTGGATTTCTGCCTATCCTGCACCACCTGCAGCATTTTTTGAGAAACCACTATGTCCAATTCCAAGGCAAGGGCCTCCATGAGGCTCTCGGATGAGGTGCTGCAAAAGTTTTTTGAGGGGGTGACAGCTAGCATGGAGGTGCTCTTCCACTCATCTGGGAGGAAGAGGCCTGCCAAAGAAACCTCTGTGGGTACAGCTGGCAAGGGATATAACCTCCAGATCTGTGTGCAGATTGGGAGAATGTTTATGAGTATTGATGAAATGCCATCCCTGTTGGAAAGAATTAAAATGATTTGAAGCCAAAATGTTGGCGTTATGGCATCTGTTCTTTCGCCTTAGGCAGCTCCACATTGCGGCGTCTGCCACACTTGCGTTGTCAGGTTGGTGGCCTGAGTGAAAGGAGGCCAGAAAGTCATGTCCATTGTCAATGATGTCCTAGGATGGAGCCAAGGACATGTGCCAACTTGGGCAACCTATGCAAATCTGGCCAGGATAAGTTCATCCCTTGCATCCTGGGCAGCCATGTGCTCACATGCTGCTGCGGCTGCTGCTGCCGCTGGTCAATACACCGGTGCTCTGACCTCCTCCTGCTCCTCCTCCAGGTCCTCCTCCTCCTCCTCCTCAGCTTTCTCCTCCTCCTCATCTGAGGAGGGCTGGAATTGAGCCGCTTGCTCATCAGGAAGCTGCAAGCCACGACGCTGTGCTATGTTGTGCAGTTTACAGCAGACCACAACCATTCTGAAGACCCTGTATGGTGTATGCTGCAGGGCTCCACCTGATCGGTCAAAGCAATGGAAGCGCACCTTCAACAACCCAATGGTTTGCTCGATGATGGACCTGGTTGAAGCGAGGCTGGCGTTGTAGCGCTCTTCAGCCTCATTAGCTGGCCTCCTGATCGGCATTAGCCACTTCTTCAGCGGGTAGCCTTTGTCACCAAGGAGCCATCCGTTAAGTTGGTTTGGTGGATTGAAAAGCGGAGGAACATTAGAGTGCCGCTGGATGAAAGAGTCATGGCAACTTCCACAGAACTTGGCGCAAACATGCAAAAACTCCTTCTTGTGGTTACACACCAGCTGTACGTTGAGGGAGTGGAAGCCCTTTCGGTTGGCAAAGATAGCTGGGTTGTGATGGGGCGCCCTAAGGGCCACATGTGTGCAGTCTATGGCGCCCTGCACCATTGGCATGCCTGCCATATTTGCGAATCCAACCGAATGGGCAGTTATACTTGCTTGATCCCTTGTGAACTGGATGTAATTGTGGGCCTTAGCAAAAAGGGCATCGGTAACCTGCGTGATGCATCTGTGGGTGGCCGACTGGGAGATGCTGCTGATGATCACTGGAAGGAGCCTGAGGCAAAGAAGTTGAGTGCGGTGGTGACTTTGATAGCCACTGGTAAGGGGTGTCCACCCATTCCTCTGGGCACCAGGTCTTGCTGCAGCAAGCCGCAGATCTCTCGGACAACCTCTCGCGAAAGTCTCAGCCTCCTTTGGCACTGCTGCTCACTCATGTTGAGGTAGCTCATCCTTTGTCTGTAAACCCTCTGTTGGGGGTATCTCCTGCGGCGAGGTGCCTCGATGCGCTGGCGCCTTCTTCCCTGTGCAGCATCAGTTGGCAGAGCAGGAGGTTGGGGCTCCTGCTGATGTTGCTGCTGAGCTGCCTGAGCAGGAGGTTGGGGCTCCTGCTGATGTTGCTGCTGAGCTGCCTGAGCAGGAGGTTGGGGCTCCTGCTGATGTTGCTGCTGAGCTGCCTGGTTCTGTGGCTGCCCTGGATGGTCCTCATCCTCATCTGAGGTCCATGCAGAAAGAAAACGAATGGTTCCCATGCTGCTTGTAAATGCCTCCTTTGGGGAAGCGCTCATTGCAAGCGAGGAGAGGGTCTTCCAAGGAGGTCCCACAGTTGATGGAGTCAAGCTGCAGCATCTCCTACTTCGGAAGCCCTTCTAAAAGTGCTCAGAGACCTTTTAAAGCCAAGGTCTGGCACCTGCAAGTAATCCTTGCTGCAATAAATGATGTCTTGTTAGACCTGCAGCAGTGAGGAGGCCACCCACGAGTCAACCCGCCAGGTTTACCTGGCGTGGTTCAGGAGGTGTGTGGAGCACGCTGAAACCATCAAAAAATCATGAGGGCCTCTCAAAGTAGGCTTAGAGAGACCCTTAACGAACATTTAAGGATGTTAAATAGCGCAATGGCCAGCTGGAGGCGGGAGCGTTTCCCGACCTCCAAAACCGGCACTGGCAAAATCCCATGGAGGCGGGTTCCGAATCCAACCTCTTTGAATCTGATTTTCCCGCCTTTCCCGCCTCCAAACCCGCCTCCTCCGATGTCAGAAAATCATCCCCAAAGACTCTATGACATGTGAAGAAGGAAAGATCTGCATTTATGTAGCGCCTTTCACAACCTCAGGACATCTCAAAGCGCTTTACAGCCAATGAAGTACTTGTGAAGTGTAGCCACTGTTGTAATATAGGAAATGTGGCAGCCAATCTGCACACAGCAAGGGCTCACAGCAATGTGATAATGACCAGACAATCAATTTTAGTGATGTTAGTTGAGGGATAAATATTGGCCAGGACAGCAAGGTTAACTCCCCTGCTCTTCTTCGAAATAGTGCCATGACATCTTTCACGTTCACCTGAGAGGGTAGATATCTCATCCGAAAGACAGCACATCCGGCAGTGCAGCACTCCCCAAGTACTGCTCTGGAGCGTCAGCCTACATTTTGTCCTCAAGTCTTTGGAATGGGAATTGAACCCACAATATTTATGACTCAGCGCTGAGAGTGCTACCAACTGAGCCATGGCTGAAACCCAGTGAAAAATGGCAATTGGAGTGAGTCACAGGATTACCACGACTTTGGCGGGAATCCAAAAATTGTAAGCAAGAATTTGACCCTGGTGGTTTGAGATATTCAGTGACCCGAGTTCAGTAAGTCTTCTATATCACATCACCGAATTATGTAGCTTGGATCCAACAACTCGGGGGTCACCATGCAGTCCTCGCATATGTGTCAGTCTCTGGTCGACATATCGCAATTTACAAAATTGTAAAGCTTTTCAAATAAGTCTTGATCTTCAGCTTTGAATGAGATGGGTTTTTTTTACTGTTATTGATGAGAAATGAGAAATCTTGACAGGTTTTTTGTAGAATGCAAGGGAAACCAAGTAATTTCCGGAGTTGGGGCACAAAAATATTTTTATGGTGTGCACAACACCCAAGAATAAAGTTCAAAGGAAGGACATAGTTGGTGTGAACTAGTGCTGACAGCAGACAGGGCATTCGTCTGCTTTATGAACTCAGAAGCCAGAATCTTTGCTTCTTTCTCCCCTTTCTGAGTGTCTACCATGAGTGATATACTGCCAATGAAATCAGGGGGGAGGTGGTGGGGGGTGGGTTTGTGGGAGGGGGGATAGCTGAAAGGCTGCATATCCACAATTGCAATGACGTCAAACAAACGTGACCCAATGATTTTTGCAGCATACTGAAGTGTTTTGGAACAATCTGTGTCATTACATTGTAGTGTTTGGCAAACTAGAGGAAAAAGAGGTCTGAGAAATAGCTTTTCATAAAAGCAGTGCCTCTTCAAGTACTGTAATAGGAAAATCTAAACTGATCTTTTCAACTTGGACCTCAGATGTCACAACTGTCGTGTGAAACTGAGCACATCTGGTGAAAATCTAAGAGCTATAGTTCCCAGATATGAAGTTGGGATATTGTGTGTCCCAGCCATAGAAATCCATCGTAAACTGCTCATTGATCCCTAGCTGCTTAATACTTGGCCACAATTCTGTGCATCATCATTCCCATGTGGATATTCTACTAGAGCTCTAGACCTAGGCCTTGTGAGTTAAATAGCGGTGCAATAGTATATAATTTTCTAGTGCTTTACAACAACATGGTTTAGTGAAATTGTACCAGTAAAGTGTAACTAACTAATATACCAAAATGCATACAGGCATTACAGGCAGAAGTGGATACCTGACTAGTTTTCTGCACTAATGGTCAGTACTTGATCTCAAAATAAATTCAACTTATTTTTTCTCTCTTTCTTTCTTTGATCCAAAAGTATGAATCGGTTACTGTTAAAACATTGTTTTATATAATACTGTACAATGCTTTAACTAACAGATTCTCGCTCTTCGACAGAGGACAGGTGTTGGTGCAGACACTACAGTGAGATCTCTCTGTCATTCATCCCAGGTATACCAAATTTTTATATTTCAAATAACAGGTTAGGAGGCGGTTCCTGTGGACACTGGAGAGTTTAATTATTTCACTACTTTCAGGACACCAGTTATGGAATCATAGAATAGTACAGCACAGAAGGAGGCCATTCAGCCCATCGAGTCTGTGCCAGCACTTTCAATGAGTAATACAGTTAGTCACACTCCCCTGCTCTTTCCCCATTTCCCTGCAATTTTTTTCTCCTTCAAGTATTTATCCACTTCCCGTTTGAAGGCTACTATTGAATCTGTAATCACCACCCTATTACGTAGTGTATGCCAAATTCTAACCACTCATTGCGTAAAAAAGTTTTCCTCATGTCGCCACTGGTTCTTTAGCCAATCACCTTAAATCTGTGCCCTCTGGTTATTGCCCCTTCAGCCATTGGAAACAATTAACGCACATTAACTTCCTGTCTGATATGTTAACACATTTGTTAACCTGTTAACAGGTTCAAATGCCACAGACAGGAATGCTGGCCTAAATGCATTAACGAGTGCACTAAAAAGAGCACACACAGGAAATGAATCCATGTACAACTTCTAGTGTCCCACTGTTTGACCTCAGAATGCATGCTAGGAAGCAATTGTAAAATCCCCTTTTGTCAATGTACGGAAAATACACAAAGATAGTTCTGCATTGTGACACGTAGGAATCTTATCAAAGGATTTTTTTTTAAATTCCAACTGTTAAATGATTCCAGAAGTCCATTCATTCCATGTGTTAATTGTTCTTTGTGCAGAAATGGGAAAAGGAAGAAATTGACCTTTAGAATAAGCGTGGCTCAGTGGGATACCACAGCTCACAGGGGCAAACATTAGCAACACACCAGAGCGGAGGGGCCCGATGGACTGGGTCAGTACCACTCTGTGATAGCGGGCCCACAACAAAACCTAATAAGAAAATCACATGGTGAAAAATGACTTTTCAGTGTAAAAGAAGAGAACAGCTTGCACTTATATAGCACCTTTCACAACCGTAGGATGCCCCAAGGTGCTTTACAGCCAATGAAGTACTTTTGAAGTGTATTCACTGTTGCAAAGCGGCAGCCAATTTGCACACAGCAAGCTCCCACAAACAGCAATGAGATAATGACCAGATAATGTGGGTTTTTTTTTGTGATGTTGATTGAGGGATAAATATTGGCTTGCCCTTCTTCAAAATAGTGCCATGGAATCTTTTACATTCACCTGAGAGGGCAGACAGGATCTTGATTTAATGTCTTATTTGAAAGGTGGCCCCTCTGACAGTATAGCACTCCCCCAGTACTGCACTGGAGTATCAGCCTAGATTTTGTGCTCAAGTCTCTGGTGTGCAACTTGAATCTACAACCTTCTGACTCAGAGGCAAGAGTGCTACCACTGAGCCACAGCTCAGTGGATACCTCCGGTGTATTACTAATACACCCTGTAGATTGTGGAAGTAATTTGTGGCTTGTGTATTAATTGGTTGAATAAATATTGCGCGGCACATTGGTAGTCAGTGAATGGACATTGTTTCATTTTTAATTATCTTACCCTTTAGAATATGAACTTGCTCTTGTTGGACTGTCTGTTGGTTACATGCCAACGGCAAATTGTCTACTCAATGCACTGAAGTCCCACTACAGTGATGCAAAGCTCTTGTAGACTGCTCCATTGCATTGGCCCAGAAATTCGGGTCTCCACGGGTGAGCACGCACGGAGTACTCACCCGTAAGCCCAATGGAAGTGCCGGTTTCCTGCATGCACTTCTCATGCGCGGGAAACCGGCACTTCCGTTCCCCTGAAAACAGGGGTTCAGAGGTCGAACGCGTGTGCAGGAGAGGCTGCGCATGCGCATCGAACTTACGTTTCTTTTGCAGGTTTTCCCGGGAGGGTAAGTCTCCAGAAGTTACACATATAAAAAGCAGTTGCAAGGCCTGCTTTTTACAAGGTAAGTGGTGAATTAATTAAAATTAAAACATTTTTTCCACAGGTTTATGATTTTTAAATACTTTAAAGAAAGGTAAGTTTATTTTTAGCCCCGTTAGAAAATAAAATTATTTTTTTCAAAAATTTAAATTATTGTTTAAAATAGTTATTTCATGCAATTTATAGTTTATTTAAAAAGTGTGATTTAAAAAAAAAATTATTTGAAGATTCAGTGATGTTTTGGGGCTTGTAGTATTTATAAGTTTGACAGCCCTTCCTGTCAAACTTATGAATGAAGCATTCCCTGCTCCGATTGGCTCCCCATGGCCCACGTGATCCCAGGGGACGCATCGAACTAACTGCGCCCCTGGGATACGCAAGCACTGTGCGCCAGCAGTTGGAGGAGGCCCAAGATCGGAATCCCACGCGGGCCCACAGCTCAACGGCCGGCGTGCTAGGTAAGTGCAGGTCGGGGGCTTACACCCGCGGGAAGCCCTCGACCCGAATTTCTGGGCCAATGGAAAATGCTGAGTTGTGAGGGTTTCACTTGTATGTCCTCGCCCATTGTAACTCCCAATCTCAACTGTGCTGCTTTGAGAGGCTGAATACTTACCCACAGGTAAGGGAGGGTGGGAAAATTCACCCCAAGCCCACTCTTGCCATCTTTATAGCAACGCTACACTGGGAAAGGTCCGTGATCTGTCTTCTTTGTCAGAGGCTTGAAGGGCAGGAGGCAGAAAATTCCCTTTGAGAACGTTAAACAAAAGCAGAAAACGCTGGGAAGGTCAGTGGAGAGAAGAGATGAGTTAACATTTTCGAGGGTGCGCCCTTCGTCAAAACTCAGAAACGTTGAGAATGTTATTCATTAAAAGGCAGCTTGAGGAGCCTGGATGAACGGTTGTGGTGGTGGGGCTGCGGCCTTCCTGCGAATTCCGTGGTCACACTGGAATTATCTCAATTACGACAAGTACTGATTCCAAATTAATTTCTGCCTGTTGACAGAGCGCTGAGCAGTTTGCTGACGTATGCCTTGCCCTCCCATGTGTTCTGCAAGCTTCTGACTCAGTGTTTGCCGATCGCTCAAGTGAACAGGAAATGCAACAGCTGGCTGTGTAATTAACCTTACCGGCTATTCCAAGAGCTCTGACTATCCTGTCAGCATCAGCAGCTTTGTTTCCATTCCGACTGAGAGTTTGACTTTTATAGTTGCAAATTTTTTTTTTTTGCAATGTAGCAAATAACGGAGCAGCTTCACAAATACTTTTAAACGCTGGTGGTAAATGAGCAATGATTATCCCATAATAAAAACAGAAAATGCTGGAAATACTCAGCAGGTCAGGCAGCTTGTACAGAGTTAACATTACCACACAGACAGGTACAGGGTTTAACAGTGGTTTACCACATTCACCCCTCGTTTAAAAAAGAGTCCGGCGGGGTGAAGTGTTTCAAAAGTTTGTATACGAAAGTCTCTCCGGGGGTCTTGTCTGCCGTAATGATCTTTGTGGTGCCGGTTGCGGCGGTTCTTTGCACGCGGCCGCTTCTCGCGTGGGACGGAGCACTGGCGAGTCGTCCTCTCGGGGCAGGGATGGCACCGGCATGTCATCAGTTCATGGTAGACACCCCGGTGGTGTGTCATGGGTAGTGGTCGTGGGTGGAGGTAGTGGATGGTGATCGATGGTGTTTCGGGTGGTACCTGAGGGTGCGAGGTCTCGAATTGAGACTGTGTCCTCCCGCCCGTCAGGATACGCCACGTAGGCGTACTGTGGGTTGGCGTGGAGGAGGTGGACCTTTTCGACTAGGGGGTCCGTCTTATGGCTCCTCACGTGTTTCCTGAGCAGGACGGGTCCCGGGGACGTCAGCCATGGCTCTCTCTCTATAGATGCTGCCTGACCTGCTGAGTATTTCCAGCATTTTTTGTTTTTATTTCAGATTTCCAGCATCTGCAGTATTTTGCTTTTGTATTAATGATTATTATCCCATGCCCTTGTCAACAGCACTGTGCAATTTTTTTTTGAGTAGTCAAAAAGTGTGACAAAAATGCTGTATTTTTCTCTAGTTTTAATTAGTGGCTGTCCCTTTAAGTCTAGTTGCTGTACATAAGCACTTTATGTATAGTAACTTTCAAAGAAAACCGACCACAGTTCAGTACCTTGTATGAAAACGGTGCTGAAATGTTTGCACTGCAGCAGGAGCAGTGCCTTCATCACCAGATTGCTGCCACGGTCAGGTTGGCAGCATCCGTTAGTGTACCTGTACCAAAAATCAAGTCTACCCAAAATCTCCCCACCAAGATGAGAACTCACCTTCTGAACCTGCTATCTTGAACAATGATATTTAACGTATGTGATAGTCAACAGGTTGCCCTAGATTTGGCAGAAGGCTTTCTCTGGTACACCTTTGTACTTTTCTATACAGTCTACTCCTTTTTTAATTTGCAATTTTTTTTGTTATTTTATTCATTCCTGGGGTGTGGGTGTCGCTGGCAAGGCCAACATTTATTGCCCATCCCTAATTGCCCTCGAGAAAGTGGTGATGAGCCGCCTTCTTGAACCGCTGCAGTCCGTGTGGTGAAGGTACTCCCACAGTGCTGTTAGGGAGGGAGTTCCAGGATTTTGAAAGCATGCAAAAAATACCTCCTGTCCTGTGTTATTGGTATGACTTAAATCGCACTATTGGATATGACATGAGTGGGCTGCAATGAATTTTTGGAAGAAAGAAAGACTTGCATTTATATAGCGCCTTTCACAACCACCAGACGTCTCAAAGCGCTTTACAGCCAACGAAGTACATTTGAAGTGGAGTCACTGTTGTAATGTGGGAAACGCGGCAGCCAATTTGCGCACAGCAAGCTCCCACAAGCAGCAATGTGAAAATGACCAGATAATCTGTTTTTGTTATGTTGATTGAGGGAGAAATGTTGGCCCAGGACAATGTGTAAACAAGATTACTGGTCCCCGGCCCTCTTCAGTGGGACAGGCTGAGGTAGGTTTATAATTGCTCTACACTGAGTTAGGTAACCTCAGCCAAGAGGTGCATTGTTGACATTATAATCCCTGGGCAGGGGAGGTAAAACATCAGCCAGGGTTCACTCCCAATCACTACCCACTGAGTCCTGTGTGTAATAAAAACAGAAAATGCTGGAAATACTCAGCAGGTCAGGCAGCATCCGTGGAGAGAGAAACAGAGTTAACATTTCAGGTTGATGACCCTACGTCAGAACTGGAAAAAGTTGGAGATGAAACAGGTTTTTAAGCAAGTGTAGGGGCAGGGAGAGGGGGAGGGGAGGAAAGAACAAAAGGGAAGGTCTGTGATAGGATGGAAGGCAGGAGAGATTAAGAGACAAAAGGGATGGTGGTGCAAGGCAAAAGGAGATGGTAATGGGACAAGTTAAGAAACAAAAGATGAATCTAGATGAAGTGTAAATGGCAATGGCAGAATGATCAGCATGTGAGAGAAAAAAAATGAAAAAAATAAATGGAAAAAAAAGATAGGGGCAGAGGTTATGGTCTAAAATTTTTGAACTCGATGTTGAGTCCAGAGGCTGTAAAGTGCCTAATCGAGCTTATGTTGAGTCCTGTGTGTAAGTAGACATCAGAAAGTAAAAGAATTGGCACTTGGCTGTAATGTCTCCCATTACTGAATAGCCGAGTCTCATACACAACCATCTGGACAAGTCAGCGGAGGACTGCTGGGACCCATGGAACTCCATGGGATTCTGAGTAACTGCATTTCAGGAGATGAGAGGAGATCATTGGGACCAACAAGAATGCTTTTTTCATTTTTTTAAAAGTACCCAAAATATCATGAACTCGACAGAGGTGTTTCTGCATCCAGATGTTGTGTCCCAGCAGTCGCAAACGCCTATTGTGGATTCTATCCCTTCAGTCACCGGAGTAAAAGTGAAAATGGCATTGTGACAAGTTAATGAATGGGCAATATATAGGTGTTTGTATCTGCCTTTGTCTGTCATGAATGAAATTAGACTAGTGGGACATGGCCAATGGGTGACTCAGTGGTGTAATAGAAAAATGTAAAACAATTCCTGTAATCCCCTTTAGCACTCAGTGACGGTTATTACAATGTGTATATTCATCTACACTTCCTAATTAGTTTCTTCTCCTCACTGACTCTAATCGGAGCCCTGCTCTCCTCAATTGTAATCTGCTCAGAGAAAAAAAAGAAGAAAGGATTAAATCTAATTATAGAAATAAAGACGTGGGCCAGTTTCCTGATCCAAGTGCTGGAGCAATTCTTTCTTTCAACTAAGAAATCCCCTTAAATCTCAACTGAAGCAGTTCAACAACAGGAAACGACACCACAAAATCGCCAGAGGACAGAAGCAGTCGTCAGTTGTCTTTATTTTTAATGGAAAGAATGAACTACAGCAGCGTTTCGAGCTCAGTGAGGAATGTGATGATGTGCCATTAAGCATTCAGTATTTCAAATTATTTTTCGCAATTTCTTTAAAATCCTCACTTGGACACTGCCTTTCCTGCTGGTCCTCACCAAATATATATTTTACTTCCACCTTTTTAATTGCAGTTATGTATGTTTTATGTTCAAAACTGCTTCCAAATATAACCCAATGAGGTGGGTTTTTCATAAGTAAATCTTTTCGGTTGAAGGAAAATTGAGTAAAATATGACTGAATTATTGAACATTTAAAGTATTCTGTCCCGTTAGCCAAACAACAACAACAACAACAACATGCATAGAAACATAGAAGATAGGAGCAGGAGTAGGCCATTCGGCCCCTCGAGCCCGCTCCACCATTCAATGAGATCATGGCTGATCATCCAAATTCAGTACCCCGTTCCTGCCTCCTCCCATATCCCTTGATCCCTTTAGCCTTAAGAAATATATCCAACTCCTTCTTGAATATATTTAATGAATTGGCCTCTACTGCCTTCTGTGGTAGAGAATTCCACAGGTTCACCACTCTCTGGGTGAAGAAATTCCTCCACATCTCTGTCCAAAATGGCTTACCCCTTATCCTTAGACTGTGATCCCTGGTTCTGGACTCCCCGACCATCGGGAACATCCTTCCTGCATCTAGTCTGTCTAGTCCTTTTAGAATTTTATAAGTTTCAATGAGATCCCCTCTCATTCTTCTAAACTCCAGCGAGTACAAGCCCAATCGACACAATCTTGTCCAACAGGTTCGAGGCTCTTACTCCCTGTGAGGATGGGAACAGGGACTGCAGGGAGGATGAGCAACCTGGCCACAGCACCGTGGAGCGGGGGGCCATTCAAGTGGGGGGAGTTAAAAGAAATGTTGTACTGGTAGGGGATAGTATCGTTAGGGGGATAGATAGAGTTCTCTGCAGCCGAGAGCGAGAGTCCCGAAGGCTGTGTTGCCTGCCCGGTGCCAGGGTTAAGGACATCTCCTCTGGACTGGAGAGAAACTTGGAGTGGGAGGGGGAGGATCCAGTTGTCGTGGTCCATGTTGGTACCAATGACATAGATAGGACAAGGAAGGAGGTTCTGCTGAGGGAGTTTGAGCAGCTAGGGGCCAAATTAAAAAGCAGAACCACAAGGGCAATAATCTCTGGATTATTACCTGAGCCACGAGCGAATTTGGCTAGGACAAATAAAATTAGAGAGTTAAATGCGTGGCTCAAAGACTGGTGTGGGAGAAATGGGTTTTGCTTCCTGGGACACTGGCACCAGTACTGGGGCAGGAGGGAGCTGTTCCGTTGGGACGGGCTTCACTTGGCCAGTGCTGGGACTAGAGTCCTGGCGGATCATATAACTAGGGCTGTAGAGAGGGCTTTAAACTAACTAGTGGGGGGGAGGTTCCTAGAGAGCAAATAATAAAAATGACAACAGAGAAGGTCATAGACTTAGGTAGCAGTGGGGAAATTAAAAACCAGAGCGTGTCAGGAAAGGGCAGAAGGTATGGAGTAAAAGGTAAAGTAATAAAAAGGGCAAAAGCAGGAACTAAGTGTCACAAAACATCTTTGAAAGTTCTCTATCTGAATGCACGTAGCATTCATAACAAAATAGATGAGTTAATGGCACAAATAACTACATATGGGTATGATCTTGTGGCCATTACAGAAACATGGCTGCAGGGTGACAATGCCTGGGAATTAAACATACCAGGTTATTTAACGATCAGGAAGGACAGGCAGGAAGGAAGGGGAGGTGGGGTGGCTATGTTAATAAAGGAAGGAATCACTGTAATACAGAGAAATGATATTGGGTCAAAAGATCAGGACAATGAAACAGTTTGGGTGGAGGTAAGGAATAATAAGGGGAAAAAAACACTAGTGGGCGTAGTCTATAGGCCTCCGAACTGTGGTAACTCTGTTGGACGGAGTATCAATCAGGAAATAGTTGAGGCTTGTAATAAGGGAACATCTATAATTATGGGGGATTTTAACTATCATATTAATTGGACAAATCAAATTGGGCAGGGCTGCCTTGAGGATGAGTTCATTGAGTGTATTAGGGATGGGTTTCTTGAGCAGTATGTAACTGAACCGACCAGGGGGCAGGCAACCTTAGGTCTGGTCCTGTGTAACGAGACAGGATTAATTAAAAATGTCCTAGTAAAGGATCCCCTTGGAATGAGTGACCATAACATGGTTGAATTCCATATTCAATTAGAGGGTGAGAAGGTTGGATCTCAAACAAGCGTGCTAAGCTTGAATAAAGGAGACTATGAAGGTATGAGAGCGGAATTGAGTAGAGTGGATTGGGAAAATAGATTAAAGGGTAAGACGATACATGATCAGTGGTGTACATTTAAGGAGTTATTTTACAACTTCCAAAAAATATATATTCCACTGAGAAGAAAAGGGTATAAAAGAAAAGACAGCCATCCGTGGCTAAGTAAAGAAATTAAGGATAGTATTCGACTAAAAACAAGGGCATATAAGGTAGCCAAATCTAGTGGGAGGATAGAGGATTGGGAAAACTTTAAAAGACAGCAAAAAATAACAAAAAGATTGATTAAGAAAGGGAAGATAGATTATGAAAGTAAATTAGCAAAAAATATAAAAACAGATAGTAAGAGTTTTTATAGTTATATAAAAAGAAAAAGGGTGGCTAAAGTAAATGTTGGTCCCTTAGAGGATGAGACCGGGAAATTAATGGTGGGAAATATGGAGATGGCAAAAACACTGAATGAATATTTTACATCAGTCTTTACAGTAGAAGACACTAAGAATATCCCAACACTGGACAAACAGGGGGCTAAAGGGGGGGAGGAGCAAAACACGATCAAAATCACTAAGGAAGTGGTACTCGGTAAAATAATGGGACTCAAGGCGGATAAATCACCTGGACCTGATGGCTTACATCCTAGGGTCTTGAGGGAAGTGGCGGTAGGGATTGTGGATGCATTGGTAATAATTTTCCAAAACTCCCTGGACTCGGCAATGGTCCCGGCAGACTGGAAAACTGCTAATGTAACACCCTTATTTAAAAAGGGCAGGAGACAGAAGGCTGGAGACTATAGACCGGTTAGCCTAACATCTGTAGTAGGTAACATTTTGGAGTCCATTATTAAGGAGACAGTAACAGGACATTTGGATAATCATAATTTAATAGGACAAAGTCAGCATGGTTTTATGAAGGGGAAGTCATGTTTGACAAATTTGCTGGAGTTCTTTGAGGAAGTAACGTATAGGGTGAATAAAGGGGAACCAGTGGACGTAGTGTATTTAGACTTCCAAAAGGCATTTGACAAGGTGCCACACAAAAGATTATTGCTTAAGATAAAAAATCACGGGATTGGGGGTAATATTCTGGCACGGATAGAAGATTGGCTATCTAACAGAAGGCAGAGAGTTGGGATAAATGGTTCATTCTCAGACTGGCAATCAGTAACTAGTGGTGTTCCGCAGGGGTCAGTGCTGGGTCCCCAACTCTTTACAATCTATATTAACGATTTGGAGGAGGGGACCGAGTGTAACATATCAAAGTTTGCAGATGATACTAAGATGGGGGGGAAAGTAGTGAGTGAGGAGGACATAAAAAACCTTCAAGGGGACATAGACAGGCTAAGTAAATGGGCAGAGATTTGGCAGATGGAATACAATACTGGAAAGTGTGAGGTTATGCACTTTGGCAGGAAAAATCGTAGAGCAAATTATTATCTTAATGGCAAGAAACTGGAAAGTACTGAAGTACAAAGGGATCTGGGGGTCCTGGTGCACGAAACTCAAAAGGTTAGTATGCAGGTGCAGCAAGTGATTAAGAAGGCCAATGGAATGTTGGCTTTCATTGCTAGGGGGATAGAATATAAAAATAGGGAGGTATTGCTTCAGTTGTACAAGGTATTGGTGAGACCGCACCTGGAATACTGCGTACAGTTTTGGTGTCCATACTTAAGAAAGGACATACTTGCTCTCGAGTCAGTACAAAGAAGGTTCACTCGGTTAATCCCGGGGATGAGGGGATGGACATATGAGGAGAGGTTGAGTAGATTGGGACTCTACTCATTGGAGTTCAGAAGAATGAGAGGCGATCTTATTGAAACATATAAGATTGTGAAGGGGTTGAATCGGGTGGATGCAGGGAAGATGTTCCCGGTGATGGGTGAAACTAGAACTAGGGGGCATAGTCTTAGAATAAGGGGCTGCTCTTTCAAAACTGAGATGAGGAGGAACTACTTCACTCAGAGGGTGGTAGGTCCATGGAATATGCTGCCCCAAAAAGCTGTAGAAGCTACATCATTACATAAATTTAAAACAGAAATAGACAGTTTCCTAGAAGTAAGGGGAATTAAGGGTTACGGGGAGCGGGCAGGAATTTGGACATGAGTCTAGGTTCGGATCGGTCATGGCCCTGTGGGTAGCGGAGCGGGCCCAGGGGCCGTGTAGCCTGATCCTGCTCCTATTTCGTGTATCTAATTCTGTTAGATTCAGGAGATGGTTCTGTGATAGTGGTTTGGCGGTTAGGATCAGATCAGCCATGATCTTATGGAATGGCGGAGCAGGCTCGAGGGGCCGATTGGCCTACTCCTGCTCCTATTTCTTATGTAATCTCTCCTCATACGTCATTCCTGCCATCCCAGGTATCAGCCTGGTGAATCTTCGCTGCACTCCCTCCATGGCAAGAACATCCTTCCTCAGATAAGGCGACCAAAACTGCACACAATACTCAAGATGTGGTCTCACCAGGGCCCTGTACAACTGCAGCAAGACATCCTTGTTCCTGTACTCGAACCCTCTCGCTATGAAGGCCAACATAACTTATATATATATTTATATACAGTGCCTTTAATGTAATAAAACATCCCAAGGCGCTTCAGAGGAGCGTTATCCAACAAAATTTGCCACATAAGGAGATATTAGGACACAGCTAACAGCAATATATTACTGACTTGGGAATGCTTTTCGACTACACCAGTTACTTATTGATGATGTTTACAGCTGCAAATGGCACGTCATCATCACATTCTCCACTGAGCCCTGAGTGCTGCTGAGATTTTTTTGATCCTGCCCCAAGACTAAGCGAAGACTGTGAAATGGTTCTGATTTTAGAAATCTTTTATAAAGTAGCTGGAATTCCGTCAGAAGTGTGGCTGTAACACATATTCCACTTGCCTTCAAATAAAAATTGACTTCTGACGACTGTTGATTTCACCCAAAGATGTAGCCCATTCTAATTCTGTCCCCCAGAAGCAGTGTCGCACCAGATTCAACCAGCTGCACCTGATTCTGACTTCAATACAGCTGCTCACCAGCAGTACATTGAACCCAGTGGTACAGCTGATCCGTGCTATCAAATTACTTCTCATTCACTGCACTTTATAAACCCATAGGCGAAAGGCACAGCAATTCATTCTGATCTCAAAATATCATCAATGGCTCATTATGTTCAATATTAATTAACAGAGTTAAAAAACCAATTTCATGATATCAGCAACAATTGAGTCTTTGTATGTATATTGCCATTTTTAATTTCCCTCCTTTTTTTAAGCTTTTTCCTGCAACATAAACTATTCCTCTGGCCAGACAGTTGGCAGGTGAAGAATGGCCTGAGGTGATGGGCCTGAATTTTTTTAACCTCCTACTACTGTAGGGAAATGCTTTGCCCTAATGCTTGAGATTGAGAATTTGCGACATGGTCCTACCAGAATGATACCCGGACTCCAGAAGTTAAATTGTGAGGAGAAATTACGCAAACTAGGGTTGTATTCCCTGGAATTTAGAAGACTAAGGGGCGATTTGCTCAAGGTTTTCAAGATATGAAGGAGAACTGATAGTTGCTCTCTATCTACCCTATCTCCGCTGCTTGGGGAGCCTAGGACTAGGAAACCTAGTTTAAAAATTAGAGCAAGGCCTTTCAGGAGTGAAGTTAGGAAACACTTCTGCACACAAAGGGTGGTAGAAGTTTGGAACTCTCTTCCGCAAACGGCAATTGATGCTAGATCAATTATTAATTTTAAATCTGAGATTGATAAGATTTTTTTGTTAACCAAAGATATTAAGGGATATGGGGCAAAGGCGGGTATATGGAGTTAGGTCGCAGATCAGCCATGCTCTCATTGAATGGCGGAACAGGCTCGAGGGGCTAAATGGTCTTCTCCCATTCCTATGTTCCTATGTAATCTCCAGTACAGTAATGTACAATTCTGTGTGGGGGAGGGAGGTCCTTGTATCAGAGGTTAGTGGGAGGGTTTTCTAGAGTCTGAGTATTCGGAGACGGAGTGTTGGGAGTGTGGAAGTGGTTTTGGAGTGGGGGGGTCACCGTTGTTCAAGTTTTCAGTGGTGGGTCATGGGACTATTTGGAACAGGGGCTACTGGGGGTTGGGAGTACTGGGTCAGTGATCCCAGAGGGTATGAACACTGGGAGAAGGTTTGCGGTTTCTAAGAACACTGGTAATGCTGTATCAGGGATATGGGAGTAATGGTAAGTAAATGGTGTGGTCTGGGAGCAGTGGACTGGATGTTGGGCTCTGGGAGCATTTGGGAAAGGGATACATGGCAGTTTGAGTCCATTAGTAGTGGGGGTCACAAGATATGAGAATTGGGATGGGGGTGTTTGGACAGTAAGGAAGTACTGTGCAGAAGGACTTGCAGCCCAGAACGAATGAGAAAGGGAGGACTTAGGATGTGGTAATGTTGGAATTACCTGGGGAACTTGTAGTATTGGGGTGAAGAAGAATGAAGGCAATAAGTCTTCATGTATTCTCTCCTCACTCAGAAACTTTACAACAATGTTTTCCCATCCCTGAACTGTGAAAATTGCTTTAGTTAATGAAAGTATAATAATTGCTGATGGCACTTTAAATAACTAAGATGGGCCTCCCAGCTCAATGCTGGAAAAGCCCTATCAGGAAACCCACCCACACACCTTCAGAAAAGGACTATAGACGTATTTCCAGCCAAGGCCAGGGAATAGTTTCTAACTATCTTAGTAACGGCCCAACACGTGCTTCAAGCGAGTCAAAATGGCAACCGAGACGGTCCGGTGCTAGCGCGCTCTCCCTGCTTCAGGCGGCCCGCTCTCGCCGCTCGCTCCCACAACCGGAGCGAGGTGTTTGGTGAGTCGGGCGGAGGCAGTGCAGCGCATCAAGCAGCAGCAGCAGCCACGTCGACCCGCTAGAGCTCGTCGGCCGGCAGTTCCTCAGCAGGAAGGCATTCCGACTGGGAGGAGGGGAGCCGAGCATGGCGGCCAGAGGCCGGACTGGAAGCGGGAGAAGCAGGCCCCGGGCCGTCGGACCGTGGAGCCGGCGACGGTGAGGTGGAGGCCGCGGCGACCGGAGGATGTGTTCGGCGAGTCGGGCGGAGGCAGCGCAGCGCATCGAGCAGCAGCAGCAGCCACGACGACTCGCAGTCCGACTGGGAGGAGGGGAGCCGGGAATGGTGGCCAGAGGGTGAGCGGGAGAAGCAGGCCACCACATGTGGAGCCGAGCCGGCAACAGTGAGGAGGAGGCCGCGGTGACGAGGAGGACGGAGTGGCTGAGGGACGTCGTGCTCCCACTGCCACTGGATGCCAAAGAATTGACTTTCTGAACACGGCGCTGTAAGAATAGCTGACGTGTCCCAACGGGGAGTAAGCATTCCATTGTACTAGTTACATATGGCAAATAAAATTGAATTGAATTGAAAACAGTTTTAAAGCCAGTTCTTGGGTCCTGGCTGGGAACGGTGCTACAGACGTTTACTTGGGGCAGAGCTGGGGGTAAATGCAGAAGGGATTGGTGAGCAGCAGCACAAGAGAGCGCTAAGGGATGCGAAATGTGCTCACACTTGAAGTGCTTGGGAGCTCGAGAGTGATTCTGCTGGCAAGAGGGAGTGTGGAAATGTTGAGAGCTTTCCAGGCAGATGGGACTGTGGGGGACAGTACTGCAGAACCTTGCAGATGGAGCTGAGAGGACTCAATCAGAGGCAATTGTAATGAATAAATACTTTTTTTTTAAAGTGTGACAGATAAGCATGGTGGAAACAACATGACAGGAACGCACTACAACTTACAGAAAGTGCGTGTAGTAGGCAAGACATCTACATATCTCATTAAAAGCCTTGTGTCTGTGCTCCCTGGTCCAGTTATCCCACACCCACTAACTCCACTACACCTGCTCTTGGCTCCACATATGCAGCACCATGGGGGATCGCTACAGAAGCATGCTGCTGATCGAAGGGATATAGCATTCCATGGTAAATTACCTGCACTTCTTGTATATTTCTATCCGTATTCTTACTACCTGAAAATTTCTGACAAGAAAATCTAATAACATAACAAAAAGTTATTCATTTATTGCAGTGTTTTTCTCTGGTAAAGTAATGTAACATTTATGCCCAGTTGGTAAATTGAGTTTATCATCACAGTACTGATCATTTCTGTTTCTTTGGGGTAGACTTTGACTTTGTGTCATAGTGTAAAACAGTTGAAAGTGACTTGGCAGTTCGTTTTGAACACTGACGTATGAAGAGAGATTGGGGGAAAAATTCGGTATCGCCCCATTTGGGGCGCCATTATCGGCCGTGCGCAATGTTTAGCGCCTGGCACTAATTATCGCCTCGGACAGCAAACATGGCTTTTATCACCCCTGGAGGTGATTGGAGCGCTAAATCAGGCGCTTCACACCTGTCTTAATGCACAAAGGCCGAGGAGCGAGGCGCTACCTCAGAGCGCTGGCGAAGCAAGGAAGGGCAAATCAAAATTAACCTGCAAAGTGCTGCTCAGTACGCAAAACTCCTTCACACAGCATTGAATCTCTCCAGTAGTCTCTCTCTCTCTCTCTCAGAATGTGTGGTGCAAAAATGTCACCGACAAAAACAGGCAGGAAGTGGTCGCCTTTAAATAGCGCTCCCCCAGTCCCTTTCTGACAGCAAAACGCTCCCCTCAACCTGTTGTTGCTAGCGGCAGGCGGTAAGGCAGGGGGCGCCACTCAATATCCGGTCCGGGGTGCTAACGGGGCGTTGCGCACTCGACTGACATCACGATCTGCCGGTGCAGGAGATCGTGGCGGTAGTGTTTAGCACCACCACAAAATGTCTAGTTAATTTCGCGAGCGGTGCAAACATCGCCGCGCCCGGGCGCTAGTTGCTTTGCGCCCCAATTGGCGCCCTCTTAAGGCGCTAACGGGAGGCGCAAACAACTGAATTTTTCCCCCATTGCGTCAATTAGGCTTATACTCGCTGGAGTTTAGAAGAATGAGAGGGGATCTCATTGAAACTTATAAAATTCTAACAGGACTAAACAGACTAGATGCAGGAAGGATGTTCCCGATGGTGGGGGAGTCCAGAACCAGGGGTCACAGTCTAAGGATAAGGGGTAGGACATTTAGGACAGAGATGAGGAGGAATTTCTTCACCCAGAGAGTGGTGAACCTGTGGAATTCTCTACCACAGAAGGCAGTGAGGCCAATTCATTAAATATATTCAAGAGTTAGATATATTTCTTAAGGCTAAGGGGATCAAGGGATATGGGGAGAAAGCAGGGACAAGGTACTGAGTTTGGATGATCAGCCATGATCTCATTAAATGGCGGAGCAGGCTCGAGGGGCCAAATTGGCCTACTCCTGCTCCTATCTTCTATGTTTCTATGTTTTACATCTTTTCCATTGAAGTCAATGGAAATAAAAATTGGGAGGGATGTAAAATGGGCTGCCGACTTGCTATTATGTTTAGAAAAAGATGTTAAAGTGAATCGAATTCTGTAAGCCACATTGTAAGTGTTCACTCGACAGCTGGAGTGTTTGTCCCAGCACAAATCTATGGCTGTACCATGAACTGACCCTCCCAAAAACTCTCCAGTGCCGAGACAGTGCCACCGCAACGGCTGTACCATAGCACCTTTCTTAATGTTGCTGTGGCCAGTCCCTGGTTAAGCCTGCAGAAGCCACAGCTTAATAGAACATCCTGGAAATGCGCAAGATAATGCTGCCATGAAAGCCCCTCTAATGACACAACAGGAATCTTGGCCCATTTCAACATAATTGGAATGTAACAGGATTCAGTCGAATTGCTGAAAGCAAGATTAACACTGACTGAAATTCTGTCCTCCCCACTTCAGAGAATGAAGATTACTTTGTTGTCAGCCATCTATCAGAAAATGCTGGACATACACAAGAACAGGATATCGTCCGGACCTCATGGATTTAGGCTTGGTTACACTTCAGCAGGTTTCAGCTCTTGAAAAATCAGAACATCATTTGAGGGGTTTTCCTCCCCGTGAATGTTTACTGTTGGGAGGCTTTGCATCCAATCTCACAATGGGATACCCATCCATCTGAGGTGCCCCATATTGACACAGCTTCTGCAGGCAAGGGACAGCTGAAGCAGCTAATCTCCCCAAAAAAAGAAATTCAGCTTTGGAAACGTTAGCTTTTCAGGAGCGGAGAGAACTAGCAGCACATATTCTGCACACTTGATGCTGCTGCTCTTTGTGTTGTGTCTGGCAGAAACATCTCATTGTGGTCCACTTTTGGAAGTGCATTACTGTTGTTATGTTCTTTTTCTTCACCGTTTTGTCCCCAGTTTTGATCAATTACAAAGAGAGGGGTTCAATAGTATATATACAATATATAATATAAAATATTGTATATGTGCAACGAGCACCATTGTAGAATGCAAAGCGGATGGCCTACTAACAACAGCTGCCTCAGAGCTCGACTTATTTAGCTCCCACCCAAACACTGCCACAAGTCCGAGAGCTAGAACCTAATACTTTTAGATAAGGACCAGCATCAAATGTTTCATAGCAAGCCTGTCAGCATCTGTAAAGAGGAAGGACCAGTTAACAATTTGGGTATAAACCCTTCTTCCGAAGATGGATACACATCCAAAACATTAACCTTCTCTTTTACAGAGGCTGATGGACTTGTTGTGTATGTCCAGCATTTTCTGTTTGAGTTCCGATTTCCAGCAATTGCAGTTTTGTTTTTCTTTTTTATTTGTGCAAAATGTTCTGTGGTCACCTGATGTACCGATCGCAGAAACTCTGTCTGCTCGAAATTCAACTGATGTTTGCATAAGTAATATAAATAATTGTAGTTAAGGACCAGCAAATAAATGAAAGGTAAAATCAGAAAAGAAAATGGAAATAGTATATTATTGTGCCTTCAAAGTAGGCAGGTTGAGGGTGAGAGGTGGTCAGAAAAAAGTGACTGAAACATATAGTCAATGAGAACTGAGATATCACAAGGAAACTGTATGTATTGGCTAGGAGCAGAGAGCGAACTGGTGACTTTTCTACACATACTTGTTGCACACCAATAACTCAGAAATATCATCTTAGTGTCCTAAATAAAGTTTAATTAAAGGAATCATTGTGAAGAATATCCATTTAGCGATAAATGAAAGAGTCGCGCCTGCATAGCCCTGTGACAATAAGATTTCAAAACCCAAATCAAAACTGAAACCGGATCGCGGGTCTGTTGATAAATTGATTCCTGATATACTAATGGCTAACTGAGACATTGGGGGTAATTTTGACTCTGGTCAATGGTGCAAAATGCGCAATTTCAGCTCGGCCATCTGTTAAACACCGCTCTCGATTTTTGTTCCCATTGAAGTCAATGGGAAGAGGTGTTTAACGGGTGTAAAGGTACAACTGTCAGATTTACTGCCCAGTCAGTGGTGTTGTCATATGACATACACGATTCGCGTCGTATTGACTCAGGCAGGTGCTAGGCCACCACTTACCTATGGAAAGCAGTTGAGGACCTCTGTGAAAAATGGTTCAAATAATGTAAACATAGGATTAGGTGGAGGTGAGTCGGGGGAAGTTAACCTGATTAATTTGCAATTTACATTTAACTGAATGGATTTGTTTACTGCAGGATATTCTTCTGAAAACAGAAAATATTGCATTAACATTTTGGCAGTAAATCAGTGGATTCCCGGCCAAAAAGCCATTACCACCTGCCCATAAAAAATCCAACACATGGAGAGGAATATGAAGACACTGCTAGGATATACAGGGTAACGGTGGACTTACAATACCTCTTTAGATGGGGAGGGAGGGAGTTACCACTTTGGGTCTATGTGAATTTGCTTGCAGTGCTTATGCATAGAGGTGCACCATGGAGCCAAAAATCAAATGTAGATTTAATTCAAATAATAGATCGGCTCAAATAATAGAAATGAAGGTACCTGTTGTAGACATAGCAGGTGTTTCCTGCAACATGGAGAATATTTCAGCAGTGAAGTTTACGTAAATGCATCAAAATAAAAATCAGTTCTATTTCTACCAAGTGTGTTCCTGTTTATCACTTCATTCACACAAAGCCATCAACAATTACCAGTGAGATTACAAGGCAAAGTGAAGACTGTTCACAGAGTGAATTTACTGTCTGTTGTGCAGAGTGTAGAAATTTTGGAATTGTTATGTTAAATGGGAGAGTGAAAGATTACTTTCCTTTTCACGCTAAATTAATTTCACAGTGCTCCCTTTCTAAGGAGTTGTGGACATCGAGCATTGCATAGGTGAGCACCTTTACTTAGAACTATATTAATACTTTTTAGATTCATCTAGATTTTTAAACATGTTGGGGTAGATCTTGACTGTGCGCTAGTGTAAAACGGGGTCATAGCGAATCGGCAGCACGCTTTACATCCCTCCCGATTTTTATTTCCACAATGGGCTGCCAACTCACTATTGCCCGTTTTACATTACCACACAAAATCAAGATCTAGCCCATTATGCTCAGCAGTATAAAGAATGGCAGAGCTGGGAATTAGATGGAAGGAAAGGCTTGCATTCATATACTGTACCACTTTTTAAAAAATTCGTTCATGGGATGTGGGCGTCGCTGGCAAGGCCAGCATTTATTACCCATCCCTAATTGCCCTTGAGAAGGTGGTGGTGAGCTGCCTTCTTGAACCGCTGCAGTCCGTGAGGTGAAAGTACTCCCAACAGTACTGTTAGGGAGGGAGTTCCAGGATTTTGACCCAGCAACGATGATATATTTCCAAAATCAGCATGGTGTGTGACTTGGAGGGGAACTTGGAGGTGGTGGTGTTCCCATGCGCCTGCTGCCCTTGTCCTTCTAGCTGGTAGAGGTCGCAGGTTTGATGGCGCTGTCAAAGAAACCTTGGTGAGTTACTGAAGTGCATCTTGTAGATGATGCACCTTATCATATCTCAGAAGAATCTCTGAGTGTTTCACATGCAATTAATGGGACTGCTTTAGTTAAAACAAAGATTATGGGATGATTTGAAAGAGATGTGTTAAATTATGTTGGGATGGAAACAGACTGGCTGTAATTTTCTGGAGGTAGGTGGGTTGGAGACGGGGGGGGGGGGGGGCTCCAAGGCGGTTGGGAAACGCGGGAGGCCAGGTTTCCCACAGTCCATGTCGACTTTAATGGCAGGGCCTGATTTGCATGTGAGGCCTCGGTTGCCTGCATGCAGCCAACCAGATTGAGAGCTGGCTGGCTGCGGGCGGGTAGGCCTGCAGCTACAGAGAGGGAGGGAGGGTTCGGTCTGTGGGAAGGATGGGGGAGGGGGGTCGGTCGGGGATCACTGGGGGGTTTGGTCTGTGGGAAGGATGGGGGAGGGGGGTCGGACGGGGATCACTGGGGGGCTCGGTCGGGGAGTTGGGGGGGGGTCGGGCGGGAATTGCCGGGGGCTTCGGTTGGGGATTGGTGTCAGCCAGGGATCAGGGGGTCAGCCAGGTGGATGTAAATAAGCGGGTTGATCGCAACCCCCTCCACGCCCCCCCGCAACCCCATGCCCCACCTCTGTTAAAACCGGAAGTGGGCGGGTTGGAGGCGGGGTCAGGTCGGGAATCCCATTTTTAACAATTTATCTGCCCCCATGCTCCAAATCCACCCTTTTTTTTACGGGAAAATTCCAGCCACTATTTCCAATGATTGAGGAGTCTAGAACAAAAGGTCATAGATATTAGATTAAATTGTTGCTTTGTATGATGGGAAAAGCTTATAATGAGGAGCTGATGGCAACCTACATGTGGTCTCCCTGTGTGTGCTAGTTCACTGAGAACTTGCCATCAAGAAGACGACTGAACGCCCAAAAGCGGCCTCCCGGTCTGAAAAGCATGAAAGCATCGAACATGTCAACCAAAGGTCCCTTTCCGGACCAACCAACCAAGGTAAGATAAAAGCAAGAGATATAGGACAGAGAGCAGGAGAAACCTTTTTCACACAGAGGGTCATGAGGCTGTGGAATACATCACTGCGGCTAGTGACTGAAGCATAGACCGTGTCAACATTTATGAATAGGTTCGATAGATGGCTGAAGGAAAGGGGAATAAAGGAATACAAGAACAGAACAAGCTCATAGGTTAGGACTACTACTGAACATGTGGAGGACTCGGACTGCTTGGGCCCAAACAATCTGTTTCCGTGTTGCAATTTGTATGTAATTCTCTATGCAGTTCTGCATAATTAGTTTGATGTTCAAATACTTTTGTTATGTAGGAAAACGGATAGTTTTTTTCACATTTTTATTGTATTATCAGCTCTAAGCAACTCTAGATCAGGTAGAGTATGTGTTGGGTGCAGAGAAAACCTTACACTTGGCATTGTCAGAAAATTGGGGCTTAGGAGTCACCCTGTCCCCACATCTGGACGACTACAAAATAAGTAACAGAAGGAAAAGAGATTCTTGATGGTCTTCAAGAAAACTACCTTTAACAGCTGTAAACTTCTGATCATAAACTCAGGTTATAATGAACCATAAAATACAACAGAATCACTTTTTTTTTAAATAAAGTGATTTTTTTTAAGAACAAGAGTATAAAGTTTCTGACAATATTGCTAGCTGCAAGCAAGTGTTTTTAATATAGTTCAATTTTCAGACTTTTAGTTTAAAGAGTGCATTTTGACAAATATACATATATTTGAAATCTATCTCCATACATGGAGCTGTTATCCTGCTGTAATGCCACACAATTTCAAATACAAATCATAGCATATGAGAAATACAGTCAGCTTCATATCATCATGTTGTGGCTCAGCTGGTAGCACACTTGCCTCTGAGTCAGAAGGTTGTGGGTTCAAATTCCACTCCAGGGACTCAAGCACATAAAGCTAGGCTGACACTCCAGTGCAGTGCTGAGGGAGTGCTGCACTGTCGGAGGTGCCGTCTTTCGAATGAGACGTTAAACTGAGGTTCCGTCTGCTCTCTCAGGTGGACGTAAAAGATTGTATGGTACTATTTCGAAGAAGAGCAGGGCAGTTATCCCCGGTGTCCTGGCCAATACTTATCCCTCAACCAACATAACAAAAATAGATTATCTGGTCATTATCACATTGCTGTTTGTGGGACCTTGCTGTGCGCAAATTGGATGCTGTGTTTCCCACATTACAACAGTGACTACACTTCAAAAGTACTTCATTGGCTGTAAAGCGCTTTGAGATGTCTGGTGGACGCGAAAGGCGCTATATAAATGCAAGTCTTTCTTTCTCATTTGATAACATGTCTTTCTGACAAATATTACAGAAACCCAAGGCACAATTTTTGTAATGCATGGAGGGAGAGGATTTGACCCAGGATGCAGTGCCAACAATAGACCAACTACCCTTAGTTCAAGAATGACAGTGGATTCAATGACATTGCTGGCTGCATTAACTTGATTGAACTGTATTACCCCAGCATCAGATGGTTTTGCCACTGACCCACTGAATGATATCCTGGATTATATTTTTATTTAACTGAAGTGATGTGTTTAAAATGGCTGCCCTGTAAGATGCAAAGGGATGTTCTCCCTTTGTAATCCACTGTGATTTTGTCCAGGCTGTTATAATTCTGTCAGCTTTTTAACTAGGTTTGTTTTACTAGGGGCCGGATTTTGCCAATGGGGAGCTTTTGGAGGCGGGACTCCCACTTGTCATGTTTTAGTCCCACCTCCATCGACTTCTGGCCAACCCAAGCTATTTTTCCTTGATTGACCTTGTTAAGCCCGCCCAGCGGGCTTAGCAGGCCAACTAAGAGGAAGCCGGTTACAGAGAAGGTCAGCATATGATGTTTCATCTGTCAAAAATTTTTGACAGATGAATTGTCATCTTTTGACAGCTTTGAGAAGCTGTCAAACACTGACATTCTGAGTTCTTGTATTCCAGACTCATCAAACCTCTTTTGTGAGCAGAAATTAGATGGTTGTTGCATTGGAGAATGCAGCAGCCATCTTTCATCTCTGCCGGTGAGATGCGAGACTCTCCGCATCCCCAACAGTTGAAACCTGTAGGAAGAAACAAAGGTAAGTAAACATTTTCTATCACTTTCCACTTACCTCACATACTTACCTCTCCACACTTGCACCCATCACTTACCTTCACAGCGCACTTTTGCACCTCTCCGACCCCCGCAGACCCACTACTCGCCTCGCTGACCCTGGCGAGGTTCGCAGCCTTTGGGAAGCCCGCACTTGTGTGGGCAAAATGGGGATAATCCTCTTATCTGCCTGTTAACTACCTGTTAACAGGGAGGTAAGTGGCTGTAATCCCCTTCCTGCCTCCAGGAGATGGGACCCGGCGCGGGTCGGCTACCCGCCTCCTGGGAAGATGGCACGGAGGCGGGTTGGGGGCGGGATGGGTACCCGCCCCCAGATTCTGCCATTTTCCCGGCTGTCCCGCCTCCAAACCCGCCTCCCCAGGGCTGGCAACATCGCACCCTAGGTGTGACAAAATCCATTGGTCAATTTCAAATTTCGATGATGTTGTGTATGTAACCGTTTACCTTTAAGGGAACTATAGAATGTAACCGTTCGCCTTTAAGAGCACTACTTTAGGGTGGCACTATCTATTGGCTCATGTATACTGTAATACCGATAGTGACCACACCAGTATATAAGGGTTGTGATACGTTAACTAGGGCAGAATCGCCCGAGCCTCTGAATAGTAAAGACGTGTTTTATTTTGTTAACAGTGGAGTCTGTGATTATTTATAATACAACCCACAGACTTAACATTGGCGACGAGTCAGGATTCGAACCCTGCGGCAGTTGTTCCACGGCGGCTTCGTCCGAAGACAGGACGTTGAAGAGAGGTTTCAATCCTCACCAGTCTGGAACCGACAGGCTGGAAGCGACAGGCATTAGGACCCTGAAGCCTCCATAACCTCGTGGGTAAGCCGCAGCGTTGGCTGCAAAGACAGGGCGATCGCAATCCCTGATAAGAGCCGCGGTGAAACGCGCGAGCGGGTAAGCCAGAGCCCGGGAGGGAGCGAGCAAGAGCCGCGCGAGCGGGTGAGCCAGAGGCCGGGGGCCGCTTTCAAGTGCGAGGCGCAGCCGGCCCATCGATCGCATCCGCTGATAAGGGCCGCACTCGGGCTGAAAGTCAGCGTCGGGGAACGGGTGATAACCGCCATTGAAGTGGGCGGAGAGCGCCGAGAAGCGCGGGAAAACCGCCATCGAAGTGGGCGGGGAGAGCGAGAAGCGCGGGAAAGCCGCCATTTTTCGCGGGGAAACCGCTGAAGAAGAAGGAAGAAGCGGGAAACCGCCATCTTGGAAATTATTAAGAATTTCAGGAAAGTAATAAGATTTTTCAGAAAGGCTGGTGTGTTCTCAAGAAGAGAGGGAAAATAAGTATAAGTACAGCAATACTTGTGGTGTTCTCAAGAAGAGAGAAGAAAATTAATTAGAATTTTCAGAAACAAGAAATAAGTAAAGCAATACTTGTGGTGTTCTCAAGAAGAGAAGAAAATTAATAATAAGTAAAGAAATACTTGTGCTGTTCTCGGAAAGAGAAGAAGATGCCTAAGCGAGGAAATATTAATGATTTTAATGCTGAAATAGAAGACAGGGCCACGTATGGGGAACGCATAGGAATATATTGCGTAGCCATATACGCCAAGGCAATAACTTTTTGTTAAATTCGATGGGAGCAAAAACATACGGGCTCTTGAAACATCTAATAGCACCAGTTAAACCAGTGGACCAGACCTTCGAAGAGATCGTAGCAGTGCTGAAGGATCAAATTACTGCAAGCATTTCCAAATGCTACTGTTGTGGAAAGACAACGCACGACCAGAATCAGTGCTGGTTTAAGAATCAAGAGTGCAGGAAATGTGGCAAACTGGGTCACATCGCGAAGGTATGCAGGTCCAGAAAGAAGACCAACAAACAAAGGAAGCCACCACCACAAGAAAAGTACAACAAGGTGCATCAGGTGGCTGAAAAGAGTTCAGACGAACAAAATTCAGACTCAGACCCAAACAGCCAGGAGTTGGATAGTCTGAGAATCCACAATGTGGGTAAAGTAACTGATCTACAGACGATCTGGGTCACACTAAAAATAGCTGGAGTCCAAGTACGAATGGAGCTGGACACGGGATCAGCTGTATCAGTCATCAACCAAAAGGACTACCACCGACTATTCTCTCACATACCCTTAAGAAATACCAAGTTCGTATTACAGACATACACGGGGCATCGCGTATACCCCATGGGGAAAATAAGAGTCAAGGTGAGAGATAGGGGTAAAGTACACCCAAGAATGAAATTGTACGTACTACCTGAGGGAGGACCACCACTTCTAGGACGGGAGTGGATCAAGAAAATAGACATGGAATGGCACTACCGACAAGCAATGACGAGTGAGGACTCGGTGCAAACAAGCAGCTCAGACTCTGAGCCGGAAGACGATAAGTCCAGCTTATGTATGAAAAACAAGGTTAACATTAACTCACGGACTAAGGTTGGAAAATCGATGGCGTGCATAAAGACAGAGAATTCTGAGTCTGTTCAAGCTACAGACATATGCATTACGGAGGAACACCGGGCTCGAACTCAAAGCTATTTCAAAGTACAACAACAATTAGAACAATTAAGTTACCGCCTCGTACAAGAGATGAAAACAATGAAAAAGTTCTATGACACCGAATGGGAGAGTCTGGAAAGACAACAGAACCTACTGGCTCAAGCAGAGAGCGACCATAGAGCCATCGTGACCAATTACCGATCACATCTCCCTGATGATGTTCAGGGGTTAGAATATTTGCATGATCTAGAGATACAGCAGAAGGGCAAATCACGCTGCACTGAGGATTTTGTTCTGCAATTAGAGACGGAGCTAGTGCAGGCAAAGTTAAGAGAAGTTGAATCACAGGGTGCTCTTAAGGAGATGCAGAAACAAATCTTGGACATGGAAAAGAGAAACGCTTCTTTACCTGATGAGAATAATGTGGCCATGTTGCAAGAGGAGCTTATAGGGGCGAAACTGAAAGAAGCTAAGCAAAGGATGTTGGAACTTGAAACGCAGAACCAAATCAGCGGTAATCAGCTATGTCAAGCAGAGAAGGAGTGCAAGGGTCTACATGAGAAGGTGCAATATCTCTCAGCCCAAAATAAGGGACTACTCACTCAGTTAAATGAAAGTAAACGGGAAATGGCTGAGATGGACTGCAAGAATAAAGAAGAGTTGATGGCAGTGAGACTTCGAGAGGCAGATAGCATAGCAGCCTTGGCTGAACTCCAACAGGAAATTGCGAAAGAAACAAATGAAGAGGAATCTTCAGGAAGCCAGGATTTTATTCCAGTTCTTCTCTACGATTCCTTACAAGCAGAGTGCGAGAAGTTGAAAAAACAGTATGAACAGGCCCAGACTACAATTCTGGAGGGGGTTAACTCAGCAACCTCCGAAAAGCTAGTTTCGTTGGAAGTATATGAGCAACTAAAGGTTGAACATGAGCAAGAAGTCCAAAGGCTGCAGGAAATTCTTGAGGAGCTCAGGGCCAAGACAGACTCATCGGTAAAAGTTCCATACATAGATGAGGATGTAGAGGTGAAAGACATGGCAGAACTCATAAAAATATGGAAGGAAGCCCAAGACAAATATGAGGCGGCAATTACCGAGGTTGACCGACTTGAAGAACAGTTTCAACTGGGAATGGGCCCTGAACATGAGCTAGAGAGCATCGAGGCGCAACTTCTCCAAGCACTGGAAGCCAAAGTACAAGAGGAAGAGAAGATGAAAGCATTGGAGAAAATGATGGATGAAATGGAGGAGTACGCTGAATTACGTCCAGGGGAACAGGAGAATGGGGAAACAGCTACTTCAGTAGAAGGATTAAATAGCCTGATAACGAAATCCCTGAAGGAAGGGAAAGGATTGAACGCACAAATGAGGCCAGGAGGGAAGGAAGGGCAGACATCCGAGGAAGAGCAGGATGAATATGATTGCTTGAAGAAGGGTTTTGACCTGTTGAGTGACACCGAATGTTATGAGGATGTGGTCTGCCCAAATTGTGATGGGAACTCCCAAAGTGCTGAAATCCTGAGGAAGCACTTAAGGTCTAAGGAACATAGAGAGTTGGTGGCGCTACAGATGGCAGCCGGGAAAAGAGCTCGGAGAGTTTCAAAAAGGCAGAAAAGAAAAAGAAGAAGCAGAAAATAATAACTGTTTAAAATATTATTACTTCTACTACCTCAGTCCGAACACTACGAAAGGTGCTAAATTTGTAAAAAAAATCCAGGGACATTATCAAGACAGCCAGTGGGTTGTATAAGTCCACACTGCTGGTTCAACAGGACGAAAGTACAAGCTGTTTAAAAAAAAAAGGCTATGGAGGATGCTGTCTGGAACGAATTAATACCAGAGACTGAATTTATGAACTGTTCCCACAGAGACTGAACCTGTAAACTGATTCCACTGAGAGTATGTTTGTAAACTGTTATATGACGTTGACTCCATTGAGAGTATATCTGTAAATTGTTATATGACGTTGACTCCATCGAGAGTATATCTGCAAACTGTTTATATAAAGTTGAAGATTGTATGTTTAACGGGATTCTGTAAGTAATAAGCTAGGAAGGGAGGAGTGTTGTGTATGTAACCGTTTACCTTTAAGGGAACTATAGAATGTAACCGTTCGCCTTTAAGAGCACTACTTTAGGGTGGCACTATCTATTGGCTCATGTATACTGTAATACCGATAGTGACCACACCAGTATATAAGGGTTGTGATACGTTAACTAGGGCAGAATCGCCCGAGCCTCTGAATAGTAAAGACGTGTTTTATTTTGTTAACAGTGGAGTCTGTGATTATTTATAATACAACCCACAGACTTAACAGATGACTGCCTATTAAAGGAATAAGTAATCCTAATAAGGCATCAGGGCGCCCGTACAACATTTCCCCAGAGAGCAAAGGAGAATCACCGAGCAAGTTAGCTTGTCCCACTCACATACATTTCATGCCATGAAGCTCCACAACAACACGGGCAGAAGCCCTCATGCAGGATGTCCATCCATCCTCACTGTTAACCGAAAGCAAAAGCAATTTCCAAACCGGGGGAGAAGAGGGATGCATTTTTAAATCCATCATTTCTACATTGAAACCTATTTGACAAGAACTTGCTCAGCCGCCTTGTTTTAGAAAATGTAACTAGAAACGCTGGAACCAAACTTGAAGCTGCCATTGCAGAATCTAGACAGTGCAGACTGCTCATTTTCATTGGCATTTGCAGTTACGTTCACTGCCATGGGACAAACTAGCAGCTTCCCCAAAACCAAAGGCAGGTGCAAACAAATCATGCTTAGGAATCAAACGTATTTCAAATTTCAATTTTACTTACTGAGTAAAATGTTCTATTATTTTTGGCAAATTATAAATGCACTGTGCTAGAAGGAGGAAGGTGAAGATAGCTCTGATTTGAATTCTCTTTGAGCAAGCAATGACTTTGCATGAACAGCAAGTGGACTGTACACATAAAGGGCCCAACATAATTCACTATCAGCAACTTTATATCTTTGTTGAGACAAGTGGAAATTGTGTCAGCTGGAGGTCAACTGTGACACTGCGACGTTTATAAATGTCCAGTCTCACCTCAGCCACAGCTGCTCCTCAGCAGGGCAGGAATCCAAAAATATGTTCGAAAAAAGAAAGACTTGCATTTATATAGCGCCTTTCACGACCACCGGACGTCACAAAGCGCTTTACAGCCAATGAAGTACCTTTGAAGTGGAGCCACTGTTGTAATGTGGGAAATGCGGCAGCCAATTTGCGCACAGCAAGCTCCCACAAACAGCAATGTGATAATGACCAGATAATCTGTTTTTTGCTTTGTGGATTGGGGGATAAATATTGGCCAGGACACCGAACAGCAATAGAGGTGCGGTGAGAGAAGAAAGAAACTTCGCTGAGGCAGCTCGGTTCCCCCAACCCACTCTCATGTATATATTCTATGTATAACAACAACTTGCATTTATATAGCGCCTTTAACGCAGTGAAACATCCCAAGTCGCTTCACAAGGGCGTTATCAAACAAAACTTGACACATAAGGAGATGTTAGGACGGATGACCAAAAAGTTGGTCAAAGAGGCAGGTTTTAAGAAGCGTCTTAAAGGTGGGAGAGAGGTAGAGAGGCGGAGAGGTTTAAGGAGGAAATTCCAGAGCTTAGGGCCTAGGCAGCTGACAGCATGGCTGCCAATGGTGGAGCAATTAAATACGGGGATGCGCAAAAGGCCAGAATTGGAGGAGCGCAGAGATCTTGGAGGGTTGTAGGGCGGGAGGAGGTTACAGAGTTAGGGAGGGGCGAGGCCATGGAGGGGTTTGAAAACAAGGGTGAGAATTTTAAAATTGAGGCGTTGCCAGACCGGGTGCCAATGTAGGTCAGTGAGCACAGGGGTGATGGGTCAACAGGACTTGGTGCGAGTTAGGACACGGGCAGCCGAGTTTTGCATGAGCTCAAGTTTATGGAGGGTGGAAGATGGGAGGCCAGTCAGGAATGCATTGGAAGAGTCAAGTCTAGAGGTGACAAAGGCAGGGATGTGGGTTTCAGCAGCAGATGAGCTGGAGTTGGGCGATGTTACGGAGGTGGAAGAAGGCGGTCTTGGTGATGGTGCAGATATGTGGTCGGAAGCTCATCTCGGAATCAAATACGACGCCAAGGTTATGAACGGTCTGGTGCAGCCTCAGAGAGTTGCCAGCAGTATTGGCTATTTCTATGGCTTAGCATGACTACAATATAATTATATATGTTCATTTAAATATTCCCAATGGTCGGCAGCAGAAAGTAACTGGGGCTGATTTGTCATGCTGACGTACGATGAAAGGTTGGGCCTATACTCATTGGAGCTTAGAAGAATGAGAGGTGATCTTATTGAAACATATAAGATTTTGAGGGGATTGACAGGGTGGATGCTGAGAGGATGTTTCCCCTAGTGGGGGTATCTAGAACTAGGGGACATAGTTTCAGAGTAAGGGGTCGCCCATTTAAGATGGAGATGAGGAGGAATTTCTTCTCTCAGAGGGTCGTGAATCTTTGGAATTCTCTTCCCCAGAGAGCTGTGGAGGAGGAGTCATTGAATATATTCAAGGCGGAGATTGACAGACATTTGAACTACAAGGGAGTCGAGGGGTATGGGGAGAGAGTGGGAAAGTGGTGTTGAAGCCAAGATTGGATCAGCCATGACCTTGTTGAATGGTGGAGCAGGCTCGAGGGGCCGATTGGCCTACTCCTGCTCCTGTTTCTTATGTTCTTATGTCATCCATCCAGGCCTTAAGGGTCTGCTGCAGCAGAACCTTTCCCAGTGATTGATATAATAGTTTTGGAGAGCAGGGTTTTCCAAGAATTGAGATGGACTAAAAAAAAATGGCACTGTCCCTTTAAATAAAACTGTTTAATTGATTTGTTGCTGAACTGTAACCATTGAACAGCTTCTTATATTTATTTGGCTAAACAGTACAGTGTTGCTAAGCACTTACAAAAAGTCAATTTTGCTAAAAGGCCACTTGATAACATTTTAATGGCAACAATAGATGAAAATTAGCTGTTGGTTTATATGCAATTCGGAATAAATGGATTTATTTGTGAGTGTTTTCAAACATGGAGTAAATTGTTTGTCCGTTGTTGCCTTGCTTGGTGCAAATCTTTAACAGAATCCTGGTCTTCGGGAACACTCATCATGCAACCATTTTTAGGCAACAGCAATCAAACTCAAGAGTTTTCCAATGGAAAATAGAATAGAAAAACAGAATATTTTTTAAATGGTGAGAAACTTTCAAATGTTGGTGTTCAGGGAGATTTGGGTGTCCTCGTGCAAGAAACACAGAAAGCTAGCATGCAGGTACAGCAAGCAATAAGGAAGGCAAATGGCATGTTGGTCTTTATTGCAAGGGGGTTGGAGTATAAGAGTAAGGAAGTCTTGCTACAATTGTACAGGGCCTTGGTGAGATCACACCTGGAGTACTGTGCACAGTTTTAGTCTCCTTGTCTAAGGAAGGATATACTTGCCTTGGAGGCGGTGCAACAAAGGTTCACTAGATTGATTCCTGGGATGAGAGGGCTGTCCTATGATGAGAGATTGTGTAGAATTGGCCTATACTCTCTGGAGTTTAGAAGAATGAGAGGTGATCTCATTGAAACATACAAGATTCTGAAGGGGATTGACAGGGTAGATGCTGAAAGGTTGTTTCCCCTGGCTGGAGTGTCCAGAACTAGGGGGCATAGTCCCAGGATAGGCCATTTAAGACTGAGATGAGGAGGAATTTCTTCACTCAGAGGGTTGTGAATCTTTGGAATTCTCTGCCCCAGAGGGCTGTGAATGCTGACTCTTTGAGTATATTCAAGGCTGGGATCGATAGATTTTTGGACTCTAGGGGAATCAAGAGATATGGGCCCCGATTTTCGGCTTGTGTGGGAAATGGTCAGGTTTCCCCGAATGTGGGGTTTCTGACGCACATAAAAAAGTGTCAGCCAGCTCCACGCAATTTTCCCTCAAGTGGCCAATTAATTCCCAGCATGTGGGAAGCCTTGCTAATTGTCCAATTCGTGTCAGAAATCCCCACAGTATGATGTCATCATTCGTGGTGCTTTCAAGGTCCATAGCAAGCACTGCATCCTCTGAAGGCTTCCAAACGAACCATACAGGATGGCAGAGGAGCCTGCAGCAGCTGTGGCCAGTGCCAGACCCCGCGCTGCCTTCAAATTCGACGAGGCTTCACTGCAGGCATTATTGGATGGGGTTAGGGCCCACAGGGAGGTCCTCTTCCCTAGGTCAGGGAGGAAGAGGCCTCCCACGGAGACCAATGCTGCATGGATGCAGGCGTCAGCAGATGCCAACTCGCTGGGAGTCACCAGAGGAACCTTGGCAATACATCTGTAACTCCTTCCTTTACTCCCCCACAGTACCATCCAGAGCCCCCATCCTCACTGTGGAGGAGGAAGAGGCTGTGCAGCCAGACTCCTCAGAGGAAGCTCCAACCTCTGAGGGCGCAGCGTCAGCAGAAGTAAGCGCACCCAGCACCAGCGCAGACACTCACACCTCGGGGGGACCTTCGGGACATAGAGTAGTGTTGTCACCTGGTGTTTCACAGCTCACAAGTGAGCCTCAGCAGATTCTGGAGACAGGGACAGCAGTGGAGAGACCTCGTCGGAGGGCGCAGGACTTTGCCAGCTCAGCTCTGCTGCGCTGCATGTCGACCCTCTGCCTCTGGGTCCACCCGCAAGAGAAGAGGTGATGGATCTCCATGCACAGATGCAGGAGTCTCTGGCAGGTTTTGTCTCCAGGGTCGATGCGAGTGTGGAGCGAATGGAGGAGTCCATAGCGACCATGAGCAGAGCCTTTATGGAGTCATTGGCGCATGAACGCATCACCATGGAAAGGTTGGCAACCTCCATGGAGGAGATAACTCGCCAGGGTACGGAAAACATGGTGAGTGCTCATAAGAGAATGACATCTCTTGAGGAGCGTTGGCCATCTGTTGAACAGAGAAACCAGATCTTCATGGAAGTCCTTCTGAGTAGGACTGCCAGTGCAGAAATGGGTCCCCATGGCCCCCTAAAGAGCAGCAAGGTGCTCTCAAGCCACTTCCAAGCGCTGGCCCCTTCTGGCCTGTGCAGCTTCAGGTGAGTGAGCAGCAGCCTGGTGCTCCTGGTGCTCATCCTGCTGTTCCTGGTTCTGCGGCTGCCGCCTCTGCTGCTGGAGATCCTCTAATGGCAAGAAGGGAAGGAAAAAAAGGCGTCCCATGCTTCTCGTAGATGCCTCCGCTGAGGAAGCGCTGAGTGAGGGTGGCGAGAGGGGCTTCCCAGGAGATCGCATTGGAGAAGTGTGTGAGGCTCCAACCTTCCACAGCTGTGCCTAAGCCTTGAAGAAGTAGCCCCAAACCTGCAACAACAAGGTCCTTCAACATACAAGTGCTGTCCCTTTAAATCGCAGCTTCTCCGATTGACCTGCAGCTGCAAGCAAGCAAGCCGGCAGCTTCACGCCAGGTCTCATCAGCGGGGTTCCCCGCAGGCGTGTTTCAGGTGGGGAGAGCCCCAAAGTCGCAACGGCCCCGGAAAATCGACTTCAACAAGGTAATTATTGGTCATTAGTGTGCTGACGACCAGTCCCGCCAGCGGCGGCCGGGACAGAAGCGGGTCACGGAGAAACAGCGGTCCGAAAGTCGGACGGGGCCGGCCCCCGGCCACCTGAAAAGCTGCCCGACGGCGGCCTGAAAATTGACCCCGTGGAGATAGGGCAGGAAAGTGGAGTTGAGGTCAATGATCAGCCATGATCTGATTGAATGGCACAGCAGGCTCGAGGGGCTGTATGGCTTACTCCTGCTCTTATTTCTTATGTTCTTAAAATGAATGACCATAAGCAATATTATAAAATAATCATTGTGAAGAAAATTAATTCAAGCTGACAAATCAAAGGGCACTGAAACGTTCATGTGAATAGGCCCTATCTGATGCAAACAGAGGAGCAGAGCGACTCATTTTTCCATTCTGATATTTCTAGATCTGTATAAGATCACATTTTCATAGAAATTGTGCAGGAGATGTTGTTTTGCAGTATGAAATGCAATGGCTATCACTTTGAAGTAACCTTTGTTGCAGTTCACACAAAGCACTGGTGACACTCGGATGTTTGCTTTGACCTTACCTACTGATGAGTTCACAAAGCATACCCGCTACCCTAGCAGTAACAGGCTAAAATGTCCCCACAAGTCTTTTTTTAATGGGAAATTACAGAAAATTCTTACCAGAGGCCTCAGGCCAACTGCAGTGTTGTGCACACACCTCAACTGAGAACGTTTTAATAATTTTTACTCAATGCATATGTTAAATGGTTGCAAGCAAGTGCTTTTAAAGAGTTTATTGCCCCTCTTTTGACATTTTCACCCTCCCCCATTTTAGACACCGTTCCCTGACCAAGATGGCTGCCAGCAGGTAAGATGCTCCCATGCTTCTACCAATGATGCTGTAGGACGGTGTGCATGAAGTACACAAGGGTGTCGCATCTTGAATTGCCCTTTTGATTTTATTTCCTCTTTGCCAGCACTGTGGGATAAAAGGATTTCTCAACAGACGTCCCCAAACTGGGAGCAAATTATTTTGATCCCTTTGTCGTCCTTGCTACTGCAAAACTAAACAGAATCTACTCAGCACGTCCCTCTTGACGGAGGTAAAAAAAAATACACCATAAAAGGAGGACTGTGGTCACATTCGACATTAATGGCCAGCTGCACCAACCCCTCCCCCAACTCGAGTTTTATTTTGGAATACTCCTTCCGTTGCATAACCCAATGCCACAAGAGCAGCTTCAATGAGCTATAGTTTAAACCTATCAGTAACTGCAAGCAGCAGCTTGCTGCACTGTCCATTACACACTGTCCTCTAGCCCTCAACCACATGCTACACAGAAAGCTGGTTTAATATCAGACAATGTGACCTGTTCCTCCATCATTAACAGATCCCAAGGACTCAGTTTGGGCTCAGTGAATTAAATTACCATTAAAGTTCGCTAATATATCACTTTCCGCTGTGTGCTGTCTCACTTAGCTAAGGGTTGTTATGTCTGGTGTCATGCGATCTGTCTGATATGGATTATTGTTTGTAATAAATGCCGTAATTGAAAAGAGCTCAGCAAAGAAGCTGAAGTTTCGAACGCATCAAAATGATCTTCATTTCACCTCCAGGTAGATACTGTCCCACCAGGCACTGGACCAGGTTTGTAAACCGAGGATTGTGCAAAAGTAGCGTGTGACCTGGTGATCTTGGTGCTGACAGCCATATTTGCTGCTACAAATTATCTATCCATTTCAAGTTAATTCCAGATTTACATAAAAAATTGAATCATTTTTAACTTGCAGCAGATATACTGACCTCAGCACAAATTGACCCCATCAATATAATAAAACTCTGCCACCCTTGCTCCTCTGACAGTTGCCATGCTGTCAGATTACATGTTCAACCTTGAGTTGTGGACAAGCCAGAACACCCACCATTGGCAAAATTGCCTTTAGTTGCCTAGGCCCTAAGGCCTGGGATTCCCTCCCTAAACCTCTCCGCTTCTCTACTTCTCTTTCCTCCTTTAAGATGCTCCTTAAAACCTACTTCTTTGGCCAGGCTTTTGGTCACCTGTCCTAATGTCTTCTTCCTTGGCTCGCTGTCAATTTTTTTGTTTGATTACATTCCTGTGAAGCACCTTGGGACATTTAGCTACATTAAAGGCACGATATAAATGCAAGTTGTTATTGTTGTTCTTGTTATATATGTGCTCCCCCCCACCCACCCCCACACTCCTTTCTCCCTTTCTAATTCAAATAAACTCTCCACATATACACAGTCTAGTCCCGTCATCATTTTAAATACTTTAATCCACTCTCCCCAAAGGCTGTGCTAAAGTAAAAAGACCCAACTCCCTGAGCCTATTGGGATGGCTAAGGGTTGTTAAAGTGGAGTGGAGTTCCATTCAATCTCCCTCATTTGGCCTGAGCTACTTATTTGGTGCAAGGGTTTGCCTTTGTCTCAAAACATGAGCCATCTCTTGAAACTTCTCTCTGTGCCATTCCACTTTGCCTGGAGGAATTTCTTCTATTTGCAATTGTAGTTTGCTTTCAGTTCCCTAATTTCTTCTTCCACCCAAATATCTCCAGGAGAACATTTTGCCATTAACTTTTTGACTGGACTTTTCTCCAACAGTTTGGTCACCCTGGGCAAGAAGGCCAGAAGGTCCACTGGCATGTCAGCTCCTGAGTTTGCTGAAATCCAAAATACACATGATGGATGCAAAAAATAATTGAGGGATTTGTTAGTGCTGAAAGTGTGACATTTATTTTATGGGGGGGGGGGTGGTGGGGGGGCTCTGAAGGCATGTCCCGCCACAATAAAAATTTGACCTCTTACGCTTGATTTGGTGGAATTTCTGGCATTTTGGAACCTATTGTGATTCTGAGTGTAAATCTCTGTACTTATTTTGAATTAAGTAAAACTCATCACCACTCAAACCTCACGTCCCATTTTATTTCCAGGTCCTGAGATTCTAACACAACAATAAATGATATTCTCAGAAGACAACCACTCATTTATTTCTTTTTCCACCTCAAGTTCATGCACAACTTACAAGGGAAGAAAGTCAAATCTAATTGGTTCGAGCAGCCTCCAGTGTGCCCTCCATCCAGTCAAATTGGTTATAACAATCTCCAGTCCTGCCCTCCAACTGATCCTGCCTTTCAAATGATTGGATGGCTTGATACTGATGACGTCTAAGCACAGTGGGGAAAAGCTATTTTTCTCTTGTGAAATGCTGACTATCAGCTTGAAATGCTGAATGTGTGATTTTTGAAGGACATCATCATCCTTCCAATGAGATGTTGAGCTGTTTCACATCCTCCTCCTTTGATGGCGAAGACATTTATGCTACACCAGATGCAACGAATGCAGCATCACAACATTGTATTTACAAAACAACTTAACTTCTCTTTTAAAGGTTTCCCACAGCCACAATCATTGATGTGTTGCGGTGATGCCACGGTTCGCCAAATGAGTAAGGGGAGTTGAGAATACTTTTCAAGGATGGCGATGTCCCTTTAAATGAAGAGGCAATAGCTTCTCTCTGTTACACCTAATAATATTTCACTTTCTACATTTGATGTCGTCCCACCATTTTTTAGAATATAAATATATACTTCGATTACATGGAGAAGTCATTGGTTTAACCGATGTTAAATGCTACGGTCTTCTTTCTAAATGTTGGCACTGGGCCCGTGCAGTTGGACCTGTACCAAGTCTTCCAAGCATCTATTTCCGAAATTTGATATTTTTAGTGCCCTTCACCGATTTTGAAAGAGCTCAAGTGGGCGTGCCCAGTTTCCAGGCCACTGACAGATTGGTGACAAGGGCAAGATATGAGCCTGCTGTTTCTGCCCCTCTCATTAACCAGAGGATTCCAGTTAGTGGGAGGGGAGACCAGCAGATTTCTGCACTGTAACTGGACTAGGGGTTTTCAAGAAAATGCATCTTTTATCCCCCATTACATGTCTTTTTCATTTACGAGATTAATACTGGCTGTGGGGGAAATGGTAACGTCTCGGGAAATTCACAATGATGGTCAACTAGTCTACCCATATAAAGCAGAATCCTCCCTGTGATACAACCCAATTGAACATACAGGGAGATAAAGCTCATCAAATGGAACACAAATGAATTTGCAGCAACCTCCACACCGCACTCCTCCCCCCTCCTCCGTCACCTCCCCACCGCACTCCTCCCCCCTCCTCCCCACCGCACTCCTCCTCCCCCCTCCTCCCCACCGCACTCCTCCCCCCTCCTCCCCCCTCCACTTCTCCCCCCTCCTCCCCACCGCACTCCTCCCCCCTCCACTCCTCCTCCCTCCTCCCCACCGCACTCCTCCCCCCTCCACTCCTCCCCACCGCACTCCTCCCCCCTCCTCCACACCGCACTCCTCCCCCTTCCTCCCCACCGCACTCCTCCCCCCTCCTCCCCACCGCACTCCTCCCCCCTTCTCCCCCCTCCACTTCTCCCCCCTCCTCCCCACCGCACTCCTCCCCCCTCCTCCCCCTCCACTCCTCCTCCCTCCTCCCCACCGCACTCCTCCCCCCTCCACTCCTCCCCACCGCACTCCTCCCCCCTCCTCCACACCGCACTCCTACCCCCTCCACTCCTGCCCCCTCCTCCCCACCGCACTCCTCCCCCTCCTCCGCCACCTAAAGCACAACAACAACTTACATTTATATAGCGCCTTTAATGTAATAAAACGTCCCAAGGTGCTTAACAAGATAGTGGTGCCCAGCCCTTGCACCAATTTCAGAACGGAGCACAAGATGTTTTATCTGGTCTTTTCGGACAATTTTCAGACTGTGATTTGCTCCTGGAACGGGGAACAGCAGTGTAGACTCTCAGTGCACTTAACTTTTATAACATTGGGTATCTGCCAAGTGGGATATTTAGGTCAGGGATATTATCGGAAAAGCAACTGGAAGGACTTTGGGTTGCACAGGAAATCAAGGGCTTCTTATCAAGTTTCCTACAAGCTGGTACTTTCAGCAAGTGTGCTCAATTTTGAGCATGCATGCCAGCATGTGCATGATGAACCCACACAGGATGAATTTCCCGAGACTTTACCATTTGCCTTATTCCCACTATAGTACTAACAGGGATTTAAGTAAAACTGGATAAGCTAAAAAGGCTTTAGCTTTCCAGTAGAATTTTAAAAGTTACATTTGACTGGACAGCTAGAGTAAAATAATCCAATGAGTACACACCTAAACTGACCAACATACTAGCAGGAATCATGGAGTGATAGAATACAAGTCCATGTTTACACTTCTCCACACAGTGAGTTCCTGATCTCAGCTAAGCTGGCAGGGTAAGACTGTGAAGCGCCTTCCCACAGGAAAGGAGAGGAAAGTCGCCAAATAAGTCAACCCTGGCTAATCTCAAACATCTCCTATTAGTGAGCTAACAAATAGAATTGGCAGAAACCTGGGAACAAGTTGCTTGTCCACCTCTTTGGTAATGGAATGGTGCCTGGTACCTATCACCAATGAGGCAGCCATGATCACTACTTGCTGTGGGGAATTCTTGTTAAAAATTCACAGCCGCTGCAGACTGATAAACATCAAATCCTCTGTTAAATAATACTTTGCCCATGGCTTTATTTGTTTTACCCTCCAGGTATCAAGCGTCTATGGGCCATCACTAAATTTCCACTGGTTGGTGAGTCAGTAACTACAGAGCACATACATTTAAGATCATCACAAAGAATGAAGGGAGAGGTTTAGAGCATTATTTTTACACAGAGGCTTGTTAGGACATGGAATGCCATACTGAAAAAGGTGGTGGAAGCAGAATCAATTATAGCTTTTAAAAGGAGAGTGGATAAATGTTTGAAAATATTTTTTTTTTTAAAAGGTATGGAGAAAGATATGGCGAATAGGGTTAAATGGATAGCTCTTTCAGAGAGCTGGCAGAGGCACAATCGACTAAATGATTCCCTTCTGTGCTGTAAATTTCAATATGATTCTGTCCTATAAGTTGTCTGACACTGTGAACGGAATTTCCTGGAGCTGCCCGCAAAATCATTTACTGTGGCAAATCACATTTGAAATTATTTCAGAAGCTCAGAAATATAGATGTCAATCTGCTGATGAGATCAGATCAAACTTGAAGACAGTGGCCTAGAAATTCAATATAGCCACGTTTGGGGCGCTACAGCCGGGCGTTCGCTAAATTTAGCGCCCGGCGCAACTTAGCGCCACCTTCGCCGATATTCAGTTGCATCGCCCCAAGAGGTTGCTGCTGCGCTAAAGCAGGCGATGCACGACTATCATAAGGCGCTAAGCCGGCGTGCCGAGGCACTAACACCGAGGGCAGGCGCAGCGCAGGTGCGGCGAGTTGCTGATTGAAGGCAGACACGCTGGCGCCGGTCAGCTCTTAAAGGGGGAGGGTGGACTTGTTTGGCTGCCACGCCCTGCACACCGCAGCCCTGAAGCAAGGCCTGACCATTGCTGGATCATCATTTCTACGCCCAGGACCATGCAGAAGGCTAGGGAGCGAGCGGAGCGCTTCAGCGAGGGTGCCCTGAGGCTACTGGTTGGCGCAGTAGAGCGCAGGCGACCTGTCCTCTTCCCTGACAGTGGGAGGAGGCCGCTTCCCAGCGAATACCGAAAAGCCTGGAGGGAGGTGGCAAACAGGGTGACCACCAACAGCATGGTTGCCAGGACTCCACTTCAATGCAGGAAAAAGTTCAACGACCTCACTCGGGTTGTCAGGGTGAGTACCCTTTCCACTATCCTGTTCATCCCTGCATGTGCACCTCAGTTTCTGGCCAAAGGGACCTGAAAGCCCCAATGCCCAGCCCTCATCCAAGAGCTACGGGACTCTCATGAAAACCACTTGCACATTCAGCACTTTACACACTGTCAGGACTATTCCACCATGGGAGGCAGTGCAGGCAAGATCAGGGCTTGACACTGTCAGGGCTATTCCACCATGGGAGGCAGTGCAGGCACGGTGAGGGCTTGACACTGTCAGGGCTATTCCACCATGGGAGGCAGTGCAGGCAAGATCAGGGCTTGACACTGTCAGGGCTATTCCACCATGGGAGGCAGTGCAGGCAAGATCAGGGCTTGACACTGTCAGGGCTATTCCACCATGGGAGGCAGTGCAGGCACGATGAGGGCTTGACACTGTCAGGGCTATTCCACCATGGGAGGCAGTGCAGGCAAGATCAGGGCTTGACACTGTCAGGGCTATTCCACCATGGGAGGCAGTGCAGGCAAGATCAGGGCTTGACACTGTCAGGGCTATTCCACCATGGGAGGCAGTGCAGGCAAGATCAGGGCTTGACACTGTACTTAGAGGCAGTCCTTTCTCTTGTAGGGCAAGCTGGCCCACAATCGCAGGCAGTGGCGATGGACCGGGGGAGGCCGTCCTGACCTCAAAGAGCTCAGCGACCTGGAGCAGCATGTGGAGCACATTATGGCAGGCCGGCTGATTGGCCCCGTCGCCAGTGGAAATGCCGACCCTGTTCTGGACAGCAATGGTAAGGTCATCACCTTTTTGACCTTTCTCTTTCCACTTGTGCCTCACACCAGCATCCTTTGCCACTATTGAACCAATGCAGTGCATAGCAGCACTCATGCCTCCCTCGCTGCCGCCCTGTCCTCACTCTAAAGCAACTCTTGTGCCTCCCTGCTTTCAGATGCTGAATCGCCAGGTGAGGAGGCGGGCCCTGAAGCTGCCACTGTCAGTGATTCTGAATTCGAGGAGGAGGAAGAGGAAGCTGGCCCATCAGTGCCACCCTCAGCCGAGGCAGCCCATGGCCATGATGGGGACACGTCTTCCCTGGAGGGGAGCAGGGGGGAAGGGTCTGAGGAGAGTGAAGCTCCGGGGCCCAGCGGGCTGCAGCAATGCGGGAGGGATGGGGAAGCTCGGCGGCCTTCTCCCCGGAGGGGGAGTGCAGCCTCCAGTCCTGCTACGGTGAGCACAGAGGAGGTGCAGCTCCTTGGTGAAATGGGCGCCTAGGCTGAGCGCAGGCACACTGAGCTCATGGCTGCAGTGGCAAGGATGCCTGACTCCATAGAGTCACTGGCAAGGAGTGCTCAGGCATTCGGGGCAGCACAGGCCAGGAGTCTGCAAGAATTCAATGCAGCACAGGCAAGGAGTCTGCAGGACTTCGCGGCAGCACAGGCAGCTTCCAGCCAAGTGCTCAGTCGTGCCGTGCATTCACTGGCTGGTCTGATGCAGACACAGATCAGGGCCACATGGGCACTAACTGCTGCCACCCTCGCTGGATCGGCCAGGCATCGCCGGGGCCCTCGCCGTGCCGCAGCAGCCCAGCAGTCTGTGCTTCAGCAGATTGCTGCGCATGCTGCAGTGCTGGCCCGTGCGTGTGCCAGTGTATCAGCCGACCAGGGAGTGCCTGTGCTCTGTCAGGTTGGCAGCATTCCTACAGCCAACACTGTCACTCCTCCACTGCAGCTGCCACCACCCGTAGGACAGACTGCTGCCGCCCAGAGCTGGTCCAGGCTGTCCCCCAAGGGCATCTGCCATCTCACCATCTGACCCTCAGCAGCCTTCCCCCAGCCTTGCTGCAGCCACTGGGGTCCCATTGAGGAGGAGCTGCAGGGCGGGAAGGGGCCACTCGCGGAAGCGAGGCAGATCACCCTCGCAGGGGAAAAAGTAGAAGGTGTGGCCAAAGGTTTTTTTTATATATGAAGGCTAAGAATGTTTTTTTTATATATGAAGGCCGAGATTGTTGTGTTTGTTTTTTATGAAGGCCGAGACTGTTGTGTTTGTTTTTTTATATGAAGGCCGAGGATCATGGTCATTTTTGTTTAACTGTTTTTTTCATTTTCTGAAGGTTGTGAGAGCCAGTTATGTCTCTTGACTGTTTTTTGGGGGGTTTATCTGAATTAGTTTGTCATGCGGGAAGGGCACAGAGTTTGCACAGTAAAATGTTTTCTTTAATCACATTGTCCATGTTTGCACTTTGAACTATTTGTTGCCTTGACCGGCTGAGGGCTTGCGGAGCAGTTCCATTCATGTTCTTTCATTGGCACAAGCCATTCCCTGAGAGGGGGCCTAGAACCGAGTTGCTATAAGCCGCCGACGGATGGCCCTTGCACTTTGTGCCTCCCTCCCGTCTTGGTGCTCCTCCTCCTCCTCCTCTGGTGGTCCTCCAATGTCTGCTGGCAGTGGCTAAGTCCTGAGGATAGCCAGGTTGTGCAGCATACAGCACACTACAACGAAATGGGCGACTCGCTCAGGCGAGTACTGTAGGGCTCCTCCGGGACGATCCAGACAGCGGAACCGTTGATTGAGCATGCCGATTGTGTGCTCAATGATGTTCCTGGTAGCTTGATGGCTGTCATTGTATTGCTCTTCAGCAGGAGTGCTGGGCGCACGGAGCGGGGTCATCAGCCAGGTGCACAAAGGATAGCCTTTGTCCCCGAGAAGCCATCCTCGTGGGTGAGCCTGGGCTTTGAAAATGTCTGCCACAGAAGTCTGGCGCAGGATGAAGGCATCGTGGCTGCTGCCTGGAAAGCGGGCATTGACAGCTAGTATGAGCTGCCTGTGGTCGCACACCAACTGGACGTTGAGCGAATGGTAGCCCTTCCGGTTGCGGTAATCCTCGGCATTCTGTAGAGGTGCCCGCAAAGCCACATGCGTGCAGTCAATGGCGCCCTGGACCATGGGGAAGCCCGCTATTCCTCCAAATCCCATTGCACGCTCTTGCTGCTTGTCTAGGGTCATGGGGAAGGAGATGTACTGGCGTCTCCTCTGAAAAGGGCATTGGTCACCTGGCGGATGCAGCAATGTACCGCGAACTGGGAGATGTTGGCAATGTCCCCAGTAGCGGATTGGAAGGAGCCGGTGGCATAGAAGTTGAGAGCCACCGTCACCTTCACTGCCACCGACAGAGATGTCCTGCTCCTCAGCTGTGGCTGCAGATCTCTGCGAAGCAGGTGGCAGATCTCAGTGACCACCTCCCTTCTGAATCGCAGCCTCCGAACACACTGCTCCTCAGACATGTTCAGATATGAGAACTGCTGGCGGTATACCCTGGGTGGGTAAGGCCTCCTGTGCCAACGCCTGTTGGCCCTTCTCCGTCTGGCCATGACTGGCACTCTCTCACGGCGTCTCAGAGCCCTTTGAATGCAATGCAGTAAGCCAACGTTTCCACCCATTGCAGCCCCCGTTACATGTGGCGACTCAAGGCTATGGCACTGAAAGTTAAAGACAAGTGCAAAGCTGTGGCCTGAAGCCAGAAGTACCCGTGCGAGCGCTGAGTCAAACCAGAAAGCTCTCTCCCTTTGTCTCTCTCCAAATATCCGTCTCTCACACAGAAGGATTGCCACAAAATGGCTGCCACTTATAATGCAGGAGGAGCAAATCATTTAAAACAGAGACGAGGAAGAATTTCTTCACTCAAAGAGTGGTGAGCCTGTGGAATTCCCTGCCACAGAGGGCTGTGAAGGCTAATTCAATAAATATTTTCAAGAGAGAATTGGATATATTTCTGAAGGCTAAGGGGATTAAGGGTTACGGAGAAAGGGCGGGGATGGGGTACTGAACTGGTAAGATCAGCTATGATCTCAGACGAAGATCAGCCATGATCTCATTGAATGGCGGAGCAGGCTCGAGGGGCCGAATGGCCTACTCCTGTTCCTATCTCTATGTTTTCTATGAGTCCCCTTTAAATAGCATCCCCCGCGCCCTGCAGCGACTGGGAACCGTTCCCCTCTACCAGTCGCTGGGGGCGCCAGGCACACAGAAGAGCGGCGCCACTGAAGTTCCGGTTTGGGGCGCACCAAGGGTGTTGCACCATGAAATGACGTCAGGATCTGCGTGCGCAGCCGAGTGGGCGCTGCGGTTTTGCGCCGCCACTAAATCTTGAGTGAAGTTCGCGAGAGGCGCAGATCGCGCCGCGCCCGGGCGCTAGCCACTTAGCGCCCCACTTCTCCTCCTCCTAAGGCGCTAGCGGCTAGCGCTAACAACTGAATTTCTAGGCCAGTGATCCTTCTGACTGATTGATTGAAACAACTTGACTTTGACTACTTTTCAATCAGAAGACCGATTTTAAGCTATGCAATCATGAAAATGGAAAGTCAGATGGCAATTGGTCAGTTTAAGAGATAAAGACATGACTAGAGGGGAAAATTGAGGTTGTATATATGGTTTAGGAACTTCTGAACACCATTTTACAGCTAGTTTGGTAGCATTCTTCACATTGACTACCCATAATCACATCAGCAAGTATCCCTGCACTTAAGAAAGTATTGAAAATTGCACTAAAGCTCCGCAACTTAATGCACACTATCCAAGAGACTGTCACAGCACCAGATGTCCAAAAAACCCACTTGGGAGCTCTCCAATCCAAATGTTATGAACTAGTGCACATTGAGCCAGTTGTGCAGTACAATTGCAGCTCTCCAAGCTTAACATAAATCCAGCTTGCAAGACCCAGTAACTGGATAGATTTCTGCAAAACTAACAGCAAAGGCAAGCTTCATATGACTGATAGTCACTTCATAGTTGGAATGAGGTGAAGAATCCCACTCCCGATGCAACAGTGTATTTCAAGGATGAGGTGAGCCTTTCAAAAATAATATTGTAGAAATCGTTTTGAGATTTTCACTAATTCACCGTCAGAAATAGCCACTTATTAGCAAAGACAAAGTGCTTTTAAGAAAAGTCCACAGCCCATTATATCTCACATCTGGTGTTTCTTAAACGGATTTTTTTTTTAGGAAACAGTTTTCTGGTGAAAGGTTCATCTGCAGCAAGTCGATTGTCATTTCACGCAAGTGAATGTGAGCTGTTGAGATCATTGGACGGGCTCAGTGTGGGCAGTGCCAGCAAGCTCACTGACACTGCATTTACTCAGCATCATCTGAAAGCTTACACACAGGCGCTATGTTTTGTTCTTTTGAATGCTTTTCCGGGATGTGTTTTCCTGCATTCCCAGTCAGCCTGTAGCACAACTTGGCAAGGAATATTTTGCCAAAAAAACACATTTTTTTAAAAAAGGTTCACAACTAATTTTGGAACATTCAAGTTCTGTCGTCCCTACTGATGTGACCTGCCAATACAACTGGGATTTCCAGGATATTGTATTTATTTTTTTATGGTTTCAATGCTTATTTTTTACATGCTCTAATTTGGAGATTTTCTTGGGAGCGCTTTCTATGTCATTTTTTAAAAGTAAAAACCAGAATAAAATTGGGTGAATTGGCCGCGAATTTGCCAGCAGTCAGAAGGCGGGTTTGGAGGCAGGTCCGAAGCTAAAATCTAAATGATTGACGGCAGGTTGCGAACCCGCCGCCATCCCGCCTCCACGCAACTTTACAAAGTGTCAGATCTGCGAGTTCCGATCAGACCCGATGCCAAGCGGCGGGAGAGGCACTTAAGGCAGTTAACAGCTTGTTAACTGCCTGGATAATCCGATTTTAAGAATCTCTTCCCATTTTGCAACATTTTCAGCGTGTTGCCCGTCGTGCGACAAACACGCCAGTTGATTGTGTCGGGTTCAGCAAGTAGGTGAATAGTTGACAGCTGTACCTGCAGCATAAAAGCTGACCTGTAACATGGCTCACTTTCAGATGACAGGACTTTATGTTTTGAGGCTTTGGAACACATTTTGCAGGTCTATTGAGTTTGTAAGTGTTTAAGCTGAGATCCATATGCACTGCGACCTCCTTGGAAAATCCTCTCCCCTCATTGACTGTGCGCTTATAACATCTATTCCTCAACTGAGATATATACCAGCGGAATGGGAACCATTTATACCCTCTCATCCTGGTCCTCAGAATCGGAGGAAGAGCAGCCGTGGCAGCAGCAGAACCAGGCACAACAGCAGAAGCAACAACTGGAGCACCAACCTCAGCCACCTGATGCTGCACAGGGCAGAGAGTGTCAGCACAGAGCTGCACCGCGCCGCAGGAGATACCCCCAACACAGGGTTTACAGGCCGAGGATGAGCTTCCTCAATATGAGTGAGCAGCAGTGCCAAATGAGGCTGAGACTTTCGCAAGAGGTAGTCGCTGACATCTGCACAATGCTGCACGAACACCTGCAGCCCAGAGGAGCGGGTGGACACTCCTTACCAGTGGCTGTCAAAGTCACCACCGCCCTCAACTTCTTTGCTTCAGGGTCCTTCCAGGGATCAGCAGCAGACATCTGCGGCATCTCCCAGTCGGCCGCACACACTTGCATCACGCAGGTTACCGATGCCCTCTTTGCCAAGGCGCACAATTACATACAATTCTCGATGGATCAAGCAAGTGTAACCGCGCGTGCAGTTGGCTTTGCAAATATGGCAGGCTTCCCAAGGGTGCAGGGCGTCATAGACTGCTCACATGTGGCCATTAGGGCACCTCATCACAACCCAGCTGTATTTGTGAATCTTTGTGAGGCTTTCACTCCCTTAACGTCCAGCTGGTGTGTAACCACAGGAAGAACCTTATGCATGTTTGCGCCAAGTTCCCTGGCAGTTGCCATGACTCGTTCATCCTGCGGCAGTCTACTGTGCCTCAGCTCTTCAATCTGCCAACCCAACTTTCCGGATGGCTACTTGGAGACAAGGGCTGTCCCTTGAAGACATGGCTAATCACATCATTGAGGAGGCCATCAAATGAAGCTAAGGAGCGCTACAATGTGAGCCACATTTCCACCAGAAGCATCATAGAGCAAACTATCGGCTTGCTCAAAATGCAATTCAGATGCCTCAACAGATCTGGTGGAGCCCTACACTACTCACCAGCCAGGGTCTCCAGAATCATCATGGTCTGCTGTGCCCTGCACAACATCGCACAGCAGCATAGCTTACCGCTGCCTGAGGAACAAGTGGCTCAGCGCACAGCCTCCTCAGGAGAGGAGGAGGAGGAGGAGGCAGCAGAAGAGGGACACAATGCGGAGGCGGATGTGCCAGTTCCACCAGCATGCGAGCATATTGCTGGCCATGAGACAAGGGATACACTGATCCATGCCAGATTCGCGTAACTTTACGTATCAAGCACATGTGGCTGGCACATGTAAATGAGTGTCTGGCCGACCTTCTTAACACACCATACAGCATCTGTACAATAAACTGTGGTTTCCTATCACTCTCACCACCATCGTTACAGATGAAAGACACCCTGACCCCTCACTGTGACACTTCCATTTGTGAGCACACATAGGCCAATTCTTTGAATCTTTGCCATCGCATTTCTTTAATACAATTGAAATAACGATGAGAAACGTAACTTTGTATTAGATCAAAACATCCAAGTAACTACCCTTGTGACTATTTGTGTGTTAACTTTCCCTTACGCGTGCTTCTATGTGGTGCATCCCCTGTGGCTTCAGCAGATGTAGAGGCACCTTGCTCACTTCTATGCTGTGCCTGCTTTGACACCTTTGGCAGGCGTCCTCTGGGTTTGGGAGCCTGAGAGGGCTCGGCAACAGTCTGCTCCTCCTGCGGCTGTGCAGGGGCTGAGACGGCCATCTCAGTTGGGTGAGGAATCTGGGGCTCTGACCAAGGGCTCCGCAGCGGCATGGGAGTGTGAGCTGGACATCAGTGGGACCATGAGGACCCGTCTCTGTACTGACAGTTGTCATAACAGGGATGTTCATGTATCTCTGGTGTCTCTCCTCAATAGATGCCCATCTATCCTCCATAGCAGACCATCTATTTAGAAGAGTCATCATGTTCATTTGAGTTTGGCGATTTATGTCCTCCATGGAGGTTGCCATCCTTTCCATGGTGGCACCTACATTCGCCATTGCGTGCGCCACGGCATTGCTCGTGTTTGAGATGGACTCCTCCATTCTCTGCACACTCGCAGTTACAGTGGTTGCAAACCCTGTCAGAGACTCCTGCACTTGTTCCTGAAGTTCCAGCACCGCACTCTTTCTGGATGGCCCCAGAGGCAGCTGAGCAGAGCTAGGAGCATCCAGCGCCCTCCGACGAGGACTCTCCTCTGCTGTTGCTGTCTCCACCATCTGCTGATGCTCACTTGTGAGCTGTGATACACCAGGTGACAACACTAATCTATCTCGCGAATGACCCACCAAGGGGTGCGTCTCTGCGCTGGTGCTGGGTGTGCTCAATTCTGCTGACACCGCTCCTTCAGAGGCTGCAGCTTCCTCTGAGGAGTCTTCCGGCTCTTCCTCCTGAACAGTGGGGAGGGGGGCTCTCTATGGTCCTGTGGGGAAGTTAAGGCATGAGTTAGACATGTGATATTAACGTAGCAGACACATCCCATTATGCAAATGATCAGAACTCAATCTGTATGAACATCAGATGACATATCAGTCACTCATGAAATCTAAATGAGATGGTTGCAAATCTATTCTGTCACCAGCTTGCTCTACTGCGCCCATCTCTCCGCCCCCCACTTCCAGCTCCTCTGCACCTCTGACGATCTCGATAGCAGCCTCCTCAGCGGTGGTTAACTGTGCCTTGGAAGGTGGCCCTCCACCTGTCCTCCTCCTCCCCCTCTTATTGTGGGCTCTCTTTTCCTGCAATGAGGGACACAAGTGGAGTTTGAACGAGAATGTTGGGAGTCAGTGTAGAGAATCCATAGCATAGATGCTTAGAGGGAGACAAAGATGGAGTGAGGTGCCAATACCAAGGGCCCTTCCTGTGCGTTGTTAGTTGTTGTCATTGCATAACAGTGATAGCGAGTGTGAGGGGTGCATAGTAGAATGGTGGAGTGATTCTGTACCTAGAGAGAGAGGGATGGTTAAGGGTGCAAGGGATGTAAGGGTAAGTTGGGATGTGCAGGAGTAGGTTGACAATGCAGAGTGCTGGTGATGAGAAGAGGTGGGGAGCAGATTGAAGGTAATTGTGATGTTATACTCACTTTTGCTGAGCGTAGCAGGTCATTGAACCTTTTCCGGCACTGAACACAGGTGCGTGAACACAAAGACCTGCCGCTCACCTCCTCAGCAATTTGTAGCCAGGCTGCCTTGGTTTACTGAGGAGACTTCCTACGTTTATTGGAGGGGAACAGAACCCCCTTGCGCCCTCTCACTTCCTCCACAAGAACATGGAGGGAGTCATCATCAAATTTGGGAGAAGCCTTGGCTCTTGAAGCAGTCATCTCGCTATCAGTAACGCTGAGAAAGCATCAGAATGTGAATGAAACACCACATGGCTGCATGGGCCCCTTAAATGCAGCTGAATCGAAGAGGCGAGCAGCAGACCTGAACCCACCGATTGGGCCGGGTAACACGCACCGTGGGCTGAATAAGCCCAGTTAAGTCAAAATAGTGTGGCTGAAACCGGCGGCGGGACCGGATCCCGCCGACCAGGCAACCCGACGCGAACCTGCCTTCTATGGCAAAATCGTGGCCTTGAGTTTCAGCCTCACATTGTAATGTAGAACATGCAAGAAACAATTAGCCAGGCCTTGGGCAAAATTGGAGACTGAGCAGGGAAGGCCTAGAGGACCAAGCATGGCATCAACCAAATGGTAGAGTTGACTTCCTCTCATCTATGTACGTAGCGACATTGTCAAAAAAGGCAGGAGGGTGTCCTCTGGTCTTGAAAAAGAAATATTTCAGACGAGATGAATAGTTCTTTCCCGAGTGGCCTCCGTCTTGTGCCGTAAAATTCTTTGATTACATTCCATGTTCAATGCTTCCAGTGTGACCGTGAATTTGGGGTTTTCTCAACAAAATAACTCCAATTTAAAATGGGGGAGCAGGGTTCTCAGTTTAACCAGAAAACCTAATTATAACTGACATTCATTCAACGATATTCTCCGTGCAGTTGTGAAGGAGATCCCTCTCTGAAAAGGTTATTCCTGTATCTTTAATTATAAAGGCTATGAGACACAAAAGTGGGGTAAGTACCTAACGATGAATATAATTCTCCTTGGAATAGCCTCCCTCTTGTAAATGCACCCAACCGTGACATAACCTGTCATTAACCAGAAGAGACAACATATGTTTTCGCCACGCCGTCACACACAATAACAGGACAATACTTTAGAAACTGTGAAACTGTACAAAGGTCTTAAGAGTGTCACTGGTTATTTGCTGCACTGTATCACCGAACAAGGCCGCATGCTGTTGCCGTCTGGGTCACAATCATTGGAATCCACAGATTTTCGGCAAAGGCAGCTCCTCTCGTAATAAGATAGAAGCGTCAGCTCATCCCAGCAAGAACATAAGAATATAAGAATTAGGAGCAGGAGTAGGCCATACGGCCCCCCAAGCCTGTTCCGCCATTCAATAAGACCATGGTTGATCTTCGACCTCAACCCCACTTCCCCGCCCTATCCCCAGATCCCTTGATTCCCCTAGAGTCCAAAAATCTATCTATCTCAGCCTTGAATATACTCAAAGACTCAGCAACCACACCCCTCTGGGGCAGAGAATTCCAAAGATTCATAACCCTCGGAGTGAAGAAATTCCTCCTCATCTCGGTCTTAAATGGACGACCCCTTATCCTGAGACTATGCCCCCTAGTTCTGGACTCTCCAGCCAGGGGAAACAACCTCTCAGCATCTACCCTGTCAATCTACCTCAGAATGTTATATGTTTCAATAGATCACCTCTCATTCTTCTAAACTCCATCAATTATAGGCCCAATGGCAAGGATCCACGTTTGAAGAGAGCATGGGTTGGAGAATCAGTGCCATAATGTTACGGGTGCACTGAATTTACCTGATAGTTCCAAAACAAAAATGAACTTTCAAACGCAAGTTTAAATTTCAGATAAATTTTCTCGGTCTGATGCTACATTATTTAAAATGGGTGATAAAATAGGTTTGTATTCTTTTATTTTTGGGCTGTAAGGGATAGTCTTCATGCAAAAGTGTTTGGCAAATGTTCTTTTATTTATGGTGGCATTATCTGAAAGAGGCCCACTGATGGCTTTTGGCACTATTACTATTGATATTGTTGTGCCAAGTGTTTGGTGAAGCTTTTTTTTGGTTACAAACAGATTTCAGAAATTTTGGGGGGAAATTGCGTTGCTTTGTGCCTCCCCTAGCGCCCGGGCGCGGTGTCGCTAACGCCTCCCGCGAAATTCAGCAGGAGGTTAGCGGCGGCGATAGCCGGTAGTGCCCCGTGGCGCTGCGCCGCCAGCGATGACGTCATCACCGTGTGCAGCGCCCCGCTCACGTGCCAGCCGCAAACTTCAGTTGCGCCCCCTGACCTATTGCCGGGCGATATGTCCGACAGGGTCAGGATGGTGATATTGCAGCCGCGGCGGCGCTGCTTAAAGGGCAGGTATCAGGCGGCCATTTTTTTTGGCCGACTGTCAGCACCAGCCCCCTTCCCCTTTTTTCTTCGGGGTGCCGGCCGTGAGCGCTCAGCTGTCCCGGCACCCCGCTCCCCGTTAGACCAGCAGGCCCCGGTGTGCGCAGCACTGGGCCCCTCCCCTTTAATCAGGGAAGGGAGGCCTGCAATACCGCGGTGCCACGTGCTGACGCGTGTGGCGCTGTTGCATGTAGCGCCACGATGTTCAGTTGTAGCGCCCAGGAAGGAGGTGGAGCGCTTCCAGTAGCACCTCACCTCCTGCTTGGGGCACTACCACTGAATTTACAGCGCAGGGGTGCTAACTTTTTTGGGGTAGCGCCCTGGCAAAGTTAGCGCCCCAATGGGGGTGCCACCGAATTTCACCCCCTTTGGTGCCCTATAATGTGGCCATAAAATTACATTAACCTAAACAATTTGCAATCACCGATTCTACTCTCACCTTGAATTGTTTCTTGTAATGGTTTTTTTATTAGGCATTTTAATCAGTCTCAGTGCCATACTGTATTATTATGAAATATAAACAGCTTGAATGTGTTGGAAAGCAATATCATTGCAAAATGTGAAATGGGGCTGAGTGGCTCATTCATAATTACTTAATTGGTGGCTCATTACTTTCAGATCCTACACAAACATTCACGATAAAAATCACAATGGTCGTTCAACATTCTGTTGAATTGTGTGCCGCAGAGTAGCATGCATTATGGAACGAGGTAATAAAAGAGCTTTGGAGGCTCCATCGCACGTATCCTGAGTGTGAAGGTGTACAGTCCAGCCTTATTCCATTTCTGAACCTGTTAGATTTGCTTTGCAAAAAGAGCACCAATTAATTTCAAATGGCTCTCCCCTGCACTGTTCATTTTCTGATATTAAAAAAATGAAAATTACCAGAGGACTACTGAATTTTATCTGCCATGTGTGTTGGGTGTTTGCTTAATACATTTGAAATTATAATTCTATGTAAATTTTAATTAAAACAATTGAATTTCTGAATACACTGTACTGTATTAGCAACACTGTTTTCACAAAGGTAGCATTGGTAATACTGTGGACTAATGTACATCTCAGGCATAGGTTCAAGGTAACTCACTCTGACTGACCACGGGGGTACTGACCTTTTAAGGTGTTACGAGTGTTGGGAAAGTGCCTGCACATCAAGATAAACATCGGTAAGAGAGTCCTCCCTAGTTACATTTCATAATGTAGTGTCATAATTACTAAATAACTCTTTTTAAAAATCTATTAGCAGTCAATTTAACCATATTGACTAAACACGTGATACCATGTAGGTTTAGGATTATGTTAGATTTATACAATTGATATGAGATGGAGGTCAGTCAACTTGTGAGAATGTAATGGTTCAGGTCCTGGTGTGATACGCATTTACAACACTGAAAAATGTAAGTGCTTTACTGTATAAACGTTTTGTAGTTATTTATTTTTCACTGGTTCAGAGTGGCCACTTATAGTGCCATAGAGATGGCCAATATCTGGCAGAAGCCATTGTTGGAGTATGAGGCAAGTCACTGCTATGTGATGCTGATGACATTCATTGTAGGCCAATGAGATATGATATCAAATTGACCATGGAGCCACGTTCAGTCTCTTAATAAATGTGCATGAATCCAAACATTTTAACCACCCTAATTCACGGGATATTAACGAACTATTGAAAAAAGAGAAGGTTGGTGTAAAGTCTGTAGGTATTATGGCGAATTAATACACAGACTACAAGAGTAACTTTAACAGGACTTTACTATTCGAAGGTCAGGGCGAATCTGCCCAATAAATCCTGACACAGCACTTATATACCGGTGTGGTCACCGTCGGTATTACAGTATACAGCAGCCAAGATAAAGTAGTGCCACACCTAAAATAGTTCTCTTAAAGGTGGACGGTTACATACAATAGTTCTCTTAAAGGTAGAACAGTTACATACACTACAATCCTCCCTTTTTAGCTTACAACATACTTATTCCCCATTAACATAACATCATAACATATATACAACTTATGCAAAACAGTTCACAGATTCAGTCTCTCTGGAGGCTTCCTGACTCTGTCCGGATAACACCTCGGTGGTGTAGTAGTTTTCGGCGGGGTAGTAGGTTCTTCTGGCAAGGTCGATTCGGCTTGAAGGACAGTGTCAGGTTCATCTGATTCCAGTATTACCAGATCGGAGGTAGGTGCTCTGGGTATCTCTGCTTCAACATTAGCCGTGTAAGGTTGTGGAGTAGGTTGGTCCTTTGTGGATGACCCTATGATCTGGTCAACATGGCGCCTTATTATGCTGTCACCAATGTCCACGGTATACATCAGCGGCCCTAGCCTTTTCCCAATAGTTCCAGGCTGCCATTTCTCGGTACGGTAGTCCCGGGCCAAAACTTGTTGACCTATCTGAAAGGATCTAGTTGGCCTTTCATTCATGCCCTGAAATTGCCGGTTCTCTACGTCCCTTCTGACGTTTGGCTTAATCAAATCCAGCCGGCATCTTAGTCTTCTATTGAAAAACATCATGGCGGGAGTTTGGTTTGTGACCGCATGTGTTGCATTCCTGTATGCCAACAAGAAGTTATCTACCTTATGTTGTAGGTTGATGTCTTCATTACCCATGGCCTTTATGGCCTTCTTGAAGGTCTGGACAAACCTTTCAGCTAATCCATTGGTGGCGGGATGGTATGGGGCTGACGTGTAGTGCTTGACCCCATTCCTTTTTAAGAACTTCCTGAATTCTTCGGACACAAATTGCGGTCCATTATCAGAACAGATCTGTTCCGGCAGCCCATTCCTGGCAAATATGGTCCTTAATACTGTGATGGTTTTTTCCGTGGTGGTGGAGGACATCTTTATTACCTCCGGCCACTTGGAGTGTGCATCCACCGCGATTAGAAACATTGAGTCCATAAATGGACCAGCAAAGTCGACGTGTACCCTTTGCCAAGGAGATGAGGGCCACTCCCATGGATGCAGAGGAGCTTGTGGTGGCGCGTTTTGGACCTTCTGGCATCCTAGGCAGCTCTTGGTTATTTCTTCGATGTCTCCATCAATACCTGGCCACTACACAAACGCTCTTGCTAGGTTCTTCATTTTCACTCCACCCAGATGCCCCTCGTGAAGCTCCTTTAGCACCTTCTGCTGAAGTTTGGGTGGAATCACCACTCTCGATCCACACATCAAGGTTCCTCGGCACACTGACAGCTGTTCTTTTCTTTGCGAAAATGCGGGCAGCATTGGTTCGCCATGTGCTGGCCATCCCTCCACTGTTAAATCGTAGACTCGTGAGAGAGTCGGGTCATTTCTTGTTTCATTTTCGATCATCGAATTTGTTACTGGTAGACATTCCACTATGGATGAGTGGAACATCTCTACCGGGTCCACTGTAGCCGCCTCTTCTACTACTGGCAACGGTAGGCGCGATAACCCATCAGCATTTCCATGCTGTTTGGACCTTTTGTATTCGATGTCATATTGGTGTGCCCCAAGTAACACGGACCACCTCTGTAGCCTTTGCGCTGTCATAGTGGAAACGGCCTTGTTAGGGTTGAATATGGACACCAACGGCTGGTGGTCCGTCAGTAATGTGAACTTCTTGCCCTGCAGGTAATGATTGAATTTCTTTACTCCCCACACAAGGCTGAGGGCCTCCCTATCTATCTGAGCCTAATTTCGCTCAGCGGAGGTCAATGATCGGGACGCAAATGCGACTGGCCTTTCCGAGCCATTTGGTAACTTGTGTGAAAGTACTGCTCCAATTCCATAAGGGGAAGCATCACAAGCTAGACGAAGAGGTAACGTTGGGTTGAAATGAGCCAACACTTCCTCAGAGGTAATCAACGCCTTGCTTCTGCGAAAGGCCTTCTTACAGTCCTCGCTCCACTTCCATGGTACTTCTTTCCGCAACAGAGCATTCAGCGGATGCAGCACCGTGGATAGATTTGGCAGAAACTTGTGGTAATAATTAATCAACCCCAGAAACGATCTCAACTGTGATACATTTTCCGGAGCGGGGGCCTTCACGACAGCTTCTATCTTGTCAGGTGACTTGTGCAGCCCCTCTTGGTCAATGACATGACCGCAGTACGAGATCCGTTTCTGGAAGAACTCGCATTTCTGGCGATTAACTCGAAGGCCATATTCCCTTAACCTGGTGAGCACCAGTTTCAAATTTGTGAGGTGTTCCTCCTCGTCTTCTCCCGTAATCAGGATATCGTCCAAGTAACACTGCGTGCTTGGAATACCCTGTAAGACCTGCTCCATGGCCCTCTGCCAAATTGCTGGAGCCGAAGCTACTCCAAAAACCAGTCTATTATAACGATACAAGCCTCTGTGCGTGTTGATTGTGAGATACTGGCGCGACTCTTCCTCGACTTCCATTTGTAAGTATGCTTGTGCCAGGTCTATCTTGGTGAAGTGTTTCCCGCCAGACAATGAAGCAAAGATATCCTCAATCCGCGGGAGCGGGTATTGTACCGTGTGAAGCACCGGATTAACTGTGATCTTGAAGTCTCCGCAGATGCGGACCTTTCCCGGTCCCCCTGGCTTGTTACTTGATGAAGACTTCATGACGGGCACAATGGGCGTGGCCCACTCACTCCAGTCCACCTTAGACAGTACCCCTGAACGTTCAAGCTCTTCCAATTCTGCCTCCACAGCAGGTCGTATCGCGTAAGGTACCGATCTGGCTTTGAAAAATTTTGGGCTTGCATGTTCTGCAATCTTGATTTTTGCTTTAATTCCTCTCAGTGTTCCCAGTCCTTGCTGGAATACCTCTTTAGCTTCGTCCAATATTCTGGACAACCGTTCAGGTTTGACATCTTCCTTTCCGGAATCTACCGTCATTGCGTTTAGTGAATGCCAGTCTATCTTTATTTTCCTGATCCACTCCCGTCCCAGAAGTGGTGGACCTCCCTTGGGCAGCACATACATGTCCATCCCTTGGTGATCTTTGTCCTTGTATCTCACCTTGACTTCTATCTTTCCGATGGGGTATACTCTGTGCCCCGTGTATGTCTGCAATACTATCTCCGTATCCCGTAGGGGAATATGTTTGAATAACTTTTTGTAATCTTGCTTATTCATGACCGTCAACGCCGATCCGGTGTCCACTTCCATCTTCACTTGGACTTTTGCAATCTGTAGTGTGACCCAGATAGTTTGTCGGTCAGCTTCTTTACTCACATTGTGAATCCTCAGACTACCCAGTTCCTTGCTGTTGGAGTCTGAGTCCAAATTCTGTTCATCTGGACTCTTCCCAGTCACCTTATGTACCTTTCTATACTTCTTCTGCGATGACTTATTATTGCTGGTCTTCTTTCCTGACCGGCATACCTTAGCTATGTGACCAAGCTTGCCACATTTTCTACATTCCTGGTTTTTAAACCAGCATTGGTTCTGGTCGTGTGTTGTGTTCCCACAACGATAACATTTCGTTGTACCTGAAGTCATTTGATCCACACTGAGTACCGCTGTCTTCCGCTGCATTTCCGCCGTGCCTCTCGCTGCAGCTTCGTGCGATGCTGCAATAAGGACAGCCTTATCAAGTGTAAGATCGTTCTCTTCGAGCAGTCGTTTTTGTGTTCCTTCCTTCGACATCCCACACACGAACTTGTCTCTCAGTGCCTCTGTCAGATTTACCCCAAACTGACAGTATTTTGCTAGCCTATGCAATTCAACCAGGTACTCCGCGTTGCTTTCCTCTTTTCATTGCGTTCTCACGTAAAATTTTGATCGTTCCGCTAACATCAGCGGTGCGGGGTTAAAATGATCCTTCAGGACAGCAACAATATTAGCGAAAGACTGATCTGCCGGTTTAGCTGGTGATAGAGGATGCTTCAATAACCCGTATGTCTTCGCACCCATTGAGTTTAGTAAGGTTAGAGCTTTGTCATAATTTGCTATCTTATTGACCTTACAATATATCTCGATGCGTTCTACATACGTGGCCCAATCTTCCACATCGGAATCGAAACCGTTGATGTTACTACGCTTAGGCATCTTCACACTCTTCCTGAGAACAACAACGAAATATTTCTTTAACTTTTTTTTTCAAAATGGCGGTTTCCCGCGCTTGTCTTCTTTCCCCGCCCACTTTCAAAATGGCGGTTTCCCGCTTCTGTCTTCTTCCCCGCCTACTGGCTGCTTCCCGCGTTTCTTCCCCTGGCGGGAGGGGTAAGCTTTTCCCTCGGGCGACGACCGCTGGCTTTCGGGGTTCGCAGCCTGCATGTCGGCTTCAGTGCGTTCCTTGTTCCCTTTTCTTGGCAGGGCAACCGGCGCTGGGTACAACCCGTTGACGGCGAACAGTTTCAGCCGCTGGGCTGGATCTCGCTCAGTCTCCCTCGCTCGGGCTCTGTCTCTCCCGCTCGCTCGGGCTCTGTCTCTCCCTCAGCGGCTTCCAATCGCGCCTCCCAGCCCTCTCGCAGTCCGGTGCTTTCCTCCCCGGCTGCGGCTGAGTTCTCCGCGATTTATTTATTTTTATATCTTCCCGCGCCTTACGATCCCGGTCGCAGCGCTTCGTGGCCTCGGTAGCTGCCTGGCCTTTTTCGCCGGTCGCGGTCTAGCTGTCTCACGACGCCGTTGCGTCTCCCAGCCTGCTTGTACCGCGGCTTCCGTGCTCCACGCTGCCCCAGTCTCAGCGCCTCTGGGCCCGACTTCTGTCCGGCTCCTTTCCTCCGACCGTGGTCGAGTTCGCCGCCCTTATCCTCCGTTTATTTTTTTTATTTTCCCTTTACTCACAGTCACCATGGCCATCTTGCTTCTCGTGCTGATCGGCTCACTCACCACCGTGGCAGAAGGGACAATCAGTGCCTGTTGCTGATGGAAGGCTTCGTGTCTGAATTCTTCCTTCTTCCTTGCTCTGCAGACTCGAGTTTTCTCTCAGCGGAACGACGAGGGCGGGTGCCTCTTCTCGACGCTCGTTAACTGCTTCGGAAGTATTGTTGCCGCAGGGTAAGATCGAACTCGTCGCCACTGTAAAGTCTGTAGGTATTATGGCGAATTAATACACAGACTACAAGAGTAACTTTAACAGGACTTTACTATTCGAAGGTCAGGGCGAATCTGCCCAATAAATCCTGACACAGCACTTATATACCGGTGTGTTCACTGTCGGTATTACAGTATACAGCAGCCAAGATAAAGTAGTGCCACACCTAAAATAATTCTCTTAAAGGTGGACGGTTACATACAATAGTTCTCTTAAAGGTAGAACAGTTACATACACTACAGTTGGTAAATATAATTCTGGTAAGGCCCCCTATCTAGTACAGCCAAATCTCTGTAGTCACATCAAAGAACCCTCATCATCACTTTCAATGAGCAATCAGAGCAACTTGATTTTACTGAATGTAACATTCTTCTGCGATGCTGAATGATCCCACCTCATGATAAACCATTTGGACTCTAAGCCATCCAAGCCCTTAGCTTTGAAAGAAAAGAAAGACTTGCATTTATATAGCGCCTTTCATGACCACCGGACGTCTCAAAGCGCTTTACAGCCAATTAAGTATTCTGAAGTGTAGTCACCATTGTAATGTGGGAAACATGGCAGCCAATTTGCGCACAGCAAGCTCCCACAACTGTGATAATGACCATATAATCTGTTTTTGTTATGTTGATTGAGGGATAAATATTGACCAGGACACCGGGGATAACTCCCCTGCTCTTCTTCGAAATAATGCCATGGGATCTTTTACATCCACCTGAGAGAGCAGACGGGGCCTTGGTTTAACGTCTCATCTGAATGACGGCACCTCCGACAGTTCAGCACTCCCTCAGCACTGCATGGAGTGGCAGCCTAGATTTATGTGCTCAAGTCCCTCTCCAGGGGACCCACAACCTTCTGACTCAGCGGCGAGTGTGCTCCCAACTGAGCCACAGCTGACAATGATGTCCTACCCATCTCAGAATGTAATCACTAAACAGCTACACAAGCTGCACTCCCAAATCCCATGTGGCTACAGATATTGGCTGGAACAAAGTAACTTTGCATCGCCGGTAGCTCACCTAGTTTTGCTTATGCTTCAGCACTCATTCGCTCTCTTCTCACTTTTTATGTTAAAAGCAGCTTTCTTCAGATGGCAATGCTGAAATGAAGTATGTGAGGAGGGGGGCTGGTGAGGAACAGAATGAAGCGGAGTGTGTGATTTGGCTATGGGAGATGAAAATAGCAGGGTGTGGGGCTGCCCATTGAAACTATTCAGTATCTTCCCCTATCTTTGATTCACGTAAACTATTGACTAAATGAGGTGGTTTTTGAAGCCGTTGGGTATAATGACTTGGGGGTGGAGATTTCCTCTCTGTTTTAGGTGCAGCAAAGTCATAAATTACATTTTTAAACAAAGTGTTTACAATATGGCTCAATCTTCTCAGCTTTGAAAGCGAACTCTGCTGAATGCAATCTATTAAGATATCCATGTTCGCTTGTGTTATACTTGTCTGAAAAGTACACTGTAGCCATCCCTATGTGAAGCTGCAGTATAAGAACTCACCAGCTCCAACTCAGCTTGAGGATGGTTTCTTGCAGTTTGGGCACAAGTGCAATCCATAACAGACTGAACTTTCCCCGGGCCATTAGCAGTTTCCTGTCATTTTCACCAGGCATTTCTACGATTATTGTCAGTCGATCGACGCTCGGATTTTTCCATTAAACACCATTCCCACTGCCGGTCTAATTGAAAACGGTTTCTCAACTGAAAAAGAATTAGCTGTTAAGAGAATACTCCTGGGTAAGGCTACACCATGGCTCTGTCCTCCAATAAAAAGCAGCCCCAATATTTTTTTTTTAAGAACTTGCAATGAAGGGGGCTGGCTTCCCACTTTGAATCTGCCATCCTCACCATATTTAGAATACCCTGCATGCTGAGCCTCTGCACCACCAGCTGCCCACTGAAACCATTCAGTCTTAGGTTTGCCCGGGAGCTGTGGTTCACCACAGGCCATCGTGCTCCTGTAGTCAAGTATCAGAAAGTTGGAAGAAACACCATTCATTTTCAAGGAGACCAGCTCTTCTTTTAGCTTACAAATGTATTTTAATTAAAAAAGTTGCGTACAAGATGTATTTCACAGACGAATACGACAGGACGAGACCTTTGCATATAATTATGTACGTTGCTTGTCTTAACCGCGAGACAAATATCCCTGCATGTATACCACCCTGTCATTTCCTAGAACTAATTGCAGCATTAAATCATTGCAGTTTTTAAATCATCTCAAAAGTGGTGCCAAAAATATTGCAGCACAATTAATAAAACTGCTCACAGAAAGAGATCTCAGCCAGACAGGTGGAATGAGCCATGAGCTGCAGGGACGGTGTATCAACAGACATCAGTAGATGCAGAACTTGACAAACACAGGGCTGGCAATACACTCAAAAGAATATTTACCAGGCCCATATTACCTAGCACTAATGGACAGGCATTGCCTCTGGCTCTTCATGCTCAGCAGACAGGTTGTAATTGATTTATGGTGTAATGTGGAAATGTAGTCTATCTCTGCTATTATAAATGACAAGCTAATTTTGCAAGTAACTGTTAATAGTTAATAACTTAGTCCACTGGTTTCAGTCATTAAAACTATTACTATTTGGTTTTATATTACCTGCTTCTTCCAGGAGCCCTATAATGATATCAGCCGGTTTATCATGTCTATATGCGCAATAGGGTGTAACTGCATTGCTGTGTGGATAACAACAACAACTTGCATTTATATAGCACCTTTAACATAGTAAAACATCCCAAGGCGCTTCACAGGAGCATTCTCAAACAAAATTTGACACCGAGCCACTTAAGGAGATGTTAGTACAGATGACCATAAGCTTGGTCAATGAGGTAGGTTTTAAGGAGCGTCTTAAAGGAGGAGAGAGAGGTAGAGAGGCCTAGAGGTTTAGGAGGGAATTCCAGAGTTTAGGGCCTAGGCAGCTGAAAGCATGGCTGCCAGTGGTGGAGCGATTAAAATAAGGGATGCGCAAGAGGCCAAAATTGGAGGAGTGCAGAGATCTCGGAGGGTTGTAGGACTGGAGGAGGTTACAGGGATAGGGAGGGGCGAGGTTTGGTAGGATTTGAAAACAAGGATGAGAATTTTAAAATTGAGGTGTTGCCACACCAGGAGCTAATGTGTCTTCCCAGAATCAAGTACAAACACTGGCATTGTTTGATATCACCACTGGAATCTCAAGGACAGTGGGTGCTATTAACTGCAAATGTGTAAAAAAATCTCTACACCTTCCATCAGTTCTACTCCTTATCTAACTTGAGAAGATTTTCATTCAGTGAATATCTAGGCAGTTGTGACTTCAGAAATATTCTTCCTGATGTTTTCGTATTATCCAATCCACTGGCAGCCTCTTTGCCTGACCTCACTCTTTTGCTGAGTAATGCCAGTTATAGGGTTGTCTTATGGACGATTGTGACAATGGCTTCAAGACATGACTGATACAGAATCCTGCAGGCCAAAACTACAACTGAGAACCTCAATCAATTCATTCTGTTATTGAATAGACAGTTAGGATGTTGAAAGTAGGCTTACATGGATCAACTGATCTGCTAGTGCAATTCAGAACATCCCTGTAAAGATGTATCAGGTCTTTGTGATACACTTGCACAGCATTATGATTCGGAATGCCCTTCATGGTTCCATAGCCTGCCTTGACTCAAACCTGAAGCATGACCACTGGGTGAGATACCAAAGGACAGCTGATGTCTATGGAACCATATCTCAGCAATGGTCCATGTCTTCACAAATGGAAAGAAGAAACGCAGAGATGATTGGTGTGTGTGGGAGTGGGGGGGAACCTTTAGACACTCAAGATGTTTTTTTTAATTAAGGCTACACACCTTTAATTGAAAACTCTTCACACAGCAGTAATTTCAGCTTCAATTTAACCATATGCTCAAGTGTTGCTTGAATTGTACATAAAGTGTATTATTTACAATGTGTTGCCTCACAAATATTTTGGTAACAGACTACATTAGAAAGACACCCAACAGCTATATGTACTCTCAAGTCAAACAGAAATTACTGATCACTACCTCACAGCCTGCAACCTATTATCATTAGCAAGACTGCAGGGTCCTACAATTGTGCAACGTATTGTATGCAAAAAGTAAAAGAAAAAACATCAGTCAAAACGTGGATGAGGATAAACAACTTTATGTGAAACAATATTTGCAAGAATAACATTTTAACGTTCTACCATGTCCTGTTTGCCATGCGCTTGGCAAGAGCTCCAAGTTACTGGGTGTTGAATTGAGGGACAAGTAATTTGAACTGGAAGACTGTATGGTAGTTACATAAAAATCATGGGGCACCCCAACCGCACTGGGGCTTGAGGCTAATTTTCTATTCTTAGCACCTAGGATCATCAGAAGTTTAATCAGAGGCAAAATCCCAATGGGTTGTTTCAAGGGAGGCACACTGATGTGCAGAGACAGTCAATATACCCAAAGCGCACTTTCAGTATTCTCAATGTTTATGTACAAGTGTTGCAGAATGAGAACAGAATGAATAATACTTTGCTGGTCTGCCATCCAATGTAGGTCATAGACAATAGCTCTCCCTAGGGCTGCGTGTTTTCGACCGCAAGAAACCTTGTGGAAACAAAGAATAGACCCCTGACCGAGGTGACTAAGGAATGCCTTTGCTGCATGTATTTGATTAAAGTGAACCCTCTGTTACATTGAACTAATGCTAATCCCTCTTGTTGCTCTGTGACTGCCACTTTTGTCTACCAGAATGGAGGCACTCTTGCTGCTGTCTCTGAATACTAGGGTTTAAGCACACCAAAAAGTCTGGCATCACACATGGATTTTAAGTGGAGACTCCGCAAATGATTTGTGAACTAGTCGATGAACAATCAGTCTTCAAATGTCTGTATGTCAATTGAGCTTTCATTAAGTTATGCTTTGTTGCCAAAATGTGAAGTTGTGCTGTACTTTACGTGATGAACTATAGTTAAAATCAGGCAAAGTCTAAAATTCTGTGAGTATAATAAACAGTAATAATTTAATATCTTGTGCTCACAGACTCAATACTTACTAGAACTTTCGGCAGGACAGGAGCTTTCCAGCCTAGCCGGAGGCTCTTCCTTCTCCTTGGTGGATTCCGCCTAGAAGTGCTCTACCACCTTCTTAGCAGGGCTCCCAGATTTTACTGATCATAGAATGATACAGCACAGAAGGAGGCCATTCAGCCCATTATGCCTGTGCCAGCTCTTTGAAAGAACTATCGAATTAATCCCACTCCCCTGCACTTTCACCATAGCCCAGCAAATGTTTCCCCTTCAAGTATTTATGCAATTCCCTTTTGAAAGTTACTATTGAATCTGCTTCGACCGCCCTTTCAGGCAGTGCATTCCTGATCATAACAACTCGCTGCTTAAAATATTTTTTCCTCATGTCGCCTCTGGATCTTTTCCCAATAATCTTAAATCTGTGTCCTCTGGTTACCGACCCTTCTGCCACTGCAAACAGTTTCTCCTTATTTACTCTGTCAAAATCCTTCATGATTTTGAACACCTCTATAAATCTCCCCTTAACCTTCTCTGTTTTAAGGAGAACAACCTCAGTTTCCCTAGCGTCTCCACATAACTGAAGTCCCTCATCCCTGGTACCATTCCAGTAAATCTCCTCTGCGTCCTCTCTAAGGCCTTGACATCCTTCCTAGAGTGTGGTGCCCAGAATTGGCCACAATAATCCAGCTGGGGCCTAACCAGTGTTTTATAAAGGTTTAGCAGAACTTCCTTGCTTTTGTACTCTGTGCCTCTATTAATAAAGCCAAGGATCCTATATGCCTTTTTAACAGCCTTCTCAACTTGTCCTGCCACCTTCAAAAGATTTGTGTACGTACACCCCAGGTCTCTCTGTTCTTGCACCCCCTTTAAAATTGTACCGTTTAGTTTGTATTGCCTCTCCTCATTCTTCCTACCAAAATGAATCACTTCACACTTCTCTGCGTTAAATTTCATCTGCTATGAGTCTGCCCATTTCATCTGTCTATGTCCTCCTGAAGTCTGTTACTATCCTCATCATAGTTTATGACATTTCTGAGTTTTGTGTCTTTTCCAATCTTTGAAATTATGGAATGATTGGAAGATTGTGGCCAGAGCCTTCGAAATTTCCACCCTTACTTCCCTCAGCAACCTAGGATACATCCCAACCAGACTTGGTGACTTTTTGACTTTGAGCGCTGCCAACCTTTCAATTACCTCTTCTTTATCTGTTTTTATCCTATCCAATTTCTGTACTATCTCCTCCATTACTGTGATATTGGCAGCATCTGCTTCTTTAGCAGACAGATGCAACACACTCATTTAGTACGTCAGCCATGCCCTCTGCCACCTCAAGATGATCTCCTTTTTGGTCCCTAACCGGCCCCACCCATCCTTTGACTACCCTTTTACTATTTATATGTTTATAAAAGTCTTTTGGGTTCCCTTTTATATTACCTGCTAATCTGTTCTCATACCCTCTCTTTGCCCCTCTTATTTCCTTTTTCAGTTCTCCTCTGTACCTTCTGTATTCAGCTTGGTTCTATACTGTATTATGAGCCTCACATTTATATAAGCCTCCTTTTTCTGTTTCATTTTAATCTCCACATCTTCAGTCATCCAAGGAGCTCTAGCTTTGAATGTCCATCCTTTCCCTCTCATGGAAATGTCTCCAGTCTGTACCTGAACTATCTACTCTTTGAAGGCCTCCCATTGCTCACTTACTGCTTTACCTGCCAATCTTTCATTCCAATCCACCTGGGCCAGATCTCTTTTCAGCTCACTGAAATTAGCCCTCCTCCAGTTGAGTATTTTCACGTTTGATTGTTCCTTGTCCTTTTCCATAGCTAATCCAAACCTAATGATAATGTGATCACTGTTTCCCAAATGCTCCCCCACTGAAACATGCTTCACTTGCCCCACTTCATTCCGCGGAACCAAATCCAAAATTGCTTCCTTCCTCGTTGGGCTGATCAAAAAAGTTCTCTTGTACACAGTTCATGAATTTCTCCCCCCTCTTTGTCCTTAACATTGTTATTTTCCCAGTCTATATTACGATAATTGAAGTCTGCCATTATCACTAATACATAGTTCTTGCATCTTTCTGAAATTTGCTCCTCTATCTCTTTCCTGTATTTGATGGCCTATAGTATACACCCAGCAGCGTATTAGCCCCTCTATTGTTCCTTAATTCTAACCAAATAGATTCTGTCTTTGAACACTCAAGTACATCATCCCTTTCCAGTGCTATAATAGTATATTTGATCAATACTGCCATCCATCTTCTTTTATTCCTTCCCTATCTTTCCTGAATACCTGGAAGCCAACAATATTAAGTACCCATTCCTCTCCTTGTTTCTCCTTTCTAATGCTTCATCCTGGTGCTTCTTCCCAGCCAAATGATGTCCTTCCTCCAGCTACACTGCTGAGAACTTCACACAGTCTGTCCTGCTCTCTGCATGTCACTTGATTTTAAGCAGCTATTTGCATCAGTCTTCCCCACCTCCTTCAACTTTGAAAATAGAATTATTAATTTTTTGAACAGTGTTCTCAAGCTATGGTAGAACATCTCCTGCAGATTGCTTTACATAACTTAGAGATCATCAACAAACAGATCCACCTCAGTTTCTTTCTGGTATTCCCAATGTTGTTTTTCTCCCAGCCATTTTAGACAAATTTTTAGTGTTGAATTTATTGCCTTGGTGCAGTTCAACAACAACAAGATGATGTACCACCAAAGGCATCTCTGCTTCTCACTGAGAACAGAAACCTGGTCCTGTGTATCCCAGGCTATTTAGTGTTTGGCCCTTTTTAGTACAATAATGTCTCAGAAATTACTGGAATAATAATGATGAATTCATGGTGCTCCACCACTATAGGTGCATAAAAAAAACAATTTGTGGCGAGGAAGAGATACGCCATGAGTTGCAAATTGGACGATTTGTACCGCTCCACCATTGTCCACCATTATCCTCACAAAATCAGGAGCTCGCCGTCCACCTCCTCATGAGTGTCAAGAAATTGCTGGAATTACGCCATGATTATGAATGAATCTTGTCACAGCTATTTAGGGCTGGTATTTCATGGCCTAAGGACGTGATCCTGACATGCCACTCAACCTTGGAGACCCAGAAAGGGAAGAATTGAAACTCTGATAGTAAATTGTGCCTTGAGGTTTTTAAAATTTTATATTTTAAAATTTTGTTCTTACTTTTCCTTTCTGTCTCTTTTCTCTCTCTCTTAATCCAATCTTTCTTTCCCTCTATAGTAATCTGGAATGTTATGATTAAGGTTATCCACCAGGTGGTGCTGTAGCTAGTGCTGCCACTAGTTAAGGTCAGGGGGTTGCTTCCTGTCAAGGTCAGCAAAGGTGGAATGCCAAGATGCAGGATGCAGGCCTGTATGTTTGCTACGCAGTTGTTAATAAAGTATACAGACTAATTCTAATATCTCGCTTCTTCGAGTTCTTGTTTCACTACATGGATTTATCACACCCTCTCTTTATTGCTCTTTCTGTATCTAATTTCACTCAAATTCACCATATTTCCTTCTCTGCTAGTCGCTCTGTTTCTTTCTCCATCCTTAAATTTCATTGGTAAAGGAGATAGACGTTCAGGAGGTCCCTATTCCCCGTTGACCCCTTTATCAATTCACATTTCCAGCAATTTGCAGCACAAAATAATACGACCTGAAGGGTGAGGAAAAAATCAAATTCACGGCGCTCACCACATGATGCGCCACTCCAGCAATTTCTGGGCCAACGTTTTCACTCTTGGCCACATAAAGAAAGGAAGACTTGCATTTATATAGCGCCTTTCACGACCACCGACATCCCAAAGCACTTTACAACCAGTAGTTTATTGAAGTATAGTCACTGTTGTAATGTAGGAAACGCGGCAGCCAATTTGCGCACAGCAAGCTCCCACAAACAGCAATGTGATAAAGACCAGATAATCTGTTTTAGTGATGTTGATAGAGGGATCAATATAGGCCAAGACACCGGGGATAAATCCCCTGCTCTTCTTCGATATAGTGCCATGGGATCTTTTACGTCCACCTGAGAGAGCAGTTTAATGTCTCATCTGAAAGACAGCATCTCCGACAGTGCAGCACTCCCACTCTGGATTGGGACTTGAACCCACAACCTTCTGACTCAGAGGCAAGAGTGCTACCCACTGAGCCACGGCTAACACATGGACCGAGGAACACCTCGGTGGGTCCGGTGAGGCCGGTGTCGTTGGCATAACACGGCCCCGCTGCTGGCTCCATCCCGCTGCTTAAAATGAACTTACCTCAATGGGGCTGGTTAAGCCCGCCTAGTGCGTTACCCAGCCCAATTAGATGGAGCTGGTCTAGTGACATCATTCATGACACGTCTTGAGCCGGTTTCCTTAAAGGGACCATGGCCACCTTACTTTTGACGTTTGTGCTGTCAGTGTTCTACAGCACTGAAGTGCTGCAAACATTTGACAATCACTGCACAGAGGTGCAGGGCTGCACCCAGGTTCTCCTATGACTCCCTCTATATGCTTATGGAGGGAGTCATGCATGCAGGGAGGTCCTCTTCCCTTCCGATAGGTGGAAGAGACCTCCCCAGGAGACCAACACAGCCTGGTTGCACATCGCAGAGGAGGTCACAAGCAGGGATGTGGTCAGGTGGACTTGGGTGCAGACCGCAAATGTTTCAATGATCTCAGTAGATCACGAAATGCGTGTACAAAGCCACACTCACCTTCATCCTGCTGTGCCTCTCATCACATCCCCATCACTCTGCGTTCCCTACCCTACTCCTGCACATCCTTACTCACACCAACTTAGCTTGGACCTCCACCAATCCCTCTCGCTCTCTATCTACATTATCACATCCCCATCTCACTAGCCACCCCTCACACTCACCCGCCTCCTAGTGCAATCATACCAACTAACAACACACAAGGGTAGCCACTTGGGGGTTTTATCCAATGTTCATGTAAAGTTTCTGTTAATGCGCTGTCCAACATTGAAACCTTTATTTTCAACACTTTGCGTTCTTGGACAGATTTGTGTGCACCTCTGGAAGTAGCTTCGTGAGTTGCAGTGAATGGTGAGACATAACAGTACCCCCCGCAATGGTGATGAGTGTGAAAGAAATTACTTGGGCATAGTAGGGATGCTTTATGGTGTTGGTGTAGAGTGGTGCCAACCTGGTGCACCATGTGGCAGCCAGGGTGTACAACATCAAGTGAGGCAAATCTGGCCACAGTGAGGCCGTCCCTGGCCTCCCAGGCAGCAATGTGCTCGGGTGCTGATGCCCTGTGTCCTGTGCAGCATTAGTTGATTGCGGAGAAGGTTGGTGTTGTTGTTGGTGCTGCTGGTGTGCCTGGTGCTGCTGGTGTTGGGGCTGATCGTGGTCAGATTCTGAGGACCAAGGTGAAACAATATAAACAGTACCCATGCTGATGGAATAGATGGCAGGTGAAGTTGAGCTGACAGAAGCGATCTGTCAATGGTGAGAGAGGTTGTTCCAATGAGGTGACACTGGATGGTGAGTGATGTAAGAAAAAGGAGACTTACCATCAAGTAACTTTAAAGTAAGCTTTAAGTAACTTATAAACACACTATATACACAAGAGAGGTCTTTACCATGCCTCTGGTAGAAGCCTCTTACAATACTGAACAGACCAGTATTTATACCAGTCCAACAGGAAGTGACATATGACAGGAAGTGAGGTATGTACACAGTTCATAGTTCACAGGAAGTGATGACATAACTTCCCGGATGTTATCATTTTTATCACATTCTTCCCTCCTGCAGGATTAGGAGGCTGTGGTCTACCTTTTGGTCCGCAGCCGCCGAACAAGGAAGAGTCGCACCCGTTTGGATTCCCGTCGTAGAGGGTCGCTGGTCCGCTTACATGCGGTTGGCCATTGGTCAGAGTCTGTGTGGCCTGGATTGCCCTGTGAAGGGTCAGGGAGATCATGGCTTCGAGTACGAGCCCCAATAGGTTCAAAGTCGGACTGCCTCTGTTCAGAGGGAGGTGCAGAGCTGGTCTGTGGCGGATCAGTACTTTCATGCGCGGTACTGGGAGGGTCGCAACCTTGAGCACGGGGTTCTACCGGCACCAAGCTAGTTGGTGTCCGATCAGGATCCTGGAGAGGGGTACCCAATAGGTCCCAAGAGTTTCCTGGTGAAATGCCATCACCCGATGTCCCACTAGGTCCTGGTGGGCAGGGAGCCAGATCCCGTAATGATACGGTAGATTCTCGGCCGTCGGAATATCGTATGTTTGCATAGGTGGGGTTGGCATCGGTTAGTTCGACCTCGTCTACAAGAGGGTCATTTTTAGACGTCCGAACGTATCTTCGGAGTAATACAGGTCCAGGAGTAGTTAGCCATGACGGGAGTGATGTCCCATGAGATGAGCGACGCTGGAATCCAAAGAACCGCTCATGAGGTGTAGTATTTGTGGCTGTAGAAAGCAGGGACCGTATAGAGTGCAATGCATCCGGAAGCACTGTTTCCCATTGCTGGTCTGGTAGGCCCCGAGATCTTAAAGCGAGACGTACGGAATTCCAGATGATACCGTTATACCTCTCTACCTGCCCATTTCCGATGGGATGGTATGGTGTTGTTTTGCTTGTAGCAATTCCCCGTTCTGAGAGGTAGTCCTTGAGTTCCCTTGACATAAAGGATGGACCCCGATCTGAGTGAATATAAGCCGGCATGCCACAGAGAGAAAATACCTGCTCAAGGCAGCAGATTACTGTGGACGCCAGCATATTGGAGCAGGGGAAGGCAAACGGAAAACGTGAATATTCGTCGATCATGGTGAGCAAATATGTGTTCCGAGTTGAAGAGGGCACTGGGCCCTTAAAATCGATGCTAAGTCGTTGCATCGGTTGGGTTGCATGTATGAGTATACCATCTGAGGGGCGGAAGAACTGAGGTTTTAATTCCGCACAAAGCCGGCATTCTGAGCATATTTTCTTTACATCTCCAGTGGAAAAAGGGAGATTCCGTGATCGTACGAAATGTAGCATGCGCGTAACGCCAGGATGACACAAACCATTGTGGACATCCATGAGAGTGGAGGATAACATAGTGGAGCAGAATGCCCGTGTGAGGGTGTCCGGGGCCACATTCTCCTTGCCAGGCCGATAGAGAATGGTATAACCAAAAGAGGCCAGTTCCATCCTCCAAAGTTGTATTTTATTATTCTTAATTTTGGTTCGTTTTCGATTATCGAGCATGAAGGCGACTGATCGTTGGTCCGTGATCAATGTAAAGTGCTGGCGAGCTAGAAAATGGTTCCACTTCCGTACTGCCTCTATGATGGCTGTGGCTTCTTTCTCAACCGGAGGATAATGTAGCTCGGCACCTTGTAAGGTCCTGGACATAAATGCTACAGGACGACCTTCCTGATTCAGAGTAGCCGAGATCGCCACCTCCGAGGCATCACATTCAACCACGAAAGGGAGATTCTCATCAATGGAGTGAAGAGCCGCTTTCTCCAACTGTTTTTTGAGAAGGTTAAAGGCTGCAACAGCCGCTGTTCCCAGTGGAAATGATCTAGCATGCAGCAAGGGTTGGATTTTGTCCGAAAAATGAGGAATCCATTTAGCGTAGTATGCAAACAGACCGAGAGCCCGACGTAAAGAAGCCGGATTCTTAGGTGACGGGAGCTCTTGGAGCGGGCGAAGTCTTTCTGGGTCTGGCTTAATGATACCATTGCCTACGCAGTAGCCAAGGATGTTGATGGTCGGTTGCGACTCAACAGATTTGGATTCATTCAGGGTCAAATTACGGCGATGGAGGGCATCCCGAAATTTTTGGAGGTTGGAGTCGTGTTCCTGTTGATCGTGACCTGCAATGGTAATGTTATCAAGATAGGGAAAAGTGTCCCTTAGGTTTTCCTGCTTAACCAGGCCATCCATTGCCCGTTGAAAGACAGCCACTCCATTAGTAACCCCGAATGGGAGGCGACGAAATTGGTACAGCCGTCCATTAGCCTCAAAGGCTGTGTACTGCTTATCTGAGACCTTCAAGGGTAACTGATGATAGGCACTTTTTAAATCGTAAGTTGAGAACACTTTGTATTCGGCCAGTTTATTAACCATATCATCAATGCGTGGCAATGGGTAGGCGTCCAAGTCGGTATATTGATTGATGGTTTGCGAATAATCGATGCATAGTCGCTGTTTGTGAGGTTTTAGAGGGTTCTTGACAATGACGGCTTGAGCCCGCCAGGGCGACGAACATGGTTCAATGATATCCTCTGCTAGAAGTCGAGAGATTTCAGCCGCAATAAAAGATTGGTCTTCCTGATTAAAGCGCCGCGATTTCGTTATTATCGGTTGGCATTGAGGCGGAATACTGGCAAATAATGAGGGTTCATCAAGTGAAGCTGCTGATAATGCACAAAATGGTAATTTAAATGGTATATTAGAAATAGTAAGTCCGGGTTTGGATCCACCAAACTCAATGGTGAGTTTCTTATGCTGTTTTTGGAAGTCCAGCCCTAAGAGGAGATCACTACATAAGTCTTTGAGCACCGAAAGTCGGGTGGAGGGATACATACGACCATGAAGTGTCATATCAACAACACAAAAGCCGGAGATTCTGGTATTAAGTGATGACTGGGCCATCGCAATTGCCTGGTCCGATGGGAAGACATGTAGTTTCAATTTCGCAACAATCTGTTCCTTAATGAAACTATCAGTACTTCCTGAGTCAATTAAGGCATCTAAGGTATGCCCTTTAATTGAAATTTTTGTGGCTGCCTGAGACAGGTTCTGTGGGCAAGCAGCTGTAATTGGTGTCGTTGCACAGAGAGTGGCTAAAACTCTCGGTGTGCTTCTTCGGGAGAGAGCTCGAGAGGAAGCTTGATAGGTCCTAGCTGGAGCATCTTGATAGGCCCTAATTGGGGCAGTTCGGTAGGCCTTAGCTGGATTGGCCCTCGTAGAGGCCCTTGATAGGCAAACTTTAGCAAAGTGTCCTTTTTTCCCGCAATAACTGCAGATTGCATTGCGAGCAGGGCAGGTTTTCCTAGGGTGAAAAGCATCTCCACAAAAGAAGCATTCCTTCCTAGATTGCCAAGAGGCTGCTAAAGTGGGGTCGTCCTCCTCTTCTTCATCAGAATTATCAGAATTAGATTCCCCCATGATAGGGTTCACCTGAGACCGCTTGAATTGTCTGGTTGCAGCTACAGCAGCAGATCGAGATCTGGGCAGCTGATAGAGGTCTGCATTTCTCTTTGCCAAATCCAGTGAACAAGCTAGGTCAAAAGCTTTTTGTAGCTCAAGTGTTTTACTTTCTAGTAGACGCTGGCGTATAAATGGAGAGGCAATCCCGCAGATGAAAGCATCACGAATCATTTCTTGGCGGTACAGCTCAGCTGAGGCTGCCTGAAAGTTACAATCTACGCTGAGCCTGCGAAGTTCTTGCAGGAATTCGTCAATTGATTCCCCTGGCCCTTGTCGGGCTGTGGCCAGTAGATGTCTAGCATAGACCTCATTTGGGGTCTTCGCATACAGTTTCTTAAGTGCCCGAATCACCTCTTCGTAACTATCCCAGTCATCAACATATTCGAACACTTTTGGGGTCACATAATTGACAAGTATCTTCAATTTAGCAGGAGCATCCGCTTTACATTCATCCAGAAAATTCTCAAAAGTACGATACCAATGCTTCCATACCCTGCCAGCTGCTGGTGTATTCGGGTCCAAGTCCAGACGAATAGGTCTAAGGATTTTCTCCATGATGGGTGGTTCCCTGGATCCTTAACTTCCGAGTTTGTCTGAAGATCTAGTATTTGTCAGTGTAAATACTAAGTTACTTAAATTGATGTAAGAAAAAGGAGACTTACCATCAAGTAACTTTAAAGTAAGCTTTAAGTAACTTATAAACACACTATATACACAAGAGAGGTCTTTACCATGCCTCTGGTAGAAGCCTCTTACAATACTGAACAGACCAGTATTTATACCAGTCCAACAGGAAGTGACATATGACAGGAAGTGAGGTATGTACACAGTTCATAGTTCATAGTTCATAGTTCACAGGAAGTGATGACATAACTTCCCGGATGTTATCATTTTTATCACAGTGAGTTTGCTCCAAACACTTGCAACCTGCATAAAGCTCAATCTGTCTTCCAAATGCAGTAAGCAACAGCTTCTGAGCTTGGAAAGTGAACAGTTGTGAGGTGAGAGCTTTTATAGTACATTTCAAGCTGTTAATGAATCAACTGATTCAATGGTCATTCAAGTCCCGCCTCAGGTTAACAGACATGGTCCACAAGCAGTGTGGACCCCGTGGGTGAGCAGTTAAAGTTAAAAGATAAGGTTAAAACCATTATTAAGAGTCTATCAACAAGCCAATAACTGCTTTAATTGGGTCACCCTCTTCTGCGGGTCGGGTCCGATCCAAGATCACAGACGCACCATTGGGAAAGGCACGTTGCAGCGGGATGACAGTGGGTTCCTGACCCGTTGTCAAAAAAATCAAATTTCCCACCCAATCCGCCACTGATCCCGCCCGCTGACCACCGCCCCCCCTCCGGAAAATTCCAGCCATGGTCACTGCTTTCCCAGAAGTCATAGTTTGTGTGCAGAAACCTGCACAAGGGTCTGTGCTGTACATGTGCTAATACAACTACACATCCTGTGGAGAACAGATAGTTTCTGAGATTTACACTGTGGGCTACTCGCATACTAATGCATAATACATTTGAAATTCTTCTCCACTACTTTAGCTAAAACAGCAGAAAGGAATTTCAGACTAGTGCATTAACCATTGTTAAACTAGCATCCAACAGCATAACTTCATGCACAGAGTGTAAATGGGGTGTACCTTCATGTCACATAGACCATCAAACTCTTTCACAATGTGCATGAATTTATTGGGGAAATGGTACCTACCATTGGTGATGAAACAAACAGAATTCCAAATCCAAATGAACCAATTGGTTTGATTCTGGTTCATTTCATTCTGGTTCATTTCAATGTGGCACGATTAAGAGTTTCACGAGTTTGTGTCGGCCTTTCTCATTGTTAAAAATAAATGGTGGGACCCAAATACACAGTAACCTTATTTCCCTTTGCAAGCTAGCACCATCAATGAGTATATCCCAGTCTAAGTTTTCCCATTGTCATGGAAAGTGGTGCACAAGCAATTGTCATCAACGGGGTTATTGCAGCAAAGGTATTGACAGATATATTTATATATTTAAATATTGGCAATCTAGTTGGGAAACTTTAGTTCCTGCCAATCTAAACAGGGGGGGAGGTATCACTAGAGTTGGTGTTTATTAAATATGTGTCTGATTTCTCCTCATCTTTTTGGTAGTCCACTAGAAAAGGAGTTGTGGTGGTCATGCAGTTTATACATCTATCTATATACAAAGTATTTTGCGTCATCCTCTATTTTATTTCCTGTTGTGATACCTCAATTGCTAACACACCTACAGATACTCGGGTGTTACAGATGAGGGGCTGGATTTTACCAGCCCTGAGGAGGCGGGTTTAGAGGCGGGGCTGCTGGGAAAATGGGAAAAATTGGGAGCGGGTTCCAACCCCGCTCTCAACCTGCCTCTGAACCACCTTCCCGGGAGGTGGGTCCCTGAGTCGTGCAGGGACCCGTCTCCTCGAGGGGGGAAGGGGATTAGAGCCAATTAACTGCCTGTTAACAGGTAGTTAACAGGCATTTTTGAAGTTTTCCCCATTTTACGCCTGCAATTGCGGGCTTCCCGACGGCTGCGAACTCACCAGGGTCAGCGAGGCGAGCACTGGGTCTGCGGGGGTGAGAGGGGTCAAAATGTCAGCTGTAGAGGTGAGTGATGGGTGCAAGTGTGGAGAGGTAAGTATGAGAGGTGAGTGTAAAGTGTTGGAAAAAGTTTCCTTACAATTGCTTCTTTCTGCAGGCTTCAACCTTTGGGGATCCAGAGGTGCCTCATCTCAACGGCAGAGATGACAGAATAGCTGCTGCATTCTCAGATGCAGCAGCCATCTGCTTTCTGCTGAGGAGAGAGGTCTTAGCGAGCCTTCTGTGCAAGGGCTCACCTTAGAACATAGATTGTCAGTGTTTGACAGCTTCTCAAAGCTGTCAAATGCTGACAATTCATCTGTCAAAAAAAGTTTGACAGATGAAGCGTCATACGCTGACGCCATCTGTCACCGGCTTTCCCTTAATTGGCCAGCAAGGCCAATCAAGGGAAAATAGCGTGGGTTCATCAGACGTTGCTGGGGGTGGGACTGAAATCCAGAAACCAGCAGTCCTGCCTCCAGCACGCCTCCAGAGGTAAGATCGCGGCCCTGGTGTCTAAACATTTGGCCGAATATCCGTACTCTGACAGTTTATGTAGGCCTGCAGTTTACTAATTATTTCTCCAGCAAAATGCAGTTCAACAGCCTGGTGACATCACTGTTTCAGCACACTCATGAGGAATGGTTGCTTGACTGAAGTATAGGATGGATGCAGCTCCAGGAGAGGCGAAACTGGGGGGAAAAGGAACATGTCCTCAGCAAAATCCAATGTGTTGAAACACAGTTCAGATGAGGTGATAAATTCATGAGTTATTGTAAAGATCAGCAACATAACCTCCTGCTGCAGACGGCAGCTTTGTCATTGTTTGATTTAAAATGTGTCATTCGCATCTCAATTCACAGGCAGTCATGCATTTTATTTCCCTACAGTGATATAACCAACCTCTAGCTTTGAATTTTTTTTGTCTCTATGTTGACGTTGCAGACCTACCTTCAATGTCTCCTTGCTGTGTAACACTGTACTCTGGCCCAAGGCTGTCTGAGAGTTTTATTCTTCATTCCAGCTAGGTGGGATTTTCAAGATACTGCTGCTTGCCTCTTGAGAGCGAGCTCACTTGGCACATTGACAAGTGTTAGAGTTACAGATGCCAACTCTGGTTTGACATTTTCCTGAAGGTTTTATCACAGGATCACCCACCTCCAACCACCCTGTCCCATCAAACAGCCTCTTTTTCCCCAATACAACTAATAAAGAAAAAGTGTTCAAAGAAAATGTTTTAAAACCTTTTTTTTAAATCTCCCTATGATTTTTCTCCTGGGAGTGTCCAGGAGATTCATTCCTGGAGACTCCAGGACAATGCTGGAGAGTTGGCAACCCAAGTTAGAGTATCGTCTGCACTTGCCCTTTTGACAGGTAAAGCGTTTAAAAAATGAATCCATTCCTTTTTTAATTGTTACATGATATGATCTAAAATAAGAATGCAATGGGATAATGTGGCTGTAACATTTCACTTGCCGTATTCCACAGCTCTCTTTCCTCTCCCCTCAGCACCAGAGTATTCTCTAAAAGCAGAAACAACTAGTGTTACATATTTCACTGGGCCAAGTCCTTTAAATATTGAAACTGTGCCATTGGTAACGCTTGCACTGTGATTTACCACAGTATTGTAGCTTACCAAAGAATCTGGCAGGTGCACTGTAGGTAAAATTAGTGACAAATTATTTTGTTAAATTGTCACTGGTTTATAATGAGAGTTTAGTAAAATAATGTTTCTTTAATTTTACATATAAAGGAAAATACAGTTTATTATGTGATGCACAGTTTTGATTCAGTGTTTCTGTTTATCTTCCAGTCTTCAATTCCTTTCTCCCCCTTTCTCCCATCTTATTTTCATTCTTATTTTGTACTTTGTTCATCGGATTTAGCTTTCTTTTGAAGATTTTTGTTGCATTTGTTCTAATTTCTTGAAGCACTCCCTAGAAACAGCGGTGTTCTGTGCTGGAACTCCACCGTGCTGAATCAGGCTGATGGAATGTGGGGCTGGCTCCAGGATTTTGCCCCCATGGGGGAGTCCAGAACCAGGGGTCACAGTCTAAGGATAAGGGGTAGGCCATTTAGGACAGAGATGAGGAGGAATTTCTTCACCCAGAGAGTGGTGAACCTGTGGAATTCTCTACCACAGAAGGCAGTGGAGGCCAATTCATTAAATATATTCAAGAAGGAGTTAGATATATTTCTTAAGGTTAAAGGGATCAAGGGGTATGGGGAGAAGGTAGGGACAGGGTACTGAGTTTGGATGATCAGCCATGATCTCATTGAATGGCAGAGCAGGCTCGAGGGGCCGAATGGCCTACTCCTGCTCCTAACTTCTATGTTTCTATGGTTACGACCCAATTTCCAATGAAGGTGCTGATGAGGGACCAGGTGCTTCTTCACTGCAAGGAAAGATCAGCTCAGACACCGCCTAGTGGTCAACTGTAAAGCATTATTAATGGCAGCCTGGCAGTGGTGGGTGGCATAGGGAACATTCAGCAAGGTAAAGAAAAAATAAAAATACTGCAACTTTCTATAAGCATGCATATTTATACAACATTCCTATTTTGAACTCCCTATTTTGAATATACTTATTTCCTCACATTTCATGAAGCTTCCTCACATCCTGTATCATTTTCTGATAGGTCGGGTGAGCAGGCAACCTGTTCCTTGCCACCTGTGATCAAGGAGGTGCCCAAAACCTGATATTGATGCCCACTGAGTTTCTCTCCGGGTCAGATGAGATGTCTAGCCGCTCCCTTTCCAAAATCTCTCCCTGTGCTGTGATTAAGACCAGAAACTTGGCACGGGGTGAATTATGAATACAAACCCCTGTTCTGACCCTCCACTGCACTGTGCGGCAAGATGCCAACACATTGTCCCACAAATAATGTTTTGAAAACTTCCACAGTCAGAAGCACATTCACTATAAATATTGAGGTCTATGGAATCTTTCTTTATAGATTATATCAAAGGAAAATAACACAGCCTTTAAAGTAGATCTGCACAGAATGAGTTAACAACTAGCCACGGACAACCCTCATGCAGCCTACTGGAATGGAAGGGTCCTGTGAGTTTCTTTAAAACCACTGGCATTTATGTTAGCACATACTGAACCTTGTGATAACAGGCAATGCTACTTACAATAACTCAAATACTTGAAGACATCACAGAATAGCGTCAGCCAACAGTTACAGCACAAACTCAGTCCCAAAATACATCCACAGTTGGCGCTATATGACTCCCCTGCACTTGGTTTCCTTATAGGCAGAACACATGGTTACTGCACACAACTGCTGACTGCACTTTCTATCAACTCATGCCTGACAAATATTCAGGACAAAATAACTTGATCCAGTTCTGGTCCCTGCCCTTATGCAAACCTGTTGTAAGAAGCTTGGATTCCACTTCTGATTCTTTGCAAGAAACAAAGAGCAAAGGAAAGTACTTGTTGATTAGAGAGTGTACGTAAACTGTGAGAGTCTATGGGAGGCCCACATAGATGTAAACTCCTCGTGGGCCTCTCCATTTACGGATTTTCTTCTCTCTTTCTCTGAGGCCCCACCTCAGGGTTCTGTATCAGTATAAATGGCTGCAGAATTCAGGATCCCTCCAACTGGGTGGAACATCTGTGCTTAGGACAGCCTACCTTGGTTGTAGCTGTGGCAAGCTCGACAAATGAAACTAAGGCATGCCCCTTATCATGTCTCTTGGCACTTCACACAAATCACTTTCCAAGCGCCATTCTGTAGGCAAATGCAGCCAAATGGCACACAGCAAGATCCCACCAATAGCAATGAAATGAGTAACCAGTTCACCTATTTTAGTAAGCTGGTTGAGCAATGAATGTTAGCCAGAACACCAGGCGCACCTTGAATAGTGCCATGTGACCGATAGCATTCACCTGAACAGGTGGATGGATGGCTCCACTCACCTCTGACAATGCAGCAACCATTCATAGATACATAGATACATACATAGAAGATAGGAGCAGGAGTAGGCCATTCGGCCCTTCGTGCCTGCTCCGCCATTTAATGAGATCATGGCTGATCCTTTAATTCAGTATCCCGTCCCCGCCTTCTCTCCGTAACCCTTAACCCCTTTTGCCCGTAGAAATATATCTAATTCCCTCTTAAATATATTTAATGAGCTGGCGTACACTGCCCTCTGTGGCAATGAGTTCCACAGGTTCACCACTCTCTGAGTGAAGAAATTCCCCCTCATCTCTGTCCTAAATGGTTTAGCCCTTATCCTTAAATTATGTCCTCTAGTTCTGTTCTCACCCGCCAAGGGAAACATTCCTTCTGCATCCAGTCTGTCTAGACCTGTCAGAATTTTATACACTTCTATGAGGTCCCCTCTCAATCTTCTAAACTCCAGTGTGTACATCCCTAAACTACATAGTCTCTCCTCATAGGTCATTCCCGCCATTCCTGGTATCAGCCTGGTGAATCGCCGCTGCACCCCCTCCATGGCAAGAACATCCTTCCTCAGATGAGGCGACCAAAACTGTACACAGTACTCGAGGTGTGGTCTCACCAGTGCCCTGTACAGCTGCAGCAAGGTATCCCTGTTCCTGTATTCTAACCCTTTTGCTATGAAGGCCAGCATACCGTTTGCCTTCTTGACCGCCTGTTGCACCTGCATGCTCGCCTTCAGTGACTGGTGTACAAGAACACCCAGGTCTCTCTGTACTTCCCCCTCTCCCAATCTATTGCCATTTAAATAATAATTTGCCCTCCCGTTCCTGCACCCAAGGTGGATAACTTCGCACTTGTCCACATTATAGTGCATCTGCCATTTATCCGCCCAATCGCCCAGTCTGTCCAAATCGCTCTGGAGCTTCCTGGTCTCTTCCTCTGAGCCCACCCCACCTCCTAGTTTAGTGTCGTCTGCAAATTTGGAAATGCTGCATCCGACTCCCTGATCCAGGTCATTAATGTAAATTGTGAACAGCTGGGGGCCCAGGACAGATCCCTGTGGTACCCCACTTGTTACTGCCTGCCATTCAGAAAATGAGCCGTTTATTCCAACTCTCTGTTTTCTATCTGACAGCCAGTTCCCTATCCACGCCAAAACTTTCCCCTTTATCCCATGAGCCTCAATTTTCCATGCTAATCTTTTATGTGGGACCTTATCGAAGGCCTTTTGGAAGTCCAGGTACACCACATCTACTGGCTCTCCCCCATCTATTCTACCAGTTACTCCCTCAAAAAATTCCAATAGATTAGTCAAGCACGATTTACCCTTTGTAAATCCATGTTGACTCTGTCCTATCCTGTCCCCATTTGCTAAGTGCTCCGCTATTTCATCCTTAATGATGGACTCCAGCATTTTGCCCACAACTGATGTAAGGCTTACAGGTCTGTAATTACCTGCTTTTTCCCTACCCCCCTTTTTGAATAGTGGGGTAACGTTAGCTACCCTCCAATCCATCGGCACTGTTCCCGAGTCTAATGAATTCTGAAAAATCATCCTTAGTGCATCCGCTATCTCTAGGGCCACCTCCTTCAGTACCCTAGGATGCATGTTATCAGGCCCTGGGGATTTGTCCACCTTCAATCCCTTTAGCTTCCTTAACACCATATCCTTAGAGATATTGATTTGCGTCAGTTCCTCCTTTGCCAATGTCCCTATTTTTCCCGATATCCCAGGACTGCACTGAAGTATATGATCCTCTCAAATCCTAAAATGGGAATTGAGCCCACAACCTTGTGTCTCTGAGGTGAGAGTGCGAATAATTGATACTCAGTAAGAGAGCGTGGAATATGTAATTCATGAATGAGTGATAGATTATGAATCGTTATACATGTGCCATTGTTAAAGAGACACGTGATAAATCTTCCCACAAATGAAAGCAACCAGAAAACTCACAAAGAGGCAAAAATCACCAATAATTATCACATCTCAATTATTGGGCATGACATTCAGCGCATGCCATGTGTTTACATTCTGATTTTAAAATCATATATTCTAAATGTGGAGATATAAATGCGACCCGCCAGTTCCTAGACTATTCACGTGGAATTACCAACAAAAAAAAATCAGGGCTTCCACTGTCGTGGGTTAGGTTTTTACCGATTATCACTGTGTAAAAACTGGAAATAAAAATGCAAATCCCAGATTGTGCGATCTTTTCTGGTCCTCCCTGTGTGTGTAAAGCCTGGAACTTAACTGGTAGCTGGGACTGAAGGCTTTTAATTAAGTTGCTTGGAGAGTATCACAACCAACTCCAAAATCAAGGACAAAGTCCAGTTTTCCTGTCACATTGTGCATTTAATAACTGCTCGACTCCGACGCGGCAATACAAATGAGATGATCAGCATAAAAACCTGATATACACTGGATGTTAAAAATGCTTTAAAACGCAAAGATTAATTGAAGAATTGAAGCGAGCGTCAGCCTCGCTAAGATGAATGAAATGTGTTTATCAAAGCAATTTCAGCTCATAGGAGGAGCCACATGTTCAACTAGTACACCGCTCGCCAAGTGTTTAATAAAGGATCATATGCTTTGGTCAATTATGCAGATACCTGGATCCGAGGAAATAAACTCCCCTTGACTGCAATGAAAGTTATGGTTCCAGATTAAAGGGGCCAACTGGAATGGCATCGAATTTAACACACTTACAATATTATTTCCACCACCACCCAAGCCTCAAGGTGATAATAAATCGCCCCCTCCACACACCCATATCGAGCACCCGAATGTCAGATATACAATGAAAAACTCCTCTGTAAATTCCACGACTCTCCCATAGCTGTTCCGTTTCGCGAGTCAAAATAATAATAATCCCGCGCCCACATCATTTCAGGGGCCAGATTTGTCTCCGGAGAATTAAACAGCAGATACAGGGCGTGGGGGGTTGCTTGTGAGTCAGTCACCGCCCACAAGCGTTTCAAGCAGAATCTATATTTTAATCACTATATGCCGCGTTCCGATCTGCTGCAGTAGCCAGTGTCTCGGGTTCATATCGACAGGTGATTTGGAAAGAAGCTTGTAAATCATCTGGGGTGCCGCCCCTACACAGAACGGTCAGATCACACCGCTCGACCGCGATCTGTGCACAGGCAGCCCAGCCCAGCCCAGCCTATCGCTGCTTTTATTTGGGGAGGGGGGTCAGCTCGCTGCTTTTCTATTTCAAACTGCTCCCAATAACGCAGACATTTTCTTCCAGAGATGGGCGTTTATATCACAAGGAGGTGACAGCGAGAGTACGCGGCGCCAGGAGTACACTGCCTCTCTCTCTCTCACACACACACACATCCACCGTTAGTCTCACTGCAGTGCGCTTAATCGGGAAGAGACAGGCGGCGTTTGGTTCAGTCAGTGTGCTCGGACCCATCTCCCTGCAATCTGAAAGCATTCTCAATACACACACACAGAGATACAAACCCTTAAGGGGCAGACATGCTGCTCTGTCCCTGGAGGGGATTACACATGACGTGCCCAACCTTTGTCAAAGGCACATTATGCACCACCCACTGTTTTACCATGAATGATTGTACCAAATTCCTCAGTTGAGCCTGCCGACCCCCCCCCCCCCACCTCAAAAAAACGAGCTGCATCGCGCTTAGGCTGGGTTTAGATTGCATGTTGCTCGTACAATCAACGATCAGACAGTATCCAAACCCATCCCATAATCTCATCCCTGCGTGCATCTGCATTGGACCCGATCTGTCGGAACTGGATCAGACGAGCAAACAACACAATCGGCAGCGATGCACTCCCCCCCGACTCCGGTTAAACCACCCAGCCTTTCCATCCATTTCACATTCTTTTTTTCGAATAGAAAGCCAAAGTGCGATTGCTCTTACTTTCTCCAACCACCGCTTTTAGCCCGATCGGTGCCATGATGTCTTCCACTCGCTCTCAAGTCCTTTTCCAATCAGCTGACTGCAGGAGTGGGGATATAAAAGGAACCACGTCACGGGCGAAAGCCAATTCCTCGGTGTATTACCCAGCTACCGCGACCCCGCTCAGCGTTGTTTAATTCGGCGGTTCCGGCACTGCCTGGTCAATGACTACTAAAAGGGAGAGGGAGGGAGGGAGGGAGAGAAAAAAAGAGAGCAACAGAGAGAGAGAGAAACGGAACCGTGAAATTGCTAATGATGTGTATTCCTGTTTTGTTAATTTCATCTGCCCAGGACCTGAGCGCGAATGATATTGACAGGATGGGCTGGGAGGAGCCTCCACATTCGCAACATACAAATAATTATTGCACATGTCAGGGCGGACTTATGCAATATAAACCGTACAGGATAACCGAATGATGTGTAATATTTATCGGGGCGGTGAATGTTAATGGGCACGTTAGACCATGGACAGAACCAAATATTCTGGAAGCATCCACCCAGACAACAAGTTTCTCTTTCAGATGCCACCGATCTCCCGACCAACGATAATGGGAACCAGGCGATATAAATCGTCCTGAAGCTTTGGGAAAGCTCTATCTCCGGTTATTCCACAGGGTTCCCTTGCTCTACTGCAATCAGCTTGTTTCAAATACATTTTTTCAAAATATTAATTAAGTGTCACTCGTGTTTTCAGCGCCCCATTTACATTTTCAGAAAGCACATTTCGGAATAAGCCTCATACCAAGGAAGGTGAAATAAAACATAGAAACATAGAAGATAGGAGCAGGAGTAGGCCATTCGGCCCTTCGAGCCTGCTCCGCCATTCAATGAGATCATGGCTGATCATCCAAATTCAGTACCCTGTCCCTGCCTTCTCCCCATATCCCTTGATCCCTTTAGCCTTAAGAAATATATCCAACTCTTTCTTGAATATACTTAATGAACTGGCCTCCACCGCCCTCTGTGGCAGAGAATTCCACAGGTTCACCACTCTCTGGGTGAAGAAATTCCTCCTAATTTCAGCCCTTATCCTTAGACTATGGACTCCCCGGCCATCAGAAACATCCTTCCTGCATCTAGTCTGTCCAGACCTGACAGAATTTTATAGGTTTCGATGAGATCGCCTCTCATTCTTCTAAACTCCAGTGAGTATAATCCCAATCGACACAATCTCTCCTCATACGTCATTCCTGCCATCCCAGGTATCAGCCTGGTGAATCTTCGCTGCACTCCTTCCATGGCAAGAACGTCCTTCCTCAGGTAAGGCGACCAAAACTGCACACAATACTCAAGGTGTGGTCTCACCAAGGCCCTGTACAACTGCAGCAAGACATCCTTGTTCTTGTACTCGAACCCTCTTGCTACGAAGGCCAACATACCATTTGCCTTCTTAACCGCCTGCTGCACCTGCATGCTTACCTTCAGCGACTGGTGCACAAGAACACCCAGGTCTCTTTGCACTTCCCCTTCTCCCAATCTGTTGCCATTCAGATAATAATCTGCCTTCCTGTTTTTGCCACCAAAGTGGATAAGCTCACATTTATCCACATTATAGTGCATTTGCCATGTTTCTGCCCAATCACCCAACCTGTCCAAATTGTACTGGAGTTTCACGACATCCTCCTCACAGCATACCCTCCCACCCAGCTTTGTGTTGTCTGCAAATTTGGAGATATTACATCCAATTCCCTCGTCCAGATCATTAATATATATTGTGAAAAGCTGGGGTCCTAGGACTGATCCTTGCGGTACCCCACTAGTCACTGCCTGCCACTCGGAAAACGACCCATTTATTCCAACTCTTTGCTTTCTGTCCGCCAACCAGTTCTCTATCCAAGTCAATACCTTGCCCCCAATCCCATGTGCCTTAATTTTGCATGCTAATCTCTTATGCGGGACCTTATCGAAAGCCTTCTGAAAGTCCAAATACACCACATCCACTGGTTCTCCTTTATCTATTTTACCAGTTACATCCTCAAAAAATTCCAGTAGATTAGTCAAGCATGATTTACCTTTTGTAAATCCATGTTGACTTTGTCCGATTCTGTCACTGCTTTCCAAGTGCTCTGCTATTACATCTTTTATAATGGACTCTAGCATTTTCCCCACTACCGATGTCAAGCTTACCGGTCTATAATTCCCTGCCTTTTCTCTACCACCTTTTTTGAATAGTGGGGTAACATTAGCTACCCGCCAATCCATGGGTACCGTTCCAGAGTCTATCGAGTTCTGGAAGATGACCAGCAATGCATCTACTATTTCTAGGGCCACTTCCTTAAGTACCCTGGGGTGTAGATTATCAGGCCCTGGGGATTTATCGGCCTTCAGTCCCATCAATTTTCCTAACACCATTTCCCTACAAATACTGATTTCTTTCAGTTCCACCCTTTCATCAGACCCTATGTTCCCCGGCATCTCTGGGAGGTTATTTGTGTCCTCCTTTGTGAAGACAGAACGAAAATATGTATTTAGTTGGTCTGCCATTTCTTTGTTCCCCATTATAAATTCCCCCGATTCTGACTGCAAGGGGCCTACGCTTGACTTCACCAATCTTTTTATCTTCACATATCTATAAAAGCTTTTACAGTCAGTTTTTATGTTCCCTGAAAGCTTACTCTCATATTCTATTTTCCCTTTCTTAATTAATCCCTTTGTCCTCCTTTGTTGGCTCCTAAACTGCTCCCAGTCCTCAGGATTATTGCTTTTTCTGGCCAATTTATATGCCCTCTCCTTGGGCCTTATGCTATCCCTAATTTCCCTTGTTAGCCACGGTTGGGTCACCTTTTTTGTTTTATTTTTATGCCAAACTGGGATGAACAAATTCTGTAGTTCATCCATTCGGTCTTTGAATGTTTGCCATTGCCTATCCACCGTCAACCCTTTGAGTGCCATTCCCCAATCAATCCTACCCAACTCGCTACTCAGACCATCGTAGTTTCCTTTATTTAAATTGAGGACCCTAGTCTCCGAGTCAACTACTTCATTCTCCATCTTAATGAAGAATTCGATCATATTATGATCGCTCCGACCCAAGGGGCCTCGTACAACAAGATTGCTAATTAATCCTTTCTCATTACATAATACCCAGTCTAAAATGGCCTGATGTCTGGTTGGTTCCTCGACATATTGGTCCAGGAAACTGTAGTGTATGTACTTTGCAGAAGGAACTATATTCTGCAGCCCTTGTATACTGCAGTACCAGTAGTGACCACCCCTGTATATAAGCCTGTGTAGTAACATTTGCATAGCAGTTCCAGGTTGCCTCCATTCAGTAAAGACCTGTTATAACCAACTCCTGCAGTCCGTGTCTCAATTATACACGGACATAATACTGGCGATGAGCAGATACAATCTTACCTACAGTCTGCACCACCTCATGGGGATCCATCCCTGAAGCGAAGTTATCAGAGGTCGAGGCCAGAAGGAAGAAAGAAACAGAAGAAATGGGCGTCGACCATGGGCATCCGCCTCTGAGTCAGCGGAGTTGAAGATTTGCAGGAGAGGCTGTCGAGAGCGGGGCTTGGTTATCCTGTCGATGGTGCTTCAGCTAATCGGGCTGGTGGCAGGTAGTACACTGATTCTTCCTGGGCTGCGGCGGTCTAGAGCTCGAGCGGGTGGCTTTGCAACGGGGCCGAGCAGCGTTGTCGGGAAGAGGAGAGAGAGGGTGTAGCACATGGGGGCGGCCGGTGCCACGAAGCCGGGCAGCGTACAGACCCGAGAAGACGGAGGCAAGAGTCCCGCAGGGTTGTTCCGACGACGGGGAAAGAATAAAAATTTAACGCGCAGAAAGCCGCGAGGAGCTGCAGTTTGCCACGGGAACCGCGGAGAGCGGCGTTAGCAGCAACGCGGGGGGGAAGTGCACAAAGACCATAGGGCGCCGCCATCAAGGCATAAAACGCCAGCAACAGCGGAGAAGACAGAAAGCACAGGAGGCGCCATCTTAATCCAGCGGGGAGGAAGGCAAAGCGCGGGAGGCGCCATTTTGTCAAATCGGGGAAGAAGGCAAAGCGCGGGAGGCGCCATCTTAGATTTCCAAGATGCCGAAGACTGGCAATATCACTGCCTTCGATAATGCAATAGAAGACTGGACCACGTATGTGGAAAGAGTCAAGGTATATTGCGAGGCAAACGAAGTAGCCGATGAGAAAAAGGCATCGGTACTGCTAAACTTAATGGGCGCAAGAACGTACGGCCTAATGCGGGACCTGATTACTCCAGCCAAACCGAAGGCGAAGAGTTTTAACGAAGTTGTTGCTATCCTACAGGAACACCTAAATCCTACACCGCTGCTGATAGCAGAAAGATTTAAATTCCACAGGAGAAATCAGCATAAAGATGAGAGCAATGCTGATTACCTTACGGAACTACGCAATCTATCAAAGCACTGCCAGTTCGGAGCAGGACTGGCAGATACCTTACGGGACAAATTTGTCTGTGGACTCCTGAGTGAAGGAACCCAGAAGAGGTTACTCTCAGAGAAAGAGCTGACGCTAGATAAGGCTTTCAGCGTGGCAGTATCGTACGAAGCAGCAGCAAGGGGAGCTGCGGAAATACAGCAAAAGCCACAGGAATACGGCACCCACGAAATGAGATGGGGATTTGCAAAATGTTATTGCTGCGGCAGAACAACCCATGACCAGAAGGACTGCTGGTCCAAGGACAAAATATGCAGGCAATGCAGAAAGATGGGACACATTGCATGAGTTTGGAGGTCTGGGAAGAAGACCAACGACAACAAAAAGGCTACTAAGGAACCGTACAGGAAAGTACAAAAGATGACGGACAGTAGTTCCGAAGACCAGATGAGCGATAGTGAATCCGGGAACAAGAGACTGAGCTGTCTCAAACTTCACAACATAATCGCAAAAGAGGATCACCGAACCATTTGGGTCACCCTCACGATAGCAGGGTCCCAAGTCAAAATGGAATTGGATACAGGATCAGCTCTAACCATCATGAATCGACGAGACTATGAGCGGCTATTCTCACACATACCCTTGAAAGAGACATCCATTGTCTTGAAGATGTATACGGGACAAAAAGTATACCCCAGAGGAAAAATAAGGGTGCCTGTCGAATACAACGGCAAGGAAATACAGAAATTGTATCTGTACATACTGCAAGATGGTGGACCACCGTTATTGGGACGTGAATGGATCAGAAAGATAAGTTTAGACTGGCACTCCATTCAGGCACTGACGGTGGCTGGTAAAAAGGATGACGACGTCACTCCTGGACGATTGTCAACAATCTTAGCTAACGCCAAAGAGGTATTGCAACAAGAACTGGGAACTCTTAAAGGTGTAACCGCCTCGATAAAAATAGAAGAGAATGCAATTCCCAAGTTTTTCAAAGCAAGACCGGTACCATATGCAATTCGCCCAGCCGTCGAGGCAGAGCTGGAGAATCTAGAGAATGCAGGCATGTTATCTAAGGTAGACTGGAGCGAGTGGGCGACACCCATCGTTCCTGTCATGAAGAAAACATTAAACAATAAGTCTGAGGAGCCAAGGAAGGTTCGCATCTGTGGGGACTTCAAGGTGACGGTGAACCCAGTCCTTCACACAGTACAATATCCTCTTCCAAGGATAGAAGATATCTTCGCCTCACTATCTGGAGGGAAGCGTTTTACAAAAATTGACCTAGCACAAGCATATTTGCAGATGGAGGTTGAAGAATCCTCGAGGAAGTATCTCACGATAAACACTCACAAAGGTCTTTACCAGTATAATCGACTGGTATTCGGAGTAGCATCAGCTCCGGCTATATGGCAAAGAGCGATGGAACAAGTCCTGCAAGGAATTCCGGGGACTCAGTGTTACTTGGACGACATCCTAGTGACAGGTGAAGATGACAGTGAACACCTTGCCAACCTAGAGCAGGTGCTCACTAGACTACGTGAACATGGGCTACGGGCCAATCGACCCAAGTGCGAGTTTTTTAAGAAACAGATATCATATTGTGGCCACGTGATTGATGAAGAGAGGTTACATAAGTCCCCTGACAAAATTGAAGTGGTAGTTAAGGCTCCAGCGCCTGAAAATGTGTCGCAACTGAGGTCATTCCTCGGATTGGTGAATTACTACCGTAAGTTTTTGCCAAATTTGTCCACAATTCTGCACCCACTGAACGCCCTACTACAAACGGGAGTAGCATGGAAATGGAGTGATGAATGTAAGCGGGCCTTTCAGAAGAGTAAGGACCTAATCACTTCAAGAGAAGTATTGGCTCACTACAACCCATCACTACCGATAAGACTGGCGTGTGATGCGTCTCCCTACGGCATTGGGGCGGTACTGTCACATAAATTCCTTGATGGTTCAGAGAGGCCGATAGCTTTTGCGTCACGCTCGTTAACTTCAGCCGAGCGTAACTACGCCCAGATTGACAGAGAGGCCCTCAGCCTGGTGTGGGGGGTGAAGAAGTTCAATCACTACCTGCACGGTCAGAAATTTACTCTACTTACTGATCATCAACCTCTTGTCTCCGTTTTCAACCCTCAGAAGGGCGTACCGATAATGACAGCACAACGGCTACAGAGGTGGTCCCTTTTCCTAGGGGCACACCAATATGACATCGAGTACAAAGGAACTAAACAGCATGGGAATGCTGATGGATTGTCGCGCCTACCGTTGCCAATGGTGGAAGAAGAACTTGCAGTGGATCCAGTGGAGATATTCCACTCGACCATAGTCGAATGTCTCCCTGTGACGAATGCAAACATAGAAAAGGAAACACGAAATGACCCGACACTCTCCTGGGTCTATGATTTAACGGTGAAGGGGTGGCCAGCACATGGCGAACCACTGCTGCCAGCATTCTCGCCGAGAAGAGAACAGCTGTCAGTGTGCAGAGGAACCTTGATGTGTGGATCCAGAGTAGTAATTCCACCCAAATTGAAGGATAGAGTGCTCAATGAGCTTCATGAGGGTCATCTGGGAGGGGTAAAAATGAAGAACTTAGCCAGAGTGTTTGTGTGGTGGCCGGGAATCGATAGAGAAATCAAAGAGATGACCAAGAGCTGTACAGGATGCCAGAAGGTCCAAAACGCCCCACCACAAGCCCCTCTACATCCATGGGAGTGGCCCTCATCTCCATGGCAAAGGGTGCACATTGATTTTGCTGGTCCATTTATGGACTCGATGTTTTTAATTGCGGTGGATGCACAAAGTGGCCAGAGGTAATAAAAATGTCCTCAACCACCACAGAAAAAACTATCACAGTCTTACGAACTATATTCGCCAGGAATGGGCTGCCTGAACAGATTTGCTCCGACAATGGACCACAGTTTGTGTCTGAAGAGTTCCGGAGGTTCTTAAAGAACAATGGTGTTAAGCATTACACATCTGCCCCATATCATCCAGCCACTAATGGACTGGCCGAGAGGTTCGTTCAAACATTCAAGAAGGCTATCAAGGCAATGTGTAATGAAGATATACCCCTACAACACAAGGTGGACAACTTCTTGTTTGCCTACCGGAATGCGACACATGCGGTTACCAACCAAACTCCAGCCATGATGTTCTTCAATCGAAGACTAAGATGCCGCTTGGATTTGGTTAAGCCCAACATCAGAAGAGATGTGGAGAACAGGCAGTTTCAGAATATGAATGAAAGGCCAACCAGGAGTTTCAAGATAGGTCAACCAGTTTTGGCCCGGGACTACCGCACAGAGAAATGGCAGCCAGGAATGATCTGCACACGGCAAGGACCTCTAATGTATACCGTGGACGTTGGAGAGAGCATTGTAAGACACCATGCTGACCAGATTCTAGAGTCACTGGAAAACGTCAAATCTACACCACGATCCTATACACCTGGTGATGAAACCGAAGTACCAATTGCATCTACCTCAGAATCGGTGATATTGGAAGCAGACGAACCAAACAACGACATTGATCCCGACTCAACTTTGCCAGAAGAACCTGATACCCCAAAGAGGCGTTATCCAGACAGAATCAGGAAGCCTCCTCAAAGACTGAATTTATAATTGCTTAACTTCAACTAATGTATCTAGCAACTGTAATTGTAAATATGTTATTTCATTGTTAATCGAATGTTATGTACTGTTTAGCTAAAAGGGGAGGAATTGTAGTGTATGTACTTTGCAGAAGGAACTATATTCTGCAGCCCCTGTATACTGCAGTACCAGTAGTGACCACCCCTGTATATAAGCCTGTGTAGTAACATTTGCATAGTAGTTCCAGGTTGCCTCCATTCAGTAAAGACCTGTTATAACCAACTCCTGCAGTCCGTGTCTCAATTATACACGGACATAATAGAAACCATCCCGTAAACACTCCAGGAATTCCTCCTCCACAGTATTGTTACTAATTTGGTTGGCCCAATCTATATGTAGATTAAAGTCACCCATGATGACTGCTGTGCCCTTATTGCACGCTTCTTTAATTTCCCTTTTAATGCCATCCCCAACCTCCGCCTTACTGTTTGGAGGTCTATAAACCACTCCCACTAACGTTTTTTCCCCTTAGTATTTCTCAATTCTACCCATACAGATTCCACCTCATCAGAGCTAATATCCTTCATTACAATTGTGTTAATCCCTTCTTTAACCAGTAATGCTACCCCACCTCCCTTTCCTTTTTGCCTATCTTTCCTGAATATCGAATACCCCTGGATGTTGAGTTCCCAGTCCTGGCCTTCCTTGAGCCACGTTTCCGTAATCCCAACCAAATCGTATTTGTTTACTTCTATTTGCGCAGCCAATTCATCCACCTTATTACAAATGCTCCTCGCATTAAGACACAAAGGCCTAGAAATTGAGTGCCCTTAGCGCCGATTTTGCGGCGCTAGAGGGCCTAGCGCTGCATTTGGCGCCGGCGCCGAAATTGCCTGGGGCCCTTACGCCGCGGTAGACCGGTAGCGCTGCGCCGGCACCGATGACGTCATCGGTGTGCGCAGCGTCCCGGTTGCCATGCCGACGGGCCCCAGCGCCGAAATTCAGTTGCGGCCGCCTCGCCCGTGACAGCCGCAACTAAGACTCTGGCAACAGAGTCTTACGAGTCTTTGCGCCGGCGCATTAAAGGCCCCGCGGCGGCCGGCCGCTTTCCCGCCGGCCGCCTGGCCGCAGCTCCCTCCCCGGACTTCCCCCCCCCCCCCCCCCCGGAACAGAAGCAAGCCCGGCACTTGTCCGAGGTGCCGGGCTCATTTTTTAAAAGATTTTCGCGGGCCGCGATCGGGTGCAGGCAGCTCCTCCTTAAGGGAAGGAGGAGGCCTGCACTTCCCGAGCCTGCCGCACCGCATCGGGTGCCGCAGCGCCGGAATTGCGGCGCGAAACGGCAGTTAGCGCCGATTTACCGCCGCAAAGACCCTTCAGTAGCGCCGGCAGCCATTTGGGCGCGGCCCTGCTGAATTTTTGGCGCGCGCAGGGGGACTTAGCACCGGCACTAACTTCCGGCGCTAAAGCCCTGGCTAAGCCAAAACTCAATTTCTAGGCCAAAGCCTTCAGGCTTGTTTTTTTAACGCTCTTAGACCTATTAGAATTATTATTTACTGTGGCCATGTTTGATTTAAACCATTGATTTCTCTGACTGCCACTTTTGTTTTTCTCCTTCCTATCTTTTGCTTTTATCCTTGTTTCCCTTTCCTCTGTCTCCCTGCTCAGGTTCCCACCCCCTGCCATTTTAGTTTAAACCCTCCCCCACAGCACTAGCAAACACTCCCCCTAGGACATCGGTTCCAGCCCTGCCCAGGTGCAAACCGTCCGGTTTGAACTGGTCCCACCTCCCCCAGAACCGGTTCCAATGTCCCAGGGACTTGAATCCCTCCCCCTGGCACCATTCCTCTAGCCACGTATTCATCTGAAGTATCCTTCTATTTCTACTCTGACTAGCACGTGGCACTGGTAGCAATCCTGAGATTACTACCTTTGAGGTCCTGTTTTTTAATTTATCTCCTAACTCCCTATATTCCGCTTTTAAGACCTCATCCCACTTTTTACCTATATCGTTGGTGCCTATATGCACCATGACAACTGGCTGTTCACCCTCCCCTTCCAAGATGTTCTGCAGCCGCTCGGAGACATCCTTGACCCTTGCACCAGGGAGGCAACACACCATCCTGGAGTCTCGTTTGCGGCCGCAGAAACGCCTATCTATTCCCCTTACAATTGAATCCCCTATTACTATAGCTCTACCCCTCTTTTTCCTCCCATTCTGTGCAGCAGAGCCACCCCTGGTGCCAGGAAGTTGGCTGCTGCTGCCTTCCTCTGATAAGCCATCCCCCCCAACAGTACTCAAAGTGGTGTATCTGTTGGAGAGGGGGATGGCCACAGGGGACCCCTGCACTACCTGCCTGTGCCTAGTACTCTGCCTGTTGGTCACCCGTTCCCTTTCTTCCTGTCCAACCTCTACCTGCGGAGTGTCCAACTCCGTAAATGTGCTATTCACGATGTCCTGAGCATCGTGAATGCTCCAGTATGTATCCAATCGCAGCTCCAGCGCCGCAATGCGGTCTGTCAGTAGCTGCAGCTGGATGCACTTCCTGCACACGTAGTTGTCAGGGACACAGGAAGTGTCCCTGAGTTCCCACATATCGCAGGAGGAGATGATCACGGGGCCCAGCTGTCCTGCCATGACTTTCCCTTTAATTAATTGAATTTAAATTAAATCAATCAATCCCACTAATTACACTACAGTTAACTGGTTTACCAACAGTCCCTGCTACACTAGAGAGACCTTAGAAACTATAAACCAGAGTTAAAGTTTTAAAAAAAGAGAGAAATACTCACCAACCAATCACTTACCTGCTTCCTGGTGATGTCACACTTTGATTACTTTTTACCTCTCTCCCCTGCTGTTGAATTGGTAAGCCTCGCCTCACTGAATCAGCAGCCGCTCCCCAACTGCCGCCGGTTTTTGAAACTCCTCAGCTGCTCGCTCGCAGGTCCGCTCTGGTCGGGCCTCGCCTCGCTGAATCAGCCGCCGCTCCCCAACTGCCGCCGGTTTTTGAAACTCCTCAGCTGCTCGCTCGCAGGTCTGCTCTGGTCGGGCCTCGCCTCGCTGAATCAGCCGCCGCTCCCCAACTGCCGCCGGTTTTTGAAACTCCTCAGCTGCTCGCTCACAGGTCCGCTCTGGTCGGGCCTCGCCTCGCTGAACCTTTATACTTTAGCTTAAATTGGAATTAAATCCAATTAGGAACATTTGCAGAATGAAAAGGATTAGTACCAGAAGGACAGGCGACACCTAAACCAAGCAAGAATAGGGAGACTTGCAAAGAACATTGAGATATTCTCCAGAATAATTTAAATCAGATAAGTGTATGTGTGTAGAGGTGGGGGGTGGGTACAGGAAACAAGAATCCACCATGAGACAGACTGTGGGGAAAATCATCAAAATCCAACCCGGCCAATTACCTTACCACCCCATTGGCCTACTCTTAATTAGTAAAGCGATGGAAGGAGTCATCAACAGGTCTATCAAGCAGCATTTACTCACGAATAACCTGCTCACTGATGCCCAGTTTGGGTTCCACCAGGAGCACGTGGCTCCAGAGCTCATTACAGCCTTGGTCCCAACATGGACGCAAGAGCTAAATTCCAGAGGTGAGGTGAGAGTGACTGCCCTTGACATCAAGGCAGTATTCAACTGAGTGTGGCACCGAGGAGCCCTAGTGAAACTGAAGTCAGTGGGGATCAGGGGGGAAAACTCTTCAATGGTCGGAGTCATACCTGGCACAAAGGAAGATGGTTGTGGTTGTTGGAGGGCAATCATATCAGCCCCAGGACACCACTGCAGGAGTTTCTCAGGGCAGTGTCCTAGGCCCAACTATCTTCAGCTGCTTCATCATTAGGTTAGACGTGGTGATTGTTGTGTTCAGTTCCATTCACAATTCCTCAGATAACAATGCAGTCCATACCTACTCTGGTCAAGTGCCCCTTGTGCCAGCACTTGTGTCACCCCCTCGTGTTCTCAACCAAATTCTGCCTAACCAGCTAAAGATAGCTCAGTACTCCTGTACACATTTATTGTTAGGTTCAAAAAGACAAAAAATACACTTATTCCAGATGTGCCTCTCCTCCCTGAAACATAGAAACATAGAAGATAGGAGCAGGAGTAGACCATTCGGCCCCTTGAGCCTGCTTTGCCATTCAATGGGATCATGGCTGATCATCCAAAATTCAATACCCTGTCCCTGCCTTCTCCCCATATCCCTTGATCCCTTTAGCCTTAAGAAATATATCCAACTCCTTCTTGAATATATTTAATGAATTGGCCTCAACTGCCTTCTGTGGTAGAGAATTCCACAGGTTCACCACTCTCTGGGTGAAGAAATTCCTCCTCATCTCTGTCCTAAATGGCCTGCCCCTTATCCTTAGACTGTGACCCCTGGTTCTGGACTCCCCCGCCATTGGCAACATCCTTCCTGCATCTAGTCTGTCTAGTCCTGTTAGAATTTTATAAGTTTCAATGAGATCCCCTCTCATTCTTCTAAACTCCAGTGAGTATAAGCCCAATTGACCCAATCTCTCCTCATACGTCATTCCTGCCATCCCAGGTATCAGTCTGGTGAATCTTCGCTGCACTCCCTCCATGGCAAGAACATCCTTCCTCAGATAAGGCGACCAAAACTGCACACAATACTCAAGGTGTGGTCTCACCAAGGCCCTGTACAACTGCAGCAAGACATCCTTGTTCCTGTACTCGAACCCTCTCGCTACGAAGGCCAACATACCATTTGCCTTCTTAACCACCTGTTGCACCTGCATGCTTACCTTCAGCGACTGGTACACAAGGACACCCAGGTCTCGTTGCACTTCCCCTTCTCCCAACCTATTGCCGTTCAGATAATAATCTGCCTTCCTGTTTTTGCCACCAAAGTGGATAACCTCGCATTTATCCACATTATACTGCATCTGAAGGTTTAATGCTGATCTGAAATATAACCCCCTTGCCTGTTTACTTAATCAGGGACATCTATGAGGACTTATTGGGAGCCTAGCTGGCTGCCACCATCCACGCGCCATGGTCTTAGTGCCCTGAAATAATGGGAGTGGATGTGCACTTCATCACATCGCATGCAGCAAGACCTGGGCAACACCCAGGCTTGGGATGATAAGTGGTAAGAAGCATTCGTGCCACACAAGTGCCGGGCAATGACCATCTCCTACAGCATGAACTTCAGCTGCTGACTCTGATGTTGCATTTCCCGCCCGACAGGGAGCCAAATCTGTCAAGCAGGCTGGCTTCCAGTCGGGGATTCTGTTGAAAAAAAAGCATGCATGCTGGGCTGACCAGAACTCCTGCCCCCCGCTTGGAAATCCTGCCCCAGTAAATATCAGGGCCAGTCAGTTATAGTGGTATGTATATAGAATTACATAGAATCTACAGCACAACAGACCATATGGCCCCACTGGTCTATGCCAGTGTTTATACTCCAAACAAACCTTCTCCAACTCTAATGACCTCTTTCCATCCTGTCCCCATATCCCTCTATTCCTTAAATAGCAACAGAAAATGCTGGAAAAACTCAGCAGGCCAGGCAACATCCATGGAGAGAGAAACAGAGTCAACGTTTCGGGTGGAAACCCTTCTACAGAACTCCTACAGAAGAGTTTCGACCTGAATCGTTAACTCTGTTTCTCTCTCCACGGATGTTGCCTGGCCTGCTGAGTTTTTCCAGCATTTTCTGTTGTTATTTCGGATTTCCAGCATCCGCAGTATTTTGCTATCGTCCTTCTATTCCTTTCTCCCTCATGTATACATCAAGCTTTCCCTTAAATATATCAATGCTATTTGCTTCAACCACTCTATGTGGCAGTGAGTTTCATATTCTCACCACTCTCTGTCTAAAAAAACGCCTCCTAAATTCTTTATTTGATTCGTTAGTGGCTATCTTATATTTACCATGTGAAGTTCTAATGACCATACTACAAAAAGGCTATTGAAGCACTGGAAAGATTTATAAGAATGTTATCAGAATTGCGAGGATGTAACTATCAGAAAAGATTGAGCAGGCAGGGGCTCTTTTTCCTTGAAAAGAGAAGACGAAGGGGAGACTGTATTGATTTCTTTGTGGGTTCAATGACAAGACATTTATGAAAGAGAATGAGTTTTAATCTAAAGTCTGTTCAACTCTTTATACAGCATTTCAGGAGACACCCTGCGAGTGATGCATCTAGAACGAAACTGAAACTAAACTAGACTGCCTTGCTTGTCTCGGTCACATGACCTCTGCTGGTCAGGCATAAGTAATCAATACCTGCAAACCTGCTGGTAAGGCATCATAATCAAACAGGCAAATAACATCACTATTTGCTGATATCATTACAGAGACCTGATAGAGGCCTTTAAAATTATGAAGTAGTTTGATAAGGTGGATGTGGAATAAATTGCTTCTGCTTGTGGGTGAGTAACATCCTTGTAAATCTCTGCACTGCCTCCAGTGCTTCTATATCCTTTTTGTAGTATGGAGCCCAGAATTGGAGTACACAGTGACATGAATCAAGTGAGCGGCCTGCGGGTGGCGCTGTCCAGGGAGAGTATAAATACTCGGGCACGGGCCCAGCTTGCGCAGGACATTCTTAACAGGAACTAGTGAAAGACATAACTAGACCTCCATGTTGTAAAACAGTTAATTAAAGCTTTGTTTAACACTTAGACCAAGTGCCTAGTAGTTTTCTTACATCACACAGTACTCCAAATGTGGTCTAACCAAGGTTCTGCATAAATTTAACATTGCTTTTGTATTCTATTCCACCAGAATTGAACCCCAGTACTTTGTTTGCACTCTCTATAGTCTTATCGACATGCGTTGCTACTCTGAGCGATTTATGTATCTGTATTCCCAGATCTCTTTGCTCCACCACCCCATTTTGTTTCTTACGTTCCAAGGAATAAGTGGCCTCCTACCAAAATGAACCACCTCACACTTCGCGGTCTTGAATTACAGTTGGATCTAACCCATTGTTTTTCTGGTCTGCTGGCTTGGCTGTGAACACTTAAAGTGGGGAACGGTCATGGCTGTTAAAAGGTAGCTGAAATTGTTTTCCTGCTGCCTGATTTTTTTTTGAAAAAAATGTTCTCAAGGTGTAGGTGGAACTGGCAAGTCTGCATTTATTGCATATCTCGTGCTATGTGTCCCACTTTTCCACATTGCCTACATACTTTGTCCTTAGCCCAGCAATCCTTCTGGTCATGGTTTGTTCTGCCGCAGCGATAGCACTTTTCTGCTCCATATGCCATTTCATTGGTGCTATATTCTTGCGGTTTCTGTTGTATTTCCGCAGCTCCCCGTGCTGCTGCTTCATAGGATACTGCAACGCTGAAAGCCTTTTCTAGGGTAAGGTCCTTTTCTGAAAGTAGCCGTTTCTGGGTTCCTTCACTCTGGAGCCCGCAGACAAACTTATCCCTTAAGGTATCTGCCAGTCCTGCTCCGAACTGGCAGTGCTTCGATAACTTGCGTAGTTCCGTAAGATAGTCAGCATTACTCTCATCTTTGTGCTGGTTTCTTTTATGGAACTTGAATCTTTCTGCTATCAGCAGCGGTGTAGGGTTTAGATGTTCCTGTAAGATATTGACAATCTCTTCAAAGCTTTTCTCCATTGGTTTAGCTGGGGTAATTAAATTCTGCAATAGGCCGTACGTTCTCGCGCCCATCAAATTTAATAATACCGACGCCTTCTTTTCATCGGCCACCCCATTTGCCTTGCAGTACACTTCAATTCTTTCCACATACGTGGTCCAGTCTTCTATTTCGTTGTCGAAAGCAGTGATACTGCCACTCTTCGGCATCTTGGGTGGTTTAAAATGGCACCTCCCGTGCTTTTCCTTCTTCCCCAATGGATTAAAATGGCACCTCCCGCACTTTTCCTTCTTCCCCTTGCTGCCAATGCTGCTCCCAGCGTTCTAAATAGTAATGGTGGCGCCCCGCGGCTTCGGTGCGTCTCTCTTTTGTTAGTTAAATTCCTTAGTTTTATTCTTCTTCGACGCTGTCCACTGCGTGTCTCTTTTCCTTCCCCTCTTTTATTTTCTCTAACGCTGCCCGGCTCTTGAGCACCGACCACGCCCTGTGCGCTCCACCCTCTCTCTCTCTTTTCCTTCCCAACGACGTTGCATGGCCCCCTTGCAGAGCCACTCGATCGAGCTCAAGCCCGCCGCAGTCCGGAAGGGTCAGCGCACTACCTGCTACCAGCACGATTTGCTGGAACACCTTGACTGGGGAGCCAAGCCCAGCTCTCCACAGCTTCCCCTTCGATTCACTGAACTCCGATGGATCACTGGGCGGTTGCCCACAGTTGACGCCCGTTGCTCTGGCTTCGACCTCCAAGAAGCTTCTTTTCAGGGATGGATCCCCGTGCAGTGATGCAGTACTGCAGGTGAGTTCGAACCTGCTCGTCGCCACTGTAGTGTCCGCATATCAATAACACATGGACTGCAGGAGAACGGTAATAAGAGGTGTTTACTGAACAGAGGGTATGCTGGAACTGAAAGCACAGAAGCCTGCTACGGCTTTATGTACAGGTGTGGTCACTGCCGGTACTACAGTATAAAAGCTATTTTAAACAATGAATCAAAATCGGGTCTAAAACTACACTTACCTTACTGTAAAGTCCTTAAAAACAATAAAGCTGTGGAAAAAATGTCATAATTTTAAGTAATAGACCACTTACCTTAAAGAATGAAGTCCTTACGTCTCCTTTTTAGGCCCTTACACACGTGCAAACCTGTCAAAAAGAAGGAAGTTCAACGTGTGCACGCAGAGTCCTGCGCGCACGCGTTGGACCTCTGAACCCCTTGGAGGAAATGCCGGTTTCCCGCGCATGCGCTGTGCATGCTGAAATCCGGCACTTCCAACGGGCCCACGCGTGAGTACCCCGTCCGTACTCACGCGTTGGGACCGGAATTACTGGCCCATTATATACTGCAGTTGTGGTGCATTGATAGTGGGGGGAGAAGGGTATTGAGTTCAGTGGGAGGGGTGCCGATCAATCAGGGTGTCCTGGATGATACTGAAGCAAACAGAAAACAGAGTTGGAAGTTCATTTCCTAATACATCATTGCATTTATCAAAAAATATTTATTGTAGTTCATTAAACCAAAATCTCTTATTTTGTTCCCCAATTTTCTCTTCTCTGCTGAACAACAACAACTTCTATTTCTATAGAATCATTAACATACTATAATGGCCCAAGTGCTTTACAGGAGTATTATCAAGCAAAATTTGACACCAAGCCACATAAGGAGATATTAGGACAGATGACCAAAAGCTTAGTCAAAGCTGTAATGTCCGTGTGTAATTGAGACACGGACTGCAGAAGTTGGTTATAACAGGTGTTTACTGACTGGAGACAAAACTGGAACTACTATACAAAGTTACTACACAGGCTTATATACAGAGGTGGTCACTACTGGTACTGCAGTATACAGGGGCTGCAGAATATAGTTCCTTCTTCAAAGTACATACACTACAATTCCTCCCCTTTCAGCTAAACAGTACATAACATTCGATTAATAATTAAACATAGTTACAATTACAGTTGCTATATACATTAGCTGAAGTTAATCAATTATAAATTCAGTCTTTGAGGAGGCTTCCTGATTCTGTCCGGATAACGCCTCTTTGGGGTGTCAGGTTCTTCTGGCAAAGTTGATTTGGGATCAACGTCGTTGTTTGGTTCGTCTGCTTCCAATATCACCGATTCTGAGGTAGATGCAATTGGTACTTCGGTTTCATCACCAGGTGTATAGGATCGTGGTGTAGATTTGACGTTTTCCAGTGACTCTAGAATCTGGTCAGCATGGCGTCTTACAATGCTCTCTCCATTTTTATTACCTCTGGCCACTTTGAATGTGCATCCACCGCAATTAAAAACATCGAGTCCATAAATGGACCAGCAAAATCAATGTGTACCCTTTGCCATGGAGATCCTTGCCGTGTGCAGATCGTTCCTGGCTGCCATTTCTCTGTGCGGTAGTCCCGGGCCAAAACTGGTTGACCTATCTTGAAACTCCTGGTTGGCCTTTCATTCATATTCTGAAACGGCCTGTGCTCCACATCTCTTCTGATGTTTGGCTTAACCAAATCCAAGCGGCATCTTAGTCTTCGATTGAAGAACATCATGGCTGGAGTTTGGTTGGTAACCGCATGTGTCGCATTCCGGTAGGCAAACAAGAAGTTATCCACCTTGTGTTGTAGGGGTATGTCTTCATTACACATTGCCTTGATAGCCTTCTTGAATGTTTGAACGAACCTCTCAGCCAATCCATTGGTGGCTGGATGAAATGGGGCGGATGTGTAATGGTTAACACCATTGTTCTTTAAGAACCTCCGGAACTCTTCAGACACAAACTGTGGTCCATTGTCGGAGCAAATCTGTTCAGGCAGCCCATTTCTGGCGAATATGGTTCGTAAGACTGTGATAGTTTTTTCTGTGATGGTTGAGGACATTTTTATTACCTCTGGCCACTTTGAATGTGCATCCACCGCAATTAAAAACATCGAGTCCATAAATGGACCAGCAAAATCAATGTGTACCCTTTGCCATGGAGATGAGGGCCACTCCCATGGATGTAGAGGGGCTTGTGGTGGGGCGTTTTGGACCTTCTGGCATCCTGTACAGCTCTTGGTCATCTCTTCGATTTCTCTATCGATTCCTGGCCACCACACAAACGCTCTGGCTAAGTTCTTCATTTTTACCCCTCCCAGATGACCCTCATGAAGCTCATTGAGCACTCTATCCTTCAATTTGGGTGGAATTACTACTCTGGATCCACACATCAAGGTTCCTCGGCACACTGACAGCTGTTCTCTTCTCGGCGAGAATGCTGGCAACATTGGTTTGCCATGTGCTGGCCATCCCTTCACCGTTAAATCATAGACCCTGGAGAGTGTCGGGTCATTTCGTGTTTCCTTTTCTATGTTTGCATTCGTCACAGGTAGACATTCGACTATGGTCGAGTGGAATATCTCCACAGGATCCACTGCAGGTGCTTCTTCCACCGTCGGCAACGGTAGGCGCGACAATCCATCAGCATTCCCATGCTGTTTAGTTCCTTTGTACTCTATGTCATATTGGTGTGCCCCTAGGAAAAGGGACCACCTCTGTAGCCGTTGTGCTGTCATTATCGGGACGCCCTTCTTAGGGTTGAAAATGGAGACAAGAGGTTGATGATCAGTTAGTAGAGTAAATTTCTGTCCGTGCAGGTAGTGATTGAACTTCTTCATCCCCCACACCAGGCTGAGGGCCTCTCTGTCAATCTGGGCGTAGTTACGCTCGGCTGAAGTTAACGAGCGTGACGCAAAAGCTATCGGCCTCTCTGAACCATCAAGGAATTTATGTGACAGTACCGCTCCAACGCCATAGGGAGACGCATCACACGCCAGCCTTATCAGTAGTGATGGGTTGTAGTGAGCCAATACATCTCTTGAAGTGATCAGGCCTTTACACTTCTGAAAGGCCCGCTTACATTCATCGCTCCATTTCCATGCTACTCCAGTTTGTAGCAGGGCGTTCAGTGGGTGCAGAATTGTGGACAAATTCGGCAAAAACTTATGGTAGTAATTCACCAATCCAAGGAATGACCTCAGTTGCGACACATTTTCAGGCGCTGGAGCCTTAACTACCGCTTCAATTTTGTCAGGGGACTTATGTAACCCCTCTTCATCAATCACGTGGCCACAATACGATATTTGTTTCTTAAAAAACTCGCATTTGGGGCGATTGGCTCGTAGCCCATGTTCTCTCAGTCTAGTGAGCACCTGCTCTAGGTTGGCAAGGTGTTCACTGTCGTTTTCACCTGTCACTAGGATGTCGTCCAAGTAACACTGAGTCCCCGGAATCCCTTGCAGGACTTGTTCCATTGCTCTTTGCCATATAGCCGGAGCTGATGCTACTCCGAATACCAGTCGATTATACTGGTAAAGACCTTTGTGAGTGTTTATAGTGAGATATTTCCTAGAGGATTCTTCAACCTCCATCTGCAAATATGCTTGCGCTAGGTCAATTTTTGTAAAACGTTTCCCTCCAGATAGTGAGGCGAAAATATCTTCTATCCTCGGAAGAGGATACTGTACTGTGTGAAGGACTGGGTTCACAGTCACCTTGAAGTCCCCACAGATGCGAACCTTCCTTGGATCCTCAGACTTATTGTTTAACGTTTTCTTCATGACAGGAATGATGGGTGTCGCCCACTCGCTCCAGTCTACCTTAGATAACACGCCTGCATTCTCCAGATTCTCCAGCTCTGCCTCGACGGCTGGGCGAATTGCATACGGTACCGGTCTTGCTTTGAAAAACTTGGGAATTACATTCTCTTCTATTTTTATCGAGGCGGTTATGCCTTTAAGAGTTCCCAGTCCTTGTTGAAATACCTCTTTAGCGTTAGCTAAGATTTTTGACAATCGTCCAGGTGTGACGTCGTCATCCTTTTTACCAGCCACAGTCAGTGCCTGAATGGAGTGCCAGTCTAAACTTATCTTTCTGATCCATTCACGTCCCAATAACGGTGGTCCACCATCTTGCAGTATGTACAGATACAATTTCTGTATTTCCTTGCCGTTGTATTCGACAGGCACCTTTATTTTCCCTCTGGGGTATACTTTCTGTCCCGTATATGTCTTCAAGACAATGGATGTGTCTTTCAAGGGTATGTGTGAGAATAGCCGCTCGTAGTCTCGTCAATTCATGACGGTCAGGGCTGATCCTGTATCCAATTCCATTTTGACTTGGGACCCTGCTATCGTGAGGGTGACCCAAATGGTTCGGTGATCCTCTTTTGCGATTACGTTGTGTAGTTTGAGACAGCTTAGTCTCTTGTTCCCGGATTCACTATCGCTCTTCTGGTCTTCGGAACTACTATCCGTCATCTTTTGTACTTTCCTGTACTTTTCCTTAGTAGTCTTTTTGTTGTCGTTAGTCTTCTTCCCGGACCTGCAAACTCATGCAATGTGTCCCATCTTTCCGCATTGCCTGCATGTTTTGTCCTTGAACCAGCAGTCCTTCTGGTCATGGGTTGTTCTGCCGCAGCGATAACATTTTTCAAATCCCCGTGTCATTTCATGGGTGCCGTATTCCTGTGGCTTTTGCTGTATTTCCACAGCTCCCCTTGCTGCTGCTTCGTACGATACTGCCACGCTGAAAGCCTTATCTAGCGTCAGCTCTTTCTCTGAGAGTAACCTCTTCTGGGTTCCTTCACTCAGGAGTCCACAGACAAATTTGTCCCGTAGGGTATCTGCCAGTCCTGCTCCGAACTGGCAGTGCTTTGATAGCTTGCGTAGTTCCGTAAGGTAATCAGCATTGCTCTCATCTTTATGCTGATTTCTCTTGTGGAATTTAAATCTTTCTGCTATCAGCAGCGGTGTAGGATTTAGGTGTTCCTGTAGGATATCAACAATTTCGTTAAAACTCTTCTCCATCGGTTTGACTGGAGTGATCAGGTTCCGCAATAGGCCGTACGTTCTTGCGCCCATTAAGTTTAGTAGTACCGATGCCTTTTTCTCATCGGCTTCTTCATTTGCCTTGCAATATACTTCGACTCTTTCCACATACGTGGTCCAGTCTTCTATTGCATTATCGAAGGCAGTGATATTGCCAGTCTTCAGCATCTTGGAGATCTAAGATGGCGCCTCCCGCGCTTTGCCTTCTTCCCCGATTGAACAAAATGGCGCCTCCCGCACTTTGCCTTCTTCCCCGCTGGATTAAGATGGCGCCTCCCGCGCTTTCTGTCTTTTCCGCTGCTGCCAACGCTGTTGCTGGCTTTTTTATGCCTTGATGGCGACGCCCTATGGTCTTCGCGCGCTTCCCCCCGCGCTGCTGCCAACACCGCTCTCCGCGGTCCCCGTGCCAAACTGCAGCTGCTCGCGGCTTTCTGCACTTCTAATTTCTTTTTCTTTTATTTTAATTACTGTTCCCGTCATCACAGCAGACCCTATGGGACACTTTCCTCCCTCTTCTCGGGTCTGTACGCTGCCCGGCTTCGTAGCACCGGCCGCGCCGTGTGCTCCACCCTCTCTCTCCTCTTCCCGACAACGCTGCTCGGCCCCGTTTAAGCCACCCGATCAAGCTCTAGCCCGCCGCAGCCCAGGAAGGATCAGTGTACTACCTGCCACCAGCCCGATTAGCTGGAACACCATAGACTGGAGGACCAAGCCCAGCCCTCGACAGCCTCTCCTGCAAATCTTCGAATTCGATGAATCAGAGGGCGGTTGCCCACGGTCGCCGCCCGTTTCTTCTGTTTGTTTTTTTTTCTCTTTTTGGATTTCTTCCTTCTGGCTTCGACCTCTAATAACTTCGCTTCAGGGATGGATCCCCGTGAGGTGGTGCAGAACTGTAGGTAAGTTCGGATCTGTTCATCGCCAATGTAATGTCCGTGTGTAATTGAGACACGGACTGCAGAAGTTGGTTATAACAGGTGTTTACTGAATGGAGACAAAACTGGAACTACTATACAAAGTTACTACACAGGCTTATATACAGAGGTGGTCACTACTGGTACTGCAGTATACAGGGGCTGCAGAATATAGTTCCTTCTTCAAAGTACATACACTACAAAAGCTGTAAGTTTTAAGATGTGTCTTAAAGGAAGAGAGAGCGGTAGAGAAGTTTGAGCGGTTCAGGGAGGGAATTCAAGAGCTTTGGGCCTAGGCAGCTGAAGGCACATCTGCCAATGGTGGAGTGATGAAAATCGGGGATGGTCAAGAGGCCAGAATTGGAGGAGCACAGAGATCTCCAAGGGTTGTTGGGCTGGAGGAGGTTGCAGAGATAGGGAGGGGTGAGGACATGAAGGGATTTGAAAACCAAGGATGAGAATTTTAAAATTGAGGCATTGCTGGACTGGGAGCCAATGTAGGTCAGCGAGCACATGGGTGATGGGTGAATGGGACTTGGTGTGAGTTAGGACATGGGCAGCAGAGTTTTAGATGAACTCAAGTTTACGGAGGGTGCAAGGTCAGGAGAGCATTGGAATAGTCAAGTCTAGAGGTAACAAAAGTATGCATGAGGGTTTCAGCAGCAGATGAGCTGAGGCATGGGCAGAAATTGTTGAGTTGATAAACATTTAATTTTTCATTCTGTCGGGGGTTTGTTTTACATTCTAAAGGTGCATTGCATATTATGCATCATTTCTGAATAGCTTTCTTGAGACTGATATTTCAATAGGTTAAAACAACTGAATTTTCAATTTTAAAATCTGTTAAACTGCTCTGTTATAGTATTTGTGTGTAAACATAAGGGAGCTGTGTGTGCCCTTACCACCTTCGCCCACAAAATGTCAACTGTAGCTCAATGGTAGTGCTCTTGCCTCAGATGCATGAAAGTTGTGGACTCAAGCCCCACTTCAGAGACCAGACAGTCTCAGGCTGGTATAAAGGTGGGAAGTAATGTCCCACAAGAATTGGTGCTGGGACCACGGTGGTTCACTATTTACATAAAACAATTTGGACTCAGGAATCAGAATGATCAGAAAATATGAATTAAGCAACACTGAAATAAAAGGTGTAGCCTGTATACTGATCGGTCAGTTAAGGCAATCATTTAGGCTACTGACCAAATTTGTCACCATAATTCATCACAGGATTCTACTATTTATATAAAAGTATTTTCAAATTCATATTTACTTATATACGTACTATACGTGCATTTATGTTAGGTGTATAAATGTGATGTCTGTTTTCTTCTTCATATCCTGACCAAGATGTACAGCAATAACTTTGGAGTGTACAGGATCAGAATAGACCCTTGTACTCCTTATGGCTGATCCCAAGGTTTGGAAAATACCAGGCACCATTGCAACTCTCATACCCCTGAATCATTTATTCTGCTGATGCTAACTGCCTCCATTGGCTCTCTGTGCATCTTTACCATGTATTCACCACCATTTGTGTGAGATAATTAAATCTAAACTGCCTGTTCATCTTTCCACGGCTCAGCTTGAGTCCATGGCCCGTTCTAGAGCTTTTACATATTAGGGTTCAATTTATTGCATTGTCTGAACTGTGGGGAAATTGGTGCTGTATGTTGTCTGAACTATGGGGAGTGTTGGCGCAGTGCATTGTCTGAACTGTGGGGAAATTGGTGCTGTGCATTGTCTGAACAATGGGGAGTGTTAGAGCCGTGCAATGTCTGAACTATGGGGAGTGTTAGTGCTGTACATTTTCTGAACTCGAAAGGGTTACGCCTGCAATGCCACTATACATTGGCAACTATCTCCATGTTGTTAAGCAGTGCTTGAATGCGGCACTGCTTGCCTCCAGCCTGACTGCCAGTGACTGAATCAAATTCCCAGCAGAATGTTGTGTGACTGGTGTCCAATTACACCTCCCACTTCCCTATGTTGTCTGTGTACCTGTACACAAACTACGCCTTTGGTCACAAATGCAACCTATTTTTATACTATATACCTTACGTGGTATTCCATCTTTGATTATTATTATTATTGACATATTTCGAGTTATCAATAATCCTATATTCAACTATTATAACAGCCCAACTGTAAGTGAATCAATAAAGAACAAAAGCTATATTTTGAGAGTGCTTAAAGTAGTTTCTCTGGTAATGAATGGAAATGAAGCTGGAAAATCAATAATCAGACAAATATTGGTGGTGGAACATTTCAACTAAAACAGAAATGGAAATATTTGTTTAATTTTACAAATTGGCACTGCCAGCAGGACCTTGATCCACTGGGACTGCACAGCCTTGAAAAATCATCCCTTGGTGCCCTCATATATGAGCTAAAGAGGATAATATGAAGGACAGCACAATCAATTATGCTAGGAGGAGGAGAAAAGTCTCGGCTGCATCAATGTGTGTTGCTCTGGCAAAGACACTAGAGTCGAGATTTCCCAATGCCCCAATGGGGCAAGAGAGCCCCAGGTGGGCAGAGGAAATGCTTCGAGGACACCCTCAAAGCCTCCTTGAAAAAGTGTAACATCCCCACCGACACCTGGGAATCCCTGGCCCAAGACCCCACAAAGTGGAGGAGAAGCATCCGGGAAGGCGCCGAGCACCTCGAGTCTCTTCACCGGGAGCAAGCGGAAGCCAAGCGCAGGCAGCGCAAGGAGCGCACGTCAACCCAAGCACCCCACCCACCCGCCCCCTTCAACCACCGCCTGCCCCACCTGTGACAGAGACTGTAGGTCCCGCATTGGACTCATCAGTCACCTGAGAACTCATTTTTAATGTGGAAGCAAGTCATCCCCGGTTCTGAGGGACTGCCTAAGAAGAAGGAGAATTCCATCGGGAGAAGTGCAGTGGACGCGCACTCCCAACCACCCATTGACCCCAGCAGACTTCCCTTGACTTGACTGGGAAATGATAAATGCCCCTTGGAGACACAAGGAGAGGGCAAAGGAAAAAAAAATCAAAACAGTATTCGGTAACATTGAAAGAGAAAACTTATTTTCAGCAATATCTGAGGATGTCACATACCAATTACTCTATTTTTTAATTGCATTTAAGCCAACAATTCAACCAGTGGAGGCTGCAACAAATAATGATGTGAAAGGGCTCACGTCCTCTTTTAGTGACAAAGGCATTTACCACAACAAACAGGTTGAAGCAGCTGTAGGGGTGTTATTAAAAAATAATAAAGTTGAACTTAATACCCTTACATTTTATATTTGTAGTGTAGGGTGTACTCAGATCAGTAGATCGTCAGTCTCTGTGGCCATCCAGTGTCAGGCAAACTGTGCAGTACTCACTCTATTACAAGTGGCTCTATATATCCTGAGCTTCCAGAGAAATAGGTCCCAACTAGGTGGGAATCCACAAAACGGTAGATTTCCAAGATATAAGGTCGACAGCGAATGAGACTTTAAAAGGTTTAACATAACAAAGTCTTGATACATGGGAAAAGATTTGTGATGCTGGAAACAATTATAACAATAGCAGAAATTTGTATATTCCGGTGCTGTCTTTGATTTTGGCAAGTACTCCAAATTTAGGACAGGTAATGTCATTTTAGCTTGGCTGTTCTCTGCTTTTACCTGATCGTTGTTATCCCTCACTGCCTGGTCAGTGGACACAGCCCATTGCAAGTTTCTTCCATTGGGGGAGAATTAGTGTCTTTAGAAAGTGTAACAGCCCAACTGAACCCCTTTTCCTTTCTTACCTTGTCTTGAACATCAAATGCTGTGCTGCGAGAAGGGGTCCTTTACCTTTGCAATGCTAGGCATTGTGCAGCGATAACTGAGGGTTTTGTTATATTCCGGGATCCAAGATGGTCACTTGCAAAGAAGATGTTGTTAATTTACATATATCAGCAATCAGGACATTGAGCTTTGAAACCTAATAGATCCTTATAAGCAACTAATGCAATTGTGTTTTTCAGGTGAATCAGTTTGGGGAGAATATGTAATTATATATTGTGGGCTCATGCAGCTCTAAAATATAGATGATATTACATTCATAAAGTTTAATTACAATGAATCTTATTATATATTCATTTTAGTAAGAGTGAAATGGAGAAAACAAAATCCACCTCCATGTTTAATGTACCAAACCTGTCATTAATCAGCACTTTAATATTTGCATAATAAAAGGATAATAAAGTGAGTGATTTACATTTCAGCAAAGTGAAGTTGAATATTTTGAATTATCAGCAACAGTGAACAATGAGGTGTGTTGGCAATTGTTGAACTTTAGTTTCACTGCATGTCGAAACTAATACTGCAGCACATCAACCCCCAACATGGAGATCACAGCATTAATCTGCAATGTAATTGTCAGTTACAGACAAGGGGGGTGAAATTCAAATTCAGCGGGGGCGCAGCATGAGCAATGGTGGATTGGCCGCCAGTCATACACCCTGTTCAATTCTCCTTTCCCACAAAGTCAAGGGAAAATCTCAAATTAGAAATGAGCTCGATATTTTACAGCTTGGTCAAATGGAAAATGTTGATAATAAAACTAAATGCACTTATTTTGAAACATGGATCCCAACTGTTGGTGCCATGGGATTGATCCCTCGTGAGGACTGAGTTACAACAACAATAATATCTCGCATTGATATAGCTCCTTTGATGTAGAAAAACGTCCCAAGGGGTTTCACAGAGGCATAAGGAAAGAGTGGAAAACTTGGGCTTTGCAGTTTTGAAAGGAGGCAACTGACAAGGGAGTTCAGATGAGATAATAAATGGTATAGAAGGTAAATCTAGAACACTACTTTGAAATAAACTGCGACAGTAGGACAAGAGGGAACAGGTTCAAACTAGTGAAAGGCAAATTTAGGACTATTAGGAGGTTCTTCACACAAAGAGGGATCATTACATGGAATGAATTTCCAGGTAGGCTAGTGCGGGCAAAAACCCTGGAATCAGTTAAGAATCGGGGAGCACTGTAGGTGCTTTTTCTGGATGGATGAAATGGCTTTCCTCATCTATTTGTGGTCTTGTGAATTGTCTTGGCAACTCCGCTTGAATACCCTGTCATATGTTACTTAAGGTAATCACACTAAAAGTATGATCCAGCCCAGCATATTTGCTTCTTGTTTATGTCAATGAGAATTGAGTAACATTTGCATTCAGTGTCTAGCAACCAGCTTGTATTTTGTTGGATCGCCTTCACTGAACCTATACAATAGACAAATGCGTAAAAGTACAGCGCATTCAGCTGCTGATGATTATATGTTGCTTACCAGGACAAAGATTTATGCTAGTTAGTTCCATAAAGTGAACCTAAGTTTGTGCCAAGCTAATCAAGGGTGAATATTCTCTGGTTACATGTAAATAAAATTATTGTGCTTATTTTATACTAATGCCATTTGACTAAGTCTGTCATTGTGCATAAATTACGTTCAATAGGCTTGCACACGAAGATGAGGTGCCTACAGAAGTGTACCCCAGTATGAGTCAGTGGAGAAAAGGGGAAAACATTCAACAAAGGATTTAGGCCCCTGAACTCTGGTAGAAAAGTGGCCATTGACAAATTTCATAAATGATCTTGGGTTAGTGATCATATAAAAAATCATTCTAAATGGCTGGCAAGAATGCTTCAGGCATTATATGCTTTATGCATAATCTGTGATTTATTTAAATTAGTTGCATTTCACCAAGTATTAGATTGTTCTCCTTAAAAGTGCATTACCCAATAATATCTAGGAACAAGTGACAGTCTCTCCAAGTAATTTGATGAATCATCTGATGCAACACAGGCCAGCATCTGTACACAGCGTACAAATTATGGAGGTCTACCCAAGCTGCAAGTGATGTCTTCCTCACCTTATTATTCTTCATCAGGCAGAATGACTGTGGCCTGGTCACTGTCTAAAGTGCATGGGTGATGTGAAAGATGAAATTAGGAAAAAAAGTATTTTGAAATCTTAGTATTATCCGCAGCTATTAATATTCACACACTTTACAACAATGTGTTTAGTGCCTCAGTGCAATATAGAGTGCTATCAGATATTATTGGATATTAATTCAAAACAGAACTTAGTCTGCATGTTGGTATTGTTGTACAATCTCCAAAGAATTAATTGCAACATATTCTGTTCACAAAGTAAACAAATAAAGTTCTTCCCACCTTCCTACCCCGCGCCCCACCCCCGCCGCCCACTCCGCCATCTCCACCCAGTTCCACTGCTACATATTATTCTCTCAATAATGTTGGCAAAGGATTTCCAAGTTGTATCACTATAGAGGAAACAAAGACAAACAAATTCCATTGACACCAGCAGTTGGCATGTATTGGCAGTGGGTTTTTTTTTTGCAACCACTCATGGACTTCAGCCCAGAGCTGCTGATAATACCGCATTCATTGGAGGTGCCAGAGACTCTTTGATGCTCTCTGAAATGTGGGTAAAAAGATACAAAACAGTTTGAAGAACCCTTGTCCCCAATTATCTCTGGACTGTTTTCGCCTATTAGTCCGATGAGGCAATTAATTACTTGAAGTGACTGCTGCTGCATGAAGCCATTTCCACATTTCAGTAACGGCAGCCTCAGACTGAAACATAGAAGTTGGATTCCAATGCTGATGTAGTGGTGCAGAATTCCAGATGACACTGTCAAATAATATACATATTTAACTGAATGTCTCATCCAAAGGTCAGCACCTCTGGATCAGTACCACACAAAAGTGTCAGCCTCGGTTTATATGCTCAGGCATTGCATTGGGTTTCAAACACAAAGGCCGCGATTTTGCTGACCTCGGCGGGTCCGGGCCCCACTGCTGGCTCCATCCCGCTGTCTGGAATGACTTTCCCTTGATTGGGCTTGTTAAGCCCGCCCAGCACATTTCCTAGCCAATTAGAGGAAGCGGGTCTAGTGGCATCATTTGATGACACGTCATCAGCCGGTTTCCTTAAAGGGACCAAGTTTAAATTTATTTTGACAGTTGTGCTGTCAGTGTTCTACAGCATTGAGGTGCTGTAAACACTGACAAGCACGGCACAGAGGTGCAGCGCTGCACCCAGGTTCTCCCACGACTCCCTCCATATGCTTATGCAGGGAGTCACAGCACGCAGGGAGGTCCTCTTCCCTTTGCATGGGCAGAAGAAGCCACCCCAAGAGATCAACACAGCCTGGTTGTACATTGCAGAGGCGGGCACAAGCAGGGATGTGGTCAGGAGGACCTGGGTGCAGTGCCGCAAATGTTTTAATGATCTCAGTAGATCACGAAACATTAGTACAAAGCCACACATAACCTCATCCTGCTGTGCCTCTCATCATATCCCCATCACTCTGCCTTCCCTACCCTACTCCTGCACATCCTTACTCACACCAACTTACCTTGGACCTCCAGCCATCCCTCTCTATCTATATTATCACATCCTCATCTCACTAGCCACCCCTCACACTCACCCTCATCCTTGTGCAATCACACCAACAACTCACAAGGGTAGGCACTTAGATGTTTTATGCACTGTTCATGTGAAGTTTCTGTTAGTGTGCTGCCAAACATTGAAACCTTTATTTTCAACACTTTGCATTCTTGGACAGATTTGTGTGCACCTTTGGAAGTGGCTTAGTGAGTTGCAGTGAATGGTGAGACATAACAGTACCCTCATAATGGTGATGAGTGTTAAAGGAATGGCTTGGGCATTGCAGGGATGCTTTATGGTGTTGGTGTGGGGTGGTGCCAACCTGGTGCATCATGTGACAGCCAGGATGTACAGCGTCAAGTGAAGTAAATCTAGCCATGGTGAGGCCATCCCTGGTCTCCCGGGCAGCAATATGCTCAGGTGCTGATGCCCTCTGTCCTGTGCAGCATTGGTTGATTGCGGAGAAGGTTGGTGGTGTTGTTGTTGGTGCTGCTGGTGTGCCTGGTGCTGCTGGTGTTGGGGCTGATCGCGGTGGGATTCTGAGGACCAAGGTGAGAGAGTATAAAGGGCACCCATGCTGATGGAGAAGATGGCAGGTGAAGTAGAGATGACAGAAGCGATCTGTCAGTGGTGAGAGAGGTAATGAGGTCAGACTGGATGGAGACTTGTGTAAAGACTTGCAGCATGTTGAATCCGTTATGGAAATGCAGTGAGGAAGGGCTTGTGGCTGAGGGAAGATATCTCTGTAAAGTAGGAGCTTTTACTTTACATTTGAAGCTGTCAACTCAACAGCTGATTCAATGGCCACTGAACTCCCGCCTCAGCTTAACAGATGTGATCCCCAAGCAGCGAGGACCTGTGGGCGATCGCGTAAAATCAAAAGGTGAGCTCAAATGTATTCTTAATGATCTCTAAACACGGTCATAATTACATGAATTGGGTCTCCGCCGGTGTGTGTCGGGTCTGCTCAACATTGACAGACCCAACATCAGGGAAAGGCGCATGGCAGCGGGTTCACAGTGGGGTCCCAACCAGCTGGGGGAAATTTTTTTTTCCCACCCAACCCACCACCGATTGCGCCCGTTGACGACCCCCCACCCCCCAGAAAATTTTGGCCATAATTTTGCTGATTTCGAGGTTAGTTTGCTACCAAACGAGTCAAACTGACACTCAAGCCTCTACCTTTACCTTTGTGACACATAATTGAAATAAAACCTCACTCATTGGGTAAGGGCAATGTTCCCTCTTTTTTTTTTGTGCGTGGTTCCTTTAACTGGTTGCGCGGCCCAATCAAATTTTCGTGCATGCACGGTTTCTTTCATGTAAAAGCCGGTGAGCGACCTGCGCGGGACATCCAAGCGCGGCCTCGCAGCTTAGCGGGATCGTTGGGTAAGGGCTGAGTGAAATCTAGAATCATGACTAGGTAAACAGGGCCTCAGCGTAACTGCAAACCCTATCCAACAACTCTGCATTTGTGAGCAAAGCAGAATTCCAACAAGGCATCAAAAATGATGGATGGTAGCAAGTACCTTGGTGATTTCCTTGTTTGTATGAATAGGACACAGGAAATTCTCCAAGCCTACAGGTTTAAATTCCCCAGATTAAGAATGTGGAGTCCAGTTAAACAGGGAGTGTAACATCAGTATAGATTACAGAGATAAAAATGTTTTCAGGAAATCCGCAAGAAACTGAGCACAAAGGATTAAAATAATTTTGCATGGTTTGTGATCTGTCTCTGAAATGGTTTAAGGATGAAGCTTTGACCTAGGAGTGCCCTGGCAGGAATGTCATTGGAATACAATGAGGATATCCAGATACGCAGGAAACTAAACTCAAGGAGAGGCACTGTGCTCTTGGGTATTTTATGCAATGTTCATGTATATTTCCTGTTAATGTGGTGTCAAATATTGAAACCTTTATTTTCAACACTTTGTGTTCTTGGACAGATTTGTCTGCACCTTTGGAAGTAGCTTCATGAGCTGCAGTGAATGGTGAGACATAACGGTACCGCTCACAATGGTCATGAGTGTGAAAGGAATGGCTTGGGCATTGTAGGGATGCTTTATGGTGTTGGTGTTGGTGTGAGGTGGTGCCAACCTGGCGCATCATGTGGCAGCCAGGGTGTACAGCATCAAGTGAAGTAAATCTGGCCATCCCTGGCCTCCCAGGCAGCAATGTGGTCTGGTGCTGCTGCCCTCTGTCCTGTGCAGCATCAGGTGATTGCAGAGAAGGTTGGTGGTATTGTTGTTAGTGCTGCTGGTGTGCCTGGTGCTGCTGGCATTGGGGCTGATCATGGTGGGATTCTGAGGACCAAGGTGAAAGAGTATAAAGGGCACCCATGCTGGTGGAATAGATGGCAGGTGAAGTTGAGATGATAGAAGCGATCTGTCAATGATGAGAGAGGTAATGAGGTCAGACTGGATGGAGACTTGTGTAAAGACTTGCAACATGGTGAATCTGTTGTGGAAATGCAGTGAGGAAGAGCTTGTGGCCGAGAGAAGGTATCTCTGTAAGGTGGGAGCTTTTACTGTACATTTGAAGCTGTCAACTCAACAGCTGATTCAATGGCCACTGAACTCCCGGCTCAGCTTGACAGACGTGGTCCATGACCAGCGCAGAACCTGTGGGCAAGCTGTCAAATGCAAAAGGTGAGCTGAAATTCATTCTTAAGTGGCTGTAAACAAGCCACTGATTATCTGAATTGGGTCCCCCGCTGTGAACCCACCGCTGCGTGTCAGATCTGCTTAGCGCTGACAGACCCGACATCGGGAAAGGCGTGAGATGGCGGGTTCACAGTGGGGTCCCAACCCGCTTGGGGAAAAAAACACTTTCCCACCCGACCTGCCACCGATCGTGCCCACTGACCCCCTGCAAAATTCTGGCCTGGGTTTCCTATTGGTCAAACTGTTTAAATATCTATAAGGTGTACAGCACTTAAACAAACAGCATTCATAATTAATAACACAGTCAAAAGCATTTATGATGATATTGAAAGTAAGGAGTTTGGTTCAAAAATGAATTAATTCATATTTTCTCTGCACCCCAATATATTCAGAAGACAGAATATTCAGAGGCAGATTGTTGCTGCAGCCTCCAGCTATTACATAGTGTTTGCCCAAACCTATTCTGTTCATTTACAAACACAGAACATGATGATGTAAACCATATTAAAACCCATCTTTTCATTCTGTGCACAATATTATCACGATGAACAGGAAACACAGATCTTCTAGTGTTTCTCCCTCTCCAAATAAAACAGGGGTTTGCCAAACACTTTTATATAACAGTACCCCGTGAAAATGAGCTTTATATAGTTTTTCACCAGAACAAACTAGAAATGAGTGTAGTTGTAGATACTCAAATGCAACAGTAGGATATTCTTAACAGCAAGAGGGCTATCAAGACGATTGAGATCCCTTCAGGTCGAAATTGAGTTGAAACTGAGGATGAACTAAGAATACTTAACTTACCAAATGATTATTTCCTGCCGTTGTTCACCAGAGAATGCATAAGAACATAGGAAGAGGATAGGCCATTCAGCCCCTCGATCCTGTGCTGCCATTCAATGAGATCATGGCTGATCTGTGACCTATCTCCATATACCCGCCTTTGCCCCATATCCCTTAATACCTTTGATTAACAAAAATCTATCAATCTCAGATTTAAAATGAACAATTGACCTAGCATCAACTGTCGTTTGCAGAAGAGCGTTCCACACTTCGACCACATGGGCAGAATGCCACCCATCGTCGGAGGTTCTACAATTAAAATTAATGGCTTTGACACCACTTCAATGGAGACCCTAGACAGGCTAAAAACACAATAACTTCAGAGGGATGGATGGTATATACCTCAAGGTGCTAAGGGAGACTAGGATGAAATCTACAATGTGCCAACAGTCACTATGAGGGAATGAATGAATACCACGGCAGGTCCCACTGAATTGGAAAAGTCAATGGATTTTCAAAAAAAAAGGCAACAGAAGAAACCCAGGTAACTGCGCATCCGTGAGATTTACATCAGTAACTCACAAAATAATGAAATTGATAATTGGGAACAAACTTGAGGATTCATTGTAGGAAAATAGCCAAGAATTGGCAGTTGGGGTGGTTTTGAAAGGGTCAGGTAATTCTTGACCAAGCTCCGAGACTTTTTTGAGGAAGCAACTTCCCAAGCTGGAAAGTGCAATGATAGAGTAAATAAAAGGCTAGAACCTGCATTTAAAGAGCACCTATCACCTCTTCAGGATGTTCCAACTTAATTTCTAATCAATGGATTACTTCTAAAGTCGCTGCTTTTATGTAGGCAGACGCGACAACCAATTTGTGCACAAGGTTCCATAAAAAGCGAATGAATAAATAAGTAGATCATTTTTGTTGTGGTATTGGTTAAGGGAGGAGTATTGGTCAGGACGTTGGGGGAGCACCCTGCTCTTTTTCAAACAATGCCTTTAGATCTCATGGGCCCTCAGTTTAACAACTCATGCAAAAGACAGCACCTCCAATGTATGTGCTCAAGCCTTGGAGTGTGAACTCACAACCTTCTGACTAGCAGAGAGTGCTAGCAATTGAGTCAAGGTGACAGTTAAATATAGTGTAGTCGTATATGAGGACTTCCAGAAAGCCTTATGTTCCACATGTAAGGCCCTACATAAGTTTAAGCCAGTGGATCTCCTAGGCAAAACCTTGAGGTGGCTGCAGCATTGGCTGAAGGAGAGGAAACAGCAGGTTCTAATTAGGGAAGTGATATCAGGCCGGGAAAACGTATGAGCGGAATGTTGCAGGGATAGGTGCTATGGCCACTACTGTTTGTAATCTTCATAAACAGCCTGTAATTCTGCGGCGAATGGTAAATTATTGAGTTGCAGAGAGTGCTGAGAAATTGCTAAATTAGTGCTGAACTGAGTGAATTTAACAACTCTTTTACTCTGTGAACTCAATGCCACTGAAGGGTAACACGATGGAAATTGCACGGAAAGTCCTTTAAAAACCATTTGCAAGAGAAAAACTCCATCCCATTCAGTCCCACCTCGCGTTCTATTGGATAATCTTTTCAGTTTTTTCCACTTTGTAAGTTTAGCGATATCGTGTGAGTCACTTGTTCTTTTGTGCTAAATACGGTTTAACAGTAGAAACATAACTTAAGGTAAATATTCTTCCAAAATTTTGCAATAATACCAAACAAAACCAAAATATTACTTTGGAGTAAACCAGGAAATTAGGACCTATGGGGAAACGCGTGAAATGTAAATTTAGAACAGATATTAGGAAGAACCAGAACTCAAAGGGTGATAATAAATATTTGGAACGTCTCTGCCAGGCAAACTACGAAAGACAAAAATACTGGGGTGCTTCGAACTGCATCCAGATGCTATAATTGGACCGTTTAGGAAGGGATGAGCATCAATGGGTCCAATGTGCTTCTCTGATCCTTGACTTAGCCAATGTTCTTTGAATCAGAGTGCTGTTCACTGGCCAGCGCCTTGACAAGAAATGCAAACTGCTGCGTAAATGCATTTGTTTCATCCAGATTGAGCAAAAAAACGAATCAATAGCCCAGAAATTCGGGTCGGGGGCTTCCCGCGGGTGCAAGCCCCTAATCTGCACTTACCTTGTGCACTGGCCGTTGAGCTGTAGGGCCCCGTGGAATTCCGATCTGGGGCCTGGTCCAGCTGCCGGCGCACAGTGCTCGCGTGTCCCAGGGGCGCAGTTAGTTCGATGCGTCCCCTGGGATCACGTGGGCCATGGGCAGCCAATCGGAGCAGGGAATGCTCCATTCATAAGTCTGACAGGAAGTGCTGTCAAACTTATAAATACTATGGCCCCAAAATAGCACTAAATCTTCAAATAATTTTTTTTTTAATCACATTTTTTAAATAAACTATTAAATAGCTATTTTAAACAATAATTTAAATTTTTGAAAAAAATAATTTTATATTCTAACGGGGCTAAAAATAAACTTACCTTGCTTTAAAGTATTTAAAAATAATAAACCTGTGGAAAAAATGTTTTAATTTTAATTAATTCACCACTTACCTTGTAAAAAGCAGGCCTTACGCCTGCTTTTTACATTTCCAAATTCTGCAGGCTTACCCTCACGGGAAAACCTGTTAAAAAAAAACTAAGTTTGATGCGCACGCGCAGCCTCCCCCACGCACGCGTTTGACCTCTGAACCTCTTCGTTCAGAGGAATGGAAGTGCCGGTTTCCCGCGCATGCACAGTGCATGCAGGAAACCGGCACTTCCATCGGGCCTACGAGTGAGTACCCTGTGCGTACTCACCCGTGGAGACCCGAATTTCTGGGCCTATTAATGTCTTGACTGCAGCTGCTGTGGCTGAAGGGTGTAAAACCACAAACAGCCACCAGATGTCAGGGAGGATTATGGATTAATGGCAGCGTGGAGTGATATTTCTGTATCAGATGAACAGTGTGCGAAGAAAAAAGCCTGCCTATCACATCTTGCAAAAAAAGCCCAAAGCACTTTATATGCAATGAATTACCTCTGATTGTTGTCATTATAGGTGGACAGAGCAGCCATTTTGCTCACATTAAGGTCTCACAGACAGTAGTGAGGTGTCGGTTGCACAAGAACGTTGGCCAGGACGCCTCACTGTTTTTCGTTACCACTGCCATCCACCTGAACAGGCAGCCTTGGTTTAAAATCTCATCTGAAGCTCTACTGCACCTCGCACAATGCAGCACTCCTTCAGTAGCACATTGGAATGTTAGCCTAGATCTGACTCCCAATCCTGGAGTGAGGTATTGAACTCACAATCTTCTGCTACCAACAGAGCAATATTAGTGCTAAATATGAAAACAGCATCCTGTGGCGTACCGATCACAGAAAGGACACAATCCGCTTTTCGGTCCGTAGACTATAAATCAGGCGTCATGCCTTTAAGAAGGATCACACCTATAAGAAACTCGATCTGCAACATAGTTAAGCCCAGAGCGGGGGAGGAGCAGTCGAAGCTGTGGACTGATGAAAAGCAGTCAGACTTGGTGTAAGCTCTGACGCCTTTTTGTGTTCAACATGTGGCCTCAACAATTAAACCTTTTCTGTTGAACCTCTCCGAGTTCAGTATTTTTTGCTAGGAGTACGTAGACTCCTACATTGGTGACCCCGACGCTCAGGACGACTCCTAAGCGTAACCATGGCTGACACAAACGCAGTTTCTGTGAAGCTGCCGGAGTTCTGGGAGAACCTAGCCACCGCCTGGTTCCTTCAAGCCGAATCGCAATTCCGACTCCGCGGCATCACCGCCGACGCAACGATGTACGACTACCTCCTCGCCTCCCTGGGCAGCTCCACAATCACGAAAGTCTGGACAACACTACAAGACCCTCCGGAGGAAGGCAAGTACGCACATCTCAAGGCCGCGCTCCTTAAAAAATTCACAGCCACCCAATTTTTGCGCAACTGCCACCTCCTCGACCTCCCGGGCCTCGGCGACTCCACGCCGTCAGACTTGCTCTCACACATGTTTGCTCTGACCGACGAGAAACCGCCCGGCTCCCTCTTCCGCACGCTCTTTATCTGCCAACTACCTCCCAGCATCCGCCCGGCGATCGTGGCGTCCAGCCTCACGGACCTCGAGGTCCTGGCCGACGAAACCGATAAGCTCCTGTCCGCCGGCTCTAACCACGCTGTCACCCCCGACCTGGCCTCCGCAGCGTCGGCGCGCGCTCCACCCTCTATCGCGCAGCCACACAGCTCGGCCATGAGGCCCCCCAGGCCCCCACGTCCCGCAAGCCCTCCGACCACGGGCTACTGCTACTTCCATACCCGGTTCGGCGCATGGGGACGCCGCTGCAGCCATCCCTGCACGTTTCCAACCGCCCCCACACCGGCCTACGCGATAGCCGTGGGGCAAGCAGGCGCGCTGCTGTACGTTACGGACAGCGCCTCCGGACGCCGTTTCCTATGCGACACAGGCGCGCAGCGCAGCATCATCCCCGCGTCCGCCCTCGAGATCCAGCGAGGCGGCCGCGGCCCTGCGCTGGCTGCCGCCAACGGCACCGACATCTGGACGTACGGCACCTGCACCGTCACCATTGACCTCGTAGGCCGCCGCTACCACTGGGAGTTTATCACCACCAAGGTGCTCTCCCCGCTCCTCGGTGCGGATTTCCTGTGCGCCTACGGCCTGTTGGTCGACATGCCTCGGCGCCGCCTCGTGGACATGAACACCATGTCGCCTATCCCGGGCGCCATGGCCCCCCCCCCAACCCGCCAAACTGGCGTGGCAGTGCCGCGCCCGCTCAACGGACGACTACTCAGCACTCCTGGCTGAGTTCCCAGCCCTCACCAACCCGACCTTCTCCGCGAAAGTTGCTAAGCACGGGGTAGAGCACTTCATCCCCACCACAGGCCCACCGGTGTATGCCCACGCCCGCAGGCTGGACCCGGCCAAGCTGGAGATCGCGCGGGCCGAGTTCGCCACAATGGAACAGCTCGGCATCATCCGCCGCTCCAACAGCCCCTGGGCCTCCCCACTCCACATCGTCACCAAACCCGACGGGGGATGGCGCCCCTGCGGGGACTACCGGCGCCTAAACGACGCCACCACGCCGGATCAGTACCCCATACCATACATTCAAGACTTCTCGGCTAGACTGGCCAGCCGCTCAGTCTTCTCCAAAGTCGACCTGGTGCGCGGTTACCATCAGGTGCCAGTCCACCCCACGGACGTTCCCAAGACGGCCATAATCACCCCTTTTGGACTATTCGAGTTCCTCTGAATGCCCTTCGGCCTCAAAAACGTGGCCCAGGCCTTCCAGCGGCTCATGGACTCAGTCCTCCGGGACCTGAAGTTCCTCTTTGTCTACCTGGATGACATCCTGGTAGCTAGTTCCTCCAAGCAGGAACACATCGAGCATCTCCGCACCCTGTTCCAGCGGCTCAGTGAGCACGGGCTCATCATCAGCCCAGCCAAGTGCCAATTCAGCCTCAGCAGGATCGAATTCCTCGGCCACCACATCACGCAGGACGGAGCCATTCCCCTGCCCGCCAAGGTGCAAGCCGTCCAGCAGTTCCCCCGGCCTACCACCATCAAAGGCCTCCAGGAGTTCTTGGGGATGATCAACTTTTACAACCGCTTCAGTCCCGGAGCGGCCTCCCTCATGCGGCCCCTATACGAAGCCCTCTGGGGTAAGAAAGACAGAATGGCGATCGAGTGGTTGGCGGACATGTTGACCGCTTTCGACTCGACCAAAAAGGCGCTCGCCGACACCACCATGCTCGCTCATCCACAGCCCAACGCCAGGGTGGCCCTCACCACGGACGCCTCCGACCACGCGGTCGGCGCCGTGTACGAACAGTGGGTCGACGGGGCCTGGCAACCGCTGGCCTTTTTCATCCGCCAACTTCGCCCCCCGGAGGCCAAATACAGTGCCTTTGACCGCGAGCTCCTCGCACTGTACCTGGCAGTCCGCCATTTTAGATTTCTTCTGGAGGGCCGCCCCTTCACCGCGTTTGTCGACCACAAACCCCTGACATTCGCGATGGCGAAATCTGCGGACCCATGGTCAGCCAGGCAACAACGCCAGCTCGCCGCGGTGTCAGAATTCACCACGGACATCCGGCACGTCTCCGGTCGAGACAACGTGGTGGCCGACTGCCTATCCCGCGCCGCCGTCCACGGCACCCACCTGGCAGTGGACTATGCTCAACTGGCAGCGGAGCAACGCACTGACCCCGATCTGCTCTCCGCGCCCACAACCCTCCCAGGGCTGCGACACACCGACATCGCCTGCGGCCCGTCCGCCGTCACAGTCAAATGCGACACCTCCTTGGCGCAACCCCGCCCCATAGTCCCGGCGTCCTGGCAAAAACGGGTGTTTGACATCGTCCACGGCCTCTCACACCCCGGCACCCGCGCGTCCATTAGGCTGGTGGCCAACCGAGTTGTCTGGCGCGGCCTGCGCAAAGATGTGCGCGTCTGGTCCAGATCCTGCATAGCTTGCCAGCATGCCAAAATCCACCAGCACGTCAAAGCCCCACTCGAGGAGTTCACCGTGCCAGAAAGAAGGTTTGACCACATCCACATCGACCTCGTCGGCCCCCTGCCGCCATCACAAGGTCACACGCACCTGCTGACAATCGTGGACCGTATCACCCGCTGGCCCGAGGCCATTCCACTGACGTCCACCACCACCGCTGACATCGCGAGGGCTTTCATCGGTACCTGGGTCGCTCGGTTCGGCGTCCCCTCCGACATGACGTCGGATAGAGGCCCGCAGTTCACCTCTGATCTGTGGGCCGCCATCGCCCGAAACCTTGGGGTGGCCGTTCACCGCACCACGGCTTACCACCCCCAAGCCAACGGACTGTGCGAGTGATTCCACAGGTCCATGAAGGCGTCCCTCCACGCCAGCCTCGAGGACGAGGCTTGGATCGACCGCCTCCCGTGGGTGCTACTTGGCCTACGCTCCGCGGTCAAGGAAGACCTGCAAGCCTCGGCGGCGGAACTCGTGTACGGCCAGTCGCTGCGCGTACCTGGAGAGTTCCTGCCCACCGCCACGACCCCCTGGTCGGCTGACCAGCAACGCCGCGCTTTCGCCAACCGAGCACAACAGTTCGCTCCGGTACCCACAGGCCGGCACGGCGAACCAGCAACCCGCGTACCACCTAGCCTGCACATGGCCAAATTTGTTTTCGTGCGCCATGATGCCCACCGAGGACCTCTACGCCCCCCATACGACGGACCCTACAAGGTACTCCAGATGGGGAACAAGTTCTTCCTCCTCGAAGTGGGCAGCAGAACTGACAAGGTGTCGGTCAACCGGCTCAAGCTGGCGCACCTAGAGCCCAACGAACCCGTTCAAGTGGGCCAACCCCCACCGCGGGGCAGACCGCCTAAGAGCCCGACACGTCCGACCGCCCCGCTCCCGACACCAACCGCCAAGAGCCGTTCCGGCCGTGCCATCAAGCCACCACACCGGTTCGTACACTCCCTACTAGCGGATTCTGGGGGGAGCTGTGTGGCGTACCGATCACAGAAAGGACACAATCCGCTTTTCGGTCCGTAGACTATAAATCAGGCGTCATGCCTTTAAGAAGGATCACACCTTTAAGAAACTCGATCTACAACATAGTTAAGCCCAGAGCGGGGGAGGAGCAGTCAAAGCTGTGGACTGATGAAAAGCAGTCAGACTTGGTGTAAGCTCTGACGCCTTTTTGTGTTCAACATGTGGCCTCAACAATTAAACCTTTTCTGTTGAACCTCTCTGAGTTCAGTATTTTTTGCTAGGAGTACGTAGACTCCTACAATCCGTCATTTCTTTAAATTTCTCAAGGACGCAATGACTATTCGCAGGATAGATACAGTTAAAGAAGGCCTTTTGGCCTAACCCAGCTCAACCATCCAGAAAGAACTTTCAATCCACCCTCCCCCTGCTCCACCACCCCAGCATCTGACTGATTTTTAAATTATCAAGGCTTTTGCTTCCACTACCCATTCCCATGTGTTGGTTGCTGCTTGTGTGCTATAAAACTTTCTGATATGAGCCCTAAATTTGCTTTTCCCAGTTTGAAATTCCCACCCCCGCGACATCAAGGGGGCCTTTTTGGAAGGAGCAACCACAATCATTCTGCCCTTTGCACCCTCCATAAGCCTCAGTGGAAGTCACGTCAGCTGAGAGGTGCAGAAAGGCCCCAAGCCCGAAGGGGATCCATTACCTTCCTCAAGAGGTGCGCCTGCTCTATTGGAAACAGAAGAGGAGAAGTTTCTTTCGGACTTCCACTCAGCCATTGGAGTGGCATGGTGCCACTCTAGCATTCCACTGGCCATTCAGGACAGTTGACTACGTGCAGCTCTCTTGCTACATGGGCCCAGGCCTCAAAATGGCTCAGGCCTCACAGTGGCAACAACAGCCACATGGACGTCTTATTCCGTCCACCGCTCACCCATTGTGTGCTTCAGGTTAAAAATCACCCCTTGTATTTCCATAGCATAAAATGAGTGTGCTTTTAACCCTCATTATTTCAATATATTTAATAATGTGGAATGAACTTGGAGTCTTAAAAATATTTAACTTTCCAAAATTCTTCAGTGTAGTCAGTGGGTTGCAGCACAGTAACCAATTCCAGGAGCTTTTTCTAAAGACCCATTGTGATGAACACTCTGTAGCATCCAGAGCATCTAAGCGCCTCAATTCAGTGCTTTATTATCTGTGTATTATTCCTTAAAACCAATAATTACTTCATGTCACTGGATACATCAACAGACTGGTGGATGAATGCATTCCTACCAAGACTGTCTGTTCATTTCCCAACCGCAAACCATGGATGAACTCAGACATCCGCAACAAACTAAGAGAACGGTGTACCGCTTTCAAATCAGGGGACACCGAACTCTACAAGAAGGCCAAGTATGACTTTTGAAAGGCCATAAAAACAGCAAAAAGAGACTATAAGAACAAACTGGAGTCCCAGTACGGCAGGGGCTCCGACGCCAGATGCATGTGGCAGGGATTAAGGGCCATTACCAACTACAAGGGGAGCTCAGCGTGAGTCACCAACACCGATCCCTAGTGTAGGATTTGCAAAATTGAACTTTATATTATAAAGGGTCAACTGGCAGAAGAGGCCATGATTTTTAAAGACTGTTTTAAAAGAAGCCCAGAAAAAGGGGCATACAAAATGGCCACCATACCACGTGACCGGCTTATTGGGACATTTTAAAATGGTTCCTGCGAATCCTCAGACGGCTTTGTGGATTCAACTCACAGTAAGTTCTGGAAGCCGTTTCTGAGAGAACGAAACCAGACACCCAACTATGCATATGGATTGGATGCAGATCCAGTCAAGATCGGCCTGGAGACAGAGGCCATCTAAATGTTGACCCAGACAAAAGGGGACAATTTCATATTCATGAGAACAGCACCAAGGACTAGATAACAAGATCAGCAGGACATTAAAAACAATGAAGGTCATTCCAGACCAGAGATGGGCCTTTACCGGCCATCTAAAATATTTTAAAATATAATAACTACCCCGCTGTGCTCCCAGCCCGCCAAAAGTTAAACAAAGACTAACCTGATTTTGGGTGGGAAGTGGAAGCTTCTGAAGGAAAAGTATAATTGGAAGACTGGGGTAGGAATTCGACAGTTGAGTTGAGTTGAGTTAAGTTGAGTGCAGTTGAGCAGTGAAGTTAAGTTGGAGTTGAGTCGGAGCTTCTTCGGAGCGGTGGGGTGAGCCTCAGCCTTTCGAGCTCAGCCTTGGAGCATTGGCAGCCGGTCCAGCTTTTGAGCTGGGTAAAGAGGAGCTGGTTTGGGAGAAGATCAACGAACTCCTCTCCACCATCGGAGGAAGAAGAAGACTAAGCCGCCATCAAGAAGGTCATTCGAAGCCGGCGTCCCGCCCCGGGGTTAAAACTTCAGGAGATCATCGACCAACCCCGGGCCGTTGACGAAACGAGAGGCCATCGACCCGCTCCGGCTCGGGAGAAGAGACAAAAACAAACGACAGAAGGAGCCGGTGTCCAGCCGCCCCCGACCCCCACCTCAGGAGAGAGGTGTGGCGCAGCCCGCTGGTGTTCCACGATCCACGAGGAGACGGGACGCCTGAAGGGATCAAAACCCAGACTTGTTTTCAAAACCTGGTACTTCCTAGTTGGATTGGTGAGCATGTTTCTGGCCCTTCACAATCAGATCTAGATAGGTTTAAGGGGGTGGACTTAAGGGTACAATTAACATGAGTTGTTGTCCCTCGATGTTCCGTGTGTTTCCTTATTTCATGATGATCTTTGTAGAGTATAAGATGCCTGTATTTGCCTTAGTTAGTATTGTGTCGTTATGATTTGTTTGTGTTTTTCCCTCCCATGTACTCTCTTATCTGCTTGCATTTGATTTATTTTTCCATATGCAATAAAATTTCATTTCGTTTCATCAAACTTGGTCTACAAGAGTTTTCTCTACATTGTAGTTCCTGCCCCAAAGTCCAGAGTACAGAATCTAAGGGGCGAGTGGGTCGAACCACTCAAGGTTTTACTGTGCAAGAGAGAGAGGCCTCTAGAGAGAGAAACCCCTGCAATCTAAAACCCCTTACAGCTCCCTACCAGACGAGCTGAACACTTTTTATGCTCGCTTTGAGAGGGAGAACACTGAGCCAGCCATCAAAACCCCCAGCCATCCAGAGGATTACACATTACAGCTGACTGAGTCCGAGGTCCGGAGAACCTTCAGGAGGGTGAAAGCACGGAAGGCAGCCGGCCCAGACGGGGTTCCACTCCGTGTCTTCAAGACCTGCACAGACCAGCTGGCTCCTGTGTTCACGGACATTTTTAACATCTCACTGCAGCAGTCTGTTGTACCAGTGTGCTTCAAGGAGACAACCATTGTGCCGTTACCTAAGAAGACCAAGGTAACAGGCCTCAATGACTATCGACCCGTGGCTCTAACATCTATAGCCATGAAGTGCCTGGAAAAGCTGGTCATGACACATAAACAGCATCATCCCCGACTCCTTGGACCCGTTCCAGTTCGCATACAGGGCGAACAGGTCTGTGGACGATGCCATCTCCCTAACACTACACACTGCCCTGGAACATCTAGACAGGAGGGACACTTACGTCAGACTGTTGTTCATTGACTACAGCTCTGCATTTAATACTATTGTTCCCTCCAAGCTGGTCTTGAAATTGAGGGACCTAAACCTGGGCACCTCCATCTGCAATTGGATTCTGGATTTCCTGACTGGCAGGCCTCAAGTGGTGAAAATAGGGAACAACACCTCATCCACTCTGGTCCTCAACATCGGAGCGCCACAAGGCTGCTGCCTCAGTCCTTGGCTGTACTCTCTGTTTACACATGACTGTACAGCCATACACAGCAACAACCAGATCATCAAGTTTGCCGACAACACCACAGTAATTGCCCTGATAAGCAACGACGACAAGACGGACTACAGAGGTGAGATAGTCCAGCTGATGAGATGGTGCAATGACAACAACCTTGCCCTGAACATTGGCAAGACTAAGGAGCTCATCGTGGACTTCAGAAGCCACCGAGGGAACTACCGCCCCATCAGCATAGACGGGACACCAGTGGAAGTTGTCAGTTGCTTCCGATTCCTGGGACTGCAGATCTCCGATGACCTGGCCTGGAACCACAATACTGAGGCCATGTTGAAGAAGGCACACCAGCACCTCTACCCTCTATGGTGCCTGAGGAAATAAGCACACAGTGGCTTGTGAACTTTTACCACGGCACCATAGAGAGCGTCCTGACGGGTGGTGTCAATGTGTGGTATGGTAACACCACTGCACAGGTTAGGAAAGCCATCCAGAGGGTTGTGAGGACGGCAGAAAAGATCATCGGGTGTGCACTTCCGTCCATCGAGGAGATCTTCCAGACCAGGTGTCAGAACAAGGCCCGCTCCATCATCCAGGACCCCAATCACCCTGGGCACGAACTGTTCTCCCTCCTGCGGTCTGGCCGTCGGTATCGCAGCAGCCAAACCAGGACCAGCAGGTTTAAGAACAGTTTCTACCCACAGGCAGTGCGCCTACTGAATTGCTAACTGCACTGCCCCACATATTATAGTCACATTCTCCCCCCCCACCCTGGAACTGTATTTCACATGAACCGTGAGAGCACAAGAACATTCTTGATCACTGGACTGTGTGCACATAGGACTCTTGTACCTTAACATTAACTTATAACTTATAACTCATTTGTACATTGTACACTGCATTTTAACTTATACTTATTTACTTATACTACCATATACTTATCATATTTCATTACTATTACTTTCAGTGGTAATAGAGGCTTTTTGCACTATTCTTCATATCCTGCAACTTGGACTGTCATTGCTATACTTATTTACTTATTTGCTTATTGTTTCTATGTTTATACTTGTTTTTACTTTTGCTTTTTATATTTATACTTATATTGTGGCAGTGAGTGGGGAGTAAGCATTCCATTGTACCAGTTACTTATGGCAATAAAATAATCTTGAATCTTGAATCTTGAACAAGTATATATTTTTTGGGGGGGTGGGGGAACTGCAGCAATTTTTTGGGACTAATTTTAAGGCCTTCGACTCTTGCAGCACAGTTCCCAATCCATTGATGTAAGCCCCCAAAGTGCAGACCAAGTGATATACAAGGTCGACGACACTGGCTTGTTGTAAGAAAGACAGACCCAATAATTGAAGTCAAAACGGTTTATTCAGGGCTGGGGAGCTGTGGCTCTTGCGTCCCAACACAAGGCTCCGACTCCACTGAATCTCTTGAGGTTCACACAGTTATACACATTTTCCGAGACCTCCTACTCCAGAGGTCCAATCGATTTAAAAGTCTATACATTAATCACTAACTAGGTATGTCTAACTTATACAAGGTAGCCTATAACATAAGTTTCACTTTCACTGCAGGGGCCTGTGGACCCTCTGATTTCTTGGAAATGAGTCATCAGGACATGTGATTTCTGAGAAACGAGACCCTCTCTCTCTTGACCACTACTACGTTTCGTTTTTCCAGAAAAGGGTTATGTCAGTGTCTCTTTTTGTAAGTTTCATCTCTCTAAACGGGTATGGTCATTTCTGCAATTAAACATAGAATAATTAGTACATCTCATCTTTACACATTTTGCTGCCGCAATTGCGTTCTACTAAACGTGCCCTGTTATGCTCACTTTTAAATCTTACTTCACCAATCCTGTGTAGAATTTTCCACAGATGTTTTTGTTCCACTTTCATCTTATCCATAGGGGTATTTCTCTCTTATGAGTACACGTCCTTGCAGCACAGGCTTCCCAAGAGCAGCCTCTTCCTCTGATTTTTTGTTGTTGTTTGTTGTTGATATTTTTACTAACGTTCTTTTTTCTAAAACCTTGCATTTCCTGTAGAGTAATGATTCTGTTGTGAGGGAAAATTAATCAGCATTTTTTTTTATGTCTCTACAATTGCAACTTCAAATCACTGCCTCAACAAACTACATATATATCTTGAAATGCAGAATTATTTGAAGACTTGGTTAATTTACTGCCTGATGTCAAATTCCTTATATATTTGGCTTTGATCTGTTTCGAACAGTCCCTTGTCTCTCCTCTGGTACAAATGTGCTTATTTACAGTTAACACACTGGGGGTGATTTTAACCCTACTCGCTCAGCAGAAACTTGGCGGGCGGGCAGTTAAAATCGCCCTGGCTCTTACCTGTCTGAAAGCCGCCATGATTGCAACATCTGCAATTTGAACCTGCTCTCCTGAGCAGGCAGCAAAGACACGCACCCGGAGCCAACAGGGTCCTTCTTTACACATGCATTTTGTGGCCTGATGACATCATTGAGACCTGACTGTAATTTTAACCCAGGCCTGAGCAGGGAATCCACCTGGAGTTCTTTCGGTAGTCTCTTTGCTGGTAGACTTTTACTCTTGGTCTTGTTATTGATTTCAATTCTCTACTTTGTTTTCCTTGCAAGCCAGTAATGGTTTATGTCTCCAAAGGCAGAAGTTTGTTCTTTAATTAGCAATTTGTTTTGACTATAAATTTAATTTATTCAATTCAATATCTCAACAACCAGTGATTTAAACCACAGAGTAGACTTTTCTTGAGTGCTTATATGTTGAGCTTAGTGCAAATAAAATCTGTTCTGAACTGATTTTTTTTCAAACAACGATTGCTCATGATAAACACACTGGGGTAGAATTTGACTTTGTGTGATAGTGGGAAACGGGCAATAGCGGATTGGCAGCCCGTTGTACATCTTTCCAGTGATTTTTATTTCCATCACTGGGCTGCCAGTTTGCTATCGCCCATTTTGTACTATCGCATGAGGTCAAGATCTACCCCACTGTCTACTGTGGCAAAGAGCTCTCATCCTTACACATGTTGATATAGTTTTGACGTTGATTGATTGTTTCTGACATTGATTTGCCTCCTTTACCCTAGCACAGGGCTATTTCTCTCCTGAGAACAGGACTCCTCACAATCGCACAGTTGTAGGCCCTGTGCACACTTTTCCCTCACAGACTCCCATTTTGAACAATTTTTGTGATTTAAACAATTTTGTGAATTGTTTCGAACGGTTTTGTTTAAAAACCCTTTCCCTAGCTCTCCTCACAGTCAAAAAACAAACAGCTGTATATCCTAGCAGCCAACAACATGATTTCAAAAAAGCCTTTGTGTCACTATTTCCTGTTTTTAATGCAGTCATTGTGATATCTTGTGGCTCAAGTTGTCACATGACCTGCCAGGTGATGACCTCATTCATGACCTTATGAGTGAGTTGTGCATTTGTGGCGGGGGGGGGGGGGGGGGGTGATTTTTAAATTGCTTTTTGAAACGTTTTTCAGAAAGCCAATCATAAATAATTGATGTGAGGGTAGGTTTTACAAATTTGTGGGCTCCAGGTAGAAAATCCTGTCCGGTGCACTGACCTCCATACCCAAAATTCCCAAAATGTGCTCTCAGCAGGCAAGGCTCTACACCGGGAGTCTGAATTCATAAAATCTACCTTGTAGGTTTATCAATATGTTGGTTCAAAATCAATCATGGCGTACACCAGTGTGAACTGTAGACAGGTGGATCAGTTTCATAGTGTTCATTTTTTTAAAGTATGTTGAAAGTTTACAGGAAAAGTGGTTCTATTGATTAACCCATTGTCTATCCTTCTGTTTATACTTACACAAAAAAATTTCCCCCTTAAGTTGTCTGCCTACCAGCAACAGAACAAATTTATAACTGGGAACTTCCAACCGACACTGGCAAAAGTATTGCATCTTGCATGGATCCACCATAGTTACATTATGCATCACATTAATAAAATTCTGATTGCCTCAAATTTCCCAGGAAGCAACCAAAAACCATTAACACTTACTTCACAATCTTTAATCACTCTTTAACAAAGCCATAAAAACTGCAGGTAAAGCATTGGGGTTCATATCTAGAGGAAGAGAATTCAAAAGCAGAGGAGTTATGTTGAACTTGGACTTATGTAGCAGGTTGATTAGACCACATTTAGAGTACTGTGCACAGTTCTGGTCTCCATATTACAAAAATGGATATAAAAACACTGGAGACACTGCAAAAAAGATTTACAAGGATACCAGAACTGAAAGGGTACAACTATCAGTAAACAGGCTGGGGTTCTTTTCTCTAAAAAAGAGAAGACTGAGAGGTGACCTGGTCTTTAAAATTATGAATTAGATAAGGTAGAATTAGAGAAAATATTTCCACTTGTGGGGGAGTCCAAAACTCGGGGTCACAAATATAAGATAGTCACTAATAAATTCAATAGGGAATTCAGGAGAAACATCTTTACCCAGAGGGAGGTAAGAATGTGTAACTTGCTCCCACATGGAATAGTTGAGGTGAATACAATAGATGCATTTAAGGGGAATCTAGGTAAACACATAATGGAGAAAGGAATAGAATGATATGCTGATAGGGTTAGATGAAGAAGGGTGGGAAGAGGCTCATGTGAAGCGTAAACACTGGCATGGACCAGTTGGGCCAAGTGGCCTGTTTCTGTGCTGTACATTCTATGTAATTCTCTCAAACTTCTCTCCTTGTCCTTTATGTGGCCATATTGTTTTCTTGCCTCTCTCTTACTTATAAAACAGCATGTTCTCTAACTCATCCTCATCAGCACCGGAAGAGATGTACCAGTTATTTACTAAATGGTAGCATCGTGGTTATGCTACTGGACTGATAATCCAAAGGCCTGGAATAATAAGCCAGAGAAAATGGCCGGGATTTTGCTCACCTCAGCGGGTCTGTGGCGGATGATGTCGGTGGTGACTCCATCCCGCTCTGTGAAATGAATTTCCCTTGATAGGGCTTGTTAAGCCCACCCAGCGCGTTTCCCAAGCCAATTAGAGGAAGTGGGTCTGGTGATGTCATTTTATGACGCGTCATCAGCCGGTTTCCTTAAAGGGACCATGTTCAAATTTATTTTGACATTAGTGATGTCAGTGTTCTACAGCATTGAGGTGCTACCAACACTGAACTCCCGCCTCAGCTTGACAGACATGGTCCATGACCAGCGTGTACCCTGTGGCCGAGTGTCAAATGCAAAAGGTAAGCTGAAAATCATTCTTAAGTGGCTCTAAACAAGCCACTATTTAGCTGAATTGGGACCTCCACCTCTACCTGTCGGGTCTGCTCAGCGCTGACAAACCCGACATCGAGAAAGGTGCGTGGGAGCCCGCTGTCAAAAATATCAAATTTCCCACCCGACCTGCCACCAATCCCGCCCACTGACCACCCCCCCCCCACCACCGCACCCCCCCAGAAAATTCTGGCCAATTAGTCAAATCCCACAGGGGCAGTTTCAGAATTTGGATGCAATTTTTAATAATCTGTGAAAAAATAGCTGGTACCATTAAAAGTTACCATGAAGCTGTCGGATTGTCGTAAAATCCCAGCTGGTTCACTAATGTTCTTTAACCAATGTGGTTGACTCTTAATTGCCCTCTGAAGTGCCCTAGCAAAGCCACTCAGTTCTATCAAATGTCAAGGGCAACTAAGGATGGGCAATAAATGCCAGGCTTGCCAGTGACACCCACATCCCAAGATTAATAAAGACAAATGTTATGAAGAGTGATATCTGCATCTAGTAGGTCTTTGATGCTGCTGGTAGAGGAACAACTATGGGGAAAGCATTTTGTGTAGAACTCCTCCTCTTCTTCAACTTGACATTAACAAGATTGAAACCATCACATTAGGCTCACAGCCGAAACTCTACACACAAGCTCCTGATTCCATCCCCATCCCTGGCTACTCACTCAGGCTGAACATGAGCACAACCTTGGTGTCTGAGCTTCCAATTCCACATCCTATCTCTCAGTGAGAATGTCTACTTGCACTTCCATCATGTTACCCACTGTTGCTGAAATTCTCAACCACCCTTCATCGTCTCCAAGTTTGATATCTCGTTAGCCTCCAGAACGTGACCATTTACAAACTTGTGCTCATCCAAAACTCCACTGCTGATGCTCATTTTTGACCCCTGTCCTTGCTGACCTCCACTGGCTCTCTGCCCCTAAACCCATTCATTTTGGAATTGTCATTGACATTTACAAATACCTCCCTGGCCTCACCTCACCCTCCCTCTGCAACCTCCTCTACAACTCAGCTCGCACTCTTCACTCTTCCTAAATTGGCCTACCGTGTGTTCCTTCCCCTCTGCTCCATAAATGGTAGCAAACCTTTACCATCACACCCCTGCATTCTGATACTCTCTTCCTGAACCCCTCCACCTTGCTACATCTGTCCTCATCTTCAAGACCTTTCCCTTCAAGAAAGCCTTCAGTCACTTCTCCTAACTCATGTTCAATTATTTTTTTCAGGGAATACAAGTGCGATTAAAACTTCTACCAGGAGGCAGGTGGAACTTTTCTGCTAATGCAAATCGATGTTGGGGATTTTATGGAGTGTAGGTTATCACAAGCAGTTATTGGTTGCTGCTGGATTTGTCAAGGCTATAGGCATTTTTATACTAGCACTATCACTGCAACCTGTTTCAGGACAGCAATGCACTGATCTCCCATTTTGTACACTTGGCCTGGTTTGGGGGGGAGGGGGTCTCATCTCCATTAAGCATGCTGGCTTCTGTTTTTATGTGGAGACACACACAGAGCAAACACACAGGACTAAGCTTCGCACGTTTCTATAACTGAAACCAGCTCTCTTATCCTGATGGCAGAATCATAGACTGACATTCTCATGGGTCAGGAATGCTGTCAGTTCCCGGAGCCAGGGTATTTACCTATGGAGTGAAACTGACAGAAGCAGTTGAAAGTATTTAAGGTTTGGTCTATCATATTCTTGTATTCCCTTCAGCTCATGGGTGCTTTAGAAATAGCAGTTAAAATCAGCAGTGAGACCTTGTGGTAAATATAAGCAGCATTGTTAAAATGGTCTCCCTCTTGTCTGATGGCTCAGCTACTTATTACATAAGCTTGCAAACCACGAAGGACCCAGGTTTGATCTATAATTGTTGCTGAATTAGCCAATCTTAGCTAGGGTGGGTTAGGGGTACTATGATTGGTCTCAGTCCCTCTGCGATACGGTTTGGGTTCCCACTCCCCATCTCTATCCTGCGACCCCTGATAGAAAAAAACTCAGGAGTCAATTTGGACACCGTTGAAATTTGTGCTGGTGGGGGTGGGGCTGTGGTTTTGTTAGCTGGGGGAGGTAACATAGTCTGAATGTTCTTCCTCGTCCTTATTTATCTTGTGATCTTGTGAAAAAATTAACTCTATTACTTCACCATTCATCATATTTATGGTTTCACAGAATTATTATTATGTAACTATATATGAACCTGCAGGAGCCATGCAAGTTCCACTAGTGTACCACACAGGGGCAGTAGCATCCCAGAAGAAGGCAACACAATTTTAACCAATCTAGTTCCAAAAGCTGCAGAAATTGTGCCTTTTTTTAAAGAAGTATTCTTAAAAATATAATTGGAAAATCTTTCTTCTGTTTTGTGTTAAACATCAATTAAAGTCAAACATAAACACTGTAAAACTGCAGAGTCATTTGCTATTACCGTGTATATTCACATGATTCAATTTACAGAACAAAAATCCCATTCCGGCTTTAGAATTTGAATCTAGGGACTTTAAATGCCTTCTTCACAATGTGCAGCTGTACAATGTTGTGGCTTTACAATGGAATGCCCTCATTAACTTCACGGGCCCTGCATAATTTAAAAATCTTTCACTTCAGAACTTAAGTAACATTGCTTGTGAAGTGGTTTCATACAAGTTCCGACTCCCAAAAGATAAAGAATCTGCTTCAGTTTGAAGTGTCCCCCATCAACCACTGCGGTGGCACTTTCAACACGAGTAGCTCAGGGTTGTGCAGTAATGAAGGATGCCTGACGCACTCCACCCTCATTCTAGCTCAGTGTTTTGGAGACAGTGCGTTTTGTGTTGTGAATCTGATCAGGTGAATGCTTAGCAAATATCTCACAACATGGTAGAAAATGTGACCAGAAAAGATATAAGACAAGGTCAAGTAACCTTTTAACAGAGATAGAGATATAACCAAGAGCCGTAACAAACCAGGAGGGAGTATATGGATAGATAAAGAATAACTTACATTGTGCTCGTGGTTAAGGCTCAATTAGCAGGAATGGGAGGACAATTTTCATTAAGATGTTTTATTGTTAGAACCAAATCTGTCAGGATAATCTACTCATAAACACCAATTCAAAACAAATAGCACTCCCTGGATTTTGGGCCTGAAATTTGTATTAGGATGGTGAGGGAATACTTCACTGCAATAAAATTCAGATAATGTAACTTTGAAAGTAAGAAAGATCACAATGAGATAATTACAGGATAGTAACCAGGGAGTGGCAGAGATAAAAGAAACCTTTTAACATATGACTTGGCTACACAAAGCTCTGTCACTACCAGGAATTCTCTGGTGCCACACTGGCGACCTGAGAAATCTTACACTGCAGGGATTGTCATAGCAGGTGTTATATCTGCCGCAGAGCAAACCATTGATATTCAGTCTCAGTTTTTGTGTCAGGTTTGACATAAGCTTCCATAAAAGTAAAATACATTTTTTTTGCAGTGGGCACAATGATGTAATTGCATCACCAGATGCATTTTTACGCACATCTCTGTTAACAAGCCTAGTAAAATGGATTGGACATCATTTATCAAGATGATGTTTCCTGGACATTGAACAAGTATGTTAAACATGTAATTCCTGTATGGTCAGACTCTTTATCATCGCTGGGTCAGAATCCTGGAATTTCCTACTCAACATCATTGTGGGACCATTATCATCACAATGACTACAGAGGTTTATGGAGAAGGTCCACTACCACCCTCTCAGGGCAACTAGGATTGGGCAGTAAATGAAGCCTTGTTGGCATCACCCATGTCCTGCGAACAAACACAAAAGAAATTGGGAACCAGTGCACATCAACCTGCAACCCCACTCATCATGTTTATGTAACATAATGGTCTCAATCAATATTTTGTGTAAAAGTGATTGAGACCATCTGCATCAGCTGCTTCCCCCTTCTCACTTTGCCCACCAAGCCAAACTTCCTCTTAGGCTCCCCTTTAACCAAGCCCTGAGCTCCGTCTTTCTCTAGTTTCTCTTCGATCTCACTTTGCCCATGAGTTCCACATCCTGCTTACTTGACCCCATTCCTACTAAACTGATGACCACCCAACTTCCCTTCCTGGCACCCATGCTAACTGACATTGAAAAATAGTTCCCTCTCCTCAGGTATTGTCCCTTTCCCTTTCAAAACCTCCATCATCATTGCCACCTCAAAAAACCCACCCAAGACCCCATCATCCTTGCAAACTATTGCACCATCTCCAACCTTCCTTTTTTTTTGAAGAAGGGTCAAACCCGAAACGTCAACTCAAATTTCTCTCCACGGATGTTGCCTGACTTGCTGAGTTTTTCCAGCATTTTCTGTTGTTATTTCCAACCTTCCTTTCCTCTCCAAGTTTCTTAAATGTGTTGTCATCTCCCAAATCCTGCCATCTTTCCCACTACTCCCATTTTTGAATCTCTCCAATCAGGTTCTCATTTGTACCCATCCTCCACCCGTTGTAAACCTCAGTCCATTCAAAACTCTGCTGCCCGTATCCTATCTCACGCTAAGTCCCGCTCACCCATCACCTCTGTGCTTGCTGACCTAAATTGGCTCTCAGTCCCTCAGTGTCTCAAGTTTAAAATTCTCATCTTCATGTTTAAATCGCTTCATGGCCTCACCCCTCCCTATCTCTGTAATCTTCTCCAGTGCTACAATGCTCTACAGCTCTACACAATCCATTCCTCCATTACAGCCCTCCTTAAAACTCACCTTTTTGGAGGCGAGTTCTCCTAATATCACCCTCTTTGGTTTGGCATTCATTTTTGCCTGATTATGCCTTGGAATGCTTTACTATGTTAAAGTGCTATATAAATGTAAGTTGTAGCTGTAATATAACAAATACCTGTGAATGAATTAATTGCTGTAATTCTGAGTTTAAATGATATTTACAGAAGCATTGACCTTGCATTTTATGAGGATTTCTACCCTACATAATGAATTACAGTCTTGTGACTCACTGCCTCTTATTTATTGTTCTAGATATAAAAATTAAGGTGGATTCATGTTCCAAGCCCAACCTCAATTTGACTGTGTTGACACTGTTGCTATGGTAGAAAAAATGCGCTGGAAAGCGAAGCACTTTATTTGATTTCCAATTTTATCTAATGCTATCATTTTAGCATATATTGTGACAAACATATGGCAGGAAATTCATGTTATAGTTCAGTCATTGGGTTAATTCCCTTACATGATCTTCGTGTTCAGTCACAATGACAGCTCACCTGACAGAGAAGCAGGTGATGTTAACCAAACAAAGGAGAACATGCTAAGCATCCTTGGGATAAAAACAAGAAGACAGACAGCGTTATGGCTGATAGTAATGTGAATTGAACTTTGTCAACAGTGTTATCAGCATAGTATACTACCATGATAAAATCCCCAGAGACTGACAGTTAGGACTTTCCAGAGGCCTGTTTCCTAAACTTACACCTCAGATAGTGATCCACGTGGTCAAATTGGTCTTTGACTAGTCAGGTAAGAAAAGAAAAGGCTTGCCTTTCACACCCTCAGGACGTCTCAAAGCGCTTCACAGCCAATTAAGTACTTTTGAAGAGTAGTCACTGTTGTAATGTAGAAAACACAGCAAGATCCCACAACCAGCAACGTGATACTGACAAAGATAATCTGTTGTTAGGTTTTGGTTGATGGACAAATATTAACCAGGACACCGGGGAGAACTCCCCTGCTCTTCTTCGAAATAGTGCCATGGGATCTTTTGCGTCCACCTGAGAGAGCACGCGGGGCCTCGGTTTACTGTCTCATCCAGAAGAGGGCACCTCCGACAGTGCAGCACTCTCTCAGCACTCCCCTGGAGTGTCCGCCTGAATTTTATGCTCCAGTCTCTGGTGTGGGACATACCTTCTGACTCAGAGGCAAGGGTGCAGCCACTGAGCCACGGCTGATACCGTTGTGGTTGAGTTCTTTATTAATTGTGCCCTTTTTAAAGGGGGGTGGGGGAGGAACACTTCTGTTTGGTGACACTGGGGCAACCTTATGGGTTGGTTTTAGAAAAGAATACGTGTAGGAGCTGCAGCTTTAGGAAGTTTAAATTACAGGTTAAGGCGCATGTGCAGTTTTCAAACTCCACCCCGAACAAGGGGAGGGAGTCGGGAATGTAGAGAGACAGAGAGGCTCTAACTCGTTTAGCGAGCGGCAGGGAGGGGTGTGCCGAGCGGAGAAGCCAGGATCCTTGTGAAACCTCCCTGTAGTTGAGCCGAGTGCAGCGGTCTCACGGCTCTCGCCTCACTGGGAAACCTTTGCATTTGAGCTGGGAGTGATTTTTGTTTAAAATTAGCTCCAAGCTACTACTTTTTTTTAGGGGGGGTTAGTGCTGCGTGGAGAGAGGGTTTCTGTTTTGAGTGAGGCGCGATGGGGGATGTAATCTCGACTCACCTTGATGAAAACCGGCGTCAGTTCATCTCAGGTAAGGGGAGCGACTCAGCCGCTTTATGTGGGGGGGTCAGACCGGGATATCTCCGGCTCTTATTTTCGTCCTTCTAATTTCCTTTCAGGTTGGCAGACTCGGCTTCTTCACGTTTGAAGTGTTCATTGACGGTCTGTCTTAGTCCAAACCATTGTCGCTCTGAAACTAGTTTTTTCTCACTCTGTCAATTTCGGGTTAATTTCTGATGGTAATCGATTTGTAACAGACAACTTGAGAAGTTTTGAATACTGTTCTTTTGGGAAACTACTCAGTTGTCTAGCAGTTGACCAGTTGTGCTTTTTCCAAGAGTCTCTTGCATACTTCCACATGTACTGGGCTTGGCGATAAAGGCAAATCAACGCGGTGTAGAACGGAAACCTTGTTTCAGTGGACAAGGGAGAGGCCCTTTTCGGAATTCCTTTTAATGTACGCAATAAAACGGCGTAGTGCTGGGATGTGCGGCACTGATGTGTGGCTAGTTACGTGTAGATTTGTTATTAAGAGAGCATTCGAGTTCATATCTTAAGGTAAGTGAGAACTGTTCAATAAACTGTAATGTAATTACTTACAGATTGGGTGTTGCATTTTAGTCTAACAGACAGCTGGCAGCTTGTTCAAAGTAATGGACTTAAAACAGCACCTGGGAGGAATCAAATTATATTGCTTTGTTTTTTTTAAAACTACTTCTCCCAATCTTTCTTTCTGTCTCCTGAAGGCAGCAACTCATGCTGGGTTCTACCATGGACAACTTGGTTATTTCGTACTCTTTTAATGTAGCATCATGTCCTGGGGCAGTTCATGGTTGGAAGTCAAAGTGAACTGGGCCAAAGGTGTGGTTGGAGTGGTAGCAAGGTGGAGGGGTTTAGGGAGGGAGTTTGAGTGTGGAGGCAAAATGGTTGAAGGGTGTGCCACCCGTGGTGGTTGGGTGGAGGGAAGGGGAGGAATCGCAGTAGACTAGTGTTAGAAGAGTGAAGGGTGTGTCCAGGGACATAGGACTTAAGGAGGTTGTAGAGGAAGGGAGGGTTTTGTAGAAAGTAGTCATCAAATCTGTGCACGGAGGGATGGGGAGCGGGAGCCAATGAAGATGAGCAGGGACAGGATAAGAAATAGGACTCCATCCAGGATAGGGCGTGGGTGGAAAGCTCCAGACATGTTGAAAGTTTATGTAGGGCGGAGCTCGGGAGGAAAAAATTGAAGTTCAGAATACCAAAGCCATGAATGAGGCTACTGTGGATGCAGTAGCCCTTTTGGTACTTCACCCAAGTGAACATTTTTTCATGTTTAAGCCTGAATGTTAGGCTGTCTGATTACAGCAGACATCACAGAGAAGCCCGATTATTTTTCCTCACTGACTTCTGTGCAGTTTCCATTGGAGGACGATGTGAATTGTTGGGAGTGGGAACCTGCTGAGTTTCTCTTCCTCATCACCCACCCCTCCCCCCAGCTTGAGTCACTGATGCCAGTATTTGAGTGACTAACTCGGCACAAGTCAGGGGTTGAAATTAAAACCGTCCTGGTCTGTGTGATTTGGAGTTAATATTTCACAACAGCTTACATTGGACCCTCGCTGCTCTGAATTCATCCCATTGATGCAACAGCGGAAAACTCAGAGCAAAACCAATATTGGCATATATGGGTGGGCTGAGAGCTTGGCCTGCACACTGATAGAACAACATGACAGCCTGTCTGTTTACTATTGACAGTACTTTACCTCCAATCAGTAGGGAGATGGTTTCTAAGACGCTAATGCCACCCTGTTAATGTTACAGGGCTGTCATTTGAAGTTAGCGTTACCTCGAGCATCAGTGCTATACTAGAAGTGCAACCACTGAGGTAGCACGAGGTGTCTGCACATCAGTGTCAACAATGATGGTGACTGTTTCACTTTAGTAAGACAAAGACTTCACCCCAGTGCAATGTATTCGGCACTAGGGATATGTTGAGAAGATTTTGTTCAGACGCAAGTAAGAAGGTAATTAGAAAATAACAATAAACATGTGATCATTGAGAAAGAAATGTTGATCTAAAAGGTTAGAAGACCTCACTTTGCTGCTGTGAACTCAATCGGGTACTGTTGACTACTGATGGTGTGATGTAATGAATTGCTTTTAGCAGAGGTGGTGGCTGAGTGAAGACTGGGTATTCTGGTTTATATGCAAGTCATGATTCAAGTATCAGCCTTATTTTTTTCAGCAGATTACGTAAGGTATACTGAGATGGGCTGGTGTGCTTCAGTACACTAACCATGTAGTACCATGGGATAATAAGTGGATGGTGTCGCAAAATATACATAACACTACACATTTAGAAAAAAGGTTTGGAGATTTTGAAGATTGGTAGCCTCCAACAAAACAATGTGAACATTGGGTGGTCCTCTGGCTCAAATCTCTACTCTGGTTTGAACCTCCATGATTTATCCAATGTAAAATGAAGCAAGATCAAAACTTGAGCACTTGTCGGATGAGCTTCAAGATTGAATGACAGACATTCACACTCTACAGCATCCATTTTGCTAGCTAGGGTTTTGCACTGCTAAAGCTCAATTAGTAACTGATTTGAAGAAGTATAAGGAGGTGACTGGGTGCTGAGAGCAAAAACACTAATAGCATGTTGAAAACTGGACTGTGATAACATCCACACACAATTATAATTGATGCCTGTGTAGCAGGATAATATCATGTAATTCAGAGTTTGAGGCTGATACTTGACTCTGATTTACTGAATAATTACATTGTCAAAGAATCATTTTAGATAAATAACTGGGACCTTTCACTATGGTATAACCTAAATAGCTTTTGAAACTATTTGAAGCAGATTATGCTGATGTGATCGATGCAATAACATTTGCATGAATTTGCTACATGTCTTGCTTATCTCTGGAATTTTTGGAAGGTCTTAATGGCAGGATTTTTCAAATATGATCCATAATATTTGCACTGTTTCTTTGGAAGGAGCATTTTAGGGTAGAGAAGTGCCAAGCAGATGCTGGGTTCTATTGCCCCTGGAGCAGGCTCCTACTATTTTACTGTATAACTGTGCAGTTATATTGAGTTTTATTCTACAGAAAATGGTATATCCTGTGCATTGGATATATTGTTTGTACATTTTGTCAGTCAATTCTTCACCCAAATATTCTTAGCTTATACTTGCAGCTTTACATGTGAATGGCAACAGGATGTATCTTGGATCGTTTGTTTTTTCTACACTTATGTGATTGGTGTTAGTTTTATAATGGCTATAGACCAAAAATGTTCACCACCTCTTCTGAATCTGTGCAGAACTTTTGTGGATGAAAGAGTGAATGAATGTCCAACACCCTGAGCCCCAAAGCTGGAGAGAATTGTTGAATGATGTATTGTCTGGGCTTGTACATTCCATTATGCTTTTTTTTAATGTTGAAATTCCGTTGTGTTGTGACAAACTGGTTTAATCTAAACAAGTTAAACCAAGTATGCGTCACACTTTGCAGTTTGTCATCCCATGACCTCTGTTTAACCAGCACAGCCACTGTATTTCAATGGCTCTGACTAACTTTATTTGTCTGTGTGGGTTTTGATTCCAGCTACCACGGCACTGTGTTAACTGCTGCTCGCAGTGATATGTTGTGCCCTGTGCATTGCAGTTTGCTAAAAGCCTGAGGAAATAGTTGGTGCTCGAGCTGCCATCGAGGGAAGAATGATTTGCTTTCAGAACCGAACTGTTCTCAGGCTGGTAGTGCTCCTGTGTGCCGAATCTGTGTGGAAAAATAGCATTCCACAGCGCTGACTGTAGTTTTGTTTTCTTTGGACCCTTTCTTTGTGGTTCAGTGAATTCTTGAACAGAAATCCAGGCCCACCTGGCATAGTGATGAGTCGTCTTTTAAAATGTCTGGTTCAAGACTGTTGGGGTCTTGTGTGAACTAACCAAGTTGATCCCAATTTGCATCACTTGGGGCTCGACACTTACTTTACTGTTTCTCACTATCTCTTGGTGCACTGCTTGCACGGCCCTCGTAATGTTGTTCCAGGCAGGAAGTTGGTTATTATGATCATAAATGCTTGTATTTTAGTCAGGTGTCTAGGACTTTCAAAGGACTGAAGTCTGTTTCCTGTCACCTTGAGTGAGTGTGCACACATAATATAATGAGATTGTTTTAAATGTTCAAACTGAGGATAAGCTGCTGAATAATTTCTTTGATTCCAAAAGCCCTAACTGTCAACTGAATGTGCTGTTGCGCCCCGTGAAGATCGTGCACAAGTCAGAGTGCAATTATGTGAGGCGGAGTCTTGAAGCTGAATCAGGCTATGAACTGCTAGCGTTCCTTTTTGAAGCCGTGCAGCTACATACCCTGTATTGAGGTTTCTTGGAAACATCTTAATCAGAAACTGTACGATGCCTTTTTGCTGTTTAGCTATGGTTGAAAATGTTTCCATGGATTCTGATCCAAATTAAAAGCTGGAATACTTGATCATTGGGTGTAGGATGATTGGAGGTTTGGAAAGAGTTGTGGGGAAGAGGGAAGGGCAAAGTTATGAAGTTAATTGATTCAGTTTTAGCTATGGCTTGCTGTGTTGAATTCTGAGATTAAGAGCCTGAGATAACACAACTTGCGGCAATTTGGGAAGCAAAGAAGTGGAGTTGGTTGGAGCATTGTAGTTTCTCCACAGTGGAGGCTGAGAACCTGGGAGATGCAAAATTGATCTGAGGAAGAATGTTCTTGCCATGGAGAGAGTGCAGCAAAGATTCACCAGACTGATACCTGGGATGGCAGGAATGACTTATGAGGAGAGATTGGGTTGGTTAGGCTTATATTCGCTAGAGTTTAGAAGAATGAGGGGGGGATCTCATTGAAACTTATAAAATTCTAACAGGACTAGACAGACTAGATGCAGGAAGGATGTTCCTGATGGCGGGGGAGTCCAGAATCAGGGGTCACAGTCTAAGTATAGGGGTAAGCCATTTGGGACTGATGAGGAGGAATTTCTTCACCCAGAGAGTGGTGAACCTGTGGAATTCTCTGCCACACAAGGCAGTTGAGGCCAATTCATTAAATATATTCAAGAAGGGGTCGGATATATTTCTTGAGGCTAAAGGGATATGGGGAGAAAGCAGGGACAGGGTACTGAATTTGGATGATCAGCCATGATTTCATTAAATGACGGAGCGGGCTCAAGGGGCCGAATGGCCTGCTCCTGCTCCTATCTTCTATGTTTCTATGCTACACAGTGCCACATTTGATAGGAGCGTGTAATTGCAGTGTGACACATAGACAGTTTGCATTATAATTGTGGACACAGGAATTCATAGTGGAAATAATTGGCTCATGGACATAGAATTTTTAACATTATAGATGCAAGCGGTAATTTTGAGTTTGCACTTCTAGCATGGGACCTTCTCCTCCAAGAGCGCACATTGGAAGTTCAGGTGTGCACTTCCCTTGACTTTTTGGCACTGCTCAGAAGATTGTGGACACTGCATGTGTGAATTTCTGATGTGTGCTCTGGACAGGCGAGGATCCCTGTCGGCTGCGCACAGTCAGAAATGATCCCAGTAGTTCTCCCTATTTGAAATGTCGTTTAAAAGGCAGTGTCTGAAACTCTTTTTAAACCTACAGCAGATCATTTGTGACATTGCTCATGGTAAATGGGCTGATGCACAATTTTATAATGACTCATTCTACCATATAATGCATGATGATGTATTATTCTGCCAAGGTGAAGCTCTTTCTAAGTTGGCCTGCCCCTTCAAGGTCAAAGTGAAGTTGTAGATGCAGCCTATGGTCTTTTTTTGTTGGTTAAGGAACTTTGCAGATTGGAATGTGCTGGTTAATTTCAGGTTGCAGCACAGAAACACCCAACATTTTAGGATTGTTTTGCATCTGTAGCGAAGTATGATATTTGTATGTATTGGTGCCATGTACTTAATATATTGCTAACTATATAAAGGGGGAAACTGAATTGTGTAATGGATTGGGCTCCTAGAGTTGCTCCTCTGGCACTCGGGTTCAAATCCAGCCCAGATTAATGAGAAGTAAGCCCTGTGCCTTGACCTCCCTGCTGGGGGCCTCGCTCACCGAGACTGCATGTTGAAAATTCCATAATGGTATTCCTGTGCTGGATGTTCCGACATGGCTGAGATGCCCCCACTGGGTGGGCTAAGTCAGAAAACTGCTTCCCGTAGACTTTTCTGTCTGCTGGTTGAGAGGGTCCAGTGCATACAAAGCAAGTCTTAATCCAGTTGCAACTGGACAAGGGCCCACTGGTGCTAATTGACGAGAGGCCACAGAATAACTGGTGTGGGCAATGGGGAGAATCCAACAATGGTGCAGTGGGGAGTGCAGACGGAGCTTTGATTGCATCTATTGTGCCTGACCTGCGGATGCTTGATACTGACACTGGGTGTCTGAAGACAAAGTGTTCCATTCCCAGTATTAAATTCCCTTCCCTTGATGAGCACCAAGTTCACACAAACCTTCTGAAACACATTTACAGCTGTATAATCTGTAGAACCATACAAGTTTACAGCACTGTAGGAGGCTATTTGGCCCATCAAGTCTGTACTGGCTCTTTGGTAGAGCAATCTAAATCTAATCCCACTACCCTGATCTCTCCTTTCTTTGCTTCATTTATCCAATTTTCCCTTAAAAGATGCAGTGGTGTGGACCTCAATCAGTCCCTGTGGCAAAACATTCCATGATCCAAAAACTGTCTACCTTAAAATGTTTCGTCCAACCTCTTTTATACTTGGCAATAATTTTCCATAAGAAATAGGAGCAGGAGTAGGCCTTTCGAGCCTGCTCCGCCATTCAATAAGATCATGGCTGATCTTCTACCTCAACTCCACCTTCCTGCCTGATCCCCATATCCCTTGATTCCCTAAATATCAAAAAAAAAATAATAACCTCTTGTCACAGACTCCCCAACCTCTTGTCACAGACTCCCTAACCTCTTGTCACAGACTCCCCAACCATAAGAAATAGTCTAATCAGTATTCCTCCAGTAAATCTCCTCTTCCCCATCTCTGCTCCTGTGGAAATAGTGCCAGTAACTCCAGTCTCCACTCATAACTGTAGTTTCTCATCCTGGTATATTTTTGGTGAATCTACATGATTCTTTTCTATAATGGGTTGCCCAACACTCCATATAGTACTGCAATTGTGGCCTAACCATCACCATGTACAAATTTATCATTTTTCTTTGCTCTTTTATGTTCTAACCCAAAATGCGATCTGCATTTCTTTAAGGCTTTACCTGCCTGCGCTTCCACTTTCAAGTATTTTAATCCTTGGGTTTAAATTTTCTTCTGTACCCTTCAGCATTTTTCCATTAATTAAGTTGCTATAATCCCATACCTTGTTTTTCCTTTCAAAATGCAGTGCACTTCACTGCATTAAAATTGCCACCTAATCTGATTCTTTTGACCTGGCCATGTCCACCCTGAAGTAATTTACACTTCAACCTGCTGTTTGCCAAAACCGCCTCTTTCATGTTTTCAGTAAATTTCAGTATTGTGCTCCTTATGTCTCCGTTCAAATCATGTACATACATTGAAAACAAAAGTGGATCCAGCACTGACTCCCCCTGAGGTACACCACTTCCAACTCTTCCCAAACCTGAGCCACACCCATTAACCCAACTGTCTATCCGTGCTGCCTCATTTCTTCTGGGACCATATACCTGTGGTTTTGTTTAAACAATTTTTGCGACACCTCGTCAAACACCTTCTGCAAATCCATACAGTCCACATATCCATTTAGATCTATTGCATTTCCCTCGAGTTAATTAGTCATTTAAAAAAAACCTCCCAAGATTTTCTCTTTAATAAATGCATGTTGATCATCCCATTCATTTCTAAATGCTCACTATTTTGATCTTGATTTATGGATCCAGTATGAATATCCAGGATGTGATCTGGAATGAATTGTTAGACTTTGTATGCAAAATGTTGGTTAAATCATTGGCCGCCTTGCTATGCTTTTGCTTTTTTGGTTTTTACTTAGCTTCCTAATGCTTTTGTTTTGCTTGCTTTAAATGATGATTAATATGTCTGCTGCTTTTTTATGATGGCCCCACGAGATTGAATGATATAGTTGATCAGTAGCTGTCTTAGCTACGATGGACTAGTTGGTTTATTGGTCGTGACTGTATTTATGGGTTGCAGGTTCAAACTAGAAATCTCTGAACAGTAAAGTACAGCAATTTTAAGATGCAGTCATCGAAAAGTGGCCTTAAGGTAGCACTAATGAAAAATTGGTTCTGTACTTTTAAGATGGCAAAGGTACATTGTCTCAGTTTAAATTCATCTACTCTTTAAAATAATGTGCTTGTGGAAGGAAGTTTTTTCTGTTTACCTTTTTTGAAGAGATCAGCTGTTAAAAACGTTGAATTATAATTTTGTGTTCAGCCATGGTGCCTGCCTGTCTGTCGAGCATAGCAAAGCCTGACTTCCTGTCAGGGCTTGTAGATCAGGAGCTGACTGAGGAGACAAAGTTCAGTGTTGAAGGCTCATTTTACAGTTCCTGAACGTTTGTCTGCCAAATCAGCCTTCATACTATCGCACCTCTGTTTAACGTTGGGCTTTAATTGTACTGTACTTGATCAGGACAGGTGCTATTAATCAAACTGTAATGAGTATTGCAATTATTGCCAGTTTCTCTTAATTTCTGTCCGCTAACTCCATTACCACTTTCTCATCCAAGAACATAGATTAGTAATTTTCTCACATGTCTGTACTGCAGTGTCAGCCATGGTTCAGCTGGTCGCACTCACCTCTGAGTCAGAAGGTTGTGAATTCACGACCCACTCCAGAGACTTGAGCACATTATCCAGGCTGACACTCCAGTGCAGTACCGAGGAAGTGCCACACGGTTGGAAGTGCCGTCTTTTGGATGAGATGTTAAACTGAGGCCCCATCTCCGTTAAAGATCAGACATAAAAGATTCCATGGCACTTATTTGAAGAGGAGCAGGGGAATTCTCCCTGGTGTCTTGGCCAATATTTATTTATTTTACCAACATCGCTAAAAATCCAGATTATCTGGTAATTATCACATTGCTGTGTGTAAATTTGCTGCCACATTTCTTGCATTACAACAGTGACTGCACTTCAAAAATACTTCATTGACTGTAAAGCACTTTGGGATGTGCTGAATTCATGAAAGGCGCTATATAAATGCGAGTTCTTTAATTCTACTCTCTAAGCCCACAACAAAAGGTACAAGACAATGAGGTGGCATCTGGTTTCTTTGATTAGAAACTTGGTTTTATGAAGGATGGGCATGAGTCCACTTTTGTTCAGTTCAACACAATACAGCACTTCAATGCACCACACCAACACCTTGCTGATAGCTGTACTGTGTAAAAATGGCGGTGCCCTGCGATAATATTGAAGGAGAATGTGATGGCTTGTCGGTTGATCTCTTAAACCATTATGGACAGCAGCCATGTTTGTTTTTTCTGACATTGATTTAAGGGATTGACCAGACTGCTATTGGCCTTCTGCAATTCTGTGCTGTGTCTGCTACTTTTTTTTAATGTATCCTGTGGTCTCTCCAGTCAGCTGAACATATGGATGCTTTGACAGCTGTGACAAGCCCTAGCTGTCCTTGAAATGTTTCGTCCAGCAGACAGACAGCTGGAGTCTCTTATCTCATTGACTTCACTAAACTTGACCTCCAAAGGTTTGTTACACAGGCCGTCTGGGCATACTTTAGTGCTCATTGTGAATCCCAGTGTTTCTTGGTGTAAAAATGAAGAGGTTATTTGTGATTGCTGCAGCGTCCTATTTAGCACTAACCTTTCGCTTTTCCAGTAGGTTTCCATTTTAAGTGAAAGTAACATGATCAATAATGTCCAAAACCTTTAGAATTTATAGTCTAACACTGTATTGACACTGAGGAAAAATGTTACCTGCTTTATTCCTGTACATGTGGCTCGAGTGAAATCTGTCATAATTTAAGTGCCTCTGTCTGATTGCTTTCACTTTGCCCAAACATTTTGGCCCTCTTTCTAGGAATTGACTCTATTGTAGAATAAAAATTATGATGTTAGAATGTTTAAGATCCTTCAATGATTCTAAATCCATCTTCCCTATCTTGCTGCTGGTGAATCTTAACTGGTGCCCTACAGCAGCCGACCATGTAATTGGAGGATTTTGGCTGCCCCTGCATTGTCTGCATGACTTTCCAGAGACTCGTTTTTTGAGATGAGAGAAATATTGCTTGTTGTGCTTGGGGCCCAGAATAGTGCCTGAGTGCCAAGGCCCAAAGCTCTGTAATTCTCTCCCTAAACCACTCTACTGCTCTTTCCTCCTTCAAGACGCTCCTTTTAAAAACAACTTCATCTGCCCTAACATGTAGCTCTGTCAAATTTTGTTTGCTCGCACTCCTGTGAAGCGCCTTGGGACAATTTGCTACTTTAAAGGCGCTATATAAATCCAATGTTGGTGCTGCTTTTTAAAAAAAAAAAAATTTAAAAAAAAAAAAAAAAAATTATTTTTTTATTGAGTCACTAATACCATGGCCTTGAAATGAGATCCTGGTAGGCAGGATAATATGTTGGTCTGAAATTCATTTCCATGGTTTCAGTGGAGGTGTAAACTATTTAAAATATGTTAGCACCTTTGCTAAAATGGCAGAGGCATTTCAAGCAAATACAACAACAACTTGCATTTATATAGTGCTTTTAACGTAGTGAAACATCCCACAGTTTTTAGCATACATTAAGTGTTTTCATGCTAGAGTTCCACAGTGTAATTTCTGGGTCCTTGCATGAAAGGTTCGCTTTTTTTATTTGTTTTTATGGGATGTGGGCGTCGCTGGCAAGGCCGGCATTTATTGCCCATCCCTAATTGCCCTTGAAGGTGGTGGTGAGCGGCCTCCTTGAACCGCTGCAGTCTGTGTGGTGAAGGTAGTCCCACAGTGCTGTTAGGGAGGGAGTTCCAGGATTTTGACCCAGTGACGATGAAGAATCAGCGATATACTTCTAAGTCAGGATGGTGTGTGACTTGGAGGTGGTGGTGTTCCCATGCATCTGCTGCCCTTGTCCTTCTAGGTGGAAGAGGTCATGGGTTTGGGAGGTGCTGCCGAAGAAGCCTTGGCGAGTTGCTGCAGTGCATCTTGTAGATGGTACACACTGCAGCCACGGTGGTGGAGGGAGTGAATGTTTAAGGTGCTGGATGGGGTGCCAGTCAATCGGGCTGCTTTGTCCTGGATGGTTCGATGACCTCTTGCTGTCGATTGCATTGTGGCACCTGAAATCTGAAAAACTGAACCATCTAGCAGTTGTACTGTAACTGGATTTTACATCTTTTGCCCCTCCAAAAAGAATCTCTGAAAAGGAAGCATTGCGTCATGCTCATTTTATTTGTTCATAGCTTGGACGTTTTGGAATTACAGTATGATGATGGAACTGCACTAGGGTTGATCCAGCTGAACAACTCCAGTTCGAACAATCTAGTATGGCCATGGTAGTTTGTTTACATTTAGTTCAAAAGAAATGACACTTGATGGAATAAAAACACAAAATGCTGGAAATACTCCGCAGGTCAGGCGGCATCTGTGCAGAGAGAAACAGAGTTAACGTTTCAAGTCGATGAAAACTTTAACTCTGTTTCTCCCTTGACAGATGCTACCTGACCACCTGAGTATTTCCAGCATTTATTGTTTCAGATTTCCAACATCTGCCATATTTTGCTTTTGTATTGACATTTAATGGAGTTGGTTTAAGTATCGTAAAACCAAGCTAGTTAACAATTTCCATCTAAAAATGAAATCTAATTTATTTCATTTATTCAATGAAATTTTGATTTTTGTACTGATTTGTGCAGTCGCTAATTTGCAATTCTTGTAATATTCTGGTAAACTAGCTTCCCCCACCACCGCCAATTACCTGCTCTTTAACTGCAGTATGGGTGGATAACAGCACTGAAAACTTTGATTTCCATTGTGGATGCTTTGAAGGAAGGATGGCTGTGAATTGTGGACTTCATGCAATCTGAGGCCATTCCCAGCTGTTGCAGGGAAGGAAGGGATGGGGCACTATCACTCATGTCATTGCAATCCTGAAAAGCTGAAAATTGAGGCTCAGCCTTGTTTTTTGGTTCCTGGAATTCTGACTACCTCCAGTTAATGATAGGTCATCCAAATGTGATCGCTGGGATTCTGTCGTAGTAAACTGGGATCACATGTTAAGGCAGTGTTGTATTTAAAATGGCTAAAAGTCCAATTGCATAATTTATACTAGCTGCTTGTTTTATTGCTCAAGTCCATTTACTTTCAACTCGTTGCAGTTGCTAACCTGAAAAATCCAACCTGGAACGTATTGGCAAGCTTATTATAAGGAGGTCAGATACCATGTGACCAAAAACACTCATCACACCAATATTTCTGAATCAGCAATAATGAATATTGAAATTCTTCCGAATCAAGAATTTTTGAACTGCGATGGGATGCGAAGAGAAATTAAAGTTGGTTTAAGTTACAAGAACAGAAATACTTTCTTCTGTTATCTCTTAATAGCTATTTGCCATCTTATTATGGTAAACAGACTTTTTCTAAGCTAGAATTGTTTTATTGTGATATTCATTCCACCCACCCCCACCCTCCATTACTTATAATGTATATTTTTAATCTTTAAACAAAAGATTATCTGATGAAGATACGAGTAGCCCGAATATAAATACTGAAGCTCTGGGAAAGCAAAGTTCAGCTGTAAAAAGAGACTTGTTCAGAAAGGCGACACCCACACTGAGTTTTAGGACACATGGCAGCTTGTCAGTGCTGTGCTTTGGGTCTAAAAGGCTTCAAAAGTCAATTTAAATCCTTGCTTTTTGTAAAAAAAAACCACACACATGCTGGCATTCAGGAGTCAAGTAAGGTGTAATGGAGTCAATGCTGGCAACTTACAATAATACGACATGCACATCTACCTAATTCCTGCTGTGCATTCTCTAGCCTGAAAGGTAAGTTTCTGCTTGTCATTTTTATTGGGTAAGTTGATGGATCATTTTTTTCATTTGCTGTGTGGGGTAATTAGACAGTGAGGTGGGATGGGTAAATGTTTCAGGTGGAGAATGTTTGTTTACTTTCAGTTTTGGGCTATTGACGGTTTCTCTGGTGGCTGGAGTCCTTCATTGTCTTGACACTGTGTATTTGAACACACGTGCCTCCAGTGTTGGAAATCTATTTGCTGATTTTTGTGATGGGCAATCACTGCTTCAGTATGGCCTGGAGGCATCCTTAACATTGTTTGCTTTTAGACCTTAATTTTGAGGGAAGTAAGAAGTTTGTGTACTAGTGGTGTACCCAGCCAAAGCACTAGTGAGATTAATTCAATGAAAGGTTATTCTGCAGATGAAACATATCAAAACATCATGCTTCAAAACAAAAAAAAGCTAGTTCTTTAAAACAACTAACCTTGGCTCCAGGCCAGAAAACAAACCAAATTTAGGTAGCAGAAACTCTTGAATATTTCAGAAAGCACATCCAGACCCAGGAGAAGATCACATGATCCTTTATTATTCTCATACAACCTCCCACAACATTACACAAACCTTCTCGATGTCGGACTCCTGGCTGGCAGTGGCATCAACATCGTGACTAAAGTGTCATTGGCAGAAGGCTGAGGGTAAATGTAGAGAAGATGTTTCCACTTGTGGGGGGAGACCCAAACTAGTGGCCATCAATAGAAAGTAGTCGCTTAATAGATCCAGTAGGGAATTTAGGAAAAACTTCTTTACCCAGAGAATGGTTAGAATGAGGAACTTGCTACCACAGGAGTAGTTGGTGCGAGCATGGATGCATTTAAGGGGAAGCTAGATAAACACATGAGAAAGGAATAGAATTATATGTTGATGGGATTAGATGAGGAAGGTGGGAGGAGGCTCATGTAGAGTATGAATGCTGGCATAGACCTGTTGGGCTGAATGGCCTGTTTCTGTGCTGTAAATTCTATTTAAACTGCAGGTCATTGTGCAAACCTCTTTTTAAAAACGAATACGTGTGTGTGGACAAACACGAAAAGGAGAAATTTTCTTCTTTTAAAAAAAAAAGCAGCATGTGGTGCAAGCTACACTAAGTAAAACTGTTTATTACACAACAGTATCTTGGCATATTTTGCCACCAGCAATTTCAATCTAGCTAACTAATTGTATATTGCATGAGAAATATAACGTTGCTTGCAGTATCATTTATGAAAACTGGTATAGCATTCGTGTCCAGCCAGTGTAGAAGCTGGTGACACAAATTTGTACATGCAATTTAAACAGGGATGCAGGATAGAGATGATTGCATTCTTGGTGAAAGACCAGTGGTTATCTTCTTGCAATGTTCCTGGCATGCTGACTTTCAGCGCGAGTGAAATGAACTTTGTGTTCTGTTATTGTGAATTCTCTTTGGTTACGACACAAAATATTCCTACTTCGCAAAGTAGAACCTTGTTTTTCAATTATATTTATCATAGCTAAGACATACTGGAAAACTGATTTGTGGAGCTTAAAAGTCCCACCATTTGGTGCAAATATGTTCATTTTGCTCCAAATATAGATATTGGATCTTAACTTGCCCTTGTGGTACAATTTGTTCATTTTTTTTCAGTGCTAAGTAAAAGCTACATATCATCGTGACAACTGTGTATGTTCACTTTGTCTGTACATTAGAGCGAGAAGTGTAAAATTATTCAGATTTCCGTTAAATGTAAAACTACTCATGAGCCAGTAATGCAAGTGGTTATGGTTGCAAAGGGTTATTTTTCTTCATTGAAGCGCTAAAGAATATGTGGGACTAAATCTGTAAAACCAAGCTAACTGAAAGGAAACTTGATCTTGTATTTCTCATGATGTGCTGGCTCTGTTGTCTATACCATTTTCACGTGGCTTAGTTTAAAAGGGCTGGGCAAACTGCTGCATGCTTAACTGCTGATGATTCTCAACAAGATCCTGATGTATTCCTGTTCCTCGTGTCTGCTTCATGTAAAAATTGTGCGGAAGTATGCTTGCACCAAACCCAGGCAGGGTAATCTTTTTAGTTCTGTCACGGTGTATTGATCACAGCAATCAGACTGTGTGCTTTGTTCTACCATGTTCCTCTTGATGGGTATTATCCAACGCTCTGTTCAGTCAAAGAAACCTTTGATTTGAACCAGGCACTGAAGGAAGTGTGTGTTTGGATTATTATTGTGTGCAAGAAAATTTTGAACAAGTTTGACCGACACCAAAACATAACTTGGCTATTACCCATAATAACATACTGTGTCAGCTTGGCTCAGTAGTAAACACATCTGTCCCTGAGTCAGAATGTTGTGGGTACGAGCCCCAGTGCAGGACTTGAGTACCTATTCCAGGCTAAACACGGTAGTGCTAGGGGAATGCTGCACTTTGAGATTCTGTCTTTTGGATGAGATGTTAAACTAAGGCCCTAGCATAGAATAATTTTGCTATTGAGATGTGTAAACCAGGAAGATTGCAGCTTGTACTGTGAACAGGCATTTTCTGCAGTAAAAATAAGCATTTACAAGAGTTATTTGTAATTGCTACTGAATTCTATTTAGATTTATGTTTGGCTTTTACAAAAGCTTTGTTCAGATTTATCGTCCGACACCTATATTGGCACTGAACAAATATATAGTGCCTGTTGATTCCTTTGTGTTCTATAGTTGGCTTTCCTTCACGCTTGGCAAAAGGGAAAAATATTAATGTAGGGTTCCCACTTTCAATAACTCTCCATGGGGGCCCCTGCTGGAGGTATGAACATGGGGATGTTAAGACAGGGTTAGGTTTGGCTATAATCACCCCTCCTCATCGTCCAATATCCTACCACTATTTGTTGTCTGGGTTCACAGCTCTGCAGGTGAAGGATACCCACTTGGATGAAGTACTGCCAGCTCCTGTTGCACTGCACCCTGCAGTAAGTCACCACCTCCTGAGAGGGTTTAAATTGGAGCAGGTGAACTGAAAAGAAAATATTTTTCTTGTGGGGGGGGGTGGGGTGGTGGTGGAAAGAAAATACCAGTGGCTGGCTTAAAAATCCAGTGATGTAGCAAGTCCATGAGCAATATGATTGTAGACTAAGGATAAGTGGGAGTTAATCCAAAGGGAAAATAATACACCATTGAAAGAACATTTTTGCACAGAATCAACTTACCTGATAGATCAAATTGATGCCACTTTTCAAAAGCACAGCACCATAGGGACACCTGGGAAGTAAAAGAAGTTGACCCTCTGGGAGGTAAATGGATACAAAATGATTTAAGAACTTTAGACCACCAAGTCTGCCTAAGGAGGTGGACAGTTTGCTTTATGAAGAGCTAGGAAGCGTATATGTGATAACAGAAGTTATTTTAATGGACGACTTCAATAAACCTAATCTAAACCAGGAAAATCCAAGTCAGTTAGTAGATGTAGTGCATGACTGCTTTTCAATCCAGTGCATTGAGGATTATCTATAAAGCATTAAGCTAGTTTAACAGCATGGATTCAGAAGGGAAGATTCTGCCTGACAGACCTGTTCGACTTTTTTTAAGGCAGTGACAACCCGTGAACTGTGATCAACCCTATAACATGGCGTACCTTGATGTCCAAAAGATTTTTGACAGATGTCCACATGAAAGGCTATTGACTAAACTCAAAGGGAGAAGAATTTGGTTGCTTTGCACCTCCCGTTCGCACCCCGAGAGGGGGCGCAAAGCAACTAGCGCCTGGGCATGGCGCTGCTAACGCCTCCCGCGAAATTCAGCGGGAGGTTAGCGGCGGCAGTAGCTGGCTGCACTCCACGGCACCGCGCCTCTGGTGATGATGTCATCGCTGTACGCAGCACCCCGACTGCAAACTTGGCTCGCGCCCCCTGACCTACTGCCGGACGCAATGTCTGACAGGGTCAGGGTGGCGTTTTTAAGAACGTACGAAATAGGCTCAAAGCCACTTCCCTGCCCGTTCCCCATAATCCTTCACTCCCTTATCTTGCAAAAATTTGTCTATCTCCACCTTTAAAATGTATTTAATGACCCAGCCTCCACAGCTCTGGGGCAGAGAATTCCACAGATTTACGACCCTCAGAAGAAATTCCTCCTCATCTCGGTTCTAAAAGGGCGACCCTTTATTCTAAAACTGTGCCCCCGCATTCTAGATTTCCCCACGAGGGGAAACATCTTCTCTGCATCTACCTTGTCGTGCCCCCTTCATATCTTATATGTTTCAATAAGATCACACCTCATTCTTCTAAATTCCAATGAATATAGGCCCAGTCTGCTCAACTTTTCTTCATAAGTCAAACCCCATATCTCAGGAATTAACCTAGTGAATCGTCTCTGAACTGCTTCCAATGCAAGTATATCCATCCTTTTAAATAAGGAGACCAAAACTGTCCGCAGTACTCAAGGTGTGGTCTCACCAATACCCTGTACAGTTGTAGCAGGACTTCCCTGCTTTTATACTCCAATCCCTTTGAAATAAAGGCCAACATTCCATTTGCCTTTTTGATTACTTGCTGTATCTGCATGCTAACTGTTTGTGTTTCATGCACAAGGACTCCCAGGTCCCTCTGAACTGTAGCATTTTGTAATCTCTCTCCACTTAAAATAATTTTGCTTTTTTATTTTTCCTGCCAAAGTGGATAACTTCGCACTTTCCCACATTATACTCCATCTGCCAAATGTTTGCCCACTCACTTAGCCTGTCTATATCCCTTTGCGAGTTCTTTGAGTCCTCTGCACAACTTGCTTTCCCACCCATCTTTGTATCATCCGCAAACTTGGCTACATTACACTCGGTCCCTTCATCCAAGTCATTAATGTAGATTGTGAATAGTTGAGGCCCCAGCACCGATCCCTGTGGCACCCCACTAGTTACTGTTTGCCAACCAGAAAATGACCCATTTATCCCGACTCTCTGCTTTCTGTTAGTTAGTCAATTCTCTATCCATGCTGATATTATCCCCAATCCCATGAGCCCTTGTGTCATAACCTTTTATGTGACACCTTATCAAATGCCTTCTGGAAATCCAAATACACCACATCCACTGGTTCACCTTTGTCCACCCTGCTCATTACCTCCTCCAAGAGCTCCAGCAAGTTTGTTAAACATGATTTCCCTTTCCTAAAATCATGCTGACTCCGCTTGACTGCATTATGATTTTCCAAATGCCCTGCTACTGCTTCCTTAATGAAGGACTCCAGCATTTTCCCAATGACAGATGTTAGGCTAACTGGTCTATAGTTTCCTGCTTTCTGTCTCCCTCCTTTCTTAAATAGGGGTGTTACATTTGTGGTTTTCCAATCTGCTGGGACCTCTCCAGTGAATTTTGGTATATTGCAACCAATGCATCCACTATCTCTGCAGCCACTTCCTTTTAAGACCCTGGGATGCAGGCCATCTGGTCCAGGGGACTTGTCATCTTTTAGTCCCATTATTTTACCAAGTACTATTTCCTTAGTGACAGTGATTGTCTTTAGTTCCCCCCTCCCTGTGGTCCCTTGATTATCCATTATTGGGATGCTGTTAGTTTCTTCTACCGTGAAGACAGATGCAAAATATTTGTTCAGAGTCTCTGCCATTTCCTCATTCCCCATTATTAATTCCCCAGTCTCATCCTCTAAGGGACCAACGTTTACTTTATGTTTGCGGCTGGGGTGGCATTAATTGAAGGGCAGGTGCCGGGTGACCATTTTTTGGGGCTGCCTGCCCCCCTCTGGCCTCCTCCTGCGGGGTGCCGGCCGCGATCAGTCAGCCCTGCACTCCTCGAGTGCCGGGCTCTCTTCCCGGCACCCCGCTCCCCGGTGGTCCAGCAGAACCCCGGTGCACGCTGCACTAGGCCCCTCCACTTTGATCAGGCGAGGGAGGCCTGCAGTACTCTGGCACTACGTGCCAGCGCGCGTGGAGCTGCTGCACGTAGCGCCGTGATTTTGAATGGTAGTGCCCCGCCTCCTGCTTGGGGTGCTACCATTGAATTTCAGGTGCTAAATTTTTCGGGGCACTAAAAGTAACGTCCCAGCGAAGTTATTGCCCCAAAGGGGGCGCAAGCCAATTTTTCCCCCCTTAGGGTCTGAGGATTTGGGGTAAATCCTAGGAATGGCTAAGAAACTGGTTGAAGGGTAGGAAGCAAACAAGTACTACTTGAAGGAGTTATGTCAGAGTTGAGGGTAAACAAGTTCTGAGTGGGGTGCCTCAAGGCTCAGTGGGAAGAACATTACTGTTTCTAATTTACATAAACAGCTTGGAATCAGAAACTTGCAGATGATCCGAATTAGGAGAAGCAGTGGAATCAGAAGAGGCAGCTTAGAAATGACAATGAGTTGAACAAGACATGGAGTTGGCCAGAATAATGGTACATTAGAAATTTAATGCAAACACGTGTAAATAGCTGCACATAGTAAGGAAAAGTTGACACGTACCCCATGATGGGATGTTGAAGTAGCGAAGGTTGAAGCTGAATGTGACCCAAGAGTCTTCAACTTGACACTAAACATGCCCAACCAATGCAGAGCAGCAGGCAGAAAAGCCAATAGGATGTTGAACTACATAGTCAAAAGCAGTAGATTATAGGTCAGAGGAGGCAATGATCAAACATTTATGATGCTCAAGTCAGACCCTTAAATACTGCATCCATTTCTGGTCACCAAGCAATGAGAGAGACATGCAAGCAGTAGAGGCAATGCAGCGAAGAGCCACAAGGCTAATCCCCCCCCCCCGCCCCCCCAAATGCCGGCTATGAGTTACAAGAAAAAACTGAAGAACCTTGGGCTCGTCGGCCTGGAAAGGTGATTCTATAGAGGTATATAACATTGTTGGGAGTATAGAAAAAGTTAACCCAGGATATCACTTTAGTGCAGGAAAAGAACTAGGGGATACAGGCTCAAACTAGAAAAGGGTACTTTGAAGACAGATATTGGGAAATTCCTCTTCACAGTTAGAGTAATCCAAGGTTCTCCCTGGATGGATGAATCAAGTGGGCTGAATGGTCTTCCGATCCATAACATTTTGTGATCTTGAGAGGAAACCGGTAGTTTTGAAAGCTTGTGTCTCTATTAGGCAAGTTGGTTACAATTTTTTTTTAATTAACTGCCCATCATTTGAGGGGGAAAAAATGGGTAGGTAGGTGGCAGTTACAAGCCCATTGTACAAGAAGTGCAAATGATTAATGATGTGGGAATGAAACTCAAAGTCTATGGACATTATGCAAAGCTGAAGACTTGCATTTATTATAACACCTATGTCTCCCAGAAACCCCTCAAGCACTTCATATATCATGAATTAATTGAAGTGCAATGAATGTTGTATAGGCAAATTACAAGAGCAGGTCAGAGGCTGGGTATTCTGTGGCGAATGACTCTCTCCTCCTGACTCCCCAAAGCCTTTCCACTATCTACAAGGCAAATGTCAGGAGTGTGATGGAATCGATTCTACTTGCCTGGATGAGTGCAGCTTCAACAACACTCGAAGCTTGATACCATCCAGAACAAAGCAACCCAGTTGATTGGCACCCCATCCACCACCTTAAACATTTACTCCCTCCACCACCGGCGTACAGTGTCTGCAGTGTGTACCATCTACAAGATTCACTGCAGCAACTTGCCAAGGCTTCTTAGACAACACCTCCCAAACCCGTGACCTCTACCACCTAGAAGGATAAGTACAGCAGGCGCATAGGAGCGCACCCTCCAAGTCACAGACCATCCTGACTTGGAAATAGATCGCTGTTCCCTTATCTTCGCTGGGTCAAAATCCTGGAACTGCCTACGTAACACCAGTGTGGGAGTACCTCCGCCACACTGACTGCAGCAGTTCAAGAAGGTAGCTCATCACCACCTTCTTGAGGGCAATTAGGGATGGGCAGTAAATGCCAGCCTTGCCAGCGACACCCACAGCCCATGAATGAATAATAAAAATGACAGTCATTTATGCACAGTAAGATCTTGCACAGCAGTAAGATGAATAACCAGTTCAGTCATTTTAGATGGCATTGGGTAGAAGAAATTGGGATAACTTGTCCTTTTTTGAGTAGGATCTACAACATGTGCCATAAACAGACAGATGTAATACTCCCGTAGTACTGACCTGGAGTGCTTGAACTCCTAACGAAAGTACTGAGACTGAAACTAGCAGTTAACCAAACGTGGTTTAATGCACTAGTAAAAGTTACAAACAAAAACGCAGGAGAAACTCTATACAGGTCTGTACACCAACCGGTTCCACGAGGACAGAGGGAACACCTCTCCCCTCTGACGTCATCACGTTTCCTGCCGTTGGGAACGTCCCGTGACCTGCACGATGACGTCATTGCACTGGATCGCCATTTTACCAAACCCGCGCTGTTTATACAGAGCAAACACTTAAAGGTAACAAGCCCCTGTTAAAGGCAATTATATACATTATTACTGCAAGAGTCTCTTGGTGGCTTTGCCACACTAGCCTAGTTTATATGCTCAAGTCTTAGAATGGCACTTGCACCCACACCCTTCTGACTCCCAAGGTGAGAGCTCTACCAAGCGAGCCGAGCTGACGGTGTGTTTATTTTTCAACGTTGTTACCGATCAGTATAAAATGCAAGTTGTTTTTGTTTATGCTTTCATGGGAGTGTGTCGAGTATTGGATTCAATATTGTATGTTCTGTCTAATAACCCTTTTTGATAGAAAGCTCAAGATTGGTAATGAAGCTGTTTGTTTTAAAATGACATTGACCTGTATGGTGCTCGCCTATTGTTGCTGAAGATTAGATTGCCCCTGATGGGAATAAGCACATAGTAGCAATTACATTTCTCTTGCATTCTTTTGTTTTTCTTTGACAGAAGATTCCAGAAGATCTGGAAATTAAAAGGAGTGTGTTATTCCCGCACCAATAGCCTTTCCTTGGGCTTAACAGGCACCAATATAGCGGTGTAGCTAAATCAAATATATTTATTTTGCCATTTTCAAAATAAATGTTAAAGGATTTCTTGCCTCTTTTGCCTTCACCAATGAGGGATAAGACAAAAGCAGAGATTATTATCCTCTGCTGCAAGAACGGTGAAGTCACCTAGTGCTTTAGTTGACTATTTGACATAACCCCACTGCTGGCTGAGGCCACTTGTACCTGTTTGGTGAAGTAGGTGTCACCTTTGAAAATGCAGGCAGGATATAACTGAGCAATACAGACTAGAAGGTTCCGGGTTCAATTCCCAGCCTCCACTGAAACTCATCTGAATGATTGCTTTAAATTTCAAAAATTCCTTGCATTTATGTAGAACCATATCACATCCAAATGTCTGATACTTCGCATAGAAAATTATTCTTGGGGCACGGCATTACCTGTATGGGGAAAATTGAGATCATTCGCTCGCTCGCTCACTCGCTCGTCGGCCTTGGCTCTGTGGTGGTACTCTCTCCTAAGTTGGAGGGTTGAGTTCAAATCCCACTCCAGAGACTTGAGCACATAATCAAGCCGGGCACTTCAGTGTATTACTGAGGGAGTGCTGCATGATCAGAGGTGCCATCTCAGATGAGACGTTCAACTGAGGCCCCATCTGGCCCCTCGGGGGCACGAAGAGTGGGGAAGTTCTGCCGGTATCCTGGCCAACATTTATCCCTCAACTAAACCTTTTTATATAAATTTAAATTAAAAACCCAGATCTTGTCACATATTTCATTGCTGTTTGTGGGAGCTTGCTGTGTGTAAATGGGCTGCCATTTTTTCTACATTGCAACAGTGACTACAATTCAAAAGCTTTTCATTGGCAGTAAACTGCTTTAGTTGATCCACTCTTGAGTTTGGCATTCTGCCGTCTGTTTGGAGGCTCTTTGGTCAGTACTTCAAGTCGTTCCAAGTTGCTGCGAATCTGATCTATTCATGTCATTAAAAAGCTCTATATATAAATGCAAGTCTTTTTTGTTAATGCAGGGCCACCTTTCTGCTACAGTACAACTTTTGAATGCTTGTCTAATTTAACAAACTATCTGTTATATTAAATGTGTCTCTTCAATTTAGTAACTTTCAACTGGGGCGAAGCTTTATCTTTGGTGTAAATAAGTTGCTACAGTTTCAGGGTTGACTTTCTACCCTTGATGTGAAAGGCTTTCATTGAGTTTGTTTTATTGTGTTCTTGTACCACTTAATGTAGCATTATCGGGAATGCATAATTGTTATAGGCATTGCACATAACCCTGAATATCTCTGAATCATAGATCATTCTCTGTGGAGTCCCTAAAAACACAAACCTACACACACCCTTTTGTGCCTGGAGGAAATGTTTTAAATCTTTATTTTCCCGTGGGAGTTCTGCTTCTTGTTGTCCAAATATAAATTTCCTGCCTCATAGTTGAACTTAATTTGAATGTAAAGTTTGCGAGGAGCAAGGCCTAACGCCTTCAATGATTTTTGCCCACCCTGTTGCCTGTAAAGGAGACGGCGACTATAGCATATGATCTGCATAGATAGAAACTTGGTACGGTGACCATTTTCAAAAGCCCTCCGGTTCTAATTTCAGGAAGAGTTCAAAATTCTGCACCCTGTAAGTGTTGTATCTTGTAATGTTACAGTGCAGAAATGGATCCTTCAAACCAAGTCCACACCAGTGTTTCTCTCCATATGAGCCACCTAGTCTAATCTCTATCTCCTGCTTTCAAAAGGGAATTGGATAAGTACCTGGAGAGAGAAAAAATTGCAGGGCTATGGAGAAGGGGTGGGGGGGATTGGGACTAGCTGAAGTGCTCTTGCAGAGAGCCGGCATGGGCTCGATGGGCCAAATGGCCTCCTACTGTGCTGTAACGATTCTATGATTCTAACAGTGGTTTGTGTAAGAGAATTTCACTTTGTAACCATCTCCTTCAATTTTATGATTATCTTAAATTTGTGCCCTCTTATGGTTTTGCCAACCAGTGGAAATGATCAATCATTATTTACCTTATCACAATCATGGCAATCTCTGTCGGGTCAACCCTTAACCTTGTCGGCTGTAGTGAAAAAGCCCTAGCTTCTGAAGTCTCTCTTCATAACTGGAACTCTCCTCCTTGATGACAGTTCTTTTTATTTAAAACGATAATTAAAAAATTGTTGCCAATTGCTCTGGTTTAAAGCACTGTGATGCGACACCAAGCGGTAAGCTCCCAGGTTTGATCCCTATTTTGTGCTGAATAAACCAGTCTTGGCCAAACCTGGTACTGGTGAAGCAGTTACATTAGCCTCTTGTACACAGACTTAAGCCAAAAACAACCAGGAGTCCCCAGCCCACGTGTTCTGGTGAGGTACAGGAATTATTGCCTTTACTCTTCAATTCTCTTAACTAGCCAGAATATCTAATGAGGACATTCCTCATGAGTGAATTTATGTAGAAATGAAAATTGCATTTTGACTGATTTTCATAGGCTATATTTAAAATAAAACTTGTACTCAAAGGGTTGCAATCTTATTTTAAGAACATCCTGTGGACAGAAATACTCTATAAATGACCAAGTGCTATAATCTGAAAGGAAAAGATATTGGAATACTTCTATAACCCCTTGCCTGCTGTCCCATGTATTTTGATTTAATTTAATTTGCCAGTGGCATCATGTTGCTGGATGAAAATGCTTCAAGGACACCCTCAAAGCCTCCTTGGAAAAAGTGCAACATCCCCACCGACTCCTGGGAATCCCTGGCCCAAGACCGCACAAAGTGAAGAAGCATCCGGGAAGGCGTCGAACACCTCGAGTCTCTTCACCAGGAGCAAGCGCAAGGAGCGCACGTCAACCCAAGCACCCCACCCCTTCAACCACCATCTGCCCCACCTGTGACAGAGAATGTAGGTCCCGCCTTGGACTTATCCGTCACCTGAACTCACTTTTAATGTGGGAATAAGTTATCCTCGGTTCCGAGGGACTGCCTAAGAAGAGAAGTTGCTGGATGAAATAGAAACTTGTCAAATTGTGCCAAAGCCCTAAAATATCTTGGTTATTACATTCAACTGCATTTCCGAGACCATGGCCAGCTTGCTAGCCTCTGTGTTTTGAGGCTAGTAAACGTGGTGTTTAGTTTTCATCTTGCCTGCAAATGGCTGTAGAGATTGGTATTACTATAATCAACATCCATGTGCTCACCACTCATTTTAAAGTTAACATGCCAGGGTGATTTGGTTTTAGTTTACCTCTGCTTCAAAGTGCCTCTTTGTTTTCCCCTCCCTCATATAACCCAGCCAAATCATTTTAGAAAATACATTAAAAGTTCTGAGCTGTCTCCTGGAAGAACAGTTATAGCTGAAGCTTTGTTGTCCTTAATGGTTGAACAAACACTCAGTGGAGACTGGAATTTAAGAATGTTTCTCCAAACATTCCAGTACTGCAGGATCATATTTCCTGTCGGAGGAGCTCCATACAAATGGTCTATTTATGAGTTACACTGCTTGCAAAAGATATACCATGACTTAACTCGTGAATGCTTTTTGACTAACTTTCATCATCTTGTTGGTAAATCTAATGCTGCAGAAATTCTTTATCAAAAGCTGTAATTGTAGTTGAAGTATAATTTCCAAGGACGAGCGAAAAAACATTGAAATATGCCTTGGGCTTTGCTTTCTGTGACCCTCCTAAATATAGTCTCGGGTTCAAGAAGTCAGTACAGTAAATGGTATTATATCCCATATATAATACTAGGACGCATGTTTCCTCTGATGTGCAAGTGTGAAACACTAGGGGCTAAAAATTGAGGGGCGCTAACTTCACCGGGGTGCTAAAAGTAGCGCCCTGGAAAAATTAGCGCCTCGCGCCGGAAATTGGTTGCGCCCAAAGAGGTTGCGCCCACATCCCTCTTGGGGCACTGTGTTAATATTGTGGCGTTATGTGCCGCAGCGCCGCATGCTGCGGCCCGTCACGCCGCGGTATTGCAGGCCTTCCTCCCCTTAAAGGGGAGGGGCCTTGTGCAGCGTGACCTGGGCCCCCGGGGATCGGGAGTGCAGGCAAAAGAGCCCGGCACTCGAAGTGCCGGGCTCTTGGAGCGCAGCCAGCACTCCGCAGGGGGGGCCTTTCAGGAGGTCTGGGACGGGAGCGCTGGCAGGCAGCCAGTAACAAAAATGGCCGCCCCGCACCTCGCCTTTAAATTGCGCCTCCCTGGCTGCAGGTAGGCCCCCCTGCGTCCGGCGGTAAGTCAGGGGGCGCTCCTGAAGATCATGAGCGGGGCGCTGCGCACGCTAATGACGTCATTGTCAGCGGCGCAGCGTCACAGGGCGCTACCTGTTAGCACCACCACTAACCTCCCGCTGAATTTTGCGGGAGGCGTGGACAGTGCCGCGCCTGGGCGCTAGTTGCTTTGCATCATGTTAGCGCCCTCTTAAGACGCTAACAGGAGGCGCAACCAACTGAATTTTTCCCCCTAAGTGTAGAGGTATGTTGCAATTCCAAGTTTTAAAAAAAAACATTTTTTGCCACTTAAGAGATTTCAGTTTTATAGCACCCCTTCCCACAGACATGAGTAGCAGCTTGTGCATGGCAATGGAGCAAGGTACATGTCAAGTGGGATTGTGATATAAACATGAATCGTGATTGCATGTGCTATTCATATTGTGTCTATCTGTATGATCTTCAATTAATAGCCATATGGCCACATGGGTCAAGGTATTCTCTCAGCACGAGGTGTTGAGATTGCACAAGTGCTTGGGAAGACTAGGAGTAGGATTTTGCTACACCTACTGTACAGCGGAAAGCTTCCCACACAGCCAAGTGTAAACGACCTTGATAACTGGCTTAATGCCTCGAATACATGGTTGTGTGCTACTTGTGGGGATCAGATGATGGAATTGTGAAACGAGAACTTAATTCTGAATCCCAAAACTGTTGTAGGCTTGAATGTGCTCTCAAACTTAATCTATTGCTTTCCTTTGTTATCTTTTATATATGAATGAATCATTTATCACTATTCCTTCACAGGCAGTGTGCTATGGCTTGGTCAACAGGCAACTTACAAAGCATTTACAGCACAGAAACAGGCCCTCCAGGTCTGTGTTGGTGTTTATGCTCCATACAAGCCTCCTCCCACCCTTCATCTAACCCTATCAACATATCCTTCTATTCCTTTTGCCCTCATGCCTGTCTCTCTTCCCTTTAAATGCATCTATGCTATTTGCCTCAACTATTCCTTGTGGTAGCAAGTTCACATTCTAACCACTCTCTGGATAAAGAAGTTTCTCCTGAATTCCCTATTGGATTTATTAGTGACTGACTGACTGACTATCTTTTATAGTTGTAGCTCTTTGTTCTGGTGTCGCCTGGCAGTGGAAACATCTTCTCTACGTCTACCCTATCAAACCCTTTCATAATAAAGACCTCTATCAGGTCACCTCTCGGTCTTTTTTCTAGAGGGAAAAAAAGCCCCTGCCTGTACAGTATTTCCTGATGGGTATAACCTCTCGGTTCTGGTATCATTCTAGTAAATCTTTTTTGCACATTCTCCAGAGCCTCTATCTCCTTTTAATAATCTGGAGAGCAGAACTATTCCCAGTACTCCAAGTGTGGTCTAACCAAGGTTCTATGCAAGTTTAACACATCTCTGCTTTGTTCTTCGCTTCCATGGTTCTGCCAGTTGCCTCCAGGAGATGAGTGAATGGCCCTGAAGGTACTCCCTCCTCCTGGTCCTTGCCTTGGAACTCCCTATGAAAGCATAACAGAGAGTTCCTCCCCAATTGGGAAATGGTTTGTGCCATCATGTTAAAGCAGTCCGAGTCTGCAGCACAACGTGCCAACCTGTAGCCCAGATTTCAGACTTTGTATCATCGATTTCTTTGAGTTTTCCTACATTAGTGTTGATGGTGGAGAATGGACCATGTGGTATAAACATCCAACAGCAAAAAGGGATTGAGTGATATGGTGAAACAATGAATATCTTGGTCTTTTTTTCCACCATGTTGTATGTTCTTATGTTAATGTTGCTAACTGGCATTATTATGGTCAGTAGTTTAAGCAAAGGTTTTACTTCATGTGATGAGAAGAGATGATGGAGCAGGTGGTTTGTTTATCAAAGTCTGACCCTGAACCCCTGTCTTTTTCCTTCTTTCATCTCCTCTCATACCCTCTCTGAGCTCATCTTGTCAATGAGGGTGCTTCCTGCTCCCTTGACCTCATTCTCATGAAACTGCTCATCGCTCAACTTCCTTTTCCTGGCTCTTGTGTTGGCAACTCCTATAAATAGCATCCCTGAAATGAATGCCTAAACATGGCAGTGCAGTTTAGAAATAGTCTCTCCCATATTATATTGTCTGTCCTTTTTCTATACAGAAAGTTGAACAGAGTTGATCACCACAGTTGCTGAAGTCGCCTTTTGGCTGTGGGAATTGCCATTTATTTTGATGCCCCATACTTTCTCCCAAGTTTAACCTAAATTACTGACCCTTCATGGATAGTATAACATTTTTGAATGAAGTGCACCAGTCGCTGAAGGTAAGCATGCAGGTGCAGCAGGCGGTTAAGAAGGCAAATGGTATGTTGGTCTTCGTAGCGAGGGTTTGAGTACAGGAACAAGGATGTCTTGCTGCAGTTGTACAGGGCCTTGGCGAGACCACATCTGGAGTATTGTGTGCAGTTTTGGTCGCCTTTCTGAGGAAGGATGTTCTTGCCATGGAGGGAGTTCAGCGAAGATTCACCAGGCTGCTACCTGGGATGGCAGGAATGACGTGAGGAGAGATTGGGTCGATTGGGCTTGTACTCGCAGGAGTTTAGAAGAATGAGCGGTGATCTCATTGAAATTTGTAAAATTCTGACAGGACTGGACAGACTAGATGCAGGAAAGATGGTCGGGGAATCCAGGACCAGGGGACACAGTTGAAGGATAAAGGGTAGGCCATTTAGGACAGAAATGAGGAGGAATTTCTTCACCCAGAGAGTGGTGAACCTGTGGAACTCTCTACCACAGAAGGTGGTGGAGGCCAGTTCATTAAATATATTCAAGAAGGAGTTGGATATATTTCTTAAGGCTAAAGGGATGAAGGGGTATGGGGAGAAAGCAGGGACTGGGTACTGAATTTGGATGATCAGCCATGATCGCATTGAATGGCGGAGCAGGCTCGAGGGGCCGAATGGCCTACTCCTGCTCCTATCTTCTATGTTTCTATGTTAAGTGCTCTTAAAAGCAAACTCCTTCAAGGTGTGAATGGGGATGCCTGCAAAGGAGATGTAGGCATCTGCACAGTACTGTCCTATCCGCTTGTAGCATGTAGTTCAAATTTGAGTGCTTGGTTCCCAGTGAGGAGGTCATCAACCGGAGTGTTATGGCAGCTGCAATCATGTTGCTGTTTGTACGTTCCTTTCATTCTGGGCCAGACTGTCAGATTGAGTGGAAGTGAATCATTCCTCCTTTTGTGAGGTAGAGGAGGGAAGTATATCACGTCAACTGACTCCTTGCATTGCATTTCCTGTGAATGAATTACAAAGCAGTGTTGATGGTTGCTGTTGAGAGAACTTTTAGGTAAGGCCTACCAACCTTCTACCTGGTAAATGGCAAGTGGAGACCAATCTGTAGGGGCGCGCTTCATTTCCTTTTCCTTCCTCCCCTTTATCAAAAAATACTTGTTAATTTTCCAATCGTGAATTCTATTCTACTTTGTTTTTAGTAACATCAGAATTTCTTAGTACGACAAGTAAACATTTGAGAGTTCAAGGGCATTAAAAGCTGCTTTTAAGATCCTTTTGTTCATGCTATTAAACCTCCTCCTTTTGTGTTGATGGCAGAATTGCAGCGCCATCAAAAACGGGATCTGCAATTCTGCCGCTAGGGTAAGGATGCTGGATTTAGTTGTGTAAATGCGCGAGAGAGAGAGTTTCTGACTCTAGCCTCATGGAGTCCGATCTAAATGAGCACCAGTGCAAAAGTGGCTTTAATTGAAAATAATGCAGCGTTGATTGGATTTTCTCCTCCTCCTTCGTCCAGGGTTACTGAGCCCAGTTGTGGTCCTTCCACCACCACCCTGGCTGAGACCAGCAAAAACCGCACAGGTGAGGGATTGAATCTGGGGAATTCCCTGGTCTGTGTTCTTGACGCTCTATGATGGGGGCCAGCTGAACCATCAGGGTAAATGTGTAAATACATCTGTTGGTGTATAATACTTTTGTATAGTATATTCTAAAATGTTTAGATTTATAATTCTTAAAATAAACTTTTTCGTTTTCTTTGTCAAACATGTATTTTAAGCTGTTGGCCTGGTTGATCCACAGGATGTTTTGAGCCTGTCTGAACAAGAAAGGGTTAAAGGTCGGTTATAATGAATTGGCTTTTTGAAAGGCATTTCAGTTTGGCACTCTGTCTGAACTGAAACAGATGCATGCCATGAACTGGAACCTTTTTGAAGTTAATGCATCTGCTCAAAGAAATAGGCCTTGAACCTCACTATTTTGCACCAAATCGAATTGATTTGTTTTTATGTGAACACCTCAGTCAATAGCTGTGGATAAAACACTCTCTCTAAATCTCAGGCAGGTGACTGGAGTCGTGGAAGGAGGTAGAGCTGAAACTGATGGGTGCAAAGCAAAATTAGTTTCACTTTTTTTGGGAGCTTACTATGCCAACTAGGCGTTACAGAAATGATCTAATTCTGCTTTAGTCGCCGTTATAATTGTATATAGATATGCCAGAATCTGCCGTTCACAACACAAGCTATTTACATCCATAAAAGTTGCTTTTACATTTTGTGTTTCTATAGTTTAGGATCATGGGCGAGAGAGGTCATGTACCAGCTCCCTGTATTTATGTTGACAAAACCTATATCCTTAAATCCTTCTCCCTATAGAAAAGTTCACCTCCGAAGTATGCATGTATGTCATCATTATGTACTTCAGCATACCCATGCATGTGTGCACTTTTTTTTTTCAGCACTACAACTGCTGGGAACCTTGGCTGCTTTTTGAAAATTCTTTCTCCTTTTAGCCTAGGGGCACTAGGGTCTAGTTATACCCCCCCCCCCCCCCCCCCCCCCCCCACACACACTGCTGCCCCAGCTTGGACTAAAGAGCAGATAAGCTGTCCAACTGGAGACCATACACTCCTGTACTGTGCGTGTACTCTATTCACCCACTCAGTAATAGGACCTTCCCTCCTGAAGGTTTGACCTTCCAGCAGCCTGCCGAGAATAAGAATTTTACAGCCTTTCAGTTATCCATTACAGTCATCTACCGCGCGACACATTTAGGCAATATAAACTTTGTTTTGAAATAAAAATGAACGCACCCTTTCCCTGCTCAGATGAAACAATGCCGGTGTTGTTGTTTTGTTCCGGAAAGCTAATTAGTCATCTCCATTTAGAAGCAGGATGTTCAAACTCGCTGGGGTTTCCTCTATTTTACTATAACTGATGTCTGAGGATATTGAGTGAAAAATATCAACCCACCCATAAACAAACGTAGCACAGTTGAAGCATTTGAGATGGCACGAAAACAGGCGGCGTGTCCGACCAGGGTTATTTCCAAGTGCGGAGAGAAGAAAGTGACCATTTATTGGGATTCGGCATAGCGCAGCCGAACTAGACCCTGGTGCACAGTGTTTGTTCCAGTGGTAGTTCAAGTGTCCTCATCTGAGAGGAACTTTTACCGCTGATATTTAATGCACTGCTGAATTCTTTCCATATGGATTAATCCTCAAGATCGGGTGCTGTAGCGGCACAGATGTTGATCTTGGCCTTTAAAACAGCATTTTAGGCATTTATAAAATTCCTGCAAAATGTGTATATGATGCACCACTTCTATATTCATGAAAGGTTGCATTTAAGTTTTATTGCAGAGGGTGAGGGGTAGTGGGGAAACACCCTGGTGATCTACCGACTTCATTTGTTGTTGGCCAGTAGTTGGCACAATTGTTGGAATTGAATACAAAAGTAGGGAGGTCATGCTTCAGTTATACAGGGCATTGATGAGACCACATCTGGAGTACTGTGTACAGTATTGGTCTCCTTATTTAAGGAAGGATGTAAATGCATTGGAAGCAGTTCAGAGAAGGTTTCCTAGACTAATACCTGGAATGGGCAGGTTGTCTTATGAGGAAAGGTTGGACAGGCTAGGCTTGTATCCGCTGGAGTTTAGAAGAGTAAGAGGTGACTTGATTGAAACATATAAGATCTTGAGGGGTCTGGACAGGGTGGATGTGGAGAGGATGTTTCCTCTTGTGGGAGAATCTAGAACTAGGGGTCACTGTTTAAAAATAAGGAGTTGCCCATTTAAGACTGATGAGAATTTTTTTCTCAGAGGGTTGAGAGTCTTTAGAACACTCTTCCTCAGAAGGTGGTGGAAGCAGAGTCTTTGAATATTTTTAAGGCAGAGGTAGATAGATTCTTGGTAAGCTAGGGGGTGAAAAGTTATCGGGGATAGGCGGGAATGTGGAGTAATCAGATCAGCCATAATCTTATTGAATGGCGGTGCAGGCTCGAAGGGCCGAGTGGCCTACTCCTGCTCCTGATTCGTATGTGCTGTGTGGGATCTGGGACTGGGGCCTGGCTTGGCCCTCTGAACATGGGCATTGAACAAGCCTGTCAAAGGGTACTTTCAGTTTCTAGTTCTCTGTGGCCCTGCACATTCGGCATACATCCATAGGCTGCCAGCAGAAGATTTCAGCTTGTGTGCAGTGACGCAGAAACAAAAAGAGGGTAATTCTAACCTGTCGCACCCAGCGAAAAACTGACCGGGATCAGGTTGAGTGCATGTTTTACACCCCCGCCCAATTTTTTACTTTCCATTTGAAGTCAAAGGAAAAGTGTAATGAAATGAGGTGTAAAATGGGCAGCCGATCAGATCCCAGGGCCACGCAGAACTAGAAACTGGAAGTACCTTTTGACAGGCTTGTTAAATGCCCACGTTCAGAGGGCGAAGCAAGGCCCCAGGCCAGACTGCAGTCCCAGATCCCACAGTTTGAACAATTGTGCCAACTACTGAGCAACAACAAATGCCATCTGCTTCCCATGGGGTGGATTCGGCTAAAATGTCCTCCAAGGCCTGTTCCAGTATTCTTTTATAGCTTCCTAGGTTTGCTTAGCAAGTTTATCCAGTAAGCAATGAGAGATGTACTGGCTGGGAGAGTGAGGATATAGTCAGAGGATATAGTCTGACTGGGAGGAGGGGAGCCGGGAATGGTGGCCAGAGGGTGAGCGGGAGAAGCAGGCCACCACACGTGGAGCCGAGCCGGCAACAGTGAGGAGGAGGCCGCGGTGACTAGGAGGACGGAGCGGCTGAGGGACATCGTGCTCTCACTGCCACTGGATGCCAAAGAATTGACTTTCTGAACACGGCGCTGTAAGAATAGCTGACGTGTCCCTACGGGGAGTAAGCATTCCATTGTACTAGTTACATATGGCAAATTGAATTGAATTGAAGATATGGTTTTTAGGAGGATTTTGGAGGCAAAGGAGGTGGTAGCCAGGCCAAGTGGTTTTGGTAGAGTGCAGGGGTGTGTGACGTGGGGGAGTAGAGCGAACTGGTCACGGGCAGTAATCTAGTAAAATAGGAACCGGGCATGTGCAGGGTTGTGTGGCTCGATAAGGTTGCTCATCTAGGGTGGGGCAAGACTGTGATGGGATTTGAAGAGGAGAAGGAGCTTGAAGTAGCTTCATTGAGACAGAAGGAGTTAGCAGAGCTTGGCAAAGAAAAAGGTATTTTCAAAAAATGACCATACTGTTCTGCAGTCTTTTTCCCCATTCACCTAGTTTTGCTAACATTTTCATCACTTCTGATTCCGTGCTTTATCTTTCTTTCTTTGTTTTAATGTTTTTATATTGTGGGTCCCACATGGCCAGATGTTGGTTTCAATTAGCTGAAAATTGGCGTACATTCCAGATAATTGGCGTGCATGAGTTTAAAGATTTAATTTGCTGTGAGGTCTGACTTTTCTTGCTTGTTAGGACAACTTTTTGGCACCCCAATGAGAACCATTGCCAAAAGCAGCTCTTTCAATTGTGGCTACTGGACATTTAAAATCAGCAGGCAGGAGAAGAACTGAAGTGGGACACATTCTTGGTGGAATCGCATACTGACGATTAAATATTATATAACTTTCCAATTAATGACTGAGGTAAAAAAATTCAACTAGTTTTGTGACCGGTTATCCAAAACGTGATAGTAGGAATAAGATAACTTGGGGGCAAAAAAATGGAAATCAGAAATAAAAAGCAAAATGCTGGAAATGCAGAGTCCAGCAGCATCTGAAGAGAAAAGGTTAAAGATTTGGGTAGAAAGTGTACATTTACCAAACCATTAACTAATATTTTCTCACACAGACACTGTGTATTTTCTGTTTATTTCATGGTTGGAGATGTACCTACCCATAATTTATATTTCCGCCCCTCCCTATCTCTGTAACCGCCTTCAACCCTACAACCGTCCGAGATCTCTGCACTCCTCCAATTCTGGCCTTGTGCACATCCCTGCTTTTCATTGCTCCACCAATGGAGACAGCTGCCTATGCCCTAAGCTCTCGAATTCCCTCCCTAAACCTCTGATTCTTTACCGCGCTCTCCTTTTTTAAGATGCTGCTTAAAACTTACCTCTTTTTTAACCAAGCTTTTGGTCACCTGTTCTAATATCTCATTATGTGACTCAGTGTCCAATTTTGTCTGATCAAGCGCCTTGGGATGTTTTTACCAAGTTAAAGGCATTCTATAAATGCAAGTTGTAATCTTCAAGATGAACGAAGAAAGCCACTTCTCGTGGTTGTGGAAGGTGTTCAAGCATGCTTTGTGCTTGAGGTTAGAGCCTTTGATTTTTATTACACGCAGGTATGAGATGGGAAGTCACTGGCCTAGCTGACCTTTTTGCTTTCAGTGCTGGAGTCCCCTGACTACTTTTGAGTGTTTCTGTAGGTAAACTGCATGTGCCAACATTTTTACCACACGTAGCGAAGTCCTGTTGTGAAGAAAAAACATTGGGCTTTTGTTCAGCCTATGATAAATGCTTACCTTTCAGGATCTAGGGCCAAAGGGCATATTTCAGCAATACAATTGCATATCTCTTATCTTTACCCCCATTTCAAAAAGTTTAAAATCACTGCACTAAAGAGAATGCTGACAACTAGATTTTCACAGGCTGTTTTTAATCCCCGTTACCTGTAGAGGATTGAAATTGCGGATTAATCGATTGCTTGGCATGAATAGCCTTTGGATTGCTCACTGGGAAGGACTGCCTGTTGTAAGTGAGTGGGGTGTGTGTACAACTTGTGGAATCGAGCAGTACATGGTGCGAGTTGCAAACTGGCCAATTTAGAATGAGTTTTTTACTTTGCCCTATTGTAAAGGCATAAGTGATGTCCAAAACTTAGCACATAACAGAAGATAGACCCTCGTGTAGGGCCATTTTATATAGACACTTGCCACCTGGAAGAACAGTTGAGAAGGATATTTTTCTAGTATAAATGGTGAGTAGTTTGTATATTGCTCAATTGGAGCTGTTTTGAATGTTGCTGACTAGTTGCGATGAGTTGAAATTTGCACCCAACACTAAAGTTGAAAGTCTTGCACGTATTCATGGAATGATCCTGTGTCACTGAAGCATCTCCTTGGAAGGTGCAAAAATACTGTTCAAATTTCATTGAAATGACTAACCATAAAAGCTCCTATAATGCCAAGCTAACTCCAATAGAGATTGCTCCTGAGTGAGTGCTGGGGGATGAAAATATGGGATGTAATTGGTAACCAACTCGACATGTGTAAAACATGAGTAAGCAGCAGTCTTCACTGAGTAACAGAAGGTAATGGAACAAAGACTATTACCTGTTAATAAGAAAGAACAGGCTTTAAAAATAGATTTCTTAAGTTCGAAGAGGCTGTAAAGCACAAATTAACTTCAGTTGTAAACTACTGTCTCTGGAGCATACCAATGACCCTTAACCGTAACAATGGCCCAGGAATTCGGGTCGGAGGCTTCCCGTGGGTGCAAGCCTCCGACCTGCACTTGCACGCCGGCTGTTGAGCTGTGGGCCCACGTGGTATTCCGATCCTGGGCCTCCTCCAACTGCCGGCGCACAGTGCTTGCGCAGTTAGTTCAAAGCGTCCCCTGGGCTCACGTGGGCCATGAAGAGCCAATGGTAGCGGGGAATGCTTCATTCATAAATTTGACAGGAAGAGCTGTCAAATCTATAAATACTATAAGCCCCAAAACATCAAACTTCAAATACATTTTTTTAAATCACATTTTAAAAATAACTAAATTACATGAAATAATGATTTTTAAACAATTTAAATTTTTGAAAAAATTAATTACATTTTCTAACGGGGCTAAAAATAAACTTACCTTTCTTTAAAGTATTTAAAAATAATAAACCTGTGGAAAAATGTTTTAATTTTAATTAATTCACCACTTGTTAAAAGCAGGCCTTGCGCCTGCTTTTTAAAAGTGTAACTGCTGGAGACTTGCACTCCCGGAGAACTCTGCCAAAAAAAAAACATAAGTTCGATGCGCACGCGCTGCCTCTCCTGCGTACGCGTTCCACCTCTTAACCACTTCTTTCAGGGGAACGGAAGTTCTGGTTTCCCGCGCATGCGCAGTGCATGGAGACCCGAATTTCTGGGCCATTGTCTCATGATGGACCACAGCCTTGGGTCGATGGCTTGCATTGTAACTTTCGACTACAGCTCATGGTTTTGTTGCTGAAGCACGAGCCTGTGAGAAGTTTAAAGTTAGAAAATGCAGCTTAAAGGACATCATGAAGTGAAATCTGCGATGACCCCTGAAGCCTGTGCTTGGTGGTGGGGTAGCATCAATGCAGATCTGGAAGTTCAAGTTTGTGGTTAAATTAATTTATTCAGCAGACTTCCCTTGTCGAGGTTTGATGCCGCAGTAAGGAAATGTTTCGGGCTTTGTGTTTGAAGACCTTGTTTTGGGTGTTTAGGACAGATTTTATTCATTTCTCAATTATCTCTAATTTCAAAGCAGTGTTTATATCAATGGAAGACTTGGAAATCAGATCTTCAGGGCAAATGATGCTTTTCTGTTTCTTCCTACAATTCCCCGCCCTCAACCTCAACAGATTCAAAGATGAAAATCTGGCAACGGTATCAAATGTGTGTATTTCTAGAATAAATGTCTGTAGCCAGACTGTATCCATGGTCACACAGTGCACGGGTATTAGGATGTTTTGGCTTGCAAGTTAGAACTAGCTGTGCACTCAAGTTCAGCAGAAACCAATGTAGCGACAAGAGTTTTGAGCCATTTCACAAGTGTGATTTCTAAAGACCTGACCTTTTTGAATATCTGAAATCCGCAGGTAGCTTTTCATGGTGTTTAAGACCACAGGCCAACAGTTCCTGACAACAGTGCACCTTTAACTCCACTAACCATATCGTCTGCTGGGATATCTATTTGGCTAAGGTTGCCTAAGGCAGGCGGGTGGGAGTTATCTGTAAAATGATTTGCTGAAATCCCGACAAGAACTATATGCCAGACATGCTCTACATTGCTGGTTATCATCCAGATATTATGAGAGCCCATGAGTAATTGCACTTTTTTCTTGGGTGTATTATCCTCTTGATATTTTACATCCCCTGTTTATCTCATGACCTCCTTTCCTAGGCCACTGCTGCCATGAGTGAGGGGGTGGGGGGCAGTGGTGATCTGCCCCCGATCACAACCTTTGCCGTACAGCCAGGAGATGCATCAAAGTGATGCAACTTTTCACTAAGGGGCAGATACCCACACTCTGGGTGTATTCCTAACAGAAAGAGGTTGTAATCAGCAACTTGGCACAAGGAGGATAGCAAATCCGTGTCCCACCACTCCATCCGGCAGCACGGTGGAAATCCAAGGCCTGGATTTTAGCTTGGAGGTGAGATCCGTGCAGGGTGGAGCCGGGATGGAGGAAGGATGGTGCTGTTGTGAGGTCGGGAAACCCGGAAAAATGGGTTTCCCGAATGTCGTCAGGTCTGCTTTCTAAAAGAGAAAATTCTGTTTTGTTTCCACCCACAGGCAGCCTGATTGACAGGCTAGAGGCCTTATGGGTGGGAAGCCTACGTCACAGGCAGGTGTAGTGAGGGAAATGGAGAGATCGTGAAGGGGGTCTTCAGATTGGGGGGGGCGGGTAGCAGACAGATTAAGTGGGGGAGTTTTTTTTTTTACTGGGTAGCTCGCTGGGTATGGAAGAGGTTGGGTGATTGGGCAGAAACATGGCAAATGCACTATAATGTGGATAAATGTGAGGTTATCCACTTTGGTGGAAAAAACAGGAAGGCAGATTATTATTTGACTGGTAATAGATTGGGAGAAGGGGAAGTGCAAAGAGACCTGGGTGTTCTTGTACACCAGTCGCTGAAGGTAAGCATGCAGGTGCAGCAGGCGGTTAAGAAGGCAAATGGTATGTTGGCCTTCGTAGCAAGAGGGTTCGAGTACAAGAACAAGGATGTCTTGCTGCAGTTGTACAGGGCCTTGGTGAGACCACACCTTGAGTATTATGTGCAGTTTTGGTCGCCTTACCTGAGGAAGGACGTTCTTGCCATGGAAAGAGTGCAGCGAAGATTCACCAGGCTGATACCTGGGATGGCAGGAATGACGCATGAGGAGAGATTGTGTCGATTGGGCTTATACTCACTGGAGTTTAGAAGATTGAGAGGGGATCTCATCGAAACCTATAAAATTCTGTCAGGCCTGGACAGACTAGATGCAGGAAGGATGTTTCTGATGGCCGGGGAGTCCAGAACCAGGGGTCATAGTCTAAGGATAAGGGGTAAGCCATTTAGGACTGAAATGAGGAAGAATTTCTTCACCCAGAGAGTGGTGAACCTGTGGAATTCTCTGCCACAGAGGGCGGTGGAGGCCAGTTCATTAAGTATATTCAAGAAGGAGTTAGATATATTTCTTAAGGCTAAAGGGATCAAGGGATATGGGGAGAAGGCAGGGACCGGGTACTGAATTTGGATGATCAGCCATGATCTCATTGAATGGCGGAGCAGGCTCGAAGGGCCGAATGGCCTACTCCTGCCCCTATCTTCTATGTATCTATGTATAAATACTCCTGCTCCTCCTGGCCCACAAGCACTGCTGTAAAGGCACTCTTGCTTATGGATTTGGCCCTTTTCTCTTCCTTTTTAGCTGCCGGGTTTCACGAGTACTGGGAAACCTGGCTGAATTTAGCTTTAAAAGTAGAATGACTGTTAACATGAAGGCAGGCAGCCCATTATAATATTTTAAATTACCAACCTGCTTCCTGCGAGCGGATTGTTTGCCTGTCCCTCATCCCGCATCTGTTAAAACTGGAAGTGGGTGGATTTGAGGCATGTTGGATTCCTGTTTGATTTTTCTGCATTTTAACCTGTGACATGACCCCAACCCACTCATTTTTAGGAGTTGAGATTTAGCCCCAAAGCTGTCTGTCACCCTACATGGAGCAGAAATACCAGTGCTAGATAAACAATGCCTCACTTTGTGTACCCGATATCTCCAGTCAAATCATGTACAGCGTTACCAGAAGGTTCCCTCTGCACCCCTGTAGCAACGTGCCTCAGTCCTACACTTAAGAGGAGTGATGTGGTTTGCTTATGCAACAACAATGACTGCATTCCACAAGCAATTCATTTTCTCTGATCTAACTAGTGCTGAAGTGTGGCAAGTTTGTGCTTTTAGGCCACATCCGGTAGGAGCTGGGTTAACACTATCCAAATTCAATTCCTACACCATTCTAGCTGGGAATAGAGCCGAGGAGGTTTTCATCCCATCGATGTGGCTGAATTCAAACTCTCGTCCCAGAGGTGATCCATTACTGTACAAACCCACAGAGCTCGTCTCTACCCTAAAAGCATTCCTTAATTGATCTTTGCTCAGAAAAATATGTATCTTAAACAGTTAGGATCAGTCCATTGAAATGTAGAGATGACTACTATTGTACACTTAATTTTTTTTTAAAACTTAGTGCTATATGTTGAGATTTTGCTGCTTTTTGATGTGGCGTACAATCTCGAGCAGTATCTGTATACAAAATGCCTTCAAGTGCTGGCAGCTTCTGTACACAGGCCCATTTGTTTTTTTGCTCTCAAGTTGGTTTACCATCAGCCAAAATCCTTTTTGTGATCGTTAATTCCAACTTCAAATAGCTGAACATAACCGCATGAAAGGTAAGTATTAAAGTTCAATATATACATTTCCTTTGTAGCACTGGGACAGGGGAATGCCCATGAGTGGAGGCAATATAAACTAAATGGTACAATTTTAAAGGGGGGTGCAGGAACAAAGAGACCTGGGGGTGTACGTACACAAGTCTTTGAAGCTAAAAGTTGAGAAGGCGTTAAAGCATTCGGGATCCTTTGTAAGGGGTTTTCACAGAATCACAGAATCACAGAAACCCCACAGTGCAGATAGAGGCCATTTCGGCCCATCGAGCCTGCACCGACACATATCCCACCCAATCCCCGTAACCCCTACACCAACACATATCCCACCCTATCCCTGTAACCCCACGTATTTAATCCCCCTAACACTAAGGGTCAATTTATCATAGCCAACGCACATCTTTGGACTGTGGGAGGAAACCGGAGCACCCGGAGAAAACCCACGCAAACACGGGGAGAATGTGCAAACTCCACACAGACAGTCACCCGAGGCCGGATTCGAACCCGGGTCCCTGGCGCTGTGAGGCAACAGTGCTAACCACTATGCCACCGTGCTCCGATACTGGTCCCCCGTTACACACAGTTCTTGGACGTCAGGATTTATAAGAACAAAATACACACGGCACAGGGTTTTGGCTCAACCTATGATTCGTTTGTTTATTGAACACCCACCGTTACTTCCCCAGTATAAATCTGGCTAACAACCCCAAAATACAAACCCCTACGCAAGGGTCATTTGCATCGACACAATATGACAGTTAAACCTGTCTGCGATTTGACTGTTACATATAAAGTTACCCAGACTCGATCACAAAGCCCTTATTGTGATCTGACTGAAACTCTCAAACTTACTCAGACTCAAAAAGCCCCCTCTATGATTTGACTGAAACATACAATCGCCACTCCCGGTCGGCTGTCTCTTGGAGTTGATTGTAGGCCCGAATCTTTCTGCTTGCTGCACTACCGTTGGCTTTCCACACCGCTGGCTTCGAAGTGAGCTTACTTTAAACCAAAACCAACTTGCAGAACTGACGCACATTTCCTGGCCGCCTCCTGCGCATACGATGGCCATTTCAAAATGTGTGAATTGTCCCTCGTATTGTCCATTGATTAGAGATACCTTTCTGACGATGCAACCTTCCCAAAGTGACTGCATATGCGAAGTTGTTGGTTTCCGTTAGCGTTCGTATACAAAAAGTTCAAGGCCCGGCCCATTGTCTAGGCCTGCACTGATGCCAGTTATGTGGGGGCCATGGTCTAAGGTAACCCCTTAACGTACATAAATATGCAAATATTTTTCTTCAGATTTTAGATTGTGATCCAGTCATAGTTTTGGCTGCAAAGTTTGAATTAACCCTTTATTGCTGAGCCCTTTTTGCGGGCTCTGCTGTTCTGGGTTTTTATATTTCATAGTCCAATATTTTTACTGTTGTGGGGGAGGAATCGATCCTACACCTTGGTTTTATAAATAGAGGCACAGAGTACAAAAGCAAGGAAGTTATGCTAAACTTTTATAAAACACTAGTTGGGGCCCCAGCTGGAGTATTGTGGCCAATTCCAGGCACCACACTTTAGGAAGGATGTCAAGGCCTTGGAGAGGGTGCAAAGGAGATTTACTGGAATGGTAACCAGGATGAAAGACTTCAGTTATGGGGAGAGACTACAGAAACTGGAGCAGAGAAGATTCAGGGGAGATTTGATGGAGGTGTTCAAAATCATGAAGTGTTTTGACAGAATAAATAAGGAGAAAGACTTTCCAGTGGCAGAAGAGGACTCGGATTTAAGGTAATCGGCAAAAGAATCAGAGGCGACATGAGGGGGAAAAAAATAACACAGCAAGTTTATGATCTGGAATGCACTGCCTGAAAGGGTGGTGGAAGTAGATTCAGTAATAACTTTCAAAAGGGGAACGAGCAGGGGAGTAGCTCTTTCAAAGGGCCGGCACAAGCACTATGGGCCGAATGGCCTCCTTCTGTTCTGTATCATTGTGATTCTTTGAATCCAGCATGATCTTGGGAATTGCTGAAGTATTTGGATATTGTACACAACCCTGTTATTTTGGTAATGGTGGATTGCTACCTATTTATCAACAGGGTGATGCATCGGAAATATATGTTGAGGCCAAAAGTGGATATCAAATAATTTGACATGCCCCACTCCTTCTTTCATTCTTTTGCTCTGGTTATTAACAGTGTCAGCTTGGCTCAGTTGCTGTCGGAGGTTGAGTTCAAGCTCCAATCCAGTAATTGAAGCATATCATCTAGACTGACTCTTCACTGCAGTCCTGAGAGACTTCTGTATTGTCAGTGGTGATAGTACCTTGAATTCATGCCCTGTCTGTTCAAGTGAAAGTATAAGATCAAATGCCACTATTTGGGAAAACTCCGTGCTTTGTTTTCAATGCCTTGACCAACTCCTGTAAACTAATGTCACCAAAAAAACAAGTTACCGAGTCATTTTGTTTACTGTATGCTGTTTTACGTGGGCCTTGCGTGAAAGTTGGCTGCTGTGCTTACCAACATCGCAACCATGGTGACTGCACGTCAAAAGTAATTCTTTGATGATTGAGCACTTTGGGACTTCCTAAGCATGTGATCAGGCACTTTAGAAATGCAAGTTGATTCACTAATTTAATCATTCACACTTGACCCCTTTAGCACTTTTTAGTATATATTGGGCCAGAAATTCGGTTCCAAATGCGTGAGTACGGTCTCGGTACTCACGCATCTGGCCGGATGAAATGCCGGCGTTCAGGAAACACCGTGCATGTGGGGAACGCCGGCATTTCCAGTCCTCTGAACGAAGGGGTTCAGAGGCACAGCGCGCGCGACTGCACAGGCAGCGCGTGTGCAGTGAAATTCCCTTTTTTTCCCCAGAGTTGCGTGTGTGTAAAGGCCTCCGGTTTTTACGCGAGGAAAAAACAAGTGTAAGTACTTAGTTTTACAGGTAAGTGGGCTTTTAGTACAATTTAGAATTTTTTTTCCCACAAGTTTGTTATTTTTAAAGAATTTACAGTAAGGTAAGTTTTTAGTTTTAGCCCTGATTTTTTTTATAAATTTTTTTTTCAAATTTTAAAATTATTGTTTAAAATAGTTTTTCATAGTTATTTATGGTTCATTTAAGTATTGCAATGTTTTTTTAAATTTTCTTTCAGGTTTAAGTAGTGTTTTGGGGCCAGCAGTTTTCATGAGTTTGACAGCTCTCACTGTCAAACTTATGAATGAACTTTTGCAACCTCCCATTGGTTGCCCAGTGCCCACGTGATCCCAGCCGGCTCATCGCACTAAGTACGCCGCTGGGTCACGCACGCACAGTGTGACAGGACCTCAAGCTGGCCAGTGAGGGGAAATGCATTGCGGGCCAGGATTTAAATGTCAGCGCGCCGGGTAAGTGCTCATTGGGGGCTTGCACGCGCGGCAAGCACCCGACCCGAATTTCTGGGCCAATGTTTCAGTAGGTTAGAGGAACCCTGCACTGTTGCAGATCTTGCCGAATCCAACAACAAGGCGCAAAAATGTGTCCAGTTCTGGCTGGGCTATGTATAGACTGTCCGTGGACACGAGAAGAAGAAGAAGGAGTAGGTTGTCCATTGAGATCTCTGAAGAACATAAGCAGAGGACAGTTCCCAAATTCTGTACTGGTCAGCCACAGAAGATCCTCATGTTACAGATGTGAACGGCTAGATAATCACTTGATTGCGGAGAACATTTCGACTTTTCCTGGAGAGGAAATTTGGGTGTGTTTTTTTTTGTGCATTGGCACCAAGACGCAAAATCCAAATTAAGGTAGTAGTATGGTTGAACATGCTCTCATCTGATGCTCTTAATTTAGCACGCATTGCTCTGAGCATCACCACATCACATTAATCCAGTACTTTTTAGCAAGCGTGCTCTTCTGACAGAACTTGTGTTTAGAATAGGGTGACCATATTTTTCTAAACCCAATCCAGGGACTCACTGGGTGGGAGCAGAGTAAAATAGTCAGGATGGAGAATGCAGGTTGCAGAGCATAGCGAGGCAAAAACTTGTGTATTGATGCAAACTAAAGCCACAGAGAATGTGTACTGCGGCCACAGAGCGTGATCTCTGCATAAATTCATGTCCCTCGGTGAGTCCACCCCTTCGACTGGTTAAAAACAGGAGATTGACATCCCTCCCACCAATCAGAACCCGCCCCGTCCACTTTATTGACTGACCGCAGGGCTGCTCGGTCAGGTGGCTCCTGATTTGAACCCGTGTGTATTTGGGGCCGAGTTTCCTGAACCAGGGACTCTTCCGGGGGCCTTGCTTGCCCAGGGACCCAGTCCCTCGTCCATAGACGGTCACCCTAGTTTAGGACAGAATGTATAATTGGCTGGGTTTTTTTCAAATTTCAAGTGGTTATAATATGAATGACCACAACTGCTAAAGATGGCATGGTATTGAAGTTCTGAGTTGTCATACTTGGTTTAATTAATTTTTATTTCAATCACTTGAGTTTATGATGTCGTGTTTTGACTTTTTGTATTGATGTTTTAACAACGTGGAGCCTGTCTTTAAAAAGAAAGACTTGCATTTCTATAGTGCCTTTCACGACCACCGGATGTCTCAAAGCACTTTACAGTCAATGAAGAACTTTTGAAGTGGAGTCACTGTTGCAATGTGGGAAACGCGGCAGCTAATTTGTGCACAGCAAGCTCCCACAAACGGCAATGTGGTAATGACCAGATAATCTGTTTTTGTTATGTTGATTGAGAGAGAAATATTGGCCAGGACACCGGGGATAACTCCCCTGCTCCTCTTCGAAATAGTGCCATGGGATCTTTTACGTCCACCTGAGAGGGCAGACGGGGCCTCAGTTTAACGTCTCATCCGAAAGACGGCACCTCTGACAGTGCAGCATTCCCTCAGCACTGCACTAGAATGTCAGCCTAGATTTCTGTGCTCAAGTCTCTGGAGTGGGACTTGGAACCCACAACCTTCTGACTCGGAGGCGAGCGTGCCACCCACTGAGCCACAGCTGACACAAAGGGACACTGCCTGATGAGTGTTCCGTGAAAGAAGAGCTATGCATCATTGTTGGCGTGACCATAATGGTTTTTGAAATAACAACAGAAAATGTTGGATAAACTCAGCAGGCCAGGCAACATCCATGGAGAGAAATTAGAGTCAACGTTTCGGGTCAAAACCCTTTGTCAAGACTAAAGAGGCACAGGAAATGAAATAATGGTTTCTGATGTGGTTTATATTGTTTTGCAGATAAGAATATATGTCACTTTCATGAATGTAACTTTAAAGTTTATAATGTGTAATAAATTTGACAGTAATCTGTAATCTGCGATTGATTAACAATGTTTAGTCTTTTTAAATTGTGATTCATTTTTGCCATTTGACTGTTTATAAAATGACAGTATCTCTGCCCTGCCTTGCTGTGACCACAATGCAGCAGTCGGTTCTTGCACTCTAATTTATTGCAGATTTTTAAGTATTGGCTCTGGACAAGGGATCGCTACAAATTGAAGGTGATTAGCATCATCGGTTTGGGTGTACTCAATCCTGGCCCCTCTGGCTTGCTATTAGCTTTCCTAAACTGTCCATTTATATTCTGTAGAAAAACAGAACACTTCCTGTAATGTGATCTTGTTAAACCAGCAGTGGCAGAGACTGTTCATCAGGTGCGGATGATTTGTGCTGATGTTTACTATTACCTGAACAATTGAAGTACATGCAGAGAACTAAAAAAAAAAAAAATTTTTTTTTATGGGATGTGGGTGTTGCTGGCAAGGCCAGCATTGTCCTTTGAAGGGGGTGCAATGCAGATTCACCAGATACCGGGGTTTAAAAAGGGCTAAATTACGAGGGCAGGTTGCATAGACTAGGCTTGTATTCCCTTCAGTATAGAAGATTAAGGGGTGATCTCATTGAATGGCCTCCTTCTGTGCTGAGCTATTTTTGGATTCTATAAAGTGTTTACCAAAGGATTGTTGGCCTTCCTAGCGAGAGGATTTGAGTACAGGAGCAAGGATGTCTTGCTGCAGTTGTGCAGGGCCTTGGTGAGACCACACCTTGAGTATTGTGTGCAGTTTTGGTTGCCTTATCTGAGGAAGGATGTTCTTGCCATGGAGAGAGTGCAGCGAAGATTCACCAGACTGATACCTGGGATGACAGGAATGACATACGAGGAGAGATTGTGTCGATTAGGCTTATATTCGCTGGAGTTTAGAAGAATGAGGGGGGGATCTCATTGAAACTTATAAAATTCTAACAGGACGACACAGACTAGATGCAGGAAGGATGTTCCCGATGGCGGGGGAAGTCCAGAACCAGGGGTCACAGTCTAAGTATAAGGGGTAAGCCACTTCGGACTGATGAGGAATTTCTTCACCCAGAGTGTGGTGAACCTGTGGAATTCTCTGCCACACAGGGCAGTTGAGGCCAATTCATTAATATATTCAAGAAGGAGTTGGATATATTTCTTGAGGCTAAAGGGATATGGGGAGAAAGCAGGGACAGGGTACTGAATTTGGGTGATCAGCTATGATCTCATTAAATGGCGGAGCGGGCTTGAGGGGCCGAATGGCCTACTCCTGCTCCTATCTTCAATGGGGTAGATGGAGAGAAACCATTTCCTCTGGTTGGTGGGGGGGTCCAGAACAAGGGGGGGGCATAACAATTAAGAGCTAGACTGTTCAGGGGTGATGTCAGTAAGCACTTTTTCTACACAAAGGGTAGTGAAAATCTGGAAAACTCTCCCCTCAAAAGCTGTTGAGACTAAGTCAATTGAAAATGTCAAAACTGAGATTTTTGTTAGGCAAGGGTATTAAGGGTTACAGAACTAAGGTGGGTAGATGGAGTTAAGATACCGATCTGCTTGAATGGTGGAACAAGCTCGAGGGGCTGAATGACCTCCTCCTGTTCCTATCTGGAAGTGAAAATGTAGTAGGGCCGGTGCCAAGCACAATGCTTCCCACGTACGCCTTACGATCCTGAATCAATGTTTAGAGTATTTGTTTTTGAAAAAGTTGCCATGAACTTCAAAGCCACAGAACTTGGGACACCATAAGCATTTGCACATGTCTTTCGGTTTCCCGTCTGCCACTGGGGTGTGTGCACGCAGAGAAACTAAACCAAAGAATGTAGCACTTTTTCCATGTGCTAGTGAAACAGCTGACCACACTCCGCATCTTTGTAGCCACATACAGTACTGAACTCTTTCTCCATGGGCTGTCGTTCCTGCTCCCCCTCCTGCAAAGTATAAAATATGCTTGAAAATGCCTCCCTCTGTGCTGCCCTAATTTTGGAGACTTGTGGGGGGGTAAGCCTAAAATGGTTCCTTTTGGGGATTGGTATGTACAGAAGCATTTGGATTTTACAGTTAACTTGGATAATTACCTTCCATTAGATGAATTCCACTTTGACGCACTCAGCCACTCTCTCTGTTGGAGAAGGGACCACTCTTTCATTTCATGGATTGCCTGCATTACATACAAACAGCTAAATACAGTTCACGGTGGGGGGGAGGAGGAAACAGAGGATACAGCAAATGATTTATGCCCACTTTTTTAAGGAGTTCGCCTTTTTGAGTAGACATAGTTGCAAATGTTTGACTTGTGCAAATTGGTTGCCACGTTTCCCACGTTACAACAGTGACTACACCTCAAAATGTCTCCACCTCCCAGACCTTCCCTTTTGTTCTCTCATCCCCTCCCCCATTTCCCAGCCCCCAAACCGGCCTTTTAATCTGTTTCATTTCCTGCTGTTTTTTTCTCAGTTCAGAAGAAGGGTTTCGACCTGAAACGTTGACTGTTTCTCTCTCCACGGATGTTGCCCTGGCCTGCTGAGTTTTTCCAGCATTTCTGTTTCGGATTTCCAGCATCCGCAGTATTTTGCTATCGTCAAAGTACCTCATTGGCTGTAAAGTGCTTTGGGACGTCCTGAGGTCATGACAGGCGCTATATAAATGCAAGTCTTCCTTTTTCTTTTATTTAAAAAAAAAAAAAAAAAAAAAATATTTTGCTTGTACCCCTGTATCATTCAATTTCATTAAGTGGAAAGTTTTCTCAATACCAGCACTTGTATTTTTGACATGATAAAGCACCTATTGTTCACAGCTGATTGATTATTTTTTGTTTTTGGAAACCCAAGTTCAGGAAAAAATAAAACCTCAATCAATGCTTACAAGAGGTCAACATTTCAGATCAAGGAATAAACCCTGTTGCCTGAGTGATATAGCTGTTGCCATCCATTGATAATACTTGCCTTCAAATGTGAACAAAACCTAGTTTATTTTCACCCATTTCCCACTTGGTTCTGCTTGTTGACTAATTCAGTTGGAAACTTCCTGGTTCAGATATTCAAGATGAGCACATTGCATTAAAGGTGCTTTACCTGCAATATTAATTTCAGATGTTTTTACAACAGATGGACCATGTGCGCATACAGCAATGTGTTCTGTACATAAAGGGAATGTTCTTTTGCTGAGTGAGTTAAACGAGTAACGGCCATATGAAAGCATTGCCCTCGGGCGCATGAAGCTGCAGTTCTTGATCAAATGCGAGCCACCTGTTTTATTACCTGTCTACTCGATTCCTTTGGTAATATTATATTGTACTCCACTACATGTGCCCAATGAATCCTTACTTATTGGGGGTGAGGGGAACTCAGTCTGTGTAGTAGTGGAGCTAATTAATCAGGCTACCACTTAAAATGTAATCTAAATACAGAAATTGAGAGAGAACTAGAACAAGATTACTTTTTTTTTTTAATGGATGGTGCTTGGCTGGTGAGGGTACTGCTTAGTATTACTGAGCCATAGGTCCCAGGTTCAATTACCCTGCTTAAAAAAGAGCCTTGCATTTATATAGCGCCTTTCAGCACCCCTGGATGTCCCAAAGTGCTTTAGACAATGAAGTGTAGTCTTGGATAGAGAACTGGTTGGCAGATAGGAAGCAAAGAGTTGGAATAAACGGGTCTTTTTCCGAGTGGCCGGCAGTGACTAGTGGGGTACCGCAGGGATCGGTGCTAGGACCCCAGCTATTCACAATATATATTAATGATCTAGACGAGGGAACTAGAAGTAATATCTCCAAATTTGCAGATGACACAAAGCTGGGTGGGCGTGTGTGCTGTGAGGAGGATGCAGAGAAACTCCAGTATGATTTGGACAGATTGGGTGATTGGGCAGATGCATGGCAAATGCAGTATAATGTGGATAAATGCGAGGTTATCCACTTTGGTGGCAAAAACAGGAAGACCGATTATTATCTGAACGGCAATAGATTGGGAGAAGGGGAAATGCAACAAGACCTGGGTGTCCTTGTGCACCAGTCACTGAAGGTAAGCATGCAGGTGCAGCAGGCGGTTAAGAAGGCAAATGATATGTTGGCCTTCGTAACGAGAGGGTTTGAGTACAGGAACAAGGATGTCTTGCTGCAGTTGTACAGGGCCTTGGTGAGACCACACCTTGAGTATTATGTGCAGTTTTGTTCACCTTATCTGAGGAAGGATGTTCTTGCCATGGAGGGAGTGCAGTGAAGACTGAGCCCTGGAATGGCAGGAATGACTTATGAGAAGAGATTGGGTCGATTGGGCTTATATTCGCTAGAGTTTAGAAGAATGAGAGGGGATCTCATTGAAACTTATACAATTCTACCAGGACTAGACAGACTAGATGCAGGAAGGATGTTCCCGATGGTCGGGGAGTCCAGAACCAGGGGTCACAGTCTAAGGATAAGGGGTAAGCCATTTAGGACAGAGATGAGGAGGAATTTCTTCACCCAGAGAGTGGTGAACCTGTGGAATTCTCTACCACACAAGGCAGGTGAGGCCAATCCATTAATTAAATATTTTCAAGAAGGAGATAGATATATTTCTTGAGGCTAAAGGGATCAAAGGATATGGGGAGAAAGCAGGGACAGGGTACTGAATTTGGATGATCAGCCATGATCTCATTAAATGGCGGAACAGGCTCGAGGGGCCGAATGGCCTACTCCTGCTCCTATCTTCTACGTCACTGTTGTAATGTAGGAAAGGCAGCAGCCAATTTGTGCATAACTCGGTCCCATAAACAGCAATGTGTTAATGATCAGATAATCTGTTTTAGTGATGTTAGTTGAGGGATAAATATTGGCCAGGAAACCGGGGACAATTCCCATGCTGCTCTTCGACATACTGGCATGGGATGTTTTACGCCTCTCTTCCCCTCCACACCCACCTTCCCCCCCCCAAGGTCGGGCAAATGAGGCCTCGGTTTAACGTCTCATCCGAAAGACAGAGCCTCCGACAGCGCAGCATGCCCTCACTACTGCACTGCAGTGTTAGCCTAGATTTTTGAGCTCAAGTCTCTGGATTGGGACATGAACTCACGACCCTCTGACTCCGAGGCGAGAGTGCTTCCAACTGAACCACGGCTGACACCGAGTTTCCGTTGAGTTACCAGTATATTGGCTGATGCATGATTTCAGGATCCTGCGTATGGCCCCTTTGTCCCTTACTTGTAGTGTGGGGGGGGGGGGGATAAAACCTTTCTCGTACTAGTCACCATCCTCAGCTAGAAAGTAGTACGTGCAGACATTAGGGTGAGACCACAAGCAGTTTGCTAGTGCTCGAGTCACACATGAACAAAGAAGTTTGGAATCTTGGAGGATCTGCATACCCAAACAAGAGTTGATATCCTTTTGGGGAGGAAATGATCTTAGTTGTAGTGTGTCTCTCACTTGGGTACAGTTCCACAGCCACTGACTCTCGCTGGGGTATGGGTTCCACAGACACTGACTGGGGTACGGGTTCCACAGACACTGACTCTCACTGGGGTACGGGTTCCACAGTTGTAGTGTGTCGTACTATGCCACAATCAACTTTATCTTGTTCAGTATGGTTAAGGTCATGTTCCTCATTGTAATATTTGAAGATTTTAGAAAAATTGTCCAACATTTTCATTTAATTAGGGGAGGTCATCAAGGCAATGATTCACATGACCTATCTCCAATAAACGGCATGAACTAATTACTCTGTTTGATCTTTCAACTCTTATTTCACAATAGTTTAGAATTTTTCTTTTTCGAGTGAACACATGATCCTATCAAAGTGCAGCAGGAAAATGATCTTTTTGTTGGTCAGTAATTTTGAGGGCATTGACAGAAGGGGATTGCTATGATCTTGCCGCTGACCAGTACCACATTCCATTATCTTTCAACCGAGGTGGAATAGAAATAGCAAGCACTAGATCTGCATATTGCCTGTCATGTTGAATTCAAGCTTTGCAAAGTACAAAAAAAATTCTTCCAATGAGCCCTTTCTCTTACTCACTTGAATCTTCAGATTTAAGGTAAGCGTCGCTCAGGATTTAAACTTTATAAATGGGCAGCTTTTCTTGATATCGGAAATTAGTTTTTCCTCCACTTCAATTGAAGGCCATGTTTATTGCTGAGCCCTAGTGCCATGAGAAGGTGTGGTGGTGGTGTGCCCTCCTTGAACAACTGTGTGAGAGCGTCTCTTGTCTATGAACGTTCTCTGTGATTAGCGTGCAAGTGGTCAACCTCAGAGGCTGCTTCATTTCAGAATTATACTGTGCATATTTTTGGTTTCAAACACTCGAGCTCCACCCAGTTTCCCTTTTTTTGTGTTTACCTGCAAGCAAAAAGTTGGGGTAATCTGGGTGTTTATTGATGTGACAATCCTGGCGACTGAGGATGTTGCTTGATTTAAAGTTCCTATCATCGTGCGAAATGAACCTTCAGAAGATGTATTCATTCATTAATTGTCATTTTTCTATCAGCTCTTTTATCTAACATGTTCCTCTTTCACTTCCTCAAGTCTTTTCAAATTGAAGATTACACTACGTTATTGAACTTCAACGCCTCCCTTACTGCGCATTGTGTTCTAATATTCTGTGCCAACACACAGCTTCATTATTTTTGTATTGAGTAACAACAAAAGACAATCTGCTTGCATGTAAGTGTCGGTTTGACTTTCAGACAGCACCATATCAACAGTCATTAATGTTGGACACAATGTGACAACGTGCTTGGACTTGTATCTAAGGAAAGGCCTGGGAGTTTCTCTTTTTTTCACTTACTGAAGGAGATGTATTGTTGAGGTGTAGGTGGGGCCAACGTTATTGTGGCTTGGATCCAGGGCAAACATGTCAGTATTGGCAGAAGCCAGAGCGAAGAAGTGTGTTTTTTTGTTCAGCTTTATGCGCGATTATTCACCACATTGGTTAAAGGCAAATGCAATGTTTTACTAAGTCTATATCCACTCGCTAGAGCCCAGTTTGGCGGGCTGCAAAGAAAATCTTTCCCTTGCTCCAAGGCTCTGTACCGCTCCAAACTATGTAGATCACTGGACTTGATGACCACCACGCTGGATGTCTGCCGCCTCCACAAAACTTTGCTAGTTTGTACCGGGGACAAGAGAGTTGGTACATCTATATGTCAGCACTCTGCGTCGGTCTAGTGCTTTTTTTTTTTAAATTATAGGATTGCTTTGTGACAAGGCTACCTTTTTGGAGGTTACCCTATAGTGTAATGACTTGGCAGAAGTGCTGCCAGAAGCAGAGCTTCTTGAGCAATGGCCACCAACAAGAACTTGCATTTATATAGCGCCTTCAACATAGCAAAACATCCCAAGGTGCTTCACGGGAACGTCATCAAACAGAATCTGACACCAAGCTACATAGAGACATTAGGACAGGCACCCAAAAACTGCCTACAAAGAACGTGTATTTATTTAATATCTGTTTACTTTACAATGCTTGATTTGTACAAACTGAATGCTACGTGTTCTGTTTACCCAATTCATTTGTGTTTTGCCTTAGTTGGTTTTTCTTTTTAAAATTCTAGACCCAGCTGCTGTTTTCCCTTTTAATGTTTTCTCATTCCTGTGCTTCAGCAGAACTCTAACTGGAAAAACCTGTTCTGCTGTGTCTTGTACAATGATTTGAAAGGCGAAAATGGTATCAAAACCCACTGTTCGTTTCACCAGCAGCTTTCCGCTTCCCTGCCTCAATGAGCAATCGATATAAGGAAGGCTCGATGATGTGTTGAGCCTTAATTCCACAGGTGTGATAGTTACAACTTCTTCTCCAGTGTTGCCCCTCACCTGAGAGCAGCCATCTTTGCATCTATCAGTTACTGAGCCCTGGGCCTTCCTAGTCTCAACTGCTCAATACGACATAACTTGGTGCTTTTACCCACTGAGTTAGTCTGAGGAGCCCCAGCCCAGGTACATTTACTCCTCAATGGCTGCCCTGGAGTTTTGGGCACAGTTACCTCCCATCAGGTATTCGGTACAGCAAAAAGAATCATTTTTGCCCCCCATCCATCGAATTTGTAAATATAAACCGTTCCAGACAAAATTTCATAACTTGGTGCTTCATTTAATCCAGCCTTGTTCTTTTGGTTATTAGGATACAAATTAATTTCTAATATATTAAAAATGCAATGAGCAGACCACCTTGGCCTAAAAAAAAATTGATTTACATTCCATTTAAAGCTAACTAAGCTTCTGTTGCTTATAATCTTGTAACCATTGCACCATATCTAATGGTTCTTGAATTATAATCAACCCGCCTTTAACTTTGTGCAGTGAAAAAATCCATCATTGGTAGTTGTCTTGTGTAACCAAGGTCGTTAATTAAGTTTCTTGATCTGCCCAGGACTGTTGGTCAGGGGCCGCTGCCTTCATCCTTCATGGGAAAAAGAATTTTAAAAAGGTGATGGCCAGCATAGGATGATTTGGTGCGTCAAAATGTGTCATGTCGTGTGTGCATGGATGATGTGGCAAAAATGACTTGTGGATTTTTTCCATTCCCAAAGAATTGAAGCCAGCTCATCACGAATGCCATGCCCCATTAAGTAATTTCTCGGTAATGTTATAATGATAAACAGCAATTAGAAAGGCTGCTCGACCACCCTTAGCCGCTTGACTGAAGTAGTAAGACACGCCACTGTATCCCCGTCAGAGCTGAACCTCCACATTATAAACGCACTACACCCTTGAGTTCTGGCCATGCAAATAATTGCACAGAGAGATGGTGGAGAAACCTGCCCAACGGCAAAATTAACTTTTATTGCCCATGTGCCTTGAGCTGTGAATGTTTTCTTTGTGTTACTTTCTGATCTTGGCAAAATTGGACAAACTTTTTGCAAGGCAGTATTCAAAATGTAGGCAAACTTAGCGTGGCACTTGAGTCACTGGTATTGAAGACTATCCCTGGAGCGCACATGGTAACATTTTTATAGATGAGTCATCCTGTGAGAAACCACTTTACTGTATGGAATATGAAGTGGAATAATGCTGCTGTTTCAAGTTCTGTACATTGTGCAAGAGAACAGTACTGTGCTGGGTGAGGGAGGGGTTTAGGATAAGATTAATATTGCTGCCTCTTGTAGGTCAGAGATTACAATCTGAAGGATGGGTACACATTGCAGCATGGAAACTATTTGCCTGATAATTTCCTGGGTTCAGGTCATTGAATCCAGTACATTCTGTACTTTGCATTAACTCATTTATTCCATTGCAAATGTGTTCACTGGAACAATCTGTAAAAGGATGATAAATGTACCAGGAATCTCTTAACTGGCTTTGAGCACGTGTTAATCTGCTGCCACCAGGGTTGGAGGAACTTATTTCTTTTAGGATGATTTGAGTGTTACTTTAAAGGCTGCCTTTTCCAGTGCAGTCTGTAGGTAACATTTCTTCCCTCCCTGTGATATCCGAGTGGTAAGGTCAGAAACTGAGATAAGCCAGACTTCAGGAACCAAAACTCAACTTTTTAATTAAACGATTTAGCAGAGAACATAGCTCTTACAGCTGCAGCAAACACACTCTATTTCTTACTGTGTGATTACAAAGATGGAGGATCAACCTCTGAGTCATACCCAGAATGCAATGCCACTACCTTAATAAGTGGTGTGCCAGGACATTACCTTAATACTGGTAAATATGATCCCTTAATATTTGTCTCCATCTGGTGGATAACTTAAGCATTACATCCCAGATTACTATACTCCCTATTTCTTCTTTTTGCTCTTAGTTCCCCACCCAGCAATTCTCACAGATGCGATGATCTCGCCTGTGGACCATGTAGATGTCTCCACTAATGGGCACTAGAGGGTATTGTGGCAAGTGATTCTAATTTACCTGTCCTGTATCAACTTTCGGCTCCCTCTCGTCCCAACAGCCACTATAGGGGACACTGGTGAAACCTGCCCTTAACAGGATAGACCAAGATAAAGAATCTCAATGGGATTTTGCAATCTCTAGAATAACATCGTCTGTCCAGATATGCATATCTGTTTGAGTTGTGTGATACTGATGCAATAGTTGGGATGCTTGTGGCTGTGATTAATGCACATTGCAGCTAGAAACTGAGTAAAGCTCACAATTTATCAGATCTAGGAGTGCTTGATACTGATGATATGAAAGTGAAGTGCTTTGTTCCTGAGCACTGATGATTCTCCTTTTTGAAGCTTGCTTACCAACGAGTGGTGATATTCTCTGTGGTTTTCCTGGTCCAACTATGGCAGATTTAAAAAAAACATGCATTTATGGAGCACCTCCTCACATCAAGCTCTGTCATTGCTGTCCTCTGCCAAAATGGCCCATGACTCTAGGATCATACTGGAGGGTGAAAATAACACCAACCACCTCTTCTCTACTACCAACAGCCTCCTTAAAACTCCTCTTTCTTGCCCCATTCATCCTTGTACCTGTAGCAGTGAGGAGCTCATGGATTGCTTCATCTGCATGACAGAGAACATCAGCTTAGCTGCCTCTGCTGCTCCCCGCTCCCATCTCACATCTGTCGAAATCTCGACTCCGAGTAAGACTCTAAAACACAAGCAGTACCGTCAGATTGTTAGTTTATTTTTACTTGCACAAGGGGAGTGTTGCCTTGTCAAAGGCTAGGCCAACAACTCCAAAGAACATCAGTGAATGCAGCATATTTATACACTCAAACAAGCAAGCGTTCCATATATCACATGTAATGGTATTGTATCAGTTTGCACAGAGTAAGAGTTTGCACAATGATAATCAAAAGGTCAGCAGGACAGAAATATCTCCAGACAAGGTTATTTAATCATATATCTTGTCAGGAGGTTCTGTCTGAATCTTGTTACCAAAATGATCAGCTTACTCAATAGTTTTGCTTCTTTGTCTAGCGACAATCATTAATAGTTTATCTATTCTATAGCCTTATGCCTCCCTTGTGCTAGTGAGTCAATACAGCTGTTGTCACATCATCAATGTGGGTGGGTATTTTGAAAGGTCTCTTGGTCCTAGACACGTTGTGACACATTTGCTTCTATGCTTTAACTACAACCTAAGCAAGTTTGTTCTTTTAATCCCCTGATAGCATGCTGGGTAGAATAAAATGGCCAAGTAAAAATAAGCTAAGTATAATGTCAATTTCCACGCATCTCTACCCTGTTTCTCAAGTTTCTAACCTTGAGCTACCATCCTATCTACAATCTTGCTTTCCCCTCAAGTCCTTGAACATGTCCCCACCCAGATCCATGCCCACCTCTCCTGCAACGCCCTTTTTGAATCCCTCCAAGCAGGTTTTCACTTCTCCCAAGCACTAACTTCCCTAACCAAAGTTACAAATGACATTGATTGAGTGACAAACAATTATGCCATGTCCCCGACTCATCCTCTCCAATTTTCAGCATGGTTGATCCCATTATCCTCCTCCAATGCTGCTCTTCTATTGTCCAGCTCCAAGGACTACCTTGTCTGGTTCCACTCTTGCTTATCCAGAGCATCTCTAGCAATGGTATCACTTCCCATCCCCTGCTTTTGAGTCCAAAGTTTCTTGAGGTTCCACCCTTGGGGCCCTATCATCTTCCTCTTCTTCATGTACATGCTGCACCTTGGGTGGCATCCTCCACAGACATTGGGTCAGCTTCCAGATGCGTGCTGATGACCTTCAGCTTTATCTCTCCTCACCCTCCCTTGACCCCTATGCTGTTTCCGTGCTGTTGGACTGCTTGTCTTGGCATTCAGTCTTGAATGTGTTGTCATTTCCCCCAACGAAACATTGGGAGGACCGAAGCCATTATCTGCGGCTGCTGGCATCAACTCTGTGCTGTGCCCTTGACACCAACTTCATCCCCCTCCCTGGCCACTGATTCAAGCTAAATCCGACCCTTTGCAACCTCCGTGTCCTGTTTAACTCTAAAATGATCTTCTGACCTCATATCTCCATCAAAAACATCATCTGCCACCATCACTATCATTGGCAGCTTCACCCCTACCTCCTAGCATCTGCTGCTGAAACAGTCATCCATGCCTTGTCACTCTAGGCTCGATTACCTAATGCTTTCCAGGCTGGCCTTCCATCCTGCACCTTCTGTAAACTTCAGCTCATCCAAAACTCTGCTCATATCCTTCCCGCACCACATCTTGTTTGCAGCTGTCCTTGCATGACCCACATTGGCAAACAGCCAATTACCACACATACAAGATCCCTCAAACACAAAATGTGATGATGACTAGTTACACTTTTTTTGGTGGTATCGATTTGAGGGAGCAACATTGGCCAAGAAAACTCCCTGATCTATCTTGAATGGTGTTGTAGGATCTTTTATGCATACAAAGTATTTAAATGTTTAGAAAAGGAACAAGATGGTAATGTAGGAATGGCTAGATTCCTAACTAAAGGACTGAGGTCAAGTCAGTCTATCAAACAAATGATGTTTAACACGAAAACACAGAAGAACTACATTACAGGTCTGTACTCTTTGCTGGCTCTACGAGGACTGGCTAGGGCGGCTCCCCAGCCTGACGTCATGACGTCGTCATGTTTTCCCACTGCTGGAGGATCACGTGATCAACGTGATGACGTCATCGCGTTTGGCCTCATTCTTAAAGGGACAGCGCTATGTACATGCAATGATATGAACAAAGATACAGATTCATTCTGTAGCTAATAATTTGTTAAAGATAATTATGTACATAAGATCAGAGTCCCCTGGTGGCTCTGCCACATGTGCCCCCCCAGAATTATCTTTAACAGTAAAAGTCAATTGACTAGGAGGTCTGACAAGCCTGCCAGAGCGACTCCTGTATTCTTGGAGTGGACGTTGTTGAACGGCTGGCGGATGGAAGCCTTCGGTCTGGCGTGGATGTATTGGGAGGTCGACCACGTCGTGGTGGCTGTGCGGGCTCTACTGGCCGGTCGATGTCCAGGTGTGCTGGTTTGAGATGGTCAATGGCTATGTGGTCGGGTTTACCACCGATGTCTACAGAGAAACTCTTGTCGCCTGTCTCCAGTACGCGAAAAGGACCTGTGTAAGGGGCCTTGAGCGGATCCCTATGGGCATCATGACGAATGAATACAAATTCAGCATTCTTTAGCTCCGCTGGTACGTGTGAAGATGGAAGGCCATGATGCGAAGTTGGAATAGGCGCAAAAGCCTTGGCTGTTTCCTGGTGGCTGCTGAGTTGGTCGGCTGCGGACCACGGCTCAGTTGGAAGCGTCAGGAAATCTCCCAGTACGCAGAGTGGCTGGCCGTACACGAGCTCTGCGGCAGATGATTGCAGGTCCTCTGGGTGCCGTGCGGAGACCCAACATGACCCACGGAAGCTTATCCACCCATCCGGCGCCTTGGAGGCTGGCTCTCAGCAATGCCTTTAACAATCTGTGGAAACGTTCGCACAAACCGTTTGCTTGCGGGTGATAGGCCGTGGTGCGGTGAAGCTTGGTGCCGAGACCCTGGGCCACAGCGTTCCAGCGCTCGGAAGAGAACTGTGGACCGCGGTCTGAAGAAATGTCCGCCGGAACACCGAAACGTGCGACCCACGAGGAGAGGAATGCTCTGGCGACGTCAGCGGACGTAGTAGACGCCAGAGGAACTGCCTCTGGCTATCTAGTAGTACAATCGACCATGGTGAGGATGTGTGTGAACCCCTGTGACGGTGGAAGTGGCCCGACGAGGTCCACGTTGACATGGTCGAATCGACGTTCTGGTACTGCGAACGTGGCCAATGGGGCCTTAACGTGACATTGCACCTTAGACGTTTGGCAGACGACGCAGGTGTTAGCCCAGTCGCGGATATCCTTATGCATTCCTCTCCAGACGAACTTAGACGACATTAATTTTTGAGACGCCTTCACGCCAGGATGTGAAAGCCCATGTATGGCGTTGAAAACTTTGCGGCGCCAGGCGACTGGAATGATCGGGCGGGGATCTCCCATGGAGACATCGCAGAGTAACGAGGTGCCTGCAGTGTGAAATTGAACATCGGCCGGTTGGAGGCTAGAGGTGTCGGTGCGATACGCCTGTGTTTCAGGGTCAGATGCCTGATCGGTAGCCATGAGGGCATAATCGATGCCCAGCTGGACCGCCCGTACGGTCGCGCGAGAAAGGCAATCAGCTACCAAGTTGTCCTTGCCAGCTACGTGTTGGGCGTCTGTCGTGAATTCTGAAGTGAAAGTTAGCTGTCGTTGCTGTCGAGCCGACCACGGTTTGGCGGTCTTGGCCATGTCGAAAGTCAGTGGTTTGTGATCTACAAACGCAGTGACGGGACGTCCTTCTAACAAAAAACGGAAATGGTGGATAGCCAGGAACAGCGCCAGCAACTCCCGGTCAAAAGTGCTGTATTTGCGTTCGTTGCGCCGGAGTTGGCGGCTGAAAAATGCCAGAGGTTGCCATGTCCTGTTGACCCACTGTTCCTGCACAGCGCCTATGGCATAGTCGGAAGCGTCGGTGGTAAGGGCGATGGTGGCACCTGGCAGCGGTTGCACCAACATAGTTGCATTGGCTAGAGCGGTTTTTGTGTTGTCGAAAGCGTTGTCCATTTCGACCGTCCAGGCTGTTGTATCCTTGCTGGCCTTGCCTTTGAGGGCCTCGTAGAGGGGCTGCATGAGTCGTGCTGCCTTGGGCACAAAGCGGTGGTAAAAATTCACCATGCCCAGAAATTCTTGAAGAGCCTTGGTGGACTGCGGCCTTGGGAATGCCGTAATTGCTTCGACCTTTGACTGCAGTGGAATTGCGCCCTCCGAAGTAATGCGGTGGCCCAAGAAGTCAATCTGTTGTCGGCCGAACTGACACTTGGCCAGATTGATTGAGGCCATGTTGGCTGAGGCGCCGAAAGAGGGTGCAGAGATGGCAGACGTGTTCCTCTTTGGTAGAGCTGGCTATCAGGATGTCGTCCAGGTAGACGAATAAAAACGGAAGATCCCGCAGGACCGAGTCCATGAGTCGTTGAAAAGCCTGTGCGGCGTTCTTGCGCCCAAATGGCATCCATAGAAACTCGAACAGTCCAAAGGGAGTGATGACAGCCGTTTTCTGGATGTCCTGCGGGTGTACGGGAACTTGGTGGTAGCCACGGACGAGGTCGACCTTGGAGAAGATTGAGTTTCCCGCCAAATGGGCGGAGAAATCCTGTATATGCGGGATCGGGTACCGATCAAAAGTAGTGGCGTCATTAAGGTGTCGGTAGTCCCCGCATGGCCGCCATCCACCGCCGGGCTTCAGGACGATGTGGAGAGGCGAGGACCAGGGACTATTCGACCGGCGAATAATCCCCAGCAGTTCCATCGTGGCGAACTCTGCCTTCGCAGCCGCGAGCTTGCCGGGTTCCAGGCGCCGAGCTCGCGCGTAAACCAGAGAACCAGTCGTAGTAATGTGGTGTTCGACACCATGCTTAGTGGCCGAGGAGCAGAAAGTGGGCTTGGTCAGCTCCGGGAATTCACCTAATAGGCGAGTGAATTCGTCTGGCGAGGACAATGCGCAGGAGACAGTGTGCGACGTTGCGGAAGCAAGGGATGGAGTGGAAGGTGGCCGCGTTGACCAAGCGACGATTTCTTCGGTCCACCAAGAGGCTGTTGGCGCGGATTTCTTATGCGCCAACGAGGATGGCTTGCGAAACCTTGGCTGTAATAAATTCCCACTGAAACTGTTGCCCACCGAAGCACACCTGGACCTGCCGTTTCCAAAGGTACGAATGGCCCCACCATTAGCTGCCTCGAGGGAGAGGCCGTGCCTCCCAGACTTGAATATCGAGTGCTGAGGCAGGAAGGATGCTACACTGCGCCCCGGTGTCGCATAAAAAGCGCCGGCCCGAGAGGGAATCTGTAATGTAGAGGAGCTTCCCGGAATTTCCAATTGCCATCATGGCCGCGGAACGTCCCTCAGACACCATCCTCCTTTTCTGGAGTTGCTGCTGGTGTTGATGTCGGGTTTTTTTAGGCGTGAAACTGCAGGGAGGGCGGCAGCCTCTAGCTTTCGCACCGAAACGGGTGTGGTAAAAGCACAAGCCAGGGGATGGGGCGGCGTGCCTCGTGGCGGCGCAGGATTGCTGCGTGACCGCATAAATCGTATCAGCTTGCGCAGCAAGTGCTGCGCAATCTGTGGCTTCCGATCTGGCGAGGGCAGCCTGAACCTGCTCGGGTAGTTGACTCTGAAATAACTCCCGAAAGAGGAAACATTGTGGTTCTGAGCCAAGGAGCGTGAGCATCTGGCTCATTAACTCAGATGGCTTGGAATCGCCAAGCCCGGGCAAAGCGAGTAGCCGGCGGGCACGTTCCGCTTTCGTGAGCCCGAAGATCTGTATTAACTGCGCTTTAAGAGTATTATACTTGCTGTCAACCGGGGGTTTTTCGAGCAGGCTGATGATCCATGAGACCTTGAAGCTGTCGAGTGCAGAGACCACGTAAAGGTAACTGGTCTGATCCGCAACGATGTTTCGGAGTTCGAATTGTGCTTCTGCTTGTACGAACCAGGAGGCCGCCTGTTGTTCCCAAAACTCTGGGAGCTTCAAAGCTACGGAGTTCGCTTCCATGTTTCGTCGCACTTCGCTTCTTCCGTGAAAATTGTTCACAAATTCGGGGTCGCCACTGTAGGAATGTCTAGATTCCTAACTAAAGGACTGAGGTTGAGTCAGTCTATCAAACAAATGATGTTTAATACTATTCAACAGAGTTTAAAATGAAAACACAGGAGAACTACATTACAGGTCTGTACTCTTTGCTGGCTCTGAGGACTGGCTAGGGCGGCTCCCCAGCCTGACGTCATGACGTCATCACGTTTTCCCGCCGCTGGAGGATCACGTGTTTGGTCTCGTTCTTAAAGGGACCGTGCTATGTACATGCAATGATATGAACAAAGATACAGATTCATTTTGTAGCTAATAATTTGTTAAAGATAATTATGTACATTAGATCAGAGTCCCCTGGTGGCTCCGCCACAGTAAGATCTATAAAGATGGATCAAGGATTTCCAAGCAACTGATAAGGGCTTCCAAGAGAAATAATGAAGAAAACCTAGCTAGAAATACAATGCACAACAACTTTCAGTAAAACGTCCCAAGGCACGTCGGAGCGTTGCCAAACAAATTTGACATTGAACCGCAAGGAGATAGTGGGACATGAGGGAAAACCTTTTTACGCAACAGGTGGTTAGGATTTGGAGTGCACTGCCTGATGAGGTGGTGGAAACGGATTCAGTAGTAGCCTTCAAAAGGAACTTCAAGGAGAAAACATTGCGGGGGAAGAGTGGGGGAGTGGGACTAACTGGATTGGTTTTCGAAGAGCCGGTGCAGACTCGATGGGCCGAATCGCTTCCTTCTGTGCTGTATGATTGTATAAAATCCAGAAGTTGCTGTCGGAGATGCCGTGAGCTTCATGAAAACCGTGTCTTGCTGTCTGACTAACCATTGAAATACATTGAGCAGTGAGCAGTTCCTTTATTTGCGTGGTAACCAGAGGACACGCTTCCTTTTAAGATAATTGGCAAAAGAACCAGGGGGAAGATGAGGAAAAATATTTTTATGCTGGGAGTTATGATCTGGAATGCACTGCCTGAAAGGGTGGTTCAATAGTAGTCTTCAAAAGGGAATGGGATAAATACTTGCAGGAAAAAAAATTGCAGGGACATGGGGAAAGAGCTGTAAATGGGACTAACTGGATTGAACTTTGAAAGCTGGCGCAGACTCGATGGGCCGCCTCCTGTGCTGTATTATTCTATGATTAGGACAGGTGACTTGAAGCTTGGCAGCACGGTGGCATAGTGGTTAGCACTGTTGCCTCACAGCGCCAGAGACCCGGGTTCGAATCCGGCCTCGGGTGACTGTCTGTGTGGAGTTTGCACATTCTCCCCGTGTTTGCGTGGGTTTTCTCCGGGTGCTCCGGTTTCCTCCCACAGTCCAAAGATGTGCGGGTTAGGTTGATTGGCTATGATAAATTGACCCTTAGTGTTAGGGGGATTAAATACGTGGGGTTACAGGGATAGGGTGGGATATGTGTTGGTGCAGGGGTTACGGGGATCGGGTGGGATATGTGTCGGTGCAGGCTCGATGGGCCGAAATGGCCTCTATCTGCACTGTGGGGTTTCTGTGATTCTGTGGAAAGAGGTAAGTTTTAAGGAGGTGGAGAGGTTTAGGGAAGGAATTCCAGAGCTTGGGGTCTAAGGCAGCTGAAGGCATGGCCGCCAATGGTGGGGTGAAGGAAATCGGGGATGAAAGAAATCGGGGATGGGTAAGAGGCCAGAATTGGCGAAGAGATATCGGAGGGTTGTAGGGCTGGAGGAGGTTACAGAAATAGGATGGAGCGAGGCCGTGGAGGGATTTGAAAACCAGGATGAAATTTTTTAAATCTTGGCGTTGCTGGTCCAGGAGCCAATGTCAGTCAGCGAGCACAAGGGTGATGGATGAACTAGCCTTGGTGCGAATTAAGATACAGGCAGCAGAGTTTTGGATGAGCTCCAGTTTCTGAAGAAGATTGAAGCATTCTTCAAGTATGTCTGGACTAAACAAAGGGTGCAAAGAGGGTTGGCTCATTTATTTTTTAAGTTAATGTGGTAGAGGTGGTGCTGAAGTAGTTAACCATTAATTTTCAACAGTGTTCATAAAATACATTTTGGTAGGTGGGAAATGCCAAAATTGGAGGTCCATTTTAAAAATAAATGTAGATTGAAACATTTTAAGATTACAAGAGAGGACATATATTGGAGGGATTACTGAAGGTCAAGGTAGTTAATGCTCCTGGCTCTGACAATATTCATCCCAGGGTTCTGGAGCAATGAGCACAAATGGCAGATGCAATTTAATTTGAGGACATGTAAGGTTAGGAGATTTGACGGAGGGAAGGTTGATGTGGATTATGTGCTAACTGGAAATAATAAGAACATAAGTAGGAGCAGGAGTAGGCCATACGGCCCCTCGGGCCTGCTCCGCCATTCAATAGGATCATGGCTGATCCGAATCTAGACTCTCGTCCACTTCCCTGCCCTCTCCCCGTAACCCCTAATTCCCTTATCTGCTAGGAAACTGTCTCTCTCCATTTTAAATTTATTTAATGTTGCAGCTTCCGCAGCTCTCTGGGGTAGCAAATTCCATAGCTTTACTACCCTCTGAGTGAAGAAGTTTCTCCTCATCTCAGTTTTGAAAGGGCAGCCCCTTATTCTTAGATTATGCCCCCTAGTTCTAGTCTCACCCATCAGTGGAAACACCCTCACCGCATCCACCCGATCAAGCCCCCTCACAATCTTTTATGTTTCGATAAGATCGCCTCTCATTCTTCTGAACTCCAATGAGTAGAGTCCCAACCTACTCGACCTTTCTTCATACGTCAACCCCCTCATCTCTGGAATCAACCGAGTGAACCTTCTCTGAACCGCCTCGAGAGCAAGTATATCTTTTCTTAAATATGGAAACCAAAACTGCACACAGTATTCCAGGTGTGGCCTCAGCAATACCCTGTATAACTGCAGCAAGACTTCCCTGTTTTTATACTCCATCCCCCTTGCAATAAAAGTCAAGATTCCATTGGCCTTCCTGATCACCTGCATACTAACTTTTTGTGTTTCATGCACCAGGACCCCCAGATCCCTTTGTACTGCAGCACTTTGCAGTTTCTCTCCATTTAGATAATAACTTGCTCTTTGATTTTTTTCTGCCAAAGTGCATAACCTCACACTTTCCAACATTATATTGCATCTGCCAAATCTCTGCCCACTCACTTAGCCTGTCTATGTCCTTTTGCAGGTTTTTTATGTCCTCCTCACTCACTGCTTTCCCTCCCATCTTTGTATCGTCGGCAAACTTGGATATGTTGCACTCGGTCCCTTCCTCCAAATCGTTAATATAGATTGTAAAGAGTTGGGGTCCCAGCACTGACCCCTGCGGAACACCACTAGTTACTGATTGCCAGCCCGAGAACGAACCATTTATCCCAACTCTTTGTTTTCTGTTAGATAGCCAATCTTCCACACATGCCAGTATATTACCCCCAATCCCGTGATTTCTTACCTTGATCAGTAATCTTTTGTGTGGAACCTTGTCAAATGCCTTTTGGAAGTCCAAATACACTACATCCACTGGTTCCCCTTTATCCACCCTGTATGTTACATCCTCAAAGAATTCAAGCAAATTTGTCAAACATGACTTCCCCTTCATAAAACCATGCTGACTCTGTCCTATTAAATTATGTTTCTCCAAATGTACTTGAGGTACTGGAACAGGAGAGACATATTGGGGTTTTAATGGATGGGTCACTAAAACCTACAGCATGATGTTCCCAGGTTGTTAAAGCCCATCGTTGGCAGCCATGTTGAGATGCATAGCAAGGGGTATAACATATAAATGTAGAGGTGTCATTTTAAAACAGTATTTGGCTCTGGTGAGACCATATCTAGGGCACTGCATGCAGTTTTGGTCTTTTATTTTTTAATTACTCCTTCATTGGAGGAGGCACAGAGAAGTGCTGTATAGTTTAATCCCAGAGTGCAAAGGATAAGGATTAACTGAGGAAAGATTGACTACGCTGAGTCTTTTCTCTCTTGGAAGACTGAGGGATCTTATACAGGTGTTTAAAATTATGAAAGGTTTGAACATTGGACCCAAGTAAATGTCTCTCTGCTGTGTACAGAATTCAAGCACAAAGGGCCATATTTACAAATTAAGGACAACAAAAGAAAATGGGAAATGCAAGAGGGCTTTTTAACATATAAAAACTGAATGCTCAGCAGGTCAGGCAGCATCTGTGGAGCGAGAAACTGAGTTAACGTTTCAGGTCAATGACCTTTTCGTCAGAACAAATCATTTTTTTTATTAAAAGGGTTCGAAGTACTGTATGTGGAACAATTAACGGCATGGATAGTGGAACAAGGTACCTTTTTTAATGGGTTTCAAAAAGGAATTACAGGTTCACCATGAGATTCAGGGTTAATAGAAATGAACCATGGGAATACTATGGATAGGTGGGGCTTGATGAACCTAGGGTCTTCTGCCTGAATGTTACTATGTCCACCTGAAAAGCAAATAGCTTTGTTTAATGTCTTGGACAAATGATGGTATAGGTTACCATCACTTGCCATAGGTTACCATCACAGTGCCAGTTACACTTCATCTAGAGTCATCTTTTGTTTCTTAACTTGTCCCATTACCATCTCCTTTTTGCCTTGCACCATCATCCCTTTTTGTCTCTTAATCTCTCCTGCCTTCCATCCTATCACAGACTTTCCCTTTTGTTCTTTCCTCCCTTCTCCCCTTTCCCTGCCCCTACACTTGCTTAAAAACCTGTTCCATCTCCAGCTTTTTCCAGTTCTGACGACGGGTCATCGACCTGAAACGTTAAATCTGTTTCTCTCTCCACAGATGATGCCAGACCTGCTGAGTATTTCCAGCATTTTCTGTTTTTATTTCAGATTTCCAGCATATGCAGTATTTTGCTTTTGTGTTGTGATGGTATAAGTTGTTGTTGTTCAACACAGGTAAACAACACCATCCTGCTTGGGTCTTGCAAACGCTTGCAGACCTGGACAAGTGAGCGATTCAAGAAACTCTTTTCTAAACTGCTCGCCTGGTTCAGGGTTTCATTGAAATTCATATTTTGCATTTCTGCGTGTGATCTATGTAAATAAGAAAACTAGTTTGTTCAGCATTACGTGATTGTCAGGAATAGAACAATGTTATTTATTGAAGGCAGGAGAAACTCTGAGCTGTCACATTATCTTGTTCCTGCCCTTCCTTTGTAAACATTGATTGCCATTTGCTGTCCTATTTCTGGCTGGAGTACCCAGGAGCGCACCCACATTATACATGAGGAAAATTTCACACGGGCAACTCTCGTGCAAGACTGGACAGCCTTGAAGTGCTAATAATCTTTTGTCTTGCACTTTACTGCTGAGCCCTGATTGCATGAAATAACAAAGTGAATAGGATACGGCCGAGACTGGTTCAATGCTTATCTGATCCCAGCATTACATTCAAATCTACAATCGCTGTTCACTCACGATTGCAATCAAGTCCTATCTGAGCAAAACATTTTCCTGCCATATTTAATCAGTGTTTGATCCGGAGCAAACTGCTTAAGAGTATCACTCTTGGGTCCATCTCACTTCACCATCTGGATTGCTGTGTGGTTACCATCCTTTTGACTAAGATGTGGGGCAGTGCCAGTGTTTTGATCAATGATTTTATGGAAGGAAGAGATGAAGCATTTGGATCCCATTGCTGTGATACATTAAACTAGTACCTAGGGGATGATTGAGTGACTTTGAGGGGAAATGGTTTCAAAATTTTGGAATTTGTCAAAATCCGTACAATTTTAAGCTAAAGCTGGAGCGTTATACTGCATTTCCCTACATCAGTTAGTAAAGACCACCACAGTATTCTGTGCTACTGTTTTTGTTTTCTCATTTGTTTTATGCAGAGAATTCTGGATTTGCACTACAACTTTTGTGCAAGTACACTAGGACGCTGTGTTACACCAATGCAGCTGTTGTGTAAGTGCCTCCTTTAAGACTGTCAGTTTTCCCCTCCCACATCCCTGAAATATTATACAACCCAAGATTATCTTTCCTATCTCACTACAAAGAGAAGCAAACTAAAACATTGCTTGCTTTGTTCGTCCAAGCCCTTTATGCACCTTTTTAAAACATGCCCTGACAGCTCTCTTGCATTGAGAATGTTTTGATTATGAATGAGACTTGCTCTAATATATATCTTTTTAATTCTATAGGCAGCAAGCTACCTGCCAGTAACCCCTACATGGGTGGTGGTGTGTGATTGGAACCAAGGTTAGCACTGTAGCAGGGTGGGGTCATGTGCCAATAGGTCTGCCTTCTTCCTGCAGGTCCTCTCTGCCTGGGTTTCATAGGCTGCAGTGTGGTCCTCCCGACCTCGCTGCTGGTCCACGCTGGGCCTCGACCTCACCCCTGTGCCTAGTCCTCGCTCCTGGGTCCCGAGGTGCTATTGATGGTTAAGAACATAACATAAGAAATAGGAGCAGGAGTAGGCCATACGGCCCCTCGGGCCTGCTCCGCCATTCAATAGGATCATGGCTGATCTGAATCTAGACTCACATCCACTTCCCTGCCCTCTCCCCGTAATTCCCTTATCTGCTAGGAAAATGTCTATCTCCATTTTAAATTTATTTAATGTTGCAGCTTCCACAGCGCTCTGGTAGCAAATTCCATAGATTTACTACCCTCTGAGTGAAGAAGTTTCTCCTCATCTCAGTTTTGAAAGGGCAGCCCCTTATTATAAGATTATGCCCCCTAGTTCTAGGCTCACCCATCAGTGGAAACATCCTCACCGCATCCACCCGATCAAGCCCCCTCACAATCTTTTATGTTTCGATAAGATCGCCTCTCATTCTTCTGAACTCCAATGAGTAGAGTCCCAACCTACTCAACCTTTCTTCATACGTCAACCCCCTCATCTCTGGAATCAACCGAGCGAACCTTCTCTGAACCGCCTCGAGAGCAAGTATATCTTTTCTTAAATTTGGAAACCAAAACTGCACGCAGCATTCCAGGTGTGGCCTCGCCAATACCCTGTATAACTGCAGCAAGACTTCCCTGTTTTTATACTCCATCCCCCTTGCAATAAAAGCCAAGATTCCGTTGGCCTTCCTGATCACCTGCTGCACCTGCATACTAACTTTTTGTGTTTCATGCACCAGGACCCCCAGATCCCTTTGTACTGTAGCACTTTGCAGTTTCTCTCCATTTAGATAATAACTTGCTCTTTGATTTTTTTCTGCCAAAGTGCATAACCTCACACTTTCCAACATTATATTGCATCTGCCAAATCTCTGCCCACTCACTTAGCCTGTCTGTCCTTTTGCAGGTTTTTTATGCCCTCCTCACTCACTGCTTTCCCTCCCATCTTTGTATCGTCGGCAAACTTGGATATGTTTGGTTCGTTGGGATGTGGTGGGGTACACCTGTCGCTGGAGGCTGGGATTATTCCAGCATGAAAGTAGATAATCCTCAAGCCAGTATCCCAACCGGGTGCAGTGGTCCAGGATGGCCAAGCAGTAGGAAGGTTACCAGTAAGTGGTGTGTTTTTTGATCATTAAACTCCAGCACTTCTGACGTCTTTGCTCTTGCCAGCCTGCCCTTTTCTTTAGGTTTTGGTAATTGGGCTCGGTCCCAGTAAGACGGGGAAGGGGGTTAGTGAGAAAAGGCATGCACTCCACACTGTTAAACAGAAACTATACTTAAAGATTTCTCATTAGTTTGGGGCTTTTATGAGTGTCGATCAGTGCATGTCCTACATCTGGACAAAAAAAAACAGCAGGTAGGATGGAGAACCCACCCTACTTCATCCCTTTGCTTTGCTTTGCAGTTCTTATTGAAATGGTCGGTGACTGAACCGTAATTGTGATGCTTTTTTTGTAAAAATGAAAGTTATTGGTGCCACGGCCTCTGCTGCCTTGACTGTTAATCTGCCAAAAAGAAACACTAGCATTTAGATGGCATCCATCAGGACGTGCCAAAGCGCTTTACTGCCAAGAAGCATTTTTTTTTTATATAAAGTGTAGTCACTTGTGCGAAACGTGGCAGCCAACTTGCACACAGCAAGATCCCACAAGCAGCAATGTGATGACCAGATAATCTGTGTGTGATATTGGATGAGGGATAGAAATTGGCCACGGACTCTGCTCGTTTTCGAAATAGCGCCATGGGATCTTTTTACATCCACCGGAGAGGGCAGACAGGGCCTCCCGTTTAACATCTCATCAGAACGACGGTACCTCTGACAGTGCAGCACTCCCTCAGCACTGCACTGGAGTAGTAGCCTAGACTTTGTGCTCTAATCCCTGGCATGGGACTTGAACCCGCAACCTTCTGACTCGGGCAAGAGTGCTACCCACTGAGCCACAGCCAACACTTGCTTGTACTTTCTATCTGCACACATTAACTGTAAAGGTGATGAATAGTGCTGGTATTTGCAACCCTTTTCACCAGTCCAAGGATTAGATTTCTACTTGGCAGAATGAATTTCCATTTGGCTGGTGGTTAAGCAAGTTTCCCAATGGGGTGCCAGGAATGAGATGATGCATTGCAGGAAACTTGTCGGAATAAAGCAAGGATTTTGAAATATTGATGACACTGGCTTTGAAAGGAAAGGGTGTGTTTATTTTGGGGGGAAAAAAATTTCAGTGCATTGAACAAAGTTTCTTGTGTTCATAAGTTGTTTGAAGTCCCGATAATCCGGTAAATAGAGTAAAAATAGTAGATTCTCTCGTGTACATTAACCTATTTTAAAGTGATTAACTGAACCCATCTGCTAGGAACAGAACAGCCACTGTCACTCAAACTACCAACTATTTGGCTATATCATTTGAAGTTATTCTAAACATTAGCTGCTGCTGAGTTTTTTTTAAATTAAAATGTTGTGGTAGCTTTTGTAATAGCAACTTAATTACACACATTACTGTAGAATATCTGGTCCAAATCTGTAAATTTTTGTTCAGTAAATGGGCTTGTATTTGGTGACCACATAGTTAAGTGATGGTTTTCAACATGCTTAAATGACACATGTTAAGAGGAGCGCTCCTGTTGAGATAGGTATCCAATCGGTAGCAGCTACGGGTGGTGTGTAATAAGGACAGGGACTTAATCAATGTGAGCTTATGGCCAGACAAATAGTCTAGCAAAATAAACCATTGTTTCCTGTGCAGGTAGGTGATCTGGCCATTGGCATCAGACAGTGGCACGTTTTGACATGGCTGCTCTGAATTGTACAGCAGTCACCTGTGACGCGCCCTCCAGTGGTTGCAAGGAAAAGTCCTCCTCCTGAGGTAGCAGCCTCCCACTGATGGTATGTCCATCAGTGGGCATGCCTGTCCTGTTTAAAAACTCTTTATCCGGGTGGGAACTCTGGACTGCTTGTTCCTGTACCCTCATTGCGTGACCCTAGTTTTGTTCCAGCAGGTGTGCAGGGACACTATCGGCTGCTCCTCTGTATCCTCGAGGCGAAGGTGTTCATTGCTCTGCTATTTGCTGGTGTCTTTAAAAAAAAAAAAAAACTTAAATGCCAGCACATTACACAATGTTGACACGCCACAATTCTTGCATATACCAAATTCTTAACCTTAGCTAGGCTGTAAACCAACTGGAGCTTTTGCATTTTTTTTTTCTATTCAGGGAGGGAGAATTGGCTCCTGAGCCATTGTGTGATGCTCTCCTGCATCTCCTAGCAGACTGTTCATTGCAGTCATTGAGGCTTGGGATTGGAGCCCATGCTTCCCAAGAGTGATCTTGGAGTGGAAGCTAAAAAGAAGGGTGAAAATCTTCACTGTTGAGAAGATAATGAATTCTCATAAGTGACGGCCTTCAGATAATGCATGAAACCCATGTCTCATTTTCCTGTTCCAGCGGCTCAGAGGGACATAAACGATCCCATGGTGTTGCTCACTGGGAGCATAGGTTGATGGTATGTGCTGACAGCTTGACCAGGAATTTCATGCTCCATTAACTGAGGCAAATGTACTGAAGATAGGCACGCTAGCAGTTGAATTTTTGGTCATTATCTGGCTGGGAATCTAGTGCCCTGTTACATTGAGCTGTTGGAGCTCCTGAGTAGAGCTTTTGCATTCTATATTCTCTCGAGCCGAAGAGCCCATGTCAAGCTGCAACCTGAGTAGTTTTGGGATTGATACTTGCTGTAGACACTGAAGATTTGTGGATTAGGCAAGAATTCAGTTTTGTCCCAAAGCTCCTATCTCAGGAATTTTTGGACTTGCAAGTATTCCAGTCTACAGAGGAGTGGAACTGGATATTCCAAGACGATACAGTACCCATCTTCAGGAATTTCTAAACTAATATGTAAACTGTACCAAGATCTATTGCTGCAGTAGAAAATTTGCAGCAGATACTGTTTTCTGGCAGTCTTGCGAGAGGAATTTTTTTTTTAGTTTTATGTTGGTGTAAGCAGTTACTGTACTTGTGCCTTGTAAGCTGTCATTGGCACATTTAAAAACCATGTCAACAATTTATGGTTCAACAGTGGGCAAGACTGAGTTACGTTAAGCTTTTATGATCCTAGCTGGGAGAGTCAGTCAAGGGGCAAAGGGAACATTGACTTACAAATTTCCAGCCACACTCATTCAGGAACTTGTTTTGTCTCTGGCACTATAGTTCTGTAAGGTACAAACTGGGTGTGTTCAAGACAGCATTTCACCAAGAATCACACTTGTGCTTGGCTTGCATATTGACAAGAAGATACTGTAGTTGGCAAGAAGGAAATACTGTAGTTTTTAGGTAGGGTCTTCTCGGAGATCGGGTGGGATATGTGTCGGTGCAGGCTCGATGGGGCGAAATGGCCTCTATCTGCACTGGGGTTTCTGTGATTTCTGTGATAACATAAGAATTAAGAGCAGGAGTTGGCCATTTGGTTCTTTGAGCCTGCTCCGCCATTCAGTAAGATCATGGCTGATCATCTACCTCCTCTCCACTTTCCTGCACTATCCCCATATCCCTTGATTCCCTTAATATTCAAAAACCTATCGATCTCTGTCTTGAATATACTCAACGACTGAGCCTCCACAGCCCTCTGGGGTAGAGAATTCCAAAGATTCACCACCCTCCTGAGTGAATAAATTTCTCCTCATCTCAGTCCTAAATGAGACTGTGACCCCTGGTTCCAGACTCCCCAGTCAGGGGAAACCTCCTCCCTGCATCTACCCTGTCAAGCCCTGTAAGAATTTTGTATGTTTCAATGAGATCACCTCATTCTTCTAAACTCTAGAGAATATAGGCCTAGTCTACTCAATCTCTCCACCATAGGACAATCCCCTCCCATCCCAGGAGCCAAGCTGGTGAACCTTCATTGCACTCCCTCTCTATGGCAAGTATATCCTTCCTTAGGTAAGGAGACCAAAACTATACACAATACTCCCGGTGTGGTCTCACTGGGGCCCTATATAATTGCAGTAAAACGTCCTTACTCTTATACTCAAATCCTCTTGTAATAAAGGCCAACATACCATTCCTGAAGTGTGGCTTTCATGCAAGGATCAGTTTAAACCTATCTTTGCAACCAAATGTGACTTGTATTGAGATGGCATTGTTGCTATAGTAACATCTCGGTCTTGACCTGTTGCCAACATTATAATTTATCCAAAGCCATCCCAGTGGGACAACACTGCTCCTTTAACTGCTGTTGGTAAAGCAAATCTGTTTCTACTGAAGTAAGAGCCAGCTCAGGAGATTCTGTCCTTTTCTTCCACGGGGCGGAATAATTTTCTTTTCATTCTTGCAATGTGGGCGTCGCTGGTACAGATTAAATTTGTTGCCCATCATTAGTTGACCTTAAGAATGTAGTGGTCGGTGCCCTTGAACAGCTGCAGTCTGTGGTGAAGGTGCTCCAACAATGCGGTTTGGTAGGGAGTTCCAGGAATTTGGTTCAGTGATGCGAAAGGAATGGTGATTGATGCCTGTCCAAATCAGGAAGGTGTGTGACTTGGAGGGGAACCTGGAGGAGGTGGTGATCCCATGCATCTGCTGCTCTTGTCCTTTTTGATGGAATTCAGGGATTTGGGGGATACTGCTGAAGACGCCTTGGTGAGTTGCTGCAGTGCACTCTCTAGGTAGTACACAGCAACCATCATATGCATGGTAAATGTTTAGGCTAGTGGATGAGTATACTGCTTTGTACTGGATGGTGTTGAACTAGAGTGCTGTTGCAGCTGCAACCATTCAGGTATGTGGAGAGTATGCCATCACACTCCTGACTTGCCATGTAGGAGTTGGAGAGGCTTTGGATAGGCAGGGTGTGGTGGGAGGAGGGGTGGTGGGTGTAGTGTATGTGCCTTTAAGTCAGAACTACTTTTACAGCTCCTGTATACTGTAGTACCGGCAGTGACCACACCTGTATATAAGCTTTGCGCATGCCTCTGTACCCCCAGTCTTGAGACTACCCTCCTCCAGTAAAGACCTGTTTGTTGTTAATTTACAGCATCCGTGTGATTATTGAATAACAGCATATCCTCAGAATCACGGATCTAACAGTGGGTGTAACATTTGCATATTGTTTTATCATTGGCCCGCAGGCATCTGTAAGGAATACCTAATTATATTCACGTGATCACATGCTGAATTGTCATTGGCCTGCAGGCATCTGTAAGGACTGCTATTGTTTAGAAGACCCAGGGGCCCTGACTCCATCTTGTCCACACGGTGCTATATGGATGTTTGAGTTCAAATACCTGATGCTTCATTAAAAGAGTTTAAATTGTAATACTCCGTTGTCCTGCAATTTTATTACTTTTTTACAACGTGTGCAAAACAAGACAGTGGGGAAGGGCAAGGCGGATTGTATCTAAATTGTGGGAAAAAAATCCCCAGGAACCACATTTTTGTAGATCAGCACGACATTTGAACAAGATCCATGTGTTCATTGACAGCCCAGAACACACATTACATTACTGTCGATTAATTTTAGATGGAAACGCCCATTTGCACATGATTTTAAGGGTGTCTGTGGTACATCAACAGGAATGCTGTATGGGTAGAATGCATCAGTGCATCATCATTATATTTTCATCATGTAAAGGAGGGTCTGGTCTAATGTATGCCAAAGAGTGTGACATGCTGACATTCTGATGGTTTTTCAAGAGGCTCTCTTTGTTAAGTCTGTGAATTATTTAGTTAATTAAAACAGACTAATGAGTAACAATAAAAACAGGTCTTTACTGGTTGGAGGTAGGGACTATACTGAATACAAGATTACTGCACAGTGCTTATATACCGGTGTGTTCACCCCCGGTATTACGTCTACAGCAGCCTGAGAAAGTAGTACATCTCTTAAGGTGGAACAGGCTTAAGCTCTCTTAAGGTGGAATAGGTTACATACACAACACTCCTCCCTTCTTAGCTTTATAGTCATCCCCCCCATTTAACATAACGTAATAACATATATACATATATAACTTCATGTTTAACGTAACATATCACAGATTCAGTCTCTGCGGAAAACAGTTCACAGATTCAATCTCTGTGGTGTAGTCGGTTCACGTTACTCATTCAATAGTCCTTTCATGGATTTAACAGCTTGAACTTCCGAACTGATTTGGCTCCGTTCGGAGGGACCACGTGTGTGATCTGGTAGAGGTGATAATGGTTCAGATGGGTCATCTTCTGTTTTTACTTTTCCTTTTCTGCTTCTTGGAGACTCTCTGGGCTCCATTGTCAGCTGCCACAGCTGCCAGCTGCATGCGCAGTTCCTCCTTCTCTTCCTCCTGTTTCCGTCGTAGAGCCAGCTTCTCCCGATGTTCCGTAGACTTTTGGTGCTCCTCCATGATTTCTGCACTTTGGGAGTCGAAGTTACAAGCTGGGCAGGACAGGACATCGTAATATTCGGTGTCGTCCACCAGGTGTAATATTCGGTGTCGTCCTGAGCTAGACCAGTGAGAGGGTCGTCTATTTCCTCCATACCCAGCTGGACGTTAGCCAGCTCTTGTTCCAAATCCAGACATCTTTCCTGAAGAGACTTCTTCATGTGTACCTCTGCATCCAGCTTTTTCTGGGCTTTCAGCAAGTCGTTTACTAGTGACCTCATTTGTGATTTTAATACTTCAACTTCCTTTGGAGATTGATTGATCGGACTATGCAATCCCTCTACCGGAGCAGCTGTTTCAGCGGTCTGTTGTTCTACATTGACGTGAGTCAGCGTACTTTTGGCATCCAATGGCTGCTCTGTTGCAGTCGTTTCAGTCTGTGTCGTCACATCAGCCACCTCAATTACTTTTGAGAGCTCCGAACCCTTTTCCTTTTTGAAGATCGCAGCTCGTGTTCAAGTTTTTCCCATTTCAGAGTCTTGTCCCTCAGCATATGAAGGAGTTGGCTGACCGTTAACTCTTCTGACACCAGATTATGGCACGCACCTTCAGAGCCTGAATCAGCTTTGATTCGTTCGGCCTCCTCGCGCAGATGGTTGGTGTGCTCCTGCTCCATTTTCTCCATCAGTTGCTTCTGTTGACTTTCCAGATTCTCCCACTCTGTAACAAAGAACTTTTTTATTTCATTCATCTCTTGCTCGAAACGGCGAATCATTTGTTCTAATTGCTGTTGTAGTTTGAAATGGAGTTGAGTTCGAGCCCAGTGTCCCTCAAAAATGTGCATATCAGTAGACTTGACAGACTCAGAATTCTCTGTTAAACTATGTTGTTGTTGCTCAGTGGAATTCTGTGCTGAAACTTTGTCTTTTGCACATGGGTTGGTCTTACCATCATCAGTTCTAGAGTCTGGGCTGATTATCTGCACCGAGTTCTCACTCTTTATGGCTTTTAGCGAATGCCAGTCCATATTTATGTTTCTAAACCACTCCCGGCCTAGTAGTGGTGGACCTCCCTCCGGTAGCACATATAAGTCCATTATTTGACTTCCTTCGCCCTTGTTGGCCACTGCAACCTTTATTGTCCCGATGGGGTACACACTCTGCCCCGTGTAGGTTGTCAATATAATCTCCGTATCCTGTAGGGGAATATGTTGGAATAACCTTCTGTAATCTTTCTTATTCATGACCGACAATGCCGATCCAGTGTCCAATTCCATTTTTACTTGGACTCCTTCTATCTGAAGAGTAACCCAAATTGTCTGGAGGTCTGCACCCTTACCAACGTTGAGTACCCTTAAGCTAGCCAGTTCAATACTGCTTGCGTCTGAATCGGACTCCTGTTCGGCCACCTTGTGTACCTTTGCGTATTTCCCTTGCGGTGACTTGTTGCTGGTCTTCTTCGCTGACCTGCATACTCTAGCTATATGTCCAAGCCTACCACAAGTTCTACATTCTTGGTTTTTAAACCAACACTGGTTCTGATCATGCGTTGTCTTTCCACAACGATAACATTTGCCAGAACTCACACCCAATTTGTGTGCACTGAGCTCCGGTGACCGTAGCTGCATTACTGCCGTGCCTCTCGCTGCGGCTTCGTGTGCTGCTGCCATAGTGACCGCCTTCTCAAGCGTCAGCTCATTCTCCTCGAGCAGTCGCTTTTGTGTATCCTGTTTAAATAAACCACACACAAATTTGTCTCGAAGTGCCTCTGTCAGTCCCGTTCCAAACTGGCAATATTTCGCTAATTTACGCAATTCCAGCAAATATTCAGCATTGCTTTCATGCTGTAGCTGCCTTCTGTCGTAAAATTTAAATCGTTGCGCTAGCATCAGCGGCGTGGGGTTTAGATGATCTTTCAGGACAGTAACAATCTCATCGAACGTCTTATCCGCCGGTTCATCTGGTGATAACAGGTGTTTCAATTGCCCGTATGTCTTCGCACCCATTAAATTTAATAATGTTAGAGCTTTATCTTGGTCACGAATTTTATTGGCCTTACAATAATTTTTTACTCTTTCAACATATATGGCCCAATCTTCGAGGTCACTATCAAAGGTGCTAATATTCCTGTGTTTAGGCATTGTAGATTTGCAATTTCTCAGATTTTATTTTCTTGTTATCAAAGATGGCGGCTTCCCGCTCTTGCCGTCGTCCTCCGCCCACAAAATGGCGGTTTTCCCGCGCTTGGCGGTCTTCACCCGTCCCCCGACGCCGTCTCCCTTCAGCCCCCGAATGCGGCCCTTATCAGCGGATGCGATCGATGGCCCGGCTGCGCCTCGCACTTGAAAGCGGCCCGGCTGCGCCTCGCACTTGAAAGCGGCCCGGCCCTTATCTGCCGATCGCTATCGCCCTATACCTCTCTCTTCCCCAGTCCTGTCTTCTACTCCGGTTCACAAGCTGATGGAGGCTTCAGGGTCCTAATGCCTGTCACTTCCAGTGGGGTGGTGAGTGGTGAGGTTTGAAACCTCTCTTCAACCGCCGTGGAATAACTGCCGCAGGGTAAGAACCTGACTCGTCGCCAGTGTTAAGTCTGTGAATTATTTAGTTAATTAAAACAGACTAATGAGTAACAATAAAAACAGGTCTTTACTGGTTGGAGGTAGGGACTATACTGAATACAAGATTACTGCACAGTGCTTATATACCGGTGTGTTCACCCCCGGTATTACGTCTACAGCAGCCTGAGAAAGTAGTACATCTCTTAAGGTGGAACAGGCTTAAGCTCTCAAGGTGGAACAGGTTACATACACAACACTCTTGTCCTGTGGAAAGATTAAAATGGAAATGTATTCGAATAATTTCAGCTGTTGCCATGTGAATCCTCTGGTGGTATTTGGAAATTGAAGCTTTTTTTGCAAACCATGAATTTAATATTTTGACTGGTGCAAATACTATTGTAAGAGTTGCATATTTTAAAATAGTTCAAAAGCCAACTGACTTCTACCATCCTTTAACATTCTACAGCAGTTACTCTGTCGACATATTGTTGGTCTGATAATGTAGCTGTGCATATTAACCTATGTTGCAATAATGAAAGTTTTTTAAATTTGTCCATGTGATGTGGGCATCGCTGGCAAGGCCAGCATTTATTGCCCATCCCCAATTGCCCTCGAAGGTGGTGGTGAGCCGCCGCCTTGAACCGCTGCAGCCCGTGTGGTGAAGGTACTCCCACAGTGCTGTTAGCGACGATGAAGAATCGGCGATATACTTCCAAGTCAGGATGGTGTGTGACTTGGAGGGGAACTTGGAGGTGGTGGCGTTCACATGCACCTGCTGCCCTTGTCCTTCTAGGTGGAAGAGGTCATGGGTTTGGAAGGTGCTGCTGAAGAAGCCTTGACGAGTTGCTGCAGTGCATCTTGTAGATGGTACACACTGCAGCCAAAGTATGCCGGTGGTGGAGGGAGTAAATGTTTAAGGTGGTAGATGGGGTGCCAATCAAGCGGGCTGCTTTGTCGTGGATGGTGTCGAGCTTCTTGAGTGTTGTTGGAGCCGCACTCATCCAGGCAAGTGGAGAGTATTCCATCACACTTCTTACTTGTGCCTTGTAGATGGTGGAAAGGCTTTGGGGAGTCGGGAGGTGAGACACTCGCCACATAATGCCTAGCTTCTGACCTGTTCTTGTTACCACAGTATTTGTGGCTGGTCCAGTTACGTTTCTGGTCAATGGTGACCCCCAGGATGTTGATGGTGTGGGATTTGGCGATGGTAATGCTGTTGAATGTCAAGGGGTGGTGGTTAGATGCTCACTTGTTGGAGATAGCCATTGCCTGGCACTTGTGTGGCATAAATGTTAGCTGGCATGAATGTTACCTGCCACTTATCAGCCCAAGCCTGAATGTCATCCAGGTCTTGTTGCATGTGGGTATGGACTGCTTCATTATTTGAGGAGTTGTGAATGGCACTGAACGCTGCAGTTATCAGTGAACACCCCCACTTCTGACCTTATGTTGGAGGGAAGGTCATTTGATGAAGCAGCTGAAGATGGTTGGGCCTAGGACACTGCCCTGAGGAACTCCTGCGGCAATGTCCTGAGGCTGTGATTGACATCCAACCAGCACAACCATCTTCCTTTGTGCTAGGTATGATTCCAGCCAGTGGAGTTTGGCCCCCGATTCCCATTGACTTCAGTTTTACTAGGGCTCCTTGATGCCACACTCGATCAAATGCTGCCTTGATGTCAAGGGCAGTCACTCTCACCTCACCTCTGGAATTCAGCTTCTTTGTTCATGTTTGGACCAAGGCTGTAATGAGGTCGGGAGCAGTGGTCCTGGCGGAACCCAAACTGGGCATCAGTGAGCAGGTTATTGGTGAGGAAGTGCTGCTTGATCGCACTGTCGACAACACCTTCCATCACATTGCTGCTGATTTGAGCGTAGACTGATGGGGCGGTAATTGGCTGGATTGGATTTGTCCTGCTTTTGTACACACAACATACCTGGGCAGTTCTCCACATTGTCGGATAGATGCCAGTGTTATAGCTGTACTGGAACAGCTTGGCTAGAAGCGTGGCTAGTTCTGGCACACAAGTCTTCGACAGCCAAGATGTTGGTGGGGCCCACAGCCTTTGCTGTATCCAGTGCGCTCAGCCGTTTCTTTATCACGTGCAGTGAATCAAATTGGTTGAAGGCTGGCTTCTGTGATGGTGGGGACCCCTGGAGGAGGCCGATATGGATCGTCCACTCAGCACTTCTGGCTGAAGATGGTTGCAAACGCTTCAGCTTTGTCTTTTGCACTCGCGTGCTGGGCTCCACCATCCTTGTGGATCGGGATATTCCTGGAGCCTCCCCCTCCCGTTAGTTGTTTAATGGTCCACCACCATTCACGACTGGATGTGGCAGGACTGCAGAGCTTTGATTTGATCTGTTGATTGTGGGATCGCTTGGTTCTGTCTATAGCATGCTGCTTCCGCACTTTGAACTATGCTGTGTGCTGTAGTTCCTATGGCAAAGATTAAGCAAGCAGTGCACAGAGACACCACATCTGTTTCTTTCTCTTTCTGTGCAGTCTGGTAATTAGTCTTGGAGTTCATTTATAGGCTTCCAGCCAAATCGCTTACTTTATGACTAGGAAGTATTCCTGCTGCCCACACTAACATCTCTCAAACTTGTTGTGTAATCTATGCTTCAGTTTTTTTCTTCATCCCATTTTCTTTAGATTTTTATATAATTTACTGCCATAAAATGCCTACTTTTCATGTTAATAGGAACTGTGGATGTTTCCAGCTGTTTAAAGACTTATCACAACTGAGTGGTTTGGGTGAATTCGATTTCAAATCCTGAGGAGAGCCTAGTTTCATCCAATTCTGATCAATGAAACGTGTGGCTTGCAGTTGGTGAGAATCTGTAGCAACTGTACAAAGAACGAATAATCTGAACCATACAATTTAATATATTCTACTTTTGGTCGTGCCCATCACATATGGAATAAAATCTGAGGTAGGTTGTCGAGTGAAGGGAAAGGGTGAAAATGAGCCCGGTGGAGAATGGGAGAACTGAAGAAAGAAAAGCAGTTGAAGTGGAGCCACAAGGAGGATTTATAGGAGGCATTTGAATTCGAGGAGGGAGGTGAGGATTTGGGGAGAGGGTAGGAGTGTAATGACTAATTGATGGTCAATGGTGGTGCAAGGAGCGAGGAGATAGACCAATGTCCGAGTAGTGGGTGCATGCAACTAGAGGATATCCCTCTGGTAGGGTGGCATGAGGTCAGGAGGGATTTGAAAGTGAGGACAAGGATATGATTTGTTGGTAGCACTTGGCAAGTACAGGGGTAGTGGGCGTACAATGCTTGGAGTAGATACGGATCCAGGCTGCGAGGTTTTGGATAAATTGTGATCTCTAGAAGGAGAGGACAGGTAGGAAAGCATTTTGGAAAAATCCAGCTTTTGGGTGTTAAAGGTGTGGTTTAGGGTTTCAGTAGCTGGGTGAGGAGGCTAGCAAGAGGCGGGCATTGTTGCAAAGCTGGAAGAAAGTGGTCATGGCAATGGAATGGGTGTGGGGAACGAATTGAGCTTGGGTTCAAGCCATAGTTCTGCTCTTCCAGACGGAGTATGAGGTGGCTGTCTGGTAGGGTTAACGGATACTGGCAGAAATTGAAGAGGATGGGCCATTGTTTTGTCGACCTTAAGCTGGAGGACATTTTGTCTCGGGCAGGCTGTTGGGAGACTGATGCAACAGCCTTGAAATTGATTGAAGAGGCAGAGATTTACAGCTGGGTGTACCAGACATAACTGTGACAATTGAACTCTCTGCTTCTGGATGATATCCAGGTTCACAAGCTCCTACTATACCATCAGTTTGTTAATTCTCATCTCTGGAAGAGAATGCTTCTATTCATTTGAAGCTGCAGAATCGGACCCTTTTGCTGGAGAAGAGTGGAAAAAGTTCCCCTTTTTCAGTGGTGCAAGAGCTGAAACGGACCCATAAAAACCTTATGGTGATGGTTTCAAGCAATGGTTTTTGTAGTGGTTTACAACCAGTGGGGGTTAGGGAGTGAAATTTAATGATACATTCACAGAATCACAGAAACCCCACAGTGCAGATAGAGGCCATTTCGGCCCATCGAGCCTGCACCGACACATATCCCACCCGATCCCTGTAACCCCTACACCAACACATATCCCACCCTATCCCCGTAACCCCACGTATTTAATCCCCCTAACACTAAGGGTCAATTTATCATAGCCAATCAACCTAACCCGCACATCTTTGGACTTGAAGATGCTTGAAGCAATCACTGTTTTTATTCACTCCTCTGCTGTTAGCCTGTGGATTCTTATGCTGCTAAGAAATGGTGGCAAGACGCATGAAAATTGGGGTGTTGTGCTTTGGATGGGGCAAATTTGTGATTCTATTCCTTCACTGCTTTTGATTCCATAATACAAGAGTGCCTGTTCTAAATGGGGACATTGGATTCTTAACATGCTTCCAGCACTTGGTGCTTTTTTTTTAATGTAAAAATCGTAAGTGTTACTTCAAAGCTGTTTACTCTTTTCTTTAAAGATGTGTTTTCCAAGGTACAGCTATCACGGGGATTTGAAGTGTTAATGAAAGCTGTTGTGCTGCTGTCTGTAATCCATTCGAGTTGATGGTATGCTCGGGACTCTTGTGAATGTTTATTTCTGTGAGCTTGTAATTACCTTTTAACATGAATTGCGTGGAGCAGTACACCTGTACAGGCTGTGCTGCTTCATGTCCAGTGCCACTTGTGAAACCAATCCTGGAACCTTGTTGGGAGTTAATTTTACATTTAGGGGGAGAAATTAGGTGAGTAGCGCCTGAAGAGGCAGTCAATGGCTGTAGTGCCACTGGCTGCGTCTCCCGCGATATTCAGTAGGGGCGCTAATGGTGGCGTTAGGTTTTACACTGGATGCCATCAGTGTGCGCAGCGCCCCATTCGTGCCCCGCTCGCGATATTTGGTAGCGAACGCTGCAGTTGCGCCGCACGCTACCCGCGCCCGGTTCACGGGGCCTTACTGTGCCGGCAGCGGCGCAAGTTAAGGTGGAGGTGCGGGGCGGCTGCTTTTTCGGCGGCCGCCTGCCAGCACCTCCGTCCCCGGCCTCCCGACCCCCCCCCCCCCCCCCCCCCGCGGCTTTGCCGGCTATTTCCCGAGAGCCCGGCACTTCTCCTTGGTGCCGGGCTCATTTGCTGGCACTCGCGATCGGGGATCGCGCTGTTGCAGGCACCTCCCTTAACAGTGGGAGGAAGGCTTGCAGTACTGTGGCACGTTGCGCTGTGATAATCAGTTTCGGCGCCCTAAGAGGGACGTGGAGCACCTTGAGCCTCGCCCCGTGTCCTTCGAGCGGCACTGAAACTGAATTTCTGGCGATCGGTATTACTCCGATCGCTGCGCTAAATCCTGCGCTCAGGCGACTTTTGCGCCGCTTTGGCGCCCCAACCCAATTTCTAGGCCTAAATGTTTGGCCTCCAAATTGGGCACCTCTTTGCATTCCAATTCCAAGAGCAGCTTGAAAATTTGGAACCCTAAGCTTAAATAGGTTCTAAATCTGTGGATACATACACTGGACAGCTGATTTATTTTTTTCTTCCTTTCATTTTACGCTTGATCTATTTGTATTAAAACTGAGAAATGATGAACATGAAAATTGGTCTTGTTTATCTGTCACACTTGTTAAGAAAAATATTTTAAACCACCATTTCCAATCTACAGCGAATCTTCTCCAACACCGGAAAAGGCCCGTTAGTTGCCCAGGATAGCCTGAAGATCAATTAAACTCTAACTGACCTGTGGAATGTTATGGCAATTAGATCTTAAAGGGACAGGCCAGATTACACACAGCTTGCCCTCTTTAACAGAATAATTGTCTCTCCATATACTGCTGCCCTTAAATGCACTGTGTGGCCTCTGACTTAGAGTGAGCAATGCCATAAGAGATCTACCAGAAGGCAAGAATTGCTTTGGGTGCTGCAAAATGTATCTTTTAAAACATAAAGGGGGGAGAAATTGGGTGAGTAGCGCCACCTGTTAGTGCCTAAAGAGGCAGTCAGTGGCTGTAGCGCCACTGGCTGCGTCTGCGGCGATATTCAGTAGGGGCGCTAATGGTGGCGTCAGGCATTTGCGCTGCGCCGCCACCGATGACGTCATCGGTGTGCGCAGTGCCCCGATCGCGATATTTGGTAGCGAACGGCGCAGTTGCGCCGCTCGCTACCCGCGCCCGGTTCACGGGGCCTTACTGTGCCGGCAACGGCGCAAGTTAAGGTGGAGGTGCGGGGCGGCCGCTTTTTCGGTGGCCGCCTGCCAGCACCTCCATCCCCGGCCTCCTAACCCCCCCCCCCCCCCCCCCCCCCCCCCCAACAGGCGGCATTGCCAGCTGTTTCCCGAGAGCCCGGCACTTCTCCTTGGTGCCAGGCTCATTTGCCGGCACTCGCGATCGGGGATCGCGCTGTTGCAGGCACCTCCCCCTTAACAGTGGGAGGAAGGCCTGCAGTACCGCAGCGTGCCGTGCCGCAGCATGTGGCGCTGCGGCACGTTGCGCTGCGATAATCAGTTTCAGCGCCCTAAGAGGGACGCGGAGCGCCTCGCCCCGTGTCCCTCGAGGGGCACTGAAACTGAATTTCTGGCAATCGGTATCACTCCGATCGCTGCGCTAAATCCTGCGCTCCACCGACTTTTGCACCACTTTGGCGCCCCAACCCAATTTCTAGGCCAAAGTTTTCAAGATGGAACCAGAAAATATTGTACTAATCCGGAGACATCCCCTTTTTCCAAGTGTCAATTTGGCTCAGTGATGACACTCTCTTGCCTGAGCTGGAAAATTGTGGGTTCAAGCCCCACTCCAGGACTTGAACATGTAATCTAGGTTGACACTTGTGTGCCGTGCGGAGGGAGTGCGACGTTGCCTGATGTGCTAAGACAGTGCCAACATTTATGTAATACCTCCAAAAACATTTGATTAGTAGTTCATCTCATGTGTCAGTTTGTGGACCTTGCTAAATACAAATGGTTGCCTGCATAACAGTGATTGCCCTTCATATTAGGTTGTCCTCAGAATGCGATAATGGGCTGCATAAATGCAAGTTCCTTCCTTTTACATGCAAAGTTTGGAGGTGGGGAAAATTGAAACTGTTTTGGGGAACTGAAAGGCCTTGGTGATATCACGGCTTTAAATAACCGCCGCTGTGAAGTGACAGAGTGGATTAAGATAATCTTCTCCAATGCTGTGTGGGTATCTCGGTTTATCAGTGATACTATTTGAAAGCTGCTGTATCTAGAATTCCACCTCTTCATTCCATGCACAAAAAAAAGAAAAACTTGCATTTCTATAGCGCCTTACATGACCTCAGGACATCTCAAAGCGCTTTACACAGCCAGTGAAGTACTTTTGGAGTGTAGTCACTGTTGTAATGTAGGAAATGCGGTAGCCAATTGTGCACAGCAAGCTCCCACAAACAGCAATGTGCTAATGACCAGATAATCTGTTTTTGTTATGTTGATTGAGGGATAAATATTAGACAGGACACCGGGGATAACTCCCCTGCTCTTCTTCAAAATAGTGCCATGGGATCTTTTATGTCCACCTGAGAGAGCAGATGGGGCCTCGATTTAACGTCTCATCTGAAAGACGGCACCTCCGACAGTGCAGCGCTCCCTCAGTACTGCATTGGAGTGTCAGCCTAGATTTTTGTGTTCAAGTCGCTGGAGTGGGATTTGAACCCACAACCTTCTGACTCAAAGGCTAGCTTGCAGGTGGGAGTCTTGGTGTATGGTTTGCTAATACACCAATTGACTAAAACCTAAGCACCAATTCAATTTAAGTTTCTGAAATTTCCAGGCAACTCCGCCTTCCACTTTTTTCAGATGGGCAAACGGCTAATCTTAACGAACCTAGAAGTAAAGGAAGGGGCTGGTTTATGCAAATACAGCCAGATTGGGTTTTATGTATGTATATTGGGTGTGAATGTTACGATTTGAGTTCTCAAGATACTTTTCTCAAGGCCAACATGAAGGTCTGCCCCCACGAGCAAATGCTGTCCATCCCTATGAACCAAGGCATGGCCGAGTGTGCAAGGTAATCTGTAATCGCGTGCTTTTGATGGATAATTGTCTGTCTCTGGATTTATTTCACCCATAGTGGAAGGATTTCCACGATTGCACCCTTGTCTCTTGCGGATGATTAATCAGTCACAACAGACACTCTTCTGCAAAATGAAACTGCCAAACCAGTTTATTCACAGAACTATTTACAGTAGCTGTAGTTGCAACCAGATGTCCGAGAAGTCTAATAACACAGTAGCTTTGAAGCAGTTCACAAAGGCTAAACACCCTTTGAGTGACTTTCTTTGCAGATCTTTCAATAAGATTTTTTTGATAGGTTAGTAGCCAGAACCCTACTAGTTACATCCTTACACCGAATTAGTTACCTCTATGTATTGGATAGTTCAAAACTAAAAATGAACATCAAGTACTTGCCTTGCACCATCATCTCTTTTGTCTCTTAATCTCTCCTGCCTTCCACCCTACCACAGACCTTCCCTTTTGTTCTTTCCTTTCCCCCCACCCCCCCCCCCTTTCCCTGCCCCTACACTTGCTTAAAAACCTGTTCCATCTCCAGCTTTTTCCAGTTCTGATGAAGGGTCATCGACCTGAAACATTAACTCTGTTTCTCTCTCCACAGATGCTGCATGACCTGAGTATTTCCAGCATTTTCTGTGTTTATTTCAGATTTCCAGCATCCGCAGTATTTTGCTTTTGTATTAGTACATCAAGTGTCCCGTTTCTGTATTCCTAAGGTGCAGTTGTACTGCACTGTCTTGCCTTTGAGAAACCAACCTGAGAGACCAGGGCATTTACTTGAACAGTCATTTTCTTATAGCCTGTCAAAGGCCTAGAGTTTCCGATAGTTTTATCTGCGAAATCCGGCTGAAATTTGCCAAAATAGCGCAAAAGTTTGTGGAATTTTAAATGCAGGTTACTTCAAGCGTAAGTCCCATTACCTCTGTTAAATCCGTGAATCTTAAGGTATGGTGTTCTTCAATAAATAGACGGAGACTGCAGATTAACAATCAACAGGTGTTTACTGGATGAGGGTATTCTAAAAACTAACAGTACAGATCCCTACTCAGGGTTTATATACAGGTGTGGTAACTGCCGGTACTACAGTATACAGGAGCTGTAAAAGTAGTTCTCTTAAAGGTACATACACTACAACCTCGATCTTTAGCGCTGGTTTAAAAAAATATTGCTCAGCAAACTGGCCCTGCTCACAAAACTGGCCACGCCCCGATCGAAATAATGAGGGTGCCAAGTTTCTGCCAATTTGCGGTCGTTCAAGGAGGGGCTTCAAATGGAGCTTTTTTTTTTATGCACACAGTTACTAGTAGGCACATTTTTAAAGTTTTTAAAAAATATTTAACTTACTAAGGAACTGAATAGTGTGCACCAGTGAAACTAGTAAATGGTTCCATGTAGTGTGTTTAGTCATTTTCAGTGATTTTAATATCTGGCTACTCACAGGTGGTGGACTAGACACTCTATTTAAAAATGCTTATTTTTGTGATAAACCTATTTTCAGTTGTATTGAAAAACTGCACCAGGTTTCCACTCTAATATGTCAATGAATATTTTTTAATCTAAAGGGAAAAGAAAATGATTGCGTTCGATTACCGTGCCCAAATTTCATGGAATGTTTTAAGTTTGATTATGCAAATGAGTTTGGGTGGCAACTTGAACCGTAATCACTTTGGGGAAAACCAGCGCAATTGCGAGCGTAATTTGCGCCCAGTTTCCCCGATTGCGGGAACTCTACCTCCTCGTGTCCGAGGCAGGCCTGAGCCAGTGTTCTGCTACTTAAATTGTGATGGTTGATTGCCTGGTGGTGCATGTTAATTGTTTCTAGCGCTTCACTCATTTTCAACAGATGCTGTGTCTGTCCGTAATCAACAGCTTGACTGGGTTCTTTGATTGTGCTGCAGGCAGCACCAGCGAACCAGCCAATTTTATGTCATGCAGTGGCCAAAGCTATATTTGAGGCTGGTAACTTTCTTAAAGGAACCTGTTTTTCAGTTACATAACATGGTACCAAACAATTGACTTTTTTTGTCTCAGCCGGTATAAACTGTCTTAAATATTTTTCTTAACCGTTCCCCTTTGCTGACTGCTTAGAAATATATGCACTTTTCATTGCAGAAAGATTAATTTGAGAAGTTGATGTAATGGGATTTGTTGGATATAAGTTTGTAGTGAAGGTCAATGGGGATCCTGTGCAAATGCTGACTTAATGTGGACAAGCATTTTTTTACTGGCATTCTCAATGTTTACAAAATCCTATTGGTATTTGTTGGGGTGACTGTTCAGCTTGCTTCCTGGGCCTTAAGTTGTAACTTAATTACGATGAGCGCTCGTGGCTAAAGATCTTTTTCTTTCTCTTTCATCGGACCCCACTCTGGGCTGGGGGTGGGGAGAAGGCTCCTATGGCAGGCACTAGTGTAGCAGGATTTCTGGGATGGAGATATTGGTGATGTGTTTTTCAAACTATGCAGAAGCAGCACTTTTTAAACTTGAAGTCACCACCCAACATTTTAACTTCTTTTATTGCAAACCCTGCAATATCTGTTTAAGGGTACAGGAAAGGATGTCTTCCTGTTCTGGCTTTGCTCATAAATATTTCTGCAATAGCCACGGCAGATTCGATCACCACTTGCACGTTAACATTGGTTTGTACAAATGAGGCAGAGGAACTTAGTCACTGTTTACAGATGAGATCATGTATATATTTTTGGCCATGAACGATTCATTGTGTATGTGCTTCATTCATGCAAATGTCACCGCCACGAGTAAATGGGTTAAAATCTAGCTTCAAGTTTTAGTGGAAAATTGGAAATAAACTTTTCCGCTCGCTCCGTATGAACAAGAAAGCTGATCGGTCGTAGAAGCTGCCCCTTTGTTTAACTAAACGCCGGTATTGTAGCAAGGGATTGTGGCGTCACTAGCGATGGCTTTTGCATCTCGCCACCTAATGAATAACCATCACCAGTGATTCACAAACGCGCTACAATTCGGGCGTTTACTTTTTGTGACCCTTGCATTGACCCCAGTGCTGCTGTGTTGTGTCTGAAGTTGCATTTTCCCCTCTTAGTATTTTGGTGAAAGTTGCTTCATAGAAAATAGAAGTCCATTTTATCTGGTCCAGGAATGTTTTCTTGAATAGTCTCAATCAAATTAAATACCAAAATAATCTATGTGCTGTGTCAAATAGCCATTTTAAACTGCAAGGTGTTGTGTATAATAATTGCAAATGGAATTCGGTTCTGAATTTATTTTCTTCAAGCACAATTAGAGCAGCAGATTTGATATGTAGATGCATGCTGGCTTTGCTTGAAGCACCCAGTGTTTGTATACGCTGCTGCTTATACCTGAATTATACAAGATGTGGTTTTTGATCTGGTTCTTGACCTGATTTATATTAGTGACTGCAGCCCTGAAATTCCTGGCTTGGCCAAGGGCTTAAGTCAGCAATTACACCTTTGCAAGGCCAATAATTTCTGATAAGGCCAATGTATGTCAGGGTTCCACTGGACAAGTGCCCCGGCATGAATTCTGTTCAGTTTCAGGGCACCCTGGCATGCCCATGCCCCAGTGGCAGCCACATTCAAATGACTTGAGGTAGAATGGGATGACGTTGCCCATACTGAATTCTGTGACTTCTGTCTTTCCATCCACACTTGAGCATATGCACCATTGTTTAAAAGGCACGGTTTGCCAGGACATGTTCATCAAGGCAGAAGTACTGGTTCCAACAGGCACTGCTCAAGTGAGATTACGAGGGGGAAGGGGGAATTGTCATCTCTGGAAGCCTTTCCCTAGTTCTGCATCCCATCCGCATGCCCGATACGAGACTCCCAAAACAAGCGCTCTACTCAGAGCTGCGACACGGCAAGAAAGCCCCAGGTGGGCAGAGGAAATGCTTCAAGGACGCCCTCAAAGCCTCTTTGGAAAAAGTGCAACATCCCCACCGACACCTGGGAATCCCTGGCCCAAGACCGCACAAAGTGGAGGAGAAGCATCCGGAAAGGCGCTGAACACCTCGAGTCTCTTTGCCAGGAGCAAGCGGAAGCCGAGCACACGTGAACCCCACCCCTTCAACCACTGTCTGCCCCACCCGTGGTAGAGACTGTAGGTCCTGCATTGGACTCGTCAGTCACCTGCGAACTCATTTTTAATGTGGAAGCAAGTCATCCTCCGTTCCGAGGGACTACCTAAGGAGATGATGATTACCCCTGGGCAGCATTCTATTTCAGGGCAAATTACTGAGCTGGGATTTGAGGGTTGCAACATGGGCTTCCCAATGAGAGTCCCACTTTACGCTATCTAGATGCTGCATTAAATAGGAGCAGCAGACTGCCAGATGAAACGGGCAGCACTAGAACCAAGCCAAACCATTCGAGCATTACCCATCCAGCAAGATGTCGAGGCCTTGGCTCACCTTTGAGACTTTTCCCAGCACCTTGCACTATGCGTCGAGCACTGTTTACCTAATTGCGGTGGCATCTTGTGTGCTTTACAACTTTGCAATCGGGAAAGAACTGATGGCAGATGTCCTAGAGGTTGCTGGCCAACACTTGCTGCTGTTGGTCTGGCTCATTAACAGGAAGCGGGTGCAGTGGCAACAGCTGCTGGACAAGTGAGACACAGACTCATTTGGCACGCCTTCACAGATGAATAAAGCAGTATTATTTAGCCATCTCAGCCCATCAAAGATCTGCCTCCTCTCGCCAACCTCTGCTTGTTCAAAGGAAGATTCTTGCTTCTCCATGGTGGCCACTACATCCTAATCCTGAGCTTTAATATCCGTGCATTCCCTGTTCCCCATTGTCATACAAGAGAACCAAACACTAACCGTTCTTGCATCAAATGTTCCAGCAATTTTATTGCAACTAATTTCAAAAACATTTGGTTCTACTACTGTACATACTGCATGATCTTGTCTCAGCTCTACTATAGCACTTGTTCTACAGGCCACCTGAGGGCCTGCATATGGCTGGTGCAAAATATTGTGTTGCTTGGGACGGAGGAGCACCTCTCTCAGGATTCCCAAGTCCTGGGATGGACACTAGACAGATTGACTGACTGTCATGGGCTCCTTGGCAGCTTGGTCCTACAAAGGTGAAGGCTCCTTCCGGGAGCTGAAGGAATGCTTCTGTGTTGCTGCCTTGAAGGGAAGTGGCCTCTGAGGCATGCAAACCAGCTTCTCCACTCAGACTGAGAACAGGATTCTGGTTACCACCAATTTGTGGGGAATGGATTTCACAAATCAAAGATGCGTGAATCCTTGAGCCAGTCAACAGGATATTCTTTAGTGCCTTTAAGATGCTGCCCTGTATCTGGCCCCTTGCTGATGGCACTTCCCACCCTTACTTCACTAGCACTAGTTAAATTAGCTGACCTCAGGATTTCTAATGGTCTCCTCGGATTGCATTGTGCACCAGTCTCAGTGCCCTACACTTGGGCCACTGCATTGGAGACCTAAGCCGTTCCTTGGCTATGTTGTGAACCATGAATGTCTTGTCATAGATTCATAGTGTAATAAGATGCTGAGGCTGCTTTTGCATAACCTAAGAAATCTTCAGACAAAATATTTGGAATTTTTTTTTGAGATCCCAATCAGCCAAGTGTAGTTACACACTAGATTGCACACAATTTAAACTGGTTTTCATTTACGAACATGAAAACATATGAAATGGACAGACAGGAGACGGCCAGCTGGTCCATCAAGCCTGGCCCACACCATGATGGCTGGACCATCATGACAAAACGCTTCTTTCCTCCCGCCTCCTTTCCTCTGCAGCCATGTTTTTAAAAAAAAAAAAAAAAAAAACAACCCAGGACCAATAAGGGAAAAAATACTCTGGAAAATTCCCCTCTGACCTCCTCCTCAGGTGATCAAAACCAGCGTATATGTAACTTCCTTTGCTTTTTTTTTTAAATGTCGTTTAAACATTGGTCATCCAAAAATCACACCACTGTTGTTGAGTGTTTTTAGTTGGGCAGTTGGATGTTAAAAGTCTTGTGATCGTATTTACAAAAATGCATGAAATCTGTTCCTGCGGGCTTAAGATACTAACAATAAAAGCATGGATTCCAGTTAATGGGTCTGCTTTCAGCAAAATCAACCAGCCAGGCACTGAGATATGATTGTTTTGTAAATGCATTACTGTGGCTAAAATTCCGTATCTCCGAAAAGGATAAATAATTCTACCGAACCCAACAGAAATGTAAATTGTAACTGTATCCTTGTGCATAATGTACCCTGTGATGAAACCAGGAGAGCAGTATGCAATGGACACAAAGATTACAGAATTGGGAGGGCAGGTCATATGCTGGTTTTCTGCTGTACTATTCATTTTTGTGAACTCAAACGTCATAGTCTCATACATGACTGCCACTCGGGATGGGCTTGTGGTTGAGCACATGGCAATGAATGACAATGTCGCTTTGTGGTTTGATCTGGGATGTGTGGCAACATTTTCAATTGTATGCTGCATCTGGACGATGTGCCCTGATGAGTTATGGCTATGTACAGATGCAATGAAACCACAGTCGGGAGGGTGGGAGCACTTGGCATTGGTGGGCAGTAAAAGTGAAACAATTTGACAGGTAACGGTGTGGAATGAAATCTTGGGCCAACAACCAATATATATGATATATATGCTAGCTATGCCTGCCTTTTCATGGGCTATGTGGAACATTCTTTGCTCACTTTAATTCTCCGCTTCACTCCCACTCTGACCTCTCTGTCCTCGGCCTCTTACACTGTTCCAATGAAGCTCGAGGAACAGCACCTCATCTTTCGATTGGGCACTTTACAGCCTTCTGGACTCAACATTGAGTTCAACAATTTCAGACTATAACCCCAGCTCCCATTTTTTCAGGCTGTATGATTCTGCTATCCCCATTTGCAATATTTAATCTTTCCTGCTACCTTAAGCGCAGAAAATTCCTTCAGATCCTCCTCTCCCCCTGCCTCTGCACCTGCTTAATATCTGTTACATCTCTAGCCTTTTCCAGTTCTGAAGAAGGGTCCCAGACCCGAAACGTTAACTCTCTTTCTCTCTCCACAGATGCTGCCTGGCCTGCTGAGTGCTTCCAGTATTTTCTGTTATTTCAATATATGGTAGTGTTGGGTACTCTTTTTGATGTTGGCAGATTCCTTTGCTCCTGCAGATTCGATGACATTGACACTGGGTGCCACCACTGACCAAACATAGTGCACTGTTGTCCTTTGGTTTGCCAAACAGGACAACCAACCTTGCACCTTCTTCACTTAGCTGCACTGCTTGACTACTGGCCTACAGCCTCGATGTTGTGCTTCAACGTTGAGTTTTCCATCCCGTCATTCTCCCTTTCTCCTTCACTCCTACATCTTTTGCCTTGAATAAATCCCTATGGGATTTTGTTCCCCATATGCAGTCATGTATCTTTTCAGTGACCATTTGCTTTTAAATTTGGGTTGTAGCTGATCAGGGGCAGTAACCGCATGAGGTTTTCTGGTTTTATCCCTTCAAGTCAGGCTCCTTGTGCCACGCCATGATCCTGACTTGCAACATCTGGGCCTCGCTTCGTGGTCCTGGTGGCTTTTTAGCTGGATCACTAAGATGGTTCTGTATTGTCTTGCACTTGTGTTGAGAGAAATGAAGCTCAATAAACTGCTCCTTGGATATGGTTTTACAATACTGCTTGCACTACTCCCTGAACCGTGTGTGGGCAGTTTCATTCAAATGATTCCTGGCCATCGAATCGGTGTCTCTATCTGAGCCATAAAGAAGGTCCAGGGTTTAATCCCAGTCTATGCTGAGTTATCTGGTCTCAACCAGGGCGACAGCAGAGTTATTGGAGTTGGCCACGACACCCTAGGCTTAAGTAAGGGACAATCAGTCAGGGAATCCACTCTTAATAATTCTACAGTAATCCCTGCTGGAAGTACACGTGTGGATACAGAAAATGCTGGAAATACTCAGTAGGTCAGGCTGCATCTGTGGAGAGAGAAACAGAGTTAACGTTTCAGCTCGATGACATTTCGTCTTGTGTGGATACTGAGTATGGGCAAGACGAGGCTTGGCTGAGATGGTTGCCCCTGTTAGATACTCTGGCAACCTTCATGTGAATAGTGGCCACTTGAGCGAACTACTGCAGGACGCTCAGCATCTTTGGTCTCATAATCCAGGTGTGTGTGTTCTCATTCACACCTACCATTGCTTGAAAGACTAATTATTTCTGACTACTTACTAAAGTATATACTCTGCCTGGTTAACCTCCTTTAAACAGGAAAAATAGGAGCAAGAGTAGGCCATTCGGCCCTTCGAGCCTGCTCCGCCATTCAACGTAATCATGGCTGATCCTCTATCTCAATACCATATTCCCGCTCTCTTCCCATACCCCTCGACGCCTTTTGCGTCTAGAAATCTATCTATCTCCTTAAATATATTCAGTGACTTGGCCTCCACAGCCTTCTGTGGTAGAGAATTCCACTGGTTCACCACCCTCTGAAGAAATTTCTCCTCGTCTCAGTCCTAAATGTCCTACCATGTATCCTGAGACACTGACCCCTTGTTCTAGACCCCCCAGCTAGGGGAAACATCCTCACTACATCCAGTCTGTCTAGCCCTCTCAGAATTTTATATGTTTCAATGAGATCCCCTCTCATTCTTCTAAACTCTAGTGAATACAGTCCTAAAGTGGGAAAAGAAGTCTCGGGAGTATGATCTGTCCCAGTTATTCCTCTATTTTCTACAAGAGAATATGAACCTGCAGAGAATTGCATTTGGGGAGCATCCGGGTGCTCCACCAGTGTGCCAAGTTCTAGCTGGTAGAGTAGTTTCCTGCTGCTTTGGAGCAGAGCTGAAGCCACTCAAGTGGCCAATCACTGGTGCTCTGGGATCTTCCTCTGCCAATGGTGTGGCTGCAGAAGGCTGGCAAGGAGGGAGATTCAGTGGTCAGCATGTCTGTAATTACTTTGCTTTTAGTAAAGCAGTCACAATTCTGAGGCTAATGTTTTCTTGAATGAAATGGGGGAATGCTTGGAACAAAAAATGTACTCCAGACTTTTTTCTTCGATTTGAGATTTGGCAAAGACTGTGAGAATTAGCACTCTGCTAACAGCAAACAGGAACTGTTATAGCTACAGTTCTTGGCAACACATGCTTGTCGTTTCACATTTTCAAGTAGTACAACCTAATGAGCAAACAAATTATTAGACCACATTAAATAAATTCCGTCGTTTGGTTCTGATTTTGACCTGGTGATGGTTCAAGGACTGCTAAGCTATCACATCGTGCTGTGTTGCCAAACCATTTATTCCCCCTCCATTTGCTTTTACAATCAGTCAATCAATGATCTGAAAACACTGATGCAAGGAACAAAGAGTATAACTATATACTAGTATTTACAGTCCTTTGTTGCATTTAATTTTAAATATAGGTCAGAATTTCTGTTTGTTCATAGTTAGTCACACACACACACACCTTTCAGAGATGAAAGCCTATATTTGTAATCACAATCTGAGTGGAGTTTCTGGAGAGGGCAATGATGCAGGATATGACGATGTGTCAGTGGCTGCAAAGGCAAAGTTAGTCTTTCTGACTTGATTTTAGTACAGGGGTAGAGTAGTTTCCTGCTGCTCTGGAGCAGGAGTGAAGCCACTTTCAAGGTGCCTGCCACTGGTGCTCTGGGATGTATGGGGACCTTCCCCTGCCCATGGCGTGACTGCAGAAGGGAATGGAAAGCACGTATTGATGGGCTGTTTTGAAAGTGGGTGGTGATGGTCGTCGAGGCCTGAATTCATATTTTTAAAACCATATAAGGATGCATTTGTGCACTATTCCTCGGATCGCTTTGGGTTTGGAGAGCTAATGTACACTGGTGCTGAAATCTGTCTTTATCCTTCTGCTTTGACGCCATGTTTCTTATAACTGGCTGCTGAACTACAGTGAAACACATCCCTATAAAACAAGATTGTTCATTTGCTATTGTTCCACATCGCGAATTAGTTCGACAGACAAAAACTTCATAGTGTGTACAATGGATAATATAAACTTCATAGTGTGTACAATGGATAATATAAACTCCATACAGTGTGTACAATGGATAATATAAACTCCATACAGGGTGTACAATGGATAATATAAACGTCATACAGGGTGTACAATGGATAATATAAACTCCATACAGGGTGTACAATGGATAATATAAACGTCATACAGGGTGTACAATGGATAATATAAACTCCATGCAGTGTGTACAATGGATAATATAAACTCCATGCAGGGTGTACAATGGATAATATAAACGTCATACAGGGTGTACAATGGATAATATAAACTCCATGCAGTGTGTACAATGGATAATATAAACTCCATGCAGGGTGTACAATGGATAATATAAACTCCATGCAGTGTGTACAATGGATAATATAAACTCTTTCTTTTGCACTGAAATGTAGAAGACTGTTTACACTGGAGACTGGGATCTGCAGTTGGGGTGTAAAACCCACAGCTGTTGGGCCTTTTCATTGATTTACCCAAGGGAGCTGGAGGAATGGCAATGTTTACATATACCTACCAACTTTAGTTTTGCAGCAGAGCTAAAATGGTCATGTAAATCCAACAGATGCAATCTGAATTGACCCAGGTACGGCTTAATAAAATAAGTTGTCCCTGTATACTTCCTCTCATTGAAACGTATAAAATTCTGACAGGGCTAGACAGACTGAATGCAGGGAGGATGTTTCGCCCGGCCGGGGGGGGGGGGGGTCTAGAACGAGGGGTCACAGTCTCCGGGTACGGAGTAGAACATTTAGGACTGATGAGAAATTTCTTCGCTCAGAAGGTGGCGAACCTGTGGAATTCTCTACCACAGAAGGCTGTGGAGGCCAAGTCACTGAATATATTTAAGAAGGAGATAGATAGATTTCTAGACACAAAAGGCATGAAGGGGTATGGAGAGAAAGTGAGCAGGAATATGGTATTGAGATGAGAGGATAAGCCATGATCATGTTGAATGGCGGAGTAGGCTCGAAGGGCCGAATGGCCTACTCCTGCTCCTATGTTTTTATGTTTCCTCTTGGGGCATGTTTTTGAGTGCTGATGCACATTTAGCTTGCTTTTTTGTTTGTTAGTGGTGAGAAGGAAATCGGATGGATTTAAAAAAAGAAAAAAAAAAAAAATCTGATTCCTGAACAGTTAGACTTCAATTCTGCGTTCAGTTTAGTGCCATTTTTTTGTGAGGAAATAAGTCCAGCTACTGGAAAATATTGAGAATAAGTAAACATTCCAGCAATTCCTTCTCTTGATGCCTGGGGCTGCTTTTGATGCTCTACATGGTCCATCAGTGGGGCCAAGTTTTGAGGTGCAAATGGAAAACTCAAAGTTAAATAGTTTAAAGGCAGCCGGCTAGACGGGGGCAGGAATGCTAGGCTCCAGATTAGGCAGCTAGCCACAGCTGGGGATTTCTTTCTTGCTTTGATACGTGGCCATGTCGCTGCCTAAAAAGTGTGTCGCACAAAGGATGCTGGTAGGTCAGTGTGGGTCACCCATCTGAGCCACTGAACTGTTCAGTATGAAAACACGTGTCACTAGCATTTTGAAGGAAGAAAGTGAACTAACTGACTGGTAATTGTTGGAACTGCATGTTCTCGTCACATTTTCTGTCTTTCTTAGACTTGGTTTTTCCTTCCTTCTCACCTGGTCATGTTTTAATTTGTTGACTCCCAGCATCTGTTCTCAAGCGAATACCCTCTTCACAGTGCCATCTGAAGGAGTAATTCAGGATTTAATTTTTTTTTTTAAATAGTCAACTTCATGATCTGGTTCATTTATATTAAATTTGAAGAAAATTTCAGATACAACCATTTCTGTTTTGAAGCTTTTCATGCATATCAATTTAAATATAATATTGCGGTGGATTTGAAAGGACTTTTAAGAGATTTTTGGCCATCTGTTTTTATGTTTCCTCCCCATTTGTTCCCATCCCTCCTTCAGTCACCATCTCTTGATTGCTGCAGTCAAGTGGCCTAGTTTGATTGAGATGTCTCTGTCGCCTCCTGTCACAGCTGGTCTATAGGAAATGTTTTAATAAGGTGGCATAAATTTTCTCCCTCCATGATTTGCGAGATAGTGATTGATGCAGCTCCACAAAGAATAGATGAGCTGTTTTGCAAAAAAATGTGCATGTGTTTATATCTGACCGATCACAACCAAACCCTCCATTAACATGTCCTCGCCTTGCATTGGAACTGGAAGATCATTTCTGATATTTTTTTAAACCACTTAATATTTATACCAGCTGCCACAGAGAGCGTCCTCTTTTAAAATTGCTGTAGATTGTATTATGAGTAATGTTGTATAAAAGGTGCATGAATAAATGCTTGTTACGTCAAATTTTCAATGCCCTAATTTTATTTCTTGTGCAGCCATGAGGCTGAATATGCAAAGATAAGTGAGATTTTCTTGCTCAGTCAGTACCAATGTCACCACGTCTGTCTTTGTGCATCTGGTAACTTTTAAGCACCTCCTGCAACTGCATTAGAACAAACAGCAGAGAAATGCACCCAGACCACTGGCCTACAAATGATTTTATTATATTGAAAAACAAAGCAAATTCAATAGTAACTTTCAAAAGGGAATTGCATAAATACTTGAAAAGGAGAACAATGCAGGGCTATGGGGAAAGGGGCAGGCGAGTGGGGCTAATTGGATCGCTCTTTCAAAGAGCTGGCATAGGCACGATGGGCCGAATGGCTTCCTTTCTGTGTTGTAAGATTCTATGAAAGTGTGGTTTATTTTCTGTTAACCCATTGCTGGAGAAGAAAGTAGAATTAAATCTCTGAACTATAATAGCTACTTTTTATGTCCCATGCCCCTCTTATTCTCACTTAAATCACCTGTGCTGCGCTCAGTTCTGTTCTACCGCAGAATAAACAAAGTTGAAAACATTTTCTGGAAGCAGAACTATACTCTTGTATTATCTAAGGAACAAAAAATAGTTGGCAGTGAGTTAAGGCAGTAACTTAATCTCCAGTCTCTGGCTTTTCTGTTGGAGTTTCTGACTTCATCAGAAGAACTGAATTGAAAGATCACCGTGTAACACAATCACCCAATATCCTATTATGCATATTGAGTGGCAATCATTGGATCATATTACAATACTTGACATTGTGTTGTTATCCAATCTCATTGTTTCCTGTAGGTAGCTTCCAAATGTCTGTTCAGAGGTTGGGAACTAGGAAGATATCCAAATTGCACTGGTATGATATGTCTGAACTTGCCATAATGGTGTATCTGTTTAAAAAGTATAACACATATGACCAAGAAGTAGCAAAAGCTGCATTTGTACTCGTGATGGTTATAAATCACTCCTGTACAGATTCCCAGGGAAAGATGACTGTTCTGTCAACATTAGGAACAAGCCAGCAATTGGAGGCAGTTGAGTGCAGTGGAAGACTGCCTTGAGTTTTGCTTCAGGCCTTTAGGTGGTTATACTGTCCCCTTGTTGAGACGAAACTGCATTGCAGGATACAAATGAGAGTGCTTAAGAAAAATACAAACCATTAGCAGATTATTCATGGTGCAGTGAACTTTGCCACGTAGATTAATGTAACTGTTATACTATATAAAAAATGCGTTGAGGGAGGGCGGCTAATGTTTTCATTGGCTGCTCACATTCCTATGAAGTTGGGACAGCTCGAATGCATGCATTTGTACTCCAATGCACAGAGCTTATTTAATGCCATCACTTCTAGTAACATTTTTAATAGCTCTTTTGGGGGGTGGGGGGAGGGAGGAGAAAGGTTGGCCAGCTAGTTGGCTCTGAACCATTAAAAGGCAACTAGTGGTATGGCTGAGCTGAACTTTTTTTCTTTAAATTTAGGTTTTTTTTGATGGGACTTCACCGGTTTGAAACCAAATCCAAAACTTGTTCTTTCTATCTTCCCATCTTTTTCCCATTAGTTTTAGCATTGCGCAAATATGCTGAACCGACAGTCCATTAAACAGATTGCCATTCACCTGGCATTCTGGATAAGAGGGAAAATGCAAAGAGCTGGAGGTGGGGACATTCACTGATATTCCATTGAAACTTTCACTGGTGTGAAATATCCCTTTGGGAGACACATCGGTGGCACTAATGCACAGGCAGTTTTCCTTGAGTTATAGATGAACAGCAGTTAAACTGCACAAAAGGAACCGAGAGCAAGCCACTCGAGTTCACTGTGGGTTTGGAGAGACTATTATGCAGTGGCACTTTAAGTTTGCAATCAGTCTGCAGTTTCACAGCTCCACATCTTTAATGTCATTATGATATCGCAATGCTTTGCATCGAGATAACTTTGTACTGACACCTGAACTCTGGGAGACCGTGGCATAAAGGATTTAGCCTCCTGGCTAAAACTACAGTACAGTCGCACCCTAAATCCCCCGAACAAGTCTGGATCCAGTTCTGGACCTCCCAATGATTTCAATGAAGTCTGTATAAAATCCTTAACTTCACACTTGTCTTATTTACTTCACACTGCATCAAGCAGTAGGCAATGCATCTTCATCTAGAGTCATCCTTTGTTTCTTTACCTGTCCTATTACCATCTCGTCTCGCCTTGAATATCTCTTAATGTCTCTTGACCTCTTGGACCTTCCCTTTTTGTTCTTTCATCCATTTCCCAGCCCCCAAACTTGCTTTTTAATCTGTTTCATTTCCTGCTTTTTTTTCTCAGTTCTGACGAAGGGTCTTCGACCTGAAACGTTAACTCTGTTTCTCTCTCCACGGATGCTTGTCTGGCCTGCTGAGTTTTTCCAGCGTTTTCTGTTATTTTGGATTTCCAGCATCCGCAGTATTTTGCTATCGTATCGGCAATGCAATCCCGTTGTTCCTGAAAATCGGTTTTCACTGTTGCACAGTGCATTGTGCTTGAAGGAATTGTTATCTGTGCCTTTTTAATATTTCAAAATCTACCAATATTTTTCATTGTACATACCTGGACTGGCTCTTTCATTTAACAGTCACTGTATAATCTATTACCTTCAGGGTAACAACTGAATTTGTAACAAAGGGGGGGAAAAAATTAAGCGTAGGCACCGTTCCAACAGTAGCATGGAGAGCGCCAAGGCTTTTCTGGTCAACTGAAGGTGAATTTTATATTTCGCTGTAAAACTATTTTTGAATTAAGAAAATTTTAAGTGCAATATTTCCAAACACTTCTTCAAGCTTTCAACCATATGTATAAAGCTATGTAGATGAAGGGTCTTTTTGCTTGCAGACACTGTTTAAAGATATTAGAGTAGAAGAATTGCAATTAAAAGCCTGACTCCACTCAACGCTGTGCCTGATTTATGTTTTGCAGAAAGAACTGGGAAGATTCTAGATGAGTTTTTTCAGTTCTACGAGGAGCAGTATCCTCTGGCACTCTTCAATAAGATCCGGTATGAGGTTGAAGAAAATGGTGGACCGCAGCCTCAGCTTCTTCAAAGAAAGGCAAGTGAAATTAAACTCTTTGCATCTTGCCATTCACTCGGGCAGTTGTAAATTTCCCAAAAGCACCAAATCTTGTCTTTAGGGAAGGAGGAGAATGAGCTAGGTGGACTTAAATAGAGGAACAATTAGGAAAATGCGCTGGCGGAAATAAAGAACAGAAAATGTACTTGTGGACGTTGGCTGGGAGGAAGCTTTTAAAGATCAGCGTAAACATTATAAAGAGATGCAACAAATTTGCCCCTTGAACAATATTGTGAGATAGTTGCCTTGTATGCCAATGTACTTTATTTCTAATTTTAGATTTCATTGACTAAAATATGCAATCTAAGTAAAACCAAGCTAGCAACATAAACTCGAGGAACAGCACCTCATCTTCTGATTAGGCACTTTGCAGCCTTCCGGACTCAATATCGAGTCCAACAATTTCAGATCATAACCTCGGCCCCCATTAATTTTTTACCTGTAATTTTTCCACTCCTTTCCTTCCCCCCCCCCCCCCCCCCCCCCTTTTTGTTTCACACTCCCACCTGGCAGCTATCTCTTGCCCTGCCAGTACACTTCACACCTAATCTCAGCCTATTACCATCTCGTCTGGCTTCGAACACCTTTTATTGTCTCTTCTACTTCTTTTGTCTCTTTCACTTCTTTTGTCCGATCGCAGCCCTGCCTTCGATCTATTTTTCTTTTCTTTCCAGTTTTGAAGAAGGGTTCGACCCGAAACGTCAACTCAAATTTCTCTCCACGGATGTTGCCTGACCTGCTGAGTTTTTCCAGCATTTTCTGTTGTTATTTTGGATTTCCAACATCGGCAGTATTTTGCTATCGTACCATTGTAACACCCCTACTGTCCATATACACCCTACCTTCTCATCTGCTGAAGAGTCCAATTGTTGTCCTATAGCCCCAATGTCAAGGCCAACACTTGAGTCTTCATCTCACTCCTCACAAGTGATCTTTGTCAGATAGGCAAATAGGCAGTGCACAGTATGCATGAAACCTTATTTAATGTCACATGTGGCCCTTTAATCTGGGCCTGCATGTTGGCCTTCTGGTGCCAATGGGCTGTTGTGTGCACTGAGGAAGCTTTGCTGTTGACGTATACTTGTGCAGTGTTGGAGTGAAGTTATCTGCAATCGGTTCTGACCTGTAGTTGTCTTGTTTAAACATAAGAACATAAGAAAAAGGAGCAGGAGTAAGCCCATCAGGCCTGCTCCGCCATTCAGTAAGATGATGGCTGAACTTCGATATTAACTCCACTTTCTCGCCATATCCCTTGATTCCTTTGGTGTCCAAAAATCTATCAATCATGTTAAAATTGTGTTAATTTCTCCCTAGTCTAATGGAGAAATCATTCCTGTTTTTATTTATTTTTTGAAATCTTTTATCTACCATTTTCTTCTCATCCTAATTCATCTTGTAAGGCCAGGAGCTGCCATTAATTTGATGTGCTCCCAGCGCATGATGGTTTATAATATTCAAAACACTGTCGATTAGTTGTTGATTTTGGATGATTTGAAATGTAAATGGAACTCGCTGCTGATAGGAAACAACATTAGTAAGAACTGTTCAGAAATGGGATCGTTTAATCAGGATAGATGTGGCTGTAATCAGTCTTACTTGAAATAAAATGAATCAAAGGGTAAAATTCTGAGTCTAGGCTGCATCACATTGTTTGGAGGGGTGATCCCTGTGCATTCAGGTGTCAGCCTTGGCTCAGTTTGTAGCACTTTCACCTCGGAGTCAGAAGGTTGTGGGTTCAAGATCCACTTTCGAGGCTGGATTTTCTCAATGGGGAGTTTTTGGAGGCGGAACTCCCACTTGTCGGGTTTCAGTCCCGCCTCCATCAACTTCTGGCCAACCCACGCTATTGGGTTGGGCACCCACCCCCAAATTCTACCATTTTCCTGGCAGACCCACCTCACCAGGGCTGGCAAGATCGCGCCCTTAACCTAGGGGTGCTGCACTCGGAGGTGCTGTCTTTCGAATGAGACGTCGAACTGAGGCCCTGCCTGCCTTCTGGCCGACCCGTGGCATTAAAGATCCCATGGTACTATTCGAAGAAGAGCAGGGAGTTTTCCCAGTGTCCTGGCCAATATTTATCCCACCACCAACATCTCTACAACAGAGATTCATTTTCTCCCTCTTGCTGTTTGTGATGAAACAGTTAATGGAGAGCAGAAACACATCGTGTTTCTCTACAGCATGCAGATGTGCAGCATCTTCCGACACTGCCTGCAATTTGTGGCTACCAGAATAACAGAGAAAATATTCATCCAACCAGCTGCCTTCTCACTGGATTGGTATTCATGTGGTTGCTGAATGTTTGATTTTTTTTTTTTTAGGCAGGGGGTTGAAGCTGTATTTTACTGTGTAAATGAACTGATTGTAATAGTGCTTTTCATCAGCACTGGAGATTGGAGAATTGCATCAGCTTGTGGTAATCGCACAAATGCTCCACCAAACCAGTTTTCCTCTTGCATTTTTCAGTGGCAGCTATAGATGTACGACTCACATCTCTCCCACCCCCCAATAAATCCCTGTTACTTTCTCTCAACTTATTTTTAAAGAACATCCAATTCTTTGGAACTGCTGAAGTGACAGTCAATATAAATGTACTCCCGAGAAAATCTTTATGTTGCAGGCCATCTTATTGACAGTAGACTAACCGTCTACATCCTGCTGAGGGAGGGTAGGGGTTGGTGGGATATTGGAGAGAAGGGGCAGGGAGGAAAGAGCGAGAGAGAGAGAGAGAGAGTGGGGGTGAGGGGAGGGATGCAAATGAGTCTTTCTTGTCCTAATCACAACAGAAAATGCTGGAAAAATTCAGCAGGCCAGGCAACATCCGTGGAGAGAGAAATCGAGTCAACGTTTTGGGTCGAAACCCTTCATCGGGACTGAAAAAACACAGGAAATGAAACAGATTAAAAGGCCAGTTTAGGGGCTGGGAAATGGGGATGAGAGAACAAAAGAGAAGTGAAGAGACATGTCTCTCATTCTGCCAGCGCATTTCACACCTAATCTAGAGCCGTCTTTTGTCCCCACTAGTCCTATCACCATCTCGTCTGGTTTTGAATACCTCTTAATGTCTCTTCACTTCTCTTGTTCTTTCATCCCCATTTCCCAGCCCCCAAACTGGCCTTTTAATCTGTTTCATTTCCTGTGTTTCTTCAGTCCTGACGAAGGGTTTCGACCCGAAATGTTGACTCAATTTCTCTCTCCACGGATGTTGCCTGGCCTGCTGAGTTTTTCCAGCATTTTCTGTTGTTATTTTGGATTTCCAGCATCCGCAGTATTTTGCTATCTTACTTGTCCTAATGTCTAATTCTGGGACAATTGCTGTTGCAATTGAATCTTCCTCCAGTATGATCTCTGTTGTGAATCATGCCTATTTTGAAAAGCATTGCACGCAATGGGAAGATGGGAAAGATTGAGTATACCAGCCATTTTCTAGGAAAATCCACCTTGTTTTCTCTGCACGCGCACCCTCTATCCCAAGATAATATGGGACAAAAATTCACCTGTCTCCGGGAATGTCCTTTTTTATTGTCCAAGGCCTTTTTGTATTTGTGACCTGGTGTTTGACTAAAAATGAATAAAAGCTGCTGTCAAATTAAAAAGTAACTGTGTATGAACTGCCAAAAATATCCAGCGCTTAAAAGGTTAAGGTGCTTGAAGCAGTCAATGAATTCCAGTGAGTGCACTGGTTTCCCCAAAGGCTGCAGCAGGAACAAGAGATCACCTGAAAAAACAAGCGTGGGGCTGTTCATATCCAGATAATTGAAAGTATCTGCCTCCTTGCTCCTAAGGCAGTCAATTTTTTTTATTTTTAGTGGCCTTTCAATAACATCGCGAAAAGTTGTCACTCCACACACGCACATCGGCAAGATATATAACGCAGGCGGCGATATTTTCCCCTGCTCACTCACCGTGCCAGCCACACATTCCCTAAACTAAACATGGCCTGATAACGGGAAAAGGAGCAGTTCAGGACCTTCTCTAATGGGTGGAAGTTATTAGTTCAGTTAATGTGCGAAGGTGATATTGTTTGGAAATCGTGGCACTCTGGCCAGTGAATAGCAGTTTCTCCATTGTTCAAAGCAAATTGTCCTGCATTAGCCTAATCTGTTTGTTTCTAAAGATTTTTGTCTGAAGTCGTTTTCAAACCGTGAAAAAGAACTGAACTTCAATATGTTTGACCCTTTTGCAAATAAACATTTGGCGAAGGAACAGTGTGGGGTGGTTGTATTTATACTCCCATTCTATAACCAGATCCTGTTCTAAGGAGGGAAAAAAAAACTTGCTTTCCTCCCCCTGCTTTTCCTGGTCACTGCTCCCCATGTGGGCCACTCTAATGCAGTGTTCCATTGATTGGTAAAGTGCCGGTTTGCTCAGCGAGTTCCCGCACAGGAGGCGTTTAAAACCATGAAGGGTTTAAAGAGCTTAAATGCAAAGAAAATGTTTCCAATGGCTGATGGGTCGATAACCAGAGGGCACAGGTTTAAGGTGATTGGCAAAAAAAACCTGAGGCAACATGAAAAACTTTTTTACGCAACAAGTGGTTAGGATCTGGAATGCACTGCCTGATAGGGCGGTGGATACAGATTCAATAGTAACCTTCAAAAGGGAATTAGATAAATACTTGGAGATAAAAATGCAGGGATAGGGGGAAAGAACGGGGGAGTGGCACTACAGGAAACTCTCTTATCCGGGACCGGCGTGGTGCCGGTTTATCAAAAAGTCCGGATTACAGAGGTATAGTTAAAAGGTACTAGAGCTCCATACACCGCAACAAATCCAGGCTTCCCTGTTGCTTAGCAACATGTGCAGGAACCCCAGTTACACAGCCACAGATCCAGGAACGGCCACTAATATGAAGTAAAACTTACCTGAACCTACTCCTGAATTTTGCCGGTTAACAGAGATTTCCGGTTATTTAGGTGCCGGTTAACAGAGTTTCCTGTATCTGGATTGCTCTTTGAAAGAGCTGGCGCAGACTTGATGGGCCGAATGGCCTCCTTCTGTGCTCTCCTATTCTGTTTCTATGATTCTGTGACCTTGCCAGAAAAGAGAGGTACTGAATGCAGGCCCAGGTATATTTTTTTCCAGCGCCAGCCAGGGTAATTTCCATGCTCCTCCTAGTGGTTGTTAATGGAAGAGGTTTCGAAGCAGATTGCTTGCTCTTTCAGATCAGATTGACACAAGTCTCATGGAAGCTGCACAATATTTGCTCCCCCCCCCCCCCCCCCCCAATCCCCCATAAGAGTCTGTGAATTTACACAACCAATTGGTAATGGGGCTTGTTTTAGGTATATGTTTTATGTATACATGGTCATTTTGGGGCGTAGTATGTGACTGTAACTGTTGTCTTAATGACGCCAGTGCCTGATTCTCATCCCACTTGTCAGTGAGGTTTGCTTCATGTTGAATCATGTGAGCTCAGCCAGGATTTGAAATGGAAAACCAAACTAGGGATTGAAGGAGGGGGAGAGAGGATTGAAGGTACTGGTATATAATTCTAAAAATTAAGTTCATCCTCTGATTTTCCCGACTACAAGTTCCCGACCTTTCTTGGGCCTTCAAGAAGATCCAATTGAAGGACAAGACTGCTCCCCACAAGAAGGGGAAAAGTTGTGTTCAGGTTTCAATTTTGTTAATACCTTAAGTACTCAGCCTATTGAAATTTGGGAGAGAGAGAGAGAGATATTTGTTGGAACCTGCCATCTTGGCTATTTTTCAAATGTAACCAATGTTTCTGATCAAGCTGGAAGAGAAAAAGATACCCTAGCCTATCTAAGTATGGGTTTTATCAACTGCAGTAGTTTTGTCTTGTCAAAAAAATTCAGCCCTAATTGGAATACAAGTTAGTTTTTGGAATTTGACATTGTTTACGTGACGCCACACGAGATCTGATGGTTTTGTCATGCATAAGCAGCCAAAAGGATTAGTTGAGCTACCAGGTTCTTGTTTTGTTGTCATGCTCTTCACAGCTGTGTTTAAGTACCCAGTTGTGATGATATAGTACATAAATTGTCCCCTCTCGAACTCGCACATTAGTCATTTTTAAAACAAGTAAATTAAACAGTAAACCGGAGGCTGTTATTCATCGACTCGAGGCAAACGGGGTCATTTTTTTAACGCAGCAAACTGTACTCAAGCAGGTAAATTGCCTCTTGCCTGTTGGCCACTCCAATCACTTCAGTAAACACCGGCCTGGAATGTCATCAGTTGAAAGCAGTTTCACAAAACCTCTGGACGGTATATATTGCTCTTGTTTCCCACAGCACCGTCAAAATAATCAGTTCAAGAAGAGGAAGTGATGACCAGAATACCGTTTTAAAAAGGGCGTGCGTACTACAACTTTAAGCCAGTTTCCTTCAGAAATACGCCAAGTGTTTTTTGGTTACCCTTTTGGTAATCACTGAATGTCAATCAGTAAAATTTGTTATCAATGTGATCCCCTAAATATGAGTACATGTTTGTGCCTCTTTGTACAGCAATTCCTCACTAATAAGCTGTGCAAGGCCAGGACTTCAAACATAACGGGAATTGTTTATACTCTCTAAGGGAGGGGGAAAGGCTCTCTCTTTATAACTTGCTGTTCTCTATCATGCTTTTGAGCTTTATTCCAGCAGTGATGACGTGCAGCAAGGCCCATTTCACGTTCGGCTGTAAATCTACTGTTTTTAACAATGTATATGTAGTCGTTTGAGTATTTTCATTTACAGATATCTCTGCTGTCAATGTGCTGTAGCTCTGGAGCTGATAAATTACATGTACCACTGGGCAGGAGCTTGTTCCCTCTAGCATACTCTAGTTCATTTATCAATTTTAAGGACCGATTTATTTTGAAGGACTTTTAGTCGCTTGCTGCTAAAATTTCTTCCGATTTAAATGAGTTGGCCAGCTAGTGTGGTCTCCCCTCCCAATCGTAGAAACGGTTCTCTGATCACCAAGTTCTGAGAGATGGGGAGATATTTAAACTTTGGAGTGATTATCGCAGTTTCAACCCTGAACTAGCTGCTACTTCGAGACTGTTACAGTGGAGTATAAAAACAAAGAGGGGCTTGCATTTAAACTGTGCCTTTATTGTGCATCTCAACACCTGTAATTCATACACTAAATTACTTTGGAAGTGCAGTAACTGATGTGCGCAAAAGCAGCAGCCATTTTATGCACAGCAAGATCCCACTAACTGTCGAGAGGTGAATGATCAGTCAGTCTGTTTACAGTGGCGGTTGTTGGATGTTTCTAGCATAGAGAAGCTGCTGTGTTTGTTTAACAGCTGTCATGCTGGGTTGACGCCTTAATTCAGATCACGTGCTCCCAGCATATTTGTTAGAATGTAGGTTAATTCTTGTGTGGATTTTATGGCAATTTGGTCATGTGAAGCAAGTAATGTAGAAATATTTTCGACAAAGTAGATTCCTTATTTAATCAGTGATGTAGCACTGGCTAGCTGTTGTGGCAGAGATTGATGTCCTCCTTTGGAAGAAGAGTCATTATATTGTACCCAGCTGTTCCAGGGAGTCTGGGCCCATCCTTTACCGAGTGGGATCAGTTGCCACTGACTGACTCCTTTTCATGAAGTGTTGATTATGGTTTGCATTCAGAACACTAATCCGCCTGATAAAAGGGTGCGCTAGTGTGCAAACAAAAACCGCACTGGAAATCACGAAACCTGAACCTTGCAAACACTGATATTCTTAACTGTCTGTCTGCAAACTGTGTTTTGTTGTGTGAATCCATTGTTTTTGCTCCCCATTTTGAGTCTAGAAAGCAAATGGAAAATGAATTAATTCTTGATTTCGGTATTGGAGTCAGCAAGTAGCAAAGCAGGATTAATATTGACACAATTTCTAAATGTTCCCATTACAGTTCTCTGACTCGCCTAAACCTAAAAGATTGGATAAAATTATTGAATACCATGTTTGTTCCACTCATGAAGGAGACTTGTATAGGTCGCTTATGATTTTGGTCTATTTACAGTACTTGATGCACTGTGGTATTCAGTCTGGTGGTTTCTCTAGTTGTGAGGTGCAGAACAGTAGTACTGTATTACAACCTCTGAATAGTTAGAGGCAGTTGTCTGTTTGGTTGAAGAGGATTCTATGACCACTTAATATATGGCTGTTGTTTGGTTCTGTTGTATTCAGATAGTTATGTAAAGGTGTATCCTAATTGGCTTATTTTGCTCAGCTGTACAGCACTATTGAGTGTTGGTATTGGTGGTCGTCCAATAATATGTGGCAGTAGTTTCGGGGAGAATGGTTGCCATCTTGCAGCAAGCATTTGTGATCGGGTTCCTCCTGTATATTTAGATATTCAGACGTTCAGTGCCTAGTAGGGAAAAGAAGAGTTCTGGTTGGATATATATAGTCATTCCAGTTATTTGGGGCAATGAGCATGTTAACGTGCTGTTCTGGGCTACATCAATTTATCTACTGAATGACTTGGATTACTGCTCCAATTTTTTTCAATGTGAGGAGAGGAGAGTACCCTTGCACTGTAAAATTATATAGTTGACATTCCGAGTGATGGGAGAAACTCAACTTTTTACTTCAATTAAATGGTACAAAGAGTTTGGTAGGGACTTAAAACCCAGCCTTCATTTTGATGATGCAAGTTGACAAGTCGGTGCTGTTTTATTTTTCCTCGAGCTCTTCCGCCCTGCCCCGCCCTCCTGCCTCACTGCAGCGACTTAACTCACTGCTGCAATACGACACAAAACAAAACTGGAAATCAATCTGCCCGTCGGTCATTACATGTCAATCACATCATCTTAACTGTGCCATTGAGCAAGGCGCCAAGTGTCTCCTCACAGAGAAAAGGGAACAAAGTTTTCAACCTATAAAAATGGGCAGGCAAGCGGGGGCAATGTGTACTTCTTAACTTGTTAATTTAGTCAATTGAGCGACACCATTCCCCTACTTTGCTATAGAAGTATCAACAATAGCTTGCATTTATATCGTGCCTTTTAACGTCGTAAAACGTCCAAAGGCGCTTGACAGGCGTGTTCTCAGGAAGGACAGGTGACCAAAAGCTTGGACAAAGAGGTAGTTTGTTAAAGGAGGAGAGAGAGGCGAAGAGGTTTAGGGGGGGAATTTCGGAGCTTGGGGCCTCGGCAGCTCTCTTAGTCAACTTAATACATTGAGTGAAAAAAATCTCAAATTACTGGTAGCAAATTGACCCATTTGAATAACCTAGTTTAAGCTGAGTCAGTATGATTTTAAGAGGGAGCTACAATAAATACTTGAACATTTTACAGTACATGGACATAGCTGGAAATGTAGCTTAGAAGCCTCTGAAGAACTTCTGGAGGTAGATAAACAATGGCAAACATTTAAAGATAGAATGACAAAATTGCAAAAATTGTTTATACCAATCTGGCATAAAAGGAAATCTAAAAAGGTGACTCAACCGTGGATAACAGGGGAAATTAGAGACAGCATAAAATCCAAAGATAGGGCGTATAAAATAGCCAAAAAAAGCGCCAGAGCGGAAGATTGGGAACAGTTTAAGATAGAGCAAAGGAGGGCAAAGGGCATGATCAAGAGGGGCAAAATAGCTTACGAAAACAAGCTGGCGGAAAATATAAAAACTAACTCCAAAAGCTTTTATAAATATATCAAAAGGAAAAGACTGGTGAAAACCAAAGTTGGTCCATTGCAGTCAGATACGGGGGAATATATAATGGGAAATAAGGAAATGGCAGATCAACTAAATGCATACTTTGGGTCAGTCTTTACGAAGGAAGACACAAAAAACCTCCCTGGGATATCGGGAAAAATAGGGACATTGGCAAAGGAGGAACTGACGCAAATCAATATCTCTAAGGATATGGTGTTAAGGAAGCTAAAGGGATTGAAGGTGGACAAATCCCCAGGGCCTGATAACATGCATCCTAGGGTACTGAAGGAGGTGGCCCTAGAGATAGCGGATGCACTAAGGATGATTTTTCAGAATTCATTAGACTCGGGAACAGTGCCGATGGATTGGAGGGTAGCTAACGTTACCCCACTATTCAAAAAGGGGGGTAGGGAAAAAGCAGGTAATTACAGACCTGTAAGCCTTACATCAGTTGTGGGCAAAATGCTGGAGTCCATCATTAAGGATGAAATAGCGGAGCACTTAGCAAATGGGGACAGGATAGGACAGAGTCAACATGGATTTACAAAGGGTAAATCGTGCTTGACTAATCTATTGGAATTTTTTGAGGGAGTAACTGGTAGAATAGATGGGGGAGAGCCAGTAGATGTGGTGTACCTGGACTTCCAAAAGGCCTTCGATAAGGTCCCACATAAAAGATTAGCATGGAAAATTGAGGCTCATGGGATAAAGGGGAAAGTTTTGGCGTGGATAGGGAACTGGCTGTCAGATAGAAAACAGAGAGTTGGAATAAACGGCTCATTTTCTGAATGGCAGGCAGTAACAAGTGGGGTACCACAGGGATCTGTCCTGGGCCCCCAGCTGTTCACAATTTACATTAATGACCTGGATCAGGGAGTCGGATGCAGCATTTCCAAATTTGCAGACGACACTAAACTAGGAGGTGGGGTGGGCTCAGAGGAAGAGACCAGGAAGCTCCAGAGCGATTTGGACAGACTGGGCGATTGGGCGGATAAATGGCAGATGCACTATAATGTGGACAAGTGCGAAGTTATCCACCTTGGGTGCAGGAACGGGAGGGCAAATTATTATTTAAATGGCAATAGATTGGGAGAGGGGGAAGTACAGAGAGACCTGGGTGTTCTTGTACACCAGTCACTGAAGGCGAGCATGCAGGTGCAACAGGCGGTCAAGAAGGCAAACGGTATGCTGGCCTTCATAGCAAAAGGGTTAGAATACAGGAACAGGGATACCTTGCTGCAGCTGTACAGGGCACTGGTGAGACCACACCTCGAGTACTGTGTACAGTTTTGGTCGCCTCATCTGAGGAAGGATGTTCTTGCCATGGAGGGGGTGCAGCGGCGATTCACCAGGCTGATACCAGGAATGGCGGGAATGACCTATGAGGAGAGACTATGTAGTTTAGGGATGTACACACTGGAGTTTAGAAGATTGAGAGGGGACCTCATAGAAGTGTATAAAATTCTGACAGGTCTAGACAGACTGGATGCAGAAGGAATGTTTCCCTTGGCGGGTGAGAACAGAACTAGAGGACATAATTTAAGGATAAGGGCTAAACCATTTAGGACAGAGATGAGGGGGAATTTCTTCACTCAGAGAGTGGTGAACCTGTGGAACTCATTGCCACAGAGGGCAGTGTACGCCAGCTCATTAAATATATTTAAGAGGGAATTAGATATATTTCTACGGGCAAAAGGGGTTAAGGGTTACGGAGAGAAGGCGGGGACGGGATACTGAATTAAAGGATCAGCCATGATCTCATTGAATGGCGGAGCAGGCACGAAGGGCCGAATGGCCTACTCCTGCTCCTATCTTCTATGTATCTATGTATCTATGTAACTGCCATCGTCACTGATGCAATTGGCCTCCTAGCTTGCTGAATGTCCATGGTAACTTCTGGTATTGTATTCTGTTGCTGAAGTGATTGCATCTTTTGAGAAAAGCAGCGACTGTTGGATGATGTACAAGATCATGCGGTGGGGCAGTGACCTTGATGGTGGTTGACGGGACCATTGACGACTCCTACCCCATTTCCCATGCCGCTGCTCTCTCTTCCTCTCTACTCTCATAACAACAACAACAACAACAACAGGGTTCTGCTTATCCTAACCTTCACCACCTCCCACCAACCCCCCCAACCTGACTTAACTTTTACCAGATCATTTATTGCAGTTTCCACCAACTACAACATGATGCCACCACCAAGCACGTTTTCCCCTCTCCTTCCGTTTTGGATATTCTTGTTTATTCTGCCACCACTCCGAATTCTAGCTGCTTTTCCCTGGCACCTGGTTGTTCAACTGCAGTAGATGCAACACCAGGTCTATAACCTCTTAATCAATTGTCCTGTGCCCAAAACACTCCGACACGAGGCAGTACTTTACATGTAGTACCTCCAATCTACCATACTGTATTCACTGTTCATGATGTACTTTGGGAAGCCCAAACATAGATTGAGTGATTATTTTGCTGAAATTTCCCATCTCTTTGCAAGTGTGGTCCTGATCTCCCTGTGGCCTGCCACTTTAACAACCCCTCATATGCCCACACTGACTCCTCCATCTTTGGCCTGCTACAGTTCCAACAAAACGCAACGCAAGCTTCAGAAACCAATCTGCTCTTCCCGCCCTTAACATGACTTTAACTTGGCCATTAGCTGTAACCTCGCTTTTCTTAAACCGAGGGTCCTGGGGACATGGGGTGGGTCTTTCGGCATCGGGAGAGAAGAGAGGTGCCTTCGCAATTCGGGTGTTGGGCATTTGTCAGAATACCGTTCACGTGAGTGTCTGCACCCATGATGTTGGCCTGTTTTTCTCCAGTACTAGTGGTCTTTGTGTGTTTCTAGAATTTTCTGTTTGCTTTTCAGAGTGCCTGCATCTGCAAGCTTTTCCCTTTCTTACCCATTTACTAGCTTTCTTTTCCTTGCGTGGGCCTTTCCCAATCCTTTTCACAATCTTCGCTATTTATACATTCTTTGCTTCACGGAACTGATCTTTTGTATCAGCTAACTGTTTCCTGCTTTTCTATTGAGCATTTTGCAGGTCTTCCTACTGAAGAGACTTGACCACATAATCTAGGCTGGCACTTCCGTGCGGTACTGAGGGAGTGCTGCACTCCGAGGTGCCGTCGTTTGGATGAGACATTAACCGAGGTCCCGTTCATCCTCTCGTGGACATAAGATCCAACTGCACTATTCGCAAAAGAGTATGGGAGTTCTTGGGGTGTCCTGGCCAATATTTATCCCTCAACCAACACCTAAAATTCAGATGCTCCAGTCATTTAGGAACCTTGCTTTGTGAAAATTGGCTGCTGCCTCTCCTACATAAGGTCATAAAGGTGATATATAAATGCAAGTTCTTTCTTGATTTAAACCCATGAACTCCCTCTTTCTGATTGGAGTATCAGTTGTTTCTCCTCCCAACCCACCCCCCCCCCCCGCCAAACCCGAATGAAATGCTTGTCCTTTTAATTTCAGTTCTGACACAAGTAACACCCCAAGTGTTGATCTATCTTTTCACTTTACAGATGCCTGACCTGCTGTGTATTTTCAGCATTTTCTGGTTGTTTCAGATTTCCAGCATTTGCCGTTATTTTCTTTTTAATAGAATTCTTTCTCGATGAATTTTACTGTTACTTTAGGGATCAGCTTTACAAAATAGAAAAAATTAAGGCCTCTACTAAATGTTCGAATACCATTCTGACCACTAGTAGATATTGGATACTGCACCACCAGTCAGACAAGTATCTGTTGAGTCTGTTCGCTCCTCGCATTTCCCTTCTCTCCCAATCCTCCGCCACCAAATGTTGACCATTGTTGTGGCTCCATTCACCATGATGTTAGAATACAAATTATATTGGGTCAACTTGAGCTTGCAGACTCTGGCAGTCGCCCATTTTGAACTTTCATGCCTACAAATTTTGTTCTGGCTCCAGGTCTGTGACGTAAACCTGTAATTTAGCTTCCATTTCATTGCTTGTTGGAATATTATGCCTGGTATCTAATTCACCACAAGGTGTTGTTCATGAGTCTTCTGAACCATGCCAGAAACACAATTTTAAATGGTTAACTGGATCAGACGAGGTGCATGCCCCTCACCTAGTTGTTCCAAGTTACCAGTTGCCATTTCTTGCTTTAATGTCTTGGCCCCTGACATAACTCTACAAAGGTCATTGTCTAAGCACCAATCTAATAAGCAGGGAGGTTATAGTTTTTGAAGATGAATCTCCAACAGCTGCAATGTATATGAAATACTTGGTTCGTTTCCAAATGTTCTCACCTGAAAACCGATCAAATTGTATCTGCTGTGCCAACTCTAATCTTCCTCTGGTTCTGTGCTTGGCCGTTTAACTTGTCCTTTATTTATTGCGCCAATGTGTTTTCAGTGCACAGGGTTACGGCCAATTGCACTCTTGGCAATGGTTTGTCTGATCTCTTGATCTTCTGTGTGCCCTTCTGTTGTGGTGCAGGCTTGATGGACCAGCTGGTCGTCTGCTGCCCGTCGATTTCGTATGTCTGTAAAAAGATTATTTTCCACCAGAGCACTTAATCTGCTCTCTTGCTTTTAAATATTCTGGTACAGGAAGCTCTTTCGTATCCGGCACCGACGGGACCGGGATGGTGCCGGTTTATTAAAAATTCCTGATAACGGAGAGGTATATCTACCAAGGCTATTTTTAACAAACAATTAAAAAATCAAGAAATGTGCAGTATAATTGGGTACTCACTACAGAATGTTGTGTTAAATGGTTGGTGGAAGATGCTTAAGTACAGTAATGCCAGTTGAGGGTAATCCATAACTCTTTAATGACTTAACAGTAAAACAAAACTTAAACGACTGTATACTGTAGTTTTCGGAGTGAGAATTTTGCCGGTTATTAGAGAAATCTGGATATTTAGGTGCCGTTTAAACGAGAGTTTCCTGTAATGTTGACTAATCGCAGATGAGCAGCGATACTTAAATTTGGAGCGATGATTTCTCACTGTTCTGAACTAGGAATCTCTGTCAGATATCGATGCAGGCACTTAATGCTTGCTTTTTGAAATGCGATGAAGAATAATACCATGTAGTTTTATTGGTGAAAGACTATTAAATATCAGCCAAAAGAAAACTGACTATTTCTGCAGATGTTATTGCTGCAAACTCTTCTGCATTTAAATATTTATTCTGTTCTGAAGATGTTATTACAAATTGTAATCTCCCAGATTCACTAGTTAAAATGAAGTGTAGTGATTCACTCATTCTCTCTCTCCGTGGGAAACGAGTAGATCAGTTAGACAATTTCATTGTACCTAGAACAGCCATGCCAAGTTGCATTATTTCACTGTGCAATACTGTTGACCCCATAACTTCTACAATCATGATGAGCTGAATGCACCCCCCTTGCTGTGCTGTAATTTTTCTAAATCCCTTCTTGTCCTGTAATTAACACTAGTAGGTTTTGTTCCATGATTTAAGGGAAATAAATCTAACCTTCATGTCTCAAACCTAGTCTCCAACCAGACCTTGTTGGAGGTCTTTGGATATTTCACTTCAGTTGGTCAGCTGCAGGCTCTGCTTACTGTGGTATGAAGGTCTACTTGCTTTATCTGAAGGAACACTGAGCTCCTCGTGAGACAGATCTCAGTTTGGCATCTCTATTTCAGTCCAAGCAAGTTATTCACAGGCTAGACTGTTTCAGGTTCATAATATTTGGTTTCATAGTCATAATGGCACAGAAGGAGTCCATTCGGCCCATCGAGTCCATGCTGGCTCTCTGGAGAGCAATCCAGTCAGTCCCATTCCCCCGCTCTATCCCCGTAGCCGTGCAAATTTATTTCCCTCAAGTCTCCCCTTGAAAACATTTAGTGTCTCTGCTTCTACCACTTCTGTCGGCAGCGAATTCCAGGTCCTCGCCACTCGCTGCGTAAAAAGTTTTCCCTCACCCCCCCCCCCCCCCCCCAATATCTCTTGCCGAAAACCTTAAATCTGTGTCCCCTAGTCCTTGTACCATCAACTAGTGGGAACAGCCTTTCCCTGTCGAGCCTATCCAAACCCATCATAATCTTGTACACCTCTATCAAATCACCCCTCAACCTCCTTTGCTCTAATGATAACAAATCCAGCTTCTCCAACCTGTCCTTGTAGCTAAGATCCCCCATTCTCGGAACTATTCTGGTAAATCTCCTCTGCACCCTCTCGCGGGCCTTCCTAAAGTGTGGGGACCAGAACTGGACGCAATACTCCAATTGTGGCCTAACCAGCGCTTTATAAAGGTTCAGCATAACTTCTCTACTTTTATACTCAATACATCTATTTATGAAGCCTAAGATCCCATATGCTTTGTTAACCACTCTCTCAATATGTCCTGCCACCTTCAGGGACCTATGCACATTAACTCCCAGGTCCCTCTGTCCCTGCATGCCCTTTAAAACTGTTGTGGCAGAATCACTGAATGACTCTGACTCTGGCTGACTATATAATTCCCTTTAACGATGTTCTAACACCAGCCTAAACCTGTACCATTGTGTTAGGTATTACTGTGTTTTGTATATAGAGTTTGCATGTACGGGGCGTGGCCCCTTTAAGAACACGGGCAAACGTGATGACGTCACGTCGCAAGCCACGGGGCTGCCCAGGCATTCCTCGTGGAGTCTCTGATCAGTAAAGACCTGTTTACTTGTTCCCTGGTGTCGATCTCAGTTATTTATAGGAATTTGTCAATTCCTACATTGGTGACCCTTTTTTTGTGAACGTTTTCACAAAAGAAGAGCACAGCATGGAAACAAACGCTGTTTCACTAAAGCTGCCACAGTTCTGGGAGCAGCAAGTGACCTCGTGGTTTATTCAGGTCGAGGCCCAGTTCGCCCTGCGGAACATCGATGCGGATCAGACCAAATACCTGTATGTGGTCTCCGCACTCGACAGCTCTACCGCCTCTCGGATCGTCTGCCTCCTCGAAAACCCCCCAACGGAGCGCAAGTATGAAACCCTCAAAGCACGGTTACTGCAGGTTTTCAGGCTCACAAAATCGGAGCGCGCCCGTCGATTGCTCGCGATGCCCGGCCTCGGGGACTCCAAGCCTTCAGAGTTGATGAGCCAAATGCTCACACTCCTGGGCTCAGAACCGGAATGCTTCCTGTTCCGAGAAATTTTCCTCAACCAACTGCCTGAACAGGTGCAAGCTGCCCTGGCCAGATCTGAAATCATGGACTGTGCAACACTCGCTGTGGAGGCTGACACAATTTTCGCTGTAACTCGGCAGTACTGCGCCGCTACGAGGCACCCATCCCCCGCAGACACAGCCCCAGCTCGTCTGCCTGCTGGGCTGTGTTTCTACCACATGCAGTTCGGCGCGAAGGCGAAGCGTTGCCGCCCTCCCTGCAGTTGTCCCCCAAAAAAACTACAACGCAGCAACTTTTAATTCTCTCCCATGTTATCGCAGTAACACTACGTCACGCACTGTCTCCTGTGCGTTCCCGACTCCTGATGAATTCGCCCGCCTGCTCGGCGAATTCCCCAACCTGACAAGACCCACGTTCTCCTCCTTGGCCACGAAACATGGTATGGAACACCACATCACCACCAACAGCCCCCCCGGTCTACGCGCGGGCACGGCGCCTGGAACCTGGCAAGCTGGCAGTTGCAAAGGCGGAGTTCGCAACCATGGAACGGTTAGGGATTATTCGCCGGTCGAATAGTCCCTGGTCTTCACCCCTCCATATCGTCCCGAAGCCTGATGGCGGCCATGCGGTGACTATCGACGCCTTAACAACGCCACCACCCCTGATCAGTACCCGATCCCCCACATTCAGGATTTCTCTGCCCATTTGGCAGGGAACACCGTGTTTTCAAAAGTCGACCTCGTCCGGGGCTACCACCAGGTCCCTGTGCATCCACAAGACGTCCAGAAGACCGCAATCATCACCCCATTTGGCCTCTTCGAGTTTCTACGAATGCCGTTTGGGTTAAAGAACGCCACCCAGGCTTTCCAACGCCTGATGGACTCCGTGCTGCGGGACCTCAAATTCCTCTTCGTCTACCTGGACGATATTCTAATTGCCAGTTCTACTAAGGGAGAACATAACTGTCACCTACGCACCCTTTTTCGACGCCTCAGCCAACACGGCCTGATTATCAACCCGGCCAAGTGTCAGTTTGGCCTGCAACAAATCGATTTCCTGGGGCATCGCATCACCTCGGAGGGAGCAGTTCCTTTACCTTCAAAAGTGGAGGCGGTGACATCTTTTCCACGCCCGCAGAATATAAAGGCCCTGCAAGAATTCCTAGGCATGGTAAACTTTTACCACCACTTCGTGCCTAAGGCGGCACTGCTCATGCAGCCCCTGTACGAGGCCCTCGAGGGCAAGACTGGCAAGCAACCGGTAGACTGGACGGATGACATGGCCCGAGTGTTCGCCGACACCAAACGCGCCTTAGCCAACGCGACTATGCTGGCGCACCCGCTGCCAGGAGCCACCATCGCCCTCACCACCGACGCGTCGGACTACGTAGTCGGTGCCGTGCAACAGCAGTGGGTGAACGGGACGTGGCAGCCGTTGGCATTCTTCAGCTGTCAACTACGGCAGAACGAGAGAGCATACAGCACGTTCGACTGGGAGTTGCTCGCCCTTTTTCTGGCCATCCGCCATTTTCGGTTCCTGCTAGAAGGACGTCCTTTCACCGCTTTTGTGGACCATAAGCCGTTAACCTTTGCAATGGCCAAGGCCACCGAACCGTGGTCAGCCCGACAGCAGCGTCAACTGACCTACATATCCGAATTCACCACGGATATACAGCACATGTCCGGTAAGGACTGTTAGATCTGTGTATCTTGATGTTGTGTGTCCTTCAATAATTAGACAAGAGACTGCAGGGAACAATCAGCAGGTGTTTACTGGATGAGGGTTTCCATGCTGTTTCGTGCCCTTCTACTCAATTTCATATTGGTGCGCCCCTAGAAAAAGGGACCATCTTTGTAGCCGTTGCGCAGTCATCACCAGAACGCCCTTCTTTGGATTAAAGATGGAGACAAGTGGTTGGTGGTCAGTCAGCAAGGTGAACTTCTGCCCATGCAGATAGTGGTTGAACTTTTTCACTCCCCACACTAGGGTGAGGGCCTCCCTGTCAATCTGGGCGTAGTTACGCTCGACTGAGGTTAGTGACCGAGACGCAAAGGCTACTGGCCTCTCCGAGCCGTCCGGGAATTTGTGCGACAGCACCGCTCCAATGCCATAGGGTGATGCATCACACGCCAACCGAATTGGTAGTGCTGGGTTGAAATGAGCCAACACCTCTCTTGATGTGATCAATTCTTTGCACTTCTGGAAAGCTCGTTTACATTCATCATTCCACTTCCATGGTACCCCTGTTTGCAGTAGGGTGTTTAGTGGGTGTAGTACTGTAGACAAATTCGGCAAGAACTTATGGTAGTAGTTCACCAGCCCGAGGAACGACCTCAGTTGTGACACATTTTCCGGTGCTGGAGCCTTGACTACTGCCTCAATCTTTTCAGGTGACTTATGTAACCCCTCTTTATCAATAACGTGGCCACAATACAAGATCTGCTTCTGGAAAAACTCGTACTTGTGGCGATTAGCTCGAAGCCCATATTCCTTCAATCTAGTGAGCACCTGCTCCAGGTTGGCGAGGTGATCACTGTCATTTTCGCCCGTGACCAGGATGTCGTCCAAATAACACTGGGTCCCTGGAATCCCTTGCAGGACTTGATCCATTGCCCTTTGCCAAATAGCCGGAGCTGATGCTACCCCGAACACCAGCCGGTTGTATTGGTAGAGACATTTATGAGTGTTGATCGCGAGGTACTGTTTCGAGGCTTCTTCTACCTCCATTTGCAGGAACGCCTGGGCCAGATCAATCTTAGTGAAGCATTTCCCTCCAGATAGCGAGGTGAAAATATCTGCTATCCGCGGAAGTGGATATTGTACAGTGTGAAGGACTGGGTTCACTGTCACCTTAAAGTCCCCACAGATGCGAATCTTCTTTGGTTCCCCAGGCGTATTACTCAACGACCTCTTCATTACAGGAACGATGGGTGTAGCCCACTCGCTCCAGTCCACTTTGGACAGTACTCCTGAATGTTCCAAACCTTCCAGCTCTGCTTTGACGGCTGGGCAGATCGCATAAGGTACCGGTCTGGCCTTAAAAAAAAAAAAAAAAAAAAAAAAAAACAAACAAACAAAAAAAACACAACAACTTTGGGCTTGCATTTTCCTCTATTTTGATCAGCGCTGTTATGCCTTTTAGTGTTCCGAGTCCCTCCTGGAACACTTCTTGTGTGTCAGTTAGCATTTTTGACAGTCGGCCAGGTGTGATGTCGTCATCCTTTTTGGCATCTACAGTCAGTGCTTGTATGGAATGCCAATCCATCTGTATCTTCCGGATCCATTCACGTCCTAGTAGTGGTGGGCCTCCATCTGGCAATACATATAGGTCCATTTTTGGTGTTTCCTTGCCGTTATGTATAATGTTCACCCTTATTTTTCCTTTGGGGTAGACTTTTTGCCCCGTGTACGTCTTCAAGACAATCTCTGTATCTCTCAAGGGTATATGTGAGAATAGCCGCTTGTAGTCCCTTCGGTTTATGACTGTTAGGGCTGATCCTATGTCCAATTCCATTTTCACTTGGACTCTGGCTATCTTGAGCGTGACCCAGATAGTTTGGTGATCCTCCATTTTGATCACATTATGTAGTTTCAGACAACCCAGCTCCTTGCTTCCAGAGTCTGTATCACTTTTCTGTTCGTCTGCACTACTCTCCGTCACCATATGTACCTCCTTGTGCTTCTCCTGTGGAGATTTCTTGCTGCTGGTTTTCTTTTCCGACCTGCAGACTCTTGCTATGTGTCCTACTTTTCCACACTCTGCACACTTGGTCCTTGAACCAGCAATCCTTATGGTCGTGTGTTGTTCTGCCGCAGCGATAGCACTTCACTGTTCCGTATGACATTTCATTTGTGCCATATTCTTGCGGTCTCCGTTGTATCTCTGCCGCGTCCCGTGCTGCTGCTTCGTGTGATACTGCCATGCTGAAAGCCTTATCCAGCGTAAGATCCTTTTCTGATAGAAGCCGTTTCTGGGTTCCTTCACTTTGAAGCCCACACACAAACTTGTCCCTTAAAGTATCTGCTAGTCCCGTTCCAAACTGGCAGTGTTTCGATAGCTTGCGCAGTTCCGTTAAAAACTCAGCACTACTTTCATCTTTATGCTGGTTCCTTTTGTGAAACTTAAATCTTTCCGCTATCAGCAGTGGTGTGGGGTCTAAGTGGTCCTGTAGGATTGACACTCCGTTTTTAAAATCCTTTTCCACTGGCTTCTCTGGGGTTACTAGGTTTCGCAGTAAGCCATATGTTTTTGCACCCATTGAATTCAACAATACCAGCGCTTTCCTGTCATCTGGCACTTCATTCGCCTTGCAGTACACTTCTATGCGTTCGACATATGTCGTCCAATCTTCGACTTCATTGTCGAATGCTGTGACACTGCCACTCTTCGGCATCCCTGGGTGTGGTTAGACTGGCTCAAAATGGCGTCTCCCGCGCTCTCCCTTCTCCGCTGCGGCTCAAAATGGCGTCTCCCCCGCTTTCCTTTCTTCCCCGCTGACGCTGCTTGGCCCTTGAACACTGGCTGCGCTCTGCGCGTTTTCCTGCGCGCCTCTCTCTCTCGCTGACGCTGCCCGGCCCTTGAACACCGGCTGCGCCCTACGCTCTACCCTCTCTCTTCTCCCATCGACGCTGCTCGGCCTTTTTCTGTGCCGTCGGTCGGCTCTGGCCGCCACTGTCCGGGAAGGGTCTGCGCCGCACCTGTTGCCAGCCCGTTTCGCTGGACCCCCGTGACTGGAGAACTAAGCCCGGCTCTCTACAGCCTCCCCTGCGATGCTCAAATCTCCGCTGGATGACTGGGGGGTTTCCCGTGGTCGACGCCCGTGCTTCTGGACTCTGCCTTCTTTCACTGTTCTCTAGGAGCGAATCCCTGGGAGGTGATGCAGAGTTGCAGGTAGGTTTGAATCTTCTCGTCGCCAATGTTGGAGCCGTGTATCTTGATGTTGTGTGTCCTTCAATAATTAGACAAGAGACTGCAGGGAACAATCAACAGGTGTTTACTGGATGAGGGTTACTCTAAAACTAACTGTACAGATCCCTACTCAGGGTTTATATACAAGTGTGGTCACTGCCGGTACTACAGTATACAGGAGCTGTAAAAAGTAGTTCTCCCTTTAAAGGTACATACATTACAAGGACAACCTGGTGCCAGACTGCCTCTCCCGCGCGATCGTCAATACGGTTCATTTGGGCATCGACTACGCCCTCATGGCAGCGGACCAAGCCTCAGACCCGGAAGTCCAAGCTTACAGAACGGCCATCACTGGCCTCCAGTTGGCCGACATCATGTTCAATGCGGTGGGTACCACGCTGTTGTGTGACGTCTCCGTACAGGATCCTCGCCCTGTCGTGCCCGTCGTCTGGCGCCGCAAAGTGTTCGACGCCATACATGGGTTGTCACACCCTGGAATGAAGGCCTCTCAGAAACTGATGTCAGCGACGTTTGTATGGCATGGCATGCATAAGGATGTCCGCGACTGGGCCAACACCTGCGTGGTCTGCCAAAGGGCCATGGTACAGCGCCACATCAAGGCTCTGTTGGCCACCTTCACAGTTCCGGAGCGACGTTTTGACCATGTCAATGTCGACCTGGTAGGACCACTTCCACCCTCCCATGGTTTTTCACACATCCTGACCATGGTGGACCGCACCACCAGATGGCCGGAGGCTGTCATCCACTACTTCGGCGGACGTGGCCACGGCGTTCATTTCCTCCTGGATCGCCCGTTTCGGAGTACCTGCAAATATTTCATCAGACGGGACCGCAGTTTTCCTCCGAACTCTGGAATGCAGTGGCCCAAGGACTCGGTGTCAAATTACACCGCACCACAGCCTACCACCCACAGGCGAATGGCCTTTGCGAACGCTTCCACCAGTCAATGAAAGCCGCCCTGAGGGCCAGTCTCCGGGACGCTGGATGGACAGACAAGCTACCGTGGGTCCTGTTGGGCCTTCATCAGCGGAGCTGGTGTATGGTCAACCGCTGCGAGTCCCAGGGGACTTCCTACCAACATCGACAGAGCCATGGTCCGCGTCTACTCAACTTGCTAGTCACCAAGAGGCGGCCAGATGTTTTGCACCGGTACCCACTTCGCACCACGGGCTGCAGAGGTCAGACGTTCCCATGGGGCTTCACAAGGCTGAATGTGCTTCATGACGAATAAAAACATAGGGATCCGCTCAAGGCCCCATATACTGGTCCCTTCCGCGTGTTGGAGGCAGGGGACAAAACCTTCATGGTAGATGTCGGCGGTAAACCAGACCACATTTCGGTCGACCGATTAAAGCCAGCACATTTGGACCTCGACCGCCCCGTCAAGACCGCACAGCCGCCGAGACGGGGTCGGCCGCCCATCGCTGTCACCGCAGACCAAGTGCGCCAGACCGCCAGCAACCTCTGCCTCGAGAGTATAGGAGTCGTTCTGACAGGCTCGTCAGATCCCCTCACCGTTTGACTTTGTTCGGTAAAGTGAATTTGGGGGGGGGGCGGCGCATGTGGCAGACTCTAGCTGACTGTATATAATTCTCTTTAACGATGTTCTAACACCAGCCTAAACCTGTACCATTGTGTTAGGCATTACTGTGTTTTGTATATAGAGTTTGCATGTACGGGGCGTGGCCCCTTTAAGAGCGCGGGGAAAACGCGGGCAAACGTGATGACGTCACGTCGCAAGCCACTGGGCTGCCCAGGCAGTCCTCGTGGATTCTCTGATCAGTAAAGACCTGTTTACTTGTTCCCTGGTGTCGATCTGTTATTTATAGGAATTCGTCAATTCCTACACTGTGCCATTAAGTGTATATTGCCTCTCCCTGTTCCTTCTGCCAAAATGCATCACCTCACACTCGCACTCATTTAATAATTCATATATTTAAAACCGTGCTATATCCGCTGATACTGATTTACCAAAGTAAGGGATAGAAATCAATAGACTTCAGCCTCCTGTTGAGTGAAGGGATGTAGGTGACCAGGACTAAAATGATTGCTATCACATGATCCAGGTTGCTTGTACAAATGTCCTCCTTTGCTTCCCCCATATATTTCAATACTGTAGTTGACCATAATAAACTGAAGTGGTTCTCAATTGCCAAGACTTGAGGTGGTTTACACTAAAGCTGCATGTCTGAGACTGGTTGAAGCAGTTGGGTAGCTGCCAGGCAGAAGCCTGTTTACCTTGCTTGGCTCCAGCCTGGCTGGAACTTGAAGGCTCCTGCTTTGTGCATACCTGGATACACACATGCATGGAGCTGTCTCCCAAAAACTGGAAATGTACACGTCGAGAACAGAAACCAGAGAATCCCTGCTCTCTCAACAGATGAAGGCGAGGTAGGATTTACAAGTGTCAAGGGGATCCAGCAAGCCCCCTGACCACCATGCAAACCAGTTTAGACAGAGTGTAAATCCAATTTACACTCTGATTATATATGATTATCCCTTGCAGGGTGTCTTGCTCTGCTTCATGTCAGACTCCATGTGACCCTATAAATGCACCCTTCATCACTTTGTGGAATGTAAATTGCACTTTTAAGTTGTTTTTTTGGTTTTTTTATTTTAAAATTGAACATTTTACAGTAAATCACATTTACAGAGCTCATTCAGCTCTTTGTACAAAGTCACAAGCCCTCATGCCTACAAGGCAGGGGTCACAGTCTCTACAAGCTTCTTGGTTGTCTTCACTTGTTCATCCAGATAGTGGGTCTCCAGGAATTCACACAGATGAGGGTCGGCGCTCCAAGTGGTGGGTTGTGCAGATCCGGCAGACTCTGGTTGACACTCTTTTCCGCCTGCAGGGCTCTCTGCATCGCCGAGCGGAGCCTCCCGCTCTCCCGACCGAACAGGTGGACTGTTTTTATAAAAAAAAAAGAAGCTTAAATGCTAGATTAATATTTAAAACTTATCAGTTTAAATTATAATCACCCCGGCCGGGGTGACGATGCACTCCAGTCCCCGCAGCGCCTACCTGTCTCTCAAGACCTCGAGCTTGCCGGTGGACACCGTGCTCCATCTCCAGGGCCACCCGGGCGCGAACATAGCCGCGGAGGCGAGGCAGGCAATCGGGCCGAATGACCCCCTCGACCGCCTGCTGCCTGGACCTATTATTAATGGCCACTTTGGCCAGGCCCAGGAGCAGTCCCCCTCCCCTCCGCACCAGGTGGCCGTAGATCAGGAGCGTGGGACTGAAGTGCAGTACAGGAAACTTTGTGCTATCTGGAGGTGAGCTATCCGGCAATCTGGAGCCACCGGCAAAAATCAGCAGCCGTTTTTTTTTTTTTTTTTGCTTTTTGAACAGCCAAGCTGTGCAAGGTCTGTAGCTATAGCAACAGCTTCAGCTACAGAGCTTTAGGGCCACACCTGAGTGTTTAGAAGCTGTTGCTAAGCAAGTGTTTGTTGTCAAATACGGAGATAAGAATCTCCGTATCTCTCAACATTAACTCTGGAGAGTACGGCAGTTTTCAGGCAACGGCAGCAGCTCGGTCCCGTGGGTGCCGGATAGCACACAGTTTCCTGTATTATGCATTCTTCATCTTGGACATTTGGAAGGTATCCTAAAAAGATGCTTTCCTGGTTTTTTTTAAGACAACAGTGGAAGCGCAGCATTACCAACATCTTATTTTAGCTTTGCCCAATGGAACGTTATGCACAGAGCAGCTGAAGCCTTGATAACTAATTCATCAGTTTAAGGATTGGAGTTTGTCGGGAGCTTTATTTCACTGACTATATTTATCGTCGCATAAAGCAAAGCACTGCAGATGCTGGATATCTAAAATAAAAACCGAACATACTGGAAACACTCGGCAGATCAGGCAGGATCTGTGGAGAGAGGAGGGTAGGGTTCACGGATTCGGGTCAATGCCTTTTCGTCACCACTGTTAATGAAGTGCCTCATCAGGAAAAGGCAAAAGATTAAATGAGTAGACGAATCCTTCAACAACTGGTAAACGATGCGTGGAACTTCAAAAACGGGTATTTGGAAATAAGATTTTGATTTAACTGTTCTCATGTTGCACGCTGGATTCAATAAAAAGAAATGCTTTTCCTACACTCAGCTTCCGAACAAAATGTAACAAGCACTGTTGCACAAGAGTCTCATTAAAAGAAGCTTCAGTTATGGAATGCAGACATGTGTCTGAAAATACTATAAATGTCGTCTCCATCCTGTGTATGTGTAGATTAAAAATGGTGGTGTAGGAGTTCAGTGGTTTGATTAAAAGTGAAGGGTCATTTGAAACGTGTTGCTCTGTCTTTTTATAGTGTGGCTTATTCTTGGTTTAAATGGATGTAAGACACTTAATCTGCTCTTGCTATCAGCTGTACCTCATGATGTGTTAAGACCTTAAATCATGCTGCAGGCTGTGTAGAGAGCCGCTGCGCTGACCTACATTGGCACCCAGTATGGCAACGCCTCAATTTAAAAAAAAATTCTCCGCCTTGTTTTCAAACCCCTCCATGGCTTCGCCCTTTCCTGTCTCAGTAACCTCCACCAGCCCTACAACCCTCGGAGATCTCTGCGCTCCTCCAATTCTGGCCTCTTGAGTGATGCGCTATCAATTACTCATAAAAGACGGAGAGTTAGGAGAGTAACTAAGGCTTTTATTAACAAAGAACAGAGCATGCCCCTCGTGGTTGACTGGTTTCCAAGAAGGCAGGGGGCTGCAGAGCAGTCACCTTTATACCTGGGCATGTGGGTGGAGCCAGGGCGGAGCCAGCTGAGGCATGCATAGATACAACAGTGTGCAACAACAACGGTGAACAACAATAAGTGGTTTACCACATTCACCCCTTGTTTAAAATTGAGTCCGGCGGGGTGAAGTGTACTAAAGGTTCGTGTAGTCTATCAGGTGGCCTTGTATGCCGTCCTGATCGTCGTGGTGGCGGCGGTGATGGTGCAGCATCCAACGTTGAATCTGGCGTCTCATTGAGTGGTTGGGTGGTCAACGACGGGTCCTGGGGCTGCGGCATGCCGTCTACAGGGGTTGGGTTGTGGGTAGTGGTGGATGGCAATGGTAGTGTTTCAGGGGCACCCAAAGGTGCGAGGTCTCGTATGGAGACTCTGTCCTCCCGCCCGTCCGGGTACGCCACGTAAGCATACTGGGGGTTGGCGTGGAGGAGGCTCACCCTCTCGACCAGGGGGTCCGTTTTATGGGACCTCACGTGCTTCCGCAGTAGGACGGGTCCTGGAGGCGTCAGCCATGTCGGTAGCGAGGTCCCCGATGTGGACTTCCTGGGGAAAGTGAACATTTTTTCATGGGGGGGTGGCATTGGTGGCCGTACAAAGCAGTGACCAAATGGAGTGGAGCGCCGCAGGGAGGACCTCCTGCCAGCGAGAGGTCGGAAGGCCCTTAGATTTTAAGTTTAAGAGGACGGCCTTCCAAACCGCCACGTTCTCTCTTTCCACCTGGCCGTTCCCCCGGGGGTTGTAGCTGGTGGTTCTGCCTGTAGCAATACCTCTCGTGAGCAGGTACTGACGGAGTTCGTCGCTCATAAAGGATGAGCCCCGGTCGCTATAGATATAGCTAGGGAAGGCGAAAAGGTCATTTAGACCTTTAATGACCGTGGTACTGGTCATGTCTGGGCAAGGGATGGGAAACTGGAGTACTCATCAATTATGTTGAGGAAGTACACGTTGCGGTCAGAGGAGGGGGGGGGGGCCCTTTAAAATCGACGCTCAGGCGCTCGAAGGGGCGAGTGGCCTTGGTCAGGCTTGCTCTGTCTGGCCTATAAAAATGCGGTTTGCACTCGGCACAGATTTGGCAGTTCCTGGTCATGGTCCTGACCTCCTCGATGGAGTAGGGCAGGTTACGGGATTTGATGAAATGGAAGAACCTGGTGACCCCCGGGTGGCAGAGGTCATTGTGGAGGGTCTGCAGTCTATCAACCTGCGCGTTGGCGCATGTACCACGTGATAGGGCATCTGGGGGCTCATTGAGTTTCCCGGGCCGGCACAAGATATCGTAATTGTAGGTGGAGAGTTCAATTCTCCACCTCAAGATCTTGTCGTTCTTGATTTTGCCCCTCTGCTTATTGTTAAACATAAAAGCTACTGAACGCTGGTCAGTGAGCAGGGTAAATCGTTTTCCGGCCAGGTAATGCCTCCAATGTCGCACCGCTTCCACAATGGCCTGGGCCTCCTTTTCGACAGAGGAGTGTCGAACCTCGGGGCCCTGGAGGGTCCTTGAGAAAAAGGCCACGGGTCTCCCTGCCTGGTTAAGGGTTGCAGCTAGGGTGAAGTCGGATGCATCGCTCTCCACTTGGAAAGGGATGGACTCAACCACTGCGTGCATTGTGGCCTTCGCAATATCTCTTTTTATGAGAGTGAAGGCTGCACATGCCTCTGCTGTCAGGGGGAAGGAGGTGGACTTGATGAGGGGTCTGGCTTTGTCCGCATAGTTGGGCACCCACTGAGCATAGTAAGAGAAAAACCCTAGGCATCTCTTCAGTGCTTTTTGGCAGTGGGGGAGGGGGAGCTCCATAAGGGGGCGCATTCTGTCGGGGTCGGGGCCGATGACTCTGTTCTCCACTACGCAGCCAAGAATGGCGAGGCGCGTGGTGCGAAACATACATTTGTCCTTGTATGTTAGATTCAGCCGCTGGGCCGTACGGAGGAATTTCTCTCGGTTAACGTCATGGTCCTGCTGGTCGTGGCCGCAGATGGTGACGTTGTCTAGATAGGGGAAGGTGGCCTGCAGCGCGTTCTGGTCAACCATTCGGTCCATCTCCCTTTGGAAGACCGAAACCCCGTTGGTGACGCTGAAGGGGACTCTGAGGAAGTGGTAGAGACGACCGTCAGCTTCAAAAGCTGTGTACTGGCGGTCCTCAGCCCTGATGGGGAGCTGGTGGTATGCCGACTTCAGATCAATCGTCGAGAACACCCGGCATTGTGCTATCTGATTGACCATGTCAGATATGCGGGGGAGTGGGTATGCATCTAACTGGGTGTAGCAATTGATCGTCTGGCTGTAGTCAATAACTAGGCGCTGTTTTTCGCCAGTCTTCACTACCACCACTTGTGCTCGCCATGGGCTAGTGCTACCCTCAATAATCCCTTCCTTCAGGAGTCTTGCTACTTTGGATTTAATGAAGCTCCTATCCCCAGCACTGTAGCGCCCGCTTTTGGTAGCGATGGGCTTACAGTCGCGGGTGAGGTTAGCGAACAAGGGGGGGGGAGACTTTAAGCGTGGAGAGGCTGCAAATGGTGCGCGGCGGGCGATTTAAAAGCTGCTGGCTGCAGACTGAGTGGGGGGAGGGGTCCGCCATACGCTAATGTGACACTTTTAAGGTGGCACTGAAAATCCAACCCCAGTAGAACGGCAGCGCAGAGATGGGGCAGGACAAGAAGTTTAAAATTTTTGTATTCTGTGCCCCTTACTGAAAGGGTCACTACACAGTAGCCACCGACGTCTGCTGAATGGGATTTGGAAGCCATAGAGATCCGATGGCGCGTTGGCAGGACCGGGAGAGAGTAACTGCGCACCGTGTCGGGGTGGATAAAGCTCTCCGTGCTCCCGCTGTCGAAAAGGCAGGTAGTGGCGCGGCCGTTTACCGTAATGTCCATCATGGACCTGGACAGTTGGTGAGGGAGAGATTGGTCCAGCGTATGGTCGAGCGAGTTGATGTGGTCGTCAGACGAGGCGGTGGTTGATTCCGGGTCACCCGCGATTGGAGTTGGAGGCGTCCAAGATGGCGGACAAAATGGCTGCGCCCATGATCCCGATCCCCACGCGGCTGGAGGTGTCCAAGATGGCGGACAAGATGGTTGCCGCCACGGTTCACACGCGGCGCTGCTGGCGTTAGCGGTTTTACCTTTGCAGGCGCTGACGTAGTGTCCTTTCTTCCCGCAGCCAGAGCAGGTAGCGTTTTTCGCCGGGCAGCGTGCTCTGGGGTGTTTTGCCTGGCCACAAAAGTAACATTTCGGGCCCTTGGACATCGCTGCAGCAGTTGGTGCCGGGGGTGGTGGTCCCATGAGGTTGCGGCATCCACGGTGCAGAGCGGTTAGGGGAGAATGCGTCCATATTCCAGTGGGCCGCGTCTAGCGAGAGCGCGAGGGACACTGCCTTCTTCAGGTCGATTTCGCCCTTCTCCAGCAGTCTCTGCCGGGAGTAGTCGGACTTGAGGCCCGCAACGAAAGCATCTCGGATAAGTCCCTCCGTGTGTGTCGCGGCCGATACCTCTTTACAATCGCAGGCTCGGCCGAGTATCTGTAGTGCCTGTAGGAATGCCTCCACCGATTCCCCGGACTGCTGTTTGCGGGATCTCAGGAGGTGTCTGGCATAAACCGTATTTACCGGGCGTGTGTATTGTCCTTTTAGCAGATCGATAGCCGCCGCATAGGTAGTCACGTCCTGGATGAGCGTGTAGACTTGGTGGCCCACCTTGAAGGCCAGGATTTTTAGTTTGTTTCCATCTAGTGTCACGGCTGAGGCTTCCAGGTAAGCTTCGAAGCAACGCAGCCATTGTGCGAACTTGGTAGACAAACCCGCCTCTTGAGGGTCTAGGCCCAGGCATGTTGGTCTGAGGGCATGCAGCAGCGCCTGCTGCTCAGCGTTTGGTGCCGTCATTTGCTGCAGCGCCTGCTGCTCAGTGTTTGGTGCCGACATTTTGTTTTTGTTAATAAAATTGATGCGCTATCAATTACTCATAAAAGACGGAGAGTTAGGAGAGTAACTAAAAGGCTTTTATTAACAAAGAACAGAGCATGCCTCTCGTGGTTGACTGGTTTCCAAGAAGGCAGGGGGCTGCAGAGCAGTCACCTTTATACCTGGGCATGTGGGTGGAGCCAGGGGCGGAGCCAGCTGAGGCATGCATAGATACAACAGTGTGCAACAACCACAACAACGGTGAACAACAATAACAGTGGTTTACCACATTGAGCATTCCTGATTTTAATCACTCCACCATTGGCGGCCATGCCTTCAGCTGCCGAGACCCGAAGATCTGGAATTCCCTCCCTAAACCTCTCTTTAAGATGCTGCTTAAAATCTGTCTCTTTGATCATCTGACCTAATATCTCCGTATGTGGCGCGGTGTCAGATTTTTTGTTTATCACTCCTGTGAAGCGCCTTGGGACGTTTTACTATGTTAAAGGCGCTATTGAAATTCAAGTTGTTGTTGATGCGGTGGGGGTGACCTGTTTTTCGCCCCACCTCCCCCCAAATGTACAACAGCCATTCCAATCCAGGCACTACACCAGAAATGTGTGAAGCATTGTGCAGCTGAAATGTTTGTCTCCTAACAGTGGTGCATGTTGAAGCAGATTCACTTAAGGATCCAAGTTACAGTATACATAAAAACCAGGGTGGGAGGTAAGCACCTTGGAAGAAGACCCTAAAAGGCATTGTGCCTTCCACTTAGGATAGGTTGACTCAAAGTATGCCTGAACCTCCATTAATTAATTCAAAAAGAAAATACTAAAGGTAAACTATTGTCCAACAATATCGTCACAATGGTGTGAAAAACTCTCAGCCCTTGTGATTTGCTGCTATTCTTTGAAATTGAGCAGAAAAAGCCCTCTAATCCTGAACTAGACCATTGTATTCTGGAGTTCAGCAGATTTCTGTTGTGTGGTTTACATCTCTTCCAGACCACAGTAAGACTTTTCAAGTCTGTAAAACCCGAATGCACTGAAACCAGCACAGTGGAAAATATTAAGTAGAAAGAAACTGGCCAGATGTCGCATAGCTTCCAAATATGGTCCTGTTTGAATCATTGGCTTGCTTTGGGGATGTCAAGGGCCTATGTTTAGCTCTGGTTTTGGATCAGGAACTGAATACAGAGTATTTCTCTTTTTAATGCTAATCTGCCTACAATGGACACACCAGGTTTGGTCACCCCTTTCACCCACCTCCTCTCTCCTCCAAAAGTATCTGAAAACAAACTGAACTAATTCCAGGTATTGTGTAAGATTAAACCTTACAATGAGCTTAAGGATTCTGTTTCCATATATTCTAATAGCTTGTCTTCCCTTCCTCTCCCCTCCCATACCCTGCAACCAGCAGTAAGGTGAGAGTGGTTGATTCAGCCTCAAGGTTTGACTGAAACCATTACAGCATTATCACATTGGCCTCTGTAATATGTTTAAACGCAAGACTTTTTGCAGAATCTGATCATTTGGAAATCATGTTATTGAAATGGCTTTATCACAGCAGAGTTGACTTTATGCAGTTATTTTTTTGTAGATTGGATTTGAGGTGTGGATGCAGTTTGCCTGCTTTCTTTCCTTCCTTTGGTTGAAGAATGACCTGGGGTGCGAGATAAACCAGAGGAAGTTGGGGGAAATCGATTTGTTTTCCCACTGTTCCCTCCCTCTCAAATATTAGTGGTCCAGGGAAAGCCCTGCCCTCATTCAAAAGGTTATTTTCCACGCCCTGGACAAGGAAAATCATTAAGCTATTTGGTCATGGGGAGTATCATGGCCATGCATGATCTGTTCTCACAAGGCATAATTTTTCACCCCCTGTGCAGTTTTCAATAGGGGCTCAGTAGTTAATGATCAGGAGCAAGAAGGCTGCCCGTTTCTGCACCCCCCCCCCCCCCCCCCCCAGCCCAGCTCTGACACTGAAGCCATTTGTTGCACTGTTCCTGCAGTCAGGCCGAGGTCAGCTAACTCGGTGCAGACCTGGGATTGCAGCTGCAATTTTTCTACTTTATGTCTCGGTGGCGTTCCTTTATGTTGAGTCCAAAAGTTGATTAACCTAGCGCCCTGGAAGATTCAGAAGTCTCCGAATTTAACCATGTCCTTCTTGGCCCTTTTCATATAATGTGATTGTTCTCGAACTGCTGTGATTTTTTAATAGCTTTCAATGGATATCCAGTTCCTTTTGAGATAGTGGGTGGTTGTTGGTGACTGTTCTATAAATGGGTTTAAAAAAAAAAAAAATTCCTTTGAACCTGCATTAGCATAACTAATGCTGCAAGCAATCAAGCAACGACTGCAGAAAATGGAGCATCAGATGCAAATTTCTTCAATTCTGTGTTTGTACTCTGGTCTCATGACCGTTTTTTCTAAATGCATTTCTCCACACTCAATAGATACTTGAAGTGTTTCCAAAGCACATGATTGAGTCTTGACTCCTGAAGCCTAATTTTGGATAAAACTGGTCTGGCAAGTGATTTGATTTTCTCAACTTTTTCCACATAATTTCACTCCTTTCCCCTCCCGAAGGCATGGCCTACTTGCCAGGGTCCATGGATTCTGGGTTCCCACAAACACCTTGCTTAAGTGACCCATATTAATTTGCGAGGCTCAACAGTGAATGTGGGCAGGCTAATCAACCAGAAGTGAAATTAAAGTGGTTCCCCACCTGATGTCCACACGCCTGCATTTTCAGTAAGAATCATTGGATAATTAGAAGTGGGGAACCTTGCCCATTGTTCCTCCTCCCCAATCCAAGGGCGATGTAGCCAATTGTTCGCATAACATCATCCTGCATGAGATCAGCAAACTCGGCACAGTCTATGGGACTGGGAGGGAAACCAGTGCTCTACCATCAGGTAGCATATTGTGGCATTTGCTGGTGCACCTTTCGTCTGAATCTTGAGCTGAAATTCTGAAAAGCAACATTTTTTTTGTTGGTCAAAATAAATACAACATGCCCTAATTCCTTAATGGTATAGACCAGCCGATAAGGAAATAAGTGTAAATGGACTGAGTTTGTGAGCTTCCTGCAGCTGGATTGCTGAGATTTGGGGCTGCATGTGGCCCACTGTTTATAACTACAGTATTGCTATTTCATGTTTGAATCCCCTCAATCTATGCTGGCTCCTCAAGACAGACTGAATGAAATTATTCTTGAGACTCTAGGGTATTCTCAGTGGCTGATTTGGGAAGCTTAGTTTTGACCTGGAATTTGATTGAACAGTTAACATTTTGACTCATAAGTACCACACCGCAGGATCTCTTTCTAAAATGAGAGCATGACTATGACTATGGCTCATCCAAGTTTACAGTTTCCTGCAGACACAAGACCACAGCTGTAGTTTTGGGAAATGCAGAACCACCAGAAATGTGCACAGACTGATCTCGGAACAGTCAACTTTGGAAAGCAAGAGGATGGCTTGTTGGCTCGAGCTGTGATATGGAGTAACTCCCAACTACAAGGAAGTACATTTTAAGCATGACTGCTTGTCTGCCTGGTGGCTATTGTATGAGCTGAGTTTGTTTCATTCGTTTTGGACAGGGCTGCTCAATGGAATGTTGAATCATAGCAAGGTGGTCCTTTTAGTCTTTGGGAGTGGGGGAATGGGAGAGAAGAACATCTCAGTCAAGATCAGCTTGTTTGAGCATCTACGTATAGCCAGACATGGAGTGTGATTAATGTAGGTTGTGGGGAAGCTTGCGGCCCAACCCGTCCCAGCTAGAGGAAGTTGTGGTACTGAGGAGCACTACTGGGAAGAAAATAGTGTGGGAGGGCAGGGGAGAAGGATGAGAAGGCAATAATTGGTGATGGAAAGTAATGAACCTTTTTAATAAAAGATTTCTATTGCATGTATGCCAACCCAGAAAATTCCCAAAAGCTGAAGATCTCAAAAAAAACAATTAAATTAAACTAGCAGCTCACAAATAACCCTGAATATACATAGAGCCACTGCTTTATGGTGACACAACAAATTAAATTCTGTTGCAACCCACACTGAGAACAAATCGAAAAGGAATTTTTGTTTTACTGTAATTAGATAATGGGGTAAGGTTGTAATTCTGAGTTGAGCAAGTTTGAGTTTGTGGATCTGCTGCTTTGAGTGAGGATGAAAAGTTATCTTACTAAGTGACTTCAGTCAGCTGGCTCGTGACAGTCCTAAAGTCTGCTATTCGGTACAACCAAGCAGATCTAAATACTTCAATGCTGTCTTAAATAAACTTTCCAATGATATTGTCAGAATGCTTACTTTTACCAACTTCCAACAGTTGGATACATTTGAAGACAAAATTAGGCCACATACAGACGTGACTCTTCAAGCAATATTTTCCCTACTGGATATGAAAATCTACATCCACTTGACTGTCTGCCATCAAATAGCACCAATCCAGCACAGGACCCACTCATTCCCCAACCTCCCAGTGATTTAGGTAATGTTTACTGTATTGTGCATTTGTAGTGTTGCACATGCGTGACCACTGGCGTGTCCATGTGCAGTGTTTCACGCATGGGAGCAAATTGCTGGTATGTGTGCAGCTTTGAAATTCACACGTGCGCAATGAAACCTCATGGTATTCTGAGGTGTTGTTTAGAACAACTGCCTGCTGTGACTTTGGAAGGCAATCACTGATGGTTGGCACGAATGCTGCCGCTCTTTGTCGTCGTCATCTTCTTAAGCAGTCCCTCGGAGCCGAGGATGACTTGCTTCCACATTAAAAATGAGTTCTCAGGTGGCTGATGCGTCCAATGCAGGACCTACAGTCTCTGTCACAGGTGGGGCACACGGTGGTTGAGGGGGCAGGTGGGTGGAGTGCTTGGGTTGTCGTGTGCTGCTTGCGCTGCCCGCGCTTGGCTTCCGCTTGCTCACGGCGAAGAGACTCGGTGTTCAGCGCCTTCCCGGATGCTTCTCCTCCACTTTGTGCAGTCTTGGACCAGGGATTCCCAGGTGTCGGTGGGGATGTTGCACCTTTTTAAGGAGGCTTTGAGGGTGTCCTTGAAGCGTTTCCTCTGCCCACCTGGGGCTCTCTTGCCGTGTCGGAGCTCCGAGTAGAGCGCTTGTTTTGGGAGTCTCCATCGGGCATGCGGACGATGTGACCCGTTCATCGGAGCTGATCGAGCGTGGTCAAAGCTTCGATGCTGGGGATGTTGGCCTGAGCGAGAACACTGACATTGGTGCGCCTATCCTGCCAATGGATTTGCAGGATCTTGCGGAGGCAGCGTTGGTGGTACCTCTCCAGTGCTTTGAGGCGCCTGCTGTACATGGTCCATGTCTTTGAGGCATACAGGAGGGCGGGTATCACTACTGCTCTGTAGACCACGAGCTTGGTGCCAGGTTTGAGGTCCTGGTCTTCAAACACTCTCTTCCTCAGGCGACCGAAGGCTGCACTGGCACACTGAAGGCGGCGTTGGACTTCGTCATCGACGTCTGCACTTAGAAACATAGAAACATAGACGATAGGAGCAGGAGTAGGCCATTCGGCCCCTCGAGCCTGCTCCGCCATTCAACGAGATCATGGCTGATCATCCAAACCCTAGCACCCGGTCCCTACACTGACGGCCATCCCACCCAAGCCCTATCCCCGTAACCCCACGTATTTAATCCCCCCCAACATTAAGGGCCAATTTTTATCATGGCCAATCAACCTAACCCGCACATCTTTGGACTGTGGGAGGAAACCGGAGCACCCGGAGAAAACCCACGCAGACACGGGGAGAATGTGCAAACTCCACACAGACAGTCACCCGAGGCTGGATTTGAACCCGGGTCCCTGGCGCTGTGAGGCAACAGTGCTAACCACTATGCTACCGTGTCACTTGTTGTGACAGTAGGCTCCCAAGGTATGGAAAGTAGTCCACGTTGTCCAAGGCCTTGTTGTGGATTTTGATAATCGGGGGGCAGTACTGTGTGGCGGGGGCAGGTTGGTAGAGGACCTTTGTCTTATGGATGTTTAGTGTAAGGCCCATGCTCTCGTATTTGCTTCGGTGAAGGTGTTGACGATGATTTGGAGTTCAACCTCCGAATGTGCGCAGACGCAAGCATGGTGTATAGAAACATAGAAACTAGGAGCAGGAGTAGGCCATTCGGCCCTTCGAGCCTGCTCCGCCATTCAACGAGATCATGGCTGATCATCCAAACCCTAGCACCCGGTCCCTGCACCGACAGCCATCCCACCCAAGCCCTATCCCTGTAACCCCACGTATTTAATCCCCCCTAACACTAAGGGTCAATTTTTATCATGGCCAATCAACCTAACCCGCACATCTTTGGACGTATGTATGTATGTATATTCTCAACAGCCACGTAGTACTGAGATTTTTTGCCTCGTCTCAGTACAGACCTTTCTATGTAGTCCATTCGGTAAACACCCTTGTGTAGTTATTAATTTGGTCGCCATCTGCTGCTCTGCACAGCTGACGGTGAAGTTTCAGTTCTGAATTTGCTAGAAATAGGATCTGTAATACAAGCTGTCAAATGGCAACTTGATTTTTTTTTTTTTAAAGATGAAATTCAAAATCTTAGATTCTAAAATGCTCAATGCTTTCGGTGTTTACTATCTGCTTTTATCATCAAGGTTCTATTGGAACCGAGTGTACAGGCGGTCCTGTCCTGAAAGTAATCAGTAACTTGCAAGAATGGACGACAACCATTATTACAAAAAGAATGTGGTGTATTTGTAGAATTCATAAGATCCATGTCCTAACAAACCTTGCTACATCTCATTATAATCAATGATTAAAATTCTATTGAAGGCCATTTCATTCAGTGATTAATCAGGTATGACAGGTATGAGCAAAAAAGTGGTTAATAGATGAACAATGAAGACTAATTTGTCCTTGTATTTTTCTTTTATTACCTACAGGCCCCATTAAAGGATAAAATTATCTTCTCTGGCAACCTCTACCAGTACATGGAAGTAAACAGGAAGTGGAAGAACAGACATTTTGTTGTACATGATGACTACAATGTGGTGTTTTATGACGGCAAAGCGGTATGATATTTATTACTCTATAGGAGCACTTGGGAGCCATAATGTACCACAATTAACACAACGAGGAAGATTTCATAAAGTAATTTTCTGCTTTTTAAAAAAAACCTCATACTGACTATGTACCCAGTGCACATCCTAACTAATGTATGTCAAATGCTGATGATTACACATTTTCAAAACTGCGCTATGCCTGGAGTCCATTTACAGGAGTGGGAATTGATCCAGCTTTTGTACGGTTCTAGATGTTTATCATACTCCTAGTCAATTTCCTGTGTGTTGAACACAGGCAATTAAGACACAAAGATTGGTGGTATAGTATGTAGTGTAGAGGGGAGCACAAAATTACAAAGAGACATTGATGGATCAGTTGAGTGGGCAAAACTCTGGTCGATGGCTTTCAACGCAGGCAAATGAGAGGTCATCCATGTTGGACCAAAAAGGATGGATCTGAATATTTTTTAAATGGTGAAAAGCTAGGAACAGTGGGGGTCCAAAGAGATTTGAATTTGCTAGAAATAGGATCTGTTATACAAGCTGTCAAATGGTAACTTGGTAGGGGTCCATGTACACCGATCACTAAATTGTAGTGGTCAAATACAAAAAAATTAAAAAGGTTAATGGAATGTTGGCCTTTATAACTAGAGGGCTAGAATATAAAGGGGAGGCCGTTTTGCTGCATCTATACAAAGCCTTTGTTAGAGCACTAATACAATAGCAAAATGCTGCGGATGCTGGAAATCTGAAACAACAGAAAATGCTGGAAACACTTTTTTATTAGACCACATCTGGAGTACCATGTACAGTTCTGAGCATCGCACTTTTAGAATGGTTATATTGGCTTTGGAAGGAGTGTAGCACAGATTCACCAGAATCTTACCAGGGCTCCAAGGGTTAGATAATGAACAGAGATTACATAAACTCGGCTTGTATTCCCTGGAATATAGAAGGTTTAAGGGATGATTTGATTTGAGATTATTAGGATTTTGAAAGGAATTGATGGGATAGACAGAGAGAAACTTATTCCGCTCGCAAGGGAGTTCAGGAGAAGGGGACATTACCTTAAAATCAGAGCCAGGCCATTTAGGAGAGATGTTAGGAAACTTCTTCATGCAAAGGGTGGTAGAAGTGTGGAACACTCTTGCACAAAAAGTACTTGGTGCTAGCTCAATTAATAATTTTTGAATCGGAGTTAAATTTGCTAGCCAAGAGTATAAAGGGATATGGAGCCAAGGCGAGTGGATGGAGTTAGGATACAGATCAGCCATGATCTTATTTGAATGGTGGTACAGGCTCAAGGGGCTGAATTCATACTGGTGCAGTGGAACATAGGAACAGGAGTAGGCCATTGAGCCCCTCGATCCTGTTTAGAGAGTGGAGGATAATTAGACTATGGTACACTGACATAATTCAACCCCTATTTGAAAGTCATGTATTCTCTCCTTACTTTGATATACTTATAATATTTGATGTAAGAAAAGGAGACTGACCATCAAGTAACTTTAAAGTAAGCTTTAAGTAACTTATAAACACACTATATACAAGAGAGGTCTTTACCATGCCTCTGGTAGAAGCCTCTTACAATACTGAACAGACCAGTATTTATACCAGTCCAACAGGAAGTGACATTTACAGGAAGTGAGGTATGTACACAGTTCATAGTTCATAGTTCACAGGAAGTGATGACATAACTTCCCGGAAGTTAGCATTTTTATCACATTCTTCCCTCCTGCAGGATTAGGAGGCTGTGGTCTACCTTTTGGTCCGCAGCCGCCGAACAAGGAAGAGTCGTACCCGTTTGGATTCCCGTCGTAGAGGGTCGCTGGTCCGCTTACATGCGGTTGGCCATTGGTCAGAGTCTGTGTGGCCTGGATTGCCCTGTGAAGGGTCGGGGAGATCATGGCTTCGAGTGCGAGCCCCAATAGGTTCAAAGTCGGACTGCCTCTGTTCAGAGGGAGGTGCAGAGCTGGTCTGTGGCGGATCAGTACTTTCATGCACGGTACTGGGAGGGTCGCAACCTTGAGCACGGGGTTCTGCCGGCACCAAGCTAGTTGGTGTCCGATCAGGATCCTGGAGAGGGGTACCCGATAGGTCCCAAGAGTTTCCTGGTGAAATGCCATCACCCGATGTCCCACTAGGTCCTGGTGGGCAGGGAGCCAGATCCCGTAATGATACGGTAGATTCTCGGCCGTCGGAATATCGTATGTTTGCATAGGTGGGGTTGGCATCGGTTAGTTCGACCTCGTCTACAAGAGGGTCATTTTTAGACGTCCGAACGTATCTTCGGAGTAATACAGGTCCAGGAGTAGTTAGCCATGACGGGAGTGATGTTCCATGAGATGAGCGACGCTGGAATCCAAAGAACCGCTCATGAGGTGTAGTATTTGTGGCTGTAGAAAGCAGGGACCGTATAGAGTGCAATGCATCCGGAAGCACTGTTTCCCATTGCTGGTCTGGTAGGCCCCGAGATCTTAAAGCGAGACGTACGGAATTCCAGATGATACCGTTATACCTCTCTACCTGCCCATTTCCGATGGGATGGTATGGTGTTGTTTTGCTTGCAGCAATTCCCCGTTCTGAGAGGTAGTCCTTGAGTTCCCTTGACATAAAGGATGGACCCCGGTCTGAGTGAATATAAGCCGGCATGCCACAGAGAGAAAATACCTGCTCAAGGCAGCAGATTACTGTGGACGCCAGCATATTGGAGCAGGGGAAGGCAAACGGAAAACGTGAATATTCGTCGATCATGGTGAGCAAATATGTGTTCCGAGTTGAAGAGGGCACTGGGCCCTTAAAATCGATGCTAAGTCGTTGCATCGGTTGGGTTGCATGTATGAGTATACCATCTGAGGGGCGGAAGAACTGAGGTTTTAATTCCGCACAAAGCCAGCATTCTGAGCATATTTTCTTTACATCTCCAGTGGAAAAAGGGAGATTCCGTGATCGTACGAAATGTAGCATGCGCGTAACGCCAGGATGACACAAACCATTGTGGACATCCATGAGAGTGGAGGATGACATAGTGGAGCAGAATGCCCGTGTGAGGGTGTCCGGGGCCACATTCTCCTTGCCAGGCCGATAGAGAATGGTATAACCAAAAGAGGCCAGTTCCATCCTCCAAAGTTGTATTTTATTATTCTTAATTTTGGTTCGTTTTCGATTATCGAGCATAAAGGCGACTGATCGTTGGTCCGTGATCAATGTAAAGTGCTGGCGAGCTAGAAAATGGTTCCACTTCCGTACTGCCTCTATGATGGCTGTGGCTTCTTTCTCAACCGAAGGATAATGTAGCTCGGCACCTTGTAAGGTCCTGGACATAAATGCTACAGGACGACCTTCCTGATTCAGAGTAGCCGAGATCGCCACCTCCGAGGCATCACATTCAACCACGAAAGGGAGATTCTCATCGATGGAGTGAAGAGCCGCTTTCTCCAACTGTTTTTTGAGAAGGTTAAAGGCTGCAACAGCCGCTGTTCCCAGTGGAAATGATCTAGCATGCAGCAAGGGTTGGATTTTGTCCGAAAAATGAGGAATCCATTTAGCGTAGTATGCAAACAGACCGAGAGCCCGACGTAAAGAAGCCGGATTCTTAGGTGACGGGAGCTCTTGGAGCGGGCGAAGTCTTTCTGGGTCTGGCTTAATGATACTATTGCCTACGCAGTAGCCAAGGATGTTGATGGTCGGTTGCGACTCAACAGATTTGGATTCATTCAGGGTCAAATTACGGCGATGGAGGGCATCCCGAAATTTTTGGAGGTTGGAGTCGTGTTCCTGTTGATCGTGACCTGCAATGGTAATGTTATCAAGATAGGGAAAAGTGTCCCTTAGGTTTTCCTGCTTAACCAGGCCATCCATTGCCCGTTGAAAGACAGCCACTCCATTAGTAACCCCGAATGGGAGGCGACGAAATTGGTACAGCCGTCCATTAGCCTCAAAGGCTGTGTACTGCTTATCTGAGACCTTCAAGGGTAACTGATGATGGGCACTTTTTAAATCGTAAGTTGAGAACACTTTGTATTCGGCCAGTTTATTAACCATATCATCAATGCGTGGCAATGGGTAGGCGTCCAAGTCGGTATATTGATTGATGGTTTGCGAATAATCGATGCATAGTCGCTGTTTGTGAGGTTTTAGAGGGTTCTTGACAATGACGACTTGAGCCCGCCAGGGCGACGAACATGGTTCAATGATATCCTCTGCTAGAAGTCGAGAGATTTCAGCCGCAATAAAAGATTGGTCTCCCTGATTAAAGCGCCGCGATTTCGTTATTATCGGTTGGCATTGAGGCGGAATACTGGCAAATAATGAGGGTTCATCAAGTGAAGCTGCTGATAATGCACAAAATGGTAATTTAGATGGTATATTAGAAATAGTAAGTCCGGGTTTGGATCCACCAAACTCAATGGTGAGTTTCTTATGCTGTTTTTGGAAGTCCAGCCCTAAGAGGAGATCACTACATAAGTCTTTGAGCACTGAAAGTCGGGTGGAGGGATACATACGACCATGAAGTGTCATATCAACAACACAAAAGCCGGAGATTCTGGTATTAAGTGATGACTGGGCCATCGCAATTGCCTGGTCCGATGGGAAGACATGTAGTTTCAATTTCGCAACAATCTGTTCCTTAATGAAACTATCAGTACTTCCTGAGTCAATTAAGGCATCTAAGGTATGCCCTTTAATTGAAATTTTTGTGGCTGCCTGAGACAGGTTCTGTGGGCAAGCAGCTGTAATTGGTGTCGTTGCACAGAGAGTGGCTAAAACTCTCGGTGTGCTTCTTCGGGAGAGAGCTCGAGAGGAAGCTTGATAGGTCCTAGCTGGAGCATCTTGATAGGCCCTAATTGGGGCAGCTCGGTAGGCCTTAGCTGGATTGGCCCTCGTAGAGGCCCTTGATAGGCAAACTTTAGCAAAGTGTCCTTTTTTCCCGCAATAACTGCAGATTGCATTGCGAGCAGGGCAGGTTTTCCTAGGGTGAAAAGCATCTCCACAAAAGAAGCATTCCTTCCTAGATTGCCAAGAGGCTGCTAAAGTGGGGTCGTCCTCCTCTTCTTCATCAGAATTAGATTCCCCCATGATAGGGTTCACCTGAGACCGCTTGAATTGTCTGGTTGCAGCTACAGCAGCAGATCGAGATCTGGGCAGCTGATAGAGGTCTGCATTTCTCTTTGCCAAATCCAGTGAACAAGCTAGGTCAAAAGCTTTTTGTAGCTCAAGTGTTTTACTTTCTAGTAGACGCTGGCGTATAAATGGAGAGGCAATCCCGCAGATGAAAGCATCACGAATCATTTCTTGGCGGTACAGCTCAGCTGAGGCTGCCTGAAAGTTACAATCTACGCTGAGCCTGCGAAGTTCTTGCAGGAATTCGTCAATTGATTCCCCTGGCTCTTGTCGGGCTGTGGCCAGTAGATGTCTAGCATAGACCTCATTTGGGGTCTTCGCATACAGTTTCTTAAGTGCCCGAATCACCTCTTCGTAATTATCCCATTCATCAACATATTCGAACACTTTTGGGGTCACATAATTGACAAGTATCTTCAATTTAGCAGGAGCATCCACTTTACATTCATCCAGAAAATTCTCAAAAGTACGATACCAATGCTTCCATACCCTGCCAGCTGCTGGTGTATTCGGGTCCAAGTCCAGACGAATAGGTCTAAGGATTTTATCCATGATGGGTGGTTCCCTGGATCCTTAACTTCCGAGTTTGTCTGAAGGTCTAGTATTTGTCAGTGTAAATACTAAGTTACTTAAATTGATGTAAGAAAAGGAGACTGACCATCAAGTAACTTTAAAGTAAGCTTTAAGTAACTTATAAACACACTATATACAAGAGAGGTCTTTACCATGCCTCTGGTAGAAGCCTCTTACAATACTGAACAGACCAGTATTTATACCAGTCCAACAGGAAGTGACATTTACAGGAAGTGAGGTATGTACACAGTTCATAGTTCATAGTTCACAGGAAGTGATGACATAACTTCCCGGAAGTTAGCATTTTTATCACAATATTTATAGTTAAGTAGCAAAACTGACGACAATTTCAGCATCAGAAGACTAGCGTTAGTTGTGGGGGAGCTGGGAGACACAGCTGAGGCACTGGAGGAATAAATGGGTCTTTTTCGGGGTGGCAGACGGTGACTAGTGGGGTACCGCAGGCATCAGTGCTTGGGCCCCAGCTATTCAAAAAAATATCAATGATTTGGATGAGGGAACCAAATGTAATATTTCCAAGTTTGCTGACGACACGAAACTAGGTGGGGTTGTGAGGAGGATGCCAAGAGGCTTCAAGGCGATTTAGACAAGTTGAGTGAGTGGGCAAATACATGGCAGATGCAGTATAACGTGGATAAATGTGAAGTTACCCACTTTGGTAGGAAAAACAGAAAGGCAGAGTATTATTTAAATGGTGATAGATTGGGAAATGTTGATGTACAGAGGCACCTGGGTGTCCTTGTACACCAGTCACTGAAAGCTAACATGCAGGTCATAGAGTCATAGAGTAATACAGCACGGATAGAGGCCCTTCGGCCCATCGTGTCCGCGCCGGCCATCAAGCCCTGTCTAATCTAATCCCATATTCCAGCATTTGGCCCGTAGCCTTGTATGTTATGGCATTTCAAGTGCACATCCAAATGCTTCTTAAATGTTGTGAGGGTTTCTGCCTCCACAACCCTTTCAGGCAGTGAGTTCCAGACTCCAACCACCCTCTGGGTGAAAAAGTTCTTTCTCAAATCCCCTCTAAACCTCCCGCCCTTTACCTTGAATCTATGCCCCCTAGTTATTGACCCCTCTACTAAGGGAAAAAGCTCCTCAGCATCCATCCTATCTATGCCCCTCATAATTTTGTACACCTCAATCATGTCCCCCCTCGGCCTCCTCCGCTCCAAGGAAAACAAACCCAATCTGCCCAGTCTCTCCCCATAGCTGAAGCGCTCCAGCCCTGGTAACATCCTGGTGAACCTCCTCTGCACCCTCTCTAACGCGATCACATCCTTCCTGTAGTGTGGCGACCAGAACTGCACGCAGTATTCCAGCTGTGGCCTAACCAGTGTTTTATACAGCTCCATCATAACCTCCTTGCTCTTATGTTCAATGCCTCGGCTAATGAAGGCAAGTATCCCATATGCCTTTTTTACCACCTTATCCACCTGTTCCGCCGCCTTCAGGGATCTGTGTACTTGCACACCCAGATCCCTCTGACCCTCCGTCTTGCCTAGGGTCTTTCCATTCATTGTGTATTCCTTTGCCTTGTTAGTCCCCCCAAAGTGCATCACCTCGCACTTTTCCGGGTTAAATTCCATTTGCCACTGTTCCGCCCATCTGACCAACCCATCTATATCGTCCTGCAGACTGAGGCTACCCTCCTCGCTATTTACCACCCTACCAATTTTTGTATCATCCGCGAACTTACTGATCATACCTTTTACATTCATATCCAAGTCATTAATGTAGACCACAAACAGCAAGGGACCCAGCACCGATCCCTGTGGCACCCCACTGGCCACAGGCTTCCAGTCACAAAAACAACCTTCGACCATCACCCTCTGCCTTCTGCCACTAAGCCAGTTTTGTATCCAATGTGCCAAGGCACCCTGGATTCCATGGGCTCTTACCTTCTTGACCAGTCTCCTGTGCGGGACTTTATCGAAGGCCTTACTGAAATCCATGTATACCACATCCACTGCGTTACCCTCATCCACACACCTAGTCACCCCCTCAAAAAATTCAATCAAATTAGTCAGACATGATCTTCCCTTGACAAAGCCATGTTGACTATCCCTGATTAATCCTTGCCTCTCCAAGTGGAGACTAATTTTGTCCCTCAGGATTTTTTCCAATAATTTTCCTACCACTGATGTTAGGCTCACTGGCCTGTAGTTCCCCGGTTTTTCCCTACTACCCTTCTTGAATAATGGTACTACATTAGCGGTTCTCCAGTCCTCTGGCACATCCCCTGTGGCCAGAGAGGTCCTGAATATATGTGTTAGAGCCCCCGCAATCTCCTCCTTTGCCTCACACAGCAGCCTGGGATACATTTCATCCGGGCCTGGGGATTTATCCATTTTTAGGCCAGCTAAAACCGCCAATACCTCCTCCCTCTCGATGTTAATATGTTCGAGCATATCACAGTCCCCCCGCCCTATTTCTATGTCTACATCGTCCTTCTCCATAGTGAAAACAGATGCAAAAAATTCATTTAGAACCCCTCCTACATCTTCCGGCTCCACACACAGATTGCCACTTTTGTCCCTAATGGGCCCTATTTTTTCCCGAGTTATCCTCTTACCCTTAATATACTTATAAAACATCTTCGGATTTTCCTTTATTTTGCTCGCCAGTGTTATTTCATGGCCCCTCCTTGATCTCCTAATTTCTTTTTTAAGTATCCCCCTGCACTTTTTGTACTCCTCTAGGGCTTCCTCCGTCTTTAGCCTTTCGTATCTACCAAAAGCCCTCCTTTTTTTCCTAATCCATTCTCGTATATCCCCTGACATCCAAGGTTCCCTGTGGTTTTTGGAACCACCCTTGACCTTTACGGGAACATGTTGCCATTGTATGATCTCAATCTCCCTTCTGAAAGCCCTCCATTGCTCCGATGCGGATTTTCCTACAAGTAGTTGATCCCAGTCCATTTTGGCCAGACCCTGCCTTATCCTATTAAAATCGGCCTTCCCCCAATTTAGAACCTTTATTTCCGGCCCATCCCTGTCCTTTTCCATGACCACCTTAAATCTTACCATATTATGGTCACTATCACCAAAGTGCTCACCTACTAGCACTTTTTCCACTTGGCCGGCCACATTCCCTAGAATTAGGTCCAGTACCACCCCCTCTCTTGTAGGACTTTCTACATGCTGGCTCTAAAAGCTCTCCTGGATGCACTTTAAGAATTCTACACCCTCTGAGCCTTTCACACTCTGACTATCCCAGTTAATATTGGGGAAGTTGAAATCCCCCATTATTATTACCCTATTATTTGCACATTTCTCTGAGATTTGCCTACATATCTGTTCCTCTATCTCCCCCTGACTGTTTGGAGGCCTATAGTACACTCCCAGCAAAGTGCTTGCCCCCTTTTTGTTTTTAAGCTCCACCCATATGGCCTCATTAGAGGACCCTGCTAATATATCATCCCTCCTTACTGCAGTAATTGACTCCTTAATTAATATTGTGACACCCCCTCCTCTTATACCTCCCCCTCTGTCTCGCCTGAAGATTCTGTACCCCGGAATATTGAGCTGCCAGTCTTGCCCTTCCCTCAACCATGTCTCCGTGATAGCAACAATATCATACTCCCATGTGTTTATCAACACCTTCAGTTCATCCACCTTATTTGCAAGACTCCTTGCATTAAAATAGATGCCATCCAGCCTTGCCCTTATATATTTGCCCTGTCTACCAAGCTGACTTGTTTTTTTCTCTATAATTGGCAGCACATCCCCCCCCTATTTCAGCTCCCCTCTGTATCCCATCCCCCTGCCAAGTTAGTTTAAACCCCCCCCCCCCCCCCCAACAGTGCTAGCAAACCTCCCCGCAAGGATATTTGTCCCGCTCTGGTTCAGGTGCAACCCGTCCGACTTGTACAAGTCCCACCTTTCCCAGAAGCAGGCCCAGTGATCCAGGAAAGTAAAACCCTCCCCCCTACACCAACTCTTTAGCCACGCATTCATCTGCTCTATGTGGATCAATTTTATTGACTAAATTTTAAAGATGTCTACTACTGGCCAGCCAGAAGCCCTCCCAGAAGCACAGCCACAGCAGCCTTCAGACATCGGGCTACACCAGCCACACCAGCTGGCTTGGCTGCAAGCCCTCAAACCACCGTACCTGGATCTAAACCCACAGGCAGCAAACTCAGCCCTCAACTTCAAACACTGGCTGGACTGCTTCGAATCCTACCTGGAAGAATCCGGCGTCCCTCAGAGATCCAAACTAAGAGTTCTGAACGCCCAAGCGAGCCCGAGAGTATACGCACTCATCCAGGACACGACTACATACGAGGCCGCTATCAACCTACTGAAACAGCAGTACCGGAGCCCGGTAAATTACATGTACACCAGGCACCTCCTGAGATCCCGCCCGCAACAGCCAGGAGAGTCTGTAGCTGAATTTTTACGGGCGCTAAGAGCACTCGGCAGGAACTGTGACTTTAAAGCGGTGACGGCTGTTGAAAAGACGGAAGATAATATCCGCGATGCCTTTGTGAAAGGCCTACGGTCCGACTACTCACGGCAAAGACTGCTTGAAGCTAAAGACCTCGACCTGGACAAAGCTGAAGCCCTCGCTCTCTCCCTAGAGGTGGCCCATCAGGACCAGGAGGCGTTTTCCAGGTACTGCTCGCGACCCTGGGACTCGGGCCCGACCCCTACCGCAATACCCTTCGCAGCGCCGCCCCCGGGACCTACCTCAGCGTCGGCGTCCCGGACCCGACCGGGACCGCCACCCCCGGTACCGGCTCCGACATCGGGCACCCGCGATCGGGCCGCCGGCCGCTGCTTTTGCGGCCAGGAGAAGCACCCGAGGTCGCGCTGCCCAGCCAGGAACTCTACCTGCTCAACCTGCAGGAAGAAAGGCCACTTCTCTAAGGCCTGCAGGAGCGGATCTTCAGAGGCCAGCAGTGCCTCATGCGAACTGTGGGGGCGGCCATCTTCTTTCAAGGCAACTGAGGCCAGCATCCCCACACGTGAGTCATGGGGCGGCCATCTTTGATCAAGGCAACCGACCCCAATAGTGCCTCATGTGAGTTATGGGGGCAGCCATCTTCTCCGCCATTTTGTCCTACCTCGTGGGAGACGCCATTTTACCCACCACACCCGACTGCCACCGGGCCCCCGGACCCGACGACCGCCTCGCCCGCAGACGACAACAACTCGCTTACCTACACACTAGCCTCCGTCACTCTGGATCAAGCCCGCCCACACCACCTGTCCAAGTCGATGATGGACATCAAAGTAAACAGCCACGCCACGACCTGCCTGTTCGACAGCGGAAGCACGGAGAGCTTCATCCACCCGGACATGGTGAGCCACTACTCCCTCCCTGTCCTGCCAACGCGCAACCGAATCTCGTTGGCATCGAGGTCCCACGCCACGGACATTAGCGGCTACTGTGTTGTGACCTTGTCGGTTAAGGGTACGGAGTATAAAAATTTTAAACTCCTCGTCCTCCCCCAGCTCTGCGCTGCCGTCCTACTAGGGCTGGACTTCCAATCCCACCTCCAAAGTGTAACCCTAGCATACGGTGGACCCCTCCCCCCACTCAGTCGACAACCAGCGAATGTTAAACCGCCCACCGCGTAACACCTGCAGCCTATCCACCCTCAAGGTGCCGCCACCTTCCCTGTTCGCTAACCTCACCCCCGACTGCAAACCCGTCGTTACCAAGAGCAGGCGGTACAGCGCTGGGGACAGAGCCTTCATTAGCTCTGAGGTGCGGCGCCTCCTGAAAGAGGGCATTATCGAGGGGAGCAACAGCCCCTGGCGTGCCCTGGTCGTGGTCGTTAAGACCGGCGATAAAAATCGCCTGGTCATCGACTACAGCCAGACCATAAACAGATACACCCAGCTGGACGCATACCCCCTTCCCCGCATATCTGACATGGTCAATCAGATTGCACAATACCGCGTATTCTCGACCATCGACCTTAAGTCGGCCTACCACCAACTCCCTATCCACCCCGAGGACCGCCAGTACACCGCCTTCGAGGCGAATGGGCACCTATACCACTTCCTTAGGGTCCCCTTCGGTGTCACCAACGGGGTCTCGGTCTTCCAAAGGGAGATGGACCGGATGGTTGACCAGAACGGACTGCAGGCCACATTCCCCTATCTAGATAACGTCACCATCTGCGGCCGCGACCGGCAGAACCATGACGTGAATCTGGAGAAATTCCTCCGTACGGCCCAACGGCTGAACCTCACCTACAATAAGGAGAAATGTGTGTTTAACACCTCGCGCCTTGCCATCCTTGGCTGTGTAGTAGAGAACGGACTCATCGGCCCCGACCCCGAAAGAATGCGCCCCCTCATGGAGCTACCCCTCCCCCACTGCCCTAAGGCACTTGAGAACCCTGGGGCTCTTCGCCTACTATGCCCAATGGGTGCCCAATTATGCGGACAAAGCCAGACCCCTCATGAAGTCCACATCCTTCCCCCTCACGGAGGAAGCGTGCGCGGCCTTCTCCCTCATCAAGGGAGACATAGCCAAGGCCACAATGCACGCAGTGGATGAGTCCATCCCCTTCCAAGTGGAGAGCGATGCATCCGACTTCGCCCTAGCCGCTACCCTTAACCAGGAGGGGAGGCCGGTGGCCGCCTTCTCAAGGACCCTACAGGGCCCCGAGATCCGACCCTCGTCTGTCGAGAAGGAAGCCCAGGCAATTGTGGAGGCGGTACGGCGCTGGAGGCATTACCTGGCAGGCAAACGATTTACCCTCCTCACCGACCAACGTTCGGTTGCTTTCATGTTTAATAACAAGCTGAGGGGCAAAATCAAGAATGACAAGATCTTGAGGTGGAGAATCGAGCTATCCACCTACGATTATGATATCTTGTACCGGCCAGGTAAGCTGAACGAACCCCCTGATGCTCTTTCACGAATTACATGCGCCAGCGCGCATATTGATAGACTTCAGACCCTCCACAACGACCTCTGCCACCCCGGGGTCACCAGACTTTACCATTTCATTAAGGCCCGCAACCTGACCACCTCCATCGAGGAGGTCAGGACCATGACCAGGAACTGCCAGACCTGCGCCGAGTGCAAACCGCACTTCTATAGGCCGGACAGAGCAAGCCTGATCAAGGCCACCCGCCCCTTCGAGCGCCTGAGCATCGACTTTAAGGGGCCTCGACCGTCATCTGACCGCAATGTGTACTTCCTCAACATCGTTGATGAGTACTCCCGTTTCCCTTTTGCCTTCCCCTGCCCAGACATGACCAGTACCACGGTCATCAAGTGCCTGAACGACCTCTTCGCCTTGTTCGGGTTCCCGAACTATATACATAGTGACCGGGGCTCCTCTTTCATGAGCGAGGAACTCCGTCAGTTCCTACTAGCGAGAGGTATTGCAGCAAGTAGGACCACCAGCTACAACCCCCGAGGGAACGGCCAGGTGGAAAGAGAGAACGCGACGGTATGAAAGGCCGTCCTCTTAGCCTTAAAGTCTAAGGGCCTCCCAACCTCCCGCTGGCAGGAAGTCCTCCCGACAGCGCTGCACTCCATCCGGTCACTACTTTGCACTGCCGTTAACGCCACCCCCCATGAACGAATGTTTGTTTTCCCCAGGAAGTCGACTACGGGAACCACTCTACCAACCTGGCTGACCTCTCCGGGGCCCGTCTTGCTGCGAAAGCACGTGAGGGCCCATAAAACGGACCCCCTGGTCGAGAGGGTGAACCTCCTGCACGCCAACCCCCAGTACGCCTACGTGGCTTACCCAGACGGGCGGGAGGACACTGTCTCCTTACGAGACCTCGCACCCTCGGGCACTCCGGAGACACCACCTTTACCCCCCCCCCCCCCCCCACCACCCCCCCAATTCCAGCCCAGGTAGACGGCATGCCGGAACCCCACGAGCCTTCGCCGACCACGCAGACACCAGCATTAACACCGGATAACGCAGCACCGCCGCTGCGACGATCGGAGAGGCTTACGAGGCCTCCGGACAGACTGACATACCAGAACTGGTAGTACACTTCACCCCGCCGGACTCAAATCTAAACAAGGGGTGAATGTGGTAAACCACTTTTATCGTTCACTATCGTTACTCTATAGTTATCACTGTTGTATTGTTCTCACTGTTGTATCACTATACGAGGTCGCCTCTTGTCGCGCTGTTATACCTGGGCTGACCACCTCCGACTCCGCCCATGGCTCCACCTACCTGCCCAGGTATAAAGGTAGTCGACTGGCTGGTATTCCTCCTTGTTGGACCCGATCACCCACGAGGGTGGGCTCTGTTATTTAGTCAATAAAAACCTTTAGTTACGTTCCTAACTCGTCGCTTTTTATTGGACGAATTGATAGGTATATCACTCTATCCTCCCATTCCTATACTTACTAGCACGTGGCACTGGGAGTAATCCAGAGATTACAACCTTTTGAGGTCCTGCTCTTTAATCTGTTACCTAGCTCCCTAAATTCTTGATGCAGGACCTCATCCCTCTTTTTACCTATGTCGTTGGTACCAATGTGGACCACGACCACTGGCTGTTCACCCTCCCCCTCCAGAATGCCCTGCAGCCGCTCAGTGACATCCTTGACCCTGGCACCAGGGAGGCAACAAACCATCCTGGATTCACGTCTACGGCCACAGAAACGCCTATCTGTTCCCCTTACTATAGAATCCCCTACCACTATTGCTCTCCCACTCTTTTTCCCCCCTTCCTGGGCAGCAGGAGCACCCCCAGTGCCAGGAAGTTGGCTGCTGCTGCCTTCCCCTGGTGAGTCATCCCCCTCAACAGTATCCAAAGCGGTATACTTGTTTGAAAGGGGGATGTCCGCAGGGGTTCCCTGCACTACCTGCCTGCCTTTGTTGCTCCGCCTGATGGTCACCCCCTGTGCTGCCCTACCCTGAGGCGTGAACAACTCGCTAAACGTGCTATCCACGAGCCTCTCAGCATCGCGCATGCTCCAAAATTCATCCACCCGCAGCTCGAGCGCCGCAATGCGGTCTGCAAGTAGCTGCAGCTGGATGCATTTCCCGCACACATGGTCGTCAGGGACACTGGCAGCGTCCCTGATTTCCCACATGGAGCAAGAGGAGCAGAACACGGGTCTGAGCTCTCCTGCCATGACTTACTCCTTTAATTAATTTAAAAATTTATTCAATACCCCAGTTACAGGTATACTCTAGGGCGCTTTATTTACCAACTGTCCCCACTACACCAGAGACCCTAGAAATTTAACACCACAGAAGTCAAGCTTGTATTGAAAAGAGAGAAATACTCACCAACCAATCACTTACCTGCTCCCTGGTGACAAGCAGTTAGGAAGGCAAATGATATGTTGGCCATATTGCAAGAGGATTTGAGTACAGGAGCAAGGATGTCTTACTACAGCTGTACAGGGTCTTGGTGAGACCACACCTGGAGTAGTGTGTGCAGTTTTGGTCTCCTTACCTAAGAAAGGATACACTTGCCATAGAGGGAGTGCAGTGAAGGTTCACCAGACTGATTCCTGGGATGGCAGGACTGTCATATGAGGAGAGATTGGATCGACTAGGCCTGTGTTCACTAGAGTTTAGAAGAATGAGGGGATCTCATTGAAACGTATAAAATTCTGACCGGGCTAGACAGACTGGATGCAGGGAGGATGTTTCCCCCGGCTGGGGGGTCTAGAACGAGGGGTCACAGTCTTGGGATACGGGTTAGGACGTTTAGGACTGAGATGAGGAGAAATTTCTTCACTCAGAGGGTGGTGAACCTGTGGAATTCTCTACCACAGAAGGCTGTGGAGGCCAAGTCACTGAATATATTTAAGAAGGAGATGGATAGATTTCTAGACACAAAAGGCATCAAGGGGTATAGGGAGCGAGTGGGAATATGGTATTGAGAGAGAGAGAGGATCAGCCACGATCATATTGAATGGCGGAGCAGGCTTGAAGGGCCGAATGGCCTACTCCTGCTCCTATTTTTCTATGTAATTACAGTGTGGTGTTCACTGAGGCAGTTTGTGTACTAATTATATGTATATATTGTCGTTCATTATGTGTGTCTCTTTTATCGTGGACACCCTTGTACAATAATGACCGTTACAGTGTAGACTTAAGGAAGAGATAATGCACTGCAAAAATTTCACAATAGGGATCTTATCTGAGGATTCTGGTGACTGTTACAACATCCTCCAACCACAACGCCCAGATCATATTACGACTTCAGTAATCACTCCCAGGTGTGCCCTTTTGATGGATTCTCGTTTTCTCTCTGTGTACAATAAGGTCTCTCACCATTCTGTGTCCTAACAAGATACTCTTGCCTATATTTACCACGTTAAAAACACATGAAGAACTGAAACTATTATCCCTCGTCAAGGAGAATGCATTTAAAAACCAACTCTACTTTTGCCAACCCTGGAAACCAGAAGAATAAATCTTAATCTACTTAAAGGACCCACAATGTACTTTAATGGTAGCAGTCACAAGTTGTGTTACCAGGACAGTGGCTGAAAATACAAAGATTAAACAAATCTAATGGTCAAAATTTAAATGATCAATATTGGAATTATTTCCAAATTGTAATGTAATCTTGGTACAGATAATGTTCAACCACTTGGCACATTGTTTTCACTATTACTGACAGCTGAACCCCATGATTAGATTTTGGCCTTTAAAATCATTGTTATCCAGTGTTTTTTTTTGAATGGTCCTGGTCTCCTGACTGCTTTTACATTACAGGTGCAGCGCAGGACCCTCTGGCTTCCAAAGCATCACAATGCTCCAGTAACACAATTGAACAAATGAAGGGCAAGATTTTTTTTTTGTCTGAAAGAAATACCATCAAACTTGTATGGCAATGAAGTGAAAAGACAATAGTCTCTTTCCAACCAGTTGCATAGCAAGACTTGATTGCCGTTCTATCTCCCACACTTCTGCCTTCACCCCTGCCCCTCCCTCCCGTAACCACGATAGGGTTCCCCTTGTCCTCACCTTTCACCCCACCAGCCTCCACATTCAACGGATCATCCTCTGCCATTTCCGCCACCTCCAAAGTGATCCCACCACCAAACGCATCTTCCCCTCCCCTCCCCTTTCAGCATTCCGTAGATACCGCTCCCTCCGACACCCTAGTCCACTCCTCTATCACCCCCAGCACCCCTTCCCCTTTGCCTGGCACCTTCCTGTGCAAGCGCAGGAAATGTAACACCTGCCCTTATAACTCCCCCCTTCCCACTGTCCAGGGCCCCAAACACCCCTTCCAGGTGAAACAGCGATTTACTTGTTGTACTTGCAATCTAGTATACTGTATTCGCTGCTCACGATGTGCTCTCCTCTACATTGGGGAGACCAAACGCAGATTGGGTGACTGCTTTGCGGAACACCTCCGTTCAGTCCGTAAGGGTGACCCCGAGCTTCCGGTCGCCTGTCATTTTAATTCACCGCCCCATTCCTACTCGGACCTCACCGTCCTCGGCCTCTTGCATTGTTCCACAGAAGCTCACCGTAAACTCGGAACAGCACCTCATCTTCCGATCAGGCACTTTACAGCCTTCTGGACTCTATCGAGTTCAACAATTTCAGATCATAACCTCGGCCCCAATTACATTTTTACTTTTTTATCCACACCTTTGTTTTGGCCTCCCCCGCCCCCCCCTTTTTTTTTCTCTCTCCCACATGGCAGCTGTCTCCCATTCTGACAGCGCATTTCACACCTAATCTAGAGCCGCCTTTTGTCTCTACTAGTCCTATCACCGTCTCGTTTTGAATACCTCTTAATGTCTCTTCTCTTTTGTTCTCTCCCAGCCTGGCCTCTTAATCTACTTCATTTCCTGTGCTTCTTTAATCTTGACAAAGGGTTCACCTGAAACGTTGACTCTATTTTCTCTCCACGGATGTTGCCTGGCCTGCTGAGTTTTTCCTGCATTTTCTGTTGTTGTTTTGGATTTCCAGCATCTGCAGTATTTTGCTATCGTACCAAGACTTGATTGCTGTCTGGTGAGCTCCTTCAGCTGCTCTGCCTGGTTTGTCCTACTTGTCTAAATGTAGCTTCACATTTGGGCATATGTGATATCCTTGACTCAAATCTTTATTCAGATAAACCTCACAGCTGTAGCTTGCACATTAGTAAGATGAGGATTAAAAAAAGCTCACAAAGATCTAGCTAATAGGAATGATACCAGTGTGTAAAATGAAATTTCTTCATGAGAAACGGACAAGCTTTATTACTACTTCTTTTCATAACTTCACATTAGGAATAGTTTAGTTATTGTGAATGTTACAGAAGCCCATTCTGCATTATTTAAATAATATCACAGTCTGGGAAATAGGATACAAAGATTCTTTGTGGCAACTTTTTGGGAGTGCCTATACATCTGAAAAGAACCATAGTAAATGCAATTATTTCAGATGACTAAACGCCTTGGATAAATAGCTAAACCCCGCCCTTGGCAAACCAGTTTTAAAATAAATAATTTCATGTACCGATAAACATCCATCACATGAGACAGCCTAAGCCAGATTTTGAAAGGTTACATGGCAATGGAACAAACAGATGACCTGAAGAATAACTGGTCATCTTTCGCATCATAGGTCAAGTGCAGTCAAAACCTTACTGACGTACAGAAAAATGTGTGGGGCAACCAACAGACTTCCAGTTCACCACGTATGCTGTTTGAAACACTGTATAGACCAGCATTGATTGACCACAGTAGAAGCTGCTGAATGGCCTATTCCTGTTCCTGACCCCGGAAGAAAACTAGCAAAAATTTCAGAATGTTAATCAAACAATACAATCTGGATTATTTAACATCGGCAAGCTGCAGGCCACAAGTGACATTTTGACTGCTTCAACAGAACTGGGGCCATATATTCAATCGAGATTCTCATCTTAACCTTATCTACAGTGTCACTTTTTTGGCTAGATATTCAATCAGTTTATTTTTAAATGAGTTCAGCAGCAGTATTAATTGCTTTAAACGAGTGCCTTTTCCATATATCCACTGGTTTGTAAGGCTTCCTATATCACTTTGCAAATGGGGAGGGTACAGAGATGAACCAGACTCTAACAGTCTGTGCCGCCATGTGTTATCCTGTTGTAGAACAGGTGTTGGAATTTATTGTGAAACTTCCGCAGACCCCACCCTCAGACCCACACCAGCCAGAGCTGTTTTCTGATGCTTCAGTTATAATCCTTTTGTCAAAAGACCGTTCTGCACCTGGGGTGTTGGCTTAAGTTTTTTAGTTTCTCACCAGCCAGTCTACAATGTACTGTATTTTAAAACTCATCCTGTTTTCATTCAAACACATTAATTTCAGAGCTCCTGAACCTTTCCCCCCCTCCCAAATCTCTCTCGTCTTGCTGCCTTAACTGCTTTTTCCTTAGCTGAATATTTCCATACTTTTCACCAACTTAATCAGTTGTCAAAGTGTCAGCTGTGGCTCAGTTGGTAGCACAGTCGCCTCTGAGTCAGAAGGTTGTGGGCTCAAGTCCCACTCCAGGGACTTGAGCACATAAAACTAGGCTGACACTCCAGTGCAGTGCTGAGGGAGTGCTGCGCTGTCGGAGGTGCCGTCTTTTGGATGAGGCATTAAACCGAGGCCCCGTCTGCTCTCTCGGGTGGACGTAAAAGATCCCATAGCGCTACTTCGAAGAGCAGGGGAGTTATCCCCGGTGCCCTGGCCAATATTTCTCCCTCGATCAGCATAACTGTAGTGTCTGCGCCTTAATAATACACGGACTGCAGAAGAACAATAAAACAAGGTATTTACTGAACAGGGGGGGTAACTTAAGACTGAAATACAGAAGCCTGCTATGGCTTTATATACAGGGGTGGTCACTGCCGGTACTGCAGTATAGAATCAGTTCTTCTCTTAAAGGCACATACATAACAATTCCTCCCCTTTTAGATAAACCGTACATAACATTCATTTAACAACTAAATAATAACTAATTACAATTACAATTTTCTCTACTATATACATCAACTGAAATAATCATTTATAAGTTGAGTCTTTGAGGAGGCTTCCTGATCCTTACTGGATAGCGCCTTTCTCGAGTATCCTGTTCTTGCGGCGGAGTTGATTCTGGCTCATTGTCATTGGTTGGTTCGTCAGCTTCCAATACCACTGCTTCTGAGGTAGACGCAATCTGTACTTCGGGTTGATTACCAGGTGCACCTGCTCGTGGTATGGGTTTGGCTTGTTCCTGTGACTCTAGAATCTGGTCAGCATGGCGTCTCACGATGCTCTCTCCAACGTCCACTGTGTACATTAGTGGTCCCTGCTGTGTGCATATCATTCCTGGCTGCCATTTTTTCTGTTCAGTAGTTGCGGGCCAAGACTGGTTGCCCTATCTTGAAGCTCCTGGTTGGCTTCTCATTTATGTGCTGGAATTGCTTATCCTCAACATCTCATCTTATGTTTGGTTTGAGCAAATCCAGGCGACATCTTAGCCTTTGGTTGAAGAACATTATGGCTGGAGCTTGGTTGGTGACTGCATGTGTCGCATTCCGGTAAGCAAACAAGAAATTATCCACCTTGTGTTGTAGTGGTATGTTGTCATTATGCATTGCCTTTATGGCTTTTTTAAAGGTCTGAACAAACCTCTCAGCCAATCCATTTGTGGCTGGATGATATGGGGCAGATGTGTAATGCTTCACCCCATTATTCCTCAGCAACCTCCGGAAATCCTCTGACACAAACTGTGGCCCATTGTCAGAGCAAATCTGTTCTGGCAAGCCATTCCTGGCGAAGATGGTCCATAGGACTGCAATAGTTTTCTCCGTGATGGTGGAGGACATTTTGATGACCTCTGGCCATTTCGAATGGGCGTCCACAGCGATTAGGAACATTGAGTCCATAAATGGACTAGCAAAATCAATGTGTACCCGTTGCCATGGAGATGAGGGCCACTCCCATGGATGTAGCGGGGCCTGTGGTGGAGCGTTTTGGACCTTCTGGCATCCTGTGCATCTCTTGGTCATTTCCTCGATTTCTTTATCGATTCCCGGCCACCACACAAACGCCCTGGCTAAGCTCTTCATTTTTACCCCTCCCAGATGACCCTCATGAAGCTCATTGAGCACTCTATCTCTCAACTTGGGTGGAATTACCACTCGGGATCCACACATCAAGGTCCCCCGGCACACTGACAGCTGTTCTCTCCTTGGCGAGAATGCTGGCAACAGTGAGTCGCCATGTGCTGGCCATCCCTTCACCGTCAAATCATAGACCCGAGAGAGTGTCGGGTCATTTCGGGTTCCCTTCTCTATACTTGAGTTTGTAACAGGTAGACATTCGACTATGGTCGCATGGAATATCTCAACAGGGTCCACTGCAGGTGCTTCCTCTACCGTAGGCAACGGTAGGCGCGACAGCCCATCAGCGTTTCCATGCTGTTTCGTACCCTTGTACTCTGTCGTACTGATGTGCCCCTAGAAAAAGTGACCATCTTTGCAGCCGTTGCGCCGTCATCACCGGAACGCCCTTCTTTGGGTTAAAAATGGAGACCAGGGGCGGCTGATCAGTCAGTAGGGTGAATTTCTGCCCGTGCAGATAGTGATTGAACTTCTTCACCCCCCACACCAGGCTGAGGGCCACCCTGTCAATCTGGGCGTAGTTACGCTCGGCTGAGGTTAACGAGCGCGACACAAAGGCTATTGGCCTCTCTGAACTGTCAGGGAATTTGTGTGACAGCACTGCTCCGATGCCGTAGGGAGACACATCACATGCTAACCGAATCGGTAGTGTTGGATTGTAGTGGGCCAATACTTTTTTGAAGTGATTAGGCATTTACATTTCTGAAAGGCACGCTTACACTCATCACTCCATTTCCATGTTACTCCAGTTTGCAGTAGGGCGTTCAGTGGGTGCAGAATTGTAGATCAATTCGGCAAGAACTTATGGTAGTAGTTCACCAACCCGAGGAACGACCTCAGTTGCGACACATTTTCCGGTGCTGGAGCCTTGACTACAGCCTCAATCTTGTCCGGCGACTTATGCAACCCTTCCTCATCAATCATGTGGCCACAATACGAGATTTGTCTCCTGAAGAACTCGCATTTGGGCCGGTTGGCTCGTAGCCCATATTCCTGTAATCTCGTGAGCACCTGCTCCAGGTTGGCAAGGTGTTCATTGTCATTTTCGCCCGTAACCAGGATGTCGTCCAAATAACACTGGGTCCCCGGGATCCCTTGTAGGACTTGTTCCATCGCCCTCTGCCAAATAGCCGGGGCTGATGCTACCCCGAATACCAGTCGATTGTACTGGTAAAGGCCTTTGTGAGTGTTTATCGTGAGGTATTTCCTAGACGCTTCTTCCACCTCCATTTGTAGATACGCTTGGGCCAGATCAATCTTTGTAAAGCGTTTCCCTCCAGATAGTGAGGTGAAAATATCTTCTATCCGTGGAAGTGGATATTGTACTGTGTGCAGGACTGGGTTCACGGTTACCTTGAAGTCCCCACAGATGCGAACCTTCTTCGGTTCCCCAGGCGTGCTGCCCAATGATTTCTTCATTACAGGAACGATGGGTGTGGCCCACTCGCTCCAGTCCACCTTGGACAGCACACCCGAACGCTCCAGACTCTCCAGCTCTGCTTCAACGGCTGGGCGGATCGCATAAGGTACCGGTCTGGCCTTAAAAAAATTTTGGGTTTGCGTTATCTTTGATTTTTATCGTTGCTGTTACTCCTTTTAGAGTCCCAAGTCCTTGTTGGAACGCCTCTTTCGCGTCAGTTAGAATTTTTGACAGTCGTTCAGGTGTGACGTCATCATCCTTTTTATCAGTCACATTTAGCGCCTGAATGGAATGCCAATCCAATTGTATTTTTCGGATCCATTCACATCCCAATAATGGTGGTCCTCCATCTTGTAGTATATATAGATACAGTTTCTGTGTTTCCTTGCCGTTGTATTCAACTGGCACCCTTATTTTCCCTCTGGGGTAGACTTTTTGCCCCGTGTATGTCTTCAATACAATGGACGTGTCCTTCAAGGGTATGTGTGAGAATAGCCGCTCATAGTCTCGTCGATTCATGACAGTTAGCGCTGATCCTGTGTCCAATTCCATCTTTACTGGGGACCGTGCTATCATGAGGGTGACCCAAATGGTTCGGTGATCCTCCTTTGCGATCACGTTGTGTAACTTTAGACAACTTAGTCTCCTGCTCCCGGAGTCCTTATCACTCTCCTGATCTTCCGAACTACTGTCTGTCAATTTCTTTACTTTCTTGTACTTTTCCTTAGTAGTTCTTGTAGTGTTGGTTTTCTTTCCCGACCTGCAGACTCTTGCTATGTGTCCCATTTTCCCACATTGCCTGCATACTTTGTCCTTAAACCAGCAGTCCTTCTGATCATGGGTTGTTCTGCCGCAGCGATAGCACTTTTCTGCTCCATACACCATTTCGTTAGCGCTGTATTCCTGTGGTTTCTGTTGTATTTCCGCAGCTCCCCGTGCTGCTGCTTCGTAGGATACTGCCACGCTGAAAGCCTGTTCTAGCGTCAGGTCCTTTTCCGAAAGTAGTTGTTTCTGGGTTCCTTCACTCTGGAGCCCGCAGACAAACTTATCCCACAAGGTGTCTGCCAGTCCTGCTCCGAACTGGCAGTGCTTCGATAACTTGCGTAGTTCCGTAAGATAGTCAGCATTGCTCTCATCTTTGTGCTGGTTTCTTTTATGGAACTTGAATCTTTCTGCTATCAGCAGCAGTGTAGGGTTTAGGTGTTCCTGTAAGATATTAACAATCTCCTCAAAACTTTTCTCCATTGGATTAGCTGGGGTAATTAAATTCCGCAATAGGCCGTACGTTCTCGCGCCCATCAAATTTAATAATACCGACGCCTTCTTTTTATCGGCCACCTCATTTGCCTCGCAGTACACTTCAATTCTTTCCACATACATGGTCCAGTCTTCTACCTCGTTGTCGAAAGCAGTGATACTGCCACTTTTCGGCATCTTGGGTGATTTAAAATTACGCCTCCCGCGCTTTTTCTTCTTCACCAATGAATTAAAATGGCGCCTCCCGCGCTTTTCCTTCTTCCCCTTGCTGCCACGCTGCTCCTAGCGTTCTGCAGGGTAACGGCAGCGACCCCGCGGCTTCGGCGCGTCTTACTTTTCCTTCCCCTTGTTTTATTTTTGCTACGCTGCCCGGTTCTTGAGCACCAACCGCGCCCTGTGCGCTCCACCCTCTCTCTCTCTTTTCCTCCCGACGACGCTGCACGGCCCCTTTGCAGAGCCGCTCGAGCCCGCCGCAGTCCGGAAAGGTCAGCGCACTACCTGCTACCAGCACGATTTGCTGGAACACCTTGACTGGGGAGCCAAGCCCAGCTCTCCACAGCCCCTCCTGCAACTCTCCGAACTCCGATGGATCCTTGGGCGGTTGCCCGCGGTCGATGCCCGTTCTGACTTCGACCTCCAAGAAGCTTCTTCGCAGGGAAAGATTCCCGTGAGGTGATGCAGTACTGCAGGTGAGTTCGAACCTGTTCGTCACCACTGTAGTGTCCGCGCCTTAATAATACACGGACTGCAGGAGAACAATAAAACAAGGTATTTACTGAACAGGGGGGTAACCTAAGACTGAAATACAGAAGCCTGCTATGGCTTTATATACAGGGGTGGTCACTGCCGGTACTGCAATATAGAATCAGTTCTTCTCTTAAAGGTACATACACAACAATAACAAAAGAAGCAGATTATCCGGTCATTTTCACATTGCTGTTTGTGGGGGCTTGCTGTGTGCAAGATGGCTGCTGTGTTTCCCACATTACAACAGCGACTCCACTTCAAAAGCGCTTTGAGACGTCTGGTGGTCGTGAAAGGCGCTGTAGAAATGCAAGCCTTTCTTTTACCTAATTTATTTTGACTTTTTGTTCCTTTAACGCCTTTTCATCGCCTCACCTAGATGTCCCCGTTAACCATACAAATAGTTTTTGGTTTACTACTGAGCAGTCTGCGATTCATTGAGCCTGTTTACTTCCTCTCTGTGACTTGAGTATTTATTATCTTCCTCTTCCCCCATCTCTCCCTGCCCCCCTCTACCTCCTTTTTCTCTCTCTCCATGCAAAAGGACTTCAGTATCTTTGTTTTTACTTCTGAGGGAAGGGACTTGCAGACAAAACGTTGCCTTGTCTTTTCCTTATACAGGGACTGATGAACCTGCTGTGTATTTCCAGCATTTTTCCTTATGTCAGATTTCCAATACAGATTTTTTTTTTCAGCTTATTGAGGAGTCTCAAAGGCTAGACAGTATTCATATACAAATACCCCCCCCCCCCCCCATGACAGTTGGCAGTCATGCAAATATATAGGTTCTATATTTTCCATAATAATTACCTTAAACCTGCTTGCCATTCCTTCGCTCGCTCAGTTAATTGATGTTTACTGATGCTACTGCCCAAAAGAATTCAATTTTGCAGCTTTATCCACAAAGGAGATGAGAGATAATTGATAACTAACTTGAACCATAATTGTAGGGCAATTCTAGCTAAACTATGATCTGATGACTTTTTTCATAATTCATTACTGGAACTCTCGCAATAATCTCAAAGTATTTAATGGATCTGACTATGTGAGAAGGGGGGGCAACCAATCATTTAGTCATAACATTGGAATTAAATACTAATTGACGTCTTGTCGAAGTTTCACTATTCAGGGTCTAAGAGACACACTTGTGGCAGGTACAGCTTTTTAATGAGAAAAACCTTGTTTCACTTTATATAAAAAAAAAACATTTTTCTTGCAAAAATTAATATGGTCACAGCCATAACTGCTGCGCAGTGTTACCAATGATTAGGCAACTATTCATGTAACAAAACTAGAATCCCTTGAATTGTTGATATACTAGATTATGGAATGGATCCTGCTGCTTAGCAAGAAAAGCTGTTGCAAGATGCATAATTTAAATTCCATTTGTAGCACAGCATTCCCTTCCTCTCTTAGCTCCTGCCCCCACCCCCCCAAAAACAATGTTTCACCTTGCAGGTCAACCTTTCCTTTTCTTGTGTATACCAAACTGACGAGCATCTTTATTTAGAAAATCAAGTCTGCACTTGGGTGGTTTCCAAGTACTCTGATTCTGCTGGAACTGACTTTCATTTGAATTGTTTGAATAGCAGTTCGTATACATGCCAACCAGTATTTAAAAGGTTAGCATACTTTCTGGGGAGGGAAAAAAAAACTGTGTCTGGGTTGGATTTGTACCCCCATCTCTGATATAATTATATCCGACTCGTTCACTTTTGCTGCTTCTCTGAAATCCTGGTCTTTCCCTTGGATTTGGTTATGGTTGGACAGCTTTAATGATGGCTTGCCTTCCCCACAAATTTTGCAGATCCTGATCATTTCAGTTTCCAAAAGAGACCACAGGTAAACGGAATCATGTTGCAGATTACCCATGGTGCATTGCTTTGGCCACAGCATGACTTTTATCCAGTGTCTTTTTACTTGGCAGTGCATGTTTAAAGAAGTATATTAAATGCCCACAGTTTGAAACAGATTGGAGGGGATGTGGAACCAATAAACATTATAGCTCCCAGATGAGATGAAAGAGCGGCGTATAACACAAATATAATGGCATGTTGTCATACAATTTTTGTGCAAAGTATGCAGGAAGTGGTTTCCTTATGAATACTTTAAGTCTGATGCAGTTTTTGTTCACGTGGTAAATGTGCTATTAGCTTTGTTGGGGGATGCAGGGAGAGAAGATAGATTTTACATCCATTGACCATGAATAGGTGGAAAATCTAGCCCAAAATATACAGTTGCTGCCCCAGCCTCTTGCCGCCTCCTACTTGAGGAAACCGTAGGTTTTTGGAAATGTTTATAATGAAGCAGGAGAAGGGAGCTTTCTGGATTGTGCATGAAGGCTAATCTCGGGTTACCATCAGCAAACATGTAATAAAATCTTTCGTGTTCATTCCTTCTCTTCTACATATCGCAGATAATGATCGGAAGCCATCAAAATTCTTGCAGAATGTTCTCATTGCACGTCTCTCTAACAGATGTCATCCCATCCCTTGTGTAACGCTCCTCTTCTAACACCTCCTTTAGCACAGCCCTGTGTCACCACTCCAGTTCCTTTCCTCCTGCCATTGTCATTGATCTTACTCGATGCTCTTGAGTCTGAGGGGGATTCCACTTGCAGTATTGCTTTGTTCTAATTCACTAGCAACTCGCAGAAATTATACATTGTAGGGTTCAAAGTAGGCATACAATGCAGGAAACCTTTCCTGTCAGACGAACCTGATTCATGCCTCTGTTGTCTGCCAATTAAGCTTGACTTCATATCCTGAGAGTCCATTGAAGGATGTGCAAAAAGATCAAAAGCTAATTATCTTGAGACTATGATTGAAAGAGAAGCCTGCACTTCCACCAACCATTCCGTGTTGGCCTTGGCTAAGAACTGGTCTGTGCTGTGTGACAGAACTAATCTAGCCTCTGCCATGGCTCCCAGTCAGATGGGTCCTCCATTCTTCAAGATCTCAATGTGCTCAAAACAACAGAAGCGCAATGACCTAAGACAGGGATGTCTGGCCTTTTTCTCTTTGCAGACTGCATAGGTGTATATTGTGGAGTTTCAGGGGTTGCATTATCGAGTTTAAATTTATCTTCCTGTTAATTTGCAGGTAAGTTACTGTTATTAACAGGTATTGGTGTCTGAGTCAGGATTAATCCACCAATGAGGCAATAGTGTTGATAACAACCTTCTCCAGGCACACACAATTCAGACTGGACAAGTGCGAAAAGACCCAACTTGCCTGGGCTTTAACGGTTGGATTGCCAGGGCTTGGGGGAGGGTGGGGTGATGCCCTGCATTTGCCTTCAGTCCTCCGGTTGGAATCCCCTGATCTAAAGGGGTGAGATTTTGGAAGGCATTGGCCAATTTGGGTATATTTAAAAGAAAGAAAGACTTGCATTTATATAACGCCTTTCACGACCACTGGATATCCCGAAGCGTTTTACAGCCAAAACTTTTTTGGAGTGTAGTCACTGTTGTAATATGGGAAACGCGGCAACCAATCTGCGTGCAGCAAGCTCCCACAAACAGCAATGTGATAATGACCAAATAATCTGTTTTTGTTATGTTGATTGAGGGATACATATTGGCCAGGACACCTGCTCTTCTTTGAAATACTGCCACGGGATCTTTTACGTCCACCTGAGAGAGCAGACGGAGCCTCGGTTTAACGTCTCATCTGAAAGACGGCACCGCCGACAGTGCAGCACTCCCTCAACACTACATTGGGAGTGTCAGCCTAGCTTTCTGTGCTCAAGACTCTGGAGTGGGACTTGAACCCACAACCTTCTGACTCCGAAGCGAATGTGCTACCCACTGAGCCACAGCTGACACTTAGTCATTGAGTTTTTGTTGCGGTTGCAGCTCACAATGGAACATATCTCAGCAGGATGGTTTCACAACAGCTTCCCAGGGCTCAGTGGAGAAGCTGAAACAGGGGGTGATGGGTTCGGCAATTCATGACCTTTTGGCATCAACGTTGCTTTGTAACTCGCCTATCGTGAGATTTTAAAAGCGTTGGGGATAGTGTTAATTTTTTTAATCTGTATTTAAATTAGAAATCGGTAAAAATGAATGACTGGACTATTAACATTTTGTAAATCAAATTTCTTCCTGCAGGCCTTTGACAGAGGATCCAACCCAAAGGGAGTTATTAATTGTGCAGGCTACAAGGTATTGAAATCAATGGATCAGTATCTGGAACTGGTTAACAACAGTATGCCAGGTAAACACCAGTGACGTTTATTATGTAAATTATGGGAAGGGATGGAGTAGGTAACAAATTAAGTTAAAGGAGGCGAATTGAGCTAGCGCGGATAATCGGCTGCATATCCTGAGGTAAATATCGGTCAAATCTTGATGTCTCGGTGGTCTGGGAAGAAATGAAAAATGAGAGCTCTGCTTAACATCCAAGAAATCTTATGACTTTCCTCCACTTGTGTTTCTTTTGTCATGATGCTTATTATACAGTTTCCGTCATGTAATACATATGTCTCGCCTCTGAGCATTGTGGGTCTCAAAAAAAAAAAAAAAAATAAAAAAAAAAATAAAAAAAAAAAAACTTCCCTGGAATACTCATTGAGAAAAATGCAGGATAAATATCTGGTTGGGAATGGGATGGAAACTTGCAGGATACATAATGAGGAAAAAGATTAAATGCTCCAGGGGTCATGTTCATTCCTGTTGCTAGGGCTAGAAAGGAGATAGTTGGCTAGAGGTGAATAATGGGGACAAATTTTGGAATTTTCCTTGATTGCATGCAGTGTTTATGCAGAAGATTCCCTCGTCATAAAGTTTGATGGGGCTGAAGTGTATGTGGTCTCTGGAAGGCTCAGTTGCGCTGAGTAAAATGATCTCTTCATGCTTTTCTTGTGTTAAACACAGCGGCCATCAGTGGGTATGTTTGCTATTTGTCAACTATTTCAAGTGTTTAATTTAAATACTTGTTGATAATCCTTAACTAAAATGTATGGAAATGTAGTGCTGTGGCTGTTAGCAACAGTTAATTGGCTATCTAATAAGTTCTAGGTTGCTAAGTGTGAAATGTAATTAAGTTGCATGTTTAGAATAAAATACTTAACACAATGAAATGTCACCTGCGAACTGGTCAATGAGAGCAGAGAACATTATTAAAAAAGGCAAAATAATCAGAAATTTGCCTCATTTCATTGTTAGAAGATGTCAAGAGTCAGAGTTATACAGCACAGAGAGGCCCATCGGCCATCGTGTCCACTCCAGCCATCAAGCCCTGTCTATTCTAATCCCATTTTCCAGCACTTGGTCCGTAGCCTTGTATGCTATGGTGTTTCAAGTGCTCATCTAAATGCTGCTTGAATGTTGAGGGGGTTCCTGCCTCTACCACCCTTTCAGGCAGTGAGTTCCAGATTTCAACCACCCTTTGGGTGAGAGTGTTTTTCCTCAAAGCCCCTCTAAACCTCCTGCCCTTTACCTTGAAACTATGCCCACTGGTTATTGACCCCTCTACTAAGGGGAAAAGTTTCTTTCTATCTACCCTATCTATGCCCCTCATAATTTTGTACACCTCAATCAGGTCCCCTCTCAGCCTTCTCTGCTCTAAGGAAAACAACCCCAGCCTGTCCAGTCTCTCTATAGCTGAAGCGCTCCAGCCCAAGTAACATCCTGGTGAATCTCCTCTGCACCCTCTCCAATGCAATCACATCCCTCCGATAGTGGGGTGACCAGAACTACACACAATAGTCCAGCTGTGGCCTGACAAGCATTTTGTACAGCTCCATCATAACCTCCCTGCTCTTATATTCTATGCCTCAGCTAATGAAGGCAAGTATCCCATATGCCTTTTTAACCACCTTATCTACCTGTCCTGCTGCCTTCAGGGATCTATGTACATGCACACCAAGGTCCCTCTGATCCTCTGTCCTTCCTAGGATCCTACCATTCATTGTGTATTCCCTTGCCTTGTTAGTCCTCCCAAAATACATCACCTCACACTTTTCAGGGTTAAAATCCATTTGCCACTGTTCTGCCCATCTAACCAGATGTATTATTACTGAACCTAATGAATTCAAACATAACACTGATGTGAGTCGGAATAAATTCTGAATGCTTGACTTGTGTTAATCTGGTGACGGGGTGTGTATTAATCTGGTAACAGGGTGTGTATCATCTCTGCTTCCAGTTGGAGGTTGAATATTGTGTTACAACCAAGCATTGAGGTTCTAGCTTTATGGAAAAATGTGTTGGCCAGCAGGTGGCAGGCAGATATGCAGTCAAGTCTCTGGATTGGGAAAGAGGAGGGAAATGGACAGGTGACAAGTTGGTGGGGCAATGGAGGGAGAGCAGCAGTGGTCTCGAGTGAAATTGAATCTTCAGTCTTCAGCATCATGCTCTTACTTTTGGACCTTTTCTTTCTCTCCATGTTCCCCGCACACACTCACTATTTCTTAACATATAATTGATCTAGACATATCCACATTATTGAAGTGCCATTAAGCCATGTTTTTACAAGTCATCTTTTTCTGCTCAAGGTAAGCAGTCTTTATTCTATGTAATTGCCCACTGCTTTTCAACATTTCAGAAGATTTTCTGAACTCTTACATTAATTATAGGCAGCCTCCAACATTTTAGCACAATTAGACTTGCCCTTTCCCCGAGAACAAGCAATTGTATCCCAGTTTACAGTCGAAAATGCGGACAGCTCTTTGTTACTATTGTAATGTGCTTGTCCTAAATTATAAATAAAAATCATTACTGGGGGGGGAGCAGCAAACAAAAGTAATGTTGTGCACACCAGGCTGAAATTTCTAATTTCAGTGCCAAACTTTTATTTAATAATATTTAAGTTATTTATAACAAAGCTGGCATAGTGCCAATGTAAAATGTTTTTGTCAAATCAATTGCTCCATAATGTTCATGTTTGCTTTTAGATGACATTATACAGTCTGTGCTTTGTTGCTGGGTGAACACTGATACAGTGGGTTCACAATAGATTTCAAAAATCCAAAAGTTTAAAGGAGACGTACAGCATAATTCATGTCAAAGTGACATGTCTCTCATTCTTTGTTTACCATTGGTCTTCCGTTTTTATGAATGCTCTTCAACAGGGTTTGGCAGTCAACGTTTTCTGCTCCTGGTTGTACTGTGCCTCCTGATTCATCGAAATTTATATACTCATTCCTCATTTAACTCTGCACTCGTGTGGAAATTGGGATTCTTATGGCTATCATCCAAACCGGGAGAATAAGCAGGCACTTAACCTTTAAATTTTCTTGATCATTCTAGTAGCCTCAGGAGTCGTCTCCCAACCTGCAGTCAACAGAAGGCCTCAATCTGACCGCTTTTCTCCCAAGACGAGCACCTTAATTTTCTAAGCTTCATACCTTCAGTCCTGGGGTTGCTCCATTAACTTTTTTTAAATATCACTTCTATTTAAATGCTTCATGATGCTCTTTTGGTGCCAGAATAAATGCTTCTACTTGGAGCATTCAATGGTATCTGGGGTTATGATGGGACTTGAGGCTTGTAAGCTTGAGGCTACAAATCTGCGTGATTAGCACTTTGTTATGGCAGAGGACCACAGTAGAGGCTTTTGCTTAAGTTGCTTGTAACTATCATTTGCCTCGAGGGATAAAAACCATTTTGTTGTACTTTTTATATGACTCAAACCAGGGACGTCTTCTAGTGTAGTTACTTGACTAGTTGGTAAGAATGCCTTGGCTAAATCTATGACCAGGCAATATATTTGGTAAATAGGTAGTAGAGTATCCTCCTTTGTGAGGTTATGATCCAGTAAGCAAGTTAACTGCTCACTCTACTCTTACTAATGTTGCCGCATGTTTCTCTTCACTATATCTGCAAGGGAATTTCATAGTCATTGCACGCTTTCAAGTGTACTGTTGCCCAAGAGTTTATGATGAGTGTTTTGGCATATCTTTCAAAGAAATTATACTTAAGAACCAAAGATAAAGGACCAAGGCCCATAGTGTAGGACACCACCAAAGTTGAAAAGGGTAAAACAGAAGACTCAGTAACATCAAACTTGTGTTTTAAAAGCCTGAAGATTGATGACGGAAGGAAAAATTGAGGGAAGTAAGGAGTCTGATAGTTTTGAGGACTCGGGGAAAGAATGTGCTATGTCTTGGTTCTTTTAGTATGTAGAGAGGAGGAAGAATATGTAAGAACGTGGTTCTGGAATTTTCAAGGAAAAAGTGAGTGTAATAACCAATAACGTCATTCTATAGTGGACACTAGGTGGAGCCGTAGAGCTGTATATAGCTGTATGTATAAGACTACACTACCCAGCTGTATGTATATTAAGACTACATTACCCATGAGGCACTAGGCTACCCACAAGGCAGCAGTCAAGATGGAAGCCTCTACAGATACTGTACCTAGTCCACATGTGCTCAATAAAGTGTCTAGCAAAAGCTAGCTGTGTTCATAATAAGAATGTCTATTTATTAATGAACATAAGAGTGAGAACAATGGAGAAGAGGGCTAAATGCAGCAGTACAGATGAAATAGAGAATACATAGATACATAGAAGATAGGAGCAGGAGTAGGCCATTCAGCCCCTCGAGCCTGCTCCGCCATTCAATGCGATCATGGCTGATCATCCAAATTCAGTACCCTGTCCCTGCTTTCTCCCCATATTCCTTGATCCCTTTAGCCTGAAGAAATATATCTAACTCCTTGTTGAATATATTTAATGACTTGACCTCTACTGCCTTCTGTGGTAGAGAATTCCACAGGTTCACCACTCTCAGGGTGAAGAAATTCCTCCTCATCTCTGTCCTAAATGGCTTACCCCTTATTCTTAGACTGTGACCCCTGGTTCTGGACTCCCTGACCATCAGGAACATCCTTCCTGCATCTAGTCTGTCCAGTCCTGTTAGAATTTTATAAGTTTCAATGAGATCCCCTCTCATTCTTCTAAATTCCAGCGAGTATAAGCCCAACCGACCCAATCTCTCCTCATACGTCATTCCTGCCATCCCAGGCATCAGCCTGGTGAATCTTCGCTGCACTCCCTCCATGGCAAGGACATCCTTCCTCAGATAAGGCGACCAAAACTGCACACAATACTCAAGGTGTGGTCTCACCAAGGCCCTGTACAACTGCAGCAAGACATCCTTGTTACTGTACTCGAACCCTCTTGCTACGAATGATGAGAAAGCATGATTCCTGGGCTCAATCAAATCTTAGATAGCCACCTTCCTATATTTTTTACCAAGTTGACATAATTAATTTGCGTGTAAAAGATGAATGAACATTAGATTATCTATCACTGTGGTCATATTTGTTCTTTGGAATGTAGCTCATCTATTAACTAAGCTTCTTCTCATCTAAAATAAAAACAGAAAATGCTGGAAATACTCGGGCAGCATCTGTGGAGAGAGAGAAAGAGTTAACGTTTCAGGTCGATGATCCTTTATCAGAACTGGAAAAAGTTAGAGCTGTAACAGGTTTTTAAGCAAGTGTAGGGGCAGGGAAAGGGGGGTGGGGAGGAAAGAACAAAAGGGAAGGTCTGTGATAGGGTGGAAGGCAGGAGAGATTAAAAGGCAAAAGGGATGATGGTGCAAGGCAAAATGAGATGATGGGACAAGTTAAACAAAAGATGAGTCTAGATAAGATGTAAATGGGAATTGCAGAATCAAGAGCTGCCATGTGGGGGGGAAAAAAAATAGGGGCAGAAGGATGAAAAGTTTTATAAAGGTGTAGTGTCCTGCAGTTCAAATGGGCAGTTGAATATTTTTCCTCCTTTTTGATATTTAGCATGAAATTTCAGAATTCCTACATTTTTAATTGACAGTTGTAAAATCTAAGTTCTTCCCTCCTACCTGTCTTCTCAAACCTAGAATGCTTGGTTTGTTTTTCATTGAGGTATTTGTCGTCTTATATGCAGTTAAGCTCTTGTGTTAGCTCCTTTGTCAAAGAACTGAGGTGAACATTGCTGCTGGGAAGGTTACTTGGTTTGCCAGGTGTTTGGAAGGATGAAAAGCTTTATAACACTGTAGTGTCTTGCAGTTAAAATAAGCGGTTGGACATTTTTCCTTCTTCGATATTTAGCATGAAATTTCAGATTCCTGCATTTTTAATTGACAGTTGTAAAATCTAAATTTTTTAGTAATTTTTCCAATTAAACATTTCAGACTGTCCAAAATATAATTTTAACTTCAGGCCGTTTGGGTTGATGCTCTAAACATAAGGTGGGTTCTTATCGGACCTCTGGCGATAGCATTTTAATCAGGTAAATGTACCCAGGTAGTAGTATAACCTAAGCATGAAACTGGGAACGACCATTTGGCTAATTTACTTCAACTAGCTTTTGGTCAGCATTTTGCTGTCTTGAGGTAATTGAATGACAATCTGCCTTTGGCAGTGTAGACAGTGGTTGCTTTGTCACTTGCTCTCCAGAATGGCGCAGTTCAGGTAAAAGATGAAGAAAATAAAGCTTGGGGCGTAGTAATGGCAGTAGAATAGAACCACAGTATGCTATGTATAGGGGTGGTAGGTGTGCAATGTTTGAACGGGTGACTAAATAGAGTGCAACTGGCTGAAATATTGTTCTAAAATGCCAAGTTCTCAGCCAGAGATTGTTTGGTTCTACCTGGCTGGGGCTGTTTTTAGGCTTTACTTTCCTTTTTGAAAGAGTCAGTCTGTGAAAGGATTAGATTTCCGTGATCCATGCCTCATATTAGGCTTCAATGCTGCAAGTTCACAGCACCCTACGCAATTGGAGAGTTGGGTGAAGCTCCGTTATCACTTTATTCCACCATATTAGAGAAGGACACAGGTTTTGTACTTGTAATCCTTTGCACATGCAGTCTTCAACTCTGCCCTTGGGAAGCTGAGCAGAAGCAAAGATGCTTTTCCTGCACAAATGAAGGAAAATTGCAATGAGTTCACTTCCAAAATGCTCCTGTGCACCCTGTACTCTACATTTCAGAGCTAGGTTGCTTGGCTCTCCTATTAGCTATGATGGTGTAGAATGTGGGATGACAACCCAAAAAAAGGGGCACTAAAGGAAGTGTTAAAAAAAAAAAGAAGGCATCTCAACCTTGGAAACATTCAGGGCAAAATAAGAAATGAGTGCAGTAAATAGAACCATTTTTCTTTTTCATAGGAATCAAGGGAAAGGCGAGCAGCACCCCATTCCTGAAATGGCCAACGGAGTATCGCACCATCTTACGGCATCCGTATGGACGTCATTATTACTTCTGTGTTATATCCGCGAAAGAACAGCAGAAGTGGCATGCTGTGTTTCAGGATTGTGTGCGCCATCTTAACAATGGTAAGTCTGCTCTCCACTTCATTTTGTTATTACAAATCACTATTTTCTCTGCTCTCTTGAAGGTGGGGTGTCGATTGCATGTGACTCTTGAGTAAGTGCAAGCTTTTAGATTTAGTACTTAAACCCGATCCTATCCACATGCTCATTTTTCAGCAGGGATCACTGGGTAGGAGTGGAAACCTTGGCTGATTATTTAGAAACATAGAAAAATAGGAGCAGGAGTAGGCCATTTGGCCCTTCGAGCCTGCGCCGCCATTCAATATGATCATGGCTGATCCTCTATCTCAATACCATATTCCCGCTCTCTCCCCATACCCCTTGACTCCTTTTGCATCTAGAAATCTATCTATCTCCTTCTTGGATATATTCAGTGACTTGGCCTCCACAGCCTTCTGTGGTAGAAAATTCCACAGGTTCACCACCCTCTGAGTGAAAACATTTCTCCTCCTCAGTCCTAAATGCCCTACCCCATATCCTGAGACTGTGACCCCTCGTTCTAGATCCCTCCAGCCAGGGGAACCATTCTCCCTGCATCCAGTCTGTCTAGCCCTGTCAGAATTTTATATGTTTCAATGAGATCCCCTCTCATTCTTCTAAACTCTAGTGAATACAGGCCTAATCGACCCAATCTCTCCTCATATGACAGTCCTGCCATCCCAGGAATCAGTCTGGTGAACCTTCACTGCACTCCCTCTATGGCAAACCTTTCTTAGGTAAGGAGACCAAAACTGCACAGCGTTTCCACTCCAACCTCCAGTCCAGGACCAGTCCAACACTACATGGCTGGGATTGGCTATCTATGCAAGCACCAGTCATCATCCTTGGGACATTAATGGGCTATATAGCCTGGTACTACACCATGTGGTGAATTTATGAACTGTGCTATCAGGAGGTGTTGCTCTTTGTTTTATATATACTGTTAATACTTATTTGCACTTCGAATGTGTTGCCTATTTATAACTTAACCATAACATTTAGGAACATGTATAAACTGCGTAAGGTAGCAAAATACTGCGGATGCTGGAAATCTGAAATAACAGAAAATGCTGGAAAAACTCAGCAGGCCAGGCAACATCCGTGGAGAGAGAAATAGAACTGTAGTTCTGTAGAAGGGTTTCGACCAGAAACGTTGACTCTTTTTTCTCTCTCCACGGATGTTGCCTGGCCTGCTGAGTTTTTCCAGCATTTTCTATTATAAACTGCGTAGACCTATTTAAGCCAAGTAGATACCATTTCTGCCACCTGACCGTGGAATTGACTGTGTTTGATCAGTGTGAGGTTTACTTTAGGCTGCTGTAAATGCTTGATGTGAATTGCCTGATTCTAGCAATAATTTTGAGGCCAGTGTATGCTTTGTTTTATATATTGATTTGAAGTAGCCTCTGTTTGGGTAAGAGCTTTTAGCTGAGGCTGAAATTCTATTCTGTGTGAATACAATCAGCCAGTCTCTCTTTAATGCTGGACCTTGTTAACATGGAATGATCAGAAACTTTTACAAACAGCTCTTTGCATCATCAGCTAAGTATTGCATTCCCTCTATTTGGCCGCACAAGTTTGTCATCTATCAAAAAAGGCACTTGCTAAAATGACAACAAGGATGGCTTTGTCACTGTGTGCTAAATGTTAATGTTGGAAAAACAGTCTACACAGCATGAAGCATTAAATATTCAGTATCCGTCGCAGTGCTAGGAATCGAAGCTGAGGGAGTTAGGCTATAAATTAATTGAGTTGTTGCAGCCTCTGCATTGCTTGCAGCAGATGCAGGTCACTGAGCAAAGAATAAACCCATGTTTAACGTTCAGTTAAATAGTTAAGCACCGAAAGGCTCGTAATGCTGCATATGAAGGTTGGTACACATGTTGGTACACAGTGATGATGGAGGAGGAGGATGAGCCTTTGTCTTAGCATCCATCTTTGTCTGATTATGCCTCTGACATGCCTTGTACCATCTTTCTATGTTGGTCACTATATATAAATGCTTGTTAATACTCAATTATTAGATTCACAGTCTAGGAGCTCTGACTATCAAAACTTAATACTAAATGCACCTTACTGCTATAATTCAGCAAGCACATGAAAAATGGACATTTTTAAAGAGTATAAAATGCTGGATATAGATAGTCCAACAAACTTTTCATCCCTTTGATTTTATAGGGTTTACAAGACTCCTGCTAGTGAATTTCAGACGAGGTGTAGGTCAAAAACGTCTCGCCAATCTTTTGCTTTCTTTTGTTGCCTTCTCTCTCCTTTTCCCCGCCGGCCCATCAATCGTCTAAAGCATTATTAAACATTGACCCAAAGGAGGGGATATTACGAGGAGTGACTAAAAGCATGATCAAAGCGGTGGAATTTAACGAGGGTCTTAAAGAGGAGAGGGATGTGGAGAATTGGGAGGAACCTTGGGGTTTCCAGAATATGGGGCCAAGATGGCTGAATGCACGGCCACCAATAGCAGGGTAAAAGGGTAGTAGGTGTGTGGGGAGGGAACGCACAAAAGGCCAGAGTTGGTGGAACGGCGAGTTCGGGGTTAATGGGTGAGTGGGACTTCCGGGATAGGATATGTGCAGCAGAGGTTTGGATGAACTGAAGTTTATGGAGGATGGGAGGTTAGCTAGGAGAGCATTGGATAGTCCAGTCTGAAGGTTTCAATTGCAGATGGGCAGTGGTAGGCGGGTGATGTTCGAGATGGATATAGAAGGTCTTTGTAATGGTGAGACTATGGGGTCGGAAGCTCAGGTAGGAGTCAAATAGGATGCCAAAGTTGTGAGCAATCGTGTTCAACTAGTTAGTTGTTTAACTGATTATTAATTATTTATATTATTATTGAAACTGAGTTAACAAACAACTTAAAACGACGCGGTTGACTTTGGTGGGAAGAACTGTTTTTGTGCTTTGCCAACATCATTTTGAATGTGAACCGAGGTTTGTTGCTTTGGATGTTTGCTTCTCCCTCTGTGGAAAGATGACTCAGTGGTTCGCACTGCACCCCTTTCATTAAGAAAATGTGAAGAGGAGAGCTGCTTATGGTTGTGCTTTTGCCACTTGCCAAAGACTAAGCAGATCACACACACACTCTCTCTGACAGCTGTTGAAATTTAAGTGAATTGCAACAGCATCGATCCAGTTCTCCCAAGACCTGAACTCTGTGCAGTATCTGGAGTCTGTCAGTGAATTTTGCTGTCTTTGTTCTGCGTGCCCTAGACTTGGATGGATGGCGAATGGCAATATGCGAGTTGTGTGTGTGTGCGGTGCAGAGCTGAAGGGCAGTACATTGATTGCTACCTGTGGCAAAGTGATTATGGATTCCATTCCAGTCAATTAAACTTTCGATACAGGGCTTGCCTGCTCAGGCACATTGTTCCAATGTATCAGGGGTGAATGACAGAACTATGGGTTGCTGTGATGAAGCAAACCATTGTCACTTGATTCAATCCTGTAAAACAACTTATTTTATGTAACGTTATTTAATTGAATCTCTAGGTGTCTCTGTTTTGATATCTCTCTCGTTCATTTTTTTTGGAAATCAGAAAGGTGATGTGTGCTTTTAATAAATTGCCTGTAGGATTGTTCCAGGGCAATGTTGGGAAAACAACATTTTTAAATGTGAGATATTGGACATGGTGCTTTTGTTGATCAATTCTTCACAACTCAAGATTAGGATTAGTGGTTTGGGGAGTGACTTGAATGTACACGTAGGAAAGCAATTTAGTTTCTCTTTGGTAAGCAAGGGGGTGAAAGGTTATCGGGGGTAGGCGGGAATGTGGAGTAATCAGATTAGCCATGATCTTATTGAATGGCGGAGCAGGCTCGAGGGGCCGAGTGGCCTACTCCTAATTCGTATGTTCATATGTATAAATCAATGGGTACACTTTTAGTTTTGTTCTTCAAGCTAGGAAGCTTAATATTGTCTAATTTTTGTTGTTTAGTGTGTGAAAGATCTTGGTGTTGGGGAAGGGAGAGTTTTACAAGTTTGGCTTCTGGTCTCACCCTCGAGCACAAGGCAGAGTAAAGCTCCCGCAGCAAACTCGTTTCCACACCCTCTCTTCCACCTCCTCCCCCACCACGCTTGGGCATGCACACATCGCACCACTGAGTCACTAGATTAATCACTGCCCATTTTTTGGCTTTTTTTGTGTGACTTTGTCAATTTAGTGCTAGATTACGGCCATTTTGGTTGCTGTGAGCTCCGGTAAAAGCGCTCCACCTAATGTTTAAACCTCCCTCAGAAAAGGTAAACTTCCATCCCATGAATTTAGACTGCATTTGAACCAGAGGTAAAAGAGTAGTGTGCTAACATGCCACACCGCTCCATTCTCAGCCAGGCGAGCTTTCAGAATATTCTGTCTCTGTTGCACGTTGGTACTTTAAGATGGCCATGGCATCCCATAACTTGTTTAGTTTTTGTTTGACATCAGGGCAATCCAGTGTCTCCTTATTGGTTTATTTAGAAACTGCATAACTGCTTTGCACCATGGGAGTAAACAGTGAGCTGTAACACGCCTTCAGTTTGCATGTCCTGCTGAAACTGTCCAGTCGTTCTTTGTGATTCATTATTTTGATCAGAAGCATAATCATCTGTGCAGACAGATTGAACCTAATTTCTCCAATGATGGGGATTTAGCTACTCGTTGATGTATGAACAAACAAACACATCTATGTATAGCATTTGCTTTATTTCCTATTGATTTTAAATGAGCAGAATTTTAAAAGGCAAAAATATTATGGAACCAAATTTTTCCCTGGATATGGGAATTCAAAGAGCGTGCCCACATTTGCTTTTTATCCTGCACCTGTGGGCATAACTCATGTTGATTATTGAAGTTGCACTGCATCTTCTGAACTGGTGATGGAAGTCAGCAAGTAAAATTGTCCAGTTTAGGGGAGTGGGTTCACTCTGCACCCTCCCCCTTTCCCCCCCACCCCCCCCCCCCCGGCGCAGCCCCCAGAATTGAGTTCCCTCAGTAGCAATCCCCATTTTCTGCACTGTTCTCATCACTAAACATCTCCTGAGATTTATTTTTTTCCACTTAAAGTTCCATGCACAAGACCAGGTTAATCTTTGGCTCAAAAGTCTCCTGTTAAACACTTGAATGCTAATGATGCGACTGGTAGCTCAATCACACGGAGAAGAAAGTTCTCCTGCAGGATTAAGGGATCATACTAAAGTGAGTGCTGTGTGCTTCTATACATCAGTTTATGGCCTCCTCATTTTTCATCTATTAATAAAATGGACTACTTCCATGTGTACACATTTTTGGTTCAGTTTGCAGGCCATGTCTCTCCATCAGCCATTTCAAGTCGAGTGTTAAAAGATCCAGAATCCCAAAGCTGACTGACCTTGTACTTGAATGTGATCTTTTCACTGTTATTCTTTCCTAATGACTTCCTGCATTCCATTGGTTTGCCAAAAAAAGCAAAAGAAGAGGTCCAGCGTGGCCAGCCTTAACCGGCCTAACCCTTGTAGGAGCAGCTTAATTAAGTTGGTAGTGGGAACACTCCCGAGGTGAGCCTCTGGCTTTTTGTTCACTAAGTTATGTAGAATAAATAGAGACTAATTAGTTCTGGAGAAAAAGTTCCCTTTACGGTGGCGGCAGTGCCTCTTCAAAGGGTCTTGACACGTACCACATTTGTACAGAGAGGAGTGCGCATTGGCTCAACTAACAAAACAATGTCTTCGCAGCAGTTCTTGCGTCCAAGTGGTCCCAATTAAATGTTTTAATGCTTATCCCATCTGTTTCTTGTAAATCAAGTGCAAAAACCCTATTAAAGATTTGCACTGGAGCAATTCTGGGACATGCTGAGTGAGAACCCTTGACAATCACCACGACAATACACAGATGCTGAATCTGCTCTAAACCTGCCCACTTTGCTGCAACCGGTCCATTGATGATAACTGACGTTTATTGAGCATTTTTTTGTCTAGCTTTGGTACCTCATTTCAGGAAACTGCAAGGCATTTTAAAGACCACAGATAATGTTCTTAATGGACTAAACTGCAGCAGGCCCTGCCCATTACATTTATGTTATCTTGGAGCCTGACAATGTAATATTGTAAAGCTAGAGGGATCTAGGTCTATTGAGGAAGGTGTAGCAATTCCCTCTTATTGCTGAAAAATCTGTCTTTTTTTGGCAAATTGAGCCAATCTTCTGCCACCTTACTTGTAATTTTGTGTAGGGTCTATGATGGAGTGGATTGTCATGCTCCATGGAAGGAATATGCTTGATGGAGCCAATGGCCTTGTATTACTTTTTCATTTTTTAACCTAGGAATAGGCTGGTTTCCAATAAATAAATGTGATGGGAAAAGTACATTGCTGCTTAGTTCGAGTTCCTACCCAAATTGCCAATTGGGGGATAATGAGTATAAGTGACCTGGGGAGTTTAAGCTGCCATCCCGCTGAGTTGCTGTCTGATATAATTGATGTTTGTTTCATATTCAGTTTTTAGATATTTTTCCCACAACAAGTGTTCCTGTTGATTTTGACAGCTCATGGTGTTGGACTATTTTTCCAATACTGTGTGTTTTTTGTAACTTTTATTTTTCTAAAAATGTCATGGGCTTTTTGATACCTCTGGCATTTGTCGAGCAAACATGGTGGGGAAATCTGAAGAAGGGGAAAAAAAATTCTTCCTTGTCCACTGCAGCAACAAAATGTGCTGCAATGGGCTCCCTGCTGAAGCGAGTGCGATGTAAATGGGGAGAAGTCACGTCCAGTGCGGACATCCTGGCAGAGCTGTAGCACTGGAAGTGGAACCAGCTGCAGCGTAAAACCAAGAACTCCTCGCTGTGCAGCTGGAACAAGGCAGATGTGATCGGGTACCCTGCCGTTTAAGGGAGGGTGGAGATCTGTTCGTAGAGCAGAACGTCTTGTTCTGAGGGGAGCTGCATGTGGTGCAGGAGTTTGTCACTGCTCTTGTACTGTTGTGTCTAATCGTTGGTAATTAATGCAGAGAATTTCTTCTTGTGCCAGAGTCAATAAACAAGCTGCGGTTTATGTTCCACAACTATTTATATGCTGTAAAGAGATTAAATGAAAGGAGAGGGCTGGGTACCGGATGACAATTATACTGAGTTTATAAATGAGCATTTTACATAGACTGTATAGGGTGAAGAGTGTTGATAACTAATTTGGGCTCCTAACTTTTCAATCAAAAGCCCTCACCAACTTCCCAGAGCCTTCACACTTCATGTAATTAAAATTTGTTCAAGATATATTCAGTTTTGCCAAAGCTAAGGGGTCATGTTTAAGACACAAACGGCATCTCGAGGATAAAGTTACATTAAAATTGAAGCTTGTGGATTTGAGAGACTTGAGCTTGAAGGAGGTATCCTGCTAAGATGCAATGTGCACAAATATGTTTGTCTTTCGTGTTTGCACAAAACAAAAAGCTTTTTGTCCTTTTTTTTAAAAAAAACGTGAAACAGTATATGTGAACATTCCCCTGGAACAAGCAATTCTCCTGAAGCTGGACCAGCACTGAGCTCTCACGGGGCAGTCGTCGTCTTCAATTGCTTGTGCGCTTCTGACACATGCCCTCCGAAACCCTCTGCCACTCATTTACATAGCTCCACCCCTATGCGAAACAATAGCAAACGTGAGTTCTGTGGATTTACGCAGATAATGTGCTGGTGTAGATTTATGCCCCAAAATTTAGGCTTAGCACAGCCCAGAGTCACCCGATAGTGGCGCAACTGAGATTTATGGTTCGAATTTTTCTTCCTGAGACCTGCATTATTCTTGACTAAGTACTATCCGTCTTGGTACACCTTGGATCCCCAAACTCCCAGTTATGTTAAACTTGCATAGACCCTTTGGTTGACCACACTTGGATTACTGTGAATAGTTCTGGTCTCCATATTATAAAAAGGATATAGAGACACTGAAGGTGCAAATTTATGTTTTTTTTTTTTTTAACTAGAATGAAACCAGAACTGAGAGTTTATACCCATCAGGAAAGATTGAACAAGCTGGGGCTCTTTTCTCTAGAAAAGAGAAGACTGAGGGGTGACCTGATAGAGGTCTTCAAGATTTTGAAAGGATTTGTTAGGGTAAACGTAGAGAAGATGTTTCCACTTGCGGGAGAGACCAGAACTAGGGGCCATAAATATAAGATAGTCGCTAATAAATCCAATGGGGAATTCGGAAGGAGCCGCTTTACCCAGAGAGTGGTTAGAATGTGGAACTCAATACCACAGGGAGTAGTTGAGGCGAATCGCATAGATGCATTCAAGGGGAAGCTAGATAAGCACGAGAGAGAAGGGAATAGAAGCAAATGTTGATTTTGGGGGGGGGGGGGCGGGGCGGTTAGATGAAGAGAAGTGGGAGGAGGCTCATGTGGAGCATAAACACCGGCATGGACCTGTTGAGCTGAATGGCTTGTTTCTGTGCTATAAATACGATATATGTAAGTACCTGGAATGGCCTTCTCAATGGACATACCTTTGTTCTGCATAGTAATGCAAGAGGAGCAGAGACGCAAGATGCTCAGACAGTGAGACGCCATGGCAGAAGAAGGTAGCCCACTCACTATTACTCCTAATGCTGGTGCTTCATTTGCGGTTGTTTTAAGCTGGTTTTTACACTCCCGCACAGGCAAATGAGCTCCACAGGGAATTTCAGCGTAAGTTCCAGTCAGCCAGGTCGGTGCAGGAACTGTAAATTTCAGCATAATTTCTGCATGTGGTTCAGGAAATTCAGGGCCATGATGTCTGTGCAGAAGCAACATAAACACAACAGTAAAGTGGGGGGGAAAATGCAAGTTCCCCTCCAAGTCACACACCATCCTGACTTGGAAGTATATCGGCCGTTTCTGTACTGTCGCTGGGTCAGAATCCTGCAACTCCCTCCCTAACTACACTGTGGGAGTACCTTCACCACAGGGACTGCAGCGGCTCAAGAAGGCAGCTCACCACCACCTTCTTGAGGGCAACTAGGGATGGGCAATAAATGCTGGCCTTGCCAGCGATGCCCACATCCCAGGAATGAATAAAAAAACACGCACTGAATGTTTAGGACTGAAAGCTTTTTAAATTGCATAAAGTTGGTGAAGAAAGTATGTTTTTGTTTGCCAATGCCAGAAATGGTTTGGACAGTTGTCCATTATTTAAGGATCTTTGATGTAATGCACAGAGCTTAGGGTTTTCCCACTAAGGGCGTCCATAGAGAACACCAGCTGCCTCGATTTTAAAACCTTACTTGAGGGACATGACTCATGACAGCATCCTGAGACATGTGGAATGTTGTTTATTGTGCCCATGCTTAAAAACAACTCTTTCATTCCAAGAAACTATTCCCACTGCTGGTGAAAGCTGTGATGAACTGTGTTATGAATCTTTGCTATCTTATACTTTGTCCAATTTACTGTACTTTATAATACTTCCTGATTTTGCAAATAACTGAGTCTCTGGCCCTTGGGTAATATTTTCTTTCTATCCCAAGTGAGCCTGGAAGCTTAGTATGAGGTAAGGCTTCATCCAGTAGCTGCAGTGTGACTGGGATCATTGTCAATCTCCTTGGTCCATGCATTTTGCAGGGGCAGAAAGAGGAAGATTTCACTTTGTTCAGAATGGCCTCTGTTTGTAATTGTCGTCAGGCTGCCGAGTGAGAACCATGCAAAAGAACCCAAAACTGTAATAGCCTCCATGGGGTGAATGGCCAGTTGAGCAAAGTACTAGTTTCTTGTTGGAGCCCATGGAGTGCTGTTGATTCCCACCCCAAATGAATCTGCACTTTCACCAGATCAAAGGAGAATTTTTGGGGTGGGGAAGGAAAATGCAATTGTAGATTTTGAATAATGGACACAGTTGTTTACACTTCTCACCAGCAATAAATTGTTGGACATGACTCCATTCTCTGGGGAGCAGCCTGTTGTGATTGCTGTTCTTTCTGTGCAGTTTGGCTCGAATGCTCAACAGTTCATGTTATACTGATTTCTCCAGCCACCGCAGGATGAAAACTTCAATGGCTATAATGACTGATCTCAAACGATTAGACTTTTCTCAGTCTTGCTCTTTGACTGAGAGGAGGAGTTTGCCACTGTCTAGATTATTTTAGTGAATATTCTTAAGAAATGTAAAGTGTGTCATATTTCTCGGATTCATCTTCATTACTTTTTTCAGCTGTTTGACAGTGTCAAGGCTCCAATGGGCACACATTACTGGGATGTTTCAGTGTGCTGTCGGATTTATTGAACTAATTTTTAAAAATTTAATTCATTTCCTTTTAGATTAGATTATTTTTGGTAACTGAATTGTGTTCTTGTACTTTATAGGTTTAGATTTTAATTGGAAGAGAAACCTCTAGAAGGAGCTGGCTTGTGTAATTAACATAGAAGGACCAATTTAAATTACATTTCAAAGTACAGTTTTTTAAAAATCTCCTGAAGTAGGTTTTTTTCATTTCATAGGATCACAAAGTGCAGCAAAGAAGGAGGCCATTCAGCCCATCATGCCTGTTGGCACTAGTTCTTCAACTGAAGCTGTCTACTCTGATCTCAATTACCCGCTTTTCCCCCTGTATCCTTGTATATTCTTCCTTTTCCAATACCTAACCAATTCCCTTTTCAATTATGTTAGTTACTGGTTCAATTGCAACTTGTCATGAAATATTCCATTTTTAATTTTGTATGGGGAAAGTTTCTTCTAACTTTCCCCCTTCATTCTTGCAGTGATAATCCTTACTACCAATTTGACAACCGTACTACCAATTTGACAACCTATCTTTCACTGCTTACTCTCTCTCATCACCTTTCATAAGCTCTATTAAATCCTACTTTACCCTTCTCTGTCCCTGTAAGAGAAAAGTTACAATTTTTCAAGGCACGGCTAACTTAGTCAGTAGAGCATGAGATTCTTAATCATGTTTTAAATTTTTTCTGGCTCAGGCATGATGTGCCAAGCAGCCTCTTTCTGTGCTGCATCATTCTATGATTCTTCATGACCATGACTTCTTTCCTGGTATCATTATTGGGACTTTTCTCTATACCCTTTCCAAGTAAACCTTAGATAGACAACGTGACTATTTGAGCCAAGCTGTAAAATAGACCAGCTTTGCATGTGTTGTGACATGGGCACCAAGTCTAGTTCTGCTGCATCCTTCTCTGAATATTTATGGCCAGTGGGAACTGAGCAAATAGCATGTTGATGAATCATGAATCATTGGTCATCATTTACCCAAGGGCTTCTAGAAGGTACAAGGTTATCTGATTTCTATGTCTAGGGTGGTCCGGGCATTAAGTAAGTAGCGAGCACAGTGTTTTGAAATCTACTTAATACATTTTTTTTTTCTGGATGTGTTTACTTAGTTGTACGTTATTTCTGTTGCGCACAAATAAAAGTGCTCGACCTTGGTAGCACTTTTTTCTTCGAGTTGCTGAGACTGTAGTGTCCGTGTGTAGATAAAGACACTGAAGACAGGAGTTGGTTCATAGGTATTTACTAAGCAAGTCTGGGGGGGGGGGTTCTAAAGGATATACACAATACACAGGCTTATATAGCCCAAGTGGCAATTACCGGCATTACGCACACCTGGGGCTCTTAAAGGCACATACACCATAATTGCTCTTAAAGGCACATACACCACAATTCCTCCCCTTCTAGCTAACTAGTACATCATATTTTAAGTAATTATTAATTACATGTTATATGCAAAATAATATACATTGCTGTATTAATTAATTATAAGTTAGTCTCTCAGGAGGCTTCCTGACTCGGTCTGGATAACGCCTCGGGGGTGTAGTAGTTTCTGGTGGTGTAGTAGGTTCTTCTGGCAAGGCTGATTCGGCTTGAAGGCCAGTGTCGGGTTCATCGGGCTCCAGTATCACCGGATCGGAGGTAGATATGGGTATCTCTACTTCATCGTTAGATGTATAGAGTGGTGGTGTAGGTTGTCCCTTTTCGGATGACTCGATGATTTGGTCAGCATGGCGCCTTATTATGCTGTCTCCGATGTCCACGGTCTACATCAGTGGTCCTAATCGTGTGCAGATAGTTCCAGGCTGCCATTTCTCGGTACGGTAGTCCCGGGCCAAAACCGGTTGGCCTATCTGGAAGGCCCTAGTTGGCCTTTCATTCATGCCCTGAAACTGCCGGTTCTCCACGTCCCTTCGGATGTTGGGCTTGACCAAATCCAGCCGGCATCTTAGGTTTCTATTGTAGAACGTCATGGCGGGAGTTTGGTTAGTAACCATATGCATTGCATTCCTATATGCAAATAAGAAGTTATCCACCTTGTGCTGAAGTTTTATGTCTTCATTACCCATGGCCTTGATGGCCTTCTTGAAGGTCTGGACAAACCTTTCAGCCAATCCATTGGTGGCGGGATGGTATGGGGCGGACGTGTAGTGCTTTACCCCATTGTTCTTTAAGAACTTTCTGAATTCTTCGGACACAAATTGCGGTCCATTATCAGAACATATCTGCTCCGGCAGCCCATTCCTGGCAAATATGGTCCTTAATACTGTGATGGTTTTTTCCGTGGTGGTGGAGGACATCTTTATTACCTCCAGCCACTTGGAGTGTGCATCAACTGCGATTAAGAACATTGAGTCCATAAATGGACCAGCAAAGTCGATGTGCACCCTTTGCCAGGGAGATGAGGGCCACTCCCATGGATGTAGAGGGGCCTGTGGTGGAGCATTTTGGACCTTCTGGCATCCTAGGCAGCTCTTGGTCATGTCTTCGATGTCTCCATCGATACCTGGCCACCATACAAACGCCCTAGCTAGGTTCTTCATTTTCACTCCACCCAGATGCCCCTCGTGAAGCTCCTTTTTAGCACTTTATCCTGGAGTTTGGGTGGAATCACCACTCTGGATCCACACATCAAGGCTCCTCGGCACACTGACAGCTGTTCTCTTCTTTGCGAGAATGCTGGCAACAGTGGTTTGCCATGTGCTGGCCATCCCTTCACTGTTAAATCGTAGACCCGTGAGAGAGTAGGGTCATTTCTTGTCTCCCTTTCAATGGCAGAATTTGTCACCGGTAGACATTCCACTATGGTAGAGTGGAATATCTCTACTGGGTCTACTGTAGGTGCCTCTTCTATCGTTGGCAACGGTAGGCGTGATAAACCGTCAGCATTCCCATGCTATTTTGACCCTTTGTATTCAATGTTGTATTGGTGTGCCCCTAGAAAAAGGGACCACCTCTGTAGTCTTTGTGCCGTCATAATGGGGACACCTTTTTTTAGGGTTGAATATGGAGATGAGGGGTTGATGGTCAGTCAGCAAGGTAAATTTTTGTCCGTGTAGGTAATGGTTGAATTTCTTCACTCCCCATACCAGGCTGAGTGCTTCCCTGTCTATCTGGGCATAGTTACGCTCAGCTGAGTTCAATGAGCGTGACGCAAAAGCTATCGGCCGTTCCGAGCCATCAGGGAATCTATGGGACAATACCGCTCCTGTGCCGTAAGGGGATGCATCGCACGCCAGTCTGATGGGTTGTAATGAGCCAAAATTTTCTCGGATGTGATTAAGTCTTTACATTTATGGAAGGCACGTTTACAGTCTTCGTTCCATTTCCAAATCACTCCTGTCTGTAGAAGATCATTAAGAGGGTGTAGAATAGTTGATAAGTTCGGTAAAAACTTATGATAGTAATTTATTAATCCCAGGAATGACCTTAATTGTGAAACATTTTCAGGTGCTGGGGCTTTTATAACTGCTTCAATTTTTTCAGGTGACTTATGCAACCCTTCCTTATTAATTATGTGGCCACAATATGATATCTGATTTTGGAAACATTCGCACTTGGGGCGATTTGCTCGTAGGCCTCGTTCTTTCAGCCTAGTGAGCACCTGCTCCAAATTGGCAAGGTGCTCGTTGTCGTTTTCTCCTGTTATAAGGATGTCATCTAGGTAGCATTGAGTCCCCGGAATCCCTTGCAGGACTTGCTCCATAGCTCTTTGCCAGATAGCTGGAGCTGATGCTATTCCAAAAACCAGTCGATTGTACTGGTACAGGCCTTTGTGTGTGTTTATTGTGAGATACTTTTTAGAGGTCTCCTCAACCTCCATCTGTAGATATGCCTGTGCCAAGTCAATTTTGGTGAAACGTTTCCCTCCGGATAGTGAGGCGAAAATATCTTCTATCCTCGGAAGAGGATACTGTACCGTGTGAAGGACCGGGTTTACAGTCACCTTAAAGTCCCCACAGATGTGAATTTTTTTCTGTTCCTCAGAGTTATTTTTCAATTTTTTTCATGACTGGAACGATGGGTGTTGCCCATTCGCTCCAATCTATTTTGGATAATACGCCTGCCTTTTCCAAATTCTTCAGCTCTGCCTCGACTGCCGGATGTATTGCGTATGGCACCGGTCTAGCCTTAAAATTTTTTGGAATTGCTGCATCTTCCACTTTTATCGAGGCGGTGATGCCTTTCAAGGTTCCTAGTTTTTCTTGAAACACTTCTTTGGCGTTGGCCAAGATGTCTTTTAATCGTTCAGGTATGATGTCATCATTGTTTTTTTCCTTACTGGTCACCGTCAGTGCCTGAATGGAGTGCCAGTCTAAACGTATCTTCCTTATCCATTCACGTCCCAACAACGGTGGACCACCATCTTGTAGAATGTATAAATACAACTTTTGTATTTCTTTGCCGTTGTATACCACAGGCACCCTTATTTTTCCTTTGGGGTAGACTTTCTGCCCCGTATATGTTTTTAAGATAATGGATGTGTCTTTTAGAGGTATATGCGAAAATAGCCTCTCGTAATCTCGTCGATTTATTACGGTTAGAGCTGATCCTGTATCTAGCTCCATTTTAACTGGGGACCCTGCTATTGTGAGGGTAACCCAAATGGTTTGGTAATCCTCTTTGGCAAGTACATTATGTAATTTGAGACAGCTTAGTCTCTTGTTTCCGGAGTCGCTATCGCTATTCTGGTCTTCGGAGCTATTGTCCGTCATCATTTGTACCTTCCTGTACTTTATTGATTTTTTTGTTTTCTGTCAGTGGATTTATTTTGTCCAGATTGGCATACCCGTGCAATGTGTCCAATCTTACCACATTGCCTGCATGCTTTGCCCTTGAACCAGCAGTCCCTCTGGTTATGGGTGGATCTGCCGCAGCGATAACATCTTCCGAACTCCTGCGTCCTTTTATGGGTGCCGAAGTCCTGTGTCTCTTGTTGTATCTCTGCAGCTCCTTTTGCTGCTGCTTCGTATGATACAGCCATACTGAAAGCTTTGTCCAATGTTAACTCTTTTTCAGAAAGCAGTCTTTTTTGTGTTCCTTCACTTAAGAGACCGCAAACAAATTTGTCTCGAAGATAATCCGATAGTCCTGCTCCGAATTGGCAGTACTTTGATAGCTTTCTTAATTCGGTTAGGTAATCAGCGTTACTTTCATTCTTGTGTTGATTTCTCTTGAAGAACTTGAATCGTTCCGCTATCAGCAGCGGTGTTGGGCTTAAATGCTCCTGCAGGGTATCAACAATTTCTTTAAAAGTCTTGTCCTTTGGTTTGGCTGGAGTGATTAAATTTCGTAACAGCCCGTATGTCTTCGCGCCCATTAAGTTCAGAAGTACTGAAGCTTTTTTTTCATCTGTTATTCCATTTCCAGTGCAATAAACCTCTACTCTTTCCACGTATGTGGTCCAATCTTCTATTTCGCCATCAAAAGCCTCAATATTACCAGATTTAGGCATTTCAGAAAAGATATGGCGCTTCCCGTGCTTTTTTTCTCTCTCTGTAGCAACGATATGGCGCTTCCCGCGCTTTACCGCCGCTGCTACCGATAACAACGCTGTTTTACTGTGGTTTCCGTTTATTCACTGTTGGAGACTCGTTCCCGACGGAGGTCTAAACGCTGACCTGCTTGCCGCGCCGGCCATCTCTCGAGTGCACCCTCCCAGTCCGTTATTGCTTGCCTCCGATTTCGCTGCCTGTCTCAGCTGTAGAGCCCGCCGCTGGAGCTCCAGCCTGACGCCCAGGAAGGATTAGCGCAGTACCTGTCACCAGCTTGGCCAGCTGGTGAAACCACAGTTTCTCTTACTTCCTTGAGTCTTCTGGACGCTGGAGAAATCGATGTCCTTGAGGTGCTGCCGAATTGCAGGTAAGTCCGTTTCCACTTCATCGCCACTGTAGTGTCCATGTGTAGATAAAGACACTGAAGACAGGAGTTGGTTCATAGGTATTTACTAAGCAAGTCTGGGGGGGGGGGGTTCTAAAGGATATACACAATACACAGGCTTATATAGCCCAAGTGGCAATTACCGGCATTACGCACACCTGGGGCTCTTAAAGGCACATACACCATAATTGCTCTTAAAGGCACATACACCACAGACACTGTCTTTCAGAAGATATGACGGGGTTCCCCGGGAGAGTTTTAATATTTACAAGGAACATTCCCCCTTTTCCCCCCACCCCCCTTCTCTGCCCCACCAAGAATGAGTGTCTTTGCAAGAAATCACCACTTCGAACAGTTTGAATGCCACTTTAACATAGAAACATAGAAGATAGGAGCAGGAGTAGGCCATTCGGCCCTTCGAGCCTGCTCCGCCATTCAACGAGATCATGGCTGATCATCCAAGCCCTAGCACCCGGTCCCTACACCGACAGCCATCCCACCCAAGCCCTATCCCCGTAACCCCGTGTATTTAATCCCCCCTAACACTAAGGGTCAATTTTTATCATAGCCAATCAACCTAACCCGCACATCTTTGGACTGTGGGAGGAAACCGGAGCACCCGGAGGAAACCCACGCAAACACGGGGAGAATGTGCAAACTCCACACAGACAGTCACCCGAGGCCGGATTTGAACCCGGGTCCCTGGCGCTGTGAGGCAACAGTGCTAACCACTATGCCACCGTGCTGCCCAGTTACTTACCAGTTCACTTCAATTCTTTGTAGTGCATTAGCATAGTACGGCACGACCCTTCCATCTCCTTCAGCTTAGACCCACAAATGCATATTTACTGTCAAGTGACAACAGTAATATAGATTCACTGCTTCCTACGTGTTAACTTCATTTACAAAAGCCAGAGACATGTAGTCTACTCATTGCAGAATAGAATGTAGAGCCCAAAAGGGGAGGCGGGGGAAATTTTAAACTGTTCAAAGAATGTGCCTGAATCTCCATGCTAGCAAAGCTGCAATGGTATTTCTTCAGCATCAGTTGCCCTTCGGAAACATTTTCCGAAAAGTCTGACTGGACAGGACATGAATCATCCCAGAGGCTGTCTTTCTGGATTCCCATGCAAGTGCTTCCTGAGAGTGACCAAGCATGAGTTATAGTTTAATCTGCACATTTATTGTGAAAATGCATTCATATATAACTCCTTCCATATGTTTCATTTTCCAATGATTTAATGGTTGTGGCTAATGGTTCATAACTATTGACTTAAGTAAATTGCCCTCTTTCCCTTAGTAATCGTTCTGTATGATTTATTCTTTCCTACTTGTGTGTTATCATTTCTTTTTCACATGATTATCAGGTTTCCTCTTAGCTGTTCAGTCGGAGGAGTGAAGATCCAGCAAAAATGTCTTCAAAGTAGCTGCTGAGCATCTTTTATTTGGGTTGGGGGCGGTGGGGGGAAAGAGAAATTAGTTGGTCTGATCTCGGTTGGGATGGCAGTAGGTTCTGCCTACTAGCTATAGGCTATAACTGGCCTCGCTTTCCCCACCTTCTGCCTAATCTAAGGTATTTATAAAATGGCAGGGCAGTTTTTAAAGAAGGATTGTCACTGTTCATGTTTAATCTGTCAAAAAGGTGTTTTAAAAGGTTTGAAGATTTAAGAAGTGCTGGATGAAGTAATAAGACTGTTTTAGGCTATGAAAGGGCATTGAAGAGATGAAACGTGAGTAATACTGCTCCAAAATAGAAGGGAATATGGTCTTGAGTGGGAGAAGCCGGCAACAAAATGGAGACATCTGAAGTTGCTATAGTGAATGTCCAGATCAGAGAACTGCACCATACATAGGAGGGCAATAATACTGTTCTGCAGTTTGCATGAAGTTTTGGTTACAAAGGATCTACAGCACAGAAACAGGCCATTTGGCCCAACCAGTCCATGCCGGCATTTATGCTCCACTCGAACCTCCTCCCGTCATTCCTCATCTAAATCTATCAGCATAACCCTCTATTCCCTTCTCCCTCATATGCTTGTCCAGCCTCCACTTAAATGCATCCGTACTATTCGCTTCAACCACTCCCTGTGGTAGCGAGTTCCACATCCTCGCCACTCTCTCTGGGTAAAGAAGTCCCTTCTGAATGCCCTATTTGATTTCTTGGTGACTATCTTATATCAATGGCCTTATATTGAGGTCCCATGTACATTTAATTCTATCCATTTGATTGGGAAAAAAAATCCCAAGCAAACATCTCAGTAAGTTATATATTTCTTTTAAATAAAAGCAGAAAAGATGTTACGTTCACTATGCCACTTTCTATCAGTTACTCAGTTTTCTATTGGAGCAGTTTGTGAGACCAAAGACCGAAGGTTTAGAGTGAATATGAAAGAGGGAGTTGAGGGCTGAGCCAGTAAGGAGGACAGCATCGGGAGACGTTCATCAGATTGGTTTATAAATAGGTGTTTGGGTTTTCCTGCACTTTGAGCTGAAAATTCAATAGATTGGAGGAAGTATGTGTGCTCACCGTTGTGTGGTAAGAGTGTGTGAAATCCTGTACAGTATGAGAACAGATACCAAGGGGGTGATTTTGCCAATGGGGCTGCGTTGGAGGCGGGACTGCTGCTTGGCGGGTTGATGTCCCGCCTCCATCGATTTGTGGCCAACCCACACTATTTTCCCTTGATTGACCTTGTTAAGCCCTCCCAGCAGGCTTAGCAGGCCAATTAAGGGAAAGCCGTTTGCAGAGAACGTCAATGTATGAAGTTTCATCTGTCCAATTTTGGACAGATGAATTTTCATTGTTTGACAGCTCTGAAGCTGTCAAACAGTAGCATTCTCTGTAGTTTGATGAGGTCTTTTACAGAAATGAGATGGTTGTTGCATCTGAGAATGCAACGGTCATCTGCAACACGGAGGTCCGAGACTGTCCACATACAAACCGACTGAAGCCTGCAGGAAGAAACAAAGGTAAGTACTCTTTTACTAACACTTTGCACTTACCTCAGATACTCACCTCTCCACTCTTGCACCCATCACTTACCTTCACACCACACTTTTGCACCCGACCCCCAAGCCCTGCAGACCCAGTACTCGCCTCGCTGAGCTGGCGGGTTTCGGAGCCTTCAGGAAGCCCGCACTTGAGGGCAAAAAGGGGATAATCCTATTTTCTGCCTGTTAACTATCTGTTAATAGGCTTTAATCCCTTCCCACCCCCAAATTCTGCCATTTTCCCAGCAGTCCCACCTCCATACCTGCCTCCCCAGGGCTGGCAAAATTGCTCCCCAAAGGACAGATGTTGCATCTGCTACAGTTGCAAGTGATATTGCCTGGTACAGAACAGTAGGTAGTGGGGTAATGAAAGAGTACATGAGGGTATAATGGAAGCGGTTGTTGCTCTGAATATTAGGGAGTAGCAGAGGAAGATGTACTTCGTACTGGAATCCTATTTTCGATGACGGAAGAGACCAAATGGAGTCGTCAGAGCCGATCTGGAGATGGGAAACTAAGAAAGGAACCAAATCTTTACAGGAAGAAGTAATTGTGGAGCTAATGGCCCGAATTTTGTGGTCAGCGGTGAAGGAATGGTGCTCGCCGTTCATCACGCCGTTCATCACGCCCACAGACTTTTCGTGGGCTTTTGAGCAGCAACTTAGTTTATTCGAGATCCTTTTCCAGCGCGGCACCTGCTACAGGGATTCTGTGGCGTGAGAGAACAGGGCAATCAACAGCGTGTCTCTTCAACAGTCAGATTGAAGAATCCTCGCTGAGACACCGAATCTAAACCAGAAAGTATAAATTAGAAATTTATATAGCGAAATAAAGTCAGGGCAAGAAAGATGGGATTAAGAGAGAGATGAGAGAAAAAAAAAATTTACTTTTTATATAAAAAAAAAAAAATCCAACAATAATTAAATCCTGAAGGAATGAGACTCCACACTTATAAAATAAATTTTCAGTGCCAGCGAGGGTGTTGGGCAGCAATTAAGACTTGGCATGCAGTTAAATATTCACTTACTACTCTATGCACAAGCCTAACTTTTTCTGGCGTATTTAGTGGGTAACTAGTTGGTAAGTACAGCAACTTCACGCCGTTCCATGTGTTTGAATGCCAAATCTCTCGACGAGGTACCCCTGTAGCGAAACTTGTGGAGGAGCAGGGCAACTTGGGACAGCAACTTCCAGATTACCACGTTTGATTGCGCATGTGCGGTTGCCGGAAGTTGCTGTCCGATCTGCTGCATAATAGCGGTGAGCGTTGATAGCCTCACCATTATTCTTGATGCAAAATCCAGGCTGTTGAGTTGGAAATAAGTGTGTGACATGTGTTTGATGCTGAGTCATAGATTTTGCAGAAATTGAATTTGCCTATTTTGGGTGCAATTCAATTTGCAGTTTACTTTTTCAGATAGTTGTGTGTAGATCCTGTGTAAGCTACTGCGTCTATGAATGGGTCAGTGCCCACTCAAATGCGCACTGCCTGGCATAAATTCATGCTGAAGGTATTGCTGTTAAAATAGCTACATTTTCTGCCACATCTATTTATTTAACACATTTATGAAGCTTTGTAACAAATCACCTCATTGTGTCTCCTAATTATAGGCTTATGAAGAAAGATACCCGAATGGTTTCTTACTGGTATTGAGGTCCCTTTAATTGCCAAAACTACTTTTTTGTGCATATTTTGGTACAGGAATGTTTCCACAGTCCTCTCAGGAATTATGAAGTAAACAGATTACATTGCTGTCGAACTGAAGTCATTATTTATAAATGTAGAGCCAGTGTATGTACAGCGTTGAAAATGGTTTCCTAAGCAGATTGGGACCCGCCCAACCACAGGAATTCTCCTTCTAGATAAGTGTTAGCTTGTTGCTTTTTGCGCTATGGAAGTTGTGCAGAGCAAGCCTGCAGTGGATCCAACAAACCAAAGCTCTAATTCACCTGAAAAGCTTGGTGGTATAGATTTTGCACTGAGAGAATTTGGATATTGTAGCCCGCAGTTCAATTTGGAGCGGAGGTTTTCAGACATCTGCTGAAATTCCTGTACACGTTGCTGAATTTGAAATGGGTGCCTAATTTAATGAGCCCATCTATTATAATTATGGTGCTGCTATTAAGGTAGTTGGATATTCTGCCATTATATCTTAAATGTTTGATCTTTCTATGTCTATGATATGAATTGGCTTCTCCAATTGATTAAGTTAATTGATTGAGAGTTAAGCTTTTGAGGAATTTTAAACTTGTTCACGAGTACACACAATATTGAGCAACAGATAAGAATCGTATTGTCTGTTTCACTTTTTGTAGAAGCATTAAGTGAAGGATTGGTTCATGGAAGAAAAATGTTCATGTATAATTTTGTGGAATAATTAGTAGTTTTGTATAAAACCACATCTGCAGAATGGCGTGCAATTCATCTTTGGGTAGTTCCTGTGTTCAAGAGTAAAATTCTATAACTTTTTTTTAGAAGTGAACTTCTGCCTTTTGAGCAGGAGGTTCTCTCATATTTATCCCAATAGGCCCCGTTAATGAAGACATTTTATTTCTTGCAAGTCTTGGCTGATAATTTAAGATTTAACACTGGAAAGTTCTCACTTTTTTAATGCCATTAAGTGTCTTTTTGGAGAAGTTCAGAAGAGTTGACCATTGAAATTGAAGTGATGCTCTGTTGGTTCAGTCTCTCTTCTGTACTGGTCTCAGTACAGACAGCAATAGAGCCACCGTAGTTGGCCTCTAGGAGGGCAAAAAAAAATCAGCCGATTCCAGTTGCTGTCTAACTACTCTTGATGAAAACAGCATTTGTGTGGATATTTGGCAGAGGACAGGATCTAGTTCAGCTGCAGTGCATGACCCCCTTTCTTCTCCTCCCTCCCCTCATTTCAAATGCCGCTCACTGTTCAAACTCACAGAAGAATAGCAATTTGGATGAGTCTGTTTGGCATCTGTGGAACCATACCTCATTGAGCACTTTCAGGATAAGTGGCTCAATCAGTGGAAAAACACGAGTGCAATACAAGACCAGTTTGGGCACTTTCAGTCTGGATGCCATCAGTTAGGTACTTGTGAGAAGTTTTGGAAACTAGCTAACCTACTGAGATAATCCAGTTTAAACAGTATATATACAAAACAGTGGGATCTCTTTAAAGATGACATGCTAATAATTGGGATGAGCCGCACTAAGTTTACACGATACTGGTTGCAGAGGATGCAACTTGCAGAATATCGCGAGGAGCTGTATTGTAGGACAGACCAGTTTAGTCACGACAACTTTGTGTGAAAATCAAAAAATGCCGCTTGCACCAGAAGATGAGATGAGGAGTCCAAACGATTTGGGCACGTGGATAATTTTATTTTTGTCAGCAGATGGGGAAAATTGATCAAGGGCCAGTAAGGAAGGAAAGACAGTAAACTCATTTCAAAAGTCGAAGGAAGTCTGGAAGGGAAAGGAAATTAGCTGTGAAGTTCAAAGCTGCACATGTTTCTTGGAGATGCTAATGCTTCTCTGGTGCAGAATGAGCAGAGGCTAGTGCTTCAGAAATTGCGACTGAGACTGAAGACAAGCTGGTCAGACATTACATGAATTATGCTGTCGAAACCTAAATAAGTTGCTCAATTTTGTAATATTTGGATGTTCGTCAAAGACTTCTGTGTTATTGCTTTAGTTGGCAAAAAGTAAACAATTACAAGTAAAATGGCAGGAGAGGTAGAGCATTGACTTTATATGTTTGGGATTATTTGGAATTGAAAGAAGTTGAATTGATGTCACAAGGGGAGACATGAAATGAAATAGTCTTGCTTGAATTGATGAACATGAATAGTCCAGGGTTAATTGGTGTTTGACCCTCCAGGGCACATGATGTGCTCTGTAAAATAGGTAAGGGTATGTAACAATGGGTGACATCAACCTAATACAAATTGAGAATGGCCAAATGGAAGGTGGCCACCAGAATCTGAACTGGTTAATTGGGTCAATTAATACATTTTGCCATATGTGTTAAGGACTTGGTGAGGGGTAACTTGCACCAGGACCTGTTTTTTTTTTGCAAGCATTGCAATTAAAACTTTGGAAACTAGTGATAGTTAAAATTTGGGCTTTATCTCCGTTCATTTCATTTCATTTGTTTCGATTGAACTTGCAGCCCCGATGATCTGAAATGTAGCCTTATTTGTGCCATGAACAGGATTAACAATAACCATTATTCTAGGGCTGAATAAGATACTCAATATACACTCTATCTTCTCCGATAGGCACCAAAAATTGGTACTGTCAAGCCACATCTTTCAGGTTAAAGCTATAAGTATAAATATCTTTATAAGAATTACAATTACACAGAAGTAAAAGAAACATTAAGTAACTTGTACTACCTGTACATCAAATCAATTCACAACAGTTTGAATCTATCTTGAGATTGGACTGCAAAAAAAAATCAATGAACAGCAGCACTTTTGGAGGATGCTGACTTTAGCAAACTTCCCAATAAGTTCTTTGTGCTTGGAAGAGGTGGTACTGTTGACGTCCGCACAGAATCTCGACATCGTCTTAAATGCAACCAAGAGCTGATGCAGTTAAAAAGCTTGCTGCATATTTCTTAGGCCAAGAGTTAGCAAAACAAACAGCTGTCAATCAAGTTGAAAGACGTGCTGGAACAACTTGAGTGACTTTGTTACAGCGACCAAAAAAACTGACCCTAAATAGCAATGATTTAAAATTAAATTTCACTGGTAGCTTTTGCTCATGGCTAGATCAGTATTTGGAGATGATCATTGTTTTAAGAGCACAAGCTAATTGCCTTTTTGTTGAACATATTTCAAAATGCCTTGGAGCTCCAGACACATGCATATTTAATATACTGACACAGGACCATTTTCCCTGCATGCTGTCAGTGCAAGAAGGAAAAAAAGACTTGCATTTATATAGCAACATTCAGGACTTCCAGACATCCCAAAGCACTTTACAGCCAATGAAGTATTTTTGAAGTGTAGGCCAAGACTGGCAATTTGTGCACAGCAAGGTCCCACAATGTGATGATGACCAGAACATCAGTTTTCAAGTCTTGGTTGAGGGATATATGTTGGCCAGGACACCAGGGACACCTCCCCTGCTCCTCTTTGAAATAGTGCCATGGGATCTTTAGTATAAGTTCTTATAAAAATATTTATAGCTTTAACCTGATCTGAGAGGGCAGATGGATGGGGCCTTGGTTTAACAACCCATCCAAAAGGCAGCACTTCTGCCCGTGTAGCTCTCGCTGAGTACTGCACAGGAGTGTCAGCCTAGATTATGTGCTCAAGCCTCTGGAGTAGAGCTTGAACCCAAAACCATCCGACTCCGAGGCGAGAGTGCTTACTACTGAGCCATGGCTCACGACGTGCAGACTAGATTCAGTTCCGGGCGCTAAAGTGAATTGATAGTCTATATTTAAAAGGACAACTCCAACCTAGCAGATGAGGAGGAGCACATGATAAATACCTGTGCTTTCCCCAATTGTTTTCTCTCTTCACTTATATCCATTCATTTGCAAGAGCAGTACTTGTACATCTCTGACTTAATCCATATTGGTTAAACCTTTCTAGATTGGCTATACATGTCTGTGAAACAACAAAAGTTCAGACACAGAAGGATTGCTTAAAATATGTTTAACCTCACTAGCAGATCGCCCGTGGCATTGCTTATGGTGACTTGGAGGATATGCTGTTTTATAACAAATGGGTATTATTGACAAAGTGTGATAGAAGTGCACGTCTTCTAATAGGCTATAGATAAATGTTCCTGATAAATATTTTTTTGGTACTCGTGAGTTTCAACAAAGATTTACCAATTACCTTCGGGCAAGACTCTTCCAAGCTCAGCATCATTACTTGCTCCAATTTATTCTGTTGGGTTTGGTCACAACATTCTAAAGAATAACTTTCTTTTATGTTGTACTAGCTGTGACCTTTCTGAAAATCCTCTTTCTACACAGTTTGCTGTAGGTCCAAAAACTTCAGTGCTTGGATATTTGATAAATACAGAAACCCCTTGTTACAATTTGATCCACTTTATTCGCCATCATGGTGCATCCTTTTATAAATCCCGCAATGTTAAAGAAACCACATCAAACAGTGTTTATGTGCTGTTAGCAGGGCCTCAAAAGGCCTTTCAGGTTTTTTTTTGGACGGGAAGACTGTATATGTTGTGTTCCTTGGGGTGAAGGATGTTGTTGAAATATTAAACACTTTGCTACATTTGCCAACCAATGCCAGTATCGAGCTCTACCAGTTCAATGTGAAGTGAAGCTCTGCCCCAACAATGTGCATTACCCAATCATCAGAAGATCAGCATCTATTGCACCAGTGTAGCTTTTCTATTTCCCATACCAGCCTCTCTGGATGACTGCTTGTAGAGAATGATTTGAAATGTTACATAGAATGTACAGCACAGAAATAGGCCATTCAGCCCAACAGGTCCATGCTGATGTTTATGCTCCACATGAGCCTCCTCCCACCCCTCTTTATCTAACCCTGTAATCTTCTCTTCCTTTCTCCCTCATATGTTTATCTAGCTTCCCCTTTAGTGCATCAATGCTATTTGCCTCAACTACTCCTTGTGTTGTGCTGTAAACCTGTACCCACGTGAACTAGGTTAAGATATCTTTAACTTGGGATTCTTACAACCAGCAGAAAGAACAGACTTTCAGCTCCATCAGCATTGGCTGATTTGAAACATGTTCTAGACTGAAAAGGCAATGCACTAATCACTTCAGCTCTTAATCATCCTTCCCCAACCGTCCCCCCACTCCTTCAACACAAGCCAAACAAACATCATAGCGCAAAATCTGCTGATACAAAAGTAGGAGGTTGGGCAAACAGCAAGGAAGATTAGAAAATTCTTCAGAAAGACGTACATTGGCAGAATGATCGTCAGATGGCAAACACAATTTAATGTGGATAAGTGTGAGGTAGTAAATTTTTGGGGGGGAAAAACAAGGAATGGGAGCATACACTTAATAGCTAACCAGATGCTGATGAACCGGGCGATCTAAGTGTTCAAATAGATAATTCCTTGAAAGCGCTAGTGCCAGGTGCTAAAGCCATACAAAGGCGCTAAACATTTTAGATTTCATGGGAAAAGGCCATTTCCTTTTGGTTGGATGACCAATGAAGTCAGTAATGAAGCATCATCAATTGAGAAGCGTCCTCAATTGAAAATTGTCAGTGAGGAGAGGTTACACAAAAATTATTTAAGTGATGAGCATTGGAGCATGGAATGCTTTGCCACTGGGAGTGTTTGAGGCAGAGCATATTCCATCGTTTAAGGGAAAGTTAGATAAAAATTTGAAGCTGAGCAAGATGCGGGAATATGAGGAGAGATCAGGCCAGTGGGATTAGTTTTGGAGTGCACGAGTAAAAACCAAGCGCACACCTGGCAGCTTCCTATGCTATAAATGTCCATGGTTCCACCATTGTTGATTCGGTCAACTGTACTGTCGTTGTGCTGGGTTGCTTGATCTTAATGTCATGCATCATTCACGTGCATGGTGTCTTGCAGTAGTTTTAACAATGTACACTTAACAATTGTTGGAGTATTGGAGAGTTGTTCAATATAATATTTCATATACATAAATATTATTTCCCTTTCTACTCCAGGATTGCCTGAAGATTGCAAAGTAGAGACTCCAGCATTCACAGACGCTGTCCGACTGTACCGTCAGTCAAAAGATCAATACGGCACCTGGGACATGCTGTGTGGCAATCAAACTCAGGTAAGCTGGTTGTAAATTACCTCACTAAAAGGTCTTTCTGATGTTCTAGCTGCACTCACTTTGCCAACCCAAGTGAAGTAAATTAAACAGTGGGCCCTCTTTAATGCCAGCCTGGTTATTCAGGTTTCAAACAATGGTGCTTCCATTGTAAGCTTCCACTCTGTGTACGATGCCAGTAGCCCAAATATTTTATCAGTCGTGCCAAAATGGAAGTAATGTTCCACTCAATATTATCCGAACTCCATCTCTGTAGCAAGATTCATTCTGAAGGTTATGAAGCAATTCACTTAACTCGGTGTCACATTGCATGTTGTTCTGCTCATTGATCAAGAGCAGCTGATGCAAATCAAAAAGGCAAGCTTGACATTCAGATGACTCAAATTTCTAGTCTGGAAACTGCGTTGAGTTTGACTCAACTAATGCTGTAGTCCTCTCTGCCCTCCTTTATGGTTGAGAAGTGCAGACCTGTTATTGATGCCACATCTATGATATCCATAAGTTTCAACTATGGCACTTCTGTATTTTCATGACGATGAGGTTAAATTCCAAACACCCAAAGTACTTGTGTCTTTATTCTGTCCTGAGCAAGAGACTCCATGTTATCAGAGTGGGTAAGGATAGGCAACCAAAGCGAGTCCTTTATGGTGGCTTGAATAATGGCAAGTTGACCCCAGAGGGTCAGATGACCCATCATTAAGACCCATTCAAGCAGAACCTCCTATTTTTCCATCAATTGTGATGGATGCAAGAACCTAGTAACTGGCTGACTGAAGTAGTCAGGGATGAATGCACTTGAACAGCACTGCGTTCAAGAACGAGAAGCAAAACAGCAGCAGAAACAACACCAGCAACAATGGACTTGAACACAGCAAGCGTAAGGTGACATCCAGGTGAAATATGCAGCAGGCATCAGCTGTCTCATAGCAGCATTTTGGAGCCATATGGGAAAATATCTTTAATAGTGGAGAAAGAGGACGCTTGTATTTCCAGTCATCTTGAAATGCAAGACTACCTACATGTGCTGTGCCCTGCATATGTGTCTGTATATGCATGCTACATCTCCTGGTTTTGAAGGAAATGGGAGCACCTCATGTGTGCAGTTGTTTCCACTGGCTGCCCACATGTTGAATTTACAGCTACTGGCATGTGTCTACTGGCACAAGTAGGTTCAGGCGTGTGTTTAAGGGTGAGCAGACTTATTGTGCTCTGGAGCATGACGTTGGTTACAGCTGTTCTACTTGAGCCAGCACAATGTTACTGTGGCATTGAATCATCTCCTTGGCAAGTCACAGTGGAGCCTGCAGCTAATTAGAGAGTTGTTTAGTTGCTCCATACTACGATTTTTCTTTTGTCTACTTTATTTCACTAAAATTTTCACTTAAACTACAATATACATGGCAAATTTAACAATGTGGGAATGGGGAGAGTGGGCAAGTTGGTTGGATCAGCTGGCTTAAAGCTAGTCTCCCACAAGTTTAGTTAATGTATGCCTTTTCATTTGGGCGAGGAAGTGGGGGCTGCAGGCTCTTGTGAAATCACCCTGCCCCCGTCCCCCATCAAGAGTTGTTACCTTCGCGAGGAAATAAGAAATTTGGAGGGAAAGTCCGATTGATTGAAAACTTGTTTTTTCTTTCAAAAGATTTTTAGCTTGTGTGTGTGAGAACATTCTTCATTGGTGCATTATTTTCCTCCGACATCGTTCTGGCCTCTGGTCTGCATTGGCAGTCGCTGCATCTACATTGGCAGCAGCATTTGTAAACAAATCAAAATGAGAAACAACCCACCCAACTCATGTTTAAAATATATCTGGTAATTTTAGCTTTAACCCTTTGGTCTGCCAGCAGGTTCCCTGAGACATTGGCAGTCTTCAGCTCGTGCATTGTGACAATGATACTGTAACTATTGCTTTAATAAAGCTACTTGAGTATTGGAAGTAGTTATATTCCTGTGAGATAAACCTAAAGCAGTGTTTTACCTGTTGGTGCCTCTTGTTTCTGGAAGAACTTTTTCCAGCTCTTTAACTGAGTGCCACGACCAGCATAATCGGCTGCAGAGCAAAGGTTCCTTTCACTCTGTTCCAATAATGTGCATTATCCCTAGCCTCACAAGAACACTCCCTATTGCATGAGTATATAATTTCCACTACCACGTCCAAGTCCAACTAGCCTGTGGCCCTTCTGCGTGAGATCACCAGTTCATGCCAGTTTTGTTGCTATCGCATACTGACTTGGAACTTGTTTTTTATTATGTCCGTGTATAATTGAGACACGGACAGCAGGAGTTGGTTACAACAGATGTTTACTGAGTGGAGACAAAACTGGAACTACTATGCAAAGTTACTACACAGGCTTATATACAGGGGTGGTCACTACTGGTACTGCAGTATACAGGGGCTGCAGAATATAGTTCCTTCTGCAAACTACATACACGACAATTCCTCCCCTTTTAGCTAAACAGTACATAACATTCGGTTAATAACTAAATAACATATTTACAATTACAGTCGCTATACATTAGCTGAAGTTAAGCAATTATAAGTTCAGTCTTTGAGGAGGCTTCCTGATTCTGTCTGGATAACGCCTCTTTGGGGTATCAGGTTCTTCTGGCAAAGTTGATTCAGAGTCAACGTTGTTGTTTGGTTCGTCTGCTTCCAATATCACTGATTCTGAGGTAGATGCAATTGGTACTTCGGTTTCATCGCCAGGTGTATCGGATCGTGATGTGGAATTGACGTTTTCCAGTGACTAGAATCTGGTCAGCATGGCGTCTTGCAATGCTCTGTCCAACGTCCACGGTATACATTAGAGATCCTTGCCGTGTGCAGATCGTTCCTGGCTGCCATTTCTCTCTGCGGTAGTCCCGAGCCAAAACTGGTTGACCTATCTTAAAACTCCTGGTCGGCCTTTCATTCATATTCTGAAACTGCCTGTTCTCCACATCTCTTCTGATGTTTGGCTTAACCAAATCCAAGCGGCATCGTAGTCTTCAATTGAAGAACATCATGGCTGGAGTTTGGTTGGTAACCGCATGTGTCGCATTCCGGTAGGCAAACAAGAAGTTATCCACCTTGTGTAGGGGTATATCTTCATTACACATTGCCTTGATAGCCTTCTTGAATGTTTGAACGAACCTCTCAGCCAATCCATTGGTGGCTGGATTATATGGGGCGGATGTGTAATGCTTAACACCATTGTTCTTTAAGAACCTCCGGAACTCTTCAGACACAAACTGTGGTCCATTGTCGGAGCAAATCTGTTCAGGCAGCCCATTTCTGGCGAATATGGTTCGTAAGACTGTGATAGATTTTCTCTGGTGGTTGAGGACATTTTTATTACCTGTGGCCACTTTGTGCATCCACCGCAATTAGAAACATCGAGTCCATAAATGGACCAGCAAAATCAATGTGTACCCTTTGCCATGGAGATGAGGGCCACTCCCATGGATGTAGAGGGGCTTGTGGTGGGGCATTTTGGACCTTCTGGCATCCTGTACAGCTCTTGGTCATCTCTTCGATTTCTCTATCGATTCCCGGCCACCACACGCTCTGGCTAAGTTCTTCATTTTTACCCCTCCCAGATGACCCTCATGAAGCTCATTGAGCACTCTATCCTTCAATTTGGGTGGAATTACTACTCTGGATCCACACATCAAGGTTCCTCTGCACACTGACAGCTGTTCTCTTCTCGGCGAGAATGCTGGCAACAGTGGTTCGCCATGTGCTGGCCATCCCTTCACCGTTAAATCATAGACCCTGGAGAGTGTTGGGTCATTTCGTGTTTCCTTTTCTATGTTTGCATTCGTCACAGGTAGACATTCGACTATGGTCGAGTGGAATATCTCCACAGGATCCACTGCAGGTGCTTCTTCCACCGTCGGCAACGGTAGGCGCGATAATCCATCAGCATTCCCATGCTGTTTAGTTCCTTTGTACTCGATGTCATATTGGTGTGCCCCTAGGAAAAGGGACCACCTCTGTAGCCGTTGTGCTGTCATTATCGGGACGCCCTTCTGAGGGTTGAAAATGGAGACAAGAGGTTGATGATCAGTTAGTAAAGTAAATTTCTGACCATGCAGGTAGTGATTGAACTTCTTCACCCCCCACACCAGGCTGAGGGCCTCTCTGTCAATCTGGGCGTAGTTACGCTCGGCTGAAGTTAACAAGCATGACGCAAAAGCTATCGGCCTCTCTGAACCATCAAGGAATTTATGTGACAGTACCGCTCCAATGCCATAGGGAGACGCATCACACGCCAGTCTTATCGGTAGCGATGGGTTGTAGTGAGCCAATACTTCTCTTGAAGTGATTAGGTCTTTACTCTTCTGAAAGGCCCGCTTACATTCATCGCTCCATTTCCATGCTACTCCAGTTTGTAGTAGGGCGTTCAGTGGGTGCAGAATTGTGGACAAATTCGGCAAAAACTTATGGTAGTAATTCACCAATCCGAGGAATGACCTCAGTTGCGACACATTTTCAGGCGCTGGAGCCTTAACTACCGCTTCAATTTTGTCAGGGGACTTATGTAACCCCTCTTCGTCAATCACGTGGCCACAATACGATATCTGTTTCTTTAAAAACTCGCACTTGGGGCGATTGGCTCGTAGCCCATGTTCTCTTAGTCTAGTGAGCACCTGCTCTAGGTTGGCAAGGTGTTCACTGTCATCTTCACCTGTCACTAGGATGTCGTCCAAGTAACACTGAGTCCCCGGGATACCTTGCAGGACTTGTTCCATCGCTCTTTGCCATATCGCCAGAGCTGATGCTACTCCGAATACCAGTCGATTATACTGGTAAAGACCTTTGTGAGTGTTTATCGTGAGATACTTCCTGGAGGATTCTTCAACCTCCATCTGCAAATATGCTTGTGCTAGGTCAATTTTTGTAAAACGCTTCCCTCCAGATAGTGAGGCGAAAATATCTTCTATCCTCGGGAGAGGATACTGTACTGTGTGAAGGACTGGGTTCACCGTCACCTTGAAGTCCCCACAGATGCGAACCTTCCTTGGCTCCTCAGACTTATTGTTTAACGTTTTCTTCATGACGGGAACAATGGGTGTCGCCCACTCGCTCCAACCTATCTTAGATAACACACCTGCATTCTCCAGCTCTGCCTCGACGGCTGAGCGAATTGCATACGGTACCGGTCTTGCTTTGAAAAACTTTGGAATTGCATTCTCTTCTATTTTTATCGAGGCGGTTACGCCTTTAAGAGTTCCCAGTTCTTGTTGAAATACCTCTTTGGCGTTAGCTAAGATTTTTGACAATCGTCCAGGTGTGACGTCGTCATCCTTTTTACCAGCCACAGTCAGTGCCTGAATGGAGTGCCTGTCTAAATTTATCTTTCTGATCCATTCACGTCCCAATAACGGTGGTCCACCATCTTGCAATATGTACAGATACAATTTCTGTATTTCCTTGCCGTTGTATTCGACAGGCACCCTTATTTTCCCTCTGGGGTATACTTTCTGCCCCGTATACGTCTTCAAGACAATGGATGTCTCTTTCAAGGGTATGTGTGAGAATAGCCGCTCGTAGTCTCATCGATTCAGGGTTGATCCTGTATCCAATTCCATTTTGACTTGGGACCCTGTTATCGTGAGGGTGACCCAAATGGTTCAGTGATCCTCTTTTGCGATTACGTTGTGAAGTTTGAGACAGCTTAGTCTCTTGTTCCCAGATTCACTATCGCTCTTCTGGTCTTCGGGACTACTGTCCATCATCTTTTGTACTTTCCTGTACTGTTCCTTAGTAGTCTTTTTGTTGTCGCTGGTCTTCTTCCCAGACCTGCAAACTCGTGCAATGTGTCCCATCTTTCCGCATTGCCTGCATATTTTGTCCTTGGACCAGCGGTCCTTCTGGTCATGGGTTGTTCTGCTGCAGCGATAACATTTTTCAAATTCCCGTGTCATTTCATGGGTGCCGTATTCCTGTGGCTTTTGCTGTATTTCCGCAGCTCCCCTTGCTGCTGCTTCGTACGATACTGCTACGCTGAAAGCCTTATCTAGCGTCAGCTCTTTCTCTGAGAGTAACCTCTTCTGGGTTCCTTCACTCAGGAGTCCACAGACAAATTTGTCCCGTAGGGTATCTGCCAGTCCTGCTCCGAACTGGCAGTGCTTTGATAGCTTGCGTAGTTCCGTAAGGTAATCAGCGTTGCTGTCATCTTTATGCTGATTTCTCTTGTGGAATTTAAATCTTTCTGCTATCAGCAGCGGTGTAGGATTTAGGTGTTCCTGTAGGATATCAACAATTTTGTTAAAACTCTTCGCCATCGGTTTGGCTGGAGTAATCCGGTTCCGCAATAGGCCGTACGCTCTTGCGCCCATTAAGTTTAGTAGTACCGATGCCTTTTTCTCATCGGCTACTTCGTTTGCCTCGCAATATACTTCGACTCTTTCCACATACGTGGTCCAGTCTTCTATTGCATTATCAAAGGCAGTGATATTGCCAGTCTTCAGCATCTTGGAAATCTAAGATGGCGCCTCCCGCGCTTTGCCGCCTTCCCTGATTGAACAAAATGGCGCCTCCCGCGCATTTGCCTCCTTCCCCGCTGGATTAAGATGGCGCCTCCCGCGCTTTCTGTCTTCTCCGCTGCTGCTAGCACTGCTGCTGGCGTTTTTATGCCTTGATGGCGACGCCCTATGGTCTTCGCGCACTTCCCCTCCGCGCTGCTGCTAGCGCCACTCTCCGCAGTCCCCGTGGCAAACTGCAGCTCCTCGCGGCTTTCTGCGCTTCTAATTTCTTTTATTTTCCCGTCATCAGAGCAAACCCTATGGGACACTTTCCTCCCTCTTCTCGGGTCTGTACGCTGTCCGGCTTCGTAGCACCGGCCGCGCCGTGTGCTCCACCCTCTCTCTCTCTCTCCTCTTCCCGACAACGCTGCTCGGCCCCGTTGAAAAGCCACCCGATCAAGCTCTAGCCCGCCGCAGCCCAGGAAGGATCAGTATACTACCTGCCACCAGCCCGATTAGCTGGGACGCCATAGACAGGATAACCAAGCCCCGCTCTCGACAGCCTCTCCTGCAAATCTTCAACTCCGATGAATCCGAGGCGGATGCCCGCGGTCGACGCCTGTTTCTTCTGTTTTTTTTTATTTCTTCCTTCTGGCCTCGACCTCTACAACTTCGCTTCAGGGATGGATCCCCATGAGGTGGTGCAGAACTGTAGGTAAGTTCGGATCTGCTCGTCGCCAGTATTATGTCCGTGTATAATTGAGACACGGACTGCAGGAGTTGGTTACAACAGATGTTTACTGAGTGGAGACAAAACTGGAACTACTATGCAAAGTTACTACACAGGCTTATATACAGGGGTGGTCACTACTGGTACTGCAGTATACAGGGGCTGCAGAATATAGTTCCTTCTGCAAAGTACATACACGACATTTCTTATTGCCCTTTGCACCAGCAGAGACAGGAGACTGTAATTCTATCGAATTTAAACCCAGGTCCCAGAAATTAAATAAGTGTGCTAACTCACTCCACTATGCAGTGGATTTTGCTGTTTTCTGTCAAAAGCAATCATCCATGTCTGGGTCTTTTTTTAAAACACTGATTTTAAACCCTTCCCATCTTTCCATTGCTTCTGCCCATTTTGGAGGTGGAGGCAGCTTATATTTTGGGGAAAAAAAGTTTTAGCTAAAAGAATGTTGCAAAGCCCACACTTTTTTTTGGGGGGGGTGGGAAACAAAAAAATCAGAAGCTGAACATCCAAGCTTTTTCTGGCTATAATCATTGGTGTAAGTAGGTCAAATGGATTTCTTAGTGGGAGGGGGATGGAATTTGTTTTAAGTGCCAGCTCTCCAACATTCTGTGGTAGTTTGTTTCTTGCATACGGCCTTTCTCTGCACTGTATGTGGTAGCCATTTTATCATAAGTAAAGTGACTACCACGTACCGTGTCATTGGTGCTGACCCACACGAGCACCTGCGCAGTTGTATGAACCTGTCAACGGTGTGCTCGAAACTTAATTGTAACTTTAGTCAATGCTTCAGAAACTGCAATTTCCCACAGCATTCGAACTCTTTAAGCTCTGATTACTGCAAATCTGTTTGTGATGCTCCTTCTACCCCTCTAACGCAGGGTTATTTAAATACCGTGCACAAATCAGTACCAAATAGTGGAGATGGGAATATCTTGTCTGAGAGGAACATGAGGGAAATGTACTGCACTGTACACCATTTATTTTCAACATAATTACATGTATTTTAAACACATTTTACTGCCTGTGATTGAAGTACGGAAAACCCATAGGGAGCGGGCCAGTCCCCCACCTCCACAGAAACACACTATTTCGCTCTGGCAGAGAGCGATGGTGGTATAGTGGTGAACATTGCTGCCTTCCAAGCAATTGTTCTGGGTTTAATTCCCGGCCATCGTAATTCAAAGTTTCTTAATTTCTTTACATCACAAATTCCGAGATTGGAACCGAATTTGATGCTGCTCAGAGGGATGTTATTTCAAAAGCACAAGCCGGCATTATTTATAACAGTAAGGGCTCCACGACGGAAGAATTTTAGCTGTGAGCAAAGACTGGATTAGCTGGGGTTTGTTCTCTTTTTGGAATCGAGGAGGCTGAGGGGAGATTTAATTGAGGTGTATGAAATTATGAAGGGTCTAGATAAGTGGATAGGATGGACCTATTTCTCTTAGCAGAAATGTCAATAACCAGGGGCATAGATTTAAAGTAATTGGTGAAAGCATTAGAGGGGAGTTGAGAACTTTTTTCAGCCAGAGGTTGGTGGGGGTCTGGAACTCACTGCCTGAAAGGGTGGTAGAGGCAGAAACCCTCATCACATTTTAAAAGTTCTTGGATAATCGCTTAAAGTGCCGTAACCTACAGGGCTACGGACCAAGAACAATGAAAGTGGGATTAGGCCGGATAGCTATTTTTTGGCTGGCACAGACATGACGGGCCGAATGGCCTCCTGTGCTGTAAATTTCTATGAAGGACAATCATTTGCATTTTTCTGTGGGCTCCAATTACATCCTCTAAAATAAGACTTATTTGATAGAACAATCATGCACTTTTTTTAATATCCTAAAATCCTTTCTTTTGCCAAGGGAATGGGACACACTTGTCTGTGGGCCGCTATACAGTTATTAATGCCTCTTTGTATTAGCCATCTTAAAAATCAGAAAACCCATGTGTAGAAGGTAGCCAAGTTCAAATAATCCTAGTTAGGAATTCAATCCTTGGCTGATAGGAGTCTGACAATCGCCCGTATAGCTGCCAGCAACATTTACATTTTGAATCAAATAAATTCTTAATTATTTGGACACGGCAGGTGTGGGATTCGTGGTGTTGACTGTGCTGGTTGATCAGCACTGGTTAAAGTATCACTGAACTTTCTAAAAAATAAAAGTCTCTCACTTCCAAAGAATTTGGCCTCCTAAAAGGAACTTAATAAAATTTTAGTGAAAACCAGAGCTGCTTCATACCTTGCCTTCTCGACAGTGCTGGGTAACCTTCGAGTTCATGCCCATGGGACTCATGGAATGTGTTTTGAGAAGCTGCTATAGTAGTCATGGGTTTCCCATTCAAATCCGTGCCATAGATAGTGGGCGCAAAGGCAGCGAGTTTGATCAGGTGCTTCCCCGAAGGAAAATGACTGACTTGACTGCAGCGCTGGCTACAAAGCATGTGTAAGGGTAAAGATCTTCATCTGCCATCTTTGCCGATAGATTATAGAGGGGAAAGGGAAGAAAATAATCAGCATTTTTAATTATTACTGAACTCCCGCGATGCGTCTTTTGTGTCAGAAGATCAGTGATTCTTACCAATCTTAATTTAGCTTGAGAACATCGGCCTGGAGTTTCTACTCCGGTGTGCTGTTTTTTTTTTTGGCACAATCCGCCCAAAATTGGCGAAGATTGCGGAGTTTTAAGCGCCAATTCCGTTCAGCACAAATCGAGTTTCCGTGATTTTTTTTTTTGTCCTAGTTTAAAAAACATCACACTTAGAAGCAGGCTCCACCCACAAAACTGGCCGCACCCCCCGATCAAATTAATCACCTTTGGGAGTTGCCGCTAATTGCCCTCGTTTGCGGGCCTTCAGGGAGGCCTTAAAAAATTAAGCTGGTTCTTTTTTTGGGAGCAAGGGCATTAATAGGCACATTTTAAATGCTTTGAATATAATTTTTGTTTTAATTTACTAAGGACCTGACGCTCTCACCCCAATATAACTAGAAAATGGTTCAGTATATATATTTTTTTAAAGTCATTTTCAGTTATTTAAAATCAGGTTACTCACAGGTGGTGGACTAGACACTGATTAAAATTATTTATTTTTTGTGATAAACCTATTTTCAGCTGTATTGATCAAGTTGCACCACAGAATATTTTTTAAAGCAAAATTTTTTTTTTTAAATTACGTTCTAAAACACTGCACGAATTTTGCATTCACCGCTATGAGTTTGAGCGGAAACTTGAGGGATAAAAACACTTCTCAAAACTAGTGTAATTTTGGGTGCAACTTGCGCCTGGGTCTCCGATTGAGCCCAAAGTGGACACTCTACCCCATCTAGCCTTCATTGCATTCTGGTTTCTTAGTGAAATTAATGTTCTTTAATCTGTTGCATTGCTGTTTTGTTTTGTTTTGCATTTTCTCCGCTGATCTATGTTGGTCTATCTGTGCTCCAATACCGGTCTCGTTGTTCATTATGTACATTTTTGGCCTAGAATCGCAAGAGGAGCGGATAGAATTTTCTCTCGTTAGCCCCATTCTATTACTTCAAAGGCTTAAGAAGGAGATCCATCTATTCAAAAGAAGTTGAAAATTCCTAAAGCCTTCGCAGTGCCAAATCTAAGGAAGGAGTGGTGAATACTTACAAAGATTAATTTGAGAAACAAAAACTACCATGCCAAAATAAGCACGCTGTGAGGGAATGAATAGAACAAAAAGCATTTCTTTGTTTAGCAACCTAGTCTCTGAGAAATGAAATATTTTCACTTTCTAAAGAGTGGAGCCAACCATAGTTAAAGATTAGTGAGCTCGCTCAGTTTGTCATGAGTTCTTGCACAGAGCAGGAAATGAAAACACAAGCCAAGGAGATGGATGTCTCCCACTTCAGTTGCTGCAAAACCTTACCTTGGTCGGGTGTAAGAGGGGTGTGGTGCATGCAGGTGGAACTCTGATACGCTGTGTCAATGATAACGGATGTGTTTATGCCAGCCTTTCCCACACCTGAGGTTCTAGAACACTGCTGTGCCATCTTTGCATGGTGCCAACCAAAGTTCCCTTTCTTGTTTGCCCACGCAGACCCTTCAATGGGCTGCGCGGGCCATTCAAAATTCCGCGCATGCCCGGTTTTTCTATTTAAAAAGCCGGCTCACCGGTTGCGAGGGCCTTAAAGAGCGTTGCGCAGCCACGCAGCTTAAAGGGAACGTCGGTACCAACTGGATGCCAGATACTCCCCCACAGGGAGAGTGGAGGACGAGAGTCCTTCAGGCTGCACTCGTGCACCTCCTAACAGCTGATTTTAGATTAACATCTGTTTGGGGCACATTTTCTATCTGCTGTCTTGGATAAAAAGAAAAGAAAGACTTGCATTTATATAGCATCTTTCACAACCACTGGACATCCCAAAGCGCTTTACAGCCAATGAAGTACGTTTGGAGTGTAGTCACTGTTTTAATGTAGGCAACGCGGCAGCCAATTTGCGCTCAGCAAGCTCCCACAAACAGTAATGTGATGATGACCAGATAATCTGTTTTTGTTATGTTGCTTGAGGGATAACCAGGAATCACTCCCCTGCTCTTCTTCGAAATTGTGCCATAGGATCTTTTACGTCCACCTGAGAGAGCAGATGGGGCCTCGGTTTAACGTCTCATCCGAAAGATGGCACCTCCGACAGCACAGTACAGCATTCCCTTAGGATGGATTATAGTCTCGTTTGGGTTGACCATGAGTGCAGAAAACTGAGCATTAATACTTTTTTGAGCATATAAAATATACACAAGAGAATGGCCCGAAATTTGCGGTCAGCGGCAAAGCAAAGGTGTTTGCTGCTGGCCCCGAAGTAAGCTTTGCACAAAGATCTCGCGATCTCTGTGTCGAAGTTCGGGTTTTCCGACATGTAATTCAAATCAACGTAGTGTAGTGGGGATCCCCTAGTGTGAGCTGCTGTGACGTCAACAAGCTGTCTAAGCAGCCAATCAAAACGCAGAATTCTCAGACCGTGAACAAGGTAGTGGCTAAGCTCTTAAAATTCTAACTTTTTAAAAATGCTAGAGGGCAAAGCAAAGATTGGGGCTCTCATGGGGAAAAGGCAAGCTTGAGATAAAGATGACAAAAGTTTAAATTTTTTTTTTTTTTTTTAAGTTTCTTAGTTTTAATTTTTATTAAAATTGATGAATTTAACACTGCACAAAATTTTAATTAGTTTTTCAGGGCCATGATCTTTGTTTAGCAGTCAATACACTGTTAAAACCCCAGTTGCACCTCATCCCTTTGGGTCTAACTTTTAGTGGGGAATTTAACAGCGTAGCTACTGCGGAGGAGCCGAAGTTTATGTTAATTTCCCTGATTTGAGTGATTACACTGATTGCCAGCTCTGGGGTGGGGGGACGGGCACAATGCTGCCTGTGTCGGAGCTGTCCATGACTGACCGCAACTTCAGGATTTCCGCATGCGCCAAATCCCAAAGTTACGGTTAGTTTCAAAGGCGGTATGACTACGAATGCTGCCAGTTCGCCATCATCCGGACTGCAAATTCTGGCCAATGTCTTTATGTAATGTTATGTGGGGTGAGTTTGAAGTAGCAAATGAAAGCTTTGTCTTCCCTCTTCCCCTGAAGAGTTTCTACATCCAAGGACACATATCTCACTTTGTATCTAGCCGCTCATTGTTAATTATGACCATCACGTGACTAACCATGTAGCGTTATTTTGTAGAATGTAGATATAGTTGTACCTTCAAGAGCAAAACTTAAATGACAACTAACATTTGCATATTGAATTATCATTGGCCCGCAGGCATCTGTAAGGAATACCTATTATATTTACGTGATCACATGCTGAGTTGTCATTGGCCTGCAGGCACCTGTAAGGACTACTATTGTTTTGGAAGACCCAGGGTCCTGACTCCATCTTGTCCACACTGCTGTAGGAAAGTTTACAGACCTGATGCTTCATAAAAGAATTTAAACTGTAATACTCCGTTGTCCTGCAATTTATTATTTGTGTGCAAAACAAGACAATAACTTTGGCCACAGGTTTGTCGGGCAATTAGCTGACAAACTCCCTGCAGTAATTAATATAGTTAGATGGCCGTTAGACACCACATCACCAAAATGCTAAACCTATGGCCATGTGCGTTGCTGAAATGGGATAAAGCAGAAGCTTCTCTCATGCCCGTGAGGTTCTTGTATGTGGTTCCAGGCACGAGTACATATGCTTATCATGAATTGCTGAGGTTTGTTGTCATGGCAGGGAAGAACAATTTGGATGCTAATTGGCTTTCTCTTTCCAATTTGCTGCTACGAGGAGAAAGAGTCCACGTAGCTAAAATCTGCTTTTAAGTACAACTTGTTTTTTCAGACTTTAAAAAGAAAATGGAGCAGTACTTATTTGGATATTGTTGCACCAAATCTCATTGAGCCACAAGACATCATGAGATACCAGAGAGGACAGACATGCTGCTTCTAGAACTTAACTGGACAATTTGGAGTGCTATGTGCATCTGAAAGGGTGTTATTGGCCCCTCTTCATTTTCTACATAATGAATTGCATGTGTAAAAATTAGCCTGATTGGTATTTACATGCAAAGGGAAAAAATTCATATTCAGTGGATGAGATCATGGATAAAACAGAAGCATTAATGCGCCGATGGCAGGAAATTCAGCTGGAGGATGAGATTCCAGTGTTTCCTGGCTTCAGACACTGTCTGCTACTGTCTGTTCTGGATTTAATTTGTGAACAGGCTTAAAATGGCAGACAGCACTTGGCTGCTGATGACATCTTCCTCTCTGAGCAATGAAACCAGGTGACTGTTGGCACACTACAGGGCTTGTGGCTTCAACAGATGTTTGATGGCTGCAGTCAGAGGTCCTGTGAAGTGATGCTTTTTTGTTCCACAGCCTGAAGCACTTCACACTCCACAGCTGAAAAAAAATCCGAGGTGATTCCATTTCCTTGCAATTAGATTGTTCAGATTAAGGAACCAGCTTACCCCTGCTTCACGGTGGCAGAGTGTTAAAAGCCCTTTTTTTCCAAATACATTGTCACACGGCACGTTGGGTTTATGGGATGCTGCAAAGTATCAAGTCCTAGGAAATAGAGTGGGTGGAAAACAAAAACCTGTGACCTTTTTACTGTGCTGTCGATTATATGTTCATATGATGGCTTTGTGAATATGTTCAAGTATAATGGAGCACCCATTAAATAAAATATTATTCTTTTCCCTGTAAAGTCGTATTCTCTTGAAGTATGCTCAACATGATTCAGCATATTACAAGAGAGGGTTGATGGATTGTTTTCCATTTCTTTAAGTTTGTCGAATGTGGGCATAAAGCCAGCTGCTATCTTCTTTCTGTTGCATTCCAATTGAATAAAGGTTGGATATATTCCATCTCCTTCTTTCCTGCCCTTGCCCAAGCTGCTTTTTGAGATGCGTCTGTCCAACTTTGTCTGAAAAAAACACACTACAGCTGAATATTTAGAGAAAAATGTACAAAGAGAAATAAAGCCATTAATTTCCCAGTGTTTCCTGACCTTCAGATAACCTGGCCTCTTTCCAGGCCTCCCTGCCATCCTTGAGAAACTTCCAACAGTAAATGGCCTCTAATTATCTTGGTGCCTACTTCGATGTGTTGCCCCAAAGAGTACCGAATGGTGCCCTGAAAGAGAGGGATCAGGTTAGCAGCTAAGCATCGGAACTGTGCTTTAGATCGCAGACTGCTCATGAGCAATGCCACCGGAGATGAGCTTTTAAAACCAAAATACTTCTTTATTTTGTTCCCACATCATGAACACCATCATTTTACTGAGGCTGCCCTGCTTTCTCCGGGAATTGGTCTATTACCTGATGTGGTACTGAGCTGTACAGACTAAGAACATCCTCGTAACCAGATCAGTTGTCAGGCCACCAATAATTGGCCTCAGCACCGAGGAAATCATCCATGTTTCTTGCCCCAATAGAAAGTGCATGTATGTGGACTTGGTGTGGACAGAATTGGGCTTGGCTTTCATGGCGCAGTAGCCTGCAGGTGCTCACATGCATAGGGTCACGCATGAACTGGTTGGACAAGGGACCGGAAGGTCGCTAGAGCCTTACCATGGCAACCTCGCATAAATAATTGTCTTCAGAAGAGGGGAGAAAATTGGGAAAACAAAATTGCTTAAATTTCATCTTAAAATGCATATGGACTCACTGGCAATTATGCAAATAATTGGACGATCCTGTTCTCTCTCGCCATTGATTCCAAATAAACATCTTATTCTCATCGTTTTCTGTTAAATGTTTCAGTATGTTGAGCATTAACCAAGCATTTTGTTGAGTCTGTGCTTTCCAGATGTAGTTATGCTGAATAACTGGACACAGACAACAGAATACTTAAACAGGTCTTTAGTAACTGAGGGTCAGGGCTGAAAAATACAATTTGCTCCACAGGGTTTATATACCGGTGTGGTCACCACCGGTACTACAATACACAGGAGCCAACAGAAAGTAGTCCATCACCTTAAGGTAGTCTCTTAAGGTGGTACAGGTTACATACACTGCACATTTCCCATCTGATCAGTCCCAATTGCATGTTTGCAAAGGCCAGATTCAGTCCGATTGCTGGAGATCCATTGATGATCTGAGGTTGTCTGAATACAGCAGCTTGTGACATAAGGCCTGTTGAGCAGTGGTAGTTGCTGCCATTTTACCATTGCCTTTGCCTCAATCCTTCCTCCATAATACATTCCACAAATGCGTATTGGATGAAACCGTACCCCTTCCTCCCCTATCGGAAGTCTCTCGTTATTCCTGACACAATTTTTAACTTCTGTTATGTGGCATTTCAACCCTCCACCACATTGAAAAATTTGCTGTTGTCCATTCTCTTCATAATCTCAAACTAAAGCTTGATCACCACAAAGTCTCCTCTTTCCCAAGAAAACAAACCTGCGCAAACAATTTCCTTAATCTTTCATCATAAATTCAATTCCTGATACCTGGATTTGTTGCTCGCTTTTGTACCCCCTCAACGAAAAAATTCTTTGTAATTAAATGATCCGAGCTGCACACAGTATTCCAGCTAAGAAAAGCGGCATGGGAAAAATGGCACATGCTGCAAATCTGAAATCATTCTCTTTACAGATGCTGACCGGCCTGTTTTTGTATTTCCAGTAGTTTCCATGTGTTCTCCAGAAAGGATTTGACCAATGCTTTATACAGCAACACTATGACCTCTTCTGATTTGTTCCCAATCCTTCACTTCTGAGTACTTGCCAAGTGTGATGCTAGTCAAAACTTGACCTTCATGTACTTGTAAACTGAATAGTAGTTTCCAAAGAAGAACTCTGTTCCTTTCATGAAGTCTTTGGAAGAATTCTAGAAAGTACTGTGAAGGAGACTGTTTTGCAGTCCTTAGTCATTAGATTGAAGTCTTTTTTGTTCAGAAAAGATTTTATGACTTAATAAAAGGATGTATTAAAGCCTTTCAAAAACAGGTTGTTACTGAACTATTCAGTCATGGATGGGTGATGTGGAAACTTGGCATTGTTGTTTGAAGGCTTGTATAAATTTCTTTTTACAACCAAGTTATTCGGGTCAGTGTTATGGATGATGAATTACTGATGTACAAAAGATCTGTTCCCTCTGTTTAAGGCACATACAATGACAATGGTTTAAGAAATACAAATGTGACTCTTGCTGTGCATAATGCAAGCCAAGTGCCAAGATATTCTTGAATTGGGTCTGTGGAAACCCAACATTTTCAAAAGAAATTTTAATCAACATTATGAATGTCAGTATGATATGCTGAAAATTCCCATATTTGGTCAGTTTTTTTCAGATCTGGACCCACTGCCTTCTCTCCAAGCATCCCTCTTCACCCCCCCCCCCCACTCTTTTTCTCGTGCGCTCTCTCCCTCTCTCTCTCTCTCTCTCTCTCTCTCTCTCTCTCTCTCTCTCTCTCTCTCTCTCTCTCCCCCCCCTCTCCCCCTCTCCCCCTCTCCCCCTCCCCCTCCCCCCCTCCCCCTCCCCCCCTCCCCCTCTCTCTCTCTCTCTCTCTCTCTCTCTCTCTCTCTCTCTCTCTCTCCCCCTCTCTCTCTCCCCCCCTCCTCTTTCTCTCTTCCCCCCCCTCCTCTTTCTCTCTTCCCCCCCCCCTCCTCTTTCTCTCTTTCCCCCCCTCCTCTTTCTCTCTTCTCCCCCCCTCCTCTTTCTCTCTTCCCCCCCCCTCCTCTTTCTCTCTTCTCCCCCCCTCCTCTTTCTCTCTTCTCCCCCCCTCCTCTTTCTCTCTTCTCCCCCCCTCCTCTTTCTCTCTCTCCCCCCCTCCTTTCTCTCTTTTTTGCTTTGGTCCCATTCCGTACTGGACAGTTTAGGTTTATTTTGCTATTGGAATTCTGTAAGGTCTTGTATCTGATTCAGAAGTTTGAAGAAGCTTCAGCAAAGTGGATTTGTGATCGGAAGAAAGCAAAATGAATAAAATGACCTCTGTGGAAATGTTGGTTGGCCAGCTGTGCTTTGGTGATTTAAGCAGATAAAACAAGTATCCGGCAACAGCAATAATTAAAAGTAATAATTATGTGGTAAAGTTTTTGGAAATGAATCATTTTTCAAAGTCTCGTTTTTTTACCTTTCCCCAGATTATAAGTAACTTAGTGATGGAAGAGCTTCTCCCAGAGCTGGCAACAGCGATCCAACCAAAATTAAAGGGCAAGTTTCATGACCGGCAGAGGGCCTGGATCCTGGTGAGTATTTGTGTATTGGATATACTTATTTAAAGCAAAGTGAATAATTATTGTCTTTGTATTTCCACAAGCACTGAAGGACGCTTTAATTTCTCAATTTTAGGACTATGTGTGGAGGGATTTGCAACATCACTGTTTTGGGGGCCTTCACTGTTGTCAGAGGACGGTGCTTACAGGCAGCAGTGTGGAAACTATATTCTGAGCATGGAGCAGCCTGAGAGATCAAACCCTCTGTTCCCCACCCCTTCCACAATCTCAATTATGAAGGGTTTTGGTAGACTAAATAAGGAGAAACTGTTTCTACTGGCAGGAGGGTTGGTAACTATAACACGCAGATTTAAGATAATTGCCAAAAGGCCAGAGGGGAGATTAAGAGAAATTTCTTTATGCAGCAAGTTATGATCTGGAATGCACTGCCTGCAAGGGTGATGGGAGCAGATTCAATAGTAGCTTTCAAAAGAGAATTGGATATATACTTGAAAAGGACAAATTTGTAGGGTTATGGGGAAAAGACAAAGTGTGGGACTAAATGAATTGTTCTTTCAAAGAGCCGGCACAGGCATGATGGGCCAAATGGCCTCTTTCTGTGCTACATGATTCTATGAATCAGACCTGTATGCTGATAGAAGCATAGAAACATCGAAGATAGGAGCAGGAGTAGGCCATTCGGCCCCTCGAGCTTGCTCTGCCGTTCAATGAGATCGTGGTAGCTGATGGTAGCTTCTGTTTGTCACCTGGTATCTAGAAATCGGAAGCACTTGGCAAATCCTCCTCTCGAGGGCAAATCCTCCTCTCGAGGGGAGTCTAGTGAAGCTAATTTTACAGGGAAACTCTTGACTAGAGCTGTCAGCTACCTTTGGGGGGGAAAAAAAGAAAAAGAAAGACTTGCATTTATATTGTGCCTTTCATGACCACCAGACATCCCAAAGCACTTTACAGCCAATGAAGTACTTTTGAAGTGTCATCACTGTTGTGATGTAATGTGGGAAACGCAGCAGCCAATTTGCGCTCAGCAAGCTCCCACAAACAGCAGTGTGATATTGACCAGATAATCTGTTTTTTTGTTAAGTTGATTGAGGGATAAATATTGGCCAGGTCACAAGAGGATAACTCCCCTGCTTTTCTTCGAAACAGTGCCATGGGATCTTTTATGTCCGCCTGAGGGAGTAGACAGGGCCTTGGTTTAACGTCTCGTCTAAAAGGCGGCACCTCTGACAGTGCAGCACTCCCTCAGTACTGCACACTGGAGTGTCAGCCTAGATTTTTTTTTTTGTGCTGTTTCTGGAGTGGAATTTGAACCCACAACCTTCTGACTCTGGGGCGAGGGTGCTACCAACTGAGTCACTGGCTGAAAATGCATTATCAGTTGGTATCTGTTTTCTCTCACTGATTTTGATGTGATTCTGATGTGATTCTGACAACTGGTAATGGGGTCAAGGAAAGTTCTTGAGGCTATCATTCTACTAAAATAGTGCGCCTGACAAAAATATTTTTTTATTTATTTGATGTAGAAATAGTGCAGTCCTAAAACGACACCTGTGCAAACCAATTCTGGCATGAAACCACAAGATCTGTCCCAACTAAAAGGTTAACAATTGTGACAGGAAGTGGCTATTGTGTCCTGCATTGAAACTGGTTCATCAGGACTCTGATCTTTAGAATCTGTTAAATTATAGCATGTGGTTAGTGCAGTGCAAATATGCTCTAAGATTATTGACTGGATGTGTAAATCATGCAGGAACTACAGAGAGATTTGTATCAGTGGTGAAGCTGTGTTCTAATGAGCTGTAGTTGAATCCAATATACAATTCCCTTATATTGCTAGATGATAAACAGGGGGTTACTTAGTAGATACTATAACCTGTTATTGGGCAGGGAACTAAATTGTGTAAGAGAACATTTTTGCCAGTCAAAGTTTAGGGAACGTGGTTGGCTGTAATATGAGAAGCATATAGCTGTGAGAAAGGTATCTGAGGCTTTCTGCTATAAACGTGTTTTGAATTGAATATTTAACTTGATTAAAGGTGCTTTTGTGTGTGTGTTGGTGTATCTTCCACACAAACTCCTGAAACTCAAAATGTTGAGCTGTGCAGTGTGACAGCAATGGAGATTTGACACCAATGACTAGGTGCCAGCTAGAATACTTAAGATGTAATGCCGGATCCCTCATGTCTAAATGTGTCATTCTTCATTTAAAACATTAATTACTTCATTGGAGACAGCGCACGAGAGGCACTGAGAACCTTGTAACCCATGAACTTGTTCTATGATGGCCATGTGGTCTATAGTTGAAGTACAAAATTGCACAGGATGTGTTGCAATGAGATAGAAAGTGGTGAAATGGCAGAGAGCTTGGATTGAAGAATTTCTGCCCATTTCAAGATTGGTGAAGAGGAGAACCGTGAAGTGAGAAAAGGGGGAAGTATCCTCCTTTGATTTTGGTCAGACTTGTTAGCTGAATTTCTCTTTGTCTCCATTTTATATTGGTTTCCAAAGTAACTCCGACAAGGTGTGAAACCTTGTGGCCACATTTGTGAAGCTTATGGTGAGAGTATTGTTGGGAGTAGTAACATTGCAATATTGTTATGCTGTTTAGATTGAAGCTGCAGCAGTGGCGATGGATTTCTTGGATTTAAACAAAGCTCTTCCTGTTTGGAAGGTGCTGAAGTGTAACAGATGGACATGATGTCATGGAGTTAGTTACACCACTCAATTTAAGAAGTGATAATGAACTCTTTATACTCTACTGGAAAACTGGGCAGAAAAAAACCCATCATTTAAGGTCATTTCATTTCTGTGTGTATTTATTGAGAAGCTGTCCAAATGAACATTTCTCTTGACTTGAATATTTAATGTAATCAAATTTCACGTACTTCGTTATGTCGGGAGTGCTGGAACACTGGTTTGAGCCGGTGATTCCTCTACAGGACCATTTCCCAATCTTGCCAAGGCAGTTTGTAATATGTATGAGTGCCAGCTATGTGCCACCCTGCAGGGAGTGGGACAGCTGAGGCTGAGTCGGCCTTGGTCATATTCACAAACCTCCTATTATTTGTATATATTTAAACCAATTTATTAAAGCATTTAGTATCGTTTTAAAATTAAGTTCCTGAACAATACAATTGCACATGTGTAAAGTCCAGCCAACTGAAATCAACACTGAGAAATAAACTACATTGAAGAGTCTGTAAAATACAGGTTATATTGGACTCATTTGAAGAGGAAAAATTGAAGACCTGGCCCCTTGTATATTGCACAAGACCCATGCAAGTGCCATCAGGTTCCCAAAGTGTAGAACTCACTTAATGTCTGGTGAAAAGACCTATATATTTCTTTCTTTTCTCGCTCTCTCTCTCTTTTCTCTCTGTCTCTCAGCTGATTGAAAAGTTGAAGGTGTATATAAATTACTTGCAACTTGGGATACAAGCTTCCAATTATTATGGTGCTGACAGCCAATGCTTTTTGATGCCAATTGATATCTGTGTAATGTCTTTTGTTGGCTCTCTCAATTGGTTACTTCACATAGGAATTAATCCTGGCACTTTGCCTGCCTCGCAATGACTGAGCCATTGTGTAGCCCAGAGCCTGTTTACCTAAACTTGTGTTGAGTGGATTCATAGCGCACACTGATTATGGAGGAGGGAGGATTAGGTAGGAAGGGAAAAGCTTAAAATCTGTGTTTCAGATCAGGACGTTTTCCATTGAACATTGGAAAGATTATCTTCAAGATGTATAATGTGGATCATGAAGTTTTGGCCTGTCAACTTATTAACTGCTAAACTGTTCTCTCTTGTACACCATGTACTACAAATGTCCAAGTATAATTCTGCATTAGTAAAAATCCATGTAACACACACCTGCATCCCACATAAGATGCTCATCTAACTCCTGCCAAGTTTCTTCATAATATTTGTCAAGATGTTTTAACAGTCATTACTGAAGCAAATTATAAACACACAGCTTTACAACGATCCATTTCTGTATAAATTTAATGAAAGCTTAGCACCAAACAACTGCTAATATTTCCCCCTCTGAACTGGACAATACAACTTCGAAAGGGCTTTTCCAGTTTCTGCTCCGATATGCTGCATCGTTTGCCTCCCCTTTTCATTACAAGATATTTGAATGTGAATCCGTCTTTCTATCATGCAGGAGGTCCTACTTGTATCTACCTTCATCTTGCAGCTAATATGTGGCTTGCTTTTTCAACTTTGTCACCTGATGCCAAAATGTTTCAATGTACAGACAGGTTTATTTGACAACTAGTTGTTAAAGACTTAACATTAGTTGTCACAAGCCAAATAAAAGTAGTCAAATCTGGCATCAGGATTAGTCTGCAATTCTATTTACATTTTCCAGATATTAGTGGAACCATATCATTTAAGGAGTCAAAAAATGTATAACTGCTGACCCTCAGTTTTCATGCATTTCTCTTGATGGTTGAAGTTTCCTGTATTGTATATAAACTCAAGCTGTCAAAATTAATTGTGGAGTAAGACAATTGAAAAGCGTCATCTCTTGTTTACCATATCATACCAGACAAATAGTACATTGAATCACCTTTCTGTGTCAAGCCGTAATGAGAAGCAATATCCTAAGTTCTCAATTGGTCTGACGTCATTGCAGATGAGATGAAATCTTCCTTCAGTGGTGCTTGTCTGATGCTTGAAATCACGCCATATGTTGGCCTAACTCTGTGTGGTGTGTGACACTCTTAATCTTCAGATTTGTGGCACTCATTGTTGGATGAACCAGCCTCTTGAAATTGGTTTCAGCCAACCATATGCCAGTTTTATTGATGCGGCTCCCCAAGTGTGTACTGACACCCAAAAAGCAGATGAAACCAGACAGTAGCTGTTTGACCGTGGACATATTTTAGAAAACAAGGTCTGGAATAAATTATATTAGAAAAAAAATATTATTTCTATTTAAATAGATAGGGAAGAGAAAATGGAGTGGTAAGCAGAAGTGTGTGTTTTTATTAATATAACAACAGAAAATGCTGGAAAAACTCAGCAAGTCAGGCAACATCCGTGGAGAGAAATTTGAGTTGACGTTTCGGGTTTGACCCTTCTTCAAACTTGAAGAAGGGTCAAACCCGAAACGTCAACTCAAATTTCTCTCCACGGATGTTGCCTGACTTGCTGAGTTTTTCCAGCATTTTCTGTTGTTATTTCGGATTTCCAACATCTGCAGTATTTTGCTAGCGTACTACTATGTGTTTTTATTTTTGGTTTTTGATTTTATGTTGTTTAGAAGTAGCTTTAATACTCTAACATGGAGTATTCTTTTCACATTGGAGTTTGAGTTGATGATTGTCCTCCATGTCCTCAGCAAGAAGCAAAAAAGTGAACAATTTTTTTCCCTGTGATCTGTAACTTAAAGGTCCATCAATACAATAGGTTGGAGATGAAACTTGCTTAGAAACACACTTGCATATAAAGAGAATGTTAGAAGGTGGTTTCATGCTGATTCATGTTGAAGAAATTGCAATCGAACAAAAATTGTTTCAAGATAGTGCAAAGGAACCTTCTGCCCCCAACCTAACTTGGATCTCCACAAAACCTCTGGAAAAATTAGATGCAGCTGAAGACTAGTTCTGAGCTACTTTTCTGGGCATGTGGCTGTTTTGAAGCATGTTTCTGTTCTTCCCATACTCGACTCTTCTTTCCCCTGTTGTTGCTCTTATCTTGTGTGAGACCCGTCCTACCACCTCTGGTTTTTGACGCACTGATCTCGTGCAGCTCCTGCAACCCAATAAAGTAGCTGGCATTTTCTAAGGCTGGCTGTGAAGAAGACGAGTTTGTTTTTGATCAGGTCTATGGCGGCCAGCCTTAGTGAATCTGACAGATTTACCTTTGGGTTGCAGCTGGCTCAGCGATACTCATTCATCACAACCCAGTGATATTGGCACAAGTCTTGCATAGCATAAAAGCAGTTATGGGTTTCTCTGATGCTTCGCATTTCACTTTGTCCATCTGTAAAATGCTCCAATTTTGTACAATTGAAATACAGTGGTTCCTTCTGTGACGACGAGCATCAACAACATTTAAATCTGTGGTTATAAGAGCAGGCTCAACATCTGCCAAATGACTTTTGACCCCATGTCTGTTTTGCTGCTTTTTTGCTACTGAGTTATTAAAAACAAATTTATGGTAAATGTTGTCATGATGACTATTGTATGAGGTCTCTTGCAATGCCTCTAACCTGATGGATCATAAGTGCCTGATGACATCAAGAGCCATGTTATACTGTTGCATTTATAAATGCAACTGTTCCATTTACCAATTAAAAAAATACTTGGCCCTTTAATATGAATACAAAGCTACTTCACTGATGATGATGATGACGATTGTGAAGGGAGAAATAAAGAAGCAGACGGGGGCGGTGGGGTGGGAAAGAGAAAATTATTCAAACATAAATATGGTTCACTAAATTACAATTTTACTAACACTCTTATTTCCCCCCGCCACCCCCCCCCCCCCCCCCCCCCCACAGATTACAGAGGCTGTGCAGAATATGGTTCTGGGTCAGACGAAAGCCCGATATGAAGCTATTTTACATAAGTGTGAAGATGGCCGCCCTGGATTGGAAAGCAGGATTCGCCCAGATATGGACCAAATTATCAGCTCAAAGGAACACGTGGGAAACAAAATCAGAGGTCAGGCAGCATCTGTGAACAATGGGATTGTAGGCATTTGGGAACTAATTCCAAGAGTTCTTTCATATCATGTGTCCTTTTTTCTACTGAATAAATGATACTGGGCCCATACTGAATATAAATGATACTGGGCCCTTATTAGCAACATATGTTTCATAGACATGTTACTTCAAAAATAACTGTCCACTTGTACATGTTGATATTTTTGCTGCACGTATCAATTACATTTCACAGATCATTCATTTTCTTGTATGCAAAAGCTAATACCATTCCTAAGCAAGCTGATAAGACAATACAGGAAACTTTCGTTTAACCAGAGGTTAAAAGTCCGGAAAGCTCTATCTACCGGCAAAATTCAGGAGCCGTTTTCTATAAGTTTTTTTTACTTCTCGTTGCTTTTTTTTTCCCCAGTCAGGCTCTGCAAGGTCTGTAGCTAAGCAACAGCTTCAGCTAGAGATGCTTGCAGCTGCAGCCGACTATTTTGAAGCTGTTGCTAAGCAACAGGGTTTGTTGATTCTCACGGAGCTGAAAAGCTCTATGTTTTAACATTGCCGCTGGTTTATACGGCAGTTTTGATCTAACGGCACCAGCTCGGTCCCGTCAGTGCCGGATACCAGAAAGTTTCCTGTATTGCTCCTGAGCATTGACTTTGTGATTGATCTGCACGTGGTTACTTATCTTCTGGTCCACTTAACACCAAACGTTCAACCACTTTTTAACCACTTCTTCCACAGCAGGCATACTATTCTGTCACATTAGTAAAAGTTTTTTTTTTAACCTGCTCACTGCTAGTAATGATGCAAGGTCTCGTCGTTCAAAGTGTGGCATTTTGACTCTTCGTTTTAATACGTAATTACCACATTCATACAGATTTACTGACTGGAAACCATCCGAAGCCATATTGGGGGGGGACAAGTGTCTCTCCTGTGCATCTGGCACATGCCCAGAGTGTGTGTCATGAAATTGGGCCCTCCAGCCCATGGCTTTATATCCACTGAAGTAGAAGCAGAGATGTGGAATTTTTAACATTAAATGCTATGAATTGGCACTGAAGGCTGCAGTGCATTTTGAACATGGATCGCAAAATATGCATTCATTAGGAACTTGCTACTACTGCGTAAATAGAGCTTTTTATTTGAACACAAGATATTCATCCAATTTGTGGCTTTGTTTTGTTTGCAATAGATTTACACCCTTGGAAACACACAGTGGAAATGATACATTCCAGAAATTCTTAGGATCTTTTCCTTGAGTCACTATATCCCCTAGTTGAAACTGTACAGTTGGATTAACTGGCAATACTTTTCCTTCTCAATGAAACCTGTTATCCCCTGGTTTCTTGTTCCACTATGTTCCTGGCCCTATTTGTCACAGTGGTGCTGTGGCTGTGGTTTCTAAATCCCACCTTGTACTATTACTTTTCAATTCCTCACCCATTGCCATCCTGCCCACCTTTCTTTCAAAATCGTGTTCCTCTATTGTCCACCTAAAACCTTGAGTGACTTCCTCACTAAATTAATCTACCTCCTTTTAACTTCCCTTACTCCCTCAGTAATGCCCACATAAATTCCAAACCCCACATTCTCTGGCCTATCATCTGCCATGATATTGCGGCCTATCATCTGCAATGATATTGCAACCTATATTAATGTCCTCCTTAACTGCCTTGCCTTGACCTTTAATGCCCTCACCACCATGAGATTTCAACAATCTCTCATTCTTTCCTCCAAACCATCAGATCACTAACTTTATTCAATATTTTCCTCCATTCTCACCAAAATCCTCTAATCCATGAAGTCACTTCCCTTCCAGTTCTTGACACCCAACATCACCTCCTCAAGCCCTTTGTTCTGTGACACATTCTGACATTGTTTCTTTCTCTTTCAAAACAGAACTTGTAATTCCTATCCTCAAAAACCTGACTCTTCCTAATTTTTTCCGTTTCAAATCTCCCTTTTCCTTTCCAAGGTCTTGGAGCACATTGCTTCACAAGTGCTTGCCCACCTCTCCCATCATCCCTTCTTTGAACTCTGAAATCTGGTATTGGCACTGCTCACAGTGCACAACTGCCTTTGTCAAAGTTATAAGTGGCATCCTCTGTGCTTATGATTGTGGTTTGCTATCCCTCCTTGTCCTTCATGGCCTTTGCACTGTCTTTGACACCAGTGGTCAATCTATCCTCCTTCAACACCTCACTCTGGTAGTCCACCTTCATAATACTGCTCCTGGTTCCATTCTTGTCTCGATGACATTACATATCCTCTCAATTTCTCCTTCCAACCCCACCTAGTCACCATTGATGCCTTCCACTGCCTCATCTATGGTACTTTCCCCTCGGTGATATCATCTGGAAGTACATTATTGGGTTCCATATGTATGTGGTGATGCACAGCTTTACCCTTCAGCCACTTCTCTTGATTGCAAGGCAGTTGTTCACGTCTTCCAAGTGCCTGCCCGACATTATATCTTGGAATTGTTAACAAAATCCTGCCGCTTAATGAAAAAGCAGAGTCATCGTTTTTGACTCTTGTAAATTCCTATAAATGTTTGCCCCAAACTCGGTCTCCCTAAATACCATCTTTGGTTAAGTCAGTGGAACAGACCCCCTGTATGCTGCTCAATCCTGAATCAGTTTCCATCTCCTCCAAGACTGCTTTCTTCCACTTCCATAACACAGCCAGTCTCCATCCTGCCATCTCCCGTACTGCCTTTATTTCCTTAAGGCTTGGCTTTTCAAATGTTCACTTGGCTGGCCTCACCACATTTCCCCCATCGCAAGTTGTAACTCAGTACAGAATGTCACTGCTCCTGTTTATACCCACTCAAAGCCCAGCAGTGCCATTACCCCAACACTCGCCCAGTTCTATTCGCTCGCTACCCCTCTCCTTTCTTCTCGCCCGCACCCCCCCCCACCCCCACCCCACACCTTTCCTGAATCCATTTCAAGATGTTTATCCTCACCTTGATGCTTCCACTGTCATGTCCCATCTTATCTTGCTGATTTCTTTCAAGCCCTTGTCCATTCTTGCACTCTTCACTTCTCAGACACTGGTCAACTCTTACCTGTTCTCTTTGCTCCATTTGTGGTCCTTATAGCCACTTTACCCTTTCCATCTGGCTCTTTCTCCCAAACTCTCAATTACCTCCAGCCCTCCTGCTTTTGAAAGTCTGTTACTTTGCTTTTACAGGAAACTCTCTGGTATCCGGCACCGACGGGACCGGGGTGTTGCCGGTTGATTTAAAAATTCCGGATGACGGAGAGGGTTATCTACCGAGGCTATTTTTAACGAACAAAGAGTCAGACTCCTGTTATTGAGGTGTTCGGACTTCTGATGGTGCCAAGAAGCCGAGTAGTGGCAGTTTGGAGAACTACCCCCACTGACTAACTCGGCCACCGCAGGAGACTCGGACTTGGCAACATTTCCAGTTATTGAGGTGTTTTCGGAGTATGAATTTTGCCGGTTAATAGAGAATTCCGGATTTAGGTGCCGTTTAAACGAGAGTTTCCTGTACCTTTTTATTGTTGTCTGTATCTGCTAAAGCTATTCTACCAATTCTTTCCTCTTGTGTCCATTTTAATTTATCTGATTTGTAAGCACTCTTAGAACATGGGAAGTTGTTGTATTTTGCCGCCACTCTCGATCCAGATTGATTCTAATTTGCTTTTTTTTTGTTATTTAGTGTTTGTAATGCCTAAAGCTGAAGCTTGTGTTCGAAACCAAGTCCAGCCTTACATCTCTTCCATCCTTGATGCTTTGATGGGCCCAACCAGCAGGGGCTTTTTGGAAGTTAGAGACCTGTTTTTCAAGGAGATCGTGGAAATGAATAAGAATGTTTTGAATGAAGGTGGCCAGCACAAGCTGGGGGAGGTGAGAGATGCAGACACTGCACTATATGCTGACGAGGGTTTTACAAATTTGTTGCAAGTTAAGGCATAAGAAAAAAAAACCTGAAGTGTTAACATTAGCCTGTTATAGGTGCTATTGCATCTTTGAACACTCCAAAGCTTTCAATGATTTTATCTTAACACAGGAGTTTAGTTAAGCATCTAACGTTGGATTTTGAGTGTCTCATAGAACAAAATGAGTTTGAATCCTCGTCCTAACAGTCACCCTTGCATTTTTAGGTGTGACCATTTTTCTCTTGATAAGGTCTTTAGAAAGAAGGAATAAAAACTACTTGAAGGAGATCCCTTTGTTGCTGAAACCTGTTTTTTTTTCTAATGGGGCTGGCTACATGACCTATACTAAAACTCGGGTGCTGCCATACGGCCCATAATAGGGATACAAACCGGTGAAAGCAATAAGCAATTGCATTCAGTGAAAGGTTTTTAGTTAAGTGATTGAATGAAGGAAGACTCTCTCTCCCGCTCCTGCTCCAACAAGACAAGTACCAGAGAAGCCGACGAGCAGAGCGATCAAAACTGGGCTCGATTATTTGGTTGAAGGGAATTCACAGGTAGACCCGCCATGGACTTGCTGAGTGTTTTGGGATCAAGATGGCGTCCGTGGCGGTCGCAGAGTAAGCGCTCTCCGAGTTGGTCGGCCCACTCCTGCTACAGACGCTGTGCATCGGCGCTGATGAGTTCGGCGGGGAGGCAGCAGAAGCAGCGATGGAGGCCACGATGACCCGCTGTAGCACAGTGGCCGGCAGCTCCTCGGCGGGAGGGGAGGCGGACCGAGGGCGGGAAAAGCAGGCCCTGGAAGGTCGGACACCGCAGGAGGCTCGGAGGTCAGACCGGGTGGAAGGAGAGCCAGGGAGAAGCAGGCCCCGGGACGTCGATACCACAGCGGCTGAAGATTGTCGGGCAGGAGTGCGGGAAAGGCGGAGCGAGGAGAGAGCGGACCCTATTGTGATGGCGCCGATGAAGATGGCTGCCGTCCTTGCGGGCTCCGTGCGTACCAGGCAGCTAAGTGTCCTTTGCTGCTTGGTGCGCTCGGCTCGTTAAGAAAAAAACATTTCACTGACTGGATTTCACTTGTTGTATTTGGTTATGTGACAAATAAAAATTGAAATTGGAAAAAAAAATTGAAATTGACTTGGCGGTGAGGCCGGGGTTGTAAAGAGGCTCTATGCTACCTCATGGGCATTGATGCGAAGTTATTTCAAGCATTTCAACATGGGGAAGGGAGGCGACTGTGTGGCAAATATGCATTCCTGGAAGGTGTGGCTGGCTCCTTTTGGCATGCCTGTAAAGTCATTTTAACATTTTTGTAGCATTAAGCAGCCATGTGCCAAGCAGTGCAATTGACACACAACTGCCCTTCCCACCTCCGTACACTTGGCGGCTGCTGCTACTTTCTTCCAGTGCCTCCCTCATCCCTGACCTCGATCTAGAATTATGGAATGTTACAGCACCATTGGACCATTCAAGTCCTCAAATTTGTGCTGGTGTTTTACTCCATGCGAGATACCTCGTCTAATCCCACTCTTCTGCTTGGTCCCCTTTAGCATTCACTTTTTCATTATTTCTCTAACTGTAACCCCTCATCTCTGGTCACATACTATTGAATCTAGGCTTCTCCTTTACCATTGCTATTCTATCCTTTTAATTAGGGGCCCTAGCATCATAGAAACATAGAAGATAGGAGCAGGAGTAGGCCATTCAGCCCCTCGAGCCTGCTCCGCCATTTAATGAGATCATGGCTGATCATCCAAATTCAGTACCCTGTCCCTGCTTTCTCTCCATACCCCTTGATCCCTTTAGCCTTAAGAAATATATCTAACTCCTTCTTGAATATATTTAATGAATTGGCCTCTACTGCCTTCTGTGTAGAGAATTCGACAGGTTCACCACTCTCTGGGTGAAGAAATTCCTCCTCATCTCAGTCCTAAATGGCTTACCCCTTTATCCTTGGACTGTGACCCCTGGTTCTGGACTCCCCCGCCATCGGGAACATCCTTCCTGCATCTAGTCTTGTTAGAATTTTATAAGTTTCAATGAGATCGCCTCCCATTCTTCTAAACTCCAGCGAATATAAGCCCAATCGACCCAATCTCTCCTCGTACACCATTCCTGCCATCCCAAGTATCAGTCTGGTGAATCTTCGCTGCACTCCCTCCATGGCAAGAACATCCTTCCTCGGATAAGGCGAACAAAACTGCACACAATACTCGAGGTGTGGTCTCACCAAGGCCCTGTACAACTGCAGCAAGACATTCTTGCTCCTGTACTCAAATCCTCTCGCTATGAAGGCCAACATACCATTTGCCTTCTTTACCGCCTGCTGCACCTGCATGCTTACTTTCAGTGACTGGTGCACAAGGACACCCAGGTCTCGTTGCACTTCCCCTTCTCCCAATCTATTGCCGTTCAGATAATAATCTACCTTCTTTGCCACCAAAGTGGATAACCTCTCATTTATCCACATTGGGCAGATGCAGTATAATCACCCAACCTGTCCAAATCATACTGGAGTTTCTCTGCATCCTCCTCACAGCACACACGCCCACCCAGCTTTGTGTCGTCTGCAAACTTGGAGATATTACATGTAGTTCCCTCGTCTAGATCGATGATATATAATGTGAATAGCTGGGGTCCTAGCACCGATCCCTGCGGTACCCCACTAGTCACTGCCTGCCACTCAAAAAAAACAAACAAAAAAAAAAAGACCCGTTTATTCCAACTCTCTGTATCCTGTCTGCCAACCAGTTCTCTATCCAAGTCAGTACCTTACCCCCAATTCCATGTGCTTTAACTTTACACGCTAATCTCTTATGCGGGACCTTCTCGAAAGCCTTCTGAAAGTCCGAATACACCACATCCACTGGCTCTCCCTCATCTATTCTACCAGTTACATCATCAAAAAATTCCAGTAGATTAGTCAAGCACGATTTCCCTTTTGTAAATCCATGTTGACTTTGTCCAATCCTGTCACTGTTTTCCAAGTGCTCTGCTATTACATCTTTTATAATGGACTCTAGCATTTTCCCCACTACCGATGTCTGGCTTACCGGTCTATAATTTCCCATTTTCTCTCTACCACCTTTTTTGAATATTGGGGTTACATTAGCTACCCTCCAATCCATGGGAACTGTTCCAGGGTCTCTAGAATTTTGGAAGATGACCAGCAATGCATCTACTATTTCTAGGGCCACTTCCTTAAGTACCCTAGGATGTAGATGATCAGGCCCTGGGGATTTATCGGCCTTCAATCCCGTCAATTTCCTTAATACCATTTCCCTACAAATACTGATTTCATTCAGTTCCTCCCTCTCATTAAACCCTATGTTCCCTGACATCTCTGGGAGGTTATTTGTGTCCTCCTTTGTGAAGACCGAACCAAAGTATGTATTTAATTGGTCTGCCATTTCTTTGTTCCCCATTATAAATTCCCCTGATTCTGATTGCAAGGGACCTACGCTTGACTTCACCAATCTTTTTCTCTTCACATCAATTGTGGCCTAACTAATTTTTTATACAATTCCAACATTATGTCCCTGCTTTTCTATTCTATGCCTCTAGATACAAAGCCAAAGATTCTTTAATTTTAAAAGATTAACATTTTTTAATGGACATACACTTGGGTTGCCACTTTTAATGACTTGCATACCAAAAACTCCATTTAAAATCCTAACATTTATGTTGTATTTCCTTTCCCTATTCTTCCAAAATATATCATTTCACATTTGAACTGTATCTGCTACCTGTTTGTCTATCCTGCGGTCTTTCACCATCCTGTCGCACTTTGCCACGCCTTGCAATTTTAAGCCATCAGAAAATTTGTAATAGTTACCTCAACTCCTGAGTCCAGATCATTTAAATATATATTTTAACTAAAAGTGGCCTGAACACAGAACCCTCTGAAACACCACTCTTCCAATCTTGAGAAGCTTTTTTCATCCCTGACCTTTGCTTTCTGCTCTCCAATGCTTGGTCTATGTGGCCACATTCCTCTTAATTCCATGTACCATCGTCTTTGTCATAGGTCTCTGCTACCTTTTCAAATGCTTTATGAAAAGATATACAAACCACATCCACTGAATTTTTTGCTATCTTCTGTTGGGACTTGAGAGAATTCTATAAGGTTGGTCAAGCATGACCTGCCCTTTTAGAAACCCATGCTGACTGGCACTGATTAACTCGTGTTTCTCCAGATGCCTGGTAATTTTATCCAGTGCTGCAGACACTTCTAGTTTACCAATGACTGAAGCAAAACTTACTGGTGGAAATTTCTTGGCTTATCCCTGTCACACTCTTTTGAAGAGGTGTATCACATTTGTGATCTTCGGCCCTCTGGCACAAATTTCTTCTTCACAGAAATTTGGACAATTATAGCCAGAGCCACCTCTATTTCTTCCCCAGCTTCGTTCAGCATCCTCGGATGTAAATTATCAGGTCCTGGTGATTTGCCTACCTTTTTAAGATGGAACAGCTTCTTTGATCTCATTTCTCTCTGAATGACAACCTACTATAACAATTTTGCACTCTGCTCTAGTGGTTCTACAATCCAAATATTCACCACCTTGATGAAAACCAAGGCAAAGTGCTAACCCTCACTCCACTGCAAACCTGCCTCCATTATTTCTTAATGGCCCAGCCTGAACATTGACTATCCTCTTCCTACTAATGTTCTTTGTTTTTTGCTAATTTTTCCTCATGTTTGCTCTTGGTTCTCCTAATCTTTTGGCAGCTGACCTATATATATTCTTTATATTTTGTCCGGACTTTCCTTGTTTTTTTAATCTGCCCTGTAGGCACTAATTGCTGTTTTCCATTTCAAATTTGATCTCCCATCCCTATCCACCCATGGAACCCCAGCTTTCAACACATTCCTGTTTTTCTTTACTGGGATGTACTTTGTACCCTTTCTATTTTTATTTATTTAAACCTTTTCCATTGCTGATCTATGCTTGTAGTTGCCAATTCTGCCTTCCATTTAATCTGGAATCTGGCCCCGTTTTATTTTTTTCTAGTGCTGTGGCCTTAACCCTTGACTTATATACTTCTCATGCTGAAACTATTTATGCTATGGTCACTGTTTCCCAAATGTTCCCTGCTTGTATGTCATTTACTTGTTGTATGTCATTTACTTGTTCCAGTTCATTACACAAAGCCAGGTGAAGTAACGTTTCTTTTCTTGTAGGAGCAGCAACATATTGACTGATAAAACAGTCCTGAACCCAACGCACAAATTGTTCTCCCTTTTTCACCTCTTTCCCTATTGTTCTATTTTTAGTTGTTTAAAATCTCCTGCAATTGAAGTTCTACAAATCAATGGATCTTTTCATTTATCTACAAATTTCATCTTCAATTTCCCTTCCAATGTTCAGCAGTTTATTGTACATTCCCAGTAATGTGACTGATTCCTCACGATTAAATCCTTACGCTCTAGTGCTATGATGCCCAAGTTGGCAAAATAGGAGATAAAACAGTTTTGTTACCAATTTGTCAAAGCTGTCCTATTTTAATTATTAATTGGTTTAGTGATGGCACCCTCATCTTTGAATCGGAAAGTCACGGTTCAAGGCCCACTTCACGTCTTGAGTGCATAATCTAGGCTGACACTTGAGTGCAATACTGAGGGGACATTATATTGTTGGAGGTGCTGTCTTTCGGATGAGAAATTAAACCTTCTGTTGGGATTGACAGAAATCAACAGGCTGAGACTTTTCTTTGAGCAAAAACAAAACGTGTCTTTCTTTAATCAAATCTCCACGAGGTCTGAAGCCCAGCCCCGTGCAGGGGCTATGACATCATCACGCAACCGACGCTCTTAAAGGGACCCTGCACCAATAACCCAACCCAGTATGTACATACCACAACATTGCTATACAAAGTGAATTGTGTTTAGGTACATATAACAGCATTGGGTACACATTGTGTTATTGTCCCTTTTGTGGTCTCTGCCACACTTCAACCAATGCCACCAGCACAGATTAACTGGTCATTTTATCTCATTGACATTTGTGGGTCATGTTTGCCTACAAAACAACAGTAACTACAATTCAAAAAGCAGTTGGCTGTAACACATTTTGGGACATCCTAAGGTTGTGAAAGGTATAATGTAAATGCAAGTTCTCCCTCTTTCCGTCCCTTTCTCCCTCACAGTGACATGCCAGAAATAAAAGGAACTCTGATGTAAACAAGTTGAATATGTTTACTTTTTGATAAATAGAGATAATGACTGCATCTGAAAGCTCACATTATTTCAAACCTGTCTGCTAGAAATCTACAAAGTAAAACATACGGGTGTCTTCCAAAGGATTCATATCTAGGTTAGCAGAGTCCCAAATAAGATGATTGTGTATTTGCTAACAATTGCACAAAGATAGCCATCAGCAGTTTTAACTTATCAAAATTTCATATGAAAAGGTAAAATTCAGTAATAGTTTATGACTTGACTTCGACTAGAGCCTTGCACCCATTGGTATGTTAAACACAAGACAATAAAGCAAAAGTGATAAAACAGTAAGAGTACTTGATGAGTGCTGTTACGTTGTGTTTTCTAGTACATGGAGAAGCTGAAGCTGCTGCCTTATCATCCAGTGAAGATGCAGAGCTGCTATGAACAACTCGAGCAGCTGCAGCCACAGCTCGAGGGCCTTCAACAACGCTTCGATCTCTCCAGCCCAGCAGTGTTTGTCCAGCGTGGTCAAATTCTAATGAGAGAGGTAAGCCTTGACCTGGTCGGCTGACTGTTAGTTTAAATAGGCAGTTGGTTCTAAAGCATTGAACTAACTCACATTACCTTGCCCTTTTTAAGATGGTGTCTACTTGGGCGAGGAGCAAGTAAAATGATAATCAGTATTTTCACTAGGATTTCAGTATACTGTAATAATGGGCATGTGAAATTTATATATCATACACTTGACCTATGAAAAACATCCAACGCTGTAGTTGTATATTGTGCCCTTCTGATCTCAACTTGGGTCTAGGGTTGCCAACCCACCAGGATTGGCCTAAAGCCTCCAGGTATTGAAGATTAATCTCCAGGTATTGAAGATACCTGCTGTGAGCAACCCTGGAGAAAATCATAGGGGAATTAAAGATTTTTTTTTTAAATTGAACACTTCTGTTTGTTAGTAATAAAAAATATTGGGGAGGGGGGAGAAAGACTGTTTGACTGACGGTCAAACACCATCCAGTCGGGTGATGAGTCTTTTTGCTTTCCAATTGGTATGGGAAGGAGATGCACCGCGAGGGTGGACATGTTGGGCAACCAATGGCGGGAGCATGGGGTTGGGTTATATGGTGATAACCTCCAAGAATACCAGAGTTAGTAACCCTACTTGGGCCTGGAGACCATACTTGGCCTACATAACACTACCTTGCAGTAGGTGTTGGCAGTTTGCAAATTAGCTTAGTTGTGATTCATTTCCTTATAACGTTTTGGTACCAATTCATTAGATATGAATGAGAATATTTGTGTTGCAGTTAATACACTCTGTACATCATACCAACTATGGTGGATTATGCAGTACCAATTTTGCTGCCACCTTGGCTAAACTGTTAGTGGTCCTCTCCGAATGCTCGAAGCTCCAACTTGATTCAAAAGATCGTGCTGGACTTTTGCATCAGAATGTTTCAGCTAAAGTGCATGGCAACAGATCATGAGCATTGAACAAGTCATCAGTGCAAAAGCAGCACGTGATAACAGATTAGCCATGCAGCTACCAAAGTTCCTGGTGTTGAGACAAATGAAAAGCACTGGGTGAGAGTTTACATTTTTTTAATAAAGGGAGTGAAAATGTGAGGCTGCTTTAACATAGTGCACAAATGGGGCTAAAGTTTGAATAATTATTGACTTCCAGGAAGCTTAACTGCAAATTGTTTCTAGGTAGGAAAACCTAATTCGGCTGGTATAATAGGCATAGTTTCATTGTTTTCTTTCAAGGATGGTCTGTTTTGTTCTGATACTGATTGAATTAAGAGCCTGATCTGCTATGGTGTTTTTTTTCTCCCAAAATGGGTAGAAGTTTCACCTCCACAAAGGCTGTATTTAAAACTATTGTTCGCCCTTCATTTTAAGAAAACTGATAATCATCTGTTTCAAGGTTTTTTTTCTTGTAAGGTCTTGCTACTTCACAGATTTTTCAGCTGATACCATTTGATCAAAGTTGAATGGTGAAACATATCGCAAGTCACAAAGGCTAATTTGTATTCTGGATTCCAACCCTCCTTCCGTCCTCTCAAAACAAATGACACAATGCTCATTATGAACCTTTCACTGTGCCGTTCGAAGCCCCATACATTAAGCAGACTCCATTAAGGTTGCTAAGAGGGTTTTCGTTCCCTCAACTTCGCAACTTTTTTGTCAGACTCTTCAAATTGCATTTTTTTTAAAATTTAGGCTACTTATTATTTCTCTCCTCTTACAATTACACACTGTTGGCAAAGTAATTCTTCCCTGCAGCCAGGAAGTATTTTTCACTCCCTCACTCCCTCTGGTGTTGAGGCAGAGATGATGGCAATGTCTCTAAATGTTCAAGAATTTTTTTTTGCTGAAGGTAGCTGAACATTGATTTATGATGGATATTACATCATATTAGAGGGGCATCAAATAGCAAATTGGGTCTCTGCACGTGTACATCCTGGGGCATTCCCCAGGAGAGCATTTGATGAAGACCCACTTGGGTCACAACAGCTAATTGTTTCTAATTTGAGAAATGTGGACATAATATACATAGTTTAATTACTTTCGTATAAGAAAGGAGGTGTATTCTACAAGGCCTGTCTGCTGGTTTATCTGGATTTCGGATCATTTCTGTCCCCCTCCAATTTATCTATTGGATGGCGGGCTTATCTGTAATTGGTCCATGAAGACATGGACACGCCAAACCTAAAGAGTTGGACAAGATTCCTGAACGAAGAAGCTTTTTTTATGTCTATCTTTTAACAATGTACAAGTGAGCTTTTAGCTAAATATGCAGCTATGTAGAAAGCAAGGTACAATGCATTGAGTGACCAGCTGCCTGCCTTTAGCTAGAGGGAGTATATTTGGAATTTGGCCAATACAGTTTTGCTCATAGCATATTTCCTTTGGCCTATTCATTTACTACATTGGATGGTTAGCCTTTAATCAGCTGTTGCAGTGGGTCCAGTCTTGCTGTTTGCAATTGCATCTGTGTATTTCTTTGGAAGCCATTCAATGCTTCTTACACTTCCTGCGCACTACTAAACACAAAGAGTAATAAGGCTATTGAGCCCAAGTGAAAATATCCTGACATTTCATGGCCAACCACAGTGTTCGCTTTAAATAGCAGTCATGGTAGGAGCGCTATTTGTAGTTTGAGACCCATGAAGGTCCAGAGGAATACAGGGGGCTGCCCTAATGATTTGGTGCAGCGGGAGAAGAGTTGACTTCTCCCAGAAACATGTGCTGGTCTTTGATCCATGGATAAACCCAGCAGGAGTTTGCCATCAGGCCTTTTTACTCGCCTGAAGGGAATCGTCTGCTTTGCAACACCAGACAAAACAGGCAACAAAAAGTGTGTGTTCTAGCTAGCAGCAGGCGTGCATACACTTTGTTGCATGTTTGTGCACAGATACTTCCATAAATGTCTGGACACACAATGACATAAGAACATAAGAAGTAGGAGTAGGCCATTTGGCCCCTCGAGCCTGCCCCGCCATTCAATAAGATCATGGCTGATCTGATCTTGGCCTCAATGCCAATTTCCTGCACTATCCCCATATCCCTTGATTCCCTTAATATCCAAAAATCTATCGATCTCTGTCTTTAATATACTCAATGACTGAGCCTCCACAGCCCTCTGGAGTAGAGAATTCCAAAGATTTACCACCCGCTGAGTGAAGAAATTTCTCATCTCTGTCCTAAATGGCCTACCCCTTATTCTGAGACTGTGACTCCTGGTTCTGGACTCCCCAGCCAAGGGAAACATCCTCCCTGCATCTACCCTGTCAAGCCCTGTAAGAATTTTGTATGTTTCAATGAGATCACCTTTCATTCTTCTAAACTCTAGAGAATATAGGCCTAGTCTACTCAATCTCTCCTCATAGGACAATTCCCTCCCATCCCAGGAATCAGTCCAGTGAACCTTTGTTGCACTCCCTCTATGGAAAGTATATCCTTCCTTGGGTAAGGAGACCAAAACTGCACACAATACTCCAGGTGCGGTCTCACCGGGGCCCTATATAATTGCAGTAAGACATATTTACTCTTGGCCTTTATTACAAGAGGATTTGAGTACAATGTACCATTTGCTTTCCTAATTACTTGCTGTACCTGCATGTTAACTTTCAGTGATTCGTGTACAAGGACACCCAGGTCCCTCTGAACACCAACATTTCCCAATGTCTCACCATTTAAAAAAATACTCTGCTTTTCTATTTTTCCTACCAAAGTGGATAACCTCACATTTCTCCACATTATATTCCATTTGCCATGTTCTTGCCCACTCACTTAGCATGTCTATATCCCCTTGAAGCCTCTTTGCATTCCCACCCAGCTTTGTATCATCAGCAAACTTGGATATATTACATTTGATCCCCTTATCCAAATCATTGATGTAGATTGTGAATAGCTGAGGCTCAAGCACTGATCCTTGCGGTACCCCACTAGTTACAGCCTGCCAACCCAAAAATGACCCGTTTATTCCTACTCTCTGTTTTCTGTCCATTAACCAATCCTTAATCCATGCTAGTATATTACCCCCAATCCCATGAGCACTAATTTTGTTTAATAACCTCGTGTGTGAAGGGATAATTACTAGTCCTAGCCCTTTTCGGGCTACCCCAGATCAGACGTGTTCTCCAGATGTTCACCTTCAACTAAAGTTAGAGATAGCCGAATTCTATAAGATGCTTAATTGGGTCTAAAGGTCCAGGCTATCTCTCAAGGAAAGGAATGTCTTGAAGATATTACCATCTTCCAGATAGCACTTTTAATAAGTTTAGCTAGACTGTAACCTTCTGGATATTATGAGGGTCTGGAAAACCCCTCCCAGAATTCTGCAACTCCTCACCAAAGAGTGTACAGAGATTGAGTTTGCAAGTTTGATACAGAAATACTGAGACAATTCTAAAAATATATCGATTTATTAAAGAACCGACTTGCAGTTAACAGCTGGTAAGTCAATCGCGACTTTAACAGTTCAAAATACAAATAGCTTACATTTCTTATTCTCAGAGATCCTTATTCTCAAATCATAACTTTGTGACATTTATACATTTCTTATTATTTATAATCTAGAATATCCACCAAAATCAAATAAGAGTACCTTTTTGATCCCCGAGACTCAGAGTTAAAAACTTAGTCTGCCTCTGAAGTTGAGAATCACTTGCCCCTTCCAGCGACTTCTGACTTGCCATCTGAAAAGCTCTTTTTATACCTTTTCTTAGTGGTTTATCCTTTGAAGTTTTCTGCTGATGTAAGCTAATTATCTCTAGTAATTCTTTCCGTTGAATTTTTTCTGTCTCACTGTCAGTTCAGCTGCTGCATGCATAATTATGTCTCTACCTTTAGGTGTTCAAATTTGATCATAAAAAATGGTTATGACCGATGTATCTCTTTTGATGCCATTCTTACGAAGTTCTTGCATTCAATTTCTAAATCACCTCTGCTGTTTGAAAGCAGATGTCGTGTCTACTAACTGTTCCATTTTCAATACAAACACAATGTGATTGCTTGGTGTATCTATTGAAGTCATATCTACAAAGTCTTCTGTTTTGTACCTTTTACAATATGTAAATCAAAACCACTTCAATCAGGGTGTTCCATGCATTTCTTAGCTACTTCAATTGGTTGTATTACAAACTTGTGTTTCCTGTCTTTCATTTGATGTTACTTTTATCAAAGGCACATGGTTTTTTAATGTTCTGTGTTTCTGTTCGAAGTGTTATTTTTTAACACTTTTTACTTGGGCATTGCTATTGTGTTGGTTCCAAACTGCAGACTTCTTGGAAGCAAGCCTTTGCTTCTTCAATAGGGCCTTTGTCTCAGTATTAACAATCAATTCCCATTTCAAAAGCTTGTGTGGTGTTTACAACTTTTGTGTTAATACTTCATCTTATCTCAGAAGCCTGTATTTCTGTTTACAGCTTGTGTCTTTGAGGCCTTTTAGATTTTTAAACCCAATATGTCATGTATTAATAAAGTCAGAATTCTGTTCATAGGATGGTGTATTTTTCTGAAATATGGCTTTTCCTTTACATGTGTGCCTTCTGAAAATCCAAATACACCACATCCACTGGCTTCCCCTTCTCTATTATGCTAATTACAACTTCAAAAAACTCAACAGATTCATCAAACACTTTTTCATAAATCTGTGTTGACTCTGCCCAATCCTATTATTATTTTCTAAGTGGTCTGTTACAACATCCTTAGAAATAGGCTCTAGGATTTTCCCTACTACTGATGTCAGGCTAACTGGTCTGTAGTTCCCCATTTTTGCGCTCCCTCCATTCTTAACTAGTGGGGTTACATTTGCTACCTTCCAATCTGCGGGAACCATTCTAGAATCTATGGAATTTTGGAAAATGACAACCAATGCATCCACTATCTCTATAGCCACCTCTTTCAAAACTCTAGGGTGTAGGCCATCAGGTCCAGGGGATTTAACGGCTTTCAGTCCCAATAATTTCTCCAGTACTATTTTTTACTAATTTCTTTCTGTTCCTCATTCTCGCTAGAGCCTTGGTTCTCCAGTATTTCCGGGAAGTTTTTTGCGTCGTCTTCCGTGAAGACAGACACAAAGTATTTGTTTAATTTCTCTGCCATTTCCTTATTCCCCATTATAATTTCTCCTGTCTCAGCCTGTGAGGGACCCACATTTACTTTTGCTAATCTTTTCCTTTTTACATACCTATAAAAGCGTTTACAATCTGTTTTTATGTCTCTTGCTTGTTTACTCTCATTCTATTTTCCCTTTCTTTATCAATTTCTTGGTCCTCCTTTGCTGAATTCTAAAATCCTCCCAATCCTCAGGCTTACTATTCTTTTTGGCAATATTATAAGCCTCTTCCTTTGATCTAATACTATCTTTAACTTCTCTTAAGAATGCTTTGTAGTCACCATATAAACAGGATTTGTGTGTTTGAGAATGTTGTGGTTCGCTTAAATAGCCCTTAAATAGTTGTGTTGTTACTGCCTACTACAGTGAAACAAAATAATATTGTTCTATGTAAAGCCAAGAAAACACCCAGTGGATCACAATTGAATTGAATTGAATAGGATAGGATGGTTGATCCCATACAATATAATGGCAATTGGATTGTACGTGGATCTTGTCCATGGTTCCCAACACAGTGAGTTTGAATCTTTACCCTAACTATTAGTGGACAGATGTGAAAGAGAAGCAAGATCCTCAACAAAATTTAGGCAGGAAATTAAATAAATGCTGCTTAGTCACACTTGCTGCAACCTTACTCTAGCCAAGTAGATTTTTTTTCTTCTTTTCCCCCTTTTCTCCTCGTCATGAATTGTTTTGAGTGGATTGGCAACTAGTGTATTGCCTGTCCTTTGTCAGGCCAGTTATTAACAGATACACAGCAATGACCCATAGTGAAACATGCGCCCCCCCCCCCCACTTACTACTTCCCTGACCTCCCTAGAGGATTTAGCTTCTCGACATTGCCCTTCCTAATAGGCAGGGTCAAGATTAGAACTGGGTGTGCTGAGAACAATAGACACAACTCACTGCCCCATACACTCCACACTGCAGTACAGTAATAGTACACAAACATACTGCACCACCAGGCTGCCACTGACCGAGGCACATTGATGCAAACCGTTGTATGAGAATCATTCTTGTGTACACAATTAATGTACAGCACAAGGACAGGGAGTCGCCAATGTCTGATAACAGGCAATTTCATAATATTAGTGAATTAAGGGAGACCATTTAATTCAGTTTCATGTTCTGTTTCCTTAATGATTCTTGTTTCCTTTGTTACCAGTAGCTGCAGTAGGAATTTTTTGTTTATGAAATAGATTTGTGCAGTCTCCCCAGGCATTCACCAGTGCATTTTTAAGCTGGCCCTGACTATCTCGAGGATCATTCTCTCTTCAGTTTTCCTTTCCCTCACCCCACCCCACCGCTTTATGTAGAACCCCCTAAAACTTACTTGACACCTTCCTGCAAAAGTAGCTCAGAACATACTTTCAATTGATACTCTGCAGAGCTCAACTAAGGGGGCGGGGGGAGTAGAAAATGGCTCGTTCATGGGTTATTAATACCATGTCATTTCTTCTTCAGCTATTGGATAATGCAGTGTATACATTTGAGCAACTTCTCCACCAAAATCTTGGTAACCCCCCTGAGAAGGATCAGATGTGCAAGACAATCCAGCGCATCCAGGAGAGAGTACTGAAGGTGAGGCCAAAAATAAATGGGATTGCATGGAAATCTATGGTGATATAGTTATTGTGTATATGTAGTTAACCTGGAATTGGAGAGCATTGGACACAAAGGCCATGAAATTCCCGAGGCTGGAAATGGCAAAAAAGTAAGGTTTCCGTCGTGGGGTCCAGGGGTTTGGGGCTGGGGATGGTTTCACTGGGATTTTGGCCTGTTTACACTGCCTCTTTAAATTCCAGTGGGTGTGGGGCATGGGCAGAACTCTTGCCCACCCCACCCCCCTATCAACGGGAAGTTCCCAAGCTTCCCTGGGATTTCCACCCTTTACCTACCCAATAGACCTCAGCAGAATTCTCGCCATCCAAGAGCTTGTGTGAGTCCCATTGCAGCTTTAGAAAGGCCCCAAACCTTTACTAGACTATGGCAATTAACACTTGCATTTATATAGCGCCTTTAATGTAGAAAAACATCCCAAGGTGATCCTGGAGGTTCATTATCTTTTATCTTTGTCTCTGTTGGAAGCTTGAGACTTTCTCGCCCCTTTTTTTCTCTTTGGCCCAAAAGGTTATGGGGGCACCTCAGATGGTGGGCTGCTCTGCCTGCAGCAGGCTTATCGGAGTGAGCGCTGAGGGTGCAATGCGCCCACCCAAGTCATGGAACTGACTTCATCCCCAAGATTTGGGAAGAGGTCTCTGACCTCAGCCAGGTGCACAGTGGTTCCGCTCCACCAGAATTGTGCCAGCAGAGTGGAACCCCGGGAATTTGAGGAGCATAATCTTTACAGTGTTACCTGAATGACTTCTGTTGTTGCAGTCTGCATTCCTTTGAAATCAATCGCAAATTTATTCCTTATCTTTTTTTCAAAAAGCATAAGGAGGCATTCTAGCCCCCATCAGAATAAAAGTGCACTTTATCTCAAAACTTAAAGTTGTTGAACTTGTATTGCTGTTCTATTTTCTGACTGTCCTGCTTTAACTGAATCCTAATTCAATCAGAGCCCAGTTTTGAATTTAGAAAATTTTAAGCAAATTGCTGCAGTCATAAATACTGGCAAGATGGTTTTAGGCTAAAAAGTCAAACCAACCAGGAGATTATCTGGCTGAATTGGGTTTGGGATTGTTGTAAAAAGACACATTTATTTTTCAGATATTCAAACTGAATGTGATAAATGTGAGATAACAACAGAAAATGTTGGAAACGCTCAGCAGGCCAGGCAGCATCCATGGAGAGAGAAAGAGTGTTTCCAAGACTGTCAGTGACCTCATCTCCTCTGGAGATCTTCTCTCCATGGCTGTCAACCTTATAATCCCCCACAGCCCACTTCTACCTCCTTCCCAAGATCCACAAACAGGACTGACCTGGTAGATCCATCGTTTCAGCCTGTTCTTACCCCACGGAACTGATTTCTTCCTATCTCGACTCTCTTTCTCCCCTTGTCCAGTCTCTTCCCACCTACATTCGTGGCTCTTCCGATGCCCTCCGCCACTTTAACAGTTTCCTGGCCCCAACCGTCTCCTTTTCACTGGACGTCCAATCCCTCTACACCTCCATCCCTCACCAGGACGGCCTGAGGGCGCTCCGCTTCTTCCTTGAACAGAGGCCCAACCAGTCCCCATCTACCACCACCCTCCTCTGCCTGGCTGAACTTGTTCTCACATTGAACAACTTCTTCTTTGACTCCACTCACTTCCTCCAAATTAAAGGTGTTCCTATGGGAACCCACAAGGACCCTAGCTATGCCTGCCTTTTCGTGGGATATGTGGAACATTCTTTGTTCCAGTCCTACTCTGGTCCCCTCCCTCACCTCTTTTTCTGGTACATTGATGACTGTATTGGTGCCGTTTCCTGCTCTCGCCCTGAACTAGAAAATTACACTCACTTTGCTTCCAATTTCCACCCTTCCCTCACCTTCACATGGTCCATCTCCGACTCTTCCCTTCCTTGACTTCTCTGTCTCCATTTCTGGTGCTAGGCTATCGACAAACATTCACTACAAGCCCACTGACACCCACAGCTACCTGGACTACACTTCCTCCCACCCCGCTTCCTGTAAGAACTCTATTCCATTCTCCCAGTTTCTCCGTCTCCGCCGCATCTGCTCTGACGATGCCACCTTCCATGCCAGTGCTTCCGACATGTCTTCCTTTTTTCTCAACCGAGGATTCCCCTCTACCATGGTTGAGATGGCCCTTGACTGTGTCCATTCCATTTCCCACATTTCTGCTCTCACCCCTTCTCCCTCCCAGAACCACGATAGGGTTCCCCTTGTCCTCACCTTTCACCCCACCAGCCTCCACATTCAATGGATCATTTTCCGCCACATCCAACGTGATCGCACCACCAAACGCATCTTCCCCTCCCCTCTCCTGTCAGCATTCCGAAGGGACTGCTCCCTCCGCAACACCCTGGTCCACTCCTCAACCACCGTCAACAGCCCCTCCCCACGGCACCTTCCCGTGCAAGCGCAGGAGAAACAGCACCTGCCCCTTTACCTCCCCCCTTCCCACTGTCCAGGGCCCCCAAACACCCCTTCCAGGTGAAACAGCGATTTACTTGTACTACTTGCAATCTAGTATTCGCTGCTCACGATGCGGTCTCCTCTACATTGGGGAGACCAAACGCAGATTGGGTGACCACTTTGCGGAATACCTCCGTTCAGCCTGTAAGGGTGACCCCGAGCTTCTGGTCGCCTGTCACTTTAATTTTCCGCTCCACTCCCACTCTGATCTCTCTGTCCTCGGCCTATTACACTGTTCCAATGAAGCTCGAGGAACAGCACCTCATCTTTCGATTAGGCACTTTACAGCCTTCTAGACTCAACATTGAGTTCAACAATTTCCGACTATAACCCCTGCCCCCATTTTTTTCAGGTGGCAGCTGTTGATGATTCTGCCGTCCCCATTTGCAACATTTAACCAATCCTGCCTTCCACCCTATCACAGACCGTCCCTTTTGTACCTTCCCCCCCCCCCCCCCATTTTCCCTGCCTCTGCACCTGCTTAAAACCTATTACATCCCTAACTTTTTCCAGTTCTGACGAAGGGTCACAGACCTGAAACGTTAACTCTGTTTCTCTCTCCATGGATGTTGCCTGGCCTGCTGAGTGTTTCCATCATTTTCTGTTGTTACTTCAGATTTCCAGCATCCGCAGTATTTTGCGGAGTCGGACTTCCACTATTGCAGTTGCAGACTATTGCCGTTTCAGTTGTGATGGTCTGGCTTTGAGTTTGAGCGACTTTGGTCAGTTCGGATCACACTGAACCTAAAATGCTAACTAAAGCCGGTTAATACATCTCTTAAAAGTCTCCTGCAACTTTAATTATATAAAATTATGCAGTTGGCCCATTCCCTTTGTGTCTCGCATACTTGGGAACGACGCAATTTTCATGTTTCTGAATTTCAGTTAGCGGGAAAAAAATTCCCCAGTAGTTGATGAGATGAACTCCTTGTCACAAAACCTCATGGCCAGCTACCTGTAACTGTGCAGCAATATCACTGTAAATTCATGGGATTTGTTACTGAAAGCAAGAACTTGAATTTATATAGTGCCTTTCACTACTGTAGAAATTAAAGCTGCCTGGCTCAACTATTTTCACCGTTTTTGTATCAAAGCCCAAGGCTGGGATTCGATTTATCACTCACTTTGGGAGTGATTCATGCTGCCTGGCATGCAAACTGGCAACTCTTAATTCCTACAATAGCCATAGCTATTACTTATTAACTGTCATCCCACTGTTGCTTAATAATTAATTTGATAGTATATGGCAATGACGTGACCTGCATTGCTAAAAAATGATTAAAGAAATTGGTACTTGTTCATAAGTAAACTTCAGAATTGCTGTTGTAAATCTGATCACCGTATACTGAGTTAATCACTTTTCCTGGAAATATTTGATTAATGGACTGTTTCAGCTTCCTTTTCAATATATGCCAAAATATCTTTGAAAATTCTAGTTGTAGTTGAGGTGCTTTTCAGCTTGCTTTCTCTTCATTGTTCACTACCTGCTTTTGGCTGACACTTCAGTTGTCGCTTCATAATAGACTAATGAATAAGGTCGGAGCATGTGGAGTCAGGGGACAAGTAACAGAATTAATAGCTAGCTGACTTCAAGACAGAAAGCAGAGAGTAGAGATAAAAGATAGCTTCAGAGTGGCAGAAGGTGGAAAGTGGGGTCCCACAAGGATCAGTGCTGGAGCCACTGTTGTTCAAAATTTATATTAATGATTTAGACTTTGGAATCATAAACACAATTTCTAAATTTGTGGACAACACCAAATTGGGGGGATAGTCAATACTGAAGAGAACTGCAACAAATTACAAGAAGATATTAATAAACTTGCAGAATGGACAAATAATTGGCAAATGGATTTCAACATAGAAGTGTGAGATAGTACATTTTGGCAAGAAAAATTAGTTTGCATATTACTTGGAAAATAAGAATCTAAATGGAGTAGAGGCGCAAAGGGATCTCGGCGTGCAAATACACAAATCACTAAAAGTAGCGATGCGTAGCAAGGCCATAAAAAACACAAACCAAGCAGACGGGTTTATTTCTAGAGGGATAGAATTGAAAAGTAGAGAAGGTTTGCTAAACTTGTATCGAACCTTGGTTAGACCACATTTGGAGTACTGTGTACAATTCTGGTCGCCATATTATAAAAAAGATAGAGGCGTTGGAGAGGGTGCGAAAAAGATTTGTAAGGATGATAACAGAAGGGATTAATAAGCTGGGTCTCTTCTTTTAAAAAGAGAAGGCTGAGGGATGGCCTAATTGAGGCCTTCAAAATTATGAAAGGTTTTGATAGAGTGGATACAGAGAGAATGTTTACACTTGTGGGGAAGAGCAAAACTACAGGCCATCAATATAAGATAGTCACCAAGAAATCAAATGGGGAATTAAGAAGAAATTTCTTTACCCAGAGAGTGGTGAGAATGTGGAACTCACTACCACAGGGAGTGGTTGAGGCGAATAATATAAGTGCATTTAAGGGGAGGCTAGACAAGCGTATGAGGGTGAAGGGAATAGAGGGTTACGCTGATGGATTTAGATGAGGGAAGGATGGGAGGAGGCTCGAGCGGAGCATAAACGCCGGCATGGACTGGTTGAGCTGAATGGCCTGTTTCTGTGCCGTATATTCTATGTAATTTCCATAAGCACCAAGCGTGCAGCAGTTGTGATGGAACCAATATTCGCTCCTCCTAGAGGACAAGTTTGCTGGAAGATGATGCAACAAACCCAGCCTTGCTTTTAGGACTTGAACACTGTTGTTAAATTTTTGATGGCTGCTCTAACATTTGCGCACACAAATTCAAATTCGAATAATATTGAATTGAACAAACCCATTGAATTTATAAATGCTTTATCCTTTTCTGATCACTGGAAATCTCAGGGGGTGGGGGGGAAACCTGGCAGATTCAAAAAAACAGCTGTCGAGCACTCGAGGCTAACTGAAGTGTTGCAATCATTTGACCGTATACTTTGGCGATCTTACTTGTCTCAAGAAAATCATCATTCAGACTTTTAATGTGTTTTTGCCCAGAAATACGACTATGACAGCAGCACAGTCAGGAAGAAGTTTTTCCGAGAAGCACTGCTCCAGATTACTATTCCATACATGCTGAAGAATCTCTCTTCATCTGTCAACACGGTGAGGCTTGAGCTTTGTTCATACTGTATTAAAGTGGTGCATGAGTCATCATTAAAGGTGAAATATGTGAATCTGTTGAAACTTGGAATCATAGAATGGTTACAGCACGGAAGGAGGCCATTCGGCCCATCGAGCCCGTGCCAGCACTCTCTGCAAGAGCACTTCAGCTAGTCCCCCTCCCTGCCCTTTCCCCGTAGCCCTGCAATTTTTTTTCCTTCAGATGCTTATCCAATTACCTCCACCATCCTTTCAGGCAGTGCATTCCAGATCCTAACCGCTCGCTGCGTAAAAGAGTTTTTCCTCATGTCGCCTTTGGTTCTTTTTGCCAATCACCTTAAATCTGTGTCCTCTGGTTCTCGACCCTTCTGCCAACGGGAACAGTTTCTCTCTATCTACTCTGTCTGGACCCATCATGATTTTGAACACATCTTCTCTAGTCTATCCACATAACTAAAGTCCCTCATCCCTGGAACCATTCACGTAAATCTTTTCTGCACCCTCTCTAAGGCCTTCACATCCTTCCTAAAGTGCAGTGCCCAGAATTGGACACAATACTCCAGTTGAAGGTGAACCAGTGCTTTATAAAAGTTCATCATAACTTCCTTGCTTTTGTACTCCATGCCTCTAATAATGAGGCCCAGGATCCCATATGGCTTTTTTAACCGTTTTTCCCAACCTGCCCTGCCACCTTCAACAATTTCTGCGCATTTTTTTTTTATTTGTTCGTGAGTTGTAGGCCTCGCTGGCAAGGCCAGCATTTATTGACCATCCCTAGTTGCCCTTGAGAAGGTGGTGGTGAGCAGCCTTCTTGAACCAGTGCAGTCAGTGTGGTGAATGTCCTCCCATAGTGCTGTTCGGCAGCGAGATCCACGATTTTGACCCAGTGACGATGATGGAATGCCAATTATATTTCCAAGTCAGGATGGTGTGTGACTTAGAGGGGAACTTGGAGGTGCTGGTGTTCCCATGCACCTGCTGCCCTTGTCCTTCTAGGTGGAAGAGGTCGCAGGTTTGGGAGGTGCTGCCGAAGAAGCCTTGGCAAGTTGCTACAGTGCATCTTGTAGATGGTACACACTGCAGCCACAGTACGCCAGCGGTGGATTGAGTGAATGTTTAAGGTGGTGGATGAGGTGCCAATCAAGCGGGCTGCTTTGTCCTGGATGGTGTCGAGCTTCTTGAGAGTTGGAGCTGCACTCATCCAGGCAAGTGGAGAATATTCCATCACACTCCTGGCTTGTGCCTTGTAGATGGTGGAAAGGCTTTGGGGAGTAAGTCACTCGCCACAGAATACCAAGCCTCTGACCTGCTCTTGTCGCCACAGTATTTATGTGGCTGGTCCAGTTAAGTTTCTGGTCAATGGTTACCCCCAGGATGTTGATGGTGGGGGATTCGCCAATGGTAATGCAGTTAAATGTCAAGGGGCAGTGGTTAGACTCTCTCTTGTTGGAGATAGTCATTGCCTGGCACTTGTGTGGCATGAATGTTACTTGCCACTTATCAGCCCAAGCCTGAATGTCATCCAGGTCTTGCTGCTTGTGGGCATGAACTGTTTCATTATCTGGGCAGCTGAGAATGCAACTGAACACGGTGCAATCATCAGCCAACATCTGCACTTCTAACCTTATGATGGAGGGAAGGAAATTGATGAAGCAGCTGAAGATAGTTGGGCCTAGAACACTGCCCTGAGGAATTCCTGCTGTGATGGCCTGGGGAGTTACATGATTTACCTTCAACAACCACAACCATCTTCCTTTGTGCTAGGTATGACTCCAGCCAGTGGAGAGTTTTCCCCTTGATTACCATTGACTTCAATTTTACTAGGGCTCCTTGATGCCACAATTGGTCAAATGTTGCTTAGATGTCAAGGGCAGTCACTCTCACCCCACCTCTGGAATTCAGCTCTTTTGTCATGTTTGGACCAAGGCTGTAATGAGGTCTGGAACCGAGTGGTCCTGGCGGAACCCAAACTGAGCATCGGTGAGAAGGTTGTTGGTGAGTAAGTGCCACTTGATAGCACTGTCGACGACACCTTCCATCACTTTGCTGATGATTGAGAGTAGACTGATAGGATTTGTCCTGCTTTTTGTGGACAGGACATACCTGGGCAGTTTTCCACATTGTCGGGTAGATGTACCCCCAGGTCTCTGTTCTTGCACCCCCTTTAGGATTGTACTCATAGAAACTAGGAGCAGGAGTAGGCCATTCGGCCCCTCGAGCCTGTTCCACCGTTTAATGAGATCATGGCTGATCATCCAAATTCAGTACCCTGTCCCTGCTTTCTCTCCATATCCCTTGATCCCTTTAGCCTTAAGAAATATAGCTAACTCCTTCTTGAATATATTTAATTAATTGGCCTCAATGGCCATCTGTGGTAGAGAATGCCACAGGTTCACCACTCTCTGGGTGAAAAATTCCTCCTCATCTCAGTCATAAATGGCTTACCCCTTATCCTTAGACTGTGACCCCTGGTTCTGGATTCCCCCCGCCATCGGGAACATCCTTCCTGCATCTAGCCTGTCTAGTCCTGTTAGAATTTTATAAGTTTCAATGAGATCCCCTCTCATTCTTCTAAACTGTAGCAAATACAAGCCCAATCGACCCAATCTCTCTCCATACGTCATTCCTGCCATCCCAGGTAACAGTCTGGTGAATCTTCGCTGCACTCCCTCCATGGCAAGAATATCCTTCCTCAGATAAGGTGACCAAAACTACACACAATACTCAAGGTGTGGTCTCACCAAGGCCCTGTACAACTGCAGCAAGACATCCTTGCTCCTGTACTCGAATCCTCTCGCTATAAAGGCCAACATACCATTTGCCTTCTTAACCGCCTGCTGCGCCTGCATGCTTACCTTCAGCGACTGGTGCACAAGGACACCCAGGTCTCGTTGCACTTCCCTTTTTCCCAATCTATTGCCGTTTAGATAATCTGCCTTCCTGTTTTTGCCACCAAAGTGGATAACCTCGCATTTATCCACATTATATTGCATCTGCCCAATCACCCAACCTGTCCAAATCATACTGGAGTTTCTCGGCATCCTCTTCACAGCACAAACGCCCACCCAGCTTTGTGTCATCTGCAAACTTGGAGATCTTTTTAGTTTATATTGCCTCTCCTCGTATTCCTACCAATATGTATCACTTTGCACTTTTCTGCGTTAAATTTCATCTGCCACGTGTCCACCCATTTTACCAACCTATCTGTCTTCTTGGAGTCTATCACTATTCTCCTCACTGTTCACTACACTTCCAAGTTTTGTGTCATCTGCAAATTTTTAAATTTTGCCCTGTACACCCAAGTCCAAGTCATTAATATATATCAAGAAACGCAGTGGTCCTAGTACGTACCGCTGGGGAACACCACTGTGTACCTTCCTCTGGTCCGAAAAACAACTGTTCACCACTACTGTTTCCTGTCACTTAGCCAATTTTGTATCCGTGCTGCCACTGTCCTTTTTATTCCATGGGCTTCAGCTGTGCTGGCAAGCCTATTATCTGGCACTTTATCAAAGGTTTTTTGGAAGTCCATGTGCACCACGTCCACCACACTGCCCTCATCAACCCTTTCTGTTACCTCATCAAAAAACTCGATCAAGATAGTTAAACATGATTTGCCTTTAACAAATCCGTGCTGGCTTTCCTTAATTAATCCACACTTATCCAAGTGACTGTTAATTTTGTCCCTGAATATAATTTCTAAAAGCTTCCCCACTACCATGGTTAAACTGTCTGGCCTGTAGATGCTGGGTTTATGCTTAAACCATTTTTTGAACAAGGGTGTAACATCTGCAATTCTCCAGTCCTCTGGCACTACTCCTGTATCTAAGGACAATTGGAAGATTATGGCTAGTACCTCCACGATTTCCATCTTAACTTCCCTCAGTATCCTTGGATGCATTCCATCTGGTCCTGGTGACTTATACTTTAAGTACAGCCAGCTTTTCTAGTATCTCCTCATTATCAATTTTTATCCCATCCAGTATCTCCACTACCTCCTTTCACTGACTTTGGCAGCATCTTCTTCCTTGAAGACAGATGCAAAATACTCATTTAGTACCTCAGCCATGCCCTCTGCTTCCATGTGTAGGTCTTTTTGGTCCCTAATCAGCCCCACCCCTCCTATTGCTACCAGTTTACTATTTATATGCTTGTAGAAGACTTTTGAATTCCCTTTTATGTTTGCTGCCAATCTATTCTCATATTCTCTCTTTGCCCCTCTTACTTTCTTTTTCACTTCCTCTCTGAACTTTCTATATTCAGCCTGATTCTCACTTGTATTCTCAACCTGACATCTGTCATACATGCCCTTTTTCTGCTTCACTTTACTCTCTATCTCTCTTGTCATCCAGGGAGCTCTGACTTTGGTTGCCCTACTTTTCCCCCTCGTGTACCCGAAGCATCTCCTCTTGAAAGGCAGCCCATTGTTCGGTTACAGTTTTGCCTGTCAATCTTTGATTCCAATTTACCCGGGCCAGATTTGTTCTCAACCCACTGAAATTGGCCTTCCTCCAATTAAGTATTTTTACTCTAGATTGCTCCCTGTCCTTTTCCATAGCTAATCTAAAACTTATGATACCATGATCTCTGTTCGCTAAATGTTCCCCTACTGACACTTGCTCCACTTGACCCACCTCATTCCCCAGAACCAGATCCAGCAATGCCTCCTTCCTTTGTTGGGCCGGAAACATACTGATCAAAAAGTTGGCAGCCTATAGAATACACCTAGTAGTGTAATGGCACCTCTAATATTTCTTAACTCTAACCAAATAGATTCTGTCCTTGACCCCTCCAGGACATCCTCTCTCTCCAGCACTGTAACATTCTCCTTAACCAATACTGCCACCCAATCTCCTTTCTTTCCTGAACACCTTATATCCAGGAATATTTAATACCCAATCCTGCCCTTTTTTGAGCCAGGTCTCAATTATCGCCATAATATCATATTCCCATGTGGCTATTTGCACCTGCAGCTCACCAACCTTTGTGCGTTTACACACATGCACTGTAAATCTCTCTCAGATCTCCTTGTATTCCTGCATACATGGTTGTCCAGGACACTGGAAGCTTCCTGCAGTCCCCACATGGCACAGGATGTGCATTCCACAGGACTGAGGTGCCCTGCCATGCCTTTATTTATTCGACTATTAACTAATTTACAGAAATAAACTTAAGACGAAGAGTCTTAAAGATGGGCCTACCTTTATCTCCGGCTGCTTCTCTCGCTCTCTTAGTTAAAGCCTTAATTCAAACAATTATTTATAGTTATATTAATTAGTTTATCCATTTAAGTTAGAGAGAAAAAAATCTCTAATACACACCTACCTGCTGTCCTGTAACGTCACTCCTTGTTTTTTGCTGTTCTTTTGGAATTCGCCGGATTTGTACTGCTGCCGACTCCTTTCAGGTCCAATTTGACGGTGAAGATCTCTTGCTCCTGTGGAAATCTTAGCAAATTCACATTTTCCATTTGCGCTTCTGGCAGTATCCATCTACTACCACTAGGTGCCCATAGCATCCTTTGGAAATGTTTTGCAATCTCTTAGGTCAGCATACTATAATCCAAGTGTATTTCCATTAAGACCTGTACTGAGTGAACCACATCTAATAAAAAGTAGCTAAAATGTACTGTTTCTCCAAACATGTTACTTATTGTGACCTATCCTGGTAAATAATTTCAAGTTCTCGTTAGGTAATGCGTGCAGTTTTGTGACTCTGCAAGCTGTTTTTCAATGTTCAAACCCATGAAGGCTTTGAGTCCATTTGCTTTTCTTGCTTCTAAGCTGACAGATCCTCTTGAGTATTGGTTAATGCTGGTAGAATTTGAATGTGTTACAATTGTTGTGTGTTTGAATCTAAAGTGGACTGAAGTCATTGCGAAGGTCTTGCTTGAGTTCACACTGAAAGCTCTTTAGCTCCTGGCCACAGTGACTGATTGTTAATCCCTTCCTGCAGACTCTACCAAAATTTGAAGAATTCATCTTTGAGGATTTTTCCAAGTTTATCCTGGTAGATAATATCTTTGAAGAGGTGGTTCTCCAATCTGTCTCAAAAGATATAATGCTAGGTAAGGTAACCATTTTTTTCTTGAGGGGAAAAAAAACTCATCCTTTTGAGCAGGGTTTGATGTAGATGAAGAAGATAAAGATGGGATACCTCTGATAATTGTGGTACTTTAAGACCCTAGTTTGTTAAATTGTGGTGCACATTAAGGGGGTGGGGGGTTAACATGGTTCTCTACTAATAAGTTGGTGGTTTTCTACTTCAATTATAATATTAGACAATAGGGGGGAATGGTTACATGAGATTAATTTTCATGGGAGGAGTTAAATCTGTGGTGGATTATTAGATCCATAATGTCCATCTCCACTCTTGGCTTTGTTGCAGGTCAGAACAAATAATGTCAAAAATGTGCTCCTCCTTATTCATGACCATCTTCCAACGTCTCAGTCATGCTACACTGCGACCCCTCAAGGGTTTTTAGAATATCTACCTAAAAAAACAATGTAGTGCACATGAAACCAAAGATTTAGAAAGGAAGGGAAGTGGCCATGATGAATTGTAGGTTAGGCACGTGAAAAACATATTGGCCCAGAAATTCAGGTCTGGGGCTTCCCGTGGGTGTAAGCCCCCGACCTGCACTTACCTAGCGCACCAGCCGTTGAGCTGTGGGCCCGCGTGGAATTCCGATCCTGGGCCTCCTCCAACTGCCAGCGCGCAGTGCTTGCGTATCCCAGGGGCGGTTAGTTCGATGTGTCCCCTGGGATCACGTGGGCCATGGGGAGCCAATCGGAGCAGGGAATGCCCATTCATAAGTTTGAAACTTATAAATACTACGGGCCCCAAAACATCACTAAATCTTCAAATAAATTATTTTAAAAATCACTTTTTAAATAAACTATAAATTACATGAAATAACTTTTAAACAATTTAAATTTTTGAAAAAAATAATTTTATTTTCTAACAGGACTAAAAATAAACTTATCTTGCTTTAAAGTATTTAAAAATAATAAACCTGTGGGAAAAATGTTTTCATTTTAATTAATTCACTTACCTTGTAAAAAGCAGGCCTTACGCCTACTTTTTATATGTGTAACTTCTGGAGACTTACCCTCACGGGAAAACCTGCAAAAAAAAAAAAAAAGTAAAAAAGTAAGTTCAATGTGCACGCGCAGCCTTTCCTGCGCATGTGTTCGAACTCTGAACCCCTTCTTTCAAGGGAACGGAAGTGCCGGTTTCCCGCGCATGCGCAGTGCATGCAGGAATCCGGCACTTCCATTGGGCTTACGGGTGAGTACCCCATGCGTACTCACCCGTGGAGACCTGAAGTTCTGGGCCACTAGTGTTGTAATTGTGAAGTGGCTAATGTCTTAAAATCCATTAGCAATCTTTTCCCAACACACTACTGCTAAATGTGTGCTGCTGATATTTATTATAGGTTTGAAGGAGTCAGCAAGGCTCCCCTACACAGGCTGGAAGGATGGAGGATAGGGATACAGTTATAGGATTCAGTGGCAGATGTAGATGGAAAGAGGGCAAGCGAAAGGCAGTATAGCCCTTGTATTTTTAAAACCGAGAAAGAAAGAACTTGCATTTATATAGCGCTTCTCACAACCTCAATGTCCTAAACCTCTTCACCACCAATGATGTACATTTAGAAATGTAGTTACTATTGTAATGCAGAGAAACACCAGTTAATTTGCACACAGCAAGGTCCCACAAATGGTAATGAGATAAATGACTGGTTTAGAATTCACCATTTGTGGGTTTTCTCTGGCAGTAGTGTTCCAACACTGATGTGAAATCATAGTGAAGAATTATCTCTCCCCACCGCCCCCCCCCATATAAATCAAATTGTAGATGCAGTTAAGCAGAGGACTGGTTATTTAGAATGTTCTGTCTGAGCTGTAAACACAATTCTCTAGCCCACATAGCTGGAGATTTGAGACCGTTCTATAGTTTGATGCACAGTGAGATAATTCCTCTGAGGGCTGTGTTCACGTAGAGGAGTACACTATGGGGGTGATGTCTTTTCTGGCAGGTGTAAATTAATCTTGGAATCATGAACAGCCAAGCCAGGAGTGGATTACAAAGATCCCGTGCATGAGCAGAAGTCTTGAACACTTCTCTCTGTATGGTATGGACGCTTCAGTTTGTGGGCTTCTATCCAGTAATCTCAACAGCCCACAAAACAAAATAATTTGCACACATCACTTGCTACAGCAGAACCTTAAACTGTACATCACTTGATAAATACTAGCCTTGTATTGGTCAGCCTAAGATGGGCTGCTTTGATTACAGTGGTGACAATGTTATAACTTGTGTTTTTTTTTAAATTAGCTGTGAAGGAAGCAGCTGTTCAAAGAAAGCATAACCTCTTCAGAGACAGCATAGTGATGACTGGCAGTGACCCCAACCTGCTCCTTCTTGGTGAAGACCAACCTATCAACTGGAACAGCGGGTTCGGCAACCGAGAAAGCCGTGACCCAGAAAATGCAGCAGATAAACGGAAAAGGATGAAGCAGGTGGTGTCAATGATTCAAGATGATGGCCTTTCCCGTCCTGAGGAGGTCGATGTTATGGGTGGCCTCACAGTAGTACCTGAGGGGGAGCAAGTTGGAAACGGTGACTCTTCAGAACCTTGCAGCCCAGTCAAATCACCCGATAGTGTCAAAGAGATCTGTGACCTGTTAACAATAGCTAAAATTGAAACAACTGAAGCAAATGCACCAGCAGACAGCTCCCTGAGCAATGGAGCAGTCTGTAAGGATGAGAAAGTACCTGAGAGGAATCCTTCTGAAGAAATTGAGTGCAAGCTCCTCCAAGAACAACACCAGGAATCAGTGCAGTCCTCCAATGATGACTGTGGCTTCCAATCTTCTACTGAGAAAACAGAAGATGGCATCAGTTCTACAATCAGCTCACCGGTAGTGGCCTTGCATGAAGAAAATAATGAGTCATCCCAAGAGAAAGTGACTCTTTGCCAACAAGAAGATGCTAGTGACAAAGAAACTGGAGAGGGGGTTTCTTCAAAGGTCATTGAAGTTGCAGAAGATTCTCACGATACACATAAGCCAGTAGAAGGAACAGAATCTTAATTGCTGAATGAATACATTGGTCTGGAGTTCCAAAAAGAATTGTGTGGCTTTTAGCCTTGAATGCAGTTTCTCTACTATTGCAGTAGTGACACTGGCCCTGAAATTCAGCAGGAATTCTATCATTCTCTCACCATAACTATGGCGAGAGAATGGCGGAACCCCTGCAGAATTTCAGGACTGCTCGTCTATGGTTTTGTTCTGTTCATGATCACGTTGTAGAATTCCTTCACAGAAATATCTAATGGTGTACATTCCATCCTGGATGTTTTGATGTCTTCCTGTTCTGCAGCACACATTACTTACAGTATGTCTTGCTTATTGTCCTCATTTTATTTTCTGGTGCTTCAAATGTTTTCAATAGACCCACTTAGTTCTGAGCTATTTTGTTAAATTCCTGATTGGTTTATTATTTTTAAAGCCTGCATTTCACACAAGTATAGTTTGTCATCTCCTTGTAGATGTCACTCTCAAATGTGCAACAGGATCAAACTCTCCACACAAGTGCTCAGCTGCCAATGCAGAATAGTGGTTTACTCACGTCATCATAATATCATTAGAAAATGGTTCAACTTGACCAAATTGAGAACGTTACTTCACATTGGGGTCAAACTGTATTGTCACTCTGTGTGCCATGGCAAGGCATTACTCTTCTCTACAATGAATGAAACACTAAAGATAATTTGTTATTGTTTGTTTGCATATGTTTTTGAGAGTGACTACATTTTCTTTATTTTATGTAATATGGCACCATTATATCACAAAGAATACATAAAATGGGTATAATGATCTGCTAGCTATTTAAGGAAGATACTTTAAACCAAAATGCACCTTTTGGAAACCTATCTACAATCAATATTCAGGTGCAATTAATGTATCCTTATCTATTTGTGAACATTATGTCATAAAATCCTTTAACAGTTGTTCAGCAACTACCTAATATGGAAATATTGACTGCCGTGTTTACAGTCACCAGATTCTGTCTTAAACATAGACTAAAAAGATCTCTCAAACCTTTTAAGTTTTCATTGATAAGTCTTTCTAAAGTACTCTTAATGATTATTGTAATAATGAATGCGGTAGTATGGAGCAATTAAACTATTAACGGAAAAGCAACTCATAAACTCTAGCAACCATTTCTAGGATGCATTTTTATAAGCAGAATCTCTCTCTCAAGTTGCGTCTCTCTGAAGTAGGGTTGCAAGTATGTTGCAGAGTTCACAAGCATCCCAAACTTTGTAAATTGTGCTGGTTACATGATTATTCATTTTTTAATTTAAAACAAGAAGGGGAATGGGGTGGAAGTTCGCATTCACCAGTTGCTGCATATTTGAACAGCAACCAATGTGGCAAACATGCCAAAGCTGATGGCTCTTATGTCTGCAATCCTGGCCAGTGAACTGTTCGACAGTTGGTTTGTTCATATGTTAATATGGAGTAGCGGAAAAATGATAGAATATGCCTTCTGTTGGTGAAAAGGGGTCCAGATTGTTTTTAAAACTGATGCATTCTACCAATTCTGTGCCATGATTTTAGGCCAAATATTCCATGACCCGCTCATTAGGAAAGGAGTTTCTTTTATTTAAGAGATTTTATTTCATATTATTTAGCTTAAATGCTTATTTAACTATTAAATATTGCTGGTGTCTGCTTGGGATGAGCAGTTGATGCTTCTTGGCACGGCCTTTAGTATGACACTAATAAGTGGGCTTTTCCATTGTATCATAGTTTATGGTTAAAGGCTTTCACTGACTGTAAGAAAAGGATATGAATTTAAGCAATGAACGATCTTTTAATTTTATTGAAGGGCATGCTATGTACAAAACCGTGTTGACGTGCCCAAGTTTGTACAATCCCAGTTAGAGGGAGTTTGTTGTGCAGCACTCCTTTTTGCTCTTTTATTGCTGCTTTCAACTTGAGGGGTTTACTGATGCTACCAGTGATCATGATACCTGTTCACCCCTGAATTGTGGGTTCCCATGGATGCTCCAAATATTTTATTAAGCTGCCTTTTTGCAAAATATGCATTTAATAAAGTTTTCATCAGGACCAAACTGCATTTTTTGTGTGTATGTTTGATTAAACAGCATTTTTTGCCTGCCTCCATGTACTGTAGACAGAAAGAAAAGGGTTGGAGATGACAATTACTTGGCATACCTTTAATCATTTAGAGAATGAATGCGCAATCCCAACTACATCCACTTCGGGACCTGGAATCTATGCAGACCAGATTCCAAAGTGGTCTTGGGATTTTTACCCTTTCAGTGAATTGGCTTCTAAATATCTGAAGAGAATGCTGCAAAAGTATACCACTAGCACCATAGTGTTGGCAGCCATTGTCTTAATAGTCACCCCCTGCCCCACCCCCAATCCCCCGCTGTCTGTGTGTGTAGAATCTTCACAGAAAATTGAATTTAACGTGTTTTTTATTCGTTCCTGGCATGTGGGCATTGCTGGCAAGACCAGCATTTTTTGCCCTTGAAGGTGGTGGTGAGCCGCCTTGAACCGCTGCAGTCTGTGTGGTGAAGGTAGTCCCACGGTGCTGTTAGGGAGGGAGTTCCAGAATTTTGACCCAGTGACGATGAAGGAACAGTGATAAATTTCCAAGTCAGGATGGTGTGTAACTTGCAGGTGATGGTGTTCCCATACATATCATGACCTCCTCCTTTCTTCAGCATTTGACATCCCTCACATCAAATATAGGAAATTGTCCAATCTTAATTTGATTCTAGGGAATTGTATTTTGTTTTTGTCCTATTGCCATTGGGTTCCTGCTGTCATTGTGCCCAAGGTACATGGTGGGGGAGCTCTACTTGAATGAAGTCTTCATTTTATCCAGATGCAGACCTATACAGCAATGTTTGGATTGCCAGCTGGGTAATAAAAATAAAGTAGAAGAAACACAAACTTTTAGCATATGCTTAATGAAGAAGAACTGTCGAGAGACCAAAAGGAAGATATTGACCAGGATGCAGCGAGAATTATATTACATAAAATAGTGTTGGGTTTACTGAGTCATACAATGTGTAGATGAGACAGGAGATTCTTCTCTTTCTGAAAAGCCGATACCTAATCAGAGCCCTATCTTCAAATATATCAAAAGGTGCAGCCTGTCTTAATGGTTTTCCCATTCCATGGCCTGTTTGGACAAATTCCACAGGGGTTCATCTATGTAGAGAAACTTTCAGTTTTAACTCTTGGATTAATTTGTCTCTGCGATATACTTTCAATCTGTGGACCCACCAGATCAGATGCTGGTGACAGACTCTTGGTCATTCTCATTTTTCTCGTGGAAGTGAAGGTTAATCTTCCGAGATGCTCATCCTGGGCCACCTGAGCAAGAGCAAAAACATGGCTGTTCTAGGGCATAGGATATCCATGAAGCTCCAGGAAAACTTTGTTATTTAGGTTATATATGCCACATGGTAGAAGTTTACGGAAGGTGCACAGCTAGATTTATAGTTTCTCTTGCCTTTCAATGCTACAATAGCTGCAGTCATTGCTGGAGCTGGGGCTAAAGGCCAGTGCTATGCCAGTATATTTGTTGGCCGTTATGGCCTTTGAGCCCTTGCCCCAGGCCTATTCATTTCTTCTTCCTTTCTTCTCACTCACTTTGTGAGCTATGTAGAAGTTACATGCCCCCAAGTTCATTACTGGAAATTTAATGTAATCCTTAAGCTATAGACTCACTGTTCAAAGCTCTTCCAGTGTGCGATTTGATGTTTCTTACTTGGAAGACAGCATTATTAGTAACTAGTTTCCGCTCCAGATTTTTAGTGTGCATTTTTGCCAATTTGGCCTAGGAGGGATTCTGAGTTAATTTATATTAAGATGCTGCTCTGTTAAGTTAAATTCAGCACACAGGTTAATTCCACACAACACAAACTAACTGGGAAGGTGTATTTGAACCAGTAGCCAGGACTAGACAAAGCAGCTAACAAATATGTTTTTCGCGTACCCTATCAGTTTGAGGCAATAGGTTTAGTTTGTACACATTTTAGTTCCCTTCACATGTATAATGTTGGAATGTCTTCATTTGAGCACAGCAGAAGGTGGCTTAGCTGAGCAGACATCGTTTCTGCCAAGGGAATGCAGTGGCAGTTTTAATTGACAGCTCAACTAGATTGCATATCAATCTAGCTTCCAGAAGATGGAAGGAGCACGTGCAGGCATGTACAAGTTTACAGTACCCCTTCTACGCAATCTCATTGTTATGGCAACAATGGGCCTGGAAAACACAGGTTGGGCGACAGACATGGAGGAAAGTAGAGTGTGTTATTTAAAGGCATCCTGCAATTAAAGGTACTTATCAGTAACCAGCAAGTGGGAGGAAAAGAGCAGCCAATTTTAATGAGTGGTTTGGGGTATTTTTTTTTTAATTTTTTTTTTTTAAGTGAGGTAAGGCAGTGGAGAGATTTGTATTTTGGGGTTGGAGGCAAAAAGCCTTCCACCTGTACTGCATAGCCCTATTTGGAAAGCCGTGGCATTAGCAGTAAGTGGGACATCTTTAACCAGCGGGACACCCATGTAGTCTCTCAGAACGGTCCGACATGGGCAGCAAAGGCAGATGCCATGGCAGCTATATGTCAAAACTAATTAGTACCACAGAGCCAGAAAGTCAAGTGTGCACTGCAGGCCCCAACAGGTCCAACATGACCCTGTAGGGTGGGATGGTGATCAGTTTTTTTTTTTAAGTTGCAATTACTCACCTGATTTTCCTCAAAATCACCACCTCTCTCATGTATTCATGCATTCTTCTCTTGTTCATCAACTTTCATGTCAAAGTTCGTGTACAGCCCCAATCTTCCATTTTAAGAAGTGAAGGGTGACCAAATTTGAAAAGAACGGGAAGGAGAATGCTAAAACACCTGTACAGCTATTCCCTCTTCAGATAGGAGAAAATTGCTCAGTGCACAGGAATATCAGGGGACAGGCGGAGGGCCAGCAGACATCTGTGTTAGAGCCCATGAGAAAGGCATTGGAGATACTGGGGACAAGCTATTCTCGCACAGTAGGGGATGGTGAAGTTGGAGACCCTGTAGCCACAGTGGGTTTGTTCAGAGTAGATGAATGTGTTGCAATTGAAACCAACTTCATGTGCATAATATCAGTTGCTATTGTGTGGAGACCCAAAGGGGAAACTGGAAATGAATGCAACACCTTATAGTGATTCTTTTTATCTCCACAGTAGAAGCAAGAGGTCAACATTGCAAGAAGGCCCAGAGGATAATCTACCTAGATCCTTAACATCAGGCTCCACAAGAAATTCCACCACTCATTCATCCCATCACAAGCACTCACTAAGCCAGACACCCGGGGTGACTTAAATAGTGGAGATAAGGAATTGTCATTGGGTGAGTCATAGAAAACTGAAGCCAGAGGATATGAGAGTGGAAGAGAAGCCTAAAGTTCCTCCAATGTAGGGTAAGGAGCAGTCAGTCCCTGGCTCTAGAGCATGCAATGATTTCAGGAGTCCTGCAATGGAGAGAAGGATGCTAGCAGAACATCACACACAAATGAAGGCTCCGCGATCAATCTCGCACCATGTGCGGAACATGGCTGTGGTTGGGGTCAAGTCCAATTCTGTCCTCAGTGGCACTATCAAAGAAGGATATGCATCGATGCAATGCATCTTGAAGCCAGTGGTAGCTACAGAAACATCTGGATGTGTGCCCCATGATGGGTCTCCAGGCCAGCAAATGTCTCTTACATGGAAACTTGAACCATAAGAGACTCGATAGAGAGGGCGACTGGCTTCCAATTTCTCCAAAGCAGCATCATGGGAGCTTGGAAAACAGCAGGTACACACTGAGATTGCGGGATCTTAGTGATTTGATAGGGTAGATAGAGAAACTATTCCCTCTGTTGGAGAGTCCACAACATGGGATGTAACCTTTAAATTAGAGCAAAAGCAAAATACTGCAGATGCTGGAAATCTGAAATAAAAACACAAAATGCTGGAAATACTCAGCAGGTTAGGCAGCATCTGTGGAGCGAGAAACAGAGTTAACGTATCAGGTCGATGGCCTTTTGCCAGAACTGGAAAAAGTTAGAGATGTAACAGATTTTAAGCAAGTGCACAGGTAGGGAAAAGGGGAGGGGGGGGGGGGGAGGAAAGAACAAAAGGGAAGGCCTGTGATAGGGTGGAAGGCAGGAGAGATTAAAAGACAAAAGAGATGGTTGTACAAAGCAAAAGGAGATGGTAATGGGGTTTGAAATTGTTGAACTCCATGTTGAGTCCAGAAGGCTGTAAAGTGTCGAATAGAAAGATGAGGTGCTGTTCCTCGAGCTTACATTGAGCTTCATGGGAACAGTGTAAGAGGCCGAGGACAGAGTGGGAGTGGAGCGGAGAATTAAAGTGACAGGCGACCGGAAGCTTGGGGTCATGCTTGCGGACTGAATGGGGTTGTTCCGCAAAGCGGTCACCCAATCTATGTTTGGTCTCCCCAATGTAGAGGAGACCACAGTGAGCAGCAAATACAGTATACTAGATTGCAAAAAATACAAGTAAATCGCTGTTTCACCTGAAAGGTGTGTTTGGAGCACTGGATGGTGGGAAGGGAGGAGGTAAAGGGGCAGGTGTTGCATCTCCTGCGGTTGCACGGGAAGGTGCCATGTGAAAGGGAGGGGTGTTGGGGGTGACTGAGGAGTGGATCAGGGTGTTGCGGAGGGAACGATCCCTTCAGAATGCTGAAAGCATCTCCTTTTGCTTTGTACAATCATACCTTTTGTCATTCAATCTCTCCTGCCTTCCACCCTATCACAGACCTTCCCTTTTGTTCTTTCCTCCCCTCCCCCTTTCCCTGCCCCTACACTTGCTTAAAATCTGTTACATCTCTAACTTTTTCCAGTTCTGACGAAAGGTCATCAACCTGAAATGCTAACTCTCTTTCCCCCTTTCCCCAGCGCCCCCCCCCCCCCCAAAAAAAAAAGCTGCTGAGGCTCGTGGCCAATTGAAAACATCAAAACTGAGATTGATAGATTTTTGTTAGGCAAGGGTATTAATGGTTATGGAACCAATGCGGGTAGATGGAGTTAAGATACAGATCAGCCATGATCTAATTGAACAGCAGAATAGGCTTGAGGGGCTGAATAGCCTACTCCTGGTTTTATGTTCCATTAGATCTGGTCTCTCGCAACACATGGTAAACAGTATCTTAATCCCACTTGCAGTGGGATAGCAAGAGAGCGCTCCAAGAAGCCTGCTCTGTCTCAACTATCCCCTCAAATATCTTCATAAGTGGGAGTAATTATGCAAGCAAAGGCTTGGACAGGGTGCAGAGGAGATTCACCAGGGTGTTACCTGGGCTGGAGCGCTTCAGCTATGAAGAGAGACTGGACAGGCTGGGGTTGTTTTCCTTAGAGCAGAGAAGGCTGAGGGGGGACCTGATTGAGGTGTACAAAATTATGAGGGGCATGGATAGGATAGATAGAAAGGAACTTTTCCCCTTTAGTAGCGGGGTCAATAACCAGGGGGCATAGTTTCAAGGTAAGGGGCAGGAGGTTTAGAGGGGATTTGAGGGAAAACTCTTTCACCCAGAGGGTGGTTGGAATCCGGAACTCACTGCCTGAAAGGGTGGTAGAGGCAGGAACCCCCACAACATTCAAGAAGCATGTCGATGAGCACTTGGTCCATCGCCATGTATGCTATGGGATTAGAATAGACAAGGCTTGATGGCTGGTGCGGACACGATGGGCTGAAGGGCCTCTTTCTGTGCTGTATAACTCTGGGCTGGATTTTCATTGAGGAGGCGGGACTACAACATTCGGGGTTGTAGTCCCGCCTCCATCAAGTTCTAGCCAACCCACGCGATTTTGACTTGATTGGCCTTGTTGAGCCTGCCCAGCGGGCTTAGCAGGCCAATTAATGGCCACCTGGCAACAGGTGACATCACAGATTGATATTTCATCTGTCAAGACCTTTTGGCAGATGAAATATCAGCGTTTCACAGCTGTTTGAAGCTGTCGAACACTGACAATCTGTACTCCCAAGTTAATTCCTTCCTCTCTGGATGATTTAGAGATCTCTCCGGAACAGAAAGCTGAATGCTGCAATTTTTGACAATTTGTGGCCATTCTGCTTTCTGTGCCGGTGAGATGAGGGACTCCCGAGACCTGAAGGAAGGAAGGCTGTAAAGGTAAGTAAAACTTCTTTAAACACACCAAACACACTTACCTCTGCACTCATGCACCCATCACTCACCTGAACACCGGACATCTCGACCCCTCCAAGCCCTTCAGCCTGACGGCCCACCTCGCTAACTTGGCGTGGTTTGGAGCTGTCGGGAATCCCACACTTCAAGAATGAAAATAGAGATTAGGCTTAAAAACTGCCTGTTAATGACCTGTTAACAGGCAGTTAATTGGCACTAATCCCCTTCCCGCCTCAGGGAGGAGGGTCCCAGTGCTGGTTGGATACCCGCCTCCTTTGAAACTGGCATGGGGGTGGGATGGGTTCGTGCCCCCCCCCCCTGATTTCGGGATTTTAACCCCCCACATGCCTCCAATCCCGCCTCCACGGCCCAATGAAAATCCTGCCCTGTAACTCTATGCTGAGGAGCCATGCCCAGAGATCTGCACCCTGCCACGGGGTTGTCCCGGCACTCAGCAACTATACTAAACAACCTTCCAAACTCTGAATTGTCTCACCTACCTCTACACCCAGGCCATTTTTGAGTTATGAGCAGACAATCAGCAGGTGCTTGATACCTGGATATTGCTTCCCCCTGCTCCTGTGTTATGGGTTTTCTTGTGACTACCTTGGCTCACAGAATGGAGACAAGCTCCAGAAATGTGGATTAAAAATAAGGTAAAAGAATGACTGCACCTCAAGTACATGGTAGCAGGGGTTCTTGTTCCACAAGGGATAGTAGCAAGCAAATCAGTCTGTACAAGTTCCATTTAAAGATCGGGGAAGAAGTTTCATCATAATCCTGATGATGATAAATCTTTGTTTTGGTTGATAATGATATCACCACCTGATTCTAGTCAATAATGCGATACTAAGCAGGTTATATGTAAAGTGTAGGTTATGTGTAAAGAAATGCATAAATTAAGTTACCTGGGAGTAGATTTGCATTATTTCTGCTGGGATGCAACTTAACTTACAGACTGCGATTGCAACATTTAAGGTGAGCATTCAACTGATATTTTTGGGAAGTAGATATGGGAGGATTAAATGGTCAGCTCTTTGAGAACCAGCACGGGTGTGATGTGTTGAATGGCCACCTCCTGTGCTGTAAAATTGAGAGTGTGTTACAGCCTAGAGTATTTTATAAAGTGTGCTTGTGGAGACTAGGTGGTGTAGTGGCTGAGCTGCTGGCCTTTCACCAGGTTCAAACCTAGTCCAGACGGATGGGATCTTCTATCTGCTGACTCTTCCAGCTGCGGATTTCATAGGTTCCATGTGAAATTAAATTTGAGCAGTCTTCGTGCAGTTCTTAATTTGGTACTAACCGAGGGTGATTGGGAAATAGAAAAGTACCACAATGGTGCAATTGAAGGGAATCTTGGTAGAGCAAAGGGGGAAGCAACTTCTAGCCATCCTGCGATGCTGATACTGGGTGCCTGACATGAACCCAGCACCAACATGACTCCCATTGACTAGCCCAAAATTCGCAAAATGAAAATGAAGTGTGTGCATTTTAAGTGCCACGTGGGTTCAGTGGGGGTAATTAGAGACTGCGTTATGAGAATCAATTAGCAAATGTTCTCCTCTTAGGCAGTCCCTCGGAACCGAGGATGACTTGCTTCCACATTAAAAATTAGTTCTCAGGTGACTGATGAGTCCAATGCGGGACCTACAGTCTCTGTCACAGGTGGGGCAGACGGTGGTTGAAGGGGCAGGTGGGTGGGTTGACGTGCGCTCCTTGCGCTTGGCTTCCGCTTGCTCTCGGCGAAGAGACTCGAGGTGTTCGACGCCTTGCCGGGTGCTTCTCCTCCACTTTGTGCGGTCTTGGGCCAGGGATTCCCAGGTGTCGTTTGGGATGTTGCACTTTTTTCCAAGAAGGCTTTGAGGGTGTCCTTGAAGCATTTTCTCTACCCACCTGGGGCTCTCTTGCCATGTCGGAGCTCCGAGTAGAGCGCTTGTTTTGGGAGTCTCGTATCGGACATGCGGACGATGTGACCCATCCATCGGAGCTGATCAGCGTGGTCAAAGCTTCGATGTTCGGGATGTTGGCCTGAGCGAGAACACTGACGCTGGTGTGCCTATCCTGCCAATGGATTTGCAGGATCTTGCCGAGGCAGCATTGGTGGTACCGCTCTAGTGCTTTGGGGTGCCTGCTGTACATAGTCCATGTCTCTGAGACATACAGCAGGGCGGGTATCACTACTGCTCTGTAGACCAGTGCGCCAGTGCAGCCTTTGGTCGCCTGAGGAAGAGAGTGATTAGCAAATGTGATGGTAGCCTCGCTGACATCTCACCTGCGGGAGTATTACCAACATTGACATTTAGTGCCTTTCATTTTGGTTCTCCATGCAGCTGTGACACACACTTGTTCCATATATCATTTCTAATGTAAAGCAGAAGTAACAGCTAGAAAGTCTCCTTTTTTAAAGGTCTTCCTGCTTGAATTAAATATTGAGCAATCTCGCCAGTTTTGGCAAACTGAAGCACAATGAAATTAGCAGTGTCAGAGAGACATGTCACAGCTCAGAGGTAATATTGTGCTTATGATTGGACTAGAATAAAATTAGGTGCTTCTAAGGACTAGATCTGGAAAGCTTTGCTCTGGATGTGATAATACTTGGTGTAATCGCTAGGAAATATTTTTCATATTCTTCCTGAATTTCCTTAAAAAGGTTAGTTTTTGCATTCTGAAATTCAAAAGCAATTGACACAACAATCTTAAAAACAACTTCTATTTCTTCATTTATTTTGGTGACTGATGTTACGCTCAACTTGTAGTCAAGTGGGTGAACAACCCATTCTTAGGCCTCTGCCGGTATGAGAGCGGCCAGGGGGTATCTGTTCATGTCAATTTTCCCCCTGCCCCCTTTCTGTGGGGAAGTACCTGGCCTCAGTTTGCCCAAAGTTATGTGGCTAAGGCCAGGTGTTCAGCTGTGTAGGGCATCACAGTCCTGAGCCCACACCCCAGCACTCTAATTGGTGCTTCAAAGCTCTATACCTTCAGACCATCTAAAGCCGTTCCATGCTCAGTCACCTGTCACACAACAAACCAAATGTCACTGGAAGGATTCCACAATGGAACATAATGCACCACTAAACACATCTAAGAAAATAATTGCAAGTGAAACTTTTTATACTATAGATTGTATAAACAAGATCCATTATTGAGACCAATGGGATATGATTTATACCCCACTTATGGTTTGGACCATTACTCACTTATGACGTTCCTCACTCATGACCTGTCAGATCAGTCCACTTTTGCAGTGATTAAATTGGAATTAGTTAAGAAAGGTTATTCAAAAAGGGTGTTTAACCCTGCTGCGCATTAACGTGGACCTCTCCCCATGACATTTGAACCCAATGTGTATAACCTGAGGCCCTTCCCAGTAATCTTCCACTATTTTAACAGAAAAGTTAATTAAAAAGGGAAAAAAAATAGTGAATAAAGTCTGATCAAAAATGTTCTTTTCTGATTGACATTAATCCATAAGTAAATAGCAATAGCATCTACATGAAAACAGATTGTTGTGAAAATATATTTTTAGAATACATCGGACTTCACACAGCAGATCATTATCCTTCCCAATTAATTACAGCCAAACATCACAGGAACATGGGATTGAAGAGAAAGACACCAAAGAGAAAGGAGGCAAGAGAAACACCACAGACACATGGCACAGAAAGACAACTAGTTAATAGTTTAATGTATTTCGTGTCTCCCCTGCTACACTTTACCATAGTGAGGGTCTAGCAAAGTGATCTGCTCACAGGAGGAGTTAGTAAAGACTATTATTTTTTTAAAGTATGATATAAATGTTATCTAAATAAAATAATGGCCCGGATTTTACAGGGCCTGTGACAGCGTGCGCCATCGTAAATGCTGTGAATGGCCCCACAAGCTCCGGGTTTCCACAGGCGATGCGCATGCGTGAAAACCTAGATCTTGCGATCTGTCAAGGTTCGCCTTGACTGATCCACCGCATCCGCTGTAAATTCACTTTCGCTGGCACTGCCCAACTACTACCCAGCGAATACCCACCAAACCCTTACGCCTGGTAGAAGCAGGCGTAAGGCCGCCTTTTACCAGCATAAGGGTTAAAATAAATGTTAAAATCATTTAAAAACCATTTATTTTAACATTCACTTACATTTAAAATTAGCTTAGGTAAATTTTGTCCCGTTTAAAAGTGTTTAAATTTATGGGGTCGATTTTCTGACGTTAGAGGAGGCAGGAAAGGCGGGAAAATCAAACAATGAGGGCGGGTTCACAACCTGCCTCTGTGGGATTTTGGAGGTCGGGAAACGATCCCGCCTCCAGCTGGCCATTAGCGCCAGTTAACATAATTAAATGCTCGTTAAGGGCCTCTCTAAGCCTATTTTGAGAGGCCCTCGTGATTTTTCGAGCATTCCGGCGTGTTCCACAAACCTCCTAAACCACGCCAGCTAAACCTGGTGGGTTGACTCGTGGGTGGCCTCCTCACTGCTGCAGGTCTAACAAGACATCGTTTATTGCAGCAAGGATTACTTGCAGGTGCCAGACCTTGGCTTTAAAAGGTCTCTGAGCACTTTTAGAAGGCCTTCCGAAGTCGGAGGTGCTGCAGCTTGACTCCATCAACTGTGGGACCCTCTCCCCGCTTGCAATGAGCGCTTCCCCAATGGATGCATCTGCAAGCAGCATAGGAAACATTTGTTTTCTTTCTCTGAGGAGGAGCAGGAGCAGGAGCAGGAGGTCAGAGTGCCGATGTATCGACTAGCAGCAGTGGCAGCAAACGAGCACATGGCTGGCCGGGATTCAAGGGATGAAATTATCCTGGCCAGATTTGCATAGGTTGCCCAAGTTGGCACATGTCCTTGACTCCATCCTAAGACATCATTGACAATGGACATGACTCTCTGGTCTCCTTTCACTCAGGCCACCAACCTGACGATACAAGTGTGGCGGTGCCCGCAATGTGGAGCTGCCTAAGGTGAAAGAACAGATGCTGTAATGCCAACATTTTGGCATCAAATCATTTTAATTCTTTCCAACAGGGATGGCATTTCGTCAATACACAGAAACAATCTCCCAATCTGCACACAGATCTGGAGGTTATATCCCTTGCCAGCTGTACCTACACAACCTTGGTTTCTTTGGGAGGCCTCTTCCTCCCAGGTGAGTGGAAGAGCACCTCCCTGCTAGCTGTCACCCCCTCAAACAACATTTGCAGCGCCTCATCCGAGAATCTCGGGGAGGCCCTTGCTTTGGAACTGGATATAGTGGTTTCTCAGATTAAGTTGCAGGTGGTGCAGCATAGGCAGAAATCCTGTAAAATGAGCCAAGACAGCAAGAAGCCATAAAATCAGACTGGAAAAGTGATGTCAGCAGAGGCGAGTTTCAGTCCCAAGACACTAATTGACCAAGGGCACCCCACATCTCTGAAATCAAGTGGCCAATCGTGGGAAAATCGCAATTGGTTTCAAACCCACCCAAACCGAAACCCGCCTCCAGTGAGAAAATCGCCCCCTATGTTTCAAAAAATTACGATTTTATTGTAATTGTTTAATTGAAGGGTATTTTCATTAATTTAGAACCTGTGATCATTTATTTTTATTTCCGTGGTGTGAAATTTTATTTATTAGCTGAATTCTATGCTAATAGGAATTCTGTACGTAAATGGAATCCCCATACGTATCGTAGGAATCCCCCTTTGTCATTGGTTGGCCTGGCCCACATGATCCCAGGGATGCTTGCGAACCGTGTGCGCCCCTGGGATATGTGGGCCTTTACGCAGGCGTATGCCTGGAGGCCCAGGACCGGAACAGTCCGAAGCTCCGGAGACACAAGGTAAGTACATAGTTTTCTTGCAGTTCGGAGGTGTACGTTGTAAGATTAGGATCACAGGCTCACACACAGATTGCCCAACAGGGCTTTAGAAGTTGTAAGGCTTTTATTAAAGAGCTACAGTTTTAAAGCATAATCAGATATTACATATGGTTTAAGCTGAGTGTAATAGACATACAACCCGTGACAGTAGAGAGCGATCTACGACTCCCGAATCGGAATGCCACGACCGGACAGGCAGTACAGTGGTCTCGGATTGGGTGGATTCCTGCAGTCTGCTGCAGTGGTCACTTCCGTTGGGTCATCTCTCAAGCTGTTGGAGGTGTGAGGCCATCAGCCACCTCGGAGGCTAAACTTGACCAAGGTGTTAGGCCGTAGCCACCTCGGGGAAGCCTTCGCCCCGACTGCCTGATTTCCTCTCTCAGTCGTCTATATTTATAGTTATTTCGGTGGGCTGGTAATCACCTGGTGTCAATCATTTGATCCCCATCCTATTGTCCAATTGTGAAGCGGGAAGGCATCCCTCGCCGACCCTTTCTGCATGACCGACAAGGCCTCCCTCTTATCTTTCTGAGGAATGTTTTGTTATGTTTCTTTAAGGACATTTTATGGCTTTGTGGCTCCTTATTATCTAGCAGGTGCTATCCTCCCTGTTTCCTTGCATTTTACGACCTTCTTATCATTTTGGTGATTGATTGGCCTTGCTGGCATTTCTGCTCTCTGTTCCTGGCTGCATGTTGTCAGTCTCTGTTCTAAGAATTAAAACCCATCTTTGAATCTAAGAGTTATTTCTTACAATTCAGTGGCGTGAAATTTTATTTATTAGCTGAATTCTATGCTAATGGGGATTCTGTACATAAATGGAATCCCCCTTTGTCATTGGTTGGCCTGGCCCACGTGATCCCAGGGACGCTTGCGAACCGTGTGCGGCCCTGGGATGCTTGGGCCTTTACGCAGGCGTACGCCTGGAGGCCCAGGACCGGAACAGCCCGAAGCTCCAGAGACACGAGGTAAGTACATAGTTTTCTTGCGGTTCAGAGGCGTACGTGGGCGGCAAGCCTCCGACCGCAATTTCCAGGCCAATATTTTGTCTTGCTGCCATAGGTTTAATAAAAATTATATATTCTCCAAATGGAAGATAAGGTAGTAAAAACAAGTGTGTCTCTGGTGCACTAAGCTTTGAATTAGAGCCAGTGATTTGAGGGAGATATAGAACTGTACAGATTCTTGAGAGACCAGAAAAACATGAGGGGTGGCGAAAAGACTCCAAGATGAACAAAAGGATTGTCAAAAGTGACAAAACTGCGGAGATCAGGAAAAGACTCGAGATACAGGGAATGGGAGAGCGGGAAAACTTGCTGTAGAGAAGTTAATTTTCTGGCATTTTTTTTATAAAATAAAAATTAAATTTAGAATGATTCACATTTACTTGGACCATCCAGTTATTGAAAACCAGGCACTGAAGTTATTTCCTGCTATGCCAGGTAATACACTGCAGAGCTGGATCCCAGTTAACGTGCACAGAACCGTGCGCAGGCCCAAATGGGTGGAAAAAAGTTCTCGCCAGCCTCGCTGTCAAATCACGAGCTGACATTTCTGTCCGCATTTACCAGGATGAACGTAATCAGTACATTTGCATGTGTTATTTTTCTGTACTACAGGCCTGTTTTTACTGATTTTTGTGTTTCTGCCAGTGTATCAGGAATGAGTACACTATCCAGGCAATTCCAGACCACTTTGCAATTGAGGGATTCCCAATGTTTGTATCCTTTATGTGGAACAATTTAGAAAACCGGTTTCTTAGTGTGATATCCTAATGCCAACGTATTGAACAGAACAAATCCTAGACTGGGAGAAAATGTAGCAGTGCTGGTGGTTGCCTTGCTTCTGTCCTGTTATTTCCATTTGGTTTGATTTGGGGAATTCACTCCAAAATGTCTGAGTGTCATGTTTTTGCTTTTGAAATCAGCAGCTTGTTGTCAGCTTGACTAAGGCTGTGAAATCAAACACCTCATTCGAAAACCCCAATGGGTGGTGACCCAACTCAGTTTGTTTCTCCTCTTCTCCCCCGCCCACCACCACCCCCCCCCCCCCCCATCCCCAGCCTAATTTCCCTTTCAAAATTACAGCCAAAAAACTGTGTTGACTTTCAATTCACAATACTGTTCAAGTATGTACAGCTTTGCCAACATATTCAGTGTCTCAGTTTATTGCACGGGTATGCAATTCTGTAATTACCATGTGATCGCACTCGAGACCTGATTTGCCAGCCAGAAAGTTGGATTAATCTGGCTTCACTTCAATCTGATGAAGGAAGACACCAAGATGAAACACTTTTCCATAAAATCACAGCAAAATGACGCTGTCTTTTTTTTCTAGTGTCAAATTTGGTTAAAATTTGTGGAGATTTTGATTATCTTCTCACCCACAGACAGCTGCATGTACTGTACTGATAAGACCGTAAATAGCACATTTATCCAGCAGTAGGGATTATAAAGCATACTTTAGTGTTCTAGGTTACTGAAGAGAATAGTATCAGGATTTTTGCTCCTCACTTTGGTCCAGTAGGCCCTGTTAGAACGCATGTGTATTTGGACATCAAGCACAGATAGTAATAGCCTCACTGTAATGCTTCCCATGATAGAATAGTCAACCAACGCTCATTTTTGTGGCTTTATATGAAAGATAGCGCTTGGGTGAAGCATTGGAGGCCAATGGCAGTGTATCAGGTAAGAAGGGAAAAATAGATAGAAAAAAAATCACATCTATATTATAACTTTTTTTATGCTGTTATCTTTAAATCTTGACTTGTTGACATTTTTGATCTCCGTATTTCTTCTGTTCTCCAAGGAAACCCCCACATCGCCCCATTTTCTAATTTTATCTCCAAGAAGCATCGTTTTCTTTCACACCAACTCTTTATAAACACATAGGCCGTGATTTTATCGATCAATGCGGGTCGGGTGGCTTCCAGGTTTCAGTCCCGCCCCCAACTACATCCGGCCCACGGATGTGATTTTGCGCCAATTGGCCTTGTTAAGCCCGCTCTGCGGGCTTGCTGGCCAATTAGGAGGAAGTCGGTGTCTGATGACGTCATTTGATGACGCGTCATCTGCCGGTTTTCTTAAAAGGGCCACGCACTTTTTTGACAGCTGATTTCTCCGTGTTTGACAGCATTGAGGTGCTGCAAACACTGACGATCACTGTACAAAGGTGAGCTCTTGCACCCAGACTCACCAGTGTCTCCCTCCTTAGGTTAGAACAGATGGCAGCTGCAGGTAAGGTTACAGAAGCGATTTGTCACTGGTGAGAGAGGTTCTCCCAATGAGGTGGGACAACACATACAAATCAAAACTTGTTACCTACATAAGTCTAAATGCATTAAAAATGAATTTCCGAACACTTTCTTAACTCTGAAACTCACCAGTGCACCATTGGATCCTTCACACCACTTGTGCAGCTGTCATCAATGCAGAAACATTACAGCAGACTCGCAACACGCCACACTTACCCGGCGTGGTGTCCGGATGCCGGGAAGCCCGCAGTAGAAGTGTCAAAATTGGAGAAAGCCTGTTAACTGCCTGTTAACTGACTATAACCCTCTTCCCGCCATTAGGCGTCGGGTCCATGCGCAAACCGGGGACCCGACACTTGGGAAGATTGATTTGAAGGCAGGTTGACAGCGGGTTTCCGACAGCAGGTTGCCGGATGTCCCACCTCCAAACCCAGCCCCTGAGCGGCGGCAAAATTCCGGCCTGAGTCTGTTGAAGGCTTGTCTCCTGCTTCCATATCTGAAAGGCTCTTCTGCCACCTGTCGCAACTTCTTCACAGGGTGCAAGAAAAAGCTTCTCTGATAGGTGATTGTCTTCTGATCTCTGACCTCCAATCTCTATCACTTTCTCTCCCATTGTATATGCACTATCTTGAAATAAAGATTCATTGGACTATTTTGTATTCTAACTTATTCTTTCACAGTAAGTCGAACTGTGAAACTTCTTCCCTTGCACTCTATAGACTTTGTATGCCTAATCACTGCTACTTGATTTACCTTGACTTCTGTACAGTATTACTCTCATTAACCTTGGTGGTGTCCTACACTCTGACTTCATCCGGTTTCACAATATAGCAAAGAGGGGGGAATTGACGAAGCAACATCAGATTACCACATGGAAAATAAGTTGGGATCTATTGGAAAAATTGGGATTGCAGAACAATCTGCAGAATGGGTACAGTAAGTAAAATGATGCAATAAGATAACATAAAGAGACTCCTTAATGTGCAAAGTCCAAAGGTTAATTGAGCCAACGCTGCCCTCTATTGGTTGGACATGAGGGGAAATGTGTAAATTTACCTCAAATACAATTGCACTCAAATTTGCTTTCTCTGTAATGAGTCCTGTGTAATTGTTTGACCTGTACAATTCAGGCCTCTCGTAGCTTTTAGTAGCAGGTTATTGAAGTGGTGGGATATTTATCCTTGTCTAACATTCAGCAAGGCAGTGAAGGATCAGTGAAGTAAAATAGTAGAATTCAGGAATGTGGACTAATATAGCTTGGGTGCATTGATGTTGTAGTTAAACAGTGTAAGTTTCTATTGTAACATGCACAAAAAGATGTAAATTACATCCTTTAGTATTTCAAGTTCAATTTATTGAACAGCTTTACTTTTGGAAAAATGGTCTTGTGGAGGAGCCACAAGAGACTCTGTGTGCTTTAGTATAATCCCCTTAATTGTATTATAGTGCAGCTGGGGACTGCACCTTTAAACTGATTGTTACCTTGACAGTGTGTGTTTGCCTTTATCCTGCGTGGTGATGTCATGACGCCGATCACGTGACCGCCAGTGGCGCGAAGAACGTGGGGACGTCATGACGTCAACTTAGAGAACTTTCCAGCAGTCTTCGACTACCTGGCATCTTGAACGAACGTGTTTTGATTTCCTCCTTGTAACATCCAGCAAACTTCGTTGTTATTAAATTCCAGTCTTTTAATCCATCGAGTTGAGCTGAATTATTTAGTTAGGAACCTCCGTTCCTACAGTCTTACATTTAGCTTCATATCCTCAGCGCAAAAATAGATCATCTCAACCTAGTAATAACAGGAAAAGACAAAGGCACCTTCCTCCACTTAGCTGAACAATCTAGTGTGCCTACTTTTCCATACAAATGGTTAGAAAAACATACAAAGCAGCTGAGTTAGTGGCAGATTCCAGTTACTATTTCAAGGCTGCTGGTTTGCTCAGCTAAATCCTATGGTGCAGTTTGCATGTTCTCTAGTAACAAGATGCAAAACAGTGGCCTGCTGAAGCTAAATCCCAACATGCATAGTCTTTAAAACAGTTCATAGAGGTGGAACCATCTAAAGAATGCATTTTATCTGTCCAAGGATCCTCAACGAATATATGATTCATTCCTTCCTTTCCTGTTGAAGACTGCACATTTAAGACGTACCACACAGACATTTTCTATACAAATGATCGCATTCCAAATGGATGTCACATTGTGCTCGTGCCTTGCAATTTGGAATAGCAAAGGTAGGTTTGTTTTGGCCAGAGGTTTATCACTTTAACAAACATTACACACCCAGTGACGATTTTGCAGAAATTCTAACCAAGGTGTCTCTGACTTGAGTGGAACAGTAGCTGTTGGGATGCAGAGAATTCACCCTATTGACTCCGAGATGTAATGTATTTAAACTGTACTTTATCCATCTTGTATTTAAATATTTCCCACTGCTGCTCTGTCATTGATTTGCCATTTCTTTTCTAACCAATTAATGTGGGCTAGGTTCCCTTTCATTTAATAGAAAATGGTTAATTTCCAATCAAATATCTTTATCTTGGAGTCTTATTATATATTTTCAATATGGACCTAATTATATCAGAAAGGAAGAGAGAGAGAGAGAAAGAGCGTGCATTTGTATGGCGCCTTACACAACCTCAGGACATCCCAAAGTCAGATGTCCACAACTAATGGTGTGGTCAGCGCTCATAAAACTAGACACACAACCTCACACCACTTGATTTGTTGTGTGCCCTATATTACGAGATATGATTTGGGACCAAATAATCACTATGTGTGGCCTCGTTAAAATCTTTAAATTCAATGGAACACTTAAATGCAGGTCAGTTTTTTTTGAACATTTTGGTCATTTGTCCCATGTTCCCTTTGCTGCATTTTGTTCTATGCATTCGTTGGTGTTTCTGGGTCAGCCTTCCTTTTTGTACTTCGTTTCCCCCCCCCCCCCCCAAACCAATATTTTTCTTTTCTTGCTCACTGCTGGCTTTGAATCACAGAAATCACAGAATCACAGAAACAGTGCAGATAGAGGCCATTTCGACCCATCGAGCCTGCATCGACACATATCCCACCCGATCCCCGTAACCCCTACACCAACACATATCCCACCCTATCCCTGTAACCCCATGTATTTAATCCCCCTAACACTAAGGGTCAATTTATCATAGCCAATCAACCTAACCCGCACATCTTTGGACTGTGGGAGGAAACCGGAGCACCCGGAGAAAACCCACGCAAACACGGGGAGAATGTGCAAACTCCACACAGACAGTCGCCCGAGGCCGGATTCGAACCCGGGTCTCTGGCGCTGTGAGACAACAGTGCTAACCACTATGCCACCGTGCTGCCCTTACAAGTCACACCTTACAAAAAGGTAAGGGTGGACATTCCTGTGGGGATCCAAATGTGTTGCTGAAATAGAAATGAGAAGGAAAGGCTTGCGAGGGTCCAACAAATGTGGTGCAACCACCTTTGGCCACGCCTATCAGAGGACTTCTGTTATTCCTGCCTCCACCAGACAGGCTGCCACAGAGTTGTACCGTCTGCTGCACTGTGATCTGCACACAACATCTGGAACAGATTTTTCTAGCTTTTACTCCAGAATCTTGTGTCCTCCTGTTATCCAACCGCACTCCAAACTGTCCATGCTTGTGTTTCCGTGCCAACTCAGTCATTTAAAAATGGTTTGCTGATATTAAGTAGCTTAAGGAATTTCCCCCAGGGTCCCACTGCATGCCAGTAAAAAATGTGATATTGTTGCCATAATTTAAGCAAAAAGTCAACGGTTTGCAGTCTTCCCGAGCTATGCAAGTGATTTTTCTCGCTCCCTTTTCTGACCTCCTTTTGAAAATGCACCTGATAGGAACAGTGGGTATTCTGGGCTCTGCACCCGTGCCCATTCCATAACATAAAGACATTTCTTTGGATTTTTACCAGGTTTGAGAAGGGACCTTCTCTCCTCCCCACGCCTGATTATTTTCAACATTGAATGGCACCCATTCTTGTGTTTGATTACATGCCCAGAAACAGACTTCTGCCCTCAAGTTAAATATTAATCAGACTTTAAACATGTCGTTCAGCAGTAGGACAAAATATCTTTGCCACATTTCTATACAGAGGAGGGTATAAGACCTTAGCCAGTGATGTTATCGAACTAGCTGCTGGAACCTGTATAATGGCAGCAGGAGGAACTTGCGACCTGATTTCCCTTCCTGTGTCGTGCATGCTCTCATTCCCCTGAACAGGAACACCATGGGCATTCACCTATCTTCTACCACTTGAAGTCATCTGGCTGAACCAGGCTGTTTGCAACCTCAGCATGCTCTTCGACCCCATGAGCTTCTGACCCATGTCGTGTCCCTCACAAAGACCGAATACTTCCACCTCTCTAACATCATCCGCCTCTACTTCAGCCTATCTGTCACTAAAAGCTTCCAGACTTGACTATTCCAATGCTCTCCTGGCTGGCCTTCCATCCTCCACCCTTCCTAAATTCAACTGATTCAAAACTCCGCTGTAATATCCTACCCCAGCACAAATCTCACTCGCTCATCTTCACTGACTTACATCGGCTCCCGATCCCCTAATGCTTCAAAATTAAAATTCTCATCCTTTATGTTTTAAATCCTTCCATGGCCTTGCCCCTCCTTATCTCTGTAACCTCCAGTCCGACAGCCTCCTCCCCAAACTCTCCTTTCCTTTGACTCTGGCTTCTTGTGCATCTCCCCACCTTTGAGCCTGTGTCTTTAGCCACCTGAGTCCCAATCTTTTGGATTTCCAGCCCTAAAACCCTCTGCCTATCCACCTCCCTCTCCTTTTTAAAAAAAAAAAAAAAAACCCCACCTCTTTGATCAAGCTTCTGGTCACCCGCCTGATCTATCCTTTGACTCAGGATCCTTTTCCCCGGAGTCTCCGTGAAGCAATTTGGGATGTTTTTCTACAGCATAAGTGCCACAAAAGTGCAAGCTGTTGTTGTTAAATATGTGTTTCCTCATGGACAGATCATAAAAAGCTTGAGTGTGTGAATAGTAATTGTAATAGTGTGTATATTGTAATACAGGGTACCCACTAAATTTGCAATATTCCAGAAATGCCACCATGTGATTCTGCAAAACATATATTTAGAAATGGTGCATAAGAGGAAAAAAAATTTTTTGTTGCAAAATAATCCTGTCCTGCTTGGACTCCATGGGGGTAATTTTGACTTTGTGTGATAGTGTAAAATGGGTGACAGCGAATTGACAGCCCATTTTATATCTCTCCCGATCTTCATTTCCATGGAATTCAATGGAAATAAAAACCAGGAGAGATGTAAAACGGGCTGCCCACTCACTATTGCCCATTTTACCCCAATCCCCAAAGTCAAAATTACCCCTCATGTCGGTTTATATTCTTTGGCCATGTTTTGGTTGCCCATTAGATGCAAAATTGCTGTCGGTGAAACTCCAGTTAAAGGGGTAATCCTTCAATCTGGTTATAGGATTTTTGAGGAGGCAGTAGCTATTAAAATAAGTGAGTTCTTGGGTCATTACAGACTGGTCAGATCTGGGTTCACACTTGAGTTCCATCCCGAGCTGAAATACTAATCTCAGCCAGGCTACTATGGGTCAGTACAGAAGCTGAATAGACCAGGTTCTTCATCAGAGAGAAGGGAGTGCTTCCCTTGCCCACTCCCATCATCTGATTTCACAGCAATGTTGGCGGAGGCCCGAGAGTAGGATCTTTAACTGCAGCCATTACATGGCAATGGAGGTGCCTAAGAAGCGGAAGGAGCGATAATATTTCAAAAAGATGAAATCGAACCCTGAAAACATGCAAATATATCATTGTAGGAATGTCTAGTTCCTATCAGACTGAGGTCGACTCAGGCGATCAACAAACGATGTTTAATATAAAACAAACTGAGTTTAACAAACCAATGCACGAGAACTACAAAAACCGGTCTAGTCAGTTCGGAGGCTCCACGAGGACTGCTTGGGCGGTCCCATGGCTGGCGTCATAACGTCCTCATGTTTTTCCCGTCGATGGGGATCACGTGATGAACGGCGTGACGTATATACAAAGATACAGACTCCGGCTGTAGTTAACATATTGTTAAAGGGAATTATATACATTTGATCGGAGTCCCTTAGTGGCTCCGCCACATCATAATTTTAAATATAGTGGTATTTGTTCTAGCACCTTCCAAAAGGTATTGAAAATGTTTACTGAGAAAGAGTTAGGTGGTGGCGGCACAAATGAGTGTCAATAAGTGCTGACAACTTTAATGAGTTAGCATTAATCTTTAATAGTGCAGCATTTTAACAGTGCCTCCAGTTTAACATCAACCCCCTGTACCAAAAAATGGTTTACTTTAAAAAGATAATACATCCAGCAATTTTGCAAGCAAAACTAAGATTGGCCTTGATTATGTTTATCAGCGTTCTTTGTTAACCACATGGCTTTCCTGTTTGTTCAGCAGAACAACAGTTAGCGCAGGCATGTACCATGGGCTTCAACCTGTCGGGAATCATTTGAAAGGCTCAGAATTTCCCCTTCCCTCTCCACAGCTGCCGGAGCAAAAACAGCGATAAAACCACTTGTGTGACATTGAGATACCTTAAAAGTATGCAGATAAATCATGGTTAATACAAATGCACATCCCATACAATAACTGCAGACTAGAAACTATTATTTGCCACACTTTTATTGAACCTGAAATGCATTCAGAAAAATACAATTTAATTCTTTTATGCAATAAGGAGTGTTAAAAATGTGAAAATACAATACAAATCATCACTGTACATTAGAAAAACTGAGCAGTTTGGCTGTTTAAGGCCTGAATTATCTGTGATTTCATCCTGTTACAGTCTAGCCTTTGTCAGCTAGAAAATACAAATCATATAAAGAGAGGATTGAAGGAACTGTACTGACATTATATCCATATTATATAACTAATGTTCTCGGCTGCCTGCGGTTCTATTTAATTTTATTAAAATATTCAGCCTTTATCATACAAATCAATTCATAAAAATGGTGGCTGCATGGCTGTTCTTTGGTAAAACATTTTGTTTCGGATAATAGTGTTCAAGCTCAGTTGAATTTCATGGTTTAAAATTTCACGTGCAGAGGATAAAATGCACGCAGACAGACCAATAAAGCAAATCGTAACAAGTAGTTAGGCCCAATGTCTCGTTCTGCCACACAAGTGGAGCTGTGTTTAAACTGGTCAATTAGAACATAGAACATAAGAAATAGGAGTAGGCCCTTCGAGCCATTCAATGAGATCATGGCTGATCTTCTGCCTCCGCTCCATTCACCGGCCCTATCGCCATATCCCTTGATGCCCTTACTAGTCAGAAATCTATCGACTTCTGTTTTGAATATACCCAACAACTGAGCCTCTACAGCCCTCTGGGGTAGAGAATTCCAAAGATTCACCACCCTCTGTGTGAAGAAATTTCTTCTCATCTCAGTCCTGAATGGCCTACCCTTTATCTTGAGGCTGTGGCCCCTGGTTCTAGACTCGCCAGCCAAGGGAAACGTTCTCCCAGCATCCATCCTGTCAAGCCCTGTAATAATTTTGTATGCTTCAATGAGATCCTCTCTCATTCTTCTGAATTCAAGAGAATACAGGCCTAGTTTACTCAATCTCTTCTCATACGACAGTCCCGCCATCCCAGGAATCAATCTTGTGAACCTTCATTGCACTCCCTCTATGGCAAGTATATCCTTCTTTAGGTAAGGAGACAAAAATTGTACACCGTACTCCAGGTGTGCTCTCACCAAGGCCCTATATAATTGGAGTAAGACTTCTTTACTCCTGTACTCAAATCCTCTTGTAATGAAGGCCAGCATACCATTTGCCTTCCTAATGGCTTGCTGCACCTCCACATTCACTTTCAGTGACTCATGTACAAGGATACCCAGGTCCCTTTGAGCATCTGCATTCCCCAATCTTTCACCATTTAGGAAATACTCTGCCTTTCTGTTTTTCCTACCAAAGTGGATAACTTCACATTTATCCACATTATATTCCATCTGCCATGTTCTCGCCCACTCACTGAGCCTGTCGAGATCCCCTTGAAGCCTCTTCACATCCTCTTCGCAACTGACACTGCCACCTAGCTTTGTATCATCAGCAACTTTGGCAATGTTACATTTAGTCCCTTCATCCAAATCATTGATCTAGATTATGAATAGCTGGGGCCCAAGCACTGATCCTTACGGTACCCCACTAGCCACAGCCTGCCATCCTGAAAAAGACCCGTTTATCCCTACTTTGTTTTCTCTCTGTTAACCAATTCTTAATCCATGCTAGTCTATTACTCCCAATTCCATGTGCCCTAAGTTGGTTCACCAACTTCTTATGTGGGACCTTATCGAAGGCCTTCTGAAAATCCAGATACACCACCTCTACCAGTTCCCCTTTGTCTACTCCACTAGTTACATCCTCAAAAAACTCAAATAGGTTTGTCAAACAGGATTTCCCTTTCATAATTGGAGGTTAATCGCTGCACCGAGGCGAGCTGGTAGATTGGGAAATGCTTGTAGATTGTTGGCTTCAGAAACCAGCACGAAATGACTGCCTTTCTTTCCTTCTCTTTTAATATACTTTTGACTTCTGTTGTGCAATACCTAGATTGTGATGGATGCATGTCAAACATGACTTTGTGGGGGACTATGGTCTCCCGCGTAAAGAAATAGGCAACACAGCGAGCTACAAGAAATAGGTCTTTACTCCAACTCTCACAATACAGTACTGAATTCGTAAAGCCCGCGAACCTGTGATGACTCACGGATTGGTCACCTGCTGGAACCTGATTGGTTTTCCTTCTCTCAGCAGCAGGCAAGTCTGAACATGCCTTATTCCTCTCGGCTTGCAACTGTCTTGCAGGGGGAGGGGAATACAGCAGTTAAAAGGGGATTATACAGGTTTATCTACATAGTGTTTCCCCAATGTGGCAACGCCACATACGCCCCCCCCAGAATCCTCGTTAACTGTAAAAGTCAGTCTCTGCGGAGGTTTGACCAAGCGGCTGTAGTAGCCATCTGGCGTGTGAGGAGGGCTGTCTGGGAGGTCGGCCGGTTGGTTCCTCGGCTGGTCTGCCGGTGGGCTGGCTGGACGGGCTGCCGGCGAAGGTGGGGCGGCGGCCGGGAAGTAAGGTTCTGGCGTGTCTTGGTCCTCTTGTGGGGCCGCCGCCAACGCGGGAGGTCTGCCCCGCCGTGGGGGAAGAGCCGGACGAAACGGGAAGCTGAGGTCCAGGTGCGCCGGTTTGAGGCGGTCTACTGAAATAAGGTCCGGCTTCCCGCCGACGTCGATAAGAAAAGCTTTGTCCCCCGTCTCCAATACTGGGAAGGGGCCGGTGTATGGTGCCTGCAGCGGGCCTCTGTGCGCGTCCTGGCGCACGAAGATGAACTCCGCATGTCGTAAGTCTCGAGGCACGTAGGACGGCTGCGAGCCGTGTTGCGAAGTGGGCACTGGACGGAATTGCTGTGCCGCGTCCTGGTGCAGGGAAAGCTGTCTGGCGGCCGACCACGGCTCTTGTCAGGGAGGAAGTCGCCTGGTACTCTGAGCGGTTGGCCGTAGACCATCTCGGCTGCGGAGGCGCGGAGGTCCTCTTTGGGCGCGGTGCGCAATCCCAGGAGGACCCAGGGTAGTTTGTCGATCCAGCTGGTGTCGGCCAGGCTGGCGCGGAGGGAGGCTTTCAAGGAACGATGAAAGCGCTCGCAGAGCCCGTTGGCCTGCGGGTGGTAGGCTGTTGTCCTGTGCAACTTGGTGCCGAGGCCGGTGGTGATGGCATTCCACAAGTGGGAGGTGAACTGGGGGCCTCTGTCCGAGGATATGTTGGTCGGCACGCCGAACCGGGCCACCCATGTCGAGACGAATGCTCGCGCGACGTCGGTCGTGGTGGTGGAGGTGAGGGGAACCGCCTCGAACCATCTGGTGGTGCGGTCAACGATCGTGAGCAGGTGTGTGAAACCGTGCGACGGCGGCAAGGGGCCTACCAGATCGACGTGGACGTGGTCGAAACGCCTCTCGGGCACTGGGAAACACTCCAATGGCGCCTTGGTGTGCTGCTGGACCTTAGTGCGCTGACACGCCACGCATGTGTTGGTCCAGTCTCTCTCATCCTTGTGGAGTCCAGGCCAGACGAACTTGGCGGACATGAGTTTCTGAGACGCATGCATCCCTGGATGTGAGAGGCCGTGGATGATGTCGAAAACTCGCTTGCGCCAGGCGGATGGGACGACCGGCCTAGGCGAGGGGACTGAGACGTCACACAGGAGGGTTGTGCCGGCTGCGTGGAAGTGGATGTCGGCCAGGGTGAGGCTGGTGGTTGACGTCCTGAGGGCCTGGATCTCCGCGTCGGCGGCCTGGTCTCTCGCCAGGCTGGCGTAGTCGACGCCCAGGTGCACTGCGTGGAGCGAGGGTCTTGAGAGGCAGTCAGCCACCAAATTGTCCTTGCCGGCGACGTGGCGGATGTCCGTGGTGAACTCCGAGATGAAGTTGAGTTGGCGCTGTTGGCGCGCAGGCCAGGGTTCGGTTACTTTGGCCATGGCGAAAGTGAGCGGCTTGTGGTCCACGAATGCGGTGAACGGCCGGCCTTCCAGGAGGAAACGGAAGTGCCGGATTGCCAGGAACAGGGCCAGGAGCTCTCTGGCGAACGTGCTGTAGGCCTGCTCGTTCTTGCGCAGCTGTCGGCTGAAAAATGCCAGTGGCTGCCACGCGCCTTCGACCCACTGTTGCTGGACGGCGCCGACGGCGTAATCCGAGGCATCCGTGGTGAGGGCGATCTTGGCACCCGGGATGGGGTGGGCCAGTAGTGTGGCGTTGGCCAAGGTGCTTTTGGTCTGGTGGAAGGCTGTCGCCATCTCGCTGGACCAGGTGAGTTGCTCTTTGCCTGTTTTGCCCCTGGTGGCTTCGTAGAGGGGGCGCATGAGTGAGGTGGCCTTGGGCATGAAACGGTGATAGAAATTGACCATCCCCAAAAATTCCTGCAGCGCCTTGACCGAGGTGGGCTGGGGAAAGACCACCACCGCCTGCACCTTGGAAGGTAGGGGAATGGCTCCCCTTGGCGAGATTCTGTGGCCGAGAAAGTCAATTTGGGCTGCTCCGAACTGGCATTTGGCCGGGTTGATGATTAGCCCGTGTTGACTGAGGCGCTGGAAAAGGGAGCGCAAATGCGCGATGTGCTCGGCCTTGCTGGTGCTGGCCACAAGGATATCGTCCAGATAGACGAACAGGAAGCTCAGGTCCCATAGGACGGAGTCCATGAGCCGTTGGAAGGCCTGTGCGGCGTTCTTGAGCCTGAAGGGCATGCGCAGGAACTCGAACAGTCCGAAGTGGGTGATGACCGCCGTCTTCTGGACGTCTGCATGGTGGACGGGGACCTGATGGTAGCCGCGAATCAGGTCGACCTTGGAAAAGATGGACTTTCCTGCTAGGTGTGCCGAGAAGTCTTGGATGTGCGGAATGGGGTATCTATCAGGCGTGGTGGCGTCGTTGAGCCGTCTGTAGTCGCCGCAGGGGCACCAGCCACCGCCCGGCTTGGGCACAATGGAGGGGGGACAACCAGGTGCCGTTCGAGCGGCGGATGATGCCCAGTTTCTCCATCGTGGCGAATTCTTCCTTGGCCACCGCCATCTTGGCTGGGTCCAGGCGTCTGGCTCGGGCGAACACTGGTGGTCCCATAGTGGCGATGTGGTGCTCGACCCCATGCTTGGCTGCCGCGGCCGAGAAGGTCGGTTGTGTGAGCCTCGGGAAATCTGCGAGTAGGCGGGCGTAGTCGTCATGCGCCGGGGCGGAGCAGGACCCGACGAGGGCCGGGCTGTTGCTCTGCTGGCAGGCCAGTGAAGCGCAAGTTGCTGCGTCAATCAGGCGCCTGTCGCAGACGTCGACCAGGAGTCCGTGGGCGCAAAGAAAATCGGCGCCCAGCAAGGGATGTGCCACCGAGGCCGTCACGAAATCCCACGTAAATCGCTGGCCGTTGAAACAAACCTCGGTCCGTCGCTTTCCGAAAGTAGCGATGGCTGCGCCATTTGCCACCACGAGGGGTGGGCCGCTGCGGCCTGCCTGGATGTCGAGCTGGGAGGCAGGAATTATGCTGCATTGGGCTCCGGTGTCGCAAAGGAATCTGTGCCCTGAAAGGGAGTCGGTTATGTACAGCAGTTTACCTGCGGTGCCGATGGCCATCGTGGCGGCGGGGGTGCGGTCGAGCGGGCCTAGGCGGCGGCGCGGGGCTGGTGCTTTAGGCTGGGCGGCCCTCTTGGTTTGATCGAAAGAGCAGGGTGCTCTGCAGCGTTGGGCCTTGTGGCCGAAACGCGCGTGGTGGTAGCATAGTTCTGCGGCCTGGCATGGCGGCGCGCGCTCAGTGGTGTCAGGGAGCCTCGCGGCTGCACAGCCGAGTTGGGCGACGGCGAAGACTTTGTCCGCGGCGGCTGCCAGTTGTACGCAGTCCATGATCAGGGACCCCGCGAGGGCAGTCTGTACCTGCTGAGGAAGCAGGCTGAGGAAAAGGGCCCGAAACAAGAAGCACTGCGGTTCAGAGCCCAGGAGCGCAAGCATCCGGCTCATCAACTGGGTCGGGGTAGAGTCGCCGAGGCCTGGTAGTGAGAGAAGTCTGCGGGCCCTCTCCTCCCTGGACAGGCCGTAAGCCTGCAGCAAGCGGCCCTTAATGGTTGAGTACTTGCCGGTCTGTGGTGGGTTCCCCAGCAGGTCGAGAATCTCGGCGGCGGTGGAGCTTGCTAGTGCTGAGACTACGTGGAGGTACCTTCATCGTCTTGAACCCTGCGAAGGGTGAATTGGGCCTCCGAGTGCGCGAACCAAGCTGGTGCTTGGTGTTCCCAGAAGGTGGGGAGCTTCAAGGACGCGGCGCCGGCCGACATCGGGCTGCTGCTGGTTGCCGTCGGGTTGTTGCTGGCCTCTGTAGGGCTGCGTGAGTCGGGGGCTTCGGCCGCCGACATTCGGGGTCACCAATGTGGGGGACTACGGTCTCCCACGTAAAGAAATAGGCAACACAGCGAGCTGCAAGAAATAGGTCTTTACTCCAACTCTCACAAGACAGTACTGAATTCGTAAAGCCCGCGAACCTGTGATGACTCACGGATTGGTCACCTGCTGGAACCTGATTGGTTTTCCTTCTCTCAGCAGCAGGCAAGTCTGAACATGCCTTATTCCTCTCAGCTTGCAACTGTCTTGCGGGGGGAGGGGAATACAGCAGTTAAAAGGGGATTATACAGGTTTATCTACATACACAGTTGTAGTGTATGTAACCGTTCCACCTTTAAGAGAACTATTTTAAGGGTTGCACTACTTTATCTTGGCTGCTGTATACTGTAATACCGGTGGTGACCACACCGGTATATAAGTGCTGTGTAATGATTTATTGGGCAGTTTTCGCCCTGACCTTCGACTAGTAAAGACCTGTTAAAAGTTACTCTTGTGGCCTGTGTAGTAATTCTCATTATAACACACAGACTTAACAGTGTTTCCCCAACTTCTTATAAAATAAAAATGCATTTTAAGGTAGTTTTTCTTTTAATGATTATAGTAGCTCAAGCCTTACTTGGCTAATCCCAGTTTCCTCCACAAGTGTGTACATGTGAACAAATGGTTCATTTTTTACATTTTTAAAAATATAGTTTTCCTTGGCAGGCTTTTAGCAATAGAATTTGTGATTCTTCCACCCACCATTACCAGTTAATGCATATATTAAATCACACCATTTCTTTTCTGTAACCATTCTGAGATTCTTTAAGTACAACATTTCTTGGTAGTCCAGTTTCACAAAACTACTAAAAGTGCACTGTTCATGAAAGAATGTTTGCAAAGCTTTTCCTTTTGTATATTTACAAATACACTAAACGCAGCACAGTGGCATTTGCAAGTGATTTCACCACAATGAAAACGATACATCATTCTTCTGGGTTTTCTCTCCCTCCCCAAACGAAAATAAATTGCCATGAAATTACTTCTGCTGGTTAGGGAGTCTAGGACTAGGAGGCATAGCCTAAAAATTAGAGCCAGGCCTTTCAAGAATGAAGTTAGGAAACACTTCTGCACGTAAAGGATGGTAGAAGTTGAAACTCTCTTCTGCAAACGGCAGTTGATTCTTTGTTAATTTTAAATATGAGATTGATAGATTTTTGTAAACCAAAGGTATTAAGGAATATAGGGCAAAGGTGGGTATTTGGAGTTAGATCGCAGATCAGCCATGATCTCATTGAAAGGCAGAACAGGCTCGAGGGGCTAAATGGCCTACTCCTGTTCCTATATCCTTGAAGACAATGCCCCTTTAAATCATGCATTAGACTGCTTCACAATCAGAATTACAAATGCTTAAAGGTATTAAAAATCTGAATACATTTGGGCCTCTTTATTTTGCAAGGTGCAACAAGACTTAAAGTCACAGTTTAAAAATGTATTATAAATGTTCCATAAAAACACAGAAAAATTCAAACTTGCAAATAGTCACATTTTAAGTTGCAGTAAAGGCTTATGCCTGAGCACCATTTTATCTCTGAGAATACTCTGTGCAAGTTGGATTACTGAAAGATTAAACCGGCTGCCATAATTAGGTAGCTTACATTATTAGGGGGAGGGGATTGTTTCTTCAGCAACAATGAAAGTATTCTGAGCTGCCCACTTGACTTAAGTTACTTGCATGTTTGGAATTTACTGCACCATTACATTTGCACCGGCGGCATAATCCTCCCACTAAGAGTTTTTAAAGTGAAATTAGGGCAAAAGAAATGAAGATAGTATCTGCAGGCATGAACTTATTATTGTTGCCAAAATTAGCGCATTCTTAGACTGTTCCTGTTCAGCTGACTCTTAAGTTGTAATTTTTGGGGGGAATTTAAAAGAATTGTGTTCATTTTCAATTCCGAATTTAATGTTTCCAGTTGATGCCGCTATTATTGGTGCTTAGTCTTCACTCTTTTTTGTTTAAAGTTGCAAAACAAGTTTAATTACAAGCTCAGTTCGCATAATTTCAGCTCACAAACATGTCTACACAGGTACAGCCCCTCCTTATCTCTGTAATTTCCTCCAGCCCTACAAGCCTTCGAGATCTCTGCGCTCTTCCAATCCTGGCCAATTGCGTATCCACGATTTTAATCGCGCCATCATTGTGCTGCCTTGGCCCTAAGCTCTGGAATTCCCTCCCTGAACCTCTCTGCCTCTTTACCTTGCTCTCCTCCTTTAAGGTGCTCCTTCAAACCTGCCTCTTTGACCAGGTTTTGGTCATCTATCCTGATATCTCCTTCTGTGGCTCAGTGTCAAAAATGTTTTTATTGATATCGCTCTTGTTAAGCTCCTTGGGACATTTTGCTACGTTAAATGCACTATATAAATGTAAGTTTTTGTTGCTGTACAGGCATATTTGATTTGTAATAATAGATTTGGTTCAGTTATAGTTGCATTCCTCCACAATCTTAATTTTTTTTTTAATGAAAATAATTAACTTCTGAATAAAACTCACTCGTGTTTAGAGATACAATCCTACATGTTCAATATGTACAATTCCAGTTCCGCAAATCCTTGCACTCTACCTGTCTCTATTGATTCATGGATCTTTGGGATATGTCGCTATGCTAAAGGAGCTATATAATTGTAAGTTGATGGCATCATCATGTTGAGCCTTGGATCAGTGGCACTTTTTCCATGTCGATGCAGTACAGGAAAATATTTGAAAGACAAAGGGGTCGATTTTCAGTGTGCCGTGAGGCGAGCTTTTAGGCGTGCGGGGGCTAAAATCTCGAATTTGGGGGTCCCAACACCATCCTGCCCAAAACCCACCTCCATGTAAGTTTCAAAGGAGGCGGGTACCCGCCCCGCACTGCTTTCAGTGCCGGCGAGATTTCTAACTGAGTCTGTGTAGAAGGACTCGGGTTAGAAGTAAGACTGTCAGTGTTTGACAGCTTCAAACAGCTGTGAAACACTGATATTTCATCTGTCAACACGTCTTGACAGATGAAATTTCAGTCTGTGACGTCACCTGTTGCCAGGTGGCCCTTAATTGGCCGCCTGAGCCCGCTGGGCGGGCTCAACAAGGTCAATCAAGTGAAAATCGCGTGGATTGGTCGCATCTCGATGGAGGCGGGACTACAACCCAAAATTTGTAGTCCCGCCTCCTTCCCAACTTCTGAATGAAAATCTGGCCCAAAGCTTTTTGGCGGCTTATATTTTCTATTTTTGAGTGAGTTTTTGTCAAGTTGAAGGATGTTGGTGGCAGTCAAGAGAACACTTTTCTGCTTCTGCAGCCTGTATTAGCACTAAGCAGCACCCAATCAAGTACTGTACCAGGCCACCTCTGCACTGCCCCCAACAAATTGTCTTAATTCTAATCTCAGAAGAGCAAACCCAATGAGAGGGTATGGCATGGATTCACCAGAATGATACCAGGACTTAAAGGGGTAAGTTATGAGGACAGGTTGCATAGACTTGGCTTGTATTCCCTTGAGTGTAGAAGGATGAGCGGTGATCTAATTGAGGTCTTTAAAATGATGAGTCATTTGATAGGGTGGATACAGAGAAACCATTTCCTCTGGTGGGGGAATCCAGAACGAGGGCATAATCTTAAAATTAGAGGTAGACCATTTAGAAGTGAAAACTGGAAGTACTTTTTCCACACAAAAGGGTAGAGGAAATCTGGAATTCTTTCCCCCAAAAGGCTGTGGATGGTGGGTCAATTGAAGTTGAAGACTGAGATCAATAGATTTTTGTTAGGTAAGGGTATTAAGGGATATGGAGCAAAGGTTGGTAAATAGAGTGGAGGTACAGATCAGCCATTATCTAACTGAATGCCAGAGCAGGCTTGAGGGGCTGAATGGGCTACTCCTGTTCCACTGCACCAGTATGAATTCATTACTTTTCCTCACCATTTACCCTTGTGGTCTGTCTGAGAGAGACTGTTAATTAGTCAAAAATTATGAACAGTATTGCACCACAAAAGGGTTGAGGCTGTCCAGATTTAATATACTATTCAAGCACATCATAGATTAGAGACTAAAGCCATTAATTTGCATTGGATTCAAGCTCAAATTATAGGTGGAACAGCAGTGTGTTAACCCATACTGTCACCGAATGCCTAGTTAATACACCTTTAATGATGTAAGGAACATAACATTTACCGGAGTGTGAACAATATAGAAATAGAGAAAATAGATTTTTTTTTTTACTTGAGTAATATAATGGATGCGGTGAGGATGTTTCCACTGATGGGTGAGACTAGAACTAGGGGGCATAATCTTAGAATAAGGGGCTGCCCTTTCAAAACTGAGATGAGGAGAAACTTCTTCACTCAGGGTAGTAAATCTATGGAATTTGCTACCTCAGAGAGCTGTGGAAGCTGCAACATTAAATAAATTTAAAACGGAGATAGACAGTTTCCTAGCAGATAAGGGAATTAGGGGTTACGGGGAGAGGGCAGGGAAGTGGACGTGAGTCTAGATTCAGATCAGCCACGATCCTATTGAATGGCGGAGCAGGCCCGAGGGGCCGTATGGCCTACTCCTGCTCCTCCTCCTTATGTTCTTACATCAGATGGCCAAAGTAACAAAGAAGTGGAGGATAGCGACTGCAAAATAATTTTTAAGATCCAGAATGAGTTTCACAACATGGTGTTTCTGTGCAACTGTGAAATCAAGCTGGTATTAAAAATGATCAACTTAAGTGTCATGTATGGTCAGCAGCATTGTGGAGATGTGAAAATTGAACACTGAATTAAGAAGACTAGAGGTGTTTGCGTTCTGGTGCTACAAGTGTCTGTTGAAAATTAATTGATTAGAATAATGATTAAAGAGACAATCCTTGAACTAGCACAAGAGAAGTGATGAGGCTGATTACAGTGAGAAAAATGGAATACTGTAAGCACATTATGAGGGACTTTCATGATAAATTGTTGGCGTTATTACTCTCTGGAAAAGTTGATGGTAATAAATCAAGAGGCAGGCAAAGAAGAACATGACTAAATGATGGGATGGAATGGAGAGGTGGCACATCAGAGGCTGCTGCATTCCATTTATTCCAAGACTGGAGAGTATGAAGTGTGCTCACCACCTTCTCCAAAGTGGAGAAGACACATATAGGGGGTGATTTTGCCCATGGGGGCGCGTTTGAGGCGGGACTGCTGTTTGTCGGGTTTTAGTCCCACCTCCATCGACTTGTGGCCAACCCACGCTATTTTTCCTTGATTGGGTGGGCTCCCGCCCAGCGAGCTTAGCAGGCCAATTAAGGGGAAGCCAGTTACAGAGAATGTCAGCGTATGACATTTCATGTCAAAAATTTTTGACAGATGAATTGTCATCGTTTGACAGCTCTGTGAAGCTGTCAAACACTGACATTCTCTGTAGTTTGATGAGTTCTTGTATTCAAGACTCATCAAACCTCTTTTGTGAGCAGAAATTAGATGGTTGTTGCATCGGAGAATGCAGCAGCCATTCTGTCATCTCTGCCGGTGAGATGCGGGAGTCTCCGATTCCCCAATTGTTGAAGCCTGCAGGAAAAAACAAAGGTAAGTGAACATTTTCTATCACCTTTTCACTTACCTCTCCACACTTGCACCCATCACTCACCTCCACAGTGCACTTTTGCACCCCTCCGACCCCCGCAGACCCACTGCTCGCCTCAGTGACCCTGGTGGGGTTTCCCGATGTCGGGAAGCCCACGCCTCTGATGGTAAAATGGGGATAATCCTCTTAACAGTGCACTGACGTTCATTACATGTACAAAAGTTTTGCACCAGATGAAGAAATCTATTGGTGAGATAGGCCTCAGACTTTGACTTTTAACACTTTCACTAGCTGCCCACTCTAGCTAGCAAGTTTTGGTTCTCATGGAGTTCTACCTGAATTTTGTTTGAGTATACTTTGTCGCATTTTATACTCAATGCATAATTAAAGTGCATGTGCAGTATCTCTAAGACCCCGCCTCTTTAAACTGTAGCATTTGACTGTTCAAGAGGCAGTTTATGTCCGTATGTGCAACAGGTTAAGATGAGGATTGGATAGGGGGGTGGGGGGTAGGGGGTATATTTTTCTTGGGTCCGTGTATAGGGGAGCAATTATTCAGCAGCTTCAAGCAAGCTGCAGTAGGCCTTAATAATGTAACACCTGTAAACAGATCTACGGAACAGGACTGAGATTCCAATATTTCTTTCTACCTTTTACATATTTCAAAGGTAACATAACCTCCAGACAATAACCCTTGTGTTCTATCTGTTTTCGAGCAACTTTGCTCAAATCGAAATTGATTCACTAATTCCATCAGGCATTATGCTCTTATATTACAAGTGTCACTTCAGGTCATATTGTCCAGATATTAACAGTTTCCCATCATATTTTATCAAATTTATAATTAACAGCGCATTAAACTGGTAAGTTATTAAAATCAATATGTTTTTGATTCTTGGTTTAATAAACAATGCACTGGTGCTCTGTGCAAAACATTCAATCACTCAGCACCTATTATTTACAGACACAAACTTTGCATTAAGTAGAAACCCATGTTAACACTCGCACACAAAGTTGTAAGTATGCAAAGCAATAGTCACTGGAGAGCTGGTATATGGCTTGTTTCAACATGCTTCTCTGCAAACTTATGCACTGTGTACAAGGCATCATTTTTCTCTGAGACTAGAAAAGATGATGATCCAGTACAGCTGTTTCTCACAGACCATCTCTGCAATGTAGTTGTTCCTGTTCTGGATGAAGAGCTCCTGGAGGGCGCCATTGCCAATTAACATCTGTTAATCACTGGGTATGCCAGAAAATATCCAATTCCAGCCCCGACAATTATGCTCAGGAAAACCCATACATTGTAGGTCATGGCGCAAAGCATCAATAAGTAGCTGATAACAACCTGGATGATGTGCAAAAGTGACTGGAAGGTATGGAGCCATATCCACCTGCAATTATTTAATAACAATTAATGCAGAGTTGAGGTCGTTTATTTTTTTTTAAATGGCACTTATTCTGGGTAACTCTTTCCACCATTAAGGTTGTAATCAGTTTGAATCCTGCTTGGCAACTATTTTCCAGCCTACATGTTGCCTTGGATTTTCTTGCTTCCCAACCACACATGCGTGTGGAGGAGGCAGAGGTTCTGTCCAATTTTTGTCTGTGGGTAGGGTGCAGAACTTATCAATATATCCATCACTTTTAAACGTTAACAAACAGAAACTGAAATACATTTTTCATTCAGGTGATTATACACAACAGCCGATGAAAATTTTTAAATGGGCAATTGATTTTACTGGAGGTTTTCAGGAGGGTAAAATGATACAGCCATTTGCTGGGGAGAATTACCCACAACAGTAAGATGTGAAAAGAAGCAAACGTGTCTTCACTGATTAGAAATCATTATCGCTGTCCCGCCCAGTCAGCATGATCTGATTGCAGCGGATGCAAGTCTCGGACTGGTCAGACGCGCTTCACTTATTAAAATTAAGATTTTAAACAATATATTAGCAGCAGATACAATCAGTGACATCATGGTATAATTGTACCAATCAGACCTCTCTTGCAAAACACTTAATCAGAAATGGATCGAGATGGTAGGGGGAAAGTCTTTCTTAGTATAAAAAAATTCTAAAAATCCTTATAATACTGCTTTTTCTCTTTCTATGACTTATCGGGGTGATTTTTGATGGCTTCTTCAGGCACTAAAGAGCCTCCGAGGTGGCCAAGAATGAGGTCTTGAGCTGAAATGCTGGTTTAGCCTGCATCTAGCACAAGACGCCATCTTGGTAAAGGGGTTGAAGCTTGCGCTAGGAATGGCTGACCGGAGGATCATTAAGGGGCTGATTGCCACTGAAATTGCCTGCTAGTGCTCATTAACGAGGCTGCACGGCATTTAGGTGGATAGCGCTTGAACTAACGCTCTCTCTCCTAACGGCGACCAGCTGACTGGGAGTAAACAAGTCGTTGCTGAGGATTTCGAGTGCTACTTAAAGGTAAATCACCTTTTACTGTTCACTTGCTGCTGGAGGTTTGAAGAGGACTTTTGAAACACATCGGGAAACTTTGTCAAGGCTTCACCAACACTATCAACATGTATTCTGGAAGTTCTCTGAGGACTTCACCAAATACAGTAAGTGCTACTCCACCTTATTGGAGACCTTATAGGAGTCACCAGGAGAAAGGGAGTGCTTGGCCATGGGCATCTTGCTAGGGGACCCCCTTGGTCTGCAGGAGGAATGGGAGGAGGACACGAGGCCAGGCAGAGCAGCACCAGCTGCTGCAGGAGAGAGGGGCAGGAGGGCGAGGTGGACTCCTTCCCCACTGCGGGTACAGGACATCCCTCCTCCTCTGGACCTCCTCCACCTGTGCGCCCTCTCACTCGGTCCCTGAGCCATCCTGAAACCTGCCGTTGTGTGTCAGCCAGAGCACTCCACACCTTCAGTGGGAGTGGGTGCACAGAGCTCACATATACTGCTCCACGAAAATTGCATCTAACCTGCAGGTTTCAGCACCTCCAGGCAGGTTCAAAATATGGTAATCAGCAATTAGACCCAAAATTGCGTGCTAAGCTTTATTTAAAGAGACAGCAAAATGTTGAAACTTGTTATTCAGTTATGCCACTGGTATTTTGGCTGTTTTAAAATGCTTGATGTAATTTTTAGCCAGATGCAGCATTTTAAGGGAGATTTACCTCAAGTGTTGATTTTATAATTTCATAATTCAGCCCTGTCTCCATTTAATGACTGAGAATGTTTATCTGTTCTCAATCCCACATGCTGAGTTTATAGCGGTGGATTCCTGCACTCTGGGTTTTGCTTCCAATGAACCAAAAGGTAAACTGTTCCCTTTATCCCGAATAAAGTTGAACTGTAATTGATTTTATTATTGTGTTACCTTTAAAAATATGCCTGCCTAACAAAGTGGCTCAGATAAAATAGTGGCAGAGTTTTGTGAAACTTTCTTTGCAATCTCTCTTTTTAAGATGCAGCTTCAAAATGACAGTACAGTAGCTCCAGAGCAGGATCCCATGGCACACTTCCACCACGTGAGTCCAGTCACCGCCTCTGCCATTTTTTAATTGAAACACCCAGCTAAAAGGCCACGGCCTGCAGTGCAGGACACTGACAATGTTGAAGAGAGAAGGTGAGTTTAATCACGACGTGAAGCTGAGATGACAATGGAGGGTAGTGATCGATGGGTGAGAGGGTATTTCCCTTGTTTTTTTGTAGGTCATCTGGATTGTCAGGACATTAATCACCTTCGTAAGAATCCATACTCTCCTGGCCGGCCTCCCAGCTTGCACCCTCCATAAACTTGAGCTCATGGAAATCTCTGCTGCCCGGATCCCAATTTGCATAACTAATGGGAATAAAATTCAACTTTGGCAGGTGGTGTGAAATGAGGGGTCGAGGATCGGTCGCCTCCGATACACTCTCTGCCCAATTTTCCTTTTCATCAATTGGGTGTCAAAAGAGAAGTCAGTTGGATTATGAAGTTATTGAATATGCTACCAAAGATGGCCACAAAGCAGACAGGATAAGAGGCAAATGGATGTGTTTCTGGAGAGGGTAGAGGCGAGTGGTGAAAAAACAGGTAGGCTCCTAACTATTCTATGGGGTTAATTTCCTCTGCACATTATGTCATGAAAGGAATGATTTTGCAATGAAGAGTCGGTCACTGCAATTAAACTGAGAGCAGAAATCCAAGGCCCTGAATTTGCGGTCAGAGGCTTCCCGCGGGGAAGTGCCTCATTTCCGCAAATAAAATGCCCGTGTGCCTGGTGGTCCGGGAGGTACGGAGACTCGCGGTCCTGGGCCTCTCCGGGTACCCACGGGTAGAAGCCCACGTATCTTGGGCGCAGCCGGTTCATTGGGGGGTCTAGACCGAGGGGTCACAGTCTCAGGATACGGAGTAGGACATTTAGGACTGAGATGAGGAGAAATTTCTTCACTCAGACGGTGGGGAACCTGTGGAGTTCTCTACCACAGAAGGCTGTGGAGGCCAAGTCACTGAATATATTTAAGAAGGAGATAGATAGATTTCTAGACACAAAAGGCATCAAGGGGTATGGGGAAGAGAGGGGTAATATGGTATTGATAGAGGATCAGCCATGATCATATTGAATGGCGCAGCAGGCTCGAAGGGCCTATTCCTGCTCCTATTTTTCTATGCAAGCGCCCCTGGGATCACGTGGGCCGGCACAACCAATGAAAGAAGGGAATCCCCATTCATAGTTATGTACGGAAACCCCCCATAAGCATGAATGGGAATACTCAACAAAAAAAAACTCCACATCAAATAAAAAAAATTTAAATTACAGATTTAAAATGAATTAAAATGCCATTTAATTAAATATTAAAAACATTTAATTTTTTGAAATATAAATTTAAATGTTTTAAAGGGGCTAAAAATAAACGTACCTTATGGTACAGGTTTTGTAATGTATAAATGATTGAAAATTATTTTAATGTTTTTTTTTAAACTGTTACGCTGGTAAAAGCAGGCCTTGCATATTTAAAATTACCAGGCATAAGAATTTCACGGCCATTCGCTGGGCAGGCGTCTTCACCCGAGGAGGCCCTTTTCCCGGGGATTTGGACGATCTGTCAAGGAGATTCTCGACAGATCGCAAGTTCCGGGTTTTTGCGCATGAAAACCCGGAACTTGTGCGGCCCTTACAGGCGCGTATGCACCTCGTACACACCCGTAGGGGCTGCAAATTACGGGCCCATGTAAAAGGATGACTGGGTAGAAATGATCACCGGGCAACAGCTTCCCCCTCAAATTCCCACAGAAAGAATATTCAAAGATCGGAAATATGTCAAAGAAAAAACAATCACCTTTTTCCTGAGGCGTTTTGCAGATTTGAAATTATAGGTTGTATCTCTGATGTTTCATTTCGGGTGTTGGGTGTTTCTGTCATCAGAGCCAACATTTTCTTGTCAAGTTTCACCGTTTCCACTTTTAAGATTTCATAAAAGACTGTCATAAACACAACAACCACCACCGTCAGGACCATTCCTTCAAGCATAAAAGGAAAACACTTAGATGACACAGTGGCAGTTTTGGTACCAAGTCCAAAAACAATACACAAGGGAATTCCTAATATATTGAGCCGGAGCTAAAAAATACAGATTTGCTGTAGAAATTCGCGTATCTCTGGTAAACAGGATCGAGTGCAAACCAATATGGTGGGTATATTGTGTTTAATCGGAGTTTAGGACGGAATATAACACACTAGTAATACAGCAAAAACATATGACCGTGACAAGCAGCTGGTACTGGACCCGATCGGACGGACGGCTGGCATGCGTGAACAGTTCTCTGGTTTCCAGCATATATCTCTCTCTCTCGGGCCTTCGATGGTAAGCATGGGGTCACTCTTAAGAGTGTTCGACCAGCCCAACTTCTCTTTTCAACTTCTCCTCGGCTCTCCCCTCCACCGTCTGTGTGGGCAAGCACTTGGGGTGTCACTTTTATTCTCTTTTTAGGGATGGGCCTGAGGCCAAATTATTGACAAGACCATTTAACCTATAGAGGTTCCTTTAAAATCTCATCACCCAATAACACATCAAGTTCTTATCTTGATTCTTGGATGAAAGCCCTCCCCAAAAGGGGGTCTCATTACTTCATCCAATTTGTCTTATTGTTTAATCTTTCTGAAAGTTCTTCCTTTGAAATTTGTGTCTTATCTCTCTTGTCTCCATCCTCCTTGACCCAGCAAATACAAGGCCCAACCCTGTCCCTCTTAATCATGGCCCCAGTCAGAGCTGTCGCACTTTAGCCAGTCGCTATCTCACCTTCATCTAGCAAATGGCCCATTCTAAGATGGATACCATAGCCTCCTCAAATGCCTTTCATTCTCTATCTTTTCCTAATTAACTTTTAATTATCTTTGCAAGTAGTTCTGCTAAACAAACTCCAAATTCTATCTGTAGAGATTATAATATGGTTATTAGTAATAATGGAAGAAACATAGGTTGGGCCTTGACTGGCCAAATTAAAGATGCATTAACAAAGTCAAAACCCTAACTTACAAGCAACAGATAACTAGCCTGGCAGGGCTATGGCCCCCTGTGTGGAATGTTTATGCCTCACCTAATCTAACTGATGAAAAAGACTGTCTCTAATTCTAATGCAAGTTTTCCAGGAAAACGAGACTTAATCAATCCCCTTACTTGTCTCGAGCCAAAACATACAATCATTTAAACACAGTATTAGTCATGTAGCCATATACATTTTTAGGCACCCCTAGTTTCGAACAGTGCTCTATTGTGTCATGTCTTATGCTTACTGTATACAACTAGATCTTTAAGGGAACCATTTCACTTAAAAACAATCAGATACAGGATTTTCTGTCAAACTTTCAAGATACTACAGCCATTAAAACAGGCAGATTATTTAATAAAACTACTGAAAGACCGGTGATATGATTGAGAGAAAAAGTGGATGCCATGTTCAGTCGATATAGCCTAGAAATTACTATGCGTGATTTCAGCATTCGAAGGCTTGACAGGTTCATAAAGTCATAGTGTTATTTTCTCTGCTATTCTAACAGAGGTATTAACCCATTTATTTTTAAAGTGTTAACATGTCACTTGTATTAAAATAGTAGACAGTCATTTCACCTTTAGTGTTCATAACTTATATCATGCACAGTAATTTACACAATTACTGTTCTTTGCTCATTAATCAGTCTAACTGATGCAGAGATCTGACTCGAAGCTCCTTTTGAATTCTGAATTGTCCAAATATTATGATCAGAACACCATTCTCCCTGATCATTTAAGTTCATGCTATTTTTATGTGCTCTTCTTAGATCTTTGCCCACTAATAAATGTACAAAATTATTGTGGAAATTTAGTGCTACACTGAATAAGTGTGCATTGAATTGATTGTGTTGCTGATGGGAAGTCATGTCAAAATGGTGTGGTGTTGATGAGGACAAGGGGGTGCTCGTTATGTGATGATTTGGGAGGTTATGGAAGAGTAGTTTAGGGGACTGAGGCAGTGAGATGTATTGGGCTATGAGCAGTTCTGGGAGAGTACCATGTGCTTGACAAAGGAAAGAACTGAGGATTTAGGGAGACGGGTATTTGATGTAGATTACTGAGAAGTAACGGGGTACAGAATTGTGGTGAGTAGTTGAGAGGAATGGAATAATGTGGGCAATGAGTATTCAGGGGATTTAGGTGGTCAGTAATTAAGATGATCCACAAGGGGCAGGAAAAATTTGGAATCTTTTTATTTTGCGACAGATTATTAAATACATTTTCTGGATTCCATTCACTAACAAACACATCATTAATTCACTGGTTCACTCAATTTAATTTTGTGAACAGTGCATAACTTGCTGAGTGTAAAGGATAGTTATTAGATCTGTAATTAAATGTTAGTGTTTTAGACTTCATTTTATTTAATTTCCAACACATTATGGAACTAATTTGATGGATTCTACCCACTCAGCGACGCATGATAAAATAAATTCACTTGATAGTATTGAGTTAGCTGCACATCATTAAATGAATTTATTCCATTCCATTAAGTCAATTACAGATTATGAAATGGCATTTTTCACCTGTCTTTTCCAGTAAGTGGTGAAGTTGCTGTGGCACAGGCATGATGGGCTATATGGCCTCTGTCTGTGCTGTATGGTTCTCATATATTTCTGGCTTTCTGCAAGGAACAAGCCCTGAAACATACTGTAATTTTACTTTTCTCAGTAACCTGCTCATTAGTAGATCTATGTAGACCACAAAGGGTTATATATTACCCAAACTAAAAGCGATTGTACAGAAATGGATATGGTCAAGAACTCCAACGAACCTGCACAGAAAACTGTTAGTGCTGAGCTGAAAACTTTCCAAACGCAGTATCTAGCATTTCCATGGGTAAAATTTGATTGCACCCAATAAAATTCAATTGCACAAATAATTTACTTGTCTTTATGCAATTTATGTTGCGTAGACAAAAGGAGAGAGAGGTGCTATATTGCCTCTTATGATGCAGAGAAAGAAAATAATTTGGTGCACTGAGGTGAAATTATGAAAGCACCTTCTGCACTAGATAGGTAACAGGGTTTTCTAACATGAATTCCAGTTTCTTCAACTGGATAACTGAACAAACATTGTGTGCCTTCTATGTGCATTCACTGCCAGGTCGAGCAGGAAGCCAGGAGTTGAGCACACCAAATCCATGCTCGTCATTGGTGGTTAGATTCTCCCTGTGTTTCTCCTCATGATTTCAATGTTGAGGTATTACCAGATTTAGTACCGACAGTTCTTCACAGCGCCGGCAACAATCCCCCCACCAGGCGCATTTCAATGGAAAGGAAAATCAGAGCGGTTTCAGTAACCCTGAACGTCAGTTTTAAACTCCCAAAAATAAGTTGCAAATTAACCCAAATGAATCTTGCTGTGAAAACCGTATTCTGTTCATTAATGTAATTCACATAAAATAAATGAGCTTGTTGCTTTACAATCATGCTTCGTCTCACTAGAGTGCTTTTCAGTTCACCTACTGTAAAGACAAAAGAGTGCATGCGACAATACATGCAAGATAATAGTACTGAGTACACACAAGGGGTCTGTGTTACGATCTCTAGATCACTATCGGTTAACGAAATACTGGGCAGTAAGGATGCATTCCTGATCGTAGGGAACACGAGGTCCCTTTACAGGATTGACCAGTAACACGGAGCCCAAGAGAATATCTACTGCAGAGTTGTGAAATTTGTAACGCACGCATATATCAGTGTGCTCTCTGTTTGACATAAAGCTATTCAGATTGGACTACAAATTGAATTCAATTAAAATTTGAAATGGAGGAAACTTATTTTTGATTTGGTATTTTAAGAGCATTTAACAATTTGTCTATACTAATCGGGTTGGAAATTAAAATAAAATGAAGTCTAAAACATGAACATTTAATTACAGATCTAATAACAATCCTTTACCCTCTCAGCAGTGCAAGTTGGTGGCGAGCTTTGTTGGAGAGAAGATGTCCAACTCATTGACACCTGCCTGGGATCTGCCATGTGCTTGATGTTTTGCCTGAGCTAGGAGAGACCTTGCTGGAGATCGTGAATATCTTTTGGGATAGAGGTGTCTCCTAGACGGAGATACTGGAAGCGGCTGTTGACCGATCCATGATGATCATCAGAGGCAGGCTCAGCAGGAAAAGTGACCAAATGTGCAGGTGTGAAGTGTTGTCTGATTAGGCAAGATTTGAAAGTGAAGTTTGTGGGTGATTTCAATTCTATTTTGCTGATTTATTAAATTGCTTGCAGCTGTATCATGTTTTCAGTGTTATTATCAGCTGTATATAATGGGCTTTGAGTATAATTAAGGTGTCCACATAAAACACTCTGAAGGTAATTTTAACCTTATCTGCCCAGTGGGAAACTGGATCAAATCAGCAGCCTGCCTGATTTTACTTTCGACTTACTGCAATGGAAGTTAAATCAGGTGAGGTGTAAAATAGGCCGATCCAATCCGTCAGTTTCCCGCAAGGCAGTTTAGGTTAAAGTTGCCCTCTTGGGAAAAAATGTTTGAGTGGTTCGGTTGGTCAGACTAATTAGAAGGTGTCCCTCCTTGCCTACTGGGTTTTGATTGGTCAGAGTTGACCAATGGGATATTTATGCCAATCAGCATGGTTTAGAGATGGTGGTTGAGCTAATCGTGATCTAATTTGCCAAACAGATATCTGATGCCTTTGAGGTACGATACCTTATGCAAGACTTTTAATGATATAAATAATCGTTACAGTGGTTGACCATGATTACCTGTTAAAGATATCTGGTGTTATTTCCATTGTTCAGTGGCTTATACTGTAGCAGTCTCGGACCACCAAATTAGCAGCCGACTGCCCTTTGCTTCAAAAATTGGTAGACTTTTCTGTTTGATCCTTTTGTGTGCTGTGGCTTAAGCTTTGTCACTTTCAATACTTTTGGGGGGATTTACAGCAATACACAGTCATTGTACACCATACACTGCACATTGTACACCATACAATGGTAGTTGTGTTTCAGGTTTCAAATTAGACTCTCAAATTGTGCTTTTTTGGATATAAAGCTAATACTGGTGCTTGCAGCTGCTCAGTTTTAAATTGCTGCTATCACATTGTCCAGTGTTTTCTGGGAACATACAGCATTATGATAGCAAGTTAATAAATGCATGAATGTACAAAAATATTGGTAAATTGAATCTTTGGTCACTATTTAGTTCATGTTGGAGAATTTATTTTGCTTACTCATTCATAATGTGAATAAAACCATTTCAGAACCAGGTTTATCCATTTTGAAAAATGATACCAGATCAATGGCACTGGCACAGAGATCCTTAGGTATACAGGACCTTCGCTGCAGGAAATAATCTTTTTTTTAAAATCTGCTTCCAAATACAGATCAATTGGCCCAATTATTACTAACATTGCCCACTAGTTTTCAGTCCTGCATACAAAATTATCATCTTGCTAAATCTTACTAGGAATCACTTCTGTTATTTAATGGCCATTGTTTTTTGTTGAATTATGATGGTAAAATGCATGGTATTTGTCCAAGTGCTACAAACTGAACTCAATGATCAAACCTGCATTGTCAAATACTCCTTTTACACTGCTTTTTTCCCCCAGCAGATGACCTCAATCACCAAAATTTTAAAATTCCTTATCTGCCATTATGTTTTGGCATAACTATCGGAGTGTGACGATTAAGCTGATTCTGCCTGTTTACTATGTTCTGCTGTGCAATTGGATGGTTGCTGCCCTGAAGCAAGTTTATAATACACCTGTACTGACCGCAGCTGTAAGCTGGAGGTTGGAGTTCATTAAACCATGGGTCCCACTCTGTCCTCCAATTAGCAGCGTAAATGGTATATGCTGCTCAGAAATATAATTGACCTGCCCCTGGCGAGATAAACCAATTGAAAGGCACCATTAACTCAGTGAAGATTTTGGTTGTGAATAACATTTAAGCCAATGTACTTATCAGCTTCTTTTAACAACCAGCAATTAACTAGCACAAGTAAGGAGTTTATAAACTTATTTTAATGACTAGTCAAAGTAACACTTTGCTTTGAGTACGAAAATCCATTAAGATTTCTACTGAACCTTGAAGCCATAATACAGATTTAGCATTGGATGCAATGCCTCCTTGTTTTAGTGGGAGTTGGGCAACTCTACTGTTGTCTGTGTGTTTCTCTTCAGTAATGTATAGCATGTGAAGAACAATGATTGTCATACTGCACATTATTGTAATAAACATGTCACATCATCTCATTTGGTTCTGTGGCCTGAGTATTTAAATAACATGAGTTGTCACTTGTATATTCTACACAAACCGTCATCATTTAGATCTACATTTTTGGGGCATGCTATCATATGTGCTGTGCCACAGAAGGTGCTTTAACATGGATAGTGTGCTGACAGTAGCAGACATGTCACAGTGTCAGCTGTGGCTCAGTTGGTAGCACACTCGCCTCTGAGTCAGAAGGTTGTGGGTTCAAGCCCCACTCCAGCACATTAAAAAGCTAGGCTGACACTCCAGTGCAGTGCTGAGGGAGTGCTGCACTGTTGGAGGTGCCGTCTTTCAGATGAGACTTTAACCCGAGGCCCCGTCTGTGCTCTCAGGTGGATGCAAAAGATCCCATGGCACAATTTGAAGAAGAGCAGGGGAGTTATCCCTGGTGTCCTGGCCAATAGTTATCCCTCAATCAACATAACAAAAACAGATTATCTGGTCATTATAACATTGCTGTTTGTGGGAGTTTGCTGTGCGCAAAATGGCTGCCATGTTTTCCCACATTACAACAGTGACTACACACCAAAAAAGTACTTAATTGGCTGCAAAGTGCTTTGAGACATCCGATGGTTGTGAAAGGTGCTATAGAAATGCAAGTCTTTCTTTTATGTCATTCTCCTGGCACTGCTGGCGCAGTATGTTATATCAAAGAGGTGAAGCCTGTGCTCCTGATGCTGCCCAGGGTCTAACTTTTCCAGGTTAACGGGAAAAAAACCATCTCTTTTCCTCCAACAAGAATCAGCAACACGCTTCTCCACTTAAAAAAGTCCCAGGACTAATATAAAAGTGCCTAAATTGGTTTAAGGCCCAGGGAATTAGTATCAGGGCAGACGTAGATGCTGAATGGAGGCCCTGTCCTTTCCCACAAGGCATAAGATAATAGGTTTGTAGAACAATATGTGCAGATGCCTAAGTGTAGTTCACCTCACTGGCCTCTTGGACAAGGAGCTAAAGGAGTGGGTGGTGCTAGGTGTTTACTGTGGCTCAGTGGTAGCACTCTCACCTCTGAGTCAGAATGTTGTTGGCTCAAGTCCCACTCCAGAGACTAAAACACAAAGGGGCCATATTTTGTGGCCCCCATGGGTGCATACGAGATGCGCACGCGCCCGTAGGGGCCGCGCAAGTTCCGGGTTTAGGCATGCGCTAAAACCCGGAACTTGCAATCTGTCAAGAATCGTCTTGACAGATCCTCCGCATCCCCAGGAGATGGGGCCTCTGCGGGTGGAGAGTTACGCTATTTGCACATCTGCCTGCTGAATGCCTGTTTTTACCAGCATAAGAGTTTTTAAAAAATAGAAAAATAAAATGTTATCACATTTATACAATAAAAACCCAGTCTAATAAGGTAAGTTTATTTTTAGCCCTGTTAAAACATATACATTTTTCTTCCAAAAATTAAATTTGTTTAAAAAATTTAATTAAATGGCATTTTAAATATGTAATTTAAAATATATATTTTTCATGTGTTCGTGTATTTTTTAAGTGATCCCCATTCATACTTATAGGAGTTCCGTATGTATGGAACTCACACAAGTATGAATGGGGATTCCCTTCTTTTACTGGTTGGGTCGGCCTACGTGATCCCAGGGGCGCTTGCGAACTGCATGCACCTCAGGATACGTGAGCCTCTGCCCGCGCGTACCCGGAGAGGCCCAGGATCGCAAGCCTCCGTATCTCCCGGGCCACCAGGTAATTGCGTAGATATTTTACAGGTCGGAGGCATCTGCCTGCGGGAAGCCTCCGATCACAAATGTTGGGCCAAGATCGAAGCGAACACTCCAGTGCAGCACTGTCGGAGGTGCTGTCTTTTGGATGAGATGTTCAACCTGTCTGTCCTCAAGTGGATGTAAAAGATCTCGTGGCACTATTTCGAAGAAGAGCAGAGGAGTTCTCCCTGGTGTCCTGGACACTATTTATCCCTCAACTAACACCACAAAAACAGATTATCTGGTCATTATCACATTGCTGTAAGACCTTGTTGTGCACAAAGTGGCTGCCACATTTCCTACATTACAACAGTGACTACATTTCAAAAAATACTTAATTGGCTGTAAAGCGCTTTGACGTCCTGAAGTCGTGAAAGGCGCTATATAAATGCAAGTCTGTCTTTTTCTTTAATGGAGCAGAAACAAATACATTTAATTACATGCAATTACAAGCAGTATAAATCCATAAAATGTATAGCACATTCACAAGAGTTAAAAATTAATGGTTTAGAAAAATACTTCTTTGTATTTCCAGCACAAAAGGTAAACACAAACGCTTTTTCAGAATAGTCTGTTGCAATGAGTAAATTCAGTACCTGCTACAGAGTGGACATTCCAGAAGTCAAATAGTAGTATCACCTGATCAGACACAAAAAAATGCATCTGCAACACAAGAAAAGGTAAACTGTGTCAAATAGTTGGTTGTGAAATGATAGCAATTTTTGTCTTCAACATCTTTTTATGGGAGCGGGTATATTTTCTGTGATGAAATATTCCATTCATCACTGCCTGTGACTGTGGTCGGTTTCAGGTTTCTCCTCACCATTGTATTGTATATCACTGCCTGTGACTGTGGTTGGTTTCAGGTTTCTCCTCACCATTGTATTGTATATTGGAATGTATGGAATGCATTGTGTGTAGGGCTCCGCCCATACCTGGCCCCTATGTAAGCAAGCAGTCTGGCCTCCTATCCAGTACTGCAGACCTCCAGATGGAAGATACCTCTCTCCACTGCGTGTTATCTTCTAAGTTAATAAAAGCCTTGTTTTGTTTCGCTAACATCGAGTCTCGGAATTATTGAGGCACGTCAATTTTATTAACTTATTTTTCAACACAATGGATCAACTCCTGAAACCCGAACGTTTGGATTTGGATCAGCATGCTCCGGACGCATCAGCACGCTTCGGACACTGGTTTATGTGTATGGAATTCTTCCTGGACAATTCCGCAGCCGTCAAAGACGCTACGGACGCTGCGAGGATGAAACTCGGAATTCTGCGGAATTGGGTAAGCCACCGGGTTTACCCCCTCATCCAAGACGCCGACACGTACCTGGCCGCCTGTGACATCTTAAAGGCGCATTACCAGCAGCCTACAAATGAGGTGTATGCTAGGCACCTGCTCGCCACTCGCGCACAGCGACCTGGGGAATCGGTGGAGGAGTTCCTAGGCACCCTGAAAATGCTTGGCAAAGACTGCAAGTGCCGAGATGTAAAAGCCGCAGTGTACACCGACGAGCTTGTTCGTGATGCCTTTATCACAGGCCTCAGCTCCACTTACATCCGGCAAAGACTGCTGGAAAAAACGGGATTGGACCTGAAACAGGCTGCGGACACCGCGCGATCCCTGGATGTGGCCCAGAGAAACTCGGACGCCTACTCTTCAGCCCGCGCCGTCCATGCCGCCACGTGTGCACCAAGGGCGCCGCCATCTTGGAAGGCATCTTCCCCGCCCGGCAGCCCGACACCGTCGGGGCCCCGCTCTCCCCCCAGAAGCCCTACGACAGCCGCGACGCGTCGGGGACCCAACTGCTACTTCTGCGGGCAGCCGAAGCATACCAGAAACCTGTGCCCGGCGAAAGGCACCACCTGCTTTAAGTGCGGTAAGAAGGGGCACTTCGGGAAGGTGTGCAGAGGGAACCCCGCCGGAAAACCAACCGCCGGAAAACCCGCCACCGCCGCGTGCGCGCCGTGGGAGCGGCCATCTTGGACGCCATCTTGTCCGACCTCGTGGGGTCCGCCATCTTATGAGCAGACAGCGTGGACGCCATCTTGTCTCGATCAGGGCCCTACAGTGGCATCGGTCACAGTGGACCAGACCAGGCTGCACCCGCTATCCAAATCAATGGTGGACATCGAGGTAAACGGGTGCAGGGTTAAGTGTTTAATTGACAGTGGAAGCACGGAGAGTTTTATCCACCCTGAACTGGCACAACAACTCTCCCTAAAGGTGGTCCCTACTCAGGGTACCATCTCTATGGCTGATAAAACCCAAACATCGACCATTCTGGGTTACTGCACGGTACAATTGTCCGTTAATGGAACTGTTTATGATAATTTTAAAGTATTAATCATGAAGAATCTATGTGCGAGCGTAATCTTGGGCCTGGATTTCCAGTGCAACCACCAAAGCATCACGCTCAAGTACGGTGGGTCCCAGCCGCCCCTCAGTGTGCGGTCTGGCTACCCTGAAGGTAAAGCCGCCTTCGCTATTCGCGAACCTTACCCCTAACTGCCGGCCAATAGCGACCAAAAGCAGGAGGTACAGCTGGGAGGACAGGCAGTTTATCGCGACCGAGGTAGACAGGCTCCTGAAAGAGCGCATTATTGAACGCAGCAACAGCCCGTGGCGCGCCCAAGTGGTAGTGGTAAGGGGTAGCGAGAAGAAACGGATGGTGATCGACTATAGCCAAACGATCAACAGGTACACCCAACTAGACGCCTACCCGCTACCCCGCATATCAGAAATGGTGAACCAAATCGCCCAATACCGGGTGTTCTCCACCATCGACCTTAAGTCAGCGTACCACCAGCTCCCTATCAGACCAGAGGACCGCCCGTACACCGCCTTCGAGGCGAACGGATGCCTCTACCAATTCCTCAGAGTCCCCTTTGGGGTGACGAACGGGGTCTCGGTCTTCCAGAGGGAGATGGACCGCATGGTCGATGACCACCACTTGCAGGCAACCTTCCCCTACCTCGACAACGTCACCATCTGCGGTCACAACCAGCAGGATCACGACTCGAACCTCGAGAGGTTCCTGGAAACCGCACAAAAACTCAACCTCGCCTACAACGAGGACAAGTGCGTTTTCAACACCACGCGCCTCTGCATACTAGGCAGCGTGGTGGAGAATGGGGAAATCGGACCAGACCCCGACCGATTGCGCCCCCTACGGGAGCTGCCCCTGCCCAACACTCCCAAAGCCCTGAAAAGGTGCCTGGGGTTATTTTCTTATTATTCCCAATGGGTCCCCAACTACTCCGACAAAGCCCGCCCCCTCTTGAAAGCATCCTCTTTTCCGCTCTCTGCTGAGGCCCACACCGCCTTCAAAAGCATTAAGCAGGATATTAAGCGGGCCACGCTACAGGCAGTGGACGAGAACACTCCATTTCAAGTGGAAAGTGATGCGTCTGACTTCGCCTTGGCGGCCACCCTCAACCAGGCGGGGCGGCCCGTAGCTTTCTTCTCGAGGACCCTCCAAGGGCCCGAGATCAGACACTCCTCCGTGGAAAAGGAGGCCCAAGCCATCGTGGAGGCAGTGCGCCACTGGCGCCACTACCTAGCCGGCAAACGCTTCACCCTACTTACCGACCAGCGGTCGGTAGCGTTTATGTTCAATAATAAACAGAGGGGGAAGATTAAAAATGATAAGATTCTTAGGTGGCGGATCGAGCTCTCCACCTTCGAGTATGACATCATTTACCGGCCAGGGGCCCTTAACGAATCCCCTGACGCCCTCTCACGAGGGATGTATGCCAGCGCCACCGGGGATCGGCTACAGACCCTCCACAACGACCTCTGCCACCCAGGGGTCACGCGGCTGTTCCACTTCATAAAGTCCCGTAACTTACCCTACTCGATTGAGGAAGTTCGGTCTCTGACCAGGAACTGCCGCACTTGCGCTGAGTGCAAGCCTCGGTTCTACCGCCCAGATAGAGCCCACTTAATCAAAGCTACACGGCCCTTCGAGCGGCTCAGCTTAGATTTCAAGGGCCCCCTCCCGTCCGTCGACCGCAATGTTTACTTCCTGAACATTGTGGACGAATACTCCTGGTTCCCATTCGCCTTCCCCTGCCCAGACATGACCAGCGCCACGGTCATTAAATGCCTCAACAGCCTGTTCTGCCTGTTCGGTATGCCGAGCTACATCCATACGGATAGGGGGGCGTCCTTCATGAGTGAAGAGCTACGCCAGTACATGCTGTCCAGGGGGATCGCCACGAGCCGTACCACCAGCTACAACCCCCGGGGTAACGGCCAAGTGGAGCGAGAGAACAGGACAGTATGGAAAGCAGTCACTCTAGCTCTAAGGACCAAGGGCCTCCCTATCTCCCGCTGGCAGGAAGTCCTCTCGGATGTGCTCCATTCGATACGGTCGCTATTATGTACTGCCACTAATGCCACGCCTCATGAACGAATGTTTGTCTTTCCCCGGAAATCCACCTCGGGCGTATCCATGCCGTCATGGCTCTCCACCCCAGGTCCGGTATTCGTGCGAAGGCATGTGAGGGGCCACAAGACGGACCCTCTCGTGGAGCCAGTGTACCTACTCCACGCCAACCCCCAATACGCATATGTCCGGCACGCCGACGGAAGGGAGGACACCGTGTCCATAAAAGACGTCGCCTCAGCCGGTAACGACAACAACCACGGCGATAGCAGCGACAACGATCGCAGCAACCCTTACCCACCCACTACTCTTTCATCACCCCCGGAAGAACATCGACCAACGGCACCCCCACCAACTACCCCTTCAACAACCCTGGCGGCACCCCCGGCAGAGACCCAGGAGGCCCCCGGGGACACCCAGCCGACACCCGCGACACCACATCAGCCACGTCGGTCGCAGAGGACTACCAAACCCCCGGACAGACTAAATCTATAGAAGGGGTGAATGTGATGAAATATTCCATTCATCACTGCCTGTGACTGTGGTCGGTTTCAGGTTTCTCCTCACCATTGTATTGTATATCACTGCCTGTGACTGTGGTTGGTTTCAGGTTTCTCCTCACCATTGTATTGTATATTGGAATGTATGGAATGCATTGTGTGTAGGGCTCCGCCCATACCTGGCCCCTATGTAAGCAAGCAGTCTGGCCTCATATCCAGTACTGCAGACCTCCAGATGGAAGATACCTCTCTCCACTGCGTGTTATCTTCTAAGTTAATAAAAGCCTTGTTTTGTTTCGCTAACATCGAGTCTCGGAATTATTGAGGCACGTCATTTTCCCAGGCATCACATTGGAGGGGACACATGTTGCTACTCAACAAAATGTGAAATACCTAGTGCAATGTTTCTACACCAAGGGATTAACTGCATTTGTTCTGAATGGTGTCTCTGGAGCGCTCTGGCCACCATGGACACTGAGGGACTCCAACTACTACGATATAGAGGTGAAGAAACATGGCTGCCACTTGTTTACCTGATGCACTCCTGCAGCTGACCAATCCTCTTGAAGTGGTCTTCATAGTACTCAACTTGACTTGTGCTCACCACCTCAGCATACGATAGGGCTGATGAAACAATTGTGTGCCGATTGTTTTTTAAGTGAATATGTGCCAACTCCAGGCTAGTTGGGACATGCATGGACTTAACATTTTTCTCCCACAGGACTTTAATATGGTGAAAAGAGGAACCTAATTCACGGCAAAAAACAGCCAAAAACCATTTAGGTGGAAGGCAAGTCAGCTGTGGTAAGATGGCAGCTGCATTTCTTCACTGCTTTGGCCGTGTTTATTTTCTTTCTTTGTTTATGTGCTCGGCACTTTCAGAAACCGAGTGGTGCCTTTGAATGTTCAGACCCACATTCTTGCCCTTGCTCTGCGCATAAACAAGATATGAGTGAGACAGCTAGTTCAATATCAAAATTACAAGCAGTTTTGTGCTTCATGCTCACAGAGTAATAGTTAGATTGAATTAGTCCCCCCAAAAAGTGTTCTAACCTCTTCCAGTTCTGATGAAAGATCAACCTGAAAGGTTAACTGTTTCTCTCTCCACAGATGCTGCCTGACCTGCCGAGTGTTTCAGCATTTATTTCAAATTTCCAGCATCCACGTCAAGAAGGTAACTCACCGTCACCTTCGAGGGCAACTAGGGATGGGCAATAAATGCTGGCCTTGCCAGTGATGCCCACATCCCATGAATGAATAAAAAAGTATTTTGCTTTTGTGTAAATTAATTGGTATTTGTGTACTCTCCAAAGATAAGAGCTTTACCATTGACTTTAATTAATCAATAAAACAAGGAATATCACAGCCTTAAAATAGGTTTAACATGAACATTATGTTTAGATTTTAAAGATTGCCATAACTCCTTTCTGTGGAGTTGTCTTTTGTGGAATGCAGCCATTCAAAAATTAATAATGTAGATTATAGTAAATAGGAGCAATGCATTCTCCTGTAGCTTCCCCTAGTGTCTGATTTAATCATGTGGTATACAAGTAGAAGCTGGAGGTTTGTCACGAGAGCAACGCTCTTTCCCCCGCCCCCCCACCCCCCCCCCCCCCCCAAACTCGCCGGGACAAAAAATCATAAATGGGAGGCATTAACCAAACATGGCAATTTAAAAGTAGCTATAATTCAGTATATTAACAGAGATAATTCTGGAGCGTGATCTCAATATCTGCAAATAATAGCCTGATGAAAGAACATATTTTAGTTTTACAGGACTACAGGAAATGGAAGGGAGGATCTCAAGAAAATTATAATCAGCAGGGAAGTGATACTGAGCAAATTGTTGGAGCAGCGGGCTGACAAGTCCCCGGGTCATAGAAACATAGAAGATAGGAGCAGGAGTAGGCCATTCGGCCCCTCGAGCCTGCTCCGCCATTCAATGCGATCATGGCTGATCATCCAAATTCAGTACCCTGTCCCTGCTTTCTCCCCATACCCCTTGATCCCTTTAGCCTTAAGAAATATATCCAACTCCTTCTTGAATATATTTAATGTATTGGCCTCTACTGCCTTCTGTGGTAGAGAATTCCACAGGTTCACCACTCTCTGGGTGAAGAAATTCCTCCTCATTTCTGTCCTAAATGGCCTACCCCTTATTCTTAGACTGTGACCCCTGGTTCTGGACTCCCCGACCATCGGAAACATCCTTCCTGCATCTAGTCTGTCCAGGCCTGTCAGAATTTTATAAGTTTCAATGAGATCCCCTCTCGTGCTTCTAAACTCCAGCGAGTACAAGCCCAATCGACCCAATCTCTCCTCATACGTCATTCCTGCCATCCCAGGTATCAGCCTGGTGAATCTTCGCTGAACTCCTTCCATGGCAAGAACATCCTTCCTCAGATAAGGTGACCAAAACTGCACATAATACTCAAGATGTGGTCTCACCAAGGCCCTGTACAACTGCAGCAAGACATCCTTGTTCCTGTACTCAAACCCTCTCGCTACGAAGGCCAACATGCCATTTGCCTTCTTAACCGCCTGCTGCACCTGCATGCTTACCTTCAGCGACTGGTGCACAAGGACACCCAGGTCTCGTTGCACTTCCCCTTCTCCCAATCTATTGCCATTCAGATAATAATCTGCCTTCCTGTTTTTGCCACCAAAGTGGATAACCTCGCATTTATCCACGTTATATTGCATCTGCCATGCTTTTGCCCAATCACCCAACCTGTCAAAATCATCCTGGAGTTTCTCGGCATCCTCCTCACAGCACACACGCCCACCCAGCTTTGTGTCATCTGCAAATTTGGAGATATTACATCTAGTTCCCTTGTCTAGATCATTAATATATATTGTGAATAGCTGGGGCCCAAGGACCGATCCCTGCAGTACCCCACTAGTCACTGCTTGCCACTCGGAAAAAGAACTGTTTATTCCAACTCTTTGCTTTCTGTTTGCCAACCAGTTTTCTATCCAAGTCAATACCTTGCCCCCAATCCCATGTGCCTTAATTTTACACGCTAATCTCTTATGTGGGACCTTATCAAAAGCCTTCTGAAAATCCAAATACACCACATCCACTGGTTCTCCCTTATCTATTTTACCAGTTACATCCTCAAAAAATTCCAGTAGATTAGTCAAGCACGATTTACCTTTTGTAAATTCATGTTGACTTTGTCCGATCCTGTCACTGTTTTCTAAGTGCTCTGCTGAACTGATGAACTTCATCCTAGGGTCTTAAAAGTGGCTAGTGAGATAGTTGATGCGTTGGTTTTAATTTTCCAAAATTCCCTTGATTCAGGGAAGGTTCCATTAGATTGGAAAATAGCGAATGTAACTCCTTTATTCAAAAAGGGAGGGAGACAGAAAGCAGGAAACTACTGGCCACTTAGCTTCACATCTGTCCTAGGGAAGATGTTAGAAGCTATTATTAAAGACATTATAGCAGGGCACTTAGAAAAGTTCAAAGTAATCAGGCAGAGTCAACATGGTTTTGCGAAAGGGAAATCATGTTTAACCAATTTATTGGAGTTCTTTGAGGAAGTAACGTGTGCTGTGGATAAAGGGGAACCAGTGGATGTACTGTACTTAGATTTCCAGAAGGCATTTGATAAGGTGTCACATCAAAGGTTATTGCAGAAAATAAAAGCTCATGGTATAGGGGGTAACATATTGGCATGGATAGAAGATTGGCTAGCTAACAGGAAACAGAGAGTAGGCATAAATGGGTCATTTTCTGATTGGCAAGATGTAATGAGTGGTGTGCCACAGGGATCAGTGCTGGGGCCTCAACTTTTTACAATTTATATAAATGACTTGGATGAAGGGACTGAAGCTATGGTTGCTAAATTAGCTGATGACACAAAGATAGGTAGGAAAGTAAATTGTGAAGAGGACATAAGGGATATAGATAGGTTAAGTGAGTGGGCAAAGATCTGACAAATGGCGTATAATGTGGGAAAATGTGAAGTTGTCCATTTTGGCAGGAAGAATAAAAAAAGCATATTATCTAAATGGTGAGAAATTGCAGAGATCTGAGATGCAGAGGGACCTGGATGTGTTAGTGCATGAATCGCAAAAGGTTACTATGCAGGTACAGCAAGTAATTAGGAAAGCTAATAGAATGTTATTGTTTATTGCGAGGGGAATTGAATACAGAAGTAGGGAGGTTATGCTTCAGTTCTACAGGGCATTGGTGAGACCACATCTGGAGTACTGTGTACAGTATTGGTCTCCTTATTTAAGGAAGGATGTAAATGCGCTGGAAGCAGGTCAGAGAAGGTTTACTAGAGTAATACCTGGAATGGGCGGGTTGTCTTATGAGGAAAGGTTGGACAGGCTAGGCTTGTATCCGCTGGAGTTTAGAAGAGTAAGAGGTGACTTGATTGAAACATATAAGATCTTGAGGGGTCTGGACAGGGTGGATGTGGAGAGGATGTTTGCTCTTGTGGGAGAATCTAGAACTAGGGGTCACTGTTTAAAAATAAGGGGTCGCCCATTTAAGACAGAGATGAGGATAAATTTTTTCTCAGAGGGTCGTGAGTCTTTGGAACTCTCTTCCTCAGAGGGCGGTAGAAGCGGAGTCTTTGAATATTTTTAAGGCAGAGGTAGATAGATTCTTGGTAAGCAAGGGGGTGAAAATTTATCGGGGGTAGGTGGGAATGTGGAGAAATCAGATCAGCCATGATCTTATTGAATGGCGGAGCAGGCTCGAAGGGTTGAGTGGCCTACTCCTGCTCCTAATTCGTATGTTTGTATGTATTGCAAGTTTGCTCAATGGGGTAGGCTGCTTTTTCTGGAGAAATAAATGGGACTTAAAAAAAAAAAAAAAAAATTGATATTATAATCATGTTGTTTCTTTTTAACTATAATTATATGTCAATTGGTGACCTAGCATACTGGCAGTTTCAATGGAATTATCATCTCGCGACAGCTCCAGCAGCTCATGTCAGTCCTCTTGTCTCATGAGGCTGGAAATCTGAAGTAACGAGGTTCCAAGGAGATGGAGAAACAACACAAGGCTTAAAGTGTCTCTTTCAGTGCTGCCATGGGGAGGTACTGAGGGAAGCTTCTCGATTCGGGATGGGGATGGGGCTGAGATGTGATGTGGATATGCAAAATCAGTCACACTTGCCTTCATATTTCTTGCAGCAACAATGAAATAAGCCAGGAAGGCACAAGTCAGGAGTGTGATAGAATACTCTCCCCTTGCCTGGATGAGTGCAGCTCCAACAACATTCAAGAAGCTCGACATCATCCAGGACAAAGCAGCCCGATTGATTGGCACCCCATCCACCACCTTAAACATTCACTCCCTCCACCACCAGCGTACCGTGGCTGCAGTGTGTACCATCTATAAGATGCACTGCAGCAACTCGCCAAGGCTTCTTCAATAGCATCTCCCAAACCCGTGACCTCTACCACCTAGAAGGATAGGGCAGCAGACATGTGGGAACACCACCACCTCCAAGTTCTCCTCCAAGTCACACACTATCCTGACGTGGAAGTATATCGCCGATCCTTTGTTGCTGGGTCAAAACCCTGGAACTTCCTCCCTAACGGCACTGTGGAAGTACTTTCACCACACGGACTGCAACGGCTCAAGAAGGCAGCTCACCACAACCTTCTCAAGGGCAATTAGGGATGGGCAATAAATGCTGGACTTGCCAGCGATGAACAAGCAAAAAAAGCAGGTCACCTGCTCTCCATCTCAGCCAGGGATGGTGTACGTTAAAGGGAATGAGAGCAATAAAAGGGCATGGTGTTCTCTAATCTAAAAACTCCACTGAACTCTGTCACGTTAAAGATCAAATTGGATTTGCATCAAACATTAGAGCCTTGAAATTCCTATCAGCATTAGTCCTTATACCGGTAGGAATTGTGTGTACGCAGGCAGTAAATATGCAAATTCCTTAGCCCGCTGACTTCCTGTCTACTCAGTACTGCTGTTGAAATCCTGACTTGGCCCTTTGCCATCAGTGCATGTTATTGCACAGAACATGTGATACCTTCATTAGCAATGCAAATATTTAAACAGGGGAACCTGCAACTTTCCAATTTTTTACTTTTTTTTTTGCAGTACATGAATCACTCCCTGTTGATCAAAGCTACCCACTTCAGCTCTGGCTAATAATAACCTTGCGGACACCACAGACAGAAGCAGACGGCAGATACAACAAGGTCCATGCAGTGACCAGGCTCATTATAGTTGCTTATTATTGACATCTTGAAGCAACATTTCAGATGTCTTAAGCGATCAGGGTTGCCTTACAGTGCATCCTCGAGTGAGATTATTGTTGCCTGCTGCAGGCTTCACAACTCTGAAATACAAAGAGGCCAAAGCATGGAGGACAAATGGCCAACTCCCAATCAAGGCTAGAGCAGGGTGGAAATAATGGCCAAGAGGATTTACCCACCCACAGCCAGGAAAATTGGTGCACTCTGCGTTCAGCCAGGAGACATTCTGTTAAGTGCCTGAGCTGCCTCGATAAAGAATCATATTGTCCACATGATGCCTTCTGCAACACCTGTGCTCTGCATGTCCTCCTCCAGCATCAACAACAGCTTGCATATTTATAGCATAGAAAACCATCCCAGACAGAAATACACACCAAGCAAAAGAGGAGATCTGAGGAGTGGTGATCAAAACATTAGTCCAAGAGATGCATTTTAAGGATGGTCTCAAAGGAGGATAGAGCGGTGTAGAGACAGAGGAGCATGAAGAGGGAATTCCCGAGCATGGAGCCTTGGCAGATGAAGGCAGGGCCACCAATGGTGAGGCAAAGGGAGGGGGATGCACGAGAGCTAAAGTCAGAGGAATGGAGATTTCATTAGGGGGTTGTAGGTTTGGAGGAGGTTACAGAGATGGGGAAGGGGAAGGCCATATAGGGATTTAAATAGGAAAATTTGCATTGGGTATCGTTTGAAATACTTCTACCTTATTCTCCACAATCAGAAAGGAACTTTCTAGTCAAAGCTCAAATAGAACACAACAAATTTACTAACCTAATTTGCATCATGTTTCAATGATTTTAGTGTCTTTTCCTGAACTACTTCCCCTTAGTCCTGGGGCATTGTGTGCAACATTTAACCCCCATCCTGTGACTTCTTTGGTGATTCCCCAGTAGGAGAAATGTGCTAGATGGGTATCAGTTGGAGCCAAGTAGCATTCAGGTGGCAATGTGCTGGTTCATGAAATGGCCCTGTAAATGGCCCAGCCACATCTGCTACTGCTCTTTGGAATTCCCTCCTTGAGCCCCTCTGTCCCTGCACCTCCCTCTGCTCCTTCAAGGCCCTTTGTAAAATCCACCTCTTTGACCAAGATTTGGTCAGCCCTCCTAATCTCTCCTTATTTGGCTCTGTCCATTTTCCTTACACCTCTGTGAAGCCCCATGGGATGTGTTTCTATGACAAAGGTGTTGTATAAGTGAAAGTTGTTGTTGTTGGAGCTGCCCTATTTCTGTCACTTTGCGCAGGGGGGCTGGGTTGGCCAGAAGGGCCATCATCCTCACCTGTACTTTCTCCAGCCATGGCTAAGCTGATGGGCATTCCGCTCATGATGTACATGGGTGTTGACCAGTGGGCAGCATTACCGTTTACAAAGCCCTACCCCAAGTCACTCTTCAATCAATCCCATCAAGTGTTAAAGTTGGACAAGGACGCCCTTTGGCAATTGGAGCCTAAGCCTTCTATCTGAGCAATCTGAACATTCACCCAAGATATTCAAACTGGGGGTTAAGATCTGATCTAGGTCTCCTTGCTTCCTGCAGAACAACAACAACTTGTATTTATATAACTCCTTTAATGTAGTGAAATGTCCCAAGGTGCTTCACAGGAGTATTATAAGACAAAACATTTGACACCGAGCCACAAAAGGAGAAATTAGGGCAGGTGACAAAAAGCTTGGTCAAAGAGGTAGGTTTTAAGGAGCGTCTTAAAGGAGAAAAGAGATGCGGAGAGGTTTAGGGAGGGAATGTCAAAGCTTCGGGCCTGGGCAACACAAGGCACGACCACCAAAGGTTGAGCGGTTATAATCAGGGATTCTCAAGAGGGCAGAATTAGAGGAGCGCAGATACCTCAGAGGGGGTTTGTGGGGCCGGAGGTGATTACGGAGATAGGGAACAAGTTCCAGTGCAGCAGTAAATCTGCACTGCATATCCTACAAGCTTCAAACCCCCTTCCCCTGTACTGAAGGTGAGAATGGAGCTTTTGAGATGACAGCTGCGGCTCTTTAAAATGTGCATCAGCTGTTAACCGTGTGCGAGCGCTCCGCCTTGGCAGCCTATTGGGGTGGGAGCGTGCACCGAGTAGAGAAGAGATGCCAATCGCACGTGAACAGCGCTTATAGCAAACATACGTGACAGCAATTTCCAGCCTCAGACCTCCCGCAGATCGAACTTTGCAAGTGTCGTTCAAGTTTTTATGGTTTTAAGACAAAGTTTAAAAAAGAACTCGTCATGATTGGCAGTGTAAGAATATTTCATCAGGTAGATCGTTACACACATTGGTGTCTTTTTTTAAAAAAAAAGACTACCTTGTAAAACACAAGGTTTATAGTAATGGTAAAACTGGGTCTAAAAAGAAATTGTAGTCACGGTATCTTTGCATACAATATTCCTCATTTATTGATTGTGCAACCTAAATTGTTACAATTGCTAAATGTTTTCAAATAGGAAATGAAGCATTTGTTGCAAAACGCCTTTTTTTAAAGTCCTGGAGGTTTCTTTCACGAGTTGGATCCCTCAAGAACTAACTTCCAATTTGGGTCGAATTTAAGCTTTCTATTTATACTCATCCTGATGCAATGGTTGCTGTGGGAGAACATGTGAATTATAGTTACAGCGACAACTTAACAAGGAGAGAATTCTGTTAAACTCGCCCCATCAAACCGCTATCGCAATATCTGACGCAAACAAAACACACATGTAAATTACATCAGTGTGATTGTTTTGTCAAATTACCGAAAAGCAGTTTCTATAATCGCCATGTCCTACTGTTCCAAATGTTAGAATTAATCCCGCGTCAGTCACAATGGGTAGGAAATTGATGAAACGTTTACCTGCACGTCTACCTACTTCAAGAAACTTATTTATTTCTTCTCATGCCTCTGTAGAGTGATGATACTTACGGACATCGTGTGTGCTTTTGTGTCTTTTCAATTATTCTGCAGGAAAAATCTACTTTCTTGCGGTTTGCAGAATATACACAACGGGCAGTCCTTCGCGCACAGGTAACCCAGTCCAGAGCTGCACCTCCAACTTACTCTTCCCGCTACCTCTGGGCTAGAACAGTCCGTTCTGTCACAAGAAACTCACCAATCATATGAGGCTCCCCCTCTGTTCCAGCCAGAAACTGGAGGCTGGGAGTTGTAGTTCATCGAATCCGGAAATACGTACCGTGCAAGCTTGTATCTGCAATGATACCAAAGCAAGTTCCATTCACTCTATCCCCACTTTATTTTCAGTGGAGCTGATTAATGTAATGAATCAGGGAAAGTTAGTATAATCACATTTGCGAGCACTTCATTTACTATCTGAGAGTTACTGATTGAAATTGAATTTAAAGTGGCTAAGTTATTTTTTTTTAAAATAATTAGCACTGACCCTGTTCCCACAGAGTGAGGTGAAACGTTTCGAAGTACAGGGTGGTGAAATGGCGGGTGCCAGTCAACACCCTAAAAATGAACACAAGGTGAGGTGAAGAGTGACGGTCCAGAAACAGACTGTATGGGATGGCCACTGGATATTTTCAAAACTAAAATGTCATTATTACCACTTGTGATGCTTCAATCCAGTGATTTATTTTGTACAAACTATTTGTTTCATCGTCTCCCCTGTGTCGCCACATTTGATCCCTTTCACATAAGTGAACTTAGACCTCAGAATTCTTATGTTTTCATTTCAAAACAGGATTTAAGCAGATGCCAGTGTCAAAAGCACAGTGTGTCTGTCAACTGCCCCCAACCTAATAGGTGTAGTGCTATGATATATATATATCTCCAGATGTGTCATTTGATGTAGATCGGTTACTTACCCACTTTTAGTCAGATTAATCCATGTAGTCAGTGGTAAAAGAAGTGGGTACACAGCATATCATGTACAGGATTGATTTTCTAGGAGGTGTGTGTCCCGCCCCCAGCGATTTTGCATTTTCACCCTCTATTTGATGCATTTCCCAGCATTTTAGAGTAGAATTTTTATTAATATTTTTTAATGTGCACACTATTTCATATGTCAATCAATATATAGCACTAAGCTGTACCAAAAACGATGAATCATATATTGTGGGATTACATTATTAGCAAAATAATGTACTTGTTAGAGCCTAGAAATTGCTGATGGCAATTTTTGCAAAAAATACTTACAAACATATGAACTTAGCACATTGGTATGACATTCCTCTATCCCCTATTTTAGCACAGGTGTTGATCCATTAATTTTAAATGGATTTAAATCTCTAATCAGCTGCTATTTCTAGACTTTGGTCTCAAAAATATAATAGTATAGGATTAAAAAACACTTCACGGAAGTAATTTCCACAAAAGCATATGATCTGCTGAAGACGACTGTCAGTGTTGCCTTGAGCTTGTGACATGTGCCATCTTGTGCTTTTGGATCCAGGATCTGATGTATTCCTTTGGATCACACAAGGAAAGATGTGGTCCATTCAGTTTCACCACTTGGGACTTGGCATGTTTGAGATGAGAAGTGCTGTTCTGGGGTCTTTCATCATATCAGAATTATTATATATAATGCTTCCAAATGAGGGTTTGCTCAAAATCAAAATGAGTCTGTGAACTCACTGAGCAAAGCTATAAAGTTTCATCTTAAATGAGAGCCTTGCCTTCGAAGGAGAGCAAATATGGTCAAGGATAGGTTGAATCTATGGAAGGGTTGAGCAATCGACAGGGATAAATCAATTTATCACCATGAACCATTCATAAATATCCATTCAATATTGAGATGAGATTTCTTATCGGTCTGTATTAATAATTAATTAAGTTTAAGAGGAAAAAAAATGTGTCCTATAAATTTGTAGTATATATGGATGTGGATTATGTATAGCATGAAATTGTAATGCTAAATTTACATGAATGTGGATTATATATATGTAATCTGGGATTTTCTGCTCCGTGCTCACAAGACTGATTTTCCTGCCCATTAAAATGTATGGAGGGGGGAGAAATTGCAAGCTGGTAAATGCATAATTGGAACATCCTGGCCATTGTATACATAATGATAATGGATATCAGATATGCATATGGTGTAGGAATTAATGAGGTCCAACGAATAATGGAGATCGACACAAGAGAACAATTAAACAGGTCTTTACTCAACGGAGATGCCACGAGGACAGCCTGGGCAGCCCCGTGGTTTGCGACGTGACGTCATCGCGTTTGCCCGTGCTCTTAAAGGGGCCACACCCCGTACATGCAAACTCTATATACAAAACACAGTAATGCCTAACACAATGGTACAGGTTTAGGCTGGTGTTAGAACATCGTTAAAGAGAATTATATACAGTTAGCCAGAGTCATTCAGTGGTTCTGCCACAATGGATTAATTATAGTGTGTATATGTATGAAGAACATAGGCTGTTGAGGACCAAGGTTAACCCACTATATTTAATCCTCATTCATACCTTAGCCTCCAAACTTAAGAAATGGATATACTCAATATATCCTAGAGTCCTCGACTCTACACTCCTGCATAGAGTTGCAATGGACAGTCATTAAAGTTACCTATGGTTTCAAGCTTTTTCAAAGGACAGAGTTTGGCCGTCAGGTTTTAGCCAAGAACTATCTTTGAGCTTTATAAAATGTATGTTCACTGTATGAGAATACATTATTCGTCCACTGACTTCAAAAACGTTAGCAAGTTGAAAACCACATTTTGCAAAGTTGGTTTGGAGATTCTTGTTTGTCAAGTGAATCACTTTGTTTGGGAACTCAACTAATGTTTCTACAATGGATATAAAAACAACGTGGGACCTTTACAGTTTTTATGAGGTAAATCTCAAAAAAAGTGAAGGGAGTGTTCAACAACCAACTGAAGCAACACTAATTTTAGAATAAAAATATATATATGATGAATACCTCAGGTAGGTAAAATCCAAATGTGAATGTATCTATACTTACCTAGTTATTTACCATTGCCTTGTAAGAGAAACAGAATTTGGATTTTGACTATGGATTCTTTAAACATGTTCCTGCACTACCTTAATTCTGCAAAATGCCACTAATGTACCACTGTACATTTAAAATTCTCATCCTTGTTTTCAAATCCCTCCATGGCCTCTCCCCCCCTCTATCTCTGTAACCTCCTCCAGCCTTGCAACCCTCTGAGATCTCTGCGCTCCTCCAATTCTGGCCTCTTGCGCATCCCTGATTTGAAGCACTCTGCCATTAGCGGCTGTGCCTTCAGCTGCCTAGGCCCTAAGCTCTGGAATTTCTTCCCTAAGCCTCTCCATCTCTACTTCTCTTTCCTCCTTTAAGATGCTCCTTAAAACCTATCTCTTTCACCAAGCTTTTGGTCACCTGTCCTAGTTTCTCATGCAGCTCGGTGTCAGATTCTGTTTGATAACGCTCCTGTGAAGTGCCTTGGGACGTTTTACTATGTTAAAGGTGCCATATAAATGCAAGTTGTTGTTGTTGGTCAAGTGGCTGCATGGCTCATTTTGTAGCACGCTTGCTTCGAAATTAAAAGGTTGTGGGTTCAACTTCCAAGATTTTAGCATATAATCTAAGCAGATACTCCAGTGCAGTACTGAAGAGGTGTTGCATTGTCAGAGCTGCTGTCCTTTGTATGAGATATTAAATTGAGGCCCCATCTTCCCGTTGAGGTGGATGTTAGTGATGCTGTTGAAAAAGAGCAGGAAATTTCCTGCTGTCCTGCACAACATTTTTCCCTCAACCAACTCCAACAAAAAAATATTAACCAGCCAATTTATCTTGTTGCTGTTATGGGACCTTGCTGTATGAACATTGGGCTGCCTTGTTCACCTACATTGTAGCACTTAAAAGGAATTAAATGTAGCTCATTGAAACTTATAAAATTCTAACAAGACTAGACAGACTAGATGCAGGAAGGATGTTCCTGATGGCGGGGGGGTCCAGAACCAGGGGTCACAGTCTAAGGATAAGGGGTGGGCCATGTAGGACTGAGATGAGGAATTTCTTCACCCAGAGAGTGGTGAACCTGTGGAATTCTCTGCCACACAGGGCAGTTGAGGCCAATTCACTAAATATATTCAAGAAGGAGTTGGATATATTTCTTGAGGTTAAAGGGATCAAGGGATATGGGGAGAAAGCAGGGACAGGGTACTGAATTTGGATGATCAGCCATGATCTCATTAAATGGCGGAGCGGGCTCGAGGGGCCGAATGGCCTACTCCTGCTCCTACCTTCTATGTTTCTATGTAGGTGAATTGCTTTGGGATTTCCTGAGAGTAGGGTTGCCAACTTTGGTCGTATATATTCTTGGAGGTTTCATCACATGACCTCCTGCCTCCAAACATCCCACCACCCGCTCCCGTCATTGGTCATCCAACACATCCATCCTCAACAACTACAACAACAACTTGTATTTATATAGCGCCTTTAATGTAGTAAAATGTCCCAAGGTGCTTCACAGAAGCGTTATAAAACAAAATTTGACACTGAAACCACATAAGGAGATATTAGGGCAGCTGACCAAAAGCTTGGTCAAAGATGTAGGTTTTAAGGAGCGTCTTAAAGGAGGAAAGAGAGGCGGAGAGGTTTAGGGAGGAAATTCCAGAGCTTTCAGGCTCTGGCAGCTGAAGGCACGGCCACCAATGGTGGAGCGACTAAAATCGGGGATGCTCAAGAGGCCAGAATTAGGGGGAACGCAGATATCTCGGAAGGTTGTGGGGTTGGTGGAGATTACAGACATAGTGAGGGGAGAGGCCATGGAGGGATTTGAAAACAAGGATGAGAATTTTTAAATTGAGGCATTGCTTAACCGGAAGCCAGTGTAGGTCAGCGATCACAGGGGGGGATGGGTGAACGGGATTTGGTGTGAGTTAGGACATGGGCAGGAGAGCATCCTCGCGATGCACCACCTCCCCACGCCAACTGGAAAGCAGCAAACTCTTTGTTACCTGATTGGATGATTCTGTCCAACAGACTTCTCCCCATTCCCAATAGTTCTATAACTAATTTTAAAAAATGTTCAACAAATTATTTTTTTTTTAAACATTAACATTTTTAATGCCCCTATGAATTTTCTCTTGGTTTACTTGCAGCAGTGTCCAGGAGATTAATCTTTCATTTTGGTGACTCCAGGACAGCCTGAGGCCACTCTACTGGAGAGATGTGATATGGTGCTATATAAATACAAGTTCTTTCTTTCCTGTATTATTTGGACCCACATACTGTAAGACAAAATAATATAAACTGCTGACACCTTTCTTAATTACAATGTAATGTGGAAGTTCATTATTGTGATTCAATTGTACTTCAAGTATTTTTTGTTCTACTGTCTGAAGACTCCAGTGAGGCCAAAGGCAGTTCATCTGGGCTGGTGGCAATTTTGTTTGACTTGCATTTATATAGCACTTTTCACAACTAACCGGACATCCCAACGCAATTTACAGCCAATGAAGTACTACATTACATAGGATATACGGCACAGAAACAGGCCATTCAGCCCAACCAGTCCATGCCGCTGGTTATGCTCCACTTGAGCTTCCTCCCGTCTTTCCTCATCTAAATCTATCAGCATAACCCGCTATTCCCTTCTCCCCTATATGCTTGTCTAGCCTCCCCTTAAATGCATCTATACTATTCGCTTCAACCACTCCCTGTGGTAGCGAGTTCCACATTCTCGCCACTCTTTGGGTAAAGAAGTTTCTTCTGAATTCCCAATTGGATTTCTTGGTGACTTATATCTTATATTGATGGCCTCTAGTTATGCTCTTACCCACAAGTGGAAACATTCTCTCTGTACCCACTCTATCAAAACCTTTCATAATTTTAAAGACCTCTATTAGGTCACCCCTTAGCCTCCTTTTTTCAAGAGAAAAGAGACCCAGCCTGTTCATCCTTTCCTGATATGTATACCCTCGCATTTCTGGTATCATCCTTGTAAATCTTCACTGCACCCTCTCCAGTGCCTCTATATCCTTTTTATAATATGGCAACCAGAACTGTACGCAGTACTCCAAGTGTGGTCCAACCAAGGTTCGATACAAGTTTATTTAATATATCCCTTTTCATTTTAAATGTACTTATCTCATTACTAATCTCATCATCCAATATCATGTCCACCTGTTCTATCTCCCTGGTAAATACTGAAGCAAAATAATTATTTAATATTTCTACCATCTCTCTATTGTTATCTGTGGTATTATCCTGTCTATCCCTTAATGGCCCTATTCCCATCCCAACCTTTTTTATTGATGTGCCTGTAAAATATTTTACTATTTTGTTTTATGTTCCTTGACAATTTAATTTGATAGTTCCTCTTTGTCTTCCTAATAGTTTTTTTGACTTCTCTCCTAATCTCTTCATATTCTCCCTTATCATGCACTCCCCTGCTGTCTATGTACTTAATGTATGCCTCTTTCCTTACCCTCAAGTGTTCCCTTATGGCTTTATTCATCCATGGAGTTTCATTAGTGTTTAGTTTGTTCTTTCCTTTTAGTGGAATATATTGTTCCTGCATTCTGATGAACACCGTTTTAAATGTTTCCATTTGCTGTTCTACATCGTTGTTTGCCAATATTGTTGCCCATTTTATCTTTCCAAGTTTTATTCTCAGCCCCTCAAAATCAGCTTTTCTACAATCTATTAACCTGGTTTTTGTCATACTTATGTCCTTCTCAATTGTTATCTTAAAGCATATTATATTATGGTCAATATTGCCTAGATGTTCCCCTACTTTTACTTCTCTTATCTGCTCTGGTTCATTCCCCATTATTAAATTCAATATCGAATCCTCACTTGGGCTTTTTACATAGTGTGTTAGAAAGGAGTCCTGTACACATTGTAGGAACTCCATTCCCTTATCCCCTTTACCTACCTCTTCTGTACAATTAATATCGGGGCAGTTGAAATCCCCCATTATTTTTATTCTATGTTTTTTACTCATTTCCCTAATTTGTCTGCATATTTCTTCCTTCACCTCCCTTCCACTATTAGGTGGTCTGTAGACTACACCTGTTAGTGTGATTGATCCTTTATTATCTTTTATCTCTATCCATATGGATTCTATTTTTGTCTTGCTGATAGCTGCATCACTTTTTCTACTGCCATTATGTTATCCCTAATAAGTACAGGTACTCCAGGTCCCCCTTTTCCCCCCTCTATCTTTTCTAAATATGTTATACCCTGCAATGTTTAATTCCCAGTCCTGATTTTTCTGTAGCCATGGAGGCAATTTTCTCAGCCCCGAGGAGGCGGGTATGGAGGCGGGACTGCCGGAAAAATGGCAGATTTTGAGGCGGGTGGCAAACCCGCCTCCATGCCATCTTCCCAGGAGGCGGGTTGCCGTCCCGCACCAGGTCCCGTCTCCTTGAAGGCGGGAAGGGATTAAAGCCTATTAATTGCCTGTTAACAGTCAGAAAATAGGATTATCCTGTTTTTGCCCTCAAGTGTGGGCTTCCCGACGGCTCCAAAACCCGCCAGCTCAGCGAGGCGAGTACTGGGTCTGCGGGGGTCGGGGGGGTGGGGGTGCAAAAGTGTGGTGTTAAGGTAAGTGATGGGTGCAAGAGTGTAAAGATGAGTATCTGAGGTAAATCCTAAGTGTTTTTAAAAGTGTACTTATCTTTGTTTCTTCCTGCAGGCTTCAGTCGTTTCTATACGGAGAGTCTCGCACCTCTGTGTTGCAGATGAGAGATGTCCATTGCATTCTCATATGCAACAAACATCTCATTTCTGTAAAAGAAAGAAGGTTGATGAGGTCATGCAAGACCTCACCAAACTACACAGAATGTTACTGTTTGACAGCTCTGCAACCGGCTTCCCCCTAATTGGTCTGCTAAGCCAGCCGGGTGGGCTTAACAAGGTCAATCAGGGGAAAATCCCGCTGGTTGGCCAGAAGCTGATGGAGGCAGGACTGAAACTCCAAGTGGGAGTCCCACCTCCAAAAGCTTCCCATTGAGAAAATCACCCCCCATGTCTCAGTAATCCCTAATATGACTGGTTCCTCGCAACTCATAATTGCCTCCAGTTCCCCTGTTTTATTACAGACACTGTGTGCATTGCTGTACAGACAGTTTAACTCATTTTTAATAGGATTTCCTCTCACTTTATGTTTAACCATCTTTTTAGACTCCTGTTCTATAACTCTCTTTATTCCCTTGCCATCAATGTTCTCCCTTACTTTATTCTTTCTTCTGCTCTCTTTTCCTGTTTTGTTTATAACTAGGCTGGTTACTCACCCCATCTTACTAGTTTAAAGCCATTGCCACCTCCCTATTTACCCTTTCAGGTAGGACATCCCAGTTCAGGTGGAGCCTGTCCCATTGGTATAGCTCCTTCCTGTCCCAGAACTGGTTCCAGTGTCCCATGAAAAGGAACCCCTCTTTCCCACACCAGTCCTTTAGGCACGTGTTAATTCTCCTGATCTGTCTGCTTCTATGCCAATTTGCATGTGGCTCGGGCAATAATCCAGAGATTATTATCCTCGAGGTCCTGCTTTCTAATTTAGAGCCTAGCTCCTGATACTTTTTCAGCAGGACCTCCTCCCTGTTCCTACCTATGTCATTTGTTCCAACATGGACCGCGACAACTGGATTTACCCCCTCCCTTTCCAAGTTCCTCTCCAGCCGCCGTGAGATATCCCTTACCGTAGGCAACACACCCTTCAGGATTCTCGTTCTTGGCTGCAGAGGACGCTATCTATCCCCCTAATTATAGAGTCTCCTATCACTACCACATTTCTATTCTGCTCTTCCCCCACCTTGGACAGCCTTCTGAGCCACGGTGCCTTGGTCTGAATTGTGGCTGTCCTCCCTGCAATCTTTCCCCTTGTTCTTCACAGGTAGCGAGTACTTCGTACCTGTTGGACAGGACCAGTGTCTGCAGAACCTCCTTCTCAACTTCTCCTACCCAGCTCTCAAGCAGTCATACTCTCCCCTTCCTGAACCTGTGCTCCCTTCTGGGGTATGACTGCATTCTGGATAAAACTGTCCAGAAATTCCTCCCCCTCCCTTGTGTTGGAGTGTCTCCAACTCGCACTCCAGCTCAATGATGCTGAGCCAGAGAGATTCGAAATGGAGACATCTCCTGCAGACGTGTTCACTCAGGACGGTCTCGCTGTCCACAAACTCCCACATATTGCAGTCCAGATACACAACCTGCCCTGCCATATCTTAGTCTAGCCTTGTATTATTTATTTAGCCAACGATGCCCACATCCCATAAACAAATTTAAAAAAATGTAATTAGTTAAAGTCTTTATTCAACGATTATTTATAGTTATATTAATTAGTTTACCTAGTTAAGCAATCAATTTAATACAGTACTTTGTAGTTTTCCGCACTTAGTTCAAACCACTGTCCTAGGTTAGAGAGAATAGAGAGAGGAAAAAACCTTAATACTCACCAACCAATCAACTACCTGCTGTCCTGTGATGTCACTCCTTGTTTTTTAGAAATCGTCGAAGGTTCGGCCACCGCTGATACCACCTCCAATTAGGTCTGTTTAGGCTAAAAAGGTTACTTTTAAAGTGTAGTTACTGTTGTCATAGAGTCATAACAGCACAGAAGGAGGCCATTCGGCCCATTGAGGCTGTGCCGGCTCTCTGTAGAGCAATCCAGTCAGTCCCATTCCCCTGCTCTATCCCCGTTACTCTGTAAGTTTATTTCCCTCAAGTGCCTATCCAGTCTCCCCTTGAAAACATTGAATGTCTCCGCTTCCACCACTTCCGTCAGCAGCGAGTTCCAGGTCCTCACCACTCGCTGCGTAAAAAAGTTTTTCCTCACATCCCCCTTCTATCTCTTGCCCCAAACCTTAAATCTGTGTACCCTAGTCCTTGTACCATCAACTAGTGGGAACAGCCTTTCCCCGTCTAGCCTATCCAAAGCTGTCATAATCTTGTACACCTCTATCAAATCACCCCTCAACTTCCTTTGCTCTAATGAAAACAAATCCGGCTTCTCCAACTTGTTCTTGTAGCTAAGATCCCCCATCCCTGGAACCATTCTGGTAAATCTCCTCTGCACCCTCTCAAGGGCCTTCACATCCTTCCTAAAGTGTGGTGACCAGAACTGGACGCAATACTCCAGCGCCTTATAAAGGTTCAGCATAACTTCTCTACTTTTGTACTCAATACCTCTATTTATGAAGCCCAAGATCCCATATGCTTTGCTAACCACTCTCTCAATATGTCCTGCCACCTTCAGGGACCTATGCACATTAACTCCCAGGTCCCTCTGTCCCTGCACACTCTTTAAAACTGTGCCATTAAGTGTATATTGCCTCTCCCTGTTCCTTCTGCCAAAATGCATCACCTCACACTTCTCTGTATTAAATTCCATCTGCCACTTGTCTGCCCATTCTGCTAGCCTTTCCATGTCCTGTTGCAGTCGATTGGTATCATCATCACTGTTTGTCACACCCCCAAGTTTGGCGTCATCGGCAAATTTAGAAATTCTACTCTGTATTCCAATATCCCGGTCATTTATATATATATTTTTTTTAAAAAGCAGTGGCCCCAGCACTGATCCTTGGGGAACACCACTGTCTACCATCCTCCATTCTGAAAAACAACCATTTACCACAACTCGCTGTTTTCTGTCCTTAATCCAATTCCTTATCCAAGCTGCCACTGACCCACCTATTCCATGAGCCTCAATTTTGTTAACCAACCTTCTATGTGGTAGTTTGTCAAACGCCTTCCTGAAATCCATGTAGACAACATCCATCCTCAAAAAATTCAATTAGATTAGTCAAATACGATCTGCCTTTTACATAGAAACATAGAAGATAGGAGCAGAAGTAGGCCATTCGGCCCCTTGAGCCTGCTCCGCCATTCAATGGCCGATCATCCAAATTCAGTACCCAGTTCTTGCTTTCTCCCCATACCCCTTGATCCCTTTAGCCTTAAGAAATATATCCAACTCCTTCTTGAATATATTTAATGAACTGGCCTCCACCGCCTTCTGTGGTAGAGAGTTCCACAGGTTCACCACTCTCTGGGTGAAGAAATTCCTCCTCATTTCTGTCCTAAATGGCCTACCCTTTATCCTTAGACTGTGTCCCCTGGTTCTGGACTCCCCGACCATCGGGAACATCCTTCCTGCATCTAGTCTGTCCAGTCCTGTCAGAATTTTATAAGTTTCAATGAGATCACCTCTCATTCTTCTAAACTCCAGCGAGTATAAGTCCAATCGACCCAATCTCTCCTCATACGTCATTCCTGCCATCCCAGGTATCAGCCTGGTGAATCTTCGCTGAACTCCTTCCATGGCAAGAACATCCTTCCTCAGATAAGGCAACCAAAACTGCACACAATACTCAAGATGTGGTCTCACCAAGGCCCTGTACAACTGCAGCAAGACATCCTTGTTCCTGTACTCAAAACCTCTCGCTATGAAGGCCAACATATCATTTGCCACCTTAACCGCCTGCTGCACCTGCATGCTTACCTTCAGCGACTTGTGCACAAGGACACCCAGGTCTCGTTGCACTTTCCCTTCTCCCAATCTGTTGCCATTTAGATAATAATCTGCCTTCCTGTTTTTGCCACCAAATCCGTGTTGGCTCTCCTTAATTAGCTTAAACCTCTCCAAGTGCCCGTTCATTTTTTCCTTGATTATTGTTTCTAAAACTTTACCCACCACTGATGTCAAACTGACCGGCCTGTAGTTACTAGGATTGTCCTTGCACCCTTTCTTGAACAATGGTGTCACATTTGCCACTTTCCAATGTTTAGGCATCTCCCCTGCATCTAGGGAAGATTGGAAAATTATGGCAAGCCCTTCCGCTATCTCCTCCCCCAATTCTTTTAACAACCTGGGATGCAAGCCATCTGGACCAGGCAACTTATCTACTCTAAGCATACCCAGCCTTTCTAGTACATCTATCAATTTTCACCCCTTCCATTGCTTCTCCCTTTTCCACTTCTACCGATATTTTGTCAGCAACCACCTCCTTGGTAAACACCGATACAAAGTACTCATTGAGTATTCTAGCCTTGCCCTGCGCCTCTAAACATATATCACCTTCTTTGTCCCTAATAGACCCCAACCCGTCTCTTACTACCCGCTTACTGTCTTACTGTTTACATGCCAGTAGAAGATTTTTGGGTTCCCTTTTACTCTCATATTCTCTCTTGCCAATCTTACTTTCTTCTTCACTTCCCCTCTCAACTTATTGTATTTGGTCTGGTTCTCCCTTGAAGAATTCACCTGACATGCATCATACACCCTCTTTTTTTTATTTCATCTTCTCCATCTCACTTGTAATCCAAGGGGCCCTTGCTTTGGTTCCCTTACCCTTCCCTCTTGTTGAAATGTACCTAGCCTGTACTTGGAACATCTCCTCCTTAAAGATCAACCATTGTTCTGTGACAGTTTTTCCTGTCAGTCTTTGGTTCCATTTTACCCTGGCTAGATCCTTTCACATCCCATTGAAGTTAGCCCTATTCCAGTTTAGAAGTGCCACTCTAGATTGTTCCTTACTCCTCTCCATTGCTAATCTAAATTTGATATGATCGTAATGTAATGTAACGTAAGAAATGTCGCAGCCAATTTGCGCACAGCAAGCTTCCACAAACAACAATGTGATAATGACCAGATATTCCATTTGAGTGATGGCAATTGAAGGATAAATATTGGCCAGGACAATGGGAATAAATCCCCTGCTGTTCTTCGAAATAGTGCCACGGGATCTTTTATATCCACCTGAGAGGGCAGACGTGGCTTTGGTTTAACATCTCATCCAAAAGACAGCACCTCCGACAGTGCAGCACTCCTTCAGCACTGCACTCGAGTGTCAGCCTAGATTTTGTGGCCACGTCTCTGGAGTGGGACTTGAACCCACAATTCTTCTGACTCAGAGGCATAGGTGCTGCTAACTGAGCCGCTGGCTGATAAAGTTAACACCAAAATTATAGTGGTGCTGACCATAATTCTCCAGTTACTATAAAAACCTAGCAGTTTATTAAAATGTTACAGCTAAGGTCTGATCAGCAGTCATGAATTTACCATGTTGACTAAATCGCTTCTCCCTACTGACCTAACTCTGACTTTAAAAAATCTTAAATATCAATTACCCACCGCCTGGAAAGTTGTTAATTCTAATAGGATAGAGCATGTTATTTTTCCCCACAGGCATTATTTTGACACTGGTTTCCAGCAACAATAATAAACTGGGGATTGAAGTCTGAGAGTTAAAAGAAAAAAGGGGAGATTGGGCAATGGAGATGACAGCATCAGCTGGCCTGTGGGGCAGGAGAGGAAAGACTACAATCCCAGCATGCTTTGTGTCCTCACTTCCGCAGCTGCGCGGGGTGTGCCGGTAGTTGTAGTCCAGCCTTTGACAGCTGCCGCCAACTATTTATTTGGCAGCTATTTTTGCGTCGGGATTTAGTGAATTCCCATTGAAAACGTTTCTCGGTTGACGTCAGGAGTCGGATTGTCCGAAATGATCGTGAAAAGCGTCATCAGGTCGAACTACAAAGCCCAGAAGGCCACGGTTTAAGATGCCCGTATTGAGGAAAAAGACAGGCCGGTTTTAAATGGGCAGAATGTGGCTGCTGCTGGTGAGTGAAGGAGCAAGAGGAGGCAGCAGCAGCACTAGAAGGAGGAGGGTCTAGCAAGGACTGTCACCGTTTACACGGTCTCCTGGACCATGAGGGCGGGTTAGCAGCGAGGACGGAAGGTTGGGGTTGAGGGGGGTGGAGTGGAGACGAGAAATACTTGGTGTCAGGAAAAGTTATTCTCAAAATGGGGGAAGCTGCAGGGTAACCGATGGTCTGTGGCAGCAGCTGGGACTCCTTTCTCTTCCTCACCACATCCCAAACTTCACCAACATGGGTTTCATACTCCGACTGCTGGCCTGCTTAACCTTCAGCTGGGTCTGTCTGCAGCTGGTGCTGGGAATGACCAAGCAAGAAAAAAAGGCAATCAGGTATGATTTAAAATTCTTGTGTTAACTGGGCCTCTATGTGGGGCTGTACTTTGGTTACTTGCTCATCCCAGTTGTCATGTTTTTAGTTGAGAATTTAGTTTTGAACCAAGTGATAATTGGTGTCACTAAAAATAACTGGTAGGTTCTTTCAATCTAGTATAGTATACCGTTGTCATGCTTCTCCAACTAAACTGCCTGCTGTCATCATCATTATAAAGTTTGGTGATAAATTTCTCTTTGCTGAATGTGATTTTAATGTTGTTCTGTTTGTCTTTTCCTTTGCGCGTTCATCTACAACAGTTTGTGGCAGAAAATTAACCTTTTGATTATGTAATTTGTATATGTCTAAACCAGATTAAAATGTTTTGCCTTACTTCTTGCGCATTTGAAAAATAATCTTAAGTATATGCATGCATGGAGTACAAGAAAATCAAAATGCTTAGAAGTTAGGTGCATCAGTACAAATTCTTGTGAGTTGGTATGTTTATTTTGTTGAAATTTAGTGCCTAAACTCAAGTATTATAATTCAAGTATTGTAAAATGAAATAAACTGTCAGCTTAGAGTCATTGTTGGTATTCAGTAGACCTGTACCTACAACTCGCGATCTATGGGTTTTTTTCTCTAGCAATTCCTGTGTTCCTGTATATTAACCAATTGCCCAAGCTGTGCTTCGTAATTCAAGTTGGAGTCACTAGTACTATAACGTAGTCCACCATGGCCTCATAGCTTTAGCTTCCTGTTTCCTTTATCTACATTTAATGTGTGTGTGTAAATACATTGTGCCTACTGCAGATAACACTATTGATTGTAAACACAAGAAATAGGAGCAGGAGTAGGCCATACAGCCCTTTGAGCCTGCTCCACCATTCAGTCAGATCATGGCTGATCTTCGACCTCAACTCTCGTTTCCTGCCCAATCTCCATATCCCTTGATTCTCTTAGAGGCCAAAAATATATCGGTCTGAGCCTTGAATATACTCAATGACTGAATGAAACTTGTCTCCCCTAAATGGCTGTTTTGCCAACTGTTTACCTGCTCATCCTAGATTTTGGAGGCAATTGCAAGGCACTGATGTATTATCTGGCCATTTTGAGGTAAATATTTCAGTGGGGCAAAAATGTAAATGACTGCGCTGTCGACATCCTTCGCATTTCCAATTTACAGGAAACTTTGTGCTATCCGGCACCGACGGGACCGAGCTGTTGCCGTCCCATCAAAACTGCCGGACAAACCAGCGCTAATGTTGAAACATACGGAGATTTTGAGCTCCGTATCTGGCAACAAACCCTGCTTCTAAACAGTCGGCCGTACCTTGCAAGCGTCTCTGTAGCTTAGCAACAGCTTCAGCGAGACCTTGCAGAGCCTGACTGGTGGGGAAAAAAAGCAACGAAAAGAAAAAAAACCTAACGAAACGGCTCCTGATTTTTGCCGGTGGATCGAGCATTCCGGACAGTTAACCTCCAGATAAACCAAAGTTTCCTGTATAGTGGCAAATGGAAACTGCATATGAAAATAAAATGGGCTTTAGCATTAATCGAAAAATGGGGAGTTCTGCTGATGTCCTTGCCAACATTCATCCCATAACCAGCACCACCAAAAAACATTATCTGGTCATTCATTTATTTACTGTTTGTTGTTCCTTGCTGTGCATAAATTGACTACTGAATTTGCCTAGGAAACAGCAGTGACTGCACTTCAGAAGAAATCTATTGGTTATAAAGTACTTTGGGATGTCCTAAGGATGTAACGAGGCACTATATCAAGCTCTTTCCAATTTGCCACTTCAGATGAAGATTGTGCTAGCTCTGGGTGGATTTGAAAGCTTATGGCATCCAACCATTATAAACTACCAGGCAGGCCCCCACTGCAAATGATTGCCCATGCTCCAACTCCTTCCATCCCCGCTTCTAGCAATAGCTCATCCTGTCAGCATCGTATTTCTGTGCTTCACTCTTCTTAGGCAGTCCCTCAGAACCGAGGATGACTTGCTTCCACATTAAAAATGAGTTCGCAGGTGACTGATTAATCCAATGCGGGACCTACAGTCTCTGTCTCGGGTGGGGCAGACGGTGGTTGAAGGGGCGGGTGGGTGGGGTGCTTGGGTTGACGTGTGCTCCTTGCGCTGCCTGCGCTTGGCTTCCGCTTGCTCCCGGCGAAGAGACTCGGTGTTCGGCGCCTTCTACTTCACTACTTCTTTCATGGCAACTGAAATTTAAAACTAAATACAAGTTAACTAAATTTGTAAAACCGAAAGTCAATGCATGTGGTGTATTTGAATGAGTTGATATTTTTCGGTGCTTCTTTGCAAAAATAAAATTTTAATTTAACAGGTAGAGAAACACCAAAGCAAGAGCATGGTTGTCACTTTTTTTCCCGATCTTCTATGTTCTGCAACTGCCACACAACATAACTCAAAGCAGTTTGGTAGAGAAAGCAGTACATGTGAGAATAGGGGTTTTCCTCACGTCATAGTCTGGGTCTGTCGTAGTCTAATTGCTAGAGATTGATTGCTCTGATTAGTCTGTATCATCTGACTACCAGGATGGTAGAAGTCAAACTAGATGGAGCTTGGTCTTTTATCATCTACAGTTCCTTTTTAATAAACCAGGTGTTAAGTAGTTGTTTGACACAAGAAGCCGAGTGATGCCACAAGGATTTTAGTGAAGCGTAATGGTGGACATGTGACATTTCCATGTTCTATCCATGTGAACTATGAAAAACACCAATTGCAGTATAATATTACATTCATCTGAGCATGTGTTGTCTGGAGAGAGTATTTTGAGCAGTAGAATGCCAGACTATGAAGTTTTACTAGTGACTGCAATTTGAGGTGTTGAATTAAGATTGTGTCACAACATTAGATTGTATAATACTGTAGTGTGCTTTTTATTTTTTCCCTGAAATATCAGTATAAATGATTAACAACTTTGTGAAGAGCACACAGGAATTTCACACTAGCATGTCAACAAAATTGTCATAAATAGTGCTCTGTGCAATCTCTATATCATGGTGATTAATATCTATTTAGTCCTTACTAATGGGATTTCCAAAAGGGAGACAAACTCTCGGACAGTTGTAAGCTGCTTCACATCAAGACCCATTTATCAATGGGACGTTAACAATGGCCCAGATTATGCCAACCTACAAAAAACCACCTCAAAAGCTGATAGCTCAAAAAAAAAAGTACAACTGGGAAATAGCCTTGAATTGAGGCCTTATGACCAAAGGCGACTGCTTCAAGGCAACTAAATAAGTTTAAATTTCTTTTTAGTACATTGGATTTCAAAATTTTTATTCGTGTTTTGAGATCACATCCCACAAGTCAATTTGTTCTTTGCAAAAGCTGAAGATGAATGACCTCACGTATGCCCTCAAAAGTAGTTGCAATGGGAGTGCAGTGGCACATGAAGGCTGCAGCTACACCTGATATTTCCATGAGTTGTCTTACGGGGGGGGGAGGGGGAGTGCAGTTACTCGAGTGGCAATGTTCAAAGTTTTTGATGGAGGAAGCGAGCTCTGGTGCAAAAATGTATTTCCTAGTTTCTCCACCGCCCCCCCCTGGGACCCGGAAATTTAGATTTTTAAAAAAATTATACACTTTTTGTTGCATTTTGAAGTGTTGTGTAGTTGTTAGGATTTGCAATTGACTCTTAATTTATGCACCATCATAAAGGCAACACTCAAGGTCACAGAAACCACTGAGCTTATTAAATACAGCTCTTTTATGTCACATAACAAAAAAATGTAACACTTAGCCCTTGCAGTGGTTGTGAAATGTTGTATTACAGAAAAGGGGCTTAATTGTTTCAGAAATCTAAAAAATGCCAACTAAAGATATGTGGGAGCTTGCTGTGTGCATATTGGCCACCACGCCTCCTACATTACAGCAGTGACTACAAATCAAAAATACTTCATTGGCTGTAAAGCGCTTTAGGATGTCCTGAGGTCATGAAAGGTGTTCTATAAATTCAAGTCTGTCTTTTCATCCATATGCTGAAACATGGCTGAGTGGAAACAGCGCTTTGAGGCTTGCTTTAAACTCGCATACACCTTTCATTTATATAGCGCCTTTAACATAGAAAAAATGTTCCTAGGTGCTTCAGATATTTTTTTTTAATGGATGCAGTGCCAAAGAAAGTAATCCTGGTTTGGTAAAGAGGTAGGTTTTAAGGGGGGGGGGGGGGGGGGAGAAAAAGACTTGCCTTTATATAGCGCCTTTCATCACCACCGGACGTGTCACAGTAATTTACAGCCAATGAAATGCTTTTTGAAGTGTAGTCACTGTTGCAATGTAGGAAACGCAGCAGCCGATTTGCTCACAGCAAGCTCCCACAAACCGCAGTGTGACAATGACCAGATAATCTGTTTTATTGATGTTGATTGGGGGATAAATATCGGCCAGGACACCGGGGATAACTCCTCCGCTCTTCTTTGAAATAGTGCCATGGGATCTTTCACGTCCACCTGAGAGGTGGTTTAATGTCTCATCTGAAAGACGGCACCTCTGACAGTGCAGCACTCCCTCAGCACTGCACTGTGGTGTCGGCCTAGATTTTTGTGCTCTGGTCTCTGGAGTGGGACTTGAACCCACGACCTTCTGATGCAGGCAAGGGTTCTACCAATGGAGCCACAGCTGAGGAGAGGGAGTTGAAAAGGCAGAGGTTTAGAAAGTGGGATTCCAGAGTGTGGGCCCCAGGCAGTTGAAGGTACGGCCACCAATGGTGGGGAGCAGGAAGAGCGGGTGCGTAAAAGGCCAGAGTCAGAGGAGTAGAGAGTTGGGAGGGGTGGACAGGGGTTGTAGGGCTGGAGGAGGTTAGAGATAGGGAGGGACAAGGCCATGAAGGGATTTAAACAGGGTGAGAATTTTAAATCTGTGGCATTGGGGGACCGGGATCCAATGTAGGTCAATGAGGCCAGGACCGATACGGAGCGGACATTTTGGTCGGCATTGAAGCAGTGGGAATGGGGAAACAAAAATAATGAAGCTCGTGTAAAATCTGAGCAGTTGACGACTATTTACGGTTTAAAAATCAACTGTTGCCCCGATCCCACAAAAATACCCACTAAGAACTGAAGTGTTCGCATCTTTTATTGTTTTGATAGACACACTGGGAGATTGTGTGAAGTACTATAATCTAGTGAAATCTGTCCTGTCTTTTGCTTCTGTTTAATTTTACCCGATAAACCTGATTTGTATTTTATAGCCTGAGATATTTGGTCTGTCAGTGTTACTCATCTGTCAGTTGGAGCGACTAGGAGATTACGAGGTGTCTCAAACTATTGTCACGGATCAGTTCTTGTGTTAGCGTTGATATGTACAACAAGCTGAAATCTTACCAGTTCTGACGTGTTCACCTAGTCCCGGTGTCAATGATGATCAGTGCAAATTAAGGTGTTCAGAAATCACTGCCATTCACAGCATTTAATTCAACCTTCGATCAATGTGTTCAGAGTATAACTATATTTTCTTAAAAATCCTGTTTCTGGCCTCCTCCTAATTCACAATAGTTTAACTGCTGCATATTAATATTTGGACACCTCTTGATAACCTTAATGTCAATATGATGACATCCATTTTTATTTTGTTAAACGATAACACAGTCACCATGACTTGTCTCGAGGACTTTTACATTATAAAAATGAACCAGGTCTGGCAGCTGTAAGCTGACTTCCAGTAACCTTTAACCAGCAGAAAGGCTTTAAGTTCAAATGTTATTTAAGATTTGTTTCTCTCTGCCAAACTGAATTATCTCCCAAAGTTCTGCTGTGCTGGTAAGACGTGCTCCATATCCAAACTAGTGTTCAATTTCTTTCTCTCATTTCTGAAATTCTTCAGGGCAATTGTAAGTGAATATGATTCTCATTTCTCATTTCTATCATCTAAGTTAATTCATAGAATACTGCACTGTGCACACTCCCGCACTGCTTTTTGATACAATACATCAATTTCAAAATATGTATTACAGTAAATCACTTAATAGCTATTTGATTACTGAATATCCATATGCATAACTTAATTGCAAAAGGGCTTTCATAACTCAGATGTGATCTGGTATCTTTATCTGATCAGGTATCCTTTTGGTTAGGTGATGTCTTTTGGCGAGCAGTGTGGACGTTTGGTTTTGTCTGCTAGCCAATATGTTGAGACAGGTTTTGACTTTGCCTTATCTTGCATATTTTTTGTTTGCAGGAGCCAAGTTGTTGAAATGTTTGAGCATGCATACAGCAGCTATATGGTAAGCATTTGTTTCATTTTTCAGTTGTCTTTGTTGTCCAGTGTTTTCATTTTTACTTTGCTCCCTTAAGAATGAGAGTTGGGAATTGTTCAAGCCAGCAAGGGCAAATAAAACTCCAGACTACTTGAGTAGCAAGTCCCTTGTCTCCATGTAACAATATGGAGTGCAGCAAAATGTCTCCAGCTTTTCTTACAATTTCTTGAAATGGAACCGTTTCTTGGGACTAAACAGATGTCCTTTGGTAAACAGGATCTAGTCTTCTATTGTGTCCTTTAGGTATTGGGGTCTGACATGGAATTAATGAGCCTCACTGCTGAGTTTTATTAATCCCAACTGATACCAGTCACTATCAGCACTAGTGAACACTGCAAGGTTCTTTTGTTTTATACCTTTTTAATTCCATTGCAGTCTCTTAATATTAAAACACAATATTATGAAGATAATCCCATGGAATACTAATGGGAAGGTAAACATATATAGGGTAATTTTACCAATCTGTGCTGCTGATTTGCCAGCTGATCATGCATATTAGCAATGTGGGCATGTGTGCCCCATCATTTTCCATTCATAATGGTCAAAAAATCATGGGCAGCACATGACTGAATTCCCAATGTGCGGTGCTGGCAGGCAAGTTTCCCCAGCGGCAGCACAGACATAAAATTCTCCCTATATTGTCTACAATATATTTCCTGGCCACTTTCAATCATGTCCACCAAACATTATTGATACAAAACAAAGACCCATTCTTTCCTGACTATGGGCACCTGTTCGCTGTGCTGGGATACAACATTTCACATTGCTGAGGACAATTCCTTGCCTTGAAAAAGAGTTAACTAATTGTGATTATTCAGATTAGGGTGTTGGGTCACTTTTTGAAATGGAGAAAGAAATTGCTGAATGCTGCTGGTGACCTTTTTAGCACGTTATAAATAAGCCAACACAATTTCTGACCGTATGGCCCAGATTTTGCGGTCAGTGGCAAACAAACGGCACCAGCCGTTCATTATACTTGCACTTGCCCACAGACTTTCTATGGGGTTTTTGCACTGGAACTTGCTGTGATTAGAAAGCCAAAAGAGTGGATCTGGGACCTGTGGGAACAGGGAAGCAACTGTGTATCTCCTTAACCAATCAGATTGAAAAACCCTCACTGAGACACGCAGAGTCCGAGCCAGGAAGAGCAAATCATGTCTAGAAAGTGAAAGAAAGATGGGATTAAGAGAGAGAAAGAGATAAGAGACAGAAAGGAAAAGTTCAAAATAAATTATTTAATTAAAAAAAAAAAAAAATCTCCAACAATAATTAAAATCTGAAGGAATAAGATTCCACACTTGTAAAAGTTAATGTTCAGATTTACTCTTCGATAACAGTGAACACTGTTAGCCTCACTGTTATTTCTACTGCAAAATCCGGGCCTATATGTTTCTGTATGTTGTGTGTTTTAGGTCAGTACTATCCTTGATCCTTCCTGTGTACAATTCTTATTTCACAACAAAATATTCTTTACCCCATTTTCTGCTTGCTGATGCTCAGAAAGGAAAAACACATTTTTCCTGCAGTCAAAAGTAGCAATGTTGTGCCTGTATAAAATTGACATTGCAAAAGATGAATAGTTCAATATCCTATATATTATTATACAGGACTCCTTGGAAAGGGTTTTTACACGTGTGCAGTTCTAATAACTGAACAGTGTGAGTAAATTTGTAGAAATGCTTAGTTTGATTTTCATGGGGTTTCATGCCACAAACCTGCTATCTGAAAGATGCTGGTAAATTGATTTTAACAAAGGAGCTTCTTTTAACTTGCCCACCAAATGTTACGATGAATCACAACACTTGTCTGACATAGTGCACTTGTGAATTGTGAATGACCCTTTGTAATTGCACAAGCCACTCCTGCCGGAAGAGAGCTTGGTTTGATGGAAGCGTGCAGCAGTTATTAAAGCTATATGCAAGGCGGAATTTCCTTGGCTACATTGACTATGATGCTCTTACTTTGTTTGCTGTCAGTATTGTACTTGTTCCCCTCGGCATAGTGTCACAGCTGAGAAGTTTACTTTTGTGTGCAAGGGGAAGTCCTTGACAATATTGCTACGTAATATAATATATAGATTTCAAAAAAGGAGCTGGGAACCAGGTAGTGTCGAGCAGGGATTAGCGTTGCTGTCCTTCAACTTCTATTTGAATGCAGTAGAGATAGAGGACTCAGTTAGCGGAAAGATAATGGCTCGGAATTTGCGGTGGATAATAACGGCGTTCGCTGTCATTACCCCTTTGAAACTGACCGCAACTTCAGGATGCAGAGAACGCACATCCTCACGCGGCAATCCTGAGGTTGCGGTCTGTCACTCACTGCTCTGATACTTGCTGTGCTGTGGAACCCCCACCCCCCATAGCCAGCAATCGGTGAAACTGATGAAAACTTCGGCTCTTCCGCAGTAATACCACTGTTAAGTACCCCATTAAAAGTTAGACCCTTTTGGATTAGGTGTAACTTGGGTTTTAACAGCGTATTGACTGCTAAACAAAGGTTCTGGCCCTGAAAAACTAATTTTAATTTTGTGGAGTGTCAAATTTATCCATTTTAATTTTTAAGAAACTCTTTTATAAAAAAAAATTTTTTTTTAAATAAATAAAGTTTGTTCATAATTTCAGGTTTGCCTTTTCCCCATGTGAGAGCCCCAATCTTAGTTTTGCGCGCTCTAACCTGTTTAAATGTTAAAATCAAAGGAGCTTACCCACTTCCTGGTTCACTGCCTAAGAATTCAGCATTTTGATTGGCTGCTTTGACAGCTTGTTGATGTCACAGCAGCTCATGTTAGGGATTCCCCATTAACTTGCGTTGATTTCAATTACGCATCGGAAAAGCCAAACTTCTCGCCCTAGAGATCGCAAGACCTTTGTGGGAAGCTTATTTCGGGGCCAGTGGCAAATGCCGCTGACCGCAAAATACGGCCTATATCAAATGAGTGTGACCAATTTAAACCCAGTTCTCTGAGTATGAACCCATAGCATAAAACTGGCCAAAATTCACTTGGCAGTCCCAGTTGGAGACTGAGAGAATACATGGATGGTTGGGGGGAGAGGGGAATTCGCAATAATATATTGGGACAAAGTCGGTGGAGCTTCACTTTGCATGTGACCCTGCTTATGGCAAGGCCAGCGTTTATTACCCATCCCTAGTTGCCCTTGAGAAGGTGGTTTTGAGCCGCCGCCTTGAACCGCTGCAGTCCGTGTGGTGGTGATGCTCCCACAGTGCTGTTAGGGAGGGAGTTCCAGGATTTTGACCCAGTGACGATGAAGGATCGGCGATATACTTCTAAGTCAGGATGGTGTGTGACTTGGAGGGGAACTTGGAGGTGGTGGTGTTCCCATGCGGCTGCTGCCCTTTTCCTTCTAGGTGGAAGAGGTCGCAGGTTTGGGAGGTGCTACCGAAGAAGCCTTGGCGAGTTGCTGCAGTGCATCTTGTAGATGGTACACACTGCAGCCACGGTGCGCCGGTGGTGGAGGGAGTGAATGTTTAAGGTGGTGGATGGGGTGCCAATCAAGCGGGCTGCTTTGTCCTGGGTGGTGTCGAGCTTCTCGAGTGTTGCTGGAGCTGCACTCATCCAGGCAAGTGGAGAGTATTCCATCACACTCCTTACTTGTGCCTTTATAGATGGTAGAAAGGCTTTGGGGAGTCAGGAGGTGAGACACTTGCCGCAGAATACCTAGCCGCTGACCTGCTCTTGTTGCCACAGTATTTATGTAGTTGTCCTGAGTGTCTTGATTTTTGCATTCAGTGATGGGTGTTCCATTCACCAGCACTGCTACTCTCACATTCATTAACATAAAGATATTACATAGCTACCATGAACCCTCCAGTACTTCATGCAATTTCTGAAACTGGTTAAGAATGAAGCTGTGGTGTTTGGCTTTCAGTTTGTTTCGTTTATCTGTCACATTAGGAACATGCATACCCTGCTGATGAGCTGATGCCACTGAGCTGTCGAGGAAGAGTTCGTGGATTAGAGCCAAGTCGTGGGGATGTTGATGATGCCTTAGGAAAGTATGTTCTAGAATTAAATTCTGTTGCCTGTGACTATTAAAATAGCAAACTGCGTAAGAATAGTGAGTGTGCTATACTCTTGTGCTTCACTTTATTGAGCTTTAAATGAAGGTTAATATATAAGTTAAATGTACCCATTAAATGTGTACACTACAAAAGTTTACCCTTCTATCTGTTATCTTCTGGGCAAAACGAGCCATCGGAAATAATGTTCTATATTTGGTGTGTAAATGTGTCTTGCGTGTACTGCCTTTGGTGGTACTTATCCCCAGTATTGCTGAATGACTGACTATAAACAGTATTTGGCAAAAACTTTACTCGGGATGTCCTGTAAATAACTTAATGTTGCTCAAAGTAACTGTTCTATTGCTGTCAGCTTTGGCTCAGTGGTAGCACTCTCACCTGAGTCAGAAAACCATGGGTTCAAGCCTCACTCCGAGACCTGTGCACATGATTTAGGTCAACCCTAGTAGTACTGAGGGAGCGCTGCACTGTTGCAGGTGCTGTTGGATGACGTGTTAAACTGAGGCCCCCCTCTGCTTTCTCGGGTGGATGTAAAAGATCCCATGATGGTATTCAAAGAAGAGCAGGGGCGTTCTCCTGTTGCCTTGGCCAACATTTATTCCTCAAACAGCATCACTAAAACACTATTTGATCATTTATCTCATTGCTGTTTTTGTGGCTTTGCTGTGTGCAAATTGGCTGCATATTTCCCTATGTTTGATCAATGACTACATTTCATTGCAAAAGCAATTCATTAGCTGTCAGTGTTTTGGGACATCCTGAGGTCATGAAAGGTGCTATATAATTGCAAGTTCTTATTAAATTTGGGTCATCTACACTAGTGAAGACTTTAAGCTGCTAAGAGTGTAAATGCTGCATGAACTCCATAGGACATATTAATAATGAAAAGAGTAGTCTTACAATTTATGTTGGATGAAGCAATATTAATTAGTTATTAAGTAATAATGGTCATTGATATTCAATCATGGCTTTCAAACCTTGTTCCTTAACCTTTAACTTTTAAGCCATTAACCCCAAAACTTTATTCTTTGCAAACAAATACTTGTACTGACAATAGAGGCTACCTTATTTTTGTCTGTTGGATTTGAATGTTCCTGACAGTAATCTGAGTGCAGAAAGAGCTTCTCATAATCCAGATTTAATTTACAAAGACCCACATATGATCAGGCAAGACAGATTCTTAAACTTGGTGTGGTTTCTCTTAATTTGGGTTAGACCTTTTGAAGATTTTGACTAGCAGATGCAGGTGAATAGAGTGTAAAATGCTTGCTTTCAGTCAAAAAGGCATTGAAGACCAAAAAAATTGAACGTGAATGTTTCCAATATCAAAGAAAATGTAATTTGCCAATTAAATTAGGAAATTTGACTTGCGGCCAAAATAATATCTGTTGACCATGCACTAAATTTTAGGTCTGAAAACCTTGGCTTCCACTGGGACTTTGTCTCCTCAAAGCAACGATATAGGTAAAAAAACGGGATGAGGTCCTAAAAGCTGAATATAGGGAGTTAGGAGGTAAATTTAAAAAATAGGACCTCAAAGGTAGTAATCTCAGGATTGCTACCAGTGCCACGTGCTAGTCAGAGTAGAAATAGAAGGATATTTCAGATGAATACGTGGCTAGAGGAATGGTGCAAGGGGGAGGGTTTCAAATTCCTGGGACATTGGAACCGGTTCTGGGGGAGGTGGGACCAGTACAAACTGGACGGTTTGCACCTGGGTGGGACCGGGACCGATGTCCCAGGGGGGGAGTTTGCTAGTGCTGTTGGGAGAGGGTTTAAACTAAAATGGCAGGGGGTTGGGAACCTCTGCAGGGAGACAGAGGAAAGGGAAGCAAGGATAGAAACAAAAGACAGGAAGGAGAAAAGCAAAAGTGGGAGGCAGAGAAATCAAGGGTGTAAATCAAACAGGACTACAGTAAATAATAATTCTAAAAGGACTAAGAGTGTTAAAAAAACAAGCTTGAAGGCTTTGTGTCTTAATGCGAGGAGCATTCGTAATAAGGTGGATGAATTAGCTGCGCAAATAGATGTAAACGGATATGATGTAATTGGAATTACGGAGACATGGCTCCAGGGTGACCAAGGCTGGGAATTCAACATCCAGAGGTATTCAATATTCAGGAAGGGGGCACGGTGGCATAGTGGTTAGCACTGTTGCCTCACAGCGCCAGGGACCCGGGTTCAAATCTGGCCTCGGGCGACTGTCTGTGTGGAGTTTGCACATTCTCCCCGTGTTTGCGTGGGTTTCCTCCGGGTGCTCCGGTTTCCTCCCACAGTCCAAAGATGTGCGGGTTAGGTTGATTTGGCTATGATAAAAATTGACCCTTAGTGTTAGGGGATTAAATACGTGGGGTTACGGGGATAGGGTGGGATATGTGTCGGTGCAGGCTCGATGGGCAGAAATGGCCTCTATCTGCACTGTAGGGATTCTGTGATTCTGTGACAGGCAAAAAGGAAAAGAAGGTGGGGTAGCATTGCTGGTTAAAGAGGAGATTAACACAATAGTAAGGAAGGATATTAGTTCTGATGATGTGGAATCTGTATGGGTAGAGCTGAGAAATACCAAGGGGCAGAAAACATTAGTGGGAGTTGTATACAGACCCCCAAACAGTAATGCTGAGGTTGGGGATGGCATTAAATGGGAAATTAGAGACGCGTGCAATAAGGGCACAGCAGTTATCATGGGTGACTTTAATCTACATATAGATTGGGCTAACCAAATTAGTAACAATACTTTGGAGGAGGAAGTTTACAAAGACTATTAACCCCGACTGAGATTTGTTGAGTGTTGATTAAAACAGGGCCCTGGGCTGGTATAGAATCCATTTGCATCATACAGGATATCATGTTTTACAGGAGTCTAGCTAAAGTTTTAGCTTATTTATATTGCAATTTAAGAAAATGAAGGTTCACTAACAGCTGAAGAAGATAGCTGAAAGTTTAAAATAAAACACAATTGAAATTTTTTATCCATGCTAAACTATTTTTTCACCTTTATCATTTTAATTATGTTTTCATTTCCAGGTTTTCACTCACTCTTATTGATACATTAGATACACTTGTTGTAAGTATTGTAACTTGTTCTGTTTTCATGGTGGGGGAGGGGAAAGGGAAGCGGTTTGCTCCATGCTTGTTGTCTCTGACCAATTTAGATTTTTTTTCAGTTGAAGCCAATACATGAAACTATCGGGCTGCTGGCTTCTTTGAGTTCAGTGTAAACCAATAGCCAAATGCTACAATTATTGTTGGTACTGCAATATGTAACAGATTTTTGCAGTGAGATTTCACTAACCTTAATTCTTTTTGTGCTAATTGACAGAATTCATGCCAATAAATAATAAGCAATTAATTTAAATCTGAGTTCATTGGAAGATGTTTACAGTTATTTTTCCTTTTAGTTTCAGGAAGAAGTTTGGCTTTTTTAAGTTGGGTGGGGGGGAACTACATGGTTTGTTGCAATAAATCAATTCTTAATTTTAAATAATAAAAAGTGAGATGTTAAACTTGGGAATAATGCAAAAAAAGTCAAATAAATAAACAGATTATGCATTTATTAGTGTATTTTTTTTCTACAAGTTTTGATTTTATGTGTCTCCTTTTGCCATGTACATTCTCTCAAGCTGTCATTTCTGAAAATTAGATATAGTAGTATTTTCTATTTACTTCAAAGGTACTAAACAAGTTGGATGAATTTGAAGATGCAGTAAGAAAAGTGATACTGAATGTCCAATTCAATAATGATCTTGTGGTCTCGGTGTTTGAAACAAACATCCGTGTGTTGGGGTGAGTAAAGCTCTGCATAGATCACCATTTTTCTGAAATTGCAGAATTGGCCAGTTCTCGCAGTGACTTAATGCCTTCATTAAAGTGCTATCTTTCATAACACTTTCATAGAGTTATGACTCTATCTTTCATGCAGTGCATTTCTCAGCTTCTCTTTCTAAGGTCGTGTGGCAACTGAAAACCCGTTGCCACAGAGTGCTAAGAGAGACTGGTACCCGGGTTTCCTATTCAATGGTTTCCCAAACTTTTTAGCTATATGAGGGAGGAAAAATTCTTAGACAAGTCACCTTGGACTATTGTTACTCACCTTTTAGCCAGATCAAGAGGAGTTTTGGCAGAGGCCTGTGAATTGGCTGCCTCTCACCTTCAGGGTGTTTGTACTTTAAGATGGGGAGAGAAAAGGGACCTTGCAATCAACTGTGTAACAGCAATTCATAAATACAGCCTTTAACAGCACCACTTTGAATCATTGAATAACAGGTCACTAAGTGTGCCAGCATATATTTTTTTGAAGAGGAAACAAATGACTGACTCGATGGCAGAGCACATTGATGTCCTCACATGCTACATCACGAAAAGTGTTAGTGTGGCTTCACAATTTCTGCACAATATGCTCCTGATCTCAAACAGTTCATTGGAGGAGGAATGAAGCAAAGGCTTGCAACCTTTCCCAAAGTTGGCTAAAGCTACTCCAGTACACTTCATTGTGCTTAGCTACAGACTGATCTTGACAGGGAGAACCTTTTTATTCAGTCTAAAATGTGACACAAGAAACAAATTAAAAAGGAAGCATCAAAACAATTGAGTAGCGAATTTCATGGAAGCAATTTAGCAGCATTTTGTATGGTTCTAATACAGTTTTGGTTGAGCAAACATTAAGGGGGGGGAAATTGGGTTGCTCTGCGACGCTAATGGGGCACAAAGTCCCTAGCGAAATTCAACGGGAGGTTAGCGGCGGTGGTGGCCGGTAGCGCCCCACGGTGCTGCGCCTCCGGCGAGATGTTATTGCCGTGCGCAGTGCCCCACTTGCGCCCTGGCCGCAAACTTCGGTCACGCCTCCTGATCTACCGCCAGACGATATGTCCGACAGTGTCAGGGTGGTGTTTTTGCAGCCGCAGCGGCAATAATTAAAGGGCAGGTGCGGGGTGGCCATTTTTTAGGGGCCGCCTGCCAGCACCTGCCCACTTTCACCACCACCTGTGGGGTGCCGGCCGCGATCGGTCAGCCCAGCACTCCTCTTGAGTGCCGGGCTCTTTTGCCGGCACCTCACCCCCTGGTGGTCAAGCAGGGCCCCGGTGCGTGCTGCGCTAGGCCCCTCCCCTTTAATCAGGGGAGGGAGGCCTGTAATACCGCGACGACGCGCGTGGTGCTGTTGCACGTAGCCCCGTGATATTGAATGGTAGCGCCCCAGGAGGGAGGGGGAGCGCTTCCAGTAGTTTAATTTACAGCGTGGGGTGCTAACTGTTTCGGGGTGCTAAAAGTAGCGTCCCGGCGAAGCTAGCGCCCCAAAGGGTTAGTAACATGTGGTCTTTAAAGGAAACTTGAACTCTGCCAAGTATGAAAGGAAACATTGGGGGAGAATTTTCAGTCTGAGGCGTGCCGCCGACCCGCGAAACCAAGCCAAACCTACCTCCATGGGTTCAGGCTGCGGAGAGTGCCGGTCTCTGGACTCCAGGCGAATGTCAACGTAAAGGCACATGGATCCCAGGGACGCAGGTGGTTCGGAAGTGTCCCTGGGCTCACGTGGGCCCAGTCTGCCAATCACCAAGGAGGATTACATTGCAGTCATTTACGAAGGGAATCCCCTAATGATATGCAATGGAATCTCCAAATAATTAAACAATTTACACAATTCTAATAAATATAAATGTACTGAATTTGAATTTTATTCAGAAGTCCCTTCATTGCACCAACCTCAATGTAATTTTTTGATAAATAATTTTAAACCGCTTAATCCAGGCCAACATTTGCATAAACTAATTTAAAGTGTGTGTGCATAATTTTTTATTTTTAAATATTTTATTTAAGGCATATATATACCCTTGCGCTAATGAAAGCAGGCCCTATGTCTGCTTTTACCAGCCCTAAGAGTTTTGTTTGCAATTGCTGGGCAGTTGTTAGGCAAATAGCCCAACTCTGCGCCAGCAATACTGCGGTTAGGCAAATAGCCCAACTCTGCGCCAGCAATACCGCGGTTAGGCAAATAGCCCAACTCTGCACCAGCAATACTGCGGTTTGGATGATCCTGTCAACACGTACGTTGACAGACTGCAAGTTCCGGATTTCGCGCATGCAAAGTTGTGGTACCATTCTAATGGATTACGACAGCGTATGCTGTCAGGGAGACTGCAAATTCTGGCCCATTATTGTGCAATGACCCGTTATTACAAGACTGTAACTCAATTTCTTTATTACTTGTTATTAAGAGTATTTACTTCTGCTGCAGTGGGTTGTTGGGAGGCCACGTGATGGCAACCATGTTGAAAAACCATGGGAAGAAGATGCATTGGTATAAAGATGAACTCCTATACATGGCTAAAGACGTAGGATATCGACTTCTGCCAGCCTTTAACACCACAAGTGGACTACCGTACCCCAGAGTAAGTACATAGAAAAATCTGAATACCTTTTTTTTAAATTAAAAGCACCCAGGTGTAAATATGATGAGCTTTGTCAGGTTTCATACCACAGGTAGTAAGGCAAATAGCGAGACAAAGCAAGCATCTATTTTACACTTGTCTTGCTTTTTATTGCCCATATTCTTTGATGGGCTGAATCTTGGTACACCACTGATACCACAGAAAATATACTTTTTAAAGCATTTGTGATGCTGCGGTCATAACAGTTAGTGAAAAGCTTTAAAAATTATTTTTAATTATAGGTAAATCTGAAGTATGGAATCTTGAGCCCTCTGTCCCGAACAGGCACAGAATCCGACACCTGTACAGCCTGTGCTGGAACCATGATTCTGGAATTTGCAGCTCTCAGCCGCCTGACCGGTGAATCTATTTTTGAGGTAATGCAAGTTTATTAAAGTGCTGAATTAATTTTGAATTATTTTATTGGAGTCATTAGTAAAGTAGTATTTCATTTTTGCACAAACCATATCTGATTCCTGTTTGAATCTTGGACCTATGTTCAGTGTTTACTGACTGATGCTGACTCCTAGTGGCTTGGGGATCCAGATGACTGAATTGCCCCAAATTGCATGTTTCAGGATTTGTACAATCTCCTATTTTATTACAAATCATGTGCATATGTGCGGTGATCAATTATTCCCCCACCTATAAACTCTGCTTCACCTGAAATCTGCTCTATTCTGACTCCCCATGGGAGATTGACTAGCTCTAATCTATTTTGATTCAATGGAGTGAGTTCAGTTTCAAGAGATTTTTGAAGCTGATACCTTCAATTTTCTCCCCCACTCTCCCAAATAATCCCTCGTACATGTTCATTTGATTATAAGCATCCATAGACTGTACTTGGTCTAATAATTTCAAGAGCGTACAAAAGTGTATTTCATCTTATCCTCATGTTTATTGACACAAATATTTTCATTGCTCTGAATAACTTTGAACTTTTGATGGCACTTTGTTTCTGAGCTGCCTCCAATGATTCTCTCAAACTTTATGGTTTGTTTAAAATTTTGTAGGTCTCTTGCTGTTTTGCCCTTCTGTTACTTTTTGATCTGCATGTTATTTTTCTTCTATATCGCTCTTCTTAAACGTCTTGAGACGTCTTGCTGCGTAAAAAGAAAGACTTGCATTTATATAGCGCCTTTCACGACCACCGGACGTCCCAAAGCGCTTTACAGCCAATTCAGTACTTTTTGAAGTGTAGTCACTGTTGTAATGTAGGAAACACAGCAGCCAATTTGTGCACAGCAAGCTCCCAATGATCAGATTTAGTGATGTTGGTTGAGGGATAAATATTGGCCAGCACACTGGGGATAACTCCCCTGCTCTTCTTCGAAATAGTGCCATGGGATCTTTTATGTCCACTTGAGTGAGCAGACGGGGCCTCGGTTTAACTGCACCTCCAGCAGCACTCCCTCAGTACTGCACTGGAGTGTCAACCTAGATTTTTTGTGCTCGAGTCTCTGGAGTGGGACTTGAACCCGCAATCTTTTAACTCAGAGGTGAGAGAGCTGACACTGCGCAATATAAATGTATTTTGTTTTTTGAACCTGTGCTGTGTTGACAATATTCCATAACCTTGAGGGTTTTCAGCAAAATTGCACTCTTCCTGAACACCGCTACAGAATGATTAATTTCTAGCTGCAAATCAACTTCAAAGATCCTGCTATAAATAACATGGATCTATTCTAATTGTAGATCAGAATAAAATTTTGCCCTCTGGGTGAAATAAAGCATGTTCTCTGCAGTTCAATTAGACTATACATTTGCAGATTTTCTTCCAGTTTTTAATGAGGTAAATATCAGAACATATATTAGACATGTAATTTGGTACCTCCCTCCACAGGAATGAACTACAGGGCAGCCTTCAGTATAGAACTGCGGATTACATGCACTTTATCCAAACCAGAATAGAAAATAATCACTTGGGCTGAAAGTATAAACTGGCCACAAATTGCCTTCATTTCTGGTTTACTGACCAGATCATTTAGTGAAGTTGTGGTACATACTGAAACATTTGAAAACCCAATGGAGCTAGAATTTGAAGGCAATGTTGTTGATCCACTATAGTCCTGGCAAAGATCATGATTGGCAGGGATGGAAGAGTATGTGGGAAACTGGATGTTGGCTCATGTTGTATTGGCTGGTAATCTGTGTTAGTGAGGTTTGGGGTAGATTGAGAAATGCTGCAAGGCATTAATAACTCTCTTTTGATTTTGGCTTCATTCATTCCCATTGATAATTGAGGGTGGGGTGCTCACAAGAATATAATCTAGACTACTTGGTGCTGCACCACGTGGAGCCTAAGTATTGGCTGTTCAAATTGTTGTAGCTAGAACATCTGCAGGACCCATATTTTCTGAGGAGCCAGCTGCACCACAGCATATTTTCTCATCCCTTGTAAGAACTGTATTCCCCTTGTGCTGTGTTGGATATCCTGTCCTCCAAGCAGTACATAACCAGGTATGGGGCTGGGTCTGTGAATGAGGCGAGGAGATATAAGAGACCAGCCTTTGTGCTTGTAGTCTCTCAGGATTGAAACAACCAGAATGCATGCAATCATAAATGCACCCCTCATGTACTGCTCTTTCAAAAAGGGACGGCTCTTACTAATTTTGTGATCTTTCATTGTGTGATTTTTGAGTTGCCCTCTCTCATTCTGCTGCATATGGTCATGAGCATCAGCTTCCATATTTCTCACTATTCTTCTTTTGTTTGTGTCTTAAATTTTTTCCCCCTGTGTTTTCGAGTGGTGTTCGGGGACTCTTGGAGACAGGAGTATGTGAAGAATAGCTTATGGAAACAAATCTAAGGGGGCCAGTTTGCACTATAGTTTGGGAAGTTGCAGTTGCCTTGAACACTGGGATTCTTTTGTGCTAAGCTGCTACTTATATTTGTGTCTCTTGTCCATTTCACAGTAGTTGGTAATCCTTTTTTCCCTTGTAGGAATATGCACGGAGAGCAATGGATTTCCTGTGGGAGAAAAGGCAGAGAGGCAGTGACCTTGTGGGGACAGTGATTAACATCCACAATGGTGACTGGATCAGGCGGGGTAAGCATAATGCATTATCTCTTTTTTGTCTCCGGGCTACAGATGCTAATTGCAGTTCAATTCTTTTGCACGATGTAAATATCGCATAAATTATTTGTATTACTAAGGAAATGAGGGGTGCACCCTTTCAACACACGCACATCTTTCACAGCCCAACTGTACTTCGCAAACGTTAAGAGTTGTGTTGCTATAACCTGCTCTACACCCTGTCCCTTCCTCTGCAACACTCACCTAAATGTCAGTATAACACTTAAGGCATCAAAGGAAAATATCTGGACCATCTGTAATAAATGTTGCAGCTCCATCCACTTATCTCCCTCACCGGCTTTAAAACCCGACTTTAAATATATTTTAAAAATCAGTAATATAGTCAGTTGCATTATTTTAGTTACTCAACCAAAAATGATCTTCGTTTTGGTCTCCAGATCAATGAACAGAGTGACATCAATACATTTACTTAGTAAAAAGCCAAAGCTTAATACGTCAACAACAGTTTGACATAGTTATTATATTACCTATTGGAATACCAAATATCTGTTTGCCAGTAAACTGGCTAGCAGGAATCTATGTGGATATACCCTGAGTTAACTTTACCTGGCTATAGAAAACCTTTCTAGCCTGCAGTTATACTACCACTTGCATTTTGATACAAAGTGGCCTCGGATGTGCATTAATGGGAAAATACTAGTATAACTTTACCAAAAGCAAAATACTGTGGATGCTGGAAATCTGAAATAAAAACAAAAAATGCTGGAAATACTCGGTGTAACTTTACAGCCTGACTCCCAAGTGAACCAACACCAAGTGGGGTGAGACCCACCCTCTGGGAGGCGGTCTCCGACCAGGTGAAGTATAACTATAGTAGATATACAGAAGCATTTTAATATTGCTCAGATGTTCTGTTATCCCTGGTCACTTTATAAAATTGCTTTTCAATATTTTCATGTTGGGAGAAACTACATATGCTCTCCCAACATTGTAAATTAGCAGATATGTTGAAGTATGGGTGTGCACAGCTCCTTTGTCACTGTTGTAATCACTTCTGTATTACTGATGTGCTCCAGTTAACAATCAATAATACCAATTCATATTTTTCCAACCACTTTTGAGTTGTTACTAACAGATTCCATTGTATTCTAAGACAGTGGAGTGGGTGCTGGAATAGACTCGTACTACGAATATTTGTTGAAGGCCTACATCCTGCTGGGAGATGATGTGTATTTGGAGAGATTTAATACAGTAAGTCTTGTACTGTATATTTGTTTCCTTTTTTAAAGGTATTCGGTCCTATGATCTTGCGATCTGTTACTGTGTGGCCGAGAGACATGGAGAGTTAGTGTAGCAAGTGACACGTCGGAGATAAGACTTGGGCTCCTGTACTGACCCCAAATCAGCTGGATTTGTGCTGACTGTGAGCAGAGACCAGGCACTTTACACTGCACAGATAATTGGTAACTGTAAGGCATTGACCAAAGGCCTTCAAGTGGATCATGTCTCTATCCTCTGGCTAAGGAATAACGTGTGTCCCACAGGGACCTAAAAGGGATTGGAAAATTTTACAAACTAACAGAGATCCCATGGCTTTGTACACAGTGAGTTGGAAGAGTGTCACGGTACGTGTTGCAGGATGTAAGTATGACACTTGCACAAAGTAGGTAGTATATGCAAGACACGTACCAAGTAGGAAGGTGACCGACTAACAAAACTCACCAGTTCTGTTTTCACTGGTTAACATTACATCTGAAGCATAATATTGTACTATATGAAGAAAAGCATGGAGTTCTCCAGGTGGGCTGGCGGATATCCGTCCTTCAACCAACAGTAGTAATAATGGAATAGACGGGTACAACACATTATTGCAATGAACAGTTGCAATATGCCCCAAAACATTTTAGTGAGTCACCAATTTGGATTGCCCATTTAATGGAACAGGCTTATTCCAAATGTATTAATGCAAGAAAAGTTGGCCTTCTGCCAAAATTTATTGTTCAGATAAAAGCAATGGCAATTGATCCAAGGGGCTGCCCCAAATTCTTAAATAAAAATAGCAGTTATTAAATGCAATGGGAGTTCCCCATAATGTTTTAGCAAAATAAAAGCCTTGGCCATCGGAATGGCAATGTAATTCAATAGGTTTTGCCAAATGTATTAATTATATAAAAGCAAAGGGCATGGCGTTCCCCAAATGTATTAATTAAATAAAAGCAGAGGCCATTCAATACAATGAGCTTCCCCCAAAATGTATTAATGAAAGAAAAGCAACAGCAATTATAGAATCTTAGAATCATAGAAATTTACAGCACAGAAGGAGGCTTTTCAGCCTGTTGTCTCTGTGCTGGAATGTTGAATATTCTCTTGGTGCAGTCAGCATTGTAATAGTCCGTGAATTAACATGAAAACCACATGAAATGAATTTGCTTTCCATTCAGATTCTGTGTATTTCTTTTTAATGCCTACTGTTATCCCTAAATTTTACGTTGCCCATTATTCATTCAATATATTTGCGTTACGCTTGGCGTTTTAGAATTTTTACTGATATTTGTTTACTAGAGAGGGAGGAATAATTCGAACTAACACAATGCTGTGTGATTGGTTCGGTTTGTATGTGACTGACTGACTGACTGACTTCCATTTTTAAATTTGAAAAGATGGATATTCAAAATCCAGGCAGCCCCACTAACTTCTTTGAGATATAAAAAAAAGGTGGTCCTGTTTAAATTAAGGCGTCAACTTAGAACTTCATTGAGAGAAGGAACAGATTCCGTTTGGAAATTGTGAAAGAGGGAAAAGTTGTTTTGAATTCCCAGGAAGCAGTTTAGATTAATTGGACTCCTAGAATTGTAAGAAATTCCAGAAAAAGAAAGTGTTTCATTTAAAAGTTATCTTGGTTCTTAAGAGTTTCAATCTCATCTCATTATTTTGTCCACTTGAGTTTGGTGGAAGGATGTCTGCTATATACAAATGTATTTTTATCTGTATATATGTATTATTCAACTTCAGTTAAATAAATTTGCTAATGGCTTCAAACCTATAATAAGGTTTAAAAGTATGATGCTCTATTTACTCATTGAAGATTAGATAAATCTTATAAAGGCACAGGATAAATCCAGGAGCTTAAAAAATATGAACCAACAGGATTTTCTGTTTAGCTATGGGTAGAAAAGGCTCAAAAATGTAGCCCGAGCCAAGGAGGAACTTGGTGACCTGAGCAGAATAGGCCAATGGAAAGCTGCTATGTGGGTGGGGGTTGGGCATGAGCAGAATAGGCCAATGGAAAGCTGCTATGTGGGTGGGGGTTGGGCATGAGCAGAATAGGTCAATGGAAAGCTGCTATGTGGGTGGGGGTTGGGCATGAGCAGAATAGGCCAATGGAAAGCTGCTATGTGGTTGGGGGTTGGCGAATTATGAAAAAAAAATGTTTAAAAACACCGGTAATAACTAAGCGTGACCAAATTATGACAACGGAATTTGTGACACATGAGAAACAGGAAGTGTGAGCTAGACGCAAGACTTCTAATATACAGTATTATAGATATAGATGAAGCGCTGAGTACAATGTTTTAAACAGATCTTCGATTTCACTCTCTGAGCGAAACTTAAATGTGAAGACTTTATAAAGTGAACATTTCTACTTTTATTCTGTTTTCATCTAGCATTACGCAGCCATTATGAAGTACATTAGTCAGCCTCCTCTCCTTCTCGATGTTCATATGCATAACCCTACAATTAATGCCAGAAAATGGATGGACTCACTTCTTGCCTTTTTTCCGGGCTTACAGGTAGAGAATGTTTTTTTTGCTTGAGGTCATTAGTGTAAATGGAGCTAATGTAAAAAATTCATTATAGTTTGAGAAACAACATATCTTAAATTGTGCACTTTCTTTTAAGAAAATCTCACTTTGCTGATGGTTCCAATTTATAGGATTTAGTCTACTTAAATATTCTTATGCCAGCCTTCAAAGAAAAGTACATACATGACACAAAATTGAAGATATCTTGATTTTCTTGAGTCCGTTCCATGAAGACCTGCCATCCACTTGCACCCATAAGCTCTAATATACAAAATTGTGTTCTGCAACAGCTCCATTTATTTTGTTAAATCATGATTGGCACCTCAGACTGGCCTGGAAGTTGATCCTGAAACTGAGTAGATGATAGTACCCAGTTTTAAATGAATACAGGCGATCCAGGATGCATGTCCTCAGACCAGGAGCAGATGCAGGTAGAAACTCATAAGTAGATCTCCATGAGTGACAAAACGAAATATATTTCATACAAAATAGAAGATGCCTTACTTGTTTTTTTACACACATATGAAGGGAGGTTTTTTGAAGTGAACACACTTGACGTAAGAAAACTACTAGGCACTTGGTCTGAGTATTAAACAAGGCTTTAATCAACTGTTTTTCAACTTGGAGATCTAGTTGTGTCCTTCACTAGTTCCTGTTAAAGAATGTCCTGAGCAAGCTGGGCCCATGCCTGAGTATTTATACTCTCCCTGGACAGCGCCACCAGCAGGCCGCCCAGTGTTACTTCATAAGTCATTTCCACATGAATGACAAGATTCATGTCAACACTTCTCCCAGCTTTTCCTTCTAATTTTAAAGAGTTCATCCTAAAACCAAAGGTTTACAGGGCAGAAGGTCACTCAGATCATCATATCTCTGCTGGCTCTTTCCCAGAACAATCCAAACCTAATCCCACTGCCCTACTCTCTTGTATAGTCCTGCAGCATTCTCTGATTCAAACATTTACCTAAATTTCTTTAGCAGAAAGTTGTTGGAACATGGAATTCTTTACCACAGGAAGTAGTTGGGGTAAAGATCAATTACAGTGAGGAGCACATTTATACTTATTTTTATCACACAACTGATTCTTATTACTTGGCCTTTTTCTTATTTAAGTGCAGCAACTTTTCTTTTGTTACTGTGTTTAAAGTATTGAATGACACACCTTTGGTATAATAAAATCAGTGGCTCATGTTTTTAAATATTTTAGATTCATTTGCATTATTTTTTGCCAGTTCTGAATCTGCGAGGGTCACATGAAACTGAGTGTGAAGGCAAGTTGCAATATTCAGTGTTGAAGAAAAACCTAAAATCCCTTTTGTACAAATCATAAAATTTATAAATCACTTCTGATGCTTGTAAAACTAAACCTAAAAATCTGACTAGGATGTCGTGTTTTGCATCCAATTCCTATTTCAGACTTCTGTCGTTCCTTTACTCAACCAAATTACAACCAACTTAAAACAATAACCAATATCACAATTTCATGTCGCAGAAATTCTTCTCCTACGTTGAAAATCGTGGATCAGAATAAGTGAAAAACAATTTGAGGAAAACTAAATTCCATTTCTTCTGCTTATGCATTTAGGTATCTTTATCCAAATGACACAATGAACACACATCTCCAATATATTTTGTCTTTAGGTACTAAAAGGGGACTTGCAACCTGCAATAGAAACTCATGAAATGTTATACCAGGTTACACAGCGACACAAATTTCTACCAGAGGTAAGGAGATTGATGAAGTTCATTGTACAAATAGGTTTTCGTATTAATGCATAAAGCTTACTCTAGTGAGTTAAAATCCTGCTATCCTTTTTTTTAAATTTCAAAATCGCTTCCATTCTCCCCTCCCCACTACCTTCTGCTCTTGGGTAACTGCAAACGAGATCAAATTTCCTGTAATATATGAATTTTCAGATGTTTCCCCCTTGTTTATGACTTATTCACTTGTGTTTCTTCTTAAACTAAAATGTTTTGTTAAATCACTGCGTAGAAAGTTTTTAAAATGTTTACTGCAATGTTCTTTTTACATGCCACTAGTAGTCTTTAGCACACTAAACTTTAATGACAATATAAAGCAGCAACATCTAGACTGCCGTTCTCTTAATCGTAATTATTATTGCACAATCTTTCACAAGCTGTTAAGATCAGCCTTTTCTTTGGAAGATGAGAATTGATCTTGGTGCTCAAGTCCATATTTTGATAAGCCAGTCAACTATTTTGTTTCAAGAGTTTTAAAGAAATCCCGGTATACAGTAAATAGTAAGTCAACATTTCAAATTCATAACGGTTGGGAATGCACATGCAATGAGGATAGTTCTTCAATTCCTTTTATTGTTGTGCTTTTCCTGGGTGTATTCACCTGGGCTATTGTTTATGCAGCAGCTGTGTGGAGGCAGGCATTTTCTTGACATCCAGCTTACTTTGCTGACGTTTTCTGACTTGTGCAACTTGTGTCCCATTGAGCAATGTGGAATATCGCTTCGATTGCATCTCAGCTCCTGTGCCATTTTAGATTTGTGCCATGGTGGTTCTTGTGGCCATGCTTGTTTCTCATCATGACTTGCAGGTGTGCTATGCCAACGTTTTTTTAAATTTTGAAGGTGTTGTAGTGTTCAAGAAAATGGGCAAAATGCAGACAGCCATATTTTGTGAAAAGAGCTGTGGTGACTGAGGGGAACATAAGAACATAAGAAATAGGAGCAGGAGTAGGCCAATCGGCCCCTCGAGCCTGCTCCACCATTCAATAAGATCATGGCTGATCTGATCCTAACCTCAAATCTTCTATCACTCTGCATCCACCCGAACCCATGTGATCTCCCGGGAGAGGCGCAAAACCAGATAAAGACCCAATGGCCAATTTGGGAGAAAAAAATCTGGGAAATTCCTCTCCGACCCATCTAGGCGATCGAAATTCTTCCAGGAGATCACTCTGTCCCTATATTTTCTACAGTACTTACCTTCTGTAAAGGCGATCTCCACCCCAGCCAGGAACAGGAATAAAACCATCTCCTGAAATCTAACACAGAATTAGAACACAGTAGGAGCAGAACAAGGCTACACGGCCCCTGGGCCCACTCCACTACCCACAGGGCCATGACCATTCCGAACCTAGACTCATGTCCAATTTCCTGCCCGCTCCCCGTAACCCTTAGTTTCCTAGAAGTAAAGGGAATTATCTATTTCTGTTTTAAATTTATTTAATGATGTAGCTTCCACAGCTTTCTGGGGCAGCAAATTCCACAAACCTACCACCCTCTGAGTGAAGAAGTTTCTCCTCATCTCAGTTTTGAAAGCGCAGCCCCTTATTCTAAGATTATGCCCCCTAGTTTTAGTTTCACCCATCATTGGGAACATCCTCACCGCATCCACCCGATCAAGCCCCTTCACAATCTTATATGTTTCAATAAGGTCGCCTCTCTTCTGAACTCCAATGAGTAGAGTCCCAATCTACTCAACCTCTCCTCATATGACCACCCCCATTTGAGAGGCGAGAGAGTGTTTTAAAAAGATCTGGCGGTGAAATGGCTTTTCCATTGAGTGCATGTCATTTCTAAAACTGCCAAATGATCACCAATTCCTTAGAGGAGTACTTGATGAAGTTTCACACTTATCTGTCGTCTTATGGTGCACTCTCCTGTTATTTGTACTTGGGCCTCTGAGTGAGGGACAGAGGATAAAGATGTTGAGGAAAATACTGATTGGGGTCAGTTGTTTGTCCTATTGTAGATGGTAAATGAGAAATGAACCTGTGCTGTCATGCTTTTGTAAACGTTTTTTTATTCCCATTATGTACAGTATAGACTCCATTTCCATTTAAAAACTGGATTCTTTTCTATAATTAGTATATTCTGCAGTGGTACATAGTCTACAACAACTTGAATGTATATAGAGCATTTAACATTGGAGAACACCCCAAGGCACTTCAGAAAAGAGGAAGAGAACAGAAGCTGAGCCTTTGTGGGAGATCTAGGAAGATGACTGAAAGCTTGGTTGAAGAGCTGGGTTTTGAGCAGGCTATTAAAGATGGGGAGGGAGGTAGAGAGGCCGAGAGGTTTAAGCAGGAAGTTCCAGAGAGTAGAGCCGAGGCAGTTGAAGGGGGTACGAAGGAGGTCAAAGTCAAAAAAGGAAGGCACGGGAGAGGAGACAAGACTGGAGTTTTAGGGTGGGGCAGCGCCATGGAGGGATTTTACATCAGGACAAGGATTTTAAATTTGACGCGTTGGGAGACAGGAAGTCATGGTAAGTCAGCGATGACATGGATGATGGTTGATCAGGGCTTAATGCAGGACAAGATGTGGACAGTGGTGTTTTGGATGACTTGGGAGTTTATGTAGGGTGGCAGGTGGGAAGTTGGCATAGAGAACATTGGAGGAATCGATTGTAGAGGTGGACAAGGCTGGATAATGGTTTTGGCATTTGTGGAGGTGGAGCAGTCTTGGATGGCCAATATTGTGAAGGTGGAAGTAAGCCGTCTTGGTGATGGATAGGATTTGGGTCTTCAAGCCCAACTCTGAGTCAGTCGGACAACCAAGATTACATACAATCTGCATATGCATCCAGGAAGTAGGGTGAAGTTGGCAGCAAGGATGCATAGTTTTTGCAGGGGTTGGAAACAGTGACTTCATTCTTCCTGATAAATTGCAGCAAATTCTGGCTCATTCATGACTTAATATTAGGCAGTCAGTCTGGTAGCACATCTCCAAAGCAGTTAAGAGAATTGGTGGAGGTAGAGCTCACTCACGTATAAGATTTTATTTTGCTTCCCAGTGGTGTAGCTTATGATTTAAATATGTTTAACTTCTTTATATTTTCATAGGCTTTTACTACAGAGTTTGCAGTCCACTGGGCTCAACATCCTTTGCGACCAGAATTCATTGAGAGCACTTATTTCCTTTATAAGGTTAGTAAGCCCCATATACCACAAATTCCTGGTGTAGAATTTAAAAGTAGCCAAAACATTCTGTGGCCAAAAAAGCAGAAATTCTGTATCCTGTCAGATTTATTATCTGGTACCATTTACACTCAGTTCCTTTTGCCTAAAATCTCTAATAGCTGTTACTCTTCATTTCTCCCTTGCTATTTTTAAATCTTTCATATTTTCACTCCTGTCTGCAGACAGCCTGTAAAGCAGAGAATACCGCCATACCAACATGACCACCTTGTACATCTCATGTCTTTCTTTACTAGGTGTAAGATTTACCAGCTAATAATCAGAAAATTTGATGATGTGGCCATTGGTAACACGACTTCTCACTAACATTTCTCTTTATTTAACATTGCACATTTTTCCTAACCAATAATTATCATTTATTTGTTCCAGTGGTGGTATTAGAAGTTGTTTAAGCAGAATTGTTTTCCTCCAGTCTTTAAGGTATAAAATGCAGTTTCCCAGCTACCCTTCCTATCAATGCATCTAATCTGTTTTGTGTTTTTGTATTGTAATCAGGCCACCAAAGACCCTTATTATTTACACGTTGGTAAATCTGTTGTGGACAGTTTGAACCAGCATGCACGAGTGCCTTGTGGATTTGCTGCTGTGCAAGATGTTCGAACTGGCAATCATGAGGACAGGTACATTGGCACCAGGAGTGCAGTATAACTTGTAACATTTAGTGCAAAAATTCACCATGAGTCATTTGCTTTTTGGGGTCAGAATAGTCTGACTAACTGACCCTGTTACAGTGCATGGCAGTTCAAAGGATGAGATTGATTTTTAGTCCACTTTAAATTAAATAAAAGTCGCTAGTAGAAAAGTGCCATCATGTACTCTTGAAACAAATGAAGTATGGAAAATTAATCTTGATGGAACAACCTTTGAAGGTAGAACATTAATTTTAATGGCCATGATCTCATTGAATGGTGGAACAGACTCGAGGGGCTAAACAGCCTACTCCTGTTCATATGTAGAGATAGCTTATCCCTTGACTCAATTTATACAGGGCCGTGGGGGGGAGGGAATATACATTGTATAGCACAAATCCAAGGGTGAATTCCTCTTTTTTAATAAAAATGGGGTAAATATCTGTTTTCCTCCATAATAAATGTCTTGGAATAGAAAGCATATTCTCAAAAAATGCATGTTTTAGTTACATGTTACAATGACTTTTTGGGGCCATTAATTGAGAGAAAAATAGGCATTCTCTTTTAGGCCCCGTTTGTTCACCTTAAGTTCTTCGGGTTTTTTTTCAAATCAACTAATATAAACAGCCATAAAATCTTGACCATCAACAGTAAATATTTGCTGCTTTTTTGCAGATTCTTGTTGAGCCTGGTTCTCAATATCTCAGTAGAACAAACCAAATACAATTGAACAAAGTGAATATGGATGAAGTTGCACAGGCTTCAGAGCTTTTCTTTATTTTCCATTGTTTAACCAAGATTCTTTCAAATAGAAATAGAGTAATTTCCTTCTGATCAAAACTTCCATGTCTTGCCCCCCCCCCCCCCCCCCCCCCATAACACGCAGATGTGCATGGTAAAGTTTGACATTGGCATTTGCCTGGCGTGAACAGGTGATGCAAATCTCTAACTGGACTTAATTCTCGGCAAACTGAATGCATCTGTTAGGCAGGTAAAGTAATAAACTCTGCGATTGTATTCAGTCTGGACATGCTTGTCCCAAACTGAATGAGATTATTCTCTCAGCTACACCAATGGAATGTTGGTGTACTTTGAAGCAGTGAATAATTTGCCATCAACAATCTGAAATCTAGTATTGTATGTTTTTTTTTTACATGGAAATTTTGAATAGCTGGCATTAAAGCTACGGGAATGTATGAAATACTGTTCTGTATATTCGATTAGCCAATTGTTTTTATTTTTTCAGGATGGATTCATTCTTTCTGGCTGAAATGTTCAAGTACCTCTACTTGCTGTTTGCTGAAAAGAGTGAGCTGCCCTTTAACATTGATGATTATGTTTTTACCACCGAGGCTCATTTACTGCCTCTTGCATTAGCCACGGTCTGTCGAACGTGCAGTAAGAATATAACGGTAGGTCGTCATGGTGTCATTGCCTTTTTTAGCACTGTATTAAACCATCTACATGTCGTATGTTCTTGTACCTCGGTACTTATTGAAATTGTTCCGACTTTGGCCTGTAAGTTGGATCCTGCCCGATCTGAATTGGATCGCTGCACACTCCTAATGAGGCTGGCAGCAGGGCCACTGCAGATTTTTCCACCGGCCTCATTAGTTTAGCACCAGCAAGCTTCAGGTGCCAGTTACAACCCTCTGGGGCTCGACAAGGTAGATGCAGAGAGGATGTTTCCCCTTGTGGGGAAATCTAGAACGTGGGGGCACAGTTTTAGAATAAAGGGTTTTTAGAACTGAGATGAGGAATTTCTTCTGAGGGTCGTAAATCTGTGGAATTCTCTGCCCCAGAGAGCTGTGGAGGCTGGGTCATTAAATACTTTTAAAGTGGAGATAGACAGATTTTTGCAAGATAAGGGAGTGACGGGTTATGGGGAGCGGGCGGGGAATTGGCTTTGAGCCCAAGGTCAACCATGATCTTATTGAATGGCGGAGCAGGCTCAAGGGGCCAAGTGGCCTATTCCTGCTCCTATTTCTTATGTTCCTATGTTTCTCAACCCCTGAGGCAGTTAGATTGGCCGGCTGGGACGCCGTCAGAGGACCTAAGGTGAGTCTGTGGGGGAGAGACAATTGAGAGGGGGGCGAGCAATGGCTGGCACTGGCCTGCAGTTTTAATGTTCCTGCTCCTCCCGGCTCCATATTCAGGTACTTTTTTTTTTACACTTGCCTTTTTGATGGCGGCCTCCAGTGGTCCCTTTTAAAGTCTGAGAAATTGGTGGCTTGGGGTGGGAGGGATGGTTCTTTCACTCATACATACCTCAGATTGTTTGGCAGAAGAGCAGCATAGATAGTGTCTATTTCCTAACCCCTCCACAGAGTATAGTGGGGCAGGGGAATTGAGAGTGAAGAGGTGTTTAACGTGAGGTGATAATCATGGGGAAAATGAATCAAACTAAACTGTATCAGTGTGTACAGTGCACAGAATTACAGAGGGTAAAACCAACCCTCCGTATCGGAAACCAGCTGCTTGAAGTATGGTCTAATTTATCTTCATATAGTCCATACAAGCAGCTCAATGTTTATTGTAAAACAAACATTTCAGGGCATCAGGAACACAAGAGTGTTGAGGTGGAGCTTGGAGTATCTAACTGGGGAAACCTTGGGAAATTGATTTGAGAGCGTCGGGTACACCAAAGGATGGGGAAATGTTGTCAGTCTGGTGAAACATCTACTTGCATTTGGTGAGAAATTGAAATATGCATAATCCTGAGAATGTTTCCAATAATAGATGGGAATGAACAGCATATGTGTGGCTTCTATATATGAATAAAGATACTTTTTAAAAAAAAAAAAGTTATTTTTAGTCCATTTAGTTTCAAGAAATGAATTTGGTCAAATGGTGTGACTGTTTCAAAGCATGTAGTTTTTCAGCCATTCAGCACAAATGTAATTTCACTGTTCACATGTTGTAGCCATAACTTGCAATATAAAGTGTTCTACATAAACAATTTCATTCAATTTATCCTGTTTTTTTCCTTTTACCCAGAGTATGGAATTGGAAAACAAAGGCGGCGGCATCCTTTCCCATACGTGCCCCAGTGCTCAAACCTTGTTTCCAAATAACCCATCCTATGCACGGAAAATAAGAGAAACCTACAGAGATATAGTTCCAGATGCAAGCCAATGGACCTCCACAGAAAGGTATGTTCTTTCTACAGGTTTTGCAATTTAATCATATGAAACACATGGTTTGTGTTATTGACAAGTGTTCGCAGTCAACCTCCTTCCTCCTCTAGTTCACAACAACACGTTTCAAGTAAGCACGAGACACTTCATAGTGTAGCATACGGAACAGACTTTATTGATGCACAGTACAGATGATCAACCTATAACTATATAGAGTGGCTTTTTGGTTTCTGTATCTTTCGAGCTCTCCAAAGAAATGCTGAAGACCATGCTCCTTTGTGCACCATATTTTGGCTACATCAAAGATAAATGACATAGATAAGACTGCACGACCTATCTATTCCCAAATCATTTGAAGACCGACTATTCATGTTAAACACTTGTAGTTGTTTACTTAAAAGCTACTTCCCTTAAACAAGACTTCTTGACGTAACAGTTACTAACCTCTTTGAAGAATAAGCTTTACCAACTGTTATTCCTCTACACTATAGCTCATAAATACCTCTACCTATATTTTATTACCCTAGAGTTACACTTTAATCACTCATTACTGACGTCATTACTCACACTTATTTCTTTGCTCAAGCACTTTACATATCAGAAGACAAGCTATGCATTCCTTTCATGACACTTCAAAATCATCCTGTTTATATTAGACAGTCTGCTGCTCTAAGATACAAAGAAGTTTGACTGTTAAACTTAACTCTCCAAGATGTCCAACATGCATCTCTCCAGGATGTCCAACAAGTAAAACACTTTTTTAATGCATTAATATCTTTATTGAAATAACGTAGAAAAGAATTTTGTACACATGTTGAAAGCATTTGTGCAGTAATATTCAGAGACCCTTCTTTCAAGCAATTAACATTGAAGAGGTTCTGTTGTTTTTAATATGATATCCTCACAGAATTTTTAAAAAAATGTTTAACCCTGTATAAGGGATGTGGGCTATAGTTTTGCACACCCCTGACCTACAAGATAGAAAACCGCATGTGCAACAATATCTATGAAGTTGGCATCTGCACTTCCAGGTTTGCTGGGTTGGAGGAAGGGGTTGTTTCACTCGTCTTTGTACAGTTAGATTGATCGCTACACCACTATGGCAAGAATCAAACCGAATAGACGCCTCCCATTGATTGGGCGGAGGGGGCTGTTGGAAACAGTCTTTCCCTTGGTTACTGTCCCAGTTAGTTTTTAGTGCAGCATTTTCAGAAGAATGGCACTGTACCCTCTGAGCCATAGTATGTGCTTGGAATTGGGATACACAATGACAAGATCGTATAGAGCAAAACAATCTGGTAATGCTTTTGAGAACTATATCCTAACATACCTGCCTCATTTATGGTTTGAGATTATTGTGAAATTTGCATTCATAAAGAATATTCTGACCTTGTTGCACATGACCAAGTAACCTGATTGTAAGAGCTGGTCACTGCTATCTCTCATCTGTCAAGTATGCCTTGGACAACAAGATTAAAGTAAATTTACAGGAAACTTTTTTTATCCGGCACCAACGGGACCGGCATCGTGCCGGTTTATCAAAAAGTCCGGATTACAGAGAGGTATAGCAAAAGGTAGGAGAGCTCCGTACACAGCAACAAATCCAGGCTTCCACAGGTGCAGGAACTCCAACCACAAGATCCAAGCGTCCCTGTTGCTTAGTAACAGGTGTAGGAACCCGGCCACAGATCCAGGAACAGGCCACTAATATGAAGTAAAACTTACCTGAACCTACTCCTGAATTTTGCTGGTTAACAGAGATTTCCGGTTAATTAGGTCATCTAGGGAGGTGTTCTGATGATTTCCCCATAAAAAATCTTGAATTGGGGCTGCTGTTCCAAAGCTCCCAGCGTCCAATTGCACAGTAGCATTGGTGGAGATTGGGGAAGTTGTTGTCTGCCTGTTCTTTCAACCCAACAATTTTTAAAAGGATGGAACACAAGTGTGAATGGACATTATTGTACTTTTAGCACTGTGATATATACGTGCATCTCAGTTTTTTAAAAATGCAATGTTGATGGATCCAAAATGTGTGCAATTACATGCACTGAGAGACCTGACCCATTGTAATCTGCAGTATAAACTGAGGAAGCTCTTGAGCTCACCCAGAATGCTCATTTGTTTAAAGAAAGAGAACTGGAGTTGAAGAATCCATCTTTACTGTCCAATTTTCAGTCATCACATATGCAATCCGGGCTCTCTCTCTCTCTCAAAACTAGATGGATTGTTCCCTAATCCGAGATGTATCCTTGCAACCCTCGCGTCCATGGCCTCTGGTTCATTGTAATTCCTAATAGTCACCTCATGAATATTAAATGTATTTGCCTTTTTTTTTGGTCAGTTGGTTGCCTGACGTGGAAACCTATATTATAGCCTTGTTTAACAGTCCCTAACCCAAGCTACTGGTAACGCCAAGGCAGTAGAGTTTCTATTTGTTACATATGGAATGCACACGCTGTCCCTGTAAGAATGCAACCCACTTACCCAAGTACAGCAAGCTTAAGCACAGATTGACCAGACTCTCAGATTCAGGAACATGTATATGCAGGGGTGCTGTTGACGTTTAATGAGCTAAAACTGTGCAGCTTAGCAACACTTGTAAACGTCCCTTTGTTATGTATGGCCCTGTGATTATGCTTATTTTGGCTTCTTACATTAATCACCAAGCTGTATTGGCACCTTTTTGAAATATATTTTCCAGACGTTCAACAACAACAGCTTATATATTTATATAGCGCCTTTAATGTAATAAAAATTTGACACCGAGCCATATAAGGAGATGTTAGGGTAGATGACCAAATCAATGGTCAATGAGGTAGGTTTTAAGAAGAGCCTTGAAGGAAAGAGAAGTGGAGAGACGGAGAGATTTAGGGAGGGAATTCCAGAGCTTCGGACCTAGGCAGCTGAAGGCACGAAGCAATAGGAAGTATTTTAAATATCACAAGGTGGCTTACTTAGATTTATGTTCAATGATATAGGTCCTGAAAAAGATCCCCTGAATATATACATGCAATTAATGTGTGTGGTTTTTTTTTCTTACATATGATTCTACTCTGTTACAGGGCAAAGTGTATGGAACCTTCCTGGCCTACAGCGCTCCCTTCACTTCAGGCAAAGGATTTTGTTTCTAGTGGCATGGAGCATGTGGAAATCCTGAAACAAATGGGGTTCACCGTAGTGTCAACAAATGATGGGCGTATCCAGCTGACACATACACCTGATCAGGTCAGTAGCTGGGATGGTGTTGGACAGAGAAGGAGAGAAATATTAACTGGGTTCAGCCTTGTAAAAGCAAGGATAATGCTGTTAATACAGTATCTGTTTTACATTGTTCTGTATTTGTATATTAGTCACTTTTACAATACGTTTTCTCTCTGCAATCTGGCCATGTTAATCCATGTGGATTAAGATGATGCATTTTTTTTTTAATGTAAATGTCACAACCTGGATAAACAGTACTATTTTGGTTTAATAGGCAGGGCACACCAGATTTTTCCTTCACTAAAATAGCTGATTGGTTAAGAAGAGTTGGGACTTGCAGTTAGAGTTTTGTTTTAAGTGGCTGGAACTGAAAATGTTCACCATTTAAACCACTTTTCCTTCCCTCTCTCAACACTTTTTTTCCAATTCTTCCCTGTGGGAAAGTGTCCTAGTACTTTACCCAAAATATAGATGAGATCCTGAATTTTCAGGGAGATAACTGTGCATGATAACCCACATTCTACCATTTTGTAGTGCAAATCATCAGTCACTCTTGAACCACACAATTAAATATATTTAGTGTAATTATTCTCGTAAAATTGAATTTTCATTTCCTTGCAAAATCTTCATTTTTTTCTAAAATAACTAAATAAAAGCCTATCAAATACTTCACTTTTTTAAGTTGCAGAACAGTATCTATAAAAACTGATATAAATACATTTTAGATTCATTAATTTTTATAAACTCATATAACCCATTATTAAGCTATGGATGCCTGTCTTGCCTACTTGAATTAATGAGTTTAGTGCATTTATGAATATGATTCCAAATTTGAGTAAATCTCAGGGTTCAGATGTGCCTCCTGTTTCAGGTTTGGATTGTGACCTGTTTCCTAGATAATGCAGTGACATTGTAACATTTCAACTCGAGGATTCAGTCGCTGGATCAATGTCATTTGTTTCCCCTGCACCTGATGTGTATTTGGAGTTGTTCTCCACAACAGCAGATATTCAAGAAATGCAACTGTGGTGAGGTTAACCCAACCTCCCTTGCACTCTGAAATTGGCCTTAAGCTGAATTGATAATAGATCACTTCCAGAGTGAGCTGGCAGCTAGAATAGCCTCACTTTGCAAATTAGAATGCTCTCAACTGCTTTTACATGCTCATTTGTCGAGGTGGATTGGATGGATGAAGGGAGGAAATGGAGCCTATAGAGAGGGGAAGGAGAATGGCCTGCCTGTTGAGTAACTGTTCAAATGTTCTGAGTGATGGGAGCATGTTAGAAACTGAAGGGGTTAAAAGTTAGATTAGCAGCTTAACTGACTAGCTGGCTGATGTAATAAAGGAGAAGTCTAGCAGAACAAAGACAGTTGCTGACAGTTGGAAAAAGCATATTACACGATGATTGGGGGAGTGAAAGAAAGCGAGGAGGCCATGCATTGAACAATGGGCCCGCCAATCAAGGACGTGCGGTCAATACTTGGAATGGAAGGAGAATAAATGAGATAAACAAGATGTGATTTGTGAAGATGTGGTTAAGTGTATGTAAATTGGATAAGAGCTAAAGAGTAGAACAATGGCAGATGTGGAAACAGGGCAAATCAGATAAACAAGATGTGTTTTGTGGAGATGTGATTAAGTGTACGTGACTTGAACAATTAATTGGCCAAGTCCCGAAGATGTGAAGGAAACGAGATGTAAGATTGTATATAAGCCAACTGCGCGAATGTAAAAATTAGACTCTCATCACAGCTGCGGCCGAGAGAGCCTCTCCCTGCACGTGCTTGAATAAAGGTCACTTGAAACTAGTACACACTCGTCTCCGTCTGCTTTGGGGCAGAGAGAAAACCCCCAACAGTAACTAATGTCAGATTCTGCAAGTGGTCTCTGCATATGCCCAAATGTAATGTAATTATTAACCCTTTTAGCTTCTGCTAACTGTTCATTGTATTTTATGTTCTACAGTTAGGAAGCAAGGAAAGATCTGCCTGTTTGTTATGCGTTACTTTCCATCTTGTACTTGATTACTATCTGATATTTTTCCTTGAGTGGATGATGCTGAAACTTCAGTAAAAGGCATCTATTTTAAAAATACAATATAAATGTCTGGTTTAATGACGTATGGCATGTCTTTCTCAGGCTGCAAGTTCACAAAATGGTCAGCACAGCCTAAAATTTATTGCAGAAATCATTGAACTGGCTCAAGCTCAGACGAAAGCAGAGATGGCATCATTTGCTGTACAGATCATATCTCCTCCATTTTTGGGACAAGTAGTTCTAGCTGCAGGTCCGGCTCATTTTGGAATGGATCTCACTAAACAGGAACACGGGGTGAGTTGCGTGTTCTTGCGATATAAATGTAAAAATAAGTGTTTGGAAGCGCAGCTAGTGGGTTTTTTGTTTTAAAAGGGAGAGAAAAGGGTTGTAGTGCAATTTGTGCAGAGCATAAAGCTGTACTGTCAGTCAGACAATCTTATTCTTGGTACTTAACTGGATTTGTCTGAACCGAATTGTGATTTTATTTTTTATTGACCATTGGGTTCTAAAACTGACGTGCTGAGTCATCAGTGTGGCCACTCAGTGGTCTGTAACTCACTTACTTTCGCATACAGTAAGTTTCATTCCTTGTTAGCTTAAACGTTTAATCATATCTTCATTAGATTTGAGAGCTGACTTCTTTCGGCCATCCATTTTATAACTAATGTGTGCAGCTTAATTGCTTTTTTTGTTTTGCTGAGGGTGAGACACATCCTCAGGCAGGTATATTACTTGCTCCTAGAAATCTACTGATGTACTTCCAAAAGTAGGAACTGTAAGAGTCCCCATGGTATTTCTCGATCCTATTTCTTTTTTATTCTTTCCTTCTTGGACAAAGTGCCTAAAGGACGTTCGTGTTTCCCTATAGAGGCCAGCCAAGTTTAAGAACTGATCACCTGCAGATCAGAGCCACAATCCTCTGTCACGTTGCTCCTTGCAATCACTTTATCTTCCTCTTTGGCAAGGCATCCAAAAATGCTGGAGAAACTCAGCAGGTCAGGGCAGCATCTGTGAAGAGAGAAACAGAGTTAACGTTTCAGGTCGATGACCTTTTGTCAGAACTGGATAAAAGCAGGAAATGGAACAGATTTTTAAGTAAGTGTAGTGGCTGGGAATTGGGGGAGGAGATGAAAGAACAAAAAGGAAGGCCTGTGATAGGATAGAAGGCGAGAGAGATTGAGAGAAGGAGATGGTAATGCCTTTTGCCTTGAATATCTCTCAATGCCTCTTAATCTCTCCTGCCTTCTATCCTATCACAGGCCTTCCCTTTTGTTCTTTCATCCCTTCATCCCCTCCCCCATTTCCCAGCCACTACACTTGCTTAAAAATCTGTTCCATTTCCTGCTTTTATCCAGTTCTGACGAAAGGTCATCGACCTGAAAATTAACTCTGTTTCTCTCTTCACAGATGCTGCCTGACCTGAGTTTCTCCAGCATTTTCTGTTTTTATTTCAGATTTCCAGCATCTGCAGTATTTCCTTTTTGTATCCATAAATGCTGAGTTGGCACTTCAGTAGCTGTTTTGTTCTTTTGTAGGTTAAAGGTAGCCTGACGAAAGCCATCCCGTACACCGCCTGCTTGGATGTAACTAACTCAGATGAGGTCCGTGGTAAAATTGTCCTCGCACAACGTGGAGACTGTATGTTTGCAAATAAGGCAAGGAATTTGCAAAAGGTTGGAGCCACTGGCGCTGTCATTATTGGTGAGTATTCTTGTTTATTTTGAATATAGATACATGTTGGCTTAATTACTTTTTATTTAAAGTGAAAGACTTGCTGTAGGTTCCTGGGACTAGGGACAGGGTCACTGGCAAGGCTTGGAAGCCTAAGCAGAGCCAGGCCTGGTTAGTACCTGGAGGGGTGACCATCAGGGAAGACCAGGTGCAGAAGGTCACGGAAGGAGCCCCGAGGAGGGGCGGTTGGTGAGAAGGTCACGGAAGGAGCCCCGGGAGGGGCGGCTGGTGAGCAGGCCCGGGCGTTGGGCTGAAGATTGTCGGACAGGAGGAATGGTGGAAATGGAATGGCGGCGCGCACAGACGCAGCGGCTTTGCTTCTCCCAGGACGGTGCTATTTACGTTAATGTTAATGTTATTTGTACTGGACTCATGGGAGCTTGCAAGATCACATTTCGTTGTTCATGTACTTGTGCATTGTACAATGACAAAGTTGAATTATTATTATTATTATTATAAAACGAAGACTTGACTTCACTGTAACTTTGTGTGTTCTCTTGAATAGAACTTTACAGAACCCAGAGGATTTGAGTACCTTTTCCTTTCAGAATGAATCACATGATGCTAGATTGTCTTTTTGATGCCTTTCGGGACATGTAGTAGCTATAAAATGTATTACACAAAGGGAATAGTGTAGAAAGGGTGTTTGTATATGTTTCCAAAAGCTAGATGGTGGTGAATTGTGTTTTATTTGTCGGAGTAGTTCATTTTGTCTATTCAATTATTTGATTCTTTGGCATTCCATTCTTCAGATAACGTGGAAGGTAGTAGCAGTGATGCCTCCCCTGCATTCCAGATGGCGGGTGATGGAGAGAACACCAGTGATATCACTATACCCCTCCTCTTCCTCTTCCACAAGGAAGGCACAATCCTACTGGGTGCTCTGAATGAAAACCAGAATGTGGATGTGCTGTTAATGGATAAATCCAAGCTGCTGGGGCAAGGTCTGTAATTTTTTTTATTTAGTTAATCCTTACCGGGATGAGCTTTTTTCTTGTATCATGTGTTTATAACTCAAGTCTTTTTAAATTTCTGTCTCTGGTTGTTAACCTGTTTTAAATTGTCAAAAGGCAGCCGAAAGGTCAAGGAGGAACAAAGAGCCATCGTCACAGTCATACAGGATGCCATTGGTTACGCTAGTGCTTTGGGTGGATTAGAAGTATGAACAGGCAGTAATATAGAGAAGGAACAGGCTAGAAATTGGTGAGAGTTTGAGAAAGCAGATAAGTCATGCAGGAGCTTTTTTAAGAAGGAGGATGATGGTAGTTTTATAAAGCCTGGGAACAATGCCAGAGGATGAAAGAAAGAAAGACTTGCATTTATATAGCGCCTTTCATGACCATCGGATGTCTCAAAGCGCTTTACAGCCAGTGAAGTACTTTTGAAGTGGAGTCACTGTTGTAATGTTGGGAAACGCGGCAGCCAATTTGCACACAGCAAGGTCCCACAAACAGCAATGCGATAATGACCAGAGAATCTGTTTTTGGTGACGTGGATTGAGGGATAAATATTGTCCAGGACGCTGGGGATAACTCCACTGCTCTTCTTCGAAATAGTGCCATGGGATCTTTTACCTCCACCTGAGAGAGCAGACGGGGCCTCGGTTTAACGTCTCATCCGAAAGATGGCACCTCCGACAGCGCAGCACTCCCTCAGCACTGCATTGGAGTGTCAGCCTAGCTTTATGTGCTCAAGTTCCTGGAATGGGACTTGAACCCATAACCTTCTGACTCAAGCGAGTGTGCTACCCAGTGAGCCACAGCTGACACTATCGGGGGCGGTTTCTAAAGTAGGCAAGCACGGGGCTGAGATGGGGAAGTTGGTTCAGAAGTTAGGTCAGAAGGGTACTTTTGAGAGAGTATGCAGTGTACTTTGTTAAGATGATAAGTTTGAGGGCGAGGATGGAGAATGTATAGTATATGGGTGAAGGGTTATGAGGAGCAGGGAAGTGGGGGTGATGGAGGATGCAGGGGCAACTGAGCAGTTGGTTCCTATTTTGGAAACAAAGTAGTCAAAAAGCTCAGTAATATTTGAAGTGTGGATTGAGAGCACGGGGGAGGGAGATCTAAGGAGGTGGTTTGTGGTGGAAGGGTGGAGTTATATTTTGTTCTTAAGATGGTTTGGTCAGAGAGACGTACACTTGGTACAACGTGAAATGGTCAAGCAAGGTCTGACCTTTGACAGAGTACAAATATGTCCTAATATGTTTAAGTTGAGTTTTCGTTGTGTTTCAAGTTGCTAGTTTATCCCCGAATAGAAATCATGTAACTCTTACTAGTTAGGGTTGTAATTCCATTGTTAAATTGCAATTTATTCCAGAAAGCAAAGATGAGGAAAAAACTATTGGAGAACTAACAATCCATATCCAAGTTGACTCTCTGGATGCACAGGTTGCCCAACTAGAACTTGGCATTAGCTCACAGAGCTGTCCAGGACCAGAGTCGGCGGAGCATGCAGATGAGAACGCAGACAGACTTCGAGAAGCACAAAGTCAGGAAGTTGCTGAACTTCCATCTGATGCAAAACAGGAAGTGATTGAAGACCACACATCTGTACCATTGGACTGGAGGGAAGAAGAAATGGATGCTTTTGAAGAAACCAACAAGGATGAGCTCTAAATACTGGTTTCTTTCCAAAAAAAAAAAAGGTTTCATCTTGTACAATTCTGTTTAAATTGAGAAGGATTGTGAATCTCAGATTTTTCAAAACTTTGCTGCTTATATTAAATCTGGAATTCCACCAGTTTTCTGGACAAGTCTTTTTAGGACTAAGGAAGTGAGCTATGATTTTTGGAAGGGAAATTGCATTGCCTTAACTGATGTACATATGCTTTTAATTTATTTTGAAGGTGATGGAGCTTTCCTAATACAGTGTATTTGAAGGTGACAAATCACCATGTTTTTAGAAGTTTTCTAAATACATAGGCAGAGCTGAATGGAATAATTTAGGAATCTGGAATTATGCCCGTCGTGCTACAATTATTGGGGACTGCAGTGTACAGAGTATCATCAGCATTTCACAGATGGTGCTCACTGCAGTGAGTATTTTGAAGATAGCTTCCTCTATAGCAATGCAATGAATTTTAGCCTAAAGAATTGTCTATCACGATGCAATAGGAATGAGATATTTAAAGTAACTTCTGTTACTGCTGCTATCCATTTTATGCACACTGGTAGTAAACATGCGTATCAGAATTGGAGAGTGGACCACATTTTTCAGAGTGATTTCAATTTGGGTTTAAGTTGCACCCACCGAAATTGACCTAGTTCAGCAAATCATCATTTCCCAACACTGGCAGTTGCATCAATGAAAACCTTTCCAGCTACCTATAATTTCTGTAACATTGACATGGTTTAAAATTGAACAGCATTTTAAGACTAGCAATAAATATTTAGTCAATCATTTCCATTTTAACTTTTTATAATGGTAGAGATGTACAAATATTGAAACTGGTGACCATGTAGATTGTGTACACGTTACTGAACAGATTGCGGGTCCTTTATACTAAAATGTTCATCCAATATCTACAGGTTTAAACTGTGTACAGGTAGTAGTGATTCATCTATCGGGGACTTTGAAGTATATTTGGTTTAAGGGCCTTTTTTTTTTCCCCAATGGACATGAAAGAAAGTCCAATGATGCTCTAATACTGAAGCTTATTAAAATTAAATGTTTGATACTATAAGAAAATGCAGTAAAATATGGAAATCTGTTGGCAATTTCTGATGATTTGAAATTGCATAACTAAACCTTTTCTTTGATTGGTGGGGTGGAGGGGAGTTTTTTTTTTTGTAAATCCATCTGACCAATCAAACTCTGGGAGCAGCCCCAAGTCCGAATCAGTGCAATTCTAAATGTTGGTTGTCACACAGCTAGAATTCAGCAAGGAAAGGCCAAAAAATACACAAGCTGGGAAAGAATCTGGTGCACGTTAACAGATCAAATCCGCATCAGCCAGGGAATGACCTACCTCCAAACAGCTTGTATAACACCAGATCTCGAGAGGTGTTGGTCATTTGCTGGGACATTTTAGGAGCAGCTTTAAAGAAACAAATTGATTTTTAAATCCCCACAAATGAGATGAAGGGAGGTGGAAGAGGCATTAAATTACAGCATTGAATGCACGCTTGCTTATCGGACCTTGTCGTATCAGTAACTTAAACAGTAACGCAATTTAACCAGACTTTATAAGTGAGTTTGCTCATTAGAACACTTTGTTCCATTATAAAATGAAGCGGTCAGCAAATGTATGGGTACAGATATACTGCCACGTTTACTTTGATGCAAAGTAGTTTCAGGTGTACATTGACAAAAAATGTATTTATAATTTGGATGTCTGGTCCTGATCCAACATCCAGTGCGTTAGATATGAAGCCTGTAGGAGCCATTACACCAGTATGAGTTTGCCTTGGCTGCCGTATAGCTCTACGGCAGTATAAAGCGGCATTTTAGAAGTCCATTGTAACTGCCTTTTAAAACTTTCCATCGAGTCTGTGTTAAGACAAAGCGACACTCTCACCTGTGTTTCAATAACAAAAATTAGTGGAGGAAGGAGCAGATCTTTGCGCTCATGTCAAAGCACACGTGCAGAGTTCCATTGTTCGACTGAGATTAGTGCACAACATAGCATCTGGCGGCTACCAGTCTCCAATCAGTAGCTGCACTTTCAATGCTGCTTATATTTCCGTGTGTATATTTTGTGCATGAAAATGCAGAAATCTCATGCTGGAACTTTATTTTAAATCAAGCCTGGACCATGGAGTCTTAAATCACATAGTAAAACAATGAGATCCAATTATCATTTCCTTTATTTTTTTTTAAAGGCAGGAATAAATGTTAGTTTTTAGGTTGAAATAGCAGTTGAAGCTTTGGCCCTTAAATTATTTTTTCTTCAGTATTCTTTACAGTAACCAACTCCTCAGGCAGGAGAATTAAGTATTCAAATGTAATGTTTACCAGCTATATAATCTTCAAAGTGATTTTTAATTTAAACTTATTTGTGTTATGAAATGTTATGATTTCCTCCTATGCATGCTGTATATGGTATATTAATGCAATTTTATTTTAAATGTTTATATGCAATATATTCTTAAATTTATAAGTGTAATTTTTAATAATTTGCTTTGGAGCTCAAGTTAAGAACTATGTTTACTAATTTCCAGAAGGAGAATTAACACTGCTTGTTTTCATCATATTTGTATTATTTCCTGTGAACAGCCACATTTTTTCCTGCAGTAATCCCTGCTTCTCCAGTAGAGGGGAGCTGGTGGGGAAAGAAGGGTGGGGATTTGGTCATCTTTATTGCCATGTATTCTGCTTCTTGGGCAATTGATTTTTATTTTAGTAATCACATTGCTTATTTGACTTTTTAATTGATGGTCATCATCACTGTGCTTCTATAACTTGTTTTGTTACGTGTAAATGCAGCCAGTACTGGGCTGCAGTTGCAATTTCCAATTTTAATATTTTTAGTTTCTTCTCTTTTAGTCGGGTGTAGCATTTTGATGGCTCTGCTGACTCTTTTACTTTAATATATATTAGCTTAAAATGTGCATTGTACAAATGGCATTCAACTAAATTTATTTCTAAGATGCAAGGTATATTCCCCAGGAATATCCGGTGGGCTATTCTAATCCATAAAGAGTAAAGGAAGTTTTTAATGATGCAATTTAATTCTTCAAATATATTGGCGGTGAAATTGATACCTACTGCAGGCCAGCCACTTATAATTAATAGCCTAGCACTATATACAGGAAACTTTGTGCTATCCGGCACCCACGGGACCGAGCTGCTGCCGTTGCCTAAAAAGCGCCGTACTCTCCAGAGTTAATGTTGAGAGATACGGAGATTCTTATCTCCGTATTTGACAACAAACACTGTTGCTTAGCAACAGCTTCTAAACACTTGGGTGTGGCCCTAAAGCTCTGTAGCTGAAGCTGTTGCTATAACTACAGACCTTGCACAGCTTGACTGTTCAAACAAAGCAAAAAAAACAAACAAAAAGAATAAAAAACGGCGGCTGATTTTTGCCGGTGGCTCCAGATTGCCGGATAGCTCACCTCCGGATAGCACAAAAGTTTCCTGTAATACTTGAAATCGGTTTATAGTGTTCATTATATATATTTTTTCAATTCTAGACCAGGAGCAGTTTGGAGGTAACAAACTGATGTGCATATTGAGATTAATTTACATGCAATACATAAACTTTTAATCTGCAGTGTTTGAGTATATCTAATTATCTATCTAGTTTAGGAGTGCACATTCAAAGTATGTACAATGAATGGGTTATGCAGATGACCTAGTTATATTATTTTGCCAAGAATATTATTGGCCATTCTCATACAGCAATATTATTTCTGCATTAAAGCATTTTGAGGTTGTGTTTTTGATAGGATTCATACCACTTTTATTTTTGGACAGAAAACCTGTTAAAAGCACTGTTCCTAAATGTATGGCTTTTTTTTTTACAGTCTAGATAAATGTATCTAGTGCAGTTTGTAGTGCCAAAATGAATTGACTTGTTAACATAGTATTTTAGGCTTAGTTTAGAATAACTTATTTACTCTTAAAGAAAAGAAAAAACTTGCATTTATATAGATCCTTTCACGACCTCAGGATGTCCCAAAGCTCTTTACAGCCAATTAAGGATTTTTTTTATAGTTACTGTTGTAATGTAGGAAATGCAGTAGCTAATTTGCACACAGCAGGGTCCCACAAACAGCAATGAGAATTTTTTTTTACTTCATTCGCTGGCAAAGCCAGCATTTATTGCCCATCCATAGTTACCCTTCAGAAGGAGCTGGTGAGCCTCCTCCTTAAACCGATGCAGTCCATGTGGTGAAGGTACTCCCACAATGCCATTGGGTAGGGAGTTTCAGGATTTTGACTGAGCAAGATAAAGGACCAGATAATTATTTTATTAGTGTTGGTTGAAGGATAACTCCTCTGCTCTTCAAATAGTGCCATAATTATGCCCACCTGAGAAGGCAGACCGCTCTGTTTTAACATCTCATCCGAAAGACTGTACCTCCAAAGTGTCAGCCTAGATTATATGCTCAAATCGCTGAAGGTGTCATCGAGTTATACAGCACAGAAAGAGGCCCTTCGGCCCACCGTGTCCGCGCCGGCCATCAAGCCCTGTCTATTCTAATCCCATTTTCCAGTACTTGGTCTGTAGCCTTGTATGTTATGGCGTTTCAGGTGCTCATCTAAATGCTTGAATGTTGAGGGTTCCTGCCTCTACCACCCTTTCAGGCAGTGAGGTAGGACTTGAACTCTCACCCTTCTGATTCTGAGGTGAGAGTGCCTCTAAGCCAAGGCTGACATCTAAATCTTGTACGTAATTAGTTTACTGTTATCTTGGCCAGTTTGAACAAAAACATTAAATTTGTAGGTGAATAGGAGATAAAGTAGGTGCTCAGTCTGGTTGAGTATACTGGCTGGAAAACTATATTTAAGTTGCTCTTGTACATTTTTTTTTGGGGGGGGGGGGGGGAAAGAGTATTTTTGAATGATGGAAACTGCCTTTTTGAATGTTTGGACATTAATCGCTTTCTATGAAGGAAAGAAGCCCTTGCCTCCAGTGGGACATGGTTCTAGTAAATCCGAGACTCTGGAGTGGTCAGAAAATGCTGTAATTGCACATTTATTAATGTAATTTCAAAGATAAATAAGTTAGGTCCTGACTCTTTGTAATTGAGTAGAACTCACATTTGGCATTAATAAGATTCATTGTGTTGAGATTAAAATATTAAATGAGATTGTGTCTTTTATGCTGTAGCTACAATTCCAATGTGCATTTTTATGGTGTTGGAATTGTGCTGTTTGACAGCTTATATAACACTTATTTCAGCACTTTTCCCATTAGTTAAGAGAAGTTATGAATACTGGGGAATTTGAAAGGGATATTGAGTGCCTTGATACATAAGGAGAGGAACTGTGTAAAGTTGAAATTGCAACTACTTTATAGTGTTGCAACACAATCATTGTAAAAACCGTCAAGTAGATGAAATATTTTATTGTTATGTTTGCAACACAAGTGCTAATTCAAGCATAAATGAAAGGAATGCCACTCTGAGATCATTGTAAGGCTCACTTTGCACATTTTAGAAACATGAGTGGACAAATCCACAATAGAAATTGCCTTTGTCTTGCTGAAAGCTTGAAGACCACAACTTTACATCTATCCAGGGAAAGGCATGTATTACCCAGTGATTTTTTTTTTTTTAACGGTTTCATTTTGGTGAATCATTCAGCACACTAATCAGTTGTCATTGTACTGTTTGAGTTTAAATTGCCATTTGTGAAATGTTTTGTCAAGGCTTTAATAGTGCACCTTTTTTATGCATAACCACACTCATTTGGCTGTAAAACCAATTTGACTAGCATACCTTAACAAGCATTTAAACAAGTTTATCACCCTTCCATCTCATGCTAGCTTTCTTTGCTGCCCCATACTTTTTTCCTGAGAGATTCTCAACCTCCTATTAAGCCTGAGAATTGTGAGGACATAATACTCTGTAATGGATCTAAAGTCAGTATGATGTTTCCAAGTTTTGTTATTAAAATATATTAATTAAAATAAGCATGCTATTTCCACATGTCTTTTTGAACTCAACAAAACTGGATTTCTTTTGCCTATTCATAGAAAATGGGCAAATAAAATTAGCCACAAGCAACTTTTTATATTAAAAAAAAACTGATTTATATTTTAATAGCTTCAAAAAAGTAATAATTGGCACAATAAATAATGGCAATCTAACAGCTTAAAAACTAAAATAACCTGAGTACAGACATTTAACTTTTCAAAATCCTAATGGGAACTCTGAGTGTAAAATTGAATGGTTAATGGGTAAGACTGCAAAACTTTTAAGTGTTGTACCGTAGTTATTTACTACTGTAATTGTGGCTGAATTATATAAAATAAACTTGTCTGTTTTTATATAACTGTCTAAATTTCAAAGTGCATTTTCAGGGGAGTCAAATCAGATTTCAATGTGGCAGTGAATCTATGAATGCTTTAATCTATATATGATGCCTCGTGGTCATTTTAATTTTGATTGAGGTATATTGACAGTAAAAAGTGTGCACAAATAATGAACTTTTATAAATGCTTTGTTTTTACTGTCTTGATGCTGAGTGGTGAAATGTACAATACTAAATAATATCCAGTCACAGTGGAACTGATTTTTTTTTTTAATTGGAGGGTTAGGGTGTTTTTCATGTAAACTACAGACCAATTATGAGACGCACTTGCCAGTATTGTATCAGTGTTGACATATGACCACCTCCTTCTCAGGACAGAATTGTTTAATTACTCTCTCCAAAATGGTGCTTTCAACATTGTACAAGGTCAAGAAATATTGTTCGTTTACATTCTTTAATTGTACCTCATTTTGGAACATTCGACATTGATAAGCGAGATGCAGGATGAAAAATGAAGAGACAGTATTGGTTATTGACCTACCTGGGCTATAATTGAAAAACAGAACACTTCTGAAACCTGTCCAAGATGTAATCTGCAACTTTGTATATCAAGAAAGATCTGGATGCCATGTTAAATATTGCATTAAAAAAAATCCAAACACCTTTTTAAAGTGCAGGCAAAAGCTAAAAACTGAGGAACAATGCAAGTGTGTTTGAATCTTTTTTGCGGCAACCAGGGTAGTTCACATGGAATCCAGTACTGTCTCAATGCTTTAATAGTCAAATGTGTTTTATAAATCTCATGTACTCTTTTTAACTATTATTAGATGTGAGCTACAGGTGTTGTATAGCTGTCAATTCATGATGGACAAATTTAATGCATCTACACTCTATTTGTAATTGTATAGTACAAGCTTGGCAGGGCCAATACAAATTTGTCAAAGAAACCTATATATGTGTTTTGTGCATTATTTTTTTAATTCTATGCAACGCTGGGTGAATGTGGTGTTTGGGCTTGTGTGCTGACTCTTTGATTAATTGCTGGAAGAATAGTATTGCCCTTGATGGAGCTTTAGGTAATTTATTTCAAAGTTTTGCATCCTTGATTTGAAGGTGGTCACATTTCAGCAAGGTGTGGCTTCCAGAACAATAGAATCCTGAGCTTAACTCGCTTGATGGCCTAATGGTGGTATAGTCTGCTGTACTGACCAGCAGGTCACCTGTTCAATTCCTGGTCTGTGCTAAGTTGATAGCTTTCAGCCACACAGCTGAATATCGTTTTTTCACTTACCCGGGGAGGCGAACCCCGAGGGGCTCTCGCTCCTGGTGGGAAGCAGCCGGGCGCAACCCGCTCCGTGGACAGTGGCAGGTGGGGAGTTTGACTGGGGCGGTCCACCTGTCCCACTGTAACGCAGGTGTCCTAAGGCGAGCTCGGAGGACAGAAACCTCCCGTGGAGCAGAAGGGCAAAAGTTCGCTTGATCTTGATTTATCAGTATGAATACAGACCGCGAAAGCGGGGAAGAGCTGGGAAGTGGGATTAGGCTGGATAGCTCTTTGTTGGCCGGCACGGACACGATGGACCAAAATGGCCTCCTTCCGTGCTGTAACTTTCTATGATTCTACAGCAGTGCTCCTAGGATGGAGAATAAAAATCAGCAAAATTTCTATTTTCTATCCAGTGACCCTTGTTGAAAAATGCATGTACATAAAATGTTGGTTGATAGCAGGATGAGCTGTGATGCCTTCGTAGTTTAATAGCCTGTTCGCATTGACTGTTGAGGCTCTCCGTGAAGACTGAGCAAGGAATGAGTTGCTGGATACCCAGCAAGTGTCGCTGCCTGGAGGAGAGAAAATTGGGGGGGGAAATAAAAATCAGCTGCAGCTGTTTCATATGTTGGCTATGGAGACTTTGACCAACTGGCAAAAGGCACTTGCATAACCGAACCGGCAGCAGTTACTCGTGGCCTTAGTTGGGAAGTGCTGAATTGAATGCAGTAACTGCTCTAAATTTATATAGTTTGTGCCAAAAGAGTGACTAAATGTTCTTGGCATGATCATTGGTTGCAGATTGGAAGATATTTTGTTTCTCTGGTGCAATCATGGCAGAGCTTCATAGGCATACATGTACAACTACAGTGGGGAGAAATAGGAAAAAATAGCAAAGTGAGGGAAAGAGAGAGAGATCCTGCTCCCATAGATGTACGTTGTATATGTTTGGAGGTTGTTGTACGTGCATATATTTCCTTTGTATCCCCCTCCATGCAGGTTTTGCTCCTCTTGTGTCCAAATCCCTACCCAGCTCACCTGACCTGTATTTCGAAATATATCTGCTCAGCACTCCTGCTCGAATTCTCCCATAACCAAGGCCCACTTAACTGTCATGAAATGAACAATATTTAATGTAGATCATCAGGCGTACTTACAATTTGTGGTGCATGTGGGGTTTCATCTTGTGCCAAGTCCAAAATGAGATTGGCGGGGTGGGATGAGATGCATCTGCTTTTGATCAAAATTCATTGAAAATCTTTATTCATAGAATGATACAGCACAGCAGGAGGCTCATCATGCCTGTGCTGGCTCTTTGAAAGAGCTACCAATTAGTCCCACTCCCTGTTCTTTCTCCATAGCCCTGCATTTTTTCCCCTTCAAGTAATTATCCAATTTTCTTTTTTGAAAGTTATTATTGAATCTGCTTCCACCACCCTTTCAAGCAGTGCATTCCGGATCACAGCTTTTATTTTTATTCGTTCATGGGATGTGGGCGTCGCTGGCAAGGCCAGCATTTATTGCCCATCCCTAATTGCCCTTTAACTGCGTTTTAAAAAAATTTAAAAAAAATGTTTTCCTCATGTTGCCTCTGGTTCTTTTGCCAATGACCTTAAATCTGGTTACTGACCCTTCTGTTGCTGGAAACCGTTTCTCTTTCTTTACTCTCATCAAATCTCCCTTAACCACCTCTGCTTTGGAGAACGACCCCAATTCCTCTAGTCTCTCCTCATGACTGAAGTCTTTCATCCCTGGTTAGTTAGTTCGAGGTTGGTGGGGGAATTCAGAGGCTGAAGTAAAGAACTGAGTTTGTGCAGGTGGTTGGACAGGATTCCAGAAATTGGGTGGGGCGAGTAGGGAAGCGTGTGTGTATTTATAAGTTTGCTGCTTACAACCCTGACTTGAATGATCCTATGGTGAATTAAGTATAGGTTTGAACACTTCAATTGACATTAGATTTTTTTGGGGGGGGGGGGGGGGGGGAAGGAAATTAATTAATTTACTACTTTTTCCCTCCAAGAAATACATCAGCTACTGGGAAAAAACAAGTTGTAAAATGTAAATGAAAATAATTCCAACATGGCACATAAAGAATAGTTTTCAATAAAATTGATGTTTTTTTCCTTTTTTTTTAGATAAAAACATAAGTGTTTATTGTAGACTCATACTGAAAATTACAGCAAATGAAGTGTAATAATTCAAAGTTTTGAACTCTATAGTCACGATTAGAATGATCTCAGACCCTCCTTGGGAAAAATACTTGTGTCGTCAACACTTGTATCTCCCTTCAGGTTTATTTTCTCCAACACAGTAAAGTAATGTTGTTTATAGCTGGAACTGTGTCCCATTGCCCAGTGTGTCATAACTTTGTTCAGATCTTATAGGTTGATACTCGGGCTATTTTTTGAATTGTGTTCTTTTTGGGCGGAGGTTGAGGGGAAGGGGGTGTTTCTGTGTTTGACATGCATGGTACTTAGCAACCTAGAAAACTAGCAAAAGCTTGTCATCACATTTCATAATTTCCTGAGCATTTTTCCGACCAAAAGAATTTGGAAATAAGACTTTAATTCATTTAAGGGTTGTGTTTTAAAGCAACGTGTATTTATACTAGATTTTTTTTTAAATAAAGGTGCCAAGTCAAAAATGGTTAAAATGCAAATAAGCTGGGCTTTGAGGTCGTTTCCCCAAAGATTGTAAGCAATAACAAACCATTAGCTTGTCTTGGTAATCAATAAACATCTCTCACCCATTGTATTCGGAGGACCTTGGTCCTAGGTGCTTAGACAGTGTTGTCTAGCTTAGGCCCTTTGGTTGTTGAGGTAGATTTTACATTTTTTTTAAATACTCCCGTCACTCCAGGATTTTTAAAACTGAAAGCTGTGAAAACCAGTTCATCCAAGGCTGTGAGCTCGGTAAGGTGCAATGAAGACTCCAAGGTCAGTCAGATTTTTAAAGAGAAAGCTATGAAGGCAAGCTTTCATCAGGCCAAGAAGGCTAGAATGCAAAAGGAATTAGAGGTTATCTTGTTTAAATTGAACAAGACAACCCAGTGATGTGGGGAAGTGTAGCATATTCATTATTTTACATTATTATACAAGATAGGCTTATATTTGTTCGAGTTTAGAAGAATGAGAGGGGATCTCATTGAAACTTATAAAATTCTAACAGGACTAGACAGACTAGATGCAGGAAGGATGTTCCTGATGGTCGAGGAGTCCAGAACCAGGGGGTCACAGTCTAAGGATAAGGGGTAAGCCATTTAAGACTGAAATGAGGAGGAATTTCTTCACCCAGAGAGTGGTGAACCTGTAGAATTCTCTACCGCAGAAGGCAGTTGAGGCCAACTTATTAAATATATTCAAGAAGGAGTTAGATATATTTCTTAAGGCTAAAGGGATCAAGGAATATGGGGAGAAAGCAGGGACAGGGTACTGAATTTGGATGATCAGCCATGATCTCATTAAAAGGCGGAACAGGCTCGAGGGGCCGAATGGCCTACTCCTATCTTCTATGTTTCTATAAGTTATTCTGATTTGAAATGAGAGTCCGATCAGAACTGCTGCTCTTATTTTGAAATAAAGCAGTTTCAGGATTCTTATCTGGCTTTGTCTTACCAAATGTTTGCAATCTTTTTGAAGGTAAACAGAGAAGAGGTACACGTGGAAGTACATGCAAAAGCCACGGAATGTTAGTTCGGATCACAACAGGATATATTACTGCACCTTAAGCCTCTATAAAATTCAGATCATCTAAAACTCCAGCACCTGTATATTAACCTGCACCAAGTCCCCCTCACCTCGTGTTTGCTGACCTACATTGGCCTCCAGTCCACCAATGCTTTGAACTTAAAATTTTCATCCTCATCGAAATCCCTCCATGGCCTCACGCCTCCATATCTCTGTAACCTCTTCCAGCCCTTTAACCCCGCCAGAACTCCATTCTCCAACTGTGGTTCCCTAATGCATTCCCCCATTCCTTTTGCCCTATGCCTTCAGCTGCCTAAACCTGTCTGCCTCTCCAGATCTCTCCTCCTTTTAAGACTCTCCTTAAACCTACCTCTTTAACCAAGCTTTGTCACTCCTCCTAATATGCCCTCCTTTGGGTCGTTGTCTATTTTTATCTGATTACGTTCCTGTTAAGTGCCTTGGGATGTTTTCCTACATTAAGGGCACTTATATAAATGCCAGCTGTTATATAGTTAGTTAGCTCGTGGGCAGTTCAGGCACACCCGTGAATGTGAGATACTCAAACCTTTTACAGGAGTGACTAGCATCTGAGAGAATATCTAAGGCAAGTTCCTGAATTTGTGTCACTGATTAACAACTTCAAAAAAGCTGATTGCTCAAGAAAGGAGTTGATGGGGTTTATAGGGGATAGGGATACACAACATTCCTTCACTTGGACTGATGGAACAATAACTTCGATACAGGAAGGTGTGAAAGGAAAATCCAAATTTTGAAGAAACACAATTGGTGATGTTGTAGGAATCGTCAGATCCCTAGCTGAAATACTGAGGTCGAGTCAGTCCGATAATTAAACGAAGTTTAATGTAAACTAAAGAACAAACAATGGAATGCAGGAGAAACAATCAACAGGTCTTTTCTTAAGGCTGGCTTCACGAGGTCCGACTTGGGAACCTCCCAGCCTGACGTCACGACGTCATCACGTTTCCCGCCGTTCGGGACGTCACGTGACCAATGTGATGACGTCATCGCGCTGGTTCTGGAACTTACCGAGAACGGGTTATTTACAAACAGTAAACAAACATAGGTGCTGTAGCACTCTGTTAAAGGCAGTTATATAGTCATATACAGGAGTCCCTTGGTGGCTTTGCCACAATGTATTTATTTTAAGGGTCTGGGGGCCATTACCCACCAGAAAAATTTGAATCTTCACATTGAAGACAATAGATCCCATTCTTGTGACCGCCACAGGTTAAATATTAACCAGATTTTAAATGCGTTTTTGACACTAGGGTAAAATGTCGTGTGAGCCACTTTGCCACAATTCTATAGAGTCAAATTGCAGTCAAAGATGTTATTGAAACAGCAGCCAGCAGTTGATTAAGAGCAGCAGGATGGACTTGCACATTGATTTCTTTCCTTAGCAGTGTAACTGGTCTATTGTCCCAGTACAGGAAAACATAGATATGTACCTATTTTTTACCAATTAAAGTCATCAGGCTGAACAAGACTGCAACTTGGGCTTTAATTCAGCCCCACCTGAACTTCCATTCCCATTTATTCTCCATCACAAGGACCACCTATTCTGCCTCTGTAACATCTCCCACTTTCCACCCCTACTTCAAACCATCTGTCACTGAAACCCTCATATATGCCTTCATCACCTCCTGACTCAATTATTCAAATGCTGCTCTTGAGGGCGTGTCATGCTTCACCTTCCATCAAACTTCAGTTCATGCAAAACTGCTGCTCAAGTCCTAGCAGCCACATAGTCCTGCTTACCCATCTACATTGTCTCTCTCAGAATGACTGCTGGTTCCCCAGCACCTCAAAACTAAATTTCTTTAACCTTGTTTTAAAATCCCTCCATGGCCTTTGTAACCTCCAACAACCCACTCCTCCTGCCTTCTCTGTTCATCTGACACTGGCCTTGTGCATTTTTCCCCTCTTGTAATATGTGGGTAGAATAAATGAAGGACAGAGATGGGATGAGTTGCTTTATTAGGCCAGAGTGAACTAAATCATGTGATAATACATTACACTGCTTTCCCCTTTAATTTTTTTTTACATATTCCCCTCAAATACAGCAAAACCATGGTCCCACTTTTCCCAGCATTACATGTACCACATAAAAACTTCTGGCTTTTTTGTCTTTTAAATGAACTACAAATCCAGTTTATTAACAGGTTTGCAGAGCCTTCCTGATCTCCTTATAAAAGGTTTTGGTGTTGAACCAATTTTCGGGCTGTTTTGTTCTGGTTCTGAACTCAAAGAAGTAGGTACCACCACTCTGTTTCCCCATTTGATATAACCTTGTTCACAAGACAATTCAGTACGATGGTTATGGAATGGTTTCAATTCTCTGTCCATACACTGATCAGTCCATCCATTCAAGGTGTTTTCATACACTCTTTTCAGTACTAAGTCCTTTTGAGTCTCATCTGCAATCTCCATTGCATTCACGGGAAAGTCTTTGTCAACTGCACCTAGCGTGAAAATCTCACCTTCACTCCCAACACGAATACTCGTGGCAACCTGGATAAAGCATCTGCAATTCCGTTTTGCTTTGAAGTACGATATTCAATCGTGTAGTCATATTGTGACAACAACACTGCCCAACGTTGCATTCTTGATGCAACCATTGCAAGGATGGCAGATTTGGGCCCCAATATTGCTAGGAGCAGTTTGTGATCAGTTATTGGGGTAAACTTTCTGCCGATCAGGAACTGTTGAAATTTCTTGATTCCAAACACTATGGCGAGTGCTTCCTTTTCAATTTACACATAGTTTCTTTCACTCTTTGTGAGGGTTCGCGATGCGAATGCAATTGGTTTCTCTTGGCTTATGGCAGCTCCCACACCGTAGCTAGAAGCATCACACGCTAACTTAAGCTAACAGTCTGTGTCATAGTGCACAAGTAGAGCATCGCTGGAGAGACTTCTCTTATAAGTGTCGTAAGCTTCCTGTTGCGCTTTTGTCCACTTCCACTGGACATCCTTCTTGAGGAGCTCGTGCAATGGAGCTAACATTCCAAGGAAAGGTCTTGACTCAAACACGTTATGTGGCTTCGGAGTATTGGTGATGGCATCAACCTTTTCCTTAACTGGATGCAAGCCATTTGCATCAACTTTCAGACCAAGGTACACAACCTCGGGCTACACAAAAGCACATTTGCTCCTTTACAATTTGACATTGTGGGAATTCAACCTTTGAAGCACTAAATCTAACACTTCTCAATGTTCTTCCTTGCTGCTTGTTGCAATCAGCACATCGTCTTGATTGCATAAGCAATTTGGAACTCCTTGCGAAATCTTATCCATTGTAGCCTGGAAGATTTTGGAGGAGGACGTTACACCATGCGGCAGTTTGGTGTATGAGTACAGTCCCTTGTGTGTGTTGGTAGTGAGATACTGTTGACTCTTTGTCAACATTGAGCTGCGTGTAAGCTTGTGACAGGTCAAGCTTGGAGAAAACCTTTGAACTAGAGTGTGTTGCTTACAAATCTTGCGACGTAGGTAACGGGTACTGCTCATTGTCAACTGCTTGGTTGATAGTAATTTTATAGTCACCGCACAAGCGTACAGTTTTGTTTGCTTTGGGCACCACCACAATCTGGGTAGCCCATTCACTTTTCAGTTTTTACTAGCACGCCATTCTCTGTTTCACTAGTTCTTCCTCCACCTGACTTTTCAATGCATAGGGGACCGGCCTTGCCTCACAATAGACAGGCTTTGCGTTGGACTTGATGCGGATATGCGCGTCATACCCAGTGATGCCCTCCTAACTGTCTGAGGACATACTTTTATACTTGTTCAGCATTGTGTTGAGTTGCTTCTTTGAAGCATCTACACTGAAGATGGTTTTTCCAGTCTAGTTTTAACTTTCTCAACCAGACTTTGCCCATGAGGGTTGGCCTGTTGTTGTAGCCCGCTACAATAATAGGCAGCTTTACTGACTGGCCATTGTGTTGAACTGTACATTCCATTTGTCTCTAGGATTTCTCCAGAGTAGGTTTTTAAGTCTATGGTACTCTTTGTAAGTGGTATTTGATTAAATTTACTTTCATATGTGTCCTTACTCATCATGTTGATATATTGCTTGTTGATCAAAAGTTTTGTACGGAAATCTTTCTCATGGCTGCTGGCGTTGCCGCTAGTGGCATAGATACTGCAGATGCCTAGTTCTTCAACATCAGGTGTGTTCACTTCAATATTGTGAATTCCTCCCTTTTGTTGTCGCTGCTTTGCATTGCCACTAGAATGGTTCTTACTTCCTGCTTTCGATCTAGCTCTGCAAGCTGTTGAAATATGGCCTTGCTTCTGGCAGTGAAAACACTTCACATTTCTGTGGTGAGTGTTTTCCATTGCAGCGATAACAATTCACTGAACTGCTCTCACTGACATGCTTTTGACTCGGTCTCTCAACTTGAGGTTTGGCAGTGACTTTGTGACTGTAGACCTCAGCTGCACTAGTCACTTGAGTTGGACGGAGCTCCCTAACATACTTAGACGTCATCTCTATAGATAGGGCAATTTTGCATGCTATGTCAAACGTTAGGTTCAGAGTGTTCAGTAACTTGGACTGTGTGCGCTCATCCACCAGTCCACACACAAACTTATCTCGCAACGCACGATCCAACAATGTGCCGAAGCTACAATGCAAAGACAGGTTTTTAAGAGCTACAATGTTCTCACTGATGGTTTCACTTTGTTTTTGTTTTCTGGTACCAGATTTATAGCTCTCTGCTATTTCTAACGGCTTTGGGTCGAAATGGTCCTCAAGTTTCTCGACAATGTCTTCAAAGGATGCATCCTTCGCTTTCCCTGGCGTGAGTAGGTTTGTTAACATTCTATAGACATCTGGCTTGATCTCCAAAGGAAAAATTGCTTTTTTACGTTCACAAATTACTTTCTTTTTGTTGTGTATGTACCTTTAAGAGAATAACTGGTCTCAGACTGCAGTACCGGCAGTGACCACCCCTGTATAAAAGGCGCTAGAGAGCCTCTGTTCGTTAGTTTTCACTATTGACTTCCACCAGTAAAGACTTGTTTGTTTTCACTCCTGCTGGTCCGTGTCTCAATCATTCACGGACTTAACACTGGCGACGAGTAAGAAATGAACTTACCTGCAACTCGGCAGCACCTCAGACGACATTGTTGAAGGTCGGAGCCAGAAGAAAGAAAAAAAAGAGTCCAAAGAAACTCGGGAAACGGGCGTCGACCGTCAATCATCGGTTTGAAAACTTGCAGGAGAGACTTTCTAGAGCCAGGTTGGGTTCCTCGGTCTATGGTTTCCCAGCTAATCGGGCTGGTGGCAGGTAGTGCTCTGATCCTTCCTGGGCTGCGGCGGGCTGAAGCTCGATCGGGTGGCTTTTCAACGGGGCCGGGCAGCGTTCGGACCTAAGAAGAGGGAGGGAAGTGTCCCAGAGGGTCCGCTCCATGACGGGAAAATAATAAAAGAAAAAGGATCAATATTTAACGCGCAAGAAACCGTGGAAAGCAATGCTAACAACAGTGGGGAAGAAGGCAAAGCGCGGGAGGTGCCATTTTAGATTTGCAAGATGCCGAAGACTGGCTGTATCACTGCTTTTGATAATACATTAGAGGACTGGACCACGTATGTGGAAAGAGTCGAGGTATATTTCGAGGCAAACGAAATAGCGGAGGGGAAAAAGGCATCGACATTGCTAAACTTAATGGGCGCTAGAATGTACGGCCTATTGCGGGACCTGATTACTCCAGCCAAACCGAAGGCGAAGAGTTTTAACGAAATTGTTGCTGTCCTACAGGAACACTTAAACCCTGCACCGCTGTTGATAGCAGAAAGATTTAAATTCCACAGGAGAACTCAGCACAAAGATGAGAGCAATGCTGAGTATCTTACGGAACTACGCAAGCTATCAAAGCACTGCCAGTTCGGAGCAGGACTGGCAGATACCCTACGGGACAAATTTGTCTCTGGACTCCTGAGTGAAGGAACACAGAAGAAGTTACACTCAGAAAAAGAGCTGACGCTAGATAAGGCTTTCAGCGTGGCAGTATCGTATGAAGCAGCAGCCAGGGGAGCTGCAGAAATTCAACAAAAACCACAGGAATACGGCACCCACGAAATGACACGGGGATTTGCAAAATGTTATCGCTGCGGCAGAACTAACCATGACCAGAAGGACTGCTGGTCCAAAGACAAAATATGCAGACAATGCGGGAAGATTGGACACATTGCACGAGTTTGCAGGTCTGGGAAGAAGACCAGCGACAACAAAAAGGCTACTAAGGAACCGTACAAGAAAGTACAAAAGATGACGGACAGTAGTTCCGAAGACCAGATGAGCGATAGTGAATCCGAGAACAGGAGACTAAGCTGTCTCAAACTTCACAATGTAATCGCAAAAGAGGATCACCGAACCATTTGGGTCACTCTCACGATAGCAGGGTCCCAAGTTAAAATGGAATTGGATACAGGATCAGCGCTAACCGTCATGAATCGACGAGACTACGAGCGGCTATTTTCACACATACCCTTGAGAGAGACATCCATCGTCTTGATGACGTATACGGGGCAAAAAGTATACCCCAGAGGAAAAATAAGGGTGCCTGTCGAATACAATGGCAAGAAAATACGGAAATTGTATCTCTACATACTGCCAAATGGTGGACCACCGTTATTGGGACGGGAATGGATCAGGAAGATAAACTTAGATTGGCATTCCATTCATGCAATGACGGTGGACGGTAAAAAAGATGAAGACGTCACTCCTGGACGATTGTCAACAATCTTAGCTAACGCCAAAGAGGTATTTCAACAAGAACTGGGCACGCTTAAAGGCGTAACCGCCTCGATAAAAATAGAAGAGAATGCAGTTCCCAAGTTTTTCAAAGCAAGACCGGTACCATATGCAATTCGCCCAGCCGTCGAGGCAGAGCTGGAGAAGGCGGGCGTGTTGTCTAAGGTCGACTGGAGCGAGTGGGCGACACCCATCGTTCCTGTCATGAAGAAAACGTTAAGCAATAAGTCCGGAGAGCCAAGGAAGATTTGCATCTGTGGGGATTTCAAGGTGACGGTGAACCCTGTCCTTCACACAGTACAATATCCTCTTCCAAGGATAGAAGACATCTTTGCCTCACTGTCTGGAGGGAAGTGTTTTACAAAAATTAACCTAGCACAAGCATATTTGCAGATGGAGGTTGAAGAATCCTCTAGGAAGTATCTCACGATAAACACTCACAAAGGTCTTTACCAGTATCATCGATTGGTATTCGGAGTAGCATCGGCTCCGGCGATATGGCAAAGAGCGATGGAACAAGTCCTGCAAGGGATTCCGGGGACTCAGTGTTACTTGGACGACATCCTTGTAACAGGTGAAGATGACAGTGACCACCTTAACAACCTAGAACAGGTGCTCACTAGACTACGGGAACATGGGCTGCAAGCCAACCGCCCCAAGTGCGAATTTTTTAAGAAACAGATATCGTATTGTGGCCACGTGATTGATGAAGAGGGGTTACATAAGTCCCCTGACAAAATTGAAGCGGTTGTTAAGGCCCCAGTGCCTGAAAATGTGTCGCAACTGAGGTCATTCCTCGGATTGGTGAATTACTATCATAAGTTTTTGCCGAATTGGTCGACAATTTTGCACCCACTGAACGCCCTGCTACGAACGGGGGTAGCATGGAAATGGAGTGATGATTGTAAGTGTGCTTTTCAGAAGAGTAAGGACTTAATCACTTCAAGGGAAGTATTGGCTCACTACAACCCAGCACTGCCGATCAGACTGGCGTGTGATGCGTCTCCCTACGGCATTGGGGCGGTACTGTCACATAAGTTCCTTGATGGGTTAGAGAGGCCGATAGCTTTTGCGTCACACTCGTTAACTTCTGCCGAGCGTAACTACGCTCAGATTGACAGAGAGGCCCTCAGCCTAGTGTGGGGGGTGAAGAAGTTCAATCACGACCTGCACGGTCAAAAATTTACTCTACTAACCGATCATCAACCTTTTGTCTCCATTTTCAACCCTCAGACGGGCGTACCGATAATGACGGCACAACGGCTGCAGAGATGGTCCCTTTTCCTAGGGGCACACCAATATGACATCGAGTACAAAGGAACTAAACAGCATAGAAATGCTGATGGATTGTCATGCCTACCGTTGCCGACGGTGGAAGAAGACGACCTTGCAGTGGATCCAATGGAGTTATTCCACTTGACCATAGTCGAATGTCTCCCTGTGACGAATGCAAACATAGAAAAGGAAACACGGAATGACCCGACACTATCACGGGTCTATGATTTAACGGTGAAGGGATGGCCAGCATATGGCGAACCACTGCTGCCAGCATTCTCGCCGAGAAGAGAACAGCTGTCAGTGTGCAGAGGAACCTTGATGTGTGGATCCAGAGTAGTAATTCCACCTAAGTTGACGGATAGAGTGCTCAATGAGCTTCATGAGGGTCATCTGGGAGGGGTAAAAATGAAGAACTTAGCCAGAGCGTTTGTGTGGTGGCCGGGAATCGATAGAGAAATCGAAGAGATGACCAAGAGCTGTGCAGGATGCCAGAAGGTCCAAAACGTCCCACCACAAGCTCCTCTGCATCCATGGGAGTGGCCCTCATCTCCATGGCAAAGGGTGCACATTGATTTTGCTGGTCCCTTCATGGACTCGATGTTTTTAATTGCGGTGGATGCACATTCAAAGTGGCCAGAGGTAATAAAAATGTCCTCAACCACCACGGAAAAAACTATCACAGTTTTGTGAACCATATTCGCCAGGAATGGGCTGCCTGAACAGATTTGCTCTGACAATGGACCACAGTTTGTGTCTGAAGAGTTCCGGAGGTTCTTAAAGAACAATGGCGTTAAGCATTACACATCTGCCCCATATCATCCAGCCACTAATGGATTGGCCGAGAGGTTTGTCCAAACATTCAAGAAGGCTATCAAGGCAATGTGTAATGAAGCTATACCCCTACAACACAAGGTGGACAACTTCTTGTTTGCCTACTGGAATGCGACACATGCGGTTACCAACCAAACTCCAGCCATGATGTTCTTCAATCGAAGACTACGATGCCGCTTGGATTTGGTTAAGCCAAACGTCCGAAGAGATGTGGAGAACAGGCAGTTTCAGAATATGAATGAAAGGCCGACCAGGAGTTTTAAGATAGGTCAACCAGTTTTGGCCCGGGACTACCGCACTGAGAAATGGCAGCCAGGAACGATTTGTACACGACAAGGACCTCTCATGTATACCGTGGACGTTGGGGAGAGCATTGTAAGACACCATGCTGACCAGATTCTAGAGTCACTGGAAAACGTCAACTCCACACCACGATCTGATACACCTGGTAATGAAATTGACGTTCCAATTGCAGCTACCGCAGAACCGGTAATATTGGAAGCAGATGAACCAAACAAAGACATTGATCCCGACGCAACATTGCCAGAAGAACCTGATACCCCAAAGAGGCGTTATCCAGACAGAATCAGGAAGCCTCCTCAAAGACTGAACCTATTGCTTAAACTTAACCAATGTATCTAGCAACAGTAATTGTGATTGTAATTCGTTATCATTTAGTTGTTAAATGAATGTTATGTACTGTTTATCTAAAAGGGGAGGAATTGTTGTGTATGTACCTTTAAGAGAATAACTGGTCTCAGACTGCAGTACCGGCAGTGACCGCCCCTGTATAAAAGGCGCTAGAGAGCCTCTGTTTGTTAGTTTTCACTATTGACTTCCACCAGTAAAGACTTGTTTGTTTTCACTCCTGCTGGTCCGTGTCTCAATCATTCACGGACTTAACACTTTTGAGCTTGAACATTCTCATCTGCACCTCTGGTCTCAATAATGTTATTGGCCTTAAAAATCATCTCTATCCACTCAATGTATGAACTGAATGGTTCACGAGCTCGGTTATATATGCTGAGGCTTCTGATGAATCCCGTAGGCGTGGCCATGATTGTCCCGATCCTGTCGAACAGTGACTCAGCACGCTACTTGTGTACCTTAAACTTTTCCACTTGAAGGTTGAACAATGTCCTTCAATGATCCCTAAAAATGGCTTTGGGATTCCATCCTCATCGCCAAAATGTAATATATGTGGGTAGAACAAATGAAGGATAGACAGGATGAGGTGCTAGTCCCTGTGCTTGTTTTACTGGGCCAGAGCTAACTGAACATGCTCATACTAAACCATGTGACAATACATTACACCTCTTGCCCCACCATAGGCAGCCATGCTATCCACTGTCTGGAAATACTCCTGTTGCTACCTCTCCCTCCTCTTTAAAACCCATTTATTTGACCAAACTTTTGATAACCCCCAAGCTCTCTTTTGGCTTGGTATCTGTTGTCCCTGTGCCCCTCATAAGTTCTTGGAGTCATTCTACCCCATTAAAGGCACTATATAATTGCACTGTAGGAGTCTACGTACTCCTAGCAAAAAATACTGAACTCGGAGAGGTTCAACAGAAAAGGTTTAATTGTTGAGGCTGCATGCTGAACACAAAACGGAGTCAGAGACTACACAATGTACGACTGCCTTTCAGCAGTGCACAGCTTTGACTGCTCCACCCCCGCTCTGGGCTTAACTATGTTGCAGATCAAGTTTCTTAAAGGTGTGTTCCTTCTTAAAGGCATGACGCCTGATTTATAGTCTACGGACCGCAAAGCGGGTTGTGTCCTTTCTGTGATTGGTACGCCACACAGCTCCCCCCCCCCAGAATCCGCTAGCAGGGAGTGTACGAACCGGCGTGGCGGCTTGATGGCACGGCCGGAACGGCTCTTAGCGGTTGGTGTCGGGAGCGGGGCGGTCGGACGCGTCGGGCTCTTAGGCGGTCTGCCCCGTGGTGGGGGTTGGCCCACTTGAACGGGTTCGTCGGGCTCCAGGTGCGCCAGCTTGAGCCGGTCGCCCGACAGCTTGTTTGTTCTGCCGCCCACTTCGAGGAGCAAGAACTTGTTCCCCGTCTGGAGTACCTTGTAGGGTCCGTCGTATGGGGGCCGTGGAGGTCCTTGGTGGGCGTCATGGCGCACGAAAACAAATTTGGCCATGTGCAGGCTGGGTGGTACGCGGGTTGCTGGTTCGCCGTGCCGGCCGGTGGGTACCGGATCGAACTGTTGTGCTCGGTTGGCGAAAGCGCGGCGTTGCTGGTCAGCCGACCAGGGGGTCGTGGCGGTGGGCAGGAACTCTCCGGGTCCGCGCAGCGGCTGGCCGTACAGGAGTTCCGCCGCCGAGGCTTGCAGGTCTTCCTTGACCGCGGAGCGTAGGCCGAGTAGCACCCACGGGAGGCGGTCGATCCAAGCCTCTTCCTCGAGGCTGGCGCGGAGGGACACCTTCATGGACCTGTGGAATCACTTGCACAGTCCGTTGGCTTGGGGGTGGTAAGCCGTGGTGCAGTGAACGGCCACCCCGAGGTTTCGGGCGATGGTGGCCCACAGATCAGAGGTGAACTGCGGGCCTCTATCCGACGTCATGTCGGAGGGGACGCCGAACCGAGCGACCCAGGTACCGATGAACGCCCTCGCGATGTCGGCGGTGGTGGTGGACGTCAGTGGAATGGCCTCGGGCCAGCGGGTGGTACGGTCCACGATTGTCAGCAGGTGTGTGTGACCTTGTGATGGCAGCAGGGGGCCGACGAGGTCGATGTGGACGTGGTCGAACCTTCTTTCTGGCATGGTGAACTCCTCGAGTGCGGCTTTGACGTGCTGGTGGATTTTGGCACGCTGGCAAGCTATGCAGGATCTGGACCAGACGCGCACATCTTTGCACAGGCCGCTCCAGACAAATCAGTTGGCCACCAGTTTAATGGACGCGCGGGTGCCGGGGTGTGAGAGGCCGTGGACGATGTCGAACACCCGTTTTCGCCAGGACTACGGGGCGGGGTTGCGCCAAGGTGTCGCATTTGACTGTGACGGCGGACGGGCCGCAGGCGACGTTGGTCAGTCGCAGCCCTGGGAGGATTGTGGGCGCGGAGAGCAGATCGGGGTCGGTGCGTTGCTCCGCTGCCAGTTGAGCATAGTCCACTGCCAGGTGGACGGCGGGGCGGGGCGGGATAGGCAGTCGGCCACCACGTTGTTTCGACCAGAGACGTGCCGAATGTCCGTGGTGAATTCGGACACCGCGGCGAGCTGGCGTTGTTGCCTGGCTGACCACGGGTCCGCAGATTTCGCCATCGCGAATGTCAGGGGTTTGTGGTCAACAAACGCGGTGAAGGGGCGGCCCTCTAGAAGAAATCTAAAATGGCGGACTGCCAGGTACAGTGCGAGGAGCTCGCGGTCAAAGGCGCTGTATTTGGCCTCCGGGGGGTGCAGTTGGCGGCTGAAAAAGGCCAGCGGTTGCCAGGCCCCGTCGACCCACTGTTCGTACATGGCGCCGACCGCGTGGTCGGAGGTGTCCGTGGTGAGGGCCACCCTGGTGTTGGGCTGTGGGTGAGCGAGCATGGTGGCGTCGGCGAGCGCCTTTTTGGTCGAGTCGAAAGCGGTCAACATGTCCGCTGACCACTCGATCGCCATTCTGTCTTTCTTACCCCGGAGGGCTTCGTATAGGGGCCGCATGAGGGAGGCCGCTCTGGGAATGAAGCGGTTGTAAAAGTTGATCCTCCCCAAGAACTCCTGGAGGCCTTTGATGGTGGTAGGCCGGGGGAACTGCTGGACGGCTTGCACCTTGGTGGGCAGGGGAATGGCTCCGTCCTGCGTGATGTGGTGGCCGAGGAATTCGATCCTGCTGAGGCCGAATTGGCACTTGGCTGGGCTGATGATGAACCCGTGCTCACTGAGCCGCTGGAACAGGGTGCGGAGGTGCTCGATGTTTTCCTGCTTGGAGAAACTAGCTACCAGGATGTCATCCAGGTAGACAAAGAGGAACTTCAGGTCCCAGAGGACCGAGTCCATGAGCCGCTGGAAGGCCTGGCCGCGTTTTTGAGGCCGAAGGGCATTCGGAGGAACTCGAATAGCCCAAAAGGGGTGATTATGGCCGTCTTGGGAACGTCCGTGGGGTGGACTAGCACCTGATGGTAACCGCGCACCAGGTCGACTTTGGAGAAGACTGAGTGGCCAGCCAGTCTAGCCGAGAAGTCCTGAATGTGCGGTATGGGGTACCGATCCGGCGCGGTGGCACCGGTAGTTCCTGCAGGGGCGCCATCCCCCATCGGGTTTGGTGACTATGTGGAGTGGGGAGGCCCAGGGGCTGTTGGAGCGGCGGATGATGCCGAGCTGTTCCATTGTGGCGAACTCGGCCTGCGCGATCTCCAGCTTGGCCGGGTCCAGCCTGCGGGCGTGGGCATACACCGGTGGGCCTGTGGTGGGGATGAAGTGTTCTACCCCGTGCTTAGCAACCTTCGCGGAGAAGGTCGGGTTGGTGAGGGCTGGGAACTCAGCCAGGAGTGCTGAGTAGTCGTCCGTTGAGGGGGTGCGGCACTGCCACGCCATTTCGGCGGGTTGCGGGGGGGGGCCATGGCGCCCGGGATAGGTGACATGGTGTTCATGTCCATGAGGCGGCGCCGGGGCTTGTCGACCAACAGGCCGTGGGCGCACAGGAAATCCGCACCGAGGAGCGGGGAGAGCACCTTGGCGGTGATAAACTCCCAGTGGTAGCGACGGCCTGCGAGGTCGATGGTGACGGTGCGGGTGCCGTACGTCCGGATGTCGGTGCCATTGGCGGCAGCCAGCGCGCGGCCGCCTCGCTGGAACTCGAGGGCGGATGCGGGGGTGATGCTGCGCTGCGCGCCCGTGTCGCATAGGAAACGGCGTCCGGAGGCGCCGTCCGTAACGTACAGCAGCGCGCCTGCTTGCCCCATGGCCATCGTGTAGGCCGGTGTGGGGGCAGTTGGAAACGTGCAGGGATGGCTGCAGCGGCGTGCCCGTGTGCCGAACCGGGTATGGAAGTAGCAGTAGCCCTGGGTCGGAGGGCTTGGGGGACGTGGGGGCCTGGTGGCCGAGCTGTGTGGCCGCACGATAGAGGGTGGAGCGCGCACCGACGCTGCGGAGGCCAGGTCGGGGGTGACGGCGTGGTTGGAGCTGGCGGACAGGAGCTTATCGGCTTCGTCGGCCAGGACCTCGAGGTCCGTGAGGCTGGACGCCACGATCGCCGGGTGGATGCTGGGAGGTAGTTGGCGGATAAAGAGCGTGCGGAAGAGGGAGCCGGGCGGTTTCTCGTCGGTCAGAGCAAGCATGTGTGAGAGCAAGTCTGACGGCGTGGAGTCACTGAGGCCCGGGAGGTCGAGGAGGTGGCAGTTGCGCAAGAATTGGGAGGCTGTGAATTTTTTAATGAGCGCGGCCTTGAGATGTGCGTACTTGCCTTCCTCCGGAGGGTTTTGTAGTGTTGTCCAGACTTTCGTGATTGTGGAGCTGCCCAGGGAGGCGAGGAGGTAGTCGTACATCGTTGCGTCGGCAGTGATGCCGCGGAGTCAGAATTGCGATTCGGCTTGAAGGAACCAGGCGGTGGCCAGGTTCTCCCAGAACTCCGGCAGCTTCACAGAAACTGCGTTTGTGTCAGCCATGGTTATGCTTACCTGAGCGTCGGGGTCACCAATGTAGGAGTCTACGTACTCCTAGCAAAAAATACTGAACTCGGAGAGGTTCAACAGAAAAGGTTTAATTGTTGAGGCTGCATGCTGAACACAAAATGGAGTCAGAGACTACACAAAGTACGACTGCCTTTCATCAGTGCACAGCTTCGACTGCTCCTCCCCCGCTCTGGGCTTAACTATGTTGCAGATCAAGGTGTGATCCTTCTTAAAGGCATGACGCCTGATTTATAGTCTACGGACCGGAAAGCGGATTGTGTCCTTTCTGTGATCGGTACGTCACAGCACTATATAAACACAAGTAGCTGTGATGTTATGAAACCATGAATTTATCAACTTTTCTATCTCCATTTTATGTGTAACCACTGCCTGGAGAAACCAATAATTTTACCAGCCTTCAATGTTCCTAACTGGGCAGATTGCTTTATACTGATAACCTCCAATCCCACTTCCTGCTGGTGAAAGATTTTCAGCTTGGAAAAAGATGAGGCTCACCAGGTGTGGTACTGAGATGCTCCTTTAATTCACCAGCAAGTTTGCAACACCTTTTTAAAAGTCGCTTTTCCACAGTTAGTCGTGGCGATGTGTTTACGTGAATGAAAAGGAAACAACTTGGGGGAAATAGTTAAAGTGAAGTCCAGGCGTTGCATTTAATTTGCAAGAGAGCAAAGCCGATTGTTTGGGGTGGAGGCTGTGTGTGTTTAGGCTGGCGGGCGGAACCGGAGCGCGGGGGCCGCGGGTTTGCAGCCGGAGCTGTGCGCGGACGGACCCGGTCCCCCAGTCAGCGGTCCGTTTGCTGGCGCCATGTTCTCGGGGCTGCAGGAACTCGGCATCGCGAGCGGGGACGACCTCAAGGAGACTTTAACCAACTGCACCGAGCCCCTGAAGGCCATCGACCAGTTCCAGGTGAGCGGGGCCTTGCTGTCGCCGTCCGGCCCTCGGGGCTTCCTTAACTTTCCCCCCGCCCCGCCACAGCGCCTCTCCTCCGCTGTCCAGCTCAGTGAGACTTTCCCTCACTTGGTTCTACTCTTGTCTATCCAATCGTAGCCGGGGCATCTCCAGTAATGCACTGTCAGCTCTGGAGACCCCCAAGAATCTGTCCTTGGCCCCCTCCTCTTCCTTATCTACATGCTTCTCCTTGGCAATGTCATCCACAGATATGCCGTCAACTTCCACATGTATGCTGACAACACCCAGCTCTTGCCTCTCCACTGCCTGTCTTGATCCCGCCACTGCCTGTGTGTTGTCAGACTGCCTGTTCAACATCCAGTCTTGGATGAGCCGTCATTTCCTCCAGTTAAGCATTGAGAAGACCAAAGCGATCGTTTTCGGCCCCAGCCACAAACTCCATCCCCTTGCCACCGAATCTATCTCCCTCCCCAGCCACCGACTCAAGCTGAACCTCACATCACATCCTCGGAGTCTTACTCAAACCCGAACTGAGCTTCCAATCCCATATCCTGTCCATCACATAGACTGCCATAACATTGCCTGCCTCTGATCACACCCCAGCCCATCTGCTAATGAAGCCCTCATCCATGCTTTTGTCACCTCCAGACCTGACTATTCCAATGCTTTCCTGGACGACCTTCTATTTTCCATCCTTCATAAACATCAGCTACCCATATCCTATTCCACACCAAGTTCCGCTCACTTGTCAACTCTCTCCTTGCTAACTTACATCGGCTCCTGGTCACCCAACGCCTCCAATTTAAAATTTTCAACCTCATATTCAAATCCCTTCATGGTCTCACTCCTCCCTATCTCTGTAACCTTCTCCATCCAACTTTACATTTGTCTTACTCTGGCCTTTTGTCCTTCCCTCCCCTCCCCTCCATTTGTCACACCATTGGCAGATATACCTTTAAGTGCCTCGGCCTCACGCTCTGGAATTCTCTCCTTAAACCTCTCCACCGCCCTCTTTAAAGTCTACCTCGGAAGCTTTGGCCATCCATCCTAATATCTCCTCCTTTCGTTCAATATCCATTTATTTCTAATTACTCATCTATGAAGTGCCTTGGAACATTTTTCTACATTGAAGGTGCTATCTAAATGCAAGTTGTTGCCCCGTCCCCAATTAATTTATCTCTTTCTGTATTCAAGGGAGAAGTTTCTAACCAAAATAGTGACTTTGTAAAAAAAAAAAATCTTAGGATTTCCCAACCTCCTGATCATATTGTACCCATAGGTACTGTTTTTGAATTTCATTTATTAAATGTTAAACTGCTGGTACTCAAGTAACAAATGAAATAAGGGAACCGTGCTGGATATAGAGAGGGTGCAAGCTGGCTTGTTCAGCTGTAACCTTTTCTTCTGGTTTGTGAAACCACAACGTAATACAAATGGCATATTGAGGAATCATATTTGCATACAAAGTTGAGCAAATCTGATCAACTGATTTTCTGCTGTTAAATGCATGGGTGATCCCAACTCTTTGTTTCCTTAAATATGATGCTGAAACAAATGAGGTGATCTTGCTTGCTCCATTAGATTATAATGTCATATACTTGATGCGCTATCAATTACTCATAAAAGACTGAGAGTTAAGAGAGTAACTAAAGGCTTTTATTAACAAAAGAATGAAGGTCTGCCTCGAGTGGTCGACCGGTCCAGAAATACAAAGGGCTGGGGAGCAGTCACCTTTATACTAGGACTTGTGGGAGGAGTCAGCCGAGGCATGTCCAGGCATGTACACAGTGGAATACAAACAGTGGTTTACCACATTCACCCCCTGTTTAAAATTGAGTCCGGCGGGGTGAAGTGTATTAAAAGTTAGTGTATTGGAGTCTCTCCGGAGGTCTTGTCTGCCGCTGTGATCGGCGTGGCGACGGCAGGGGTAGTGGAGCTTCCGGCGTCGAGTCCTGCGTGGGCTGTGGCACAGGCGTGTCGTCCTCGTAGATGTCGAGCGGGTCGCGGGGCCCAGGCCTGCCGTCTGCTGGGGCTGGATATCGGGTTGTGGGGGGGGGTGGTAGTGAGTAGTGGGTTACTGCGGCCCCCGAGGGTGCAAGGTCTCTTATGGAGACTGTGTCCTCCCGCCCGTCCGGGTATGCAATGTAAGCATACTGGGGGTTGGCGTGGAGGAGGTCGACCCTCTCGACCAGGGGGTCCGTTTTATGGGTCCTCACGTGCCTTCTCAGTAGGACCGGCCTTGGGGACGTCAGCCATGGCGGTAGCGATGTCCCCGATGTGGACTTCCTTGGGAAGACAAACATTTTCTCATGAGGGGTGGCGTTAGTGGCCGTGCAGAGCAGTGACCGAATAGAGTGGAGCGCATCGGGGAGCACATCCTGCCAGCGGGAGGTTGGAAGGCCCCTAGACTTTAAGGCTAGCAGGGCGGCCTTCCAAACTGTCGCATTTTCTCTTTCCACCTGTCCGTTCCCCCGGGGGTTGTAACTGGTGGTCCTGCTTGTGGCAATACCCCTAGTTAGCAGGTACTGACTGAGTTCGTCGCTCATAAACGATGAGCCCCGGTCGCTATGGATATAGCTGGGGAAACCGAACAGGGTGAAGAGGTCGTTCAGACATTTAATGACCGTGGCACTGGTCATGTCCGGGCAGGGGATGGCGAACGGGAAACGGGAGTACTCATCAATAATATTGAGGAAGTACACATTGCGGTCGGAGGAGGGGAGAGGCCCTTTAAAATCAACGCTCAGGCGCTCGAAGGGGCGAGTGGCTTTTATCAGGTGGGCCCTGTCTGGTCTATAAAAGTGCGGTTTGCACTCAGCGCAGACTTGGCAGTTCCTGGTCATGGTCCTGACCTCCTCAATAGAGTAAGGCAGGTTGCGGGCCTTGATGAAGTGGAAGAACCTGGTGACCCCCGGGTGGCAGAGGTCATTGTGGAGGGCCCGCAGTCTATCGATCTGCGCGCTGGCGCAGGTGCCACGCGATAGCGCATCCGGGGGTTCATTGAGCTTCCCGGGCCGGTACAAGATCTCGTAATTGTAGGTGGAAAGTTCGATTCTCCACCTCAAGATCTTGTCATTTTTGATTTTGCCCCTCTGCTTGTTGTTAAACATGAAAGCAACTGAACGTTGGTCAGTGAGCAGGGTAAATCGTTTTCCGGCCAGGTAGTGCCTCCAATGACGCACAGCCTCCACAATCGCCTGGGCCTCCTTCTCAACAGCGGAGTGTCTGGTCTCCGGGCCTTGGAGGGTTCGTGAAAAGAAGGCCACGGGTCTCCCCGCCTGATTGAGGGTAGCGGCCAGGGCAAAGTCGGACGTGTCGCTTTCCACCTGGAAGGGGATGGATTCGTCCACTGCGTGCATGGTGGCTTTGGCAATGTCTTCCTTGATACGGTGGAAGGCTAAGCGGGCCTCTGCCGTCAAGGGAAAAGAGGTTGACTTGATCAGCGGATGGGCCTTATCTGCATAGTAGGGGACCCACTGGGCATAATAGGAGAAAAACCCTAGGCACCTCTTCAGGGCCTTGAGGCAGTGAGGCAGTGGGAGTTCCATAAGGGGACGCATCCGGTCGGGGTCGGGGCCGATGACTCCGTGTTCCACAACACAGCCAAGGATGGCGAGGCAGTTTGTGTGGAATATGCACTTCTCCTTGTTATATGTCAGGTTCAGGAGTTGGGCGGTGCGGAGGAATTTTTCGAGGTTTGCGCCATGGTCCTGCAAGTCACGGCCGCAGATGGTCACATTGTCCAGATATGGGAAAGTGGCCTGCAACGCATTTTGATCTACCATCCGGTCCATCTCCCTTTGGAAGACGGAGACCCCGTTGGTGACGCCAAAGGGAACCCTAAGGAAGTGGTAGAGGCGGCCGTTTGCCTCAAAGGCAGTATACTGGCGGTCCTCAGGGCGGATAGGGAGCTGGTGGTACGTTGATTTCAGGTCAATGGTCGAGAAGACGCGGTACTGCGCGATCTGGTTGACCATATCAGCTATGCGGGGGAGTGGGTAGGCGTCCAGCAGGGTGTAGCGATTTATTGTCTGGCTGTAGTCGATGACCAGGCGCTGCTTCTCGCCGGTCTTAACGACCACAACCTGGGCTCGCCAGGGGCTGGTGCTGCCCTCAATAATCCCTTCCTTCAGGAGCCGCTCCACTTCGGTTTTAATGAAAACCCTGTCCCCGGCACTGTATCGCCTGCTCTTTGTGGCGATGGGCTTACAGTCGGGGGTGAGGTTAGCAAACAGTGGGGGGGGAGGTGACTCTGAGTGTGGAGAGGTTGCACCTGGTGCGCGGCGGGCAATTTGGGAGCTGCTGGCTGCGGACTGTGAGTGGGGGTAGGGGTCCACCGTACGCCATCGTAACACTTTTAAGGTGGCACTGAAAATCTAACCCCAGCAGGACGGCAGCGCAGAGGTCGGGCAGGACCAGAAGTTTAAAATGATTGTACACGGTCCCGTCTACTACGAGTGTCACTACGCAGTAGCCGCCGATGTCCGCCGACTGGGACTCGGAAGCCATAGAAATCCGCTGGTGCGCAGGCAGGACTGGGAGAGAGCAACGCCGCACCGTGTCGGGGTGGATGAAGCTCTCCGTGCTCCCAGAGTCAAAAAGGCAGATTTTATCGTGGCCATTTACCTTAATGTCCATTGTGGAACTGGCCAGCTGGTGCGGTCTCGCTTGGTCCAGTGTAACGGATGCCAGCGTAGGGGTCGGTGTGTCGCTGCGGGTATCAGATGAGGCGGTGTTGGGGGCCTGCTGCGTTCCGGCTGTCGTCCAAGATGGCGGCGTCCATGATCCCCATGTGGCTGGAGGCGTCCAAAATGGCTGCTGTACCGGTGGTTCGCACATGGCCGGGGAGGCCCAAGATGGCGGCCCGCATGGCCCACACGCGGCGCTGCTGGGGTTCGGGGTGGCTTTGGCCCTGCAGACGTTAGCGTAGTGTCCCTTCTTCCCGCAGCCCGAGCAGATCGCGTTTTTCGCCGGGCAGCACACTCTGGGGTGTTTTGCCTGGCCACAGAAGTAGCATTTCTGGCCTTGGGGCACTGCTGTCTGGCCTTGGGACACTGCTGCGGTAGTTGGGCCGTTGCTGGGGTGTGGCTGGGGTGGCACGGCGCTATGAGGCGGTCCTACCGTGTCCCAGGCTGTCATTCCCCGCGGCGTCCACGGTGCAGAGGAGTAGGCATCCATGCCCCGGTAGGCTGCATCCAATGATAGTGCGAGTTCAGAGGCCTTGTTGAGGTCGAGGTCACTCTGCTCCAACAGTCGCTGTCGGGTGTAATTGGATCTGTGGCCCGCTACAAAAGCGTCCCGGATAAGTTCCTCTGTGTACACGGCGGCCTTTACATCCTTATAACCACAGGCCCGGCCAAGCACAGACAGTGCCTGAAGGTATTCCACGGTCGATTCCCCAGGTTGTTGTTTACGACTCCCCAGAAGGTGCCTGGCGTACACTTCGTTCACTGGGCGCGTGTACTGGTCCTTGAGGAGCTTGATAGCGTCCGCGTACGAGGTCGCGTCTTGGATGACCGAGTACACTCGGTGGTTCACTTTGGAGGTCAGGACATCCAGTTTGTCCTCGTCCGATTTGATTGCTGCGGAGGCGGTCAGGAATTTTTCGAAACACTTAAGCCAGTGAGTAAACTTGGTGGATGAGTCCGCCTCCCGATGATCTAAGTCCAGGCATGCTGGTGTGAGGATCTTCTCCATTATAAAAATTTTGTTAATAAAATTGATGCGCTATCAATTACTCATAAAAGACTGAGAGTTAAGAGAGTAACTAAAGGCTTTTATTAACAAAAGAATGAAGGTCTGCCTCGAGTGGTCGACCGGTCCAGAAATACAAAGGGCTGGGGAGCAGTCACCTTTATACTAGGACTTGTGGGAGGAGTCAGCCGAGGCATGTCCAGGCATGTACACAGTGGAATACAAACAGTGGTTTACCACAATACTACTAACAGAATTAATGTTAGCTCTGATGAACTCCAGCTGTGACTTTGAGAAAAGGATTGAGTGCATGTTGTGGAGGTGCCGTGGG